>NC_064922.1:929899351-931151226 GCF_023897955.1 Schistocerca gregaria
AGTCCGGAAGAGTTGGACCACTGTGTGAGAAGGACCAGTGGCGTATTTCACGAATGTGCCGCTAGAGAGCAGCTTCCACTGCTTGCGAGCAAGCTCTTTTGTCAACATACGTGGTGCAGAAATGTTGATATCATTTCCGTGTTAATTCTGAAGAGATATCACATTCTCTCTTCTGGTAAGCCGGTAAGCTTTATCACGTAGTTATATGACTTTAATATTAATGGTTAGTTTGCACAACATTGATGCAGTTTTTTTACAGCCAGCTTGACAAATGTGTAGGCAATAAGCTAAAATAAAATAACCATCAAGGTTTCTGCCTACAGACAGAAGTCGGGGTGGTTTATCTCGCCCAGACAATCGGAAGAGATGTATTTGGGAGAGATGGACCACTTGTTTTAATTTGAGAGACATAGAGCACAATTAAATTTTACCTTCAACGTGCAATATTTCCAATGAAGGCGGTCGCAGTCTCATAATATACAAATTTTTCAGAAGATATGTCTGTGCCAACAAATGGAAGAGCAGGATCTCACACACAGGGCAACCAACCACTTCAAAGCTCAAAACAAAGACCTACTGATCCCAAGCACATCAAAAGAGCCGAGTTATCTGCGCAAGTCAAATTCCTTCACTGACACAACGTCAGACTCCACTCCTACTAAACCTAAAGATTTCAAGATTACAGCCTCAAAACCGACTGCTCCCAAGCGAACACAAACAAATTTTTTGGAAGAAATACCACTTATTCCTTCTATTGATAAAAACATGAATATTAAGAGGATGGCAGGAACTGTGTCAAAAAGGCTAAACTCTGCTGAAAATATCGAAACTGTGAGGGATAAGAGGAGAAAGGAAATAGAAAAAAGACAGAAAAATATCACCGACGGGAAGTACTAGTAAAGACAAAAACAGACCGAAGAAGCCCAATAACAAAAATAGTTCAAATAACACACCGTGTTCGTCAGGTGCAGACGATGTAGAAAATTGCGAAAATATTTTTGATGAATGACATGAGGATGAATGTGTTGGCTGTGGTGAAATCCATAACGGAACTAATAAAAATTGTGATTGGATTCCGTGTGTTGACTGTCGGGATGGCCAACATTTGATAAAAATTGTAACTGCTACACAGAGAGAAAGATAGGATAATACCTGAACAAAACTAACAACTCACTAGAAACGCCAATGTTCAATGAAGATTTATATTAAACTAATGAAATTGTTCTAGACTAAAATATTTATTAGTACAAGCCTGTAATCTTAACAACATATTCTAAACAAAAATATGAAATTTTAATTGACTCTTTTCTTTATGTACAGCCATTTTTACATGGTTCATGTCTCCCAGTACAATTGTCCGTCTCACCTATACGCCTATGGGTGATATGGACCACTCACGTATGTTTTCATTTTATTATCTCCTGTATTATAAGCGGCAGTGCTTCAGAAATATATTTCACTTACGTTTATGTGACAATCTACACTAACATGCTGCCAGTAGTCAAAAAAGCTGAAAACACACAAATTTTATTCTGAAAAAAGCGATTCATCTCTCCCGGACTTATCCTATTTATGGAGAAAGAAGTCAACAGTGGTGTGGGTTATGGAAACATGAAAAGGATTTAAAAAATTAAAGAATAAGGCAAATAAACGGTTTTAAGAACAAAATTCTAAATCTGGAATGCTTTCAAGGCAGAAGAAATAAATTGGGAACAATATTTTCAAAAGAAAGAAAAGAGCAATGTGGGGAAAAGATACCGCTGTACTGGAAAAATAGGAAACAACGAAAACGAAAAGGAACTGAAAGCGTTACGTGATCTTAGTTGGTAAAGTAAATAAGAAGCGAAAAAATAACGTAACTGAAAATATGATTTTAAATATAATTATGCATGCTTCCACGGTAGTTTGGATTAAGAATACGGACTAGGAACTAATAACAGCGAAACTAAAATTAACTATCATTGATAATAATAATAATAATAATAATAATAATAATAATGACAGCAATGAGCATAAATAGGGAGGAGAGGATGTGCTTCCTAAGTTCAAATGCGTTCATCGCTTGGACGCAACTAATGAAAGAAAGCATATGGTGAATAAAAAACGTTAATAAAACCATGAATAAGAGGACAAAAGTGAGATATTATGGTATAGTGAGATCTAAAAGCAGGAATTAGTTACTAGTTATGCTTACAAAATCCTGAGTAAAGGTTTAGAAGTGAGATATCTCGACATAGTGATGTCTAAAAGCAGCAGCTAGTTATTAGTTACGAGGGTCATTCCATAAGTCATGGCAACAACATGAGATTTCTACAGTGTATAGGGTTCCACTTCAAGTCGTCACGGTAAAGGCTGAAATGAAACACGGAAAGAGCGCCAGTGTACTTTGCCCCGACGGAATATATAGTTTTCCTGACATTTGCAGTTTCTTTATTTCAAGTGATAAAACAAAATACAAACGAACTCCCCACTACAAGATTTTCGAGAAATATCGGAAAACAAACCTGTATGTCACTGAGAAGTCACAGTTTGATTCAGGCTTTGTAGGAGCTATCACTACAGTCAATAACAGCAGTGCTTTATTATAATCAAGGAGCATACTTGTACGCCGGTGGCAGCACTCACCTGCCTTTGTAGTCGTCTGGGTATGGTACGATGTAGCCGTCAGGCGAAGGTCTGGACGTGTTGCCGACCCAGAAGAACGCGTCTGAAACACAATGCATCATTAGCAAACTTACACTGTGTTGTTAACTTTGCGCTGCTGAATTCTGAGACGTAAGGTTGACATGAGCAGAGGTAAAACAACACATTTCTTATCCTTTAAGAAGAGTCAAATCTAATTCCTGTAATGCCTAATTTTAATCCTATCACTAGCTCAAATTTCGCACTCAGGGTTTCAAATGAAGGTGCTTAAAAGGTTGTAATGTATGATGAATTTTAAGTCACAATAGACAGTTTGATAGTGAATTTTTACAGTTATGACAAAAGATAAGTTTACTTTCAGGGGCCTGAAGACAGTATAATGTTACAGACTACAAATAAAATACAGCTGAAGGTGTCATCTCCACTAAATAAAGGTACAGCCCTATTAATCCGAGATCATTGTTCACCCAATCAATTGCTCCATCTCATATGACTTCGAGTTGACGGGTTGTTAAAGCCTGATCTTCCGTCTTTAGTGTCTAGCACGGAGATTTGAACCACATTATTCCCGAGTCTAGTCGAAAATACAGAAGGAAAATGCAAACAGTGTTTATTTCTAGTAGACCCTACCATCTGAAATTTCCGGTACTAAACCTAAGTAAACTAAAAAAAAAGATGAATTGTGGCATTTATGGAAAGCTGTATGAGACTGAAAGAGATCAAAGAAAGGCAGGGAAAATACTTGTAAACAAGTACTTTCACACAGCCTCTAAGTAACGTAACTTCGATCATTAGATCAGTTATATCAATAGAAGGCATATAATTCAAGGTCTAACAAATCTTTTTCGAGATATTCATTCAGTCTAAAATTAAATATAGAATGGGAATTAGTGGTGGTAGGTGAAATACAGTTAAAAGACATTGCTCAATAATGAGCACAGGTATCGGGGAAAATAGGGAATGTCAGTAAACGAATTACATGGAAACGGAAAACGTCAATAAACGAATTCCCCTTTTGGAGAAGAAAATTCGTAAATAAATATAGGACAGTACAGAAGTAATTGAAATAAAGTGAATAATGAATGCTGTGTTAACGACAATAATTTTCGAAATCAATAACTTTGAAATCAGAAACTTTATAGACCCAGAAAAACGGACATGAATCAACTCTAAGAAAAAGAAAATAAAATAGACAAAACAGGTAGACACAGTAATACGGATTCTTCTCTTCCTTCTAGACGACGTTGGCTTAATCAATGGAAATGGAAAAAACCTCATTTACAAAGATAGCATACGCATAAACATCACATTAAAAACAGATTACACGTTGTGAGGAAGGTAAAACGACATGTGGGTATCAGTAATGCGAGCAATATAGCATGCATCTGAGAGTCAACCATTTGACTTCCAGACGAAAAGAAAACTTCACACATTTGGGGAAACATCTTTTATGAATGCAACAGAAGTGAAATAAGACGAAACGCAGTGCAATTAGCTGCTTGTAGACCATAATTATAATCTTGGTGGCATACTGAGAAAGCCGTAATTTGGACAAAACCACAAAATATGAGTCTTAGTCTTTCAGTCTTCTTCAACACAAATAAGTAGTCAAATAAGCATGCATAAGTCCAGATGAACAAAATTCAGCAGCGTTCTAAGGGGAGCTCCTGAAAAAGATCTTTGATCGTACCAAGTGAAAAATCAATTCTCCAATGCAGCACTGCGAATGACATAAGACAGAACAAAAATATTTGGGCTGGAAATGTAATGAGAATGTAAGAAGGCCAGAAGCGCCTGGAAAGAACCTTTGGAACAGTAGAAAGTGAAGTTCTCTGGTAAAATGCAATAACAACATTCACAAAGACAAAAAAATAATAGTGTTAACGAAAAACGATTGAATAATGGAACACATTCATTAAAAAGAACTGGCGAGGAACTTATGGCTGCCATATATAGCCCAGTCAACAAAGACCAAAAAAAGGTCGAATAGGGGATAAAATCATATACCCGCAAATTTTTTTATAGTGGAAGGAGGGAGAGTCATGAACAACATACAAAAAATCCTAATGGGTACGGTATGAGCGTTGGGAGAAACGACGCTTAAACGCTTAAAGGTCATTTTTTATGTTTTTCTCGAATATCTCGAAAATCGCGGCCCCTAGCGGAAACGTTTCCCAGTAAAACATTCAGTTTCCTGTAAAAAAAGCCCCCATTCATTTTTCTTAGCTAGGGCTAAGAGATGAAAAATGGCCCATTATTAAAATACTGTTTTAATGGTATAAAAATAACGTTTGTTAAATGAAGTGGGTTAAAAGAAAAATGGTAAATTTTAATACCACGTCTAACTGCAGTAGAGCCGCATTAAGGGATGAATTTTGTTGTGAGAGTGTAACAGGTTGGAAGGGGGAGAGGGTTGAGTGTAGGAGCGCGAGGGAAGATAGGTCACCAAGTTTTGGTCATGCACTTCCCTCCTTCATAGGTCTGCAAATTGAAGAGAGAGCTGGTGATTCCCTACTCTTTGTACTCCAAAACATCACAACAAGCAAGTACAGTGTGATTCTCAAACTTATACCAATCCTTCGCAGCGCGCCTTATGAATCACTGGTGATGCTGTGTGCACACTGTGGGGCGGCGAAGAAGTTTGTCGAATGAGTTGTTTGAATGTTCATTTCACGTAACAGACTATTGCCGATGCAACATATGTGGGACGGCGAAGAAGTCGTTGTTTAATGTTGAATGAAAGTTGAACATTGCCACCTTAAATCACGCGAGCCTGGCAACTAATTTGGTGGCCAGTCAGAAAGCGAAGGGAAACTTACTGACCTTAGTTCCCAGTCTGCACGGCCACATTCCTGTACAGCCCAGCTAAACGAAAAATATCCATAGTTCTTCACGGGATTAGGGCTGCTTCAATAAAATTTAAAGTTCCAAACAAGATTTTATTATCTTAAAGGCTCACACAAATTACTCGAAACTTCTGAAAATGCTAAAGACATTAAATATTGTTAATTCAGCCAATCGTTTAATAGTTCAGAGGCGACTTCTACAGCAAGTTCCTCCCGAATAGTTCATTACTCTAACTAACGGTGCTCTATTAATAGTTCGCAATAATGTTAAAAAAAAAAAATTAATGCTCGCCTTAAAAGTGGAGTTAGTCACCACTTGCCACGCGGAATTATACTTCACACGGACGGCACAATAACAGTTTGTTACCGAAGTCTAAACGATCCAGGACGGTGTACAGTCCTCGCGATTTTCAATGTCCGTTTACATTGCTAAGTACGCGCATGTCACAGCCCGCTATGACGTCACCCGAGGCGAGGCGCGATCGGACGTTAAGCTCGCGTGGACTAGGCGTTGGTCTAATGCGGAGTGAGCTTCCTACTGCCTCTGCCGCTCTTTTTATATAGCTCCGGCGCGTACCGCCAAGAGAGCATCTGTTCTTTCCGTTCCTATGCAGATGCCTGCAGCCTCCAAATGATCGCTATCTCAGGCACATAATCTTAAATATCACATTTAATAATAGCTTTACAAACTTCTCAATTTTTGTATACATACATCTGAGCAGTACAGAAGCACGTAGAAAATCTCAGCCCGCTAAAATTAAAACTTTACTCTCTAGAATTTTTACAATGGAACTAACGGTAGATTGTTACCTCTGAACCATAGCTTTATCAAGACTTGTATCAGCTGTTAATTATGCTACAAGACTAAAACTTGGTGTAGCTTTGTTAATTGTCCTATCTGATCATTGGTCTTAAAGAATTTGTTTTATCATTAAAATTTAAAGTACTTAATCTATAATGCTTATGTACATTTTACTCACAAAAGTAGTTTTTACTAAATTACTAAAAAACTAGAAGAGGTAACTGATTGTGGTATTTCCATTATTATTATTAGGGTGAACTGAAGCATCCTACCAATTTTCAATATTGTAGCTCTATTATTTCGCGCCTCTGATTTTTCCGAAAAACGCGGATTCTGGAGTCAATTTTAGTTTTATGGTTTTGGAAACCAGCACCACTCATTAATGACTTCTTACTGCACCTTCTCACCAAATTTTGGCTTCCTAGCGTCATTATTTAGCGCCTCCTATTTTTCTTTCAAAACGTGAATTTTACGTAAACTACTAATTTTATAACATTAAGATTTGTTACCTGAAACATTATTACATAGAACTATACTTTAACAAAGTTTTACACACAAATCTTAATTTTTACTTTTATGTTATATGTGGTGCAATACTATATGCAGGCGCGTTACGATGACGTGACGCTACTAGCAGTGAACTAGGGTAAGTCCCGTGCACTCGCTCGCCTCTGTATCTTATACATGATACAGCGCTTGCTTTGCTTCAACACGTGGCAGGGGGAATTTATTTTCTGAAAAGTGCATTAACACTCATCGATTACAGGCATGAGTTACTAATAACACTAACGGAAGAAGTGCATATGGGGAGAATTTGCTTCAACTCTGCACACTGTTCTGCACTGCTAGAGGGAAACTGATCGTTAGTCACCCGATAAGGCGACCGTAGCGTTCTTCCCGGAAAGGCAGCTTCCCCCATCACCAGCGCTGCTCGCTTTTCGTTATGCAGACAGATTCTGCCCCCCCCCCCCTCCAGAATTTCCTGTGCAGTTCTTTTCACTAGTAGATCAAAATAACTTCACTGAGTTGGTGTTTATACACTGGAGTTATTTTCTGTTTATTAAATGAGTGCTTATTTGCAACTGTTAAGTGAGCGTTTATGTAAAATGTGTTCCTTCCCCTTTCCCCCTATTACACTCCCCAGACGCAGTTAATACAGTAATACCGCTCTCCTGCTGTTAGGCGTAATATACATCTTTAATATTTGTTCTTAACCTACTTCATTTAAGAGTAAATCTTAATTTTTATACCATTAAAAGATCATTTTTAATAACGTGCGTATTTTCTACCCTCTGAAAAGCGGAAACTGTTAATCCCAGTTAAAAATGAATCGGATCCTTTCAAAGGAAATTTAATGTAGTTTAATTTTCAACTGGCAAAAAGTTTCGCCAGAAGCCGCGATTTTCGAGATATTCAAGGAAAACATAAAAAAGGGGCTTTTTAACGCCCCAATCCCAGCTCTCACATCCCACCGATTAGGATTTTTAGTATGTTGTTCATAACTCTCCTTCCTATCGCTGTATAAAAATTTGCGACTACACGATTTATTCCCCTCAATTTTCCTTCTTTGACGGGACTAATAGTTCAATGGACGAAAGAAGAACCGCGGAAAAATGGCTTACCCATACCCTTGAGTTTGTTTCAAGAATTAATCTGTCGTCTTGTAGCAGAGAGTAACCGTTTGCGAAAGTACCTGGTAGATCAAAATTGTGTGGCGACACTTGCCTTCAAATGTATTCTAGAAACAAGGGTCAGACTGTGATTAAGTCATCTGGGACATACAGTGCTAAGAGATGCTAGTCCAGCGAGGCGTGCAGGAGATCTTACGAGAAGTTTGATAAATTTCAGAGAAGTGCTGGTAGAATCGTAATTGAAACTAATAGGGCGGGTCGTGAGTCGTATCTGAGCCGCACCTGATTAAAAACAATAGCTTAACACGGATTAGAGGATAATACGTACATCACACAATGGACAACGACAAGCTTCCCCTAATTGTGTTGTGCAGACGGGAATGGGAGAAGACCCCAAGGTCGCTTCACACCGAAAATATGTATCTATGGATGCAGAAATTTCTTGCTTTGATTTTGAGCGATATGTGAAATAAGACCGCTTTCTGTTCAGCAGTGGGCGCATTCGATTTAACTGTATGTCTCCCAGTGTTAAGTTTAGAATACCTCAAGATCTTTGTTTGGTGAACTTTCTAAACACTTCACTATAGCACGATCAGAGCTGAAAAGTTCCCTGGAAGACATGAACTGGATCCTTTAACTTCCCTTATGAAGAACGACTATGTGAGTGAATGTTTAATTTCATAGTATAAACATATCTATATCCAGTGTATTAGGATACTGCGAGAAGAATTTGACAGAGCACTGAAAGTGTTAAACATGGCAGTACAGACAAGAAGAAAATGGGCATCCTGGAAATGTGGTGATTCAGGAGAATCCTAAAGGGAAGGTGGGTAGATCGAATAACTGCTGTATTCGTACTAAACAGAAGTGGGAAAAAGACTATCACTGCAGAACGTGACTAAACGAATGTGTAGGTTAATGAGAAATTTCCTGAGGCTTTAAGGAATAACTAATTTCGTTATGGAGGGAAGTACAAAAGGTGAAAATTCTGGAGTGACACCGTGGCTTGATTACACTTAGCAGGCTCAAATAGATGTTGGTCATAGAAATTGCACAGAGATGAGTAGCCTTGTAAAGGATAAATTTCTATGGACATCTGTGTCAAGTAGTCTTCAGACTGAAAGCCATTGTAGCCACAATAGAAATAATCGATACTGTCAGCAAGGAGTGTCGTTTACATACCAAAAAATTTAAACCATGTCATGTGCATGCACAAAAATTGATATATGTATGTTTGTGTATGTTCCACATCTTCTCCTAAACTACTGAATTCATTTCAATTAAATTTGGTACACATACTACTTATTATCTGGGATGAACTACTGCAGGGGTAACAGTCACCTAGTTCCCATAAGAGTGAGGATGGGGATGTAAAGGTTTGGTAGCCCCTGACATCTAGGCTGCCATTCACAACAAGTATGTTTCAGGTAGTATCAGATTGAATCCCAGGTCATATATGTGCAGTACTTGCCTGAGCAGAGAGAGAGAGAGAGAGAGAGAGAGAGAGAGAGAGAGAGAGAGAGAGAGAGAGAGAGAGAGAGAGAGAGAGAGAAGAGGAGTAGATAGTGAGAGAAGAGAGTCCAAGATGGACAGAAAAAGGCGTAGGAGGAGATAGGAATATAAAGGTGAGAGTAGGATAGAGAGGGTGGGGAGGAGGAACTGAACAGAAGAAGAGTGGGCTGGGGGAGAGATAGGTGGAACACAGAGGGGTAGTGGCCAGGTGAAAAAGAAAGAGGGGGAGGAGGAGATGCACAGAGAGAGAGGGGGGAAGATGGGATAGTCAGAGAGATGTGGGAGAAAAGAAGCTGAGCAGAAAGAGGTAGGAGGAGAGGATGGACAGTCAGTGGGATAGGAGGAGATGTACAGAGTGGGGGGGGGGGGAAAGAGGAGAAGTACAGAGAGAGGGAGGAAGAGTACATGGTGAGAGTGAGGTGGAAGGAGATTTAGGAGGCAGGTGGAAAATGGAGAGGGGCAGTGTGCAGATGGGAAAGGAGAAGAGGGAAGAGGAGTTGGAGAAAAACAAAAGAGACGAGGATACTGACAGAAAGAGGGGGAGAAGGAGATGGTTAGACAAATGGCGAAGATGAGATGAATAGAAAAAGGGGGGAGGAGGAGATGAACAAAGAGAGCAGGAGGAGGAGACATCTAGAGAGAGGGGAAGGGGGAAATGGACAGGGAAAGGGGGAGGAGGACTGAGAGAAAAGAGAAGGGAAGATAGAAGATGGAAAGATATAGAGGGAGAAAGAGAGGGACAGAGAAATCAGGGAGGACGGTATATGAGTAACGTCTGTGCCGTACGTGTACACGGGCGATGTCTGTCGTAAAAGACTAGTTATCCAGTGTAAGGAACCCATCATTTATACAGCGTAATTGCTGGCCGATTTAGGAATAAAAAAAGAAAATAATGTGGGTTACAATCAAACTATAAACCCAAGGGACCGTGATTCAAACCTCAATAGGCCACTCTTATTCCCTCACTTACTGGTTTTTAGATTAATCGCTAGGGGCGTTTCTAGTGGAAAGTAACTTTTAGAGTTCGAAGCCTGGTCTGGCAGACAGGATGAACCTTCGTGGATCTTTCGGCGTGATAAATTTTCAGTGGTTTACATGGATTACATTCCATTTGGTTGTGCTGAAATCAGCTGCTGGCCTTTTAAACAAGCGTAAACAATCAATAGATCTTTCTGTATTTGTTAGCATCTGACAGAGAAACGTATTGACTTGAACTAACAATTCTATTTAGTGTTATGTTTTGTGTCCAATGGTAGATCTACATCGATGTTCAATATATTTGTGGGGGAAGACACACGAAGCCTTAAGACTGACAATTATGGAATTAATGATAAGTATTACTGGAATTATAGGATAGAGCTTTATGAATCAGGAGCGCATTAGAGTCGGTGTGTCTTTGCCTTTTTATTATTGGAAAAGCGGTTAAGGAAACAAGGGAGAACCCTTATTTTTAACTTGGAACCTCAACCATTTTTTTATCATAATTAAATCATTGCTTTTTTCGCTCGTCTGTTATTTGTCTTCCCCCTAGCACATATTACTGTTCTCCAGCCTTTGAATAAAACAACTAAAACTACAGATTCAAAAAGAAAGAACAGATTTCAGATGCTTTTTACAGACGAACTATGAAAGACAGAAACATATTGAGCTTGTCACTGGAGAGAGGAAGGTTCAAAGTTTTGACACAGCTGCGCTTTTTTGTAGCAACATAGTGACTACGCCACAAGAGAAATCATTTTGCGTGTTTGAATCTGCACAAAGTCAATCCAGTATTCAAGTGCACCGTGCATTCCGCCTTCCATTTAGCAAGAAACCACCTCTGCAGAAGCAAACTCATGACTGGCCTAAAAAACTCTTGGAAGTTGGCTGCTTATGCAAAGGGGAGATTCACTGACGGCCACGCACGTCTGATAATAATAATGAGCGTGTCCGAGGTGCGTTCCCGCAAAGTCCTCGGAAGTCCACAAGATGGACAGACCAGGAGCTTCAACTTAGTCAAACTGAAACGATACCTGCATATGAAGCCGTACAAGTTGCGGTTACTGCAGCAATTGCGTCACGGCGACCATAACAGAAGACACGATTTTGCATTTCAGTCCTCTAGGATATGGCAGATGACACTTTTACCGAACAAGTAACTTTTCGGAATAACCGACGTTTCCAGGTATCGGGTAGTGTAAACAGCCACAATGTAAGAGCTTGGGTCAAAAAATTCTTGTGTCGTCATCAATCATGAATGAAACTCACCGTAAATAACAATGTTTTGTTCCATTTCTATTCACAAAATTTATGGACCTTTCTTTTTTGCGAAGGAAACTGTGACAGGAATGTCATACTTGGACGTGCTGAATAATTGGTTGTTTCCTCAAGTTCACGAAGATTATAATAATTTCATTTGTGTACATGACGGCGCCGAGCCTTACTTTCGTCTTGAGGTGGTGCGTTATCTTAACTACACCATCCCACAACAATGGATTGAAAGAGATGAGCAACAAGATCGTGTTCATTGCTTTCGCCTCCCATATCACCTTGTGATATTTTTCTGTGGAGGTACATAAAGGACAGACTTTGGCCCACCTATTGTCTTTAGGATCTGAGAAATCGAATTATTGAAGCCGTAGATTCAAAATACAGATAACTGTTGATTCGTTTGTGGAATGAGATCGACTACCGTTTCGATGTTTCTTGAGCAATGCATGGTGCTTATGTTGAGCGTATAGTGTAGTGTCTACGCGAACGTACAAACCTTGAGCCTTCCTCTATCCAATGACACGCACAGTGTGTTTCTTTCTTTCACAGCTTGTCTGTAATACAGAATTGAAATCTGTTCTTCCTTTTGAATCATCCTGTACATCGAAACTCTTTGACAGTAATGAAATTTGAAAGTTGGTGGGACATTGGCAATTTGTGTGTCTATGAATCACGCAAGAATGATGGTCTTGAGGGCAGCCGGTAACATTTTTCATCAAGGACTTGGACGAAGATAAAATTGTAGAGGAACTGTGTTGTTATTGAGGATGCAATGTCTTTAGAGATATTGGGCTTCGTTTTGCTGGTATCAATCCGTTCATTTTCGAGATCTGGTACTAGTGAATAAATTTTATGATTTCCAAGTCGTATGCTTGAAGTATGTACGTTTATACTGTCGAGAGCTAAGACTGTCGATATTTGATTTAAATGTGTGTGTTTGTCTATACCAAGTATTTTTTTATTTTGTAATTTCATTCAAAAAATAAAAAAAAGTGTGTTAATTTGTATTGTGGAGTGACATTTTTAAATAACCATTTTAAAACTGAAATTTATTTTGTTAAATCTATTGTTACTTTAGAGGCTACACGTATTTTGTTCACTAACAGAAGTGATCTAGCTCTCAGGGGAGTCATTTGCAAGACTGAGTTGTTAAATGGTGTTGACTGACGTTGGCTGTGTCTGTAAAAACAAGGGACCACACGTCAGTGTAACCTACCGGCGCTCGGAAACTGAAATAAATATTGCATATCATGAGAAATCAAAATCATAAAATAGTTCGTTCAGCTCCGAAAGTACAAAACCAACCAAATGTAGTATTTGTTCACGAAGTGCTGGCCGAAATCTCAGAGTGATTTGAAAAGCGGATGAAGAAAACTCGGCCCATTGGAGCCAGGGAGAATGGAAATTTGGGGAACCAATCTGCGTTTCCCCTCACACATTGCTTACTGCTTCGATAGTCATTCATTTCATGATGGTTACTGTACGTGTAGGTACTGCGCTTTTAGATCGCCAATATTTGCAGCGACTGACCCGAAGTCAACCGACTTCTAGCGATCCAAGTCGTATAAGAATTGTGTGCGAATTTAATGCAGAACCGGAGGATCTGATGAACCTGGTTCACAATTGTCTACACTACTGGAAATTGAAATAAGAACACCGTGAATTCATTGTCCCAGGAAGGGGAAACTTTATTGACACATTCCTGGGGTCAGATACATCACATGATCACACTGACAGAACCAACAGGCACATAGACACAGGCAACAGAGCATGCACAATGTCGGCACTAGTACAGTGTATATCCACCTTTCGCAGCAATGCAGGCTGCTATTCTCCCATGGAGACGATCGTAGAGATGCTGGATGTAGCCCTGTGGAACGGCTTGCCATGCCATTTCCACCTGGCGCCTCAGTTGGACCAGTGTTCGTGCTGGACGTGCAGACCGCGTGAGACGACGCTTCATCCAGTCCCAAACATGCTCAATGGGGGACAGATCCGGAGATCTTGCTGGCCAGGATAGTTGACTTACACCTTCTAGAGCACGTTGGGTAGCACGGGATACATGCGGACGTGCATTGTCCTGTTGGAACAGCAAGTTCCCTTGCCGGTCTAGGAATGGTAGAACGATGGGTTCGATGACGGTTTGGATGTACCGTGCACTATTCAGTGTCCCCTCGACGATCACCAGAGGGGATCACCAGTGTAGGAGATCGCTCCTCATACCATGATGCCGGGTGTTGACCCTGTGTGCCTCGGTCGTATGCAGTCCTGATTGTGGCGCTCACCTGCACGGCGCCAAACACGCATACGACCATCATTGGCACCAAGGCAGAAGCGACTCTCATCGCTGAAGACTAACGTCTCCATTCGTCCCTTCATTCACGCCTGTCGCGACACCACTGGAGGCGGGCTGCACGATGTTGGGGCGTGAGCGGAAGACGGCCTAACGGTGAGCGGGACCGTATCCCAGCTTCATGGAGACGGTTGCGAATGGTCCTCGCCGATACCCTAGGAGCAACAGTGTCCCTAATTTGCTGGGAAGTGGCGGTGCGGTCCCCTACGGCACTGCGTAGTATCCTACGGTCTTGGCGTGCATCCGTGCGTCGCTGCGGTCCGGTCCCAGATCGACGGGCACGTGCACCTTCCGCCGACCACTGGCGACAACATCGATGTACTGTGGAGACCTCACGCCCCACGTGTTGAGCAATTCGGTGGTACGTCCACCCGGCCTCGCGCATGCCCACTATACGCCCTCGCTCAAAGTCCGTCAACTGCACATACGGTTCACGTCCACGCTGTCGCGGCATGCTACCAGTGTTAAAGACTGCGATGGAGCTCCGTATGCCACGGCAAACTGGCTGACACTGACGGCGGCTGTGCACAAATGCTGCGCAGCTAGCGCCATTCGACGGCCAACACCGCGGTTCCTGGTGTGTCCGCTGTGCCGTGCGTGTGATCATTGCTTGTACAGCCCCCTCGCAGTGTCCGGAGCAAGTATGGTGGGTCTGACACACCGGTGTCAATGTGTTCTTTTTTCCATTTCCAGGAGTGTACAATGAATCAATTGATTAGAAAATATTTAAAAAATAGGTGTGTTGCATATTCTCATTCAATTAGCTAGTTACTTTCATGTTCCATGGATGATTTCGCAATGATATGGTGCGAGTAGCTTTAAATTCCTATTGCAAGTTAAGTTGTACATTTGATTATTCACTGAACATTCTTTCTATATGAAAAAATGCAGATGCGAGTTAGTAATTCCTGCTCAACACCTTTTACAGATTACAATAACAGATTTTATTCAACGAAATAGGAGTTGTCAAGTTGAGAAAGTTTCTCAGTTTGTTTTCAAATTTTACTTTGCTGTCTGTCAGACATTTTATATCACTGGGTAAGTGATCAAAAATTTTTGTTTGCAGCATTGTGTACCCCTTTTTGTGTTGAAGACGATCGTAATTATGAAATAATGAATGTCATTTTTCCTCCTGACATTGCAATTTTGTACATTACTGTTCGTTTTGTACTTTATTCGTTTATTTGCAACAAACTTCATGAAGAAATAAATATACTGTTAAGTAATAGAATGTCCAACACCTTTAAAAGAGGTCCAAAAGAAGTTGGTGGGTGAACACTACATATCATTATTACAGCATGTTTTTGAGAAACGAAGACCATCTTTATTAAAAATAAGTTACCCTAGAACATTATTCCATTTGACATTACTGAAACAAAATATGCTTACTGATTTGTCTCTCCCGAAGATTTGCAATGATTCTAAGTGTGTATCTGGTTGAACTAAGGTATTTTAGGAGTTCAAAAGTGTGCTTTTTCGAGTTGAAGTTTCCAGCCTATTTATTACTCCCTCACAATGGGTTATACTTATCATTAGTATAGTACCCGTAGATGTACAGAGCTAAATACGTTGCGTCTTTTTAAAACTGAAAAAGAGACAATTCGCAGAAAATCAGTCTATAAGACTTTTAAGAAATTTGTTTAGTATTTCTTCTGTTTCTGTATGTATTCTTGGGCTGATTACGATACTAGTGTCATGTGCAAAAAGAACTAAATCTGATTGTTGTACATTAGACGGAAGATCATTAACATATATGAGAAGCGATAGAGGGACTAAGACTGAGCCTTGATTAACCCCCCCCCCCATGCGTGATTTCTCTCCAATCAGAATCACGTCCAAGGACTATATTTTTTTTTAGTGACCAAGTACAGTTTTCTGCATTCTTTTCGTCAGATATGACATTATGCATTGGTTGGCTATGCGATCAATCGTATAAAACTTTAACTTATCTAGGAGAACACAGTAACTCACACAATTAAATGCCGTAGAAAGATCGCAGAAAGTAGTAATCTGGCCTGTTTAAGTATTTAATGTTCGTAAAATCTAATGAGGGCACTCTTCTGAAACCCAAACTGTGATTTGCTGAGGATATTATTACAAGGTGGGATGCTATTCTAGAATGCATCACCTTCTCAACAGTTTCGGAAAGTGATGTACAGCCAACTGTTAATTTTGCGTGGCTAGATGAGAATTAGTAGCTGACAAGGGACACTGGAGAGGAGACTCACCTGGGCCGGTGCCGTCGTAGGAGAAGCCCTTGATGAATATCGTGGACTCGTCGACGGCGTAGGCGGTGCCTCGGATGCCGTGTGCGTACTCCGTCAGGGGGCCGATGAGTTTGCCGTAGTAGTTGCTGCTGCCACGGGAAGCCGCTGGCACTCCTGCACAACAGAACACAGGGGACCGAGCGTCAGTGTAGCCTGCAGGCGCGCGCGAACTTGGCCCCTCTCCTCTCGCACAGTAGCAGCCGCCCTCTACCACCGCTCACAGCAGTCGACGCCTCAATCTCGTCTTCTCTCTGCAAGCATGCCATTTTTATCGTTCTAAAAAAAAGAAAAAAACTGCTAAGAATAAATTAGCGGTTGTTCCTTGGGCGATCTAGTTCGACAATTGTTGTTGTTGTGATCTTCAGTCCAGAGACTGGTTTGATGCAGCTCTCCATGCTAATCTATCCTGTGCAAGCCTCTTCATCTCCCAGTACCCACTGCAACCTACATCTGAGGCGTAGCGCCGTATAACGATCCTGCCTTGGAGGCGGTTAAGTGGGAGATGTGTCTCAGAGCTGGATAGTGACAGATGTTGACGCGAGACTAGACGCTCACGTAGTTTATGTATCAGCCGATAGAGGACAGTATTGGATAGGCAGACTGTGAATTTATTGAGCAGGTCGGTGGCTAAAAACTGTGCATTTGGTACCGACAGACTTAATATTTGGCGAGCGTTTTCAATCCAAAACAATTAGTATTTTTGTAGCTATTACGTTTTAGGGGAATGCAAACCATAAACTTGCTAACGTGAATGAAAGGGATTGTGAGTGACTGTGTTAAGACCAGCACGCGCTTGGCAGTGATACTTCTTCACCTAAGTTTCAGAATATATTAATTGAGGACAAAATATCCAAACTTTCATTTCGTGTTTCTCCCGAAACGTAGATTAGTGACTTAAATTGCAACCTGGTTCACGTTGAAGGACACTAGATCTCACTCGGCTTTCCTACTGATGATCTGCTGAGACAATGTTCACAGGTAAGTGCAGGTTCGTCGTAAAGGGACGGAAAGAACCGCGCCGCTGCACATTCTTCTGAATCTGTTTAGTGTATTCATCTCTTGGTCTCCCTCTACGATTTTTACCCTCCACGCTGCCCTCGAATACTAAATTGGTGATCCCTTGATGCCTCAGAATATGTCCTGCCAACCGGTCCCTTCTTCTTGTCAAGTTGTGCCACAAACTCCTCTTCTCCTCAATTCTATTCAATACCTCCTCATTAGTTATCTGATCTACCCATCTAATCTTCAGCATTCTGTTGATGTTCATCTTATACATTCTAAGAAGAACGGGAAAAAAAGAGAGAAAAACGACGCACCACGAAGCAACTATCCGAACAGGATGGAAATCGGTACAATGTGATGTTCGTGTACAGACAAACAAACGATTACTATTTCAGGATAGTCAGATGATTTATTCAAGAGAATGAGCTTGACAAATTGAGCAAGTCAATTTTGATTTGGTCCACATCTTGCCCTTACAGAAGCACTTTTTTTTTTGGTATTGATTGATAGAGATATCGTATAGCCTCCTGGGGGAAACTCTGCACATGTACATCAGATCTACCGATATCGTTCCCATTCGAGTAATTCCTTTGTGATGCGTCGCTTTCTTTGTCCTAGAGCGTATTTTAAAATTCCTTTCGTGAGTGGCTCCTTGGGTACAGACTGACCGCCGAAAAAATTCCAGGACTGATTTTATTTCTGACGTATAAGCTGCGTCAGTGCAGTGACTACAGTGGCAGCTTAAACTAACAACTGAAAAAAAAAAAACAGATGTGCATTAGGGCAGACAATTTTGAGCGGGAGGTGTTAAGTAGTGGACGTGAGGCCGTTGTGTGTCAGCGATGACGTGTCATAAATGGCAATCGGGCAGTATCTCAAAAGCAAGCGTCAACCTTGTCATTGTCATGACACATGAGCTGGGGCCCATGGATTAGTGTGATGTCCTTATACGGTTGCATTATCATATCAGTCCTTCATACTCACAGCTAGGTTGGATACGCCCACGTAAGGCACGCGATCTCCACACGATGTGCTTACTTCATCGATTTCTTAGCCACTGGTGCCCCCAATACTTATCTTCTCACATTAAACACCTATCATCATTCCACAACCGCAATACCAGATCGGATACGTCTAGCATCTTGGCCGTACCTTTACATAACACAAAATATTTCTCCGTCTCATTCTCCATCTCAGCCATACGACTATGGAACGCGGTCCCCTGTGATCTGCGTCTTATCCAGAACCACTCAACATTCAAGAGGGAACTCAAAACTTACATATTAGGGACGGTTCCTCTCCATCATAGCTTCGAATTTTACCATTCTATTTCTCTGCCTCTAACCTAGCTTCCTCTTATATATCTATTTCACCCTATTCTATCGTCTTATGTCTCTGCACGATGAGAATAACTCACAAGCTGCAAGAACATAACGAGAAAATTCCCAACTAGCAATAGGACTGACATTCATAAAAGAAAAATATGTTTACTTTCATATACATAGTCATTACTATTATTATTATAATTCTTGATTGTTATAATTATTTTTTGATTGTTATAATTATCATTGTACTACTGTTGTAATCTCTATTTTTTCTTCTTTAACATTAATACTGTATAACACTTTATATGTCCTTTATGTTCTGTTCAAACTGAAATTCGTTCAATTTGAGTGTGTCTGGTTAGGTGTAAGAGAGGGCCTGAAGGCCCTAAGCTTCCAAGGTAAAATAAATGCATAAATAAATAAGCTGCTGAAGTCTCTTGATATCCCGGCCCGCTCTAACACACAGCATTTGAGCACAGTGGGCAGAGGCGTACAGAAAGGCGCTAAGCTAACCCACAGTGTCCAGAACGCTGCCTCGCAGTCCTACCGGCTATGGGGTAGTGGGTAGCGCTTAGCGGGTAGCGGGTAGCGCTTAGCGGGTAGCGGGTAGCGCTTAGCGGGTAGCGGGTAGCGCTTAGCGGGTAGCGGGTAGCGCTTAGCGGGTAGCGGGTAGCGCTTAGCGGGTAGCGGGTAGCGCTTGGCGGGTAGCGGGTAGCGCTTGGCGGGTGGCCGGTAGCGCTTAGCGGGTAGCGGGTAGCGCTTGGCGGGTGGCCGGTAGCGCTTAGCGGGTAGCGGGTAGCGCTTGGCGGGTGGCCGGTAGCGCTTAGCGGGTAGCGGGTAGCGCTTGGCGGGTGGCCGGTAGCGCTTAGCGGGTAGCGGGTAGCGCTTGGCGGGTGGCCGGTAGCGCTTAGCGGGTAGCGGGTAGCGGCAGCTGGGAGCTGGGCGGATCGATAGCAGCGCGAGTCGACCGCCGAGCCGCTGCTACTGTGACTGCGACAGCCAACTGCCGCCTCCAAACCCGCTCGCTGCACTCTCCTCGCTTCTGCCCTCTGCCCTTGTAACCCAAGTTCAGTCTCTAGTAAGGCTCATTTGGTGGTGTTGCGTACTCAATTACGACAGGTAAAATATTAGCTGCTACTGGCTCACCATGTGCATGAGGAGGGGGACAGGAAATGAGTGTCCGGGAGGAGCAGAGATTAACTTTGTACAGTATCTATTACACATCAAACATGGACGTTGTCGACATTCAAGAAATGTTCCAAACAAACCGTTACCTTGCACCATGAACACCGAATGAAAATGGCGCCCCATAGCGATCACCCAGGTTTGCATGGTCAAGATCGAAACGAGCTCCTTGAGAGCTACAGACCAAACAGGACATTCAGCTAGATATGGACTCTTAGTGAACCCGTATACGAGGGTGAGTCAATTATTATCCATAATTTAGATATATTTTAATTTATTTTGGTAGTACTGCATGCTTTGTTTATTTGTTGTTATATCTTTGCAATTTTGAAACTGCTAGGTTAGCTTCGTCATCGGTGCCGTGCTGTCAATCATGGCTGCTGCGCTGTCTGTTTGCACCAAAGAAGAGCAACGTTCAGTGATCCGTTTTTTGTGGTCGGAAGGCGTACCAGCGGCCGAAATTCATCGAAGACTTTCACTACAGTACGGGAACAGTGTTTTGCTACAACGGAGTACCTACGAATGGATTGAAAAATTCTGAAGTGGTTACAGAAGTGTTACGCACGATGAAGGAGCCGGACCACCGTTTACCGCCACAAATGAAGAAACTATTCAGCGTTCACGTGAAATGATTCTCTAAGACAGACGATTAATTATTGATTAAAGTGGCACATCGTCTGCAAATTAGTCACGGTTCCGCCTACGAAATCATCCACAACATACTTAGGGTTTCATAAAGTCTGTGCAAGATGGGTCCTAAAACAACTCACACAGTTGCATACGATTGGACATCTGAAAAAAAAAAGGATCACTACTGGTGGCGAAACATGGATCCATTATTACGAGGCGGACAGTAAACAGCAGAGTAGAGAATGGAAACATCTAAATTTTCCGTCCACGAAAATGTTCAAGACCCAACCGTCAACAGAAAAACTGATGCTTACGGTTTCTTGTCACGCACAAGGTCCAGTACTGGAACATTATGAGGAAAGGCGCACAGCAATAAACAGTGTACGTTACAGTGAGATACGTACTGCCAGGCTAAAGCCTGCAATTGGAAGTAAACGCCGAGGACTGCTGTCAAAAGGTGTTGTGTTGTTGTTCGACAATGCCTGTCCGCATACAGCTGCCCACACTGCTGAAACGCTCCAGAAACTCAAATCTGAAGTACTGGATCATCCTCCATATAGTCCCGATCTTGCTCCTTCTGACTATCAATTGTTTGGTCCACTCAAACAGGCATTAAGGGGCCGTCGATTTGCCTAGGACGAAGCAGCAAAAGCGTTCCTGGTTCGCAGCTCAACCGAGAACCTTCTTTTATGAGGGCATCAGGAAGCTTGTACAACGATGGACTAAGTGTGTTGAAACGCAAGGAGACTATATCGAAAAATGATGTTCTTGTACGTTTCCTATTTTGTTACAATAAAATTTTATAACTACTTTGCGGATAATAATTGAATTACCCTCGTAGAACCATATTGTTGTAAGGGGATGATGAGAACTGATGCAATATGATGGCATGGACCCGAATACGAAACACCTTGTCGTGTAGCTGATAGTGAAAGTGGCTATGCCTTAAGGCGCAGCTGCACATAGAGCGATAATGTTTTATAGGCATGGAAAAAACAAACATCCAGAGGGTGAATTTGTACAGTGGTTCCAGGTGTTGTGAATAGCAACGTCATACACTTGGTTTGCTCTAAATGGGCATGATTTTTATACGCAGACCAGCTCTTAATCGAAGGCAAGTTATTCTGACCAGCAATTGCACATAGGCAATGATCATACTATAGTTATAGTTCTTTTATGCCCACTTTCCCAGTCTATCTTGAAGTGACGTGAATATTCCCCACTGCTCTTATAAGATCACGTACACAAGAAAGAACTGTAGATGGCAGAGCACCACCCACTTTCTAGCCAATTTACCGCCCAGATTAAGAGTTGATATGATTATATACGAACTTACGACTGCGTTAAGGCATTGTTATTTATTAATCATCATACAACTCTCTCGGTACCTCTTATTTCCAGGGCTCCTTTAATATCCATTTCCTCTTCAAATCCCAATGGGTTGGCGTTGAAAACAAATTCATCATTGAACGAAGGAATAAGTTTATTTACCCGATCTTCGAATTTTCGGGTCATTCCGTAATTTTCCGTGTGTGCATCGTCAAGTTGACGCTTTGTTTGACAATTCGTCATCTTACGTCTTCCATTTCTATATCCTTGTTTGAAGATATGCAACCATCCACTGCTTCCCTACTTCCACTGAAATCGCTGTAATATATGTCTTGCGCAATGTGCATAACCTAACAGGTCACTATCATGCACATCCTGTAACTTGTGGCCGGCCGCTGTGGCCGAGCGGCTCTATGCGCTTCAGTCTGGAACCGCGCGACCGCTACGGTCGCAGGTTCGAATCCTGCCTCGGGCATGGGTGTGTGTGATGTCCTTAGGTTAGTTAGGTTTAAGTAGTTCTAAGTTCTAGGGGACTGATGACCTCAGAAATTAAGTCCTATAGTGCTCAGAGCCATTTTTATACGGAATATGTCCATAATTCTTTTTTACAATGTTATTTATAATCCGTCTTGATTGCAAATTTTTTATTCATACGACCAGTTTCGCTTAATTCAGAACCATCTTCAGATCTGTAACAATAATGATACTAACATACTATTTCACGGACGCAAATCTTTTTTCATCCTATCTAATCAACATCAAATGTACCAGACCGCACCTGATATTTCAGTTACAGGAGTAACCCGTCCAAATGCAGCAACTTTTACATGCTGCGTGACATAAAATTGGTCGGCCGAGTGCACATCATTTATATTAATTGTAACGCTATTACCGACAGGTGGCGTCTGGTACATTTGTTACATTCCATTTGCACATACTGTATCAGTAGATTTTTTTATTAAAAAATACTTAATTTAAATACGTAGATGTCAAGATTAAAATCTGTACTTATCAAAATTAAAAAAAAACCAGTAAAATTATCATTGTTATACGATCTAAAAAACATAGAGCGATTTATATATCTATGGTGCTGGTGTGGACTTGTTTTCCTATACGGTGTGCTTCCGTGGTTCCCGCCACTTCGGTGTTGTGCCGCGGTCCGCTCAGTCGCCTGATGTCCATCGCCGGGGACAAGAGGGCCGCGCAGGATACGGGAACCGTGTCAAATGTTTTGCGGAAGTCTAGAAATATGGACTCCGCCTGTTGCCCTTCAGGCATAGTCCGCAGTACATCACATGAGAGAGCGGCAAGCTGAGTTTCCCACGAGCGATGATTTCTAAAACCATGCTGATTCGTGGAGTTAAGCTTCTGACGGTTAAGTGAGTTTCACATACTCGAACTGAGAATACGTTCAAGGATTCTTCAGTAAACCGAAATTACGGATATAGATCTGCAATTCTGCGGGTCCTTACTTTTACCCTTCTTATATACTGGAGTCACCTGTGATTTTTTCAATTCACTTGGGTCTTTGTGCTGGGCTGAAGATTCAGATAAATGCAGGTTAGATAAGGGACAACGTCGTAGAGCACTCTTTGTAAGACCGAATTGGGATCTATTCGCTTCAGAATCTTCCAGTTGTTTCTCTACGCCAGGAATGCTTATTTCTATCTTGTCCATACGGGTATCTGCCCGATGCTCAAATGACGATATGTTTGCACCTGTATAGGGTGGCAGCCGTCCAAAGAATATTTTAGAGAATTGATTTAAGAAATTTATTTTAAAGGCTCAGTCAAACTTTTACAAGTTTCCTCCCAGAGCAACTTCTGCTTTGCTGTGTGACACAAGTTGTCTGCCTTTCAGAACTGAGGCAGTTCTGTCCAGTTAAAGTTACTGGCATGAAACGCTTTGACCCCTATGCTGAAACTGCTAGCGAATTCACGCCATCGGTGTTAGCCGGTAATGTGCGTGGGATACAGGTCACGTGGACACTGGAGGATTCTACAGTGCAGAACACAGTTGCTTCTCTCTCTTGTGATCCAGACGTCGAGGATCAGTTGTCTTTGATAGGAGGCAGA
Source organism: Schistocerca gregaria (assembly GCF_023897955.1). Lineage (NCBI taxonomy): Eukaryota > Metazoa > Arthropoda > Insecta > Orthoptera > Acrididae > Schistocerca > Schistocerca gregaria. The sequence goes on from NC_064922.1 coordinate 929,923,202, forward strand.
GCCTCTGGCTCTGCTTACTATGACTTGCCACCGTCACAAGTTAACGTGAACCGCCTCCCCGTCCATTCCACCTTATTTAGTTGTTCGTCCTCCTAGACTGGTCTACACCTGGTAACTTCCGACCCTAGGCTCGCCCTTTGTATTCCGTACATTGAAATACATTCTCTTTATTTTACCTGATTTTTCCTTTTTTTTCATTTAACGGCAGTCCTAGCTGCCCACCCCCAAGTCTAAAGGAGATGCTAACAAAGGCTTATCTGCTCTATCTGGCAGAAACATTCTCTGCAGCACAAAGATGCTCCTTGCTATTGGAGCATCGCTTGGCCACACCAGTGAGACGGAAGTAGCAAGACATGCCCACAGAAAGTCTCCGCGCCACCGTCGATGGACTCTCTTGAACCAGATCGGCACGCAGACACGAGATCAGTTTCACACCAGGCTACATTCCAGTGAACTGCCAGTCCACAGCAAGCAGCGAGAAAAATACCGTGTCCGGCGGCAACAGAGAACACCAGTTAGATTCTTGAAGTTAATTTGTAAGTCGTTGCGCATGTTAGTGAATTAGTGAACATTGTCTTTGAACAGTGCTACGAGAAACAGTGGATTACCAACGATAGCCTCTTTCAGCACTGGTGTTAGACTGGTTCTATTTATGTACGTAAATGTCCCTACGCTGTGACCCACTATCAGCAAAGTATACGTCGTATAACAAAAGATAAGTGTTCATTATGACTTGAATACGAGGGTTACCCAGAAAGTAAGTTTCGATCGGTCGCGAAATGGCACTACAGTGAAAACCCGATGAAGCTGTGCACAGATGTGTTGGGTAGTGTCTCTAGTACCACTGTCGATCGCATCAAGACGCTCTGTTGTGAGCGCACTGTGAGCGAGTAAAGGTGCCTAGAACAACGACGTCTCCCGCCAAGTAGGAGGGCCCGCTGAGAGGCTTCTCCTTAATGAATGCAGCCCACCTAACACAACTGCCACGCGCTTCCTTCTTCATGGCAATTCTCAGCCACACTCTACAGGGGCAGTGAAGACGCTCCTGCAGCCTTTTCGATGGGAAGTGTTTGATCACCCACAACACAGCCCTAATTCGCTCGACCTGAGTATTATCTGTGTTCACATGAAACGCTGGATACGAGGACAACACTTGGGCGCAGGCTACGCGTTATAGCCTAGTGTTGAGAATTATCAGAAAGCACAGGCGGCTGCCTTCTATGACGATGGTGTTGAAAATTTGGTAAAACACTCCGACAAACCTCTTAGTCGGAGCGGCGACTATGTAGAGAAATATCTGGAAAACTCCGCTAACTCTTGCAAATAAAATGTTTCTGATTTTCACTGTAGTTTCCATTTAGGGACCGATCGGAACTTACTTTCTGCACAACCCTCTTATATTTCAATTCTTACATTTTATATGTGCAATAATCATGTATTTTATCATCTGTTTAAGAGCCAGTACATTCGTGACAACCCGTCACAACAGTTATACTCTGAACGGAATTGATAGCGACTTGAAAAGAGATTTTAAGTGGAAATGCAACGCAAGTGAAATAAAGTAGAATGCTGTTTTTCTATTTGGACAGGAAAATAACTGATTATGGCCAAAGTAGAGTGGATATAAAATGAAAACTCGTAATGTAAAGAAACAAATTTCCGAAAAATAGAAATTTGTTAATACCGAATATAAATTTAACTGTTGAAAGTATTTTCTAAAAGTATTTTTCTAGATTGTACGCTTGTATTGAAGGTAAGGTGTACGGAAAACAATTCAGAGAAGAAGAGAACATAATCTTTCGAAACTAAGTGGGACAGAATAATGCTTGAAAGTTAGATGAATGGAGCGGGTAATTGTTGGAAGGGTACTGAATCGAAATGGGAAAAAGCAAATTTGTGGCGAAACTGAAGAGACACATGCTGATGGATGGAAGAAGGAGTCATCAATTTGGTAATGAAATGTGGGGAGTAAAATTTGTAAAGGGAGCCTGAGGCTCGAATACAGTAAACAGGTTCAAACGGCTGTATGCGCAGTACAGAGCCGAATAGGGTTGCACAGAATAAACGAACGCGGAGTGCTGCATCAGACTGGTCTTCGCACAACAGGAGCAACTATAGGACCGCCAGCTGCAGAATTGTTGCACTACGGCAGTACCGGCAAGAACGGCTTTCCTTGGCGGACAGCCAGATGCGGTGCAAAATGGCACAGCACGACGTTTTGCTGCGACCGCTAGCAGTGAGTAGGCGTTTCCTCGAACATAATGGAACGCGACGCAAAAACAGAGCCGCCCGAGACAAGAAGAGACCCGGTATCGTGGCTTAGCCGTTATCCCGCGCTGTACTCCGTACTGCGGTTCATTACAAGGAAAAAAGCAGAACAGAGAAGGCATGGTCCAGATGAAAGAACTCCAGGAAGGAGAGTGCAAGAGGGTTTCATCACTGCACAAGCATATTTCCAGAGGGAAGATATTTCTTTTCATAGAGTGTAACGTGAATAATACATGGTCTGTAAGGTGGCTATCATTTCGCGGCTTACAAGCACTCATCCACGTACTTCGCTGTGATCTACAATCACAATTAGGTATCATGTGATAGGTTGCACATTGTATATATGACTATATATAGCAGACTGACATTGTCACTTACACCTTGTTAATAATTGTGAACACTTGTTGCATGAGAGGTGACGGAGTGTCTTTACTATAAGAACGGCGTAATGAATGATTGCCTATACTAGTAGAAGTTGGAACGTCAGAGGATATGAAATCAAGCACTGGGTGGAAGTCCCAAACAGGAGTATTGGTCCAGGTTAAACGCAGGAAATAGCAAGATGGACGTCGTAGCACCTAAGCGCTGGAGCACAATAGAATAGCGAACCTGTAGCCGAACCTGAAGGATTATACTTCAGAAACTACGAAAACCTTGGACGCAGTTGTGAGGAACAAAGAAGCGGCAACTCGGAAACCACGTAGGCTTGGTTATTTCTAAGGATTTTTACTCAGAAGCGTGCCATTCTTTTTCCTCGCAAACTTTCCGCGCTGGACGACAAAAGACTAAAAAAAGTTTGGTCGGCGTTCAGAAGAACCTGTAGAGAGGGAGAATATTCCGCGGTTTCGGGAATATGATTCGTTTCCGGAATTACGATGGTGGGGAGCCGATTCTTGCTGAGAGGTCAGTGGTGGAGAGAAGAGGTCTTCTATTGTGAGCACCCGTGTGTGACGGTTGCTCGATATCAGCTTTTGCTGGTACAGACGGACTTGCTGTTTTTGCTTTCTGTAGAGTTTATAGTTAGAACAGTGAGGAACTGTACTGTTGAGAACCTATACGATTCTGGACTTACCTCCGGGTTGGAAGTCGTTGTTGCGTACGCAATGTTGAGTAATTGAGAGCACTTCCTCTGCCTATAGTTACGTTCAGACGTTATCTGAACTCCGTCCTTGTGGTAGGGAGTTCGCGTTTCTCGTCTGTACAACACAGAGAGAAGAAGTCAGTATTAGAGTACGTTAGTCATAGGACCACCTTCTGACGTCCTAGTGTTTGAAAGAGTTTATTTGTGGCTGGAGTTCTTCCATCGTCGCTGACGAGTAAGAGAACCATCACTCCGACGCACCGGACGTAGTACATACGGTGATATCGCAAATTTCTTCGGCTTATTAGGGGCTATAAAGCTAAACAGCTTTGATCACGTTAGTTTATTTTCACCGAGGTTCCACACCACCGTAGATCATCTTTGAAAGTAGTGCCTTCTAGTGTTTGGTACGTAGATGATGTTTGTCATTCCACGTCATTGATATCAGACCGCGCAGTCATAGTAAGGAGCAGAGTTGGGCAATTGATCAGTAATTTTGCTTAGGAAATTTAAACTTTGTAACATAAAGGGTTTGTTTTTAATCTACAATAAATATTTAGCAGGAGCAATGTTCATCATTTAGTAGGATTAGTTGCCTTCATCAGTCAATTATGTTTGGATTGTAATTTATAGAATTAAGAGAACCTAAGATCAGGAGGTAGTCAGACAGGGCCAAATCTTCATTTTAGCGTTTGTTACTTTCCGTTGTGCACATTCATTTTACACCAGCCTGGAGTAGCATCTTGGAGGTCAAGTCACATTAATGTGACCACCGTCTACGTTCGACGTCAACGTGCAAGAACCACTTACAGAAGGTAGGTGGCAGCACTAGAAGAGCAGGGTATAGGTAAGCGTGAAGGAGGGGGGAGGGGGATATGGGGGGGGGGTTACAGTCAGTGTCGTTCGTAATGCGGAGACGGGGCGATTTGTTTGACGTCCAAAAGGGCATGAACATTGGCTTTCGGATCAAGGAGGGAAGCATTTCCGAAACGGCTAAGTATGTAAACTGTTTACCTGCCACCGTGGTGAAAGTACACAACGTATGACAAAATGGCGCTATCCAATACTGGCGCGAAGGCAACTATGGTGCATCATGGGCCACAGGTGACAGGTGTGAAATGCGGCTGCGGAGATGTGTGTGGGCGAACAGACGTGAAACTTTGGAGCAACTGACAGTCCAGATGAACCAACAGTGTCCGTCCAGCGAACTTTGCTGCAAGCGCCCAGCTAGTACACTCGTCCTGACAGCTCTTCTTCGGTCACGAAAGTTGAAATTTGTACGCTGATACCGCAACTGGACGTCTTTTTTTTCCTTTATTGGATTTCGATTCCCCCTGAAGGGGGGCGGGCTGTCAGCAGCTTAGTACGCTGCTCTTCAGCCTACAGAATTTTTAAAACACAATAAGATAAGAAACAATAAAAGCAGGCGCTAAAATGGTGACGTAAATTGTAAAACGGCGGAAATGTGTGGAAAGTTAAAACATAAAACAAATGGTGGGCGATGATGATAAAATACACGGGAAGCAGACTGGGAAAATAGTAGACAGACAATTAAAAAACATGGCGAGAGTCTGGTTTCTGTTTCGCAAGAGATATGAAAATCACACCCTGCGACAGTATGATGTCTGTTCGCAGTCATGGACTGTGCGGCTGCTCCCAGCGGAGGTCCGAGTCCTCCCTCAGGCATGGGTGTGTGTGTTTGTCCTTAGGATAATTTAGGTTAAGTAGTGTGTAAGCTTAGGGACTGATGACCTTAGCAGTTAAGTCCCATAAAATTTCACACACATTATCATCTGTTCGGAACATTTCAGAAAATACGCACAACACTTAACAATCACTGGAAACACTACACTAAAAACGAGGCGTGAAGATGACACACCGCAGGCAAGGGCAGATGCGTGTGGGGGGGGGGGGGTATCTTGACAGTTGAGGGGGAAAAAAGGAGGGAGGAGAGGACAACTGAAAGGCGAGGGGAAACGATGATCGGAGAGGACTAAGAAAGGGGGGGAGGGCAAACGTGAAAGGGAATGGGGGAGGCAGAGGAAGGAAATGCAAAAGGACTCGGCAGAAAGAAGGCAGGCAGAGAGAGGGTAGGCAAGGAAAAAAAAAAACGGGATGGAAGGGGGGAAGAGGGAGCCCAGGGAAAGGACAGAGGAAAGGATGGGGAGGTGAGGATCAGAGTTGACAGGAGGGATAAATGGAGGGAGAGAGGGCATCATCCAGGAGGGGGAGTTGACGGATACCACCTTGGGAAAGGAGATGAAGGGTGTAGAGGTGGAGGGTAGGGGTGACTCTACAGTGAAGGTGCGGCAGAGGGTGGGGGTTGGAGAGGAGAGGAGCTACCAGGGGATGAGGGGGACCAAGGAGGCGGGAGGTGTAGAGGATATGGGTATGCTCAAGGAATAGAAGTAGATGGGGCAAAGGAATCAGGTCGTAGAGGATCCGCGTGTGGGACAGGAGCCAGGTAGGAAGACGAGGCAGAGTGAGTGGCACTCGAGGATCTGGAGAACATACAGTATTTGGGCGGGGCGGATACATAGGCGGGACTGGCATAACAGAGGATGGGATGGATTAAGGATTTGTAGCTGCGGAAGATGGCAGAGGGGTTGAACCCCCATGTCTGGCCAGAGAGGAGTCAACTGGACGTCCACCAAGTGGCGACAAGTAGCTATTCCAGATGAATCGCATTTTGAGCTCCATCAGATAGATGGCCTTTAGCATGTACGAGGTGGAACATCTAAAAGCTAACACCTTGCAGTAATCATTGGAAGGGTCCAGGCGAGACGGCATTCCGTGGGCGATCTCGTCATTCAGGAAGCCACAATGGAGCAACACAAGTATGAGTATCCTTGGGGACCATTTCCACTCCTATGTGCACTTTGGTTTCCCTCTGCACGGTGGCATCTACCAGCAGGATAATGCAACCTGTCACAAGACTTGCAGTGCACGTGAGTAGTTCGAAGAGCACCAGACTGACTTTGCCCTGCACCCCTGGCCACCAAACTCTCCTTATTTAAACACAATTGAGAATCTGTTGACCACCTTGATTGTGTTGTTCGCGCCATGGATCCTCAACAGAGAAACCAAGCGCAGTTCGCCATCGCACTGGAGTCGGCACGGCTCCACATACTTGTCAGTACCTCGCAGAACATCATTAACTCTCCTCTTGCATGTGTAGCAGCGGTCTGCACTGTAAAAGATGGTTATTCAGGCTTTTGACAGAGGGTCACGCTAAAGTAATCGGACAGTGTAGTTTCATACGTGAGTACATGCCAACTGAAACTCTTAATACATAGTTCATTTTTGAATTATTCTACGATTCCGATCTTAGGTCTTTTTCAAGTACACTTACCCAGATGATAGTGTGCAACATTCTCCGCGACAATGGCCACACTCTATATCACGTTACAACGAGTATAGGCCTCTTTACCTATGGACTTGCCTCCGTGGCGATGGTTTTTCCGCTGGTTTTGTCACACAGGTTACCATGGCGCTGGCTTTCCTGTATCCATACTATTCACAGGTGAGGCCACCTTTAGGAGTACACCCAACCTTGCAAGCTATGGAGAATCTACATGGTACGATGGTAACTAACCGTTGTTACCAGTCCAGCCTCAATGCACGGGTGGGGATTATTTGTGACCGCCTCATGGGACCAGCAACTTTTCCAAAACGCCTCATAAGTGAGGCATTTTGCGACGTCCACTTTGAACGTCGTAAGGTGCCAGTTATACATCTTTTTAGCAATATTATGAATGTAAACGACTGTACCAAAATGTAAATGGAGCAATCGGCAGTCAGTTATGGTTTATAGAACGGAGATTTTTGCGGTTCTAAGAATACTAATTTGGGTATCTGTCACACTAGTACGTGACGCTGTAATTGACGTAGTTAAGTTTTTCTGTCAGGATGTTATGAAGCTAAGAAATATCTAAAGGAAAAGGCATAGAAATATATGTGAGAAATGCTATCAGCTGCATCACAGGCTCGCATATCCAGAATCATAGATATGTAAATCGTTGACGAGTACAAGTATCGTGATTTGTCGCATGTACCCAAGCTGGTATGAATTTAGAGGAATTTTTCAAGTCTACGAATACTTGTTGGGAATTTTAATTGTTGCGGAATTGGATTCACGGTTCTGCCATACGAATTTCGTGAGTCAAATCATTACGCAGTAAACTTTGATCTCTGTTACTCTGCACGATAATTTTCCATTATAGATTTAAGTTACTTTTCTTCCTATCCTTTCTTAGAATAGTTTAAACAGTGTATTTGGTTTACTGTCAGTAAAATTAAACTTGAATCAATGTTTTATTCTACTGTTGCTTGGCTTAACTAATCATTTATTATCATGGTAGTCATTTGTGTTACATAAATATATTTTTGAATATCTCTTCTTTCATTAACTGGTTATTCTATTTCTACTTCATCGTGTCTGTCAATTGAGACAGATAAAAGTTTTTCGTTGAATTGAAAACATCATTACACATCTATAATATTTACTCAAAATTGTGCCTTTATTAAGTAACGTCGCAGTATTGCCTGTGAATGTCATCTTTGGCGGTATTTACTACCATGTCAATTTTACGTGTCCAGAATCATATGGCAGTAGCGAGCAATTAAGAACCATAGCAGCATTGCCTACGAATGGGTCTCTTGTAGTCCTTACTACGATTCCAATTTTACTTGTCCAGAATCATATGGAAATAGCCAGTCATTAAGAACCCACAATCAAGCAAAATAAATCGAAGCTGATTTATTGCACGATTCACCAACTGGATTAAGATTATGATGTAACAGACATTATTAGTAAACCTGGTTCTGACGCTGCCGTTATTGTGAGTAAATTCCTGTCCACAATTACGAAGGCAAACGTATGTTGTTGGTGTTGTGTTGCTGTTGTGGTCTTCAGTCCTGAGACTGGTTTGATGCAGCTCTCCATGCTACTCTATCCTGTGCAAGCTGCTTCATCTCCCAGTACGTACTGTAGCCTACATCCTTCTGAATCTGCTTAGTGTATTCATCTCTTGTTCTCCCTCTACGATTTTTACCCTCCACGCTGCCCTCCAATACTAAACTGGTGATCCCTTTATGCCTCAGAACCTACCAACTGATCCCTTCGTCTAGTCAAGTTGTGCCACAAACCCCTCATCTCCCCAATTCTATTCAATACCTCCTCATTAGTTATGTGATCTACCCATCTAATCTTCAGCATTCTTCTGTAGCACCACATTTCAAAAGCTTCTATTCTCTCCTTGTGCAAACTATTTATCGTCCATGATCAAAATGTACAAATGCGTGAGGAATCTTATGGGGCTTAACTGTTAAGGTCATCAGTCCCTAAGCTTACACACTACTTAACCTAAATTGTCCTAAGGACAAACACACAACCCATGCTCGAGGGAGGACTCGAGCCTCCGCCGGGACCAGCCGCACAGTCCATGACTGCAGCGCCCCAGACCGCTCGGCTAATCCCGCGCGGCTATCGTCCATGTTTCACTTCCATACTTAGCTACACTCCATACAAATACTTTTAGAAACGACTTCCTAGACTTAAATCTATAACGTATATATTGGTGTAAATGTCATGTGTATTTACAGTCATTAGAAATACCAACTGAGACATAACTACATACACCACTTAAGTCTATTTCATACTTATTCCTACCAAAGGTACGAATAAAACAGTACCCATACAATGAATAATATTATTTACCTGGCACAGTTTCTGCCAATCCTGCAACCGTCTGGAAGACGTTGCTTTGGTGGTACGAAAGATAAAATGCCTACTATATGATGCTGCCCCTGTTCACTGCCCTCCTGAATGTAAAGATTAAGCACTAGTACGGAAAGGGAATTTCCACTTGCCTGGTGTGTCTCATGTGTGCTTTCAATCATTGAAACGCATACTGCCAACGTTTCTTCACCTTGCAATGTGTGTACCTCACTTGGAACTCATTTCCGACCTTCACTCTATGTGACTTTTTCTTCATCGTCCTCTCAGAAATCGTTTCCTCCAGTTTGTCCGCATTTAGCGAAATCACCCCGCATAAGAAATATTAGTGGACCCAAAACTGAACCCTGTGGGACTTCTTTTTAATTTTTTTTTATTTCTCTTTTGTGGCATTCGGAACTCAGCCATTAAGCTTTTTCGGCACTGTAATGTCGATTGCTACGATACAAAAGTAAGGACAACACAAAATCCAATACCCAAACGCAGAAAACCTTCAAGCCAGCCATGAATCGGATATGGGCCCCTTCGCTTAGCAATCCGCCTCGCTGACCGAGCAGCTACCACGGCGGACACCCTGTAGAACTTATTTCGCGCTTTTTCGCGCTCACCGAAAGGTTATACGAAACATAAATGGCGGCAAGAATGTCGACATGGGTGCAACATGGACTCCCTTGAGTGTGAAGACGTGCAGTAGGAGGTAGGGGCGATCGACTGGCCTTGAAACCCGAGCCACCCCGCGTCTCATTACGGCGTCCGAGCGCCGGCCTAACGAGGCGCCGGGCGGCGGGTGCTTGGTCCGCTAATGGAGCCGTCTCCTCTCGTCCCAGCAACAGGTACCGGCGGCGGCGGCGGTGGCGGCGTGACTCAGTGGGGCTAATCTGGCCTCGCCTCCCACACACGCGCCGGCCGCCCCCGCGGCTATAATGAACTGGCGGCCAGGGGGAGCCCGCGATGAATGGCCGCGGGGGGGGCGCGCGATCGATAAATCAGGAAACGTTTTCTGCCGATACGGCCGGCGGCTTTAACAGGTCCTGGGCCCGCCGCATTTGCATTTAGCCTGCGTGCAGCGGGGAGGGCAGAGAGGCGGTCCCTAAACGCTTCGACACGCTTACACCACAGGGGGAGCAGCTCAGTGGATCTGTCAGCCAGCTTCCAGGATCTCCAGCGCCCGTCACCGTTACGGCTGCCTCTCTCTCCGCGAATTAACTCTCTCTTTCACGAGGATTTTAAGTATCGTATCAATTTTCTGCCGCTGTCAAACGCTCCTGCAAACTGCCGACAATACGGCAGTAGTCCCAGAGGCTTCAGTTTTGGGTCCACTGCTATTCATTCTACAGGACTACTTTCTTAAGTAGGGACAAACTGCAGAAAACGATCCCTTGCACAGAAAAGCCATATAGGACACTATTAAACATGCACTGTACGGTAGAATGAGGAGTAAGTATGTAGATGTAGACAACTTGTGTTGAAAGAAGCTCGAACTCGAGGAGGTGATTGTCCTGCCACCAACATACATATTGTGTCAGAACCACGAAGATAAGACACGAGAACCTACGGGTCATATGGAGGCATATACACACTGGTTTATTAAAAAATGCTACACCACGCAGATGACGTGCTACAGACGCGACATTTAAGCGACAGGAAAAAGATGCTGTGATATGCAAATGATTAGCTTTTCAGAGCATTCACACAACGTTGGCGCCAGTGGCGACACCTACAACGTGCTGACATGAGGAAAGTTTCTAACCGATTTCTCATACACAAACAGCAGTTGACCGGCGTTGTCTGGTGAAACGTTGTTGTGATGCCTCGTGTAGGGAGAAATGCGTACCATCACGTTTCCGACTTTGATAAAGTTCGGACTGTAGTCTATCGCGATTGCTGTTTATCGTTTCGCGACATTGCTACTCGCGTTGGTCGAGATCCAATGACTGTTGGCAGAATACGGAATCGGTGTGTTCAGGAGGGTAATACGGAACGCCGTGATGGATCGCAACGGCCTCGTATCACTAGCAGCGGAGATGACAGGCATTTTATCCGCATGGCTGTACTGGATCGTGCAACCGTGTCTCGATCCCTGAGTCAACAGATGGAGACGTTTGCAAGACAACAACCATCTGCACGAACAGTTCGACGACGTTTGCAGCAGCATGGACTATCAGCTCGGAGACCATGGCTGCGGTTACCCTTGACGCTCATCACAGACAGGAGCGCCTGCGATGGTGTACTCAACGACGAACCTGGGTACACGAGTGGCAAAAGTTATTTTTTCGGATGAATCTAGGTTCTGTGTACAGCATCACGATGGTCGAATCCGTGTTTCGCGACATCCCGGTGATCGCACATTGGAAGCGTGTATTCGTCATCGCCATACTGGCGTATCGCCCGGCGTGATGGTATGCGGTGCCATTGGTTAGACGTCTCGGTCACCTCTTGTTCGCATTGAACAACGGACGTTACATTACAGATGTGTTACGACCCGTGGCTCTACCCTTCATTCGATCCCTGCGAAACCCTAGATTTCAGCAGGATAATGCACGACCCCATGTTGCAGGTCCTGTACGGGCCTTTCTGGATACAGAAAATGTTCGACTGCTGCCTGGCCAGCACATTCTCCAGACCTCTCACCAATTGAAAACGTCTGGTCAATGGTGGCCGAGCAACTGGATCGTCACAATACGCCAGTCACTACTCTTGATGAACTGTGGTATCGTGTTGAAGCTGCATGGGCAGCTGTAGCTGTACACGTCATCCAAGCTGTGTTTGAGTCAATGCCCAAGCGTATCACGGCCGGTATTACGGCCAGAGGTGGTTGTTCTGGGTACTGATTGCTCAGGATGTATGCACCAAATTGTGTGAAAATGTAATCACATGTTAGTTCTAGTATAATATATTTGTCCAATGAATACCCGTTTATCATCTCATTTCTTCTTGATGTGATTTTAATGGCCAGTAGTGCAGACAGTTGTTTTCCCTCTATCTGTTTGCGAGACGAAAGGAAATGGCTATTAATGGTGCGTACGCAATAGAACAGTTGATAATGGGAGAGCTTATGCTTAACTGGGTGGTAACGGGTTGGAGATATTTGAATGGCTTTACAAATGAGTATTGGTATGGCCGAAACGAAAACTTCTTACTCAAGTTCAAATAGAAACCGAGTCCAAAGAAAGTTACAGCACTTCCCTGTTGTAAAGATTTGTGCAGATCCGATCGGAACAATCAAATGCGACACTCATTTCAGTAAACCACAGAATAAGACTCAATGTCCAAGTTGATGCTGGTTCCACTCCATGCAAATTATCTGTACGCAACGGTTTGTGGTGACACTTGGCCTGTAACCTCTAGGCTGTTGTCATTCTTCTATCAGTCAGTGCCAGTGTGATACAGTCCTTCTGGAAGAACCGGTGCCTTCTCTTTAGTCCTGAATCCATTTCCTTATCACTCGTTCTGGAGTAATTAGCTATTGCCAACTTTCTGTCTGTTAGTACCCGGTGATTATACGAGTGGTTAAAGTGAACCTAATCGTGGAGGCCCCATGTGAGTTGCAATTATAATATCGCAGCGAATTCTGATAGACATGCTAATGCGTTAATGCGGAGACGATTTACGCTGGAAAAGAATTAGTTGCAGGTTTGGCCACTAGGTGCAACTCCGACACTGTGCACTGTTTATACGACGGTATGACATCCAGGCTGTAATTTGAGAAGCCATACCATGAGTGAACAGTATGACTATCGAGGAGAGTGACCTTTCACTGTTAATGAAATACGGTGCACTCAAAGAGTTTTGTCAACTGAAAAGTCTCATGCCCGATGCCGTTAAATGATGTAAAGAAGATGATAATGGAATTCGAAAACACAGATGAGCTTGGTGTGGCGCCTGGGAGAGGAAGACTTTCTATCCCGGTGGAAGTTATTAACGAGGTTGTTGCTGTACTGTAACTTACCATGAAGCACGTGTGCCAGGTAGTACTTGTGCTCGTACGGTCTCACGAGAATTGTCCATCCCATGTTCAACAGTACGGATAGTTTCTTGGTCTGTATTACATTGGCACTAGTACAAGATCTGGACTGTGCAACAACTGAAACTTAATGAGCGGCAGCAACTTTGGGAATTTACTCTTCGCTTTCTGGAATCAATCGACATTGATGACATGTAGCCAGGCAGTATTTTATGGAGTGACGAGCCACATTTCACACAACTGGGTGCTGTGAATGCACAATCTGCCCTATTTGGGGCACTGCTAAAACGCGTGTTGTTCTCGAAGAGCCTTGCACGCGCCGTATGTGATTGTGTAGTGTGGTTTTATAAGCACCTTTAGTCTCGATCCGTTCTTCTTTGAAGAGAATACACCCGGAGGCTCTGTCAGGTGTACCGTGAAGTTTGCAGGTTATCGAGACGACCTTGTACAGTATGTGATTGTGTGTAAATCAATGTCTGCATGTAAGATGGTTAATAATAAAAGCAACATAAAGCCTTTCTCAGATGTTTGACCTCTTCTGTCCCAGTGCCGTTCCTAATCCTTTACATATGAAAACATTTACGTACATCTTCCTTGCATACACAGCACCAGATTTGCACCTGGTTGCATTAATAGGTACTAATTTTTTTCCATCATAAATCGGTTCTACATTAACGTATTAGCATATGTACCAAGTTTTGCTGCCATACGATAATTGCAGTCCACAGTGGACCTCGACGAGTAGCGGCCCAGTCAAACTACCCGGTATAATTTTTTCAACGATTCGAGCTTCCTCGAAGACCGAAAGCGGGCGGTAAGATGCACGTACTCTTCCATTGGTCTTGGTGAGCAGCTGTCCCCATCTAAGACGTTCCAGTAACGTTAGAGACACGCAAAAACCATTACATACTCGTACTATTCTTCATCTGAAGTAACATTTATTTTTATTTTCAGTGCGATAGGGTGTGCAGTTGCCATGACTTTTTTAAATGATTTGGTGATACCATCAGCTGCCATTCCTTTTATTTCATCTACGAGTGTTCAATTTCAGCTTTAGGCAATTTTCAAGTAATTTGTGAATGATTTTTAGTAGTAAATTATGCAATGTATGTCGTTTCTGCTACGAGTACCAAGTTATGCTCATAAAATAAATTAGAGGGGTTTTACGCTATTTTAGGTGCACGTTACATTCGAGCAATTGTTGCAACAAAAAAGTTTTTTATTTATTCATTCATTTTTTGCTGCACAAAATGTAATGAATAACCTTTACGAAATTTTAGTCAGTATATCCGACAGACTTAGAAACAATGTGAAGGTGCACAACTATGCATGAAAAGTACACTTTGTTGCAGACGGTATAACTGTTCTGGCGGGAGGGTTACTGGGACGAATGAATGGTCTACTCAAGCAAGGTATACTGCTTAAAGTGAAGGTAGCGGTATCCTCAACCACAACGCAGCACTCCTTAATTAGACATTCTCCTGTCGAATGTTATATGCTCTTGCCGTCGTTAAACATTTGAACCATTTACCCATCCACTTGTTGAGAGATCCAAAACACTGTACTCATTGACATTCCGCACACTGACAACTGCTTTCCGCAGGTGAAAGAAACTGTAAGTCATAGAAAAAAGTTCTTTATCTCACTGGGCATCACATCTCGAACCACCTCCATCCTATTAGTCTGGGCTGTCAAGACACAAGACAACCGGTGCATCTGGTGGAAAAAAAAAAACAAAAAAAAATTTGGTCTACGGGAGTCAAATACCAAATATACGTATTTAATGAGCTCAAAGTTTTTGACAGCGACAATCTTACAGTAATGATTCCCGGATATTTTGCCGCATCAGACTTCTCGTGTGCAGCTTTCGATAACTTTATCGGTGGCCAATGGCAGACGTAATCTGTAGACCGTGTGGTACTTTATTTAGTTGACCGATGTACACTGTAAGACAAAAAAAAAAAAAAGAAAAAGAAGCACCACGAAGGAATTATCTGAGTGAGGTGGCAGTCGGTAGTTAAGATGTTCATGTACAGACAAACAAATGATTCCAATTTCAGGAAAACTCGATGACTTATTCAAGAGAAAGAGCTTCACAAATTGAGCAAGCCAGTAACGCGTTGGTCCACCTCTGGTCCTTACGCAAGCAGTTATTCGGTTTGGCATTGACTGATAAACCAGACGTTGAAAATACCGCTGCAGTTGTAAAGTTCTTTTACTTAACACACGACCGGTTTCGGGCTCTTATACGTCCATCTTCAGGTGTCGTAACTTGGTGCTGTGAATCCGAGCGCCGCGGTGGACGTGTACAAGAAGCGGTGTGCTTCCAAAGACCGCAGAGCATGGAGACTCCGTACTCCGCGCTCATTAATAGCACACCGCTTCTTGTACACGTCCACCGCGGCGCTCGGGGTCACAACATCACGTTACGACACCTGAAGATGGGCGTATAATAGCCCGAAACCGGTCGTGTGTTAAATAAAAGAACTTTACAACTGTAGCGGTAGTTTCAACCTCTGGTATAATGCTCAGTTCAAATGTTCAAATGGCTCTGAGCACTATGGGACTTAACTTAGAACTACTTAAACCTAATTAACCTAAGGACATCACACACATCCATGCCCGAGGCAGGATTCGAACCTGCGACCGTAGCGGTTGCGCGGTTCCAGACTGTAGCGCCTAGAACCGCTCGGCCACCCCGACCGGCAACGATCAGTTGCGGATGTCCACCGACAGGATTACTTGATTGATGAACTTGGTGGATGTCCTACTAAGGGATGTCGTGCCAAATTGTGTCCACCTGGCGAGTTAGATTCTGAAAATCCCGAATTGGTTGAGGGGTCCTGTCCGTAATGCTTCAAATATTCTCACTTGGAGAGAGATCCGGAGACCTTACTGGCCGAAGCATGGTTTGCCAAACACGAAAACAACCAGACATAAATCTGCTCGGCTGCGGGCTTTCATTATCTTGTCCAAACGTAAGGCCGGGATGGCTTGTCATGAAGTGTAACCAAACGGAGCGTAGAATATTGTTGAAGCACCACTGTGCTGTAAGGTTGCCATGGATGATAACCAAATGGGTCTGCTATGAAATGAAATGGTACTCCAGAGTATCAATCGTAGCTGTCGGGGCGTAAGGCGGGCGACAGTCAGGCTAGTATCGCACCACTCTCTGTCTCCAGACACGTGTCCACTGGTTATCAGACGTCAATTAGAAGTGGTGGGACTCATCACTGGAGGAAATTATACTATATTCAATGAGATTCCAGGAAGAATGTACCCGATTCTAACACCACTGTAAATGAGCTTGTAAGTGAAACTTCCTGGCAGATTAAAGCTGTGTGCCATACCGAGACTCGAACTCGGGACCTTTCCCCTTTCGCGGGCGCCCAGTTTTAATCTGCCAGGAAGTTTTGTATCGGCACACGCTCCGCTCATTCTGGAAACATCCCCCAGGCTGTGGCTACGCCATGTCTCCGCAATTTCCTTTCTTTCAGGAGCGCTGGTTCTGCAAAGGTTCTCAGGAGAGCTTCTATAAAGTTTGGAAGGTAGGACGCGAAGTACTGGCAGAAGTAAAACTGTGAGGACGGGGCGTGAGTCGTGCTTTGGTAGTTCAGATTGTAGAGCACTTGCCCGCGAAACGCAAAGGTCCCGAGTTTGAGTCTCGGTACGGCACACAGTTTTAATCTTCCAGGAAGTTTCATATCAGCGAACACTCCGCTGCAGAGTGAAAATCTCATTCTGGATCTTGTTAGTGAACAGAGGTCAATGGCACTCGGAGCAAGGGGCGCCGTGAGCTCAGACTCTTTTCTTTGAGCCGCCTATTAATGGTCCTCGCTGTCACTGAAGCACCAGTTGCACATCGGATCGATGGCAGCGATGAGGACGGGGCTCTGAGTGTCTCTCTGACGATTGCTCGATCCTCTCTTTCTGTCGTCTCTCCAGGTCGACCGCTTCCTTATTGACGCTGCTTCTGCCCATTGTGCACCCATTCCTCCAAACATTGTCAAATAGTTGCGTCTCTCGTATTCAAATGTCGATCGATTCATAGATTATTCAAACCGGCTTCCTTGAGCCACACTACACGTCCTCTCTCAAACGCTGTTATCTGCGTATATTGTTTAAGCGTCTGTCTTCGATCCTTATTGCCCAACTGAGTACACGGAATGAGATTCGAAAACACTTTATTCAGTGCTATCGAGATGTTCAAAATGGTTGAGATGGCTCTGAGCACTATGCGACTTAATTTCTAAGGTCATCACACACATCCATGCCCGAGGCAGGATTCGAACCTGCGACCGCAGCGGTCGCTCGACTCCAGACTGTAGCGGCTTGAACCGCACGGCCACTACGGCCGGCTATCGACATATCCCCTGTTTACTAATCTTGCCAGCTGTATGGTGAAATTGCGCTGCAGCATCACACATTCATCAATCGATAGCAAGAGTTTACAATTTTGCGTTTTCCATCGATACCTGTATGAATATCAATATGTGAGCAATATGCATAATTCCTCCGTGATGCATCGTTTTTTTTTGTCTTAAACTGTACATATCAAGTAGCAAAACACATTTACTTACATTAGTATTGTACCAATAACCCTCAACCATAAATTCTTGAAAGAATCGAACTCTGATGTATAAAGTAGCTCCAGATTGCATATTTTACGAATTAGTTAATGTGTCACGTGTTTGGCGTTAAGCATGTAAATGACGAAAAGCTTATGAAAAGTTTGAAATTATGTGTTAATTTTATTGGAAGTCGCTAAGCGCTCTCATTCTGAAATACTGCATGAATAAAGGATGGGTAACCCGAACGCCGTCAGCAGCGCAGCCTGGAGATATATACACAATTTCTAACGTTAATGCTTAACTTATTATGTTAAATATTTAACTTAAGATTGTACGAGAGTAACTCCAAAAGTAAGATCTCCTATTTTTTTATAGGTACATGGACTTGTTTTTTTCTACAATGGTTTTGATCAGTTTACAGCTTGAACATTTAGCTATTTTTCGACATAATCACCATTTCTGTCGATGCGTTTATGTAGGCGCTGTGGCTGTTTTTGTATGCCCATGTCATACCAGCTCGCCGCCATTTTGTCCGCCCACGGTAGCTGAGTGGTCAGCGCGACAGACTGTCAATCCTAAGGACCCGAGTTCGATTCCCGGCTGGGTCGGAGACTTTCTCCGCTCAGGGTCTGGGTGTTGTGATGTCCTAAACATCATCATTTCATCCCTATCGACGCGCAAGTCGCCGAAGCGCCGTCAAATCGAAAGACTTGCTCCAGGCGAGCGGTGTACCCGACGGGAGGCCCTCGTCACACTTTTTTTTTTTTGCCGCCATGTTGTTCAGAAAGTTACGAACCTCTTCTTTCACCACGTCGTCGGAGATGAATCCCTTTCCAGCCAAATGTTCTTTTAACCTAGGGAAACGGTGACAGTCACTGGGCGCCAAGTCAAGACTATAGGGAGGGTGGGTGGATGATTATGTTCCACTGAAACTGTTGCAGGAGAGCAACGGTTTACCGAGCGATGTGTGGGCGAACGTTGTCATGGAGAATGTGTACGCCCTTGCTCAACATTTCCTCTTCTCCGGTTCTGAATTGCCCCTTTGAATTTTTTCAGAGTCTCACAGTACCTGTCGGCGTTAATTGTAGTCCCAGTGATTCAGCTCCGACGACGAGGTGAAAGAAGAGGTTCATAACTTTCTGAACAGGATGGCGGCGAGCTGGTATGACATGGGTATACAAAAACTGCCACAGCGTCTACAAAAATGCATCGACAGAATGGTGAAGATGTCGAAAAATAGCTAGATGTTCAAGCAGTAAACTGATGTAACCCATTGTAGAAATAAACAATTCTATGTACCGGGTGATCAAATAGTCAGTATAAATTTGAAAACTGAATAAACCACGGAATAATATAGATAGAGAGGTACAAATTGACACACATGCTTGGAATAACATGGGGTTTTATTAGAACCGAAAAAATACAAACGTTCAAAAAAAGTCCGACAGATGGCGCTTCATCTGATCAGAATAGCAATAATTAGCATAACAAAGTAAGACAAGGCAAAGATGATGTTCTTTGCAGGAAATGCTCAATATGTCCACCATCATTCGTCAAAAATAGCTGTAGTCGAGGAATAACGTTGTGAAGAGCACTGTAAAGCATGTCCTGAGTTATGGTGAGGCATTGGCGTCGGAAGTTGTCTTTCAGCATCCTTAGAGATTGTCGGTCGATCACAAAACATTTGCGACTTCAGGTAACCCCAAAGCCAATAATCGCACAGACTGAGGTCTGGGGACCTGGGAGGCCAAGCATGACGAAAGCGGCGACTGAGCACACGATCAACACCAAACGACGCTCGCAAGAAATCTTTCCCGGGTCTAGCAATATGGGGTGGAGCGCCATCCTGCAAAAACATCCAGCAGGTGTTTATCAGCCAGGCTGGGGATGATGCAATTCTGTAACATTTCGGCGTACCACCCGTCACGGTAGTAGTTTTGCTGTCCAGCGCCATCTGTCGGACATTTTGTGAACTTTGTTTTTTTTTGTTCTAATCAAACCTCATGTCATTCCAAGCATGTGTGTCAATTTTTACCTCTCTATCTACATTTTTCCGTGGCTTATTAGGTTTTCAAATTTATACTGACTTTTTGATCATCCGGTACATAGACCTGTTTATTTCTACAATGGGTTACATCATTTTACAGCTTGAACATTTAGCTATTTTTCGACATAATCACCATTCTGTCGACGCATTTTTGTAGACGCTGTGGCAGTTTTTGTATGCCCACGTCATACCAGCTCGCCGACATGCTGTTCAGAAAGTTATGAACCTCTTCTTTCACCTCGTCGTCGGAGGTGAATCGCTGGGACCACTCTAAAAAAACTCGAACGGGCAATTTAGAGCCGGAGAAGAGGAATGTTGTGCAAGGGTGTACACATTCTCCATGACAACGCTCGCCCACCCATCGCTCGGCAAACCGTTGCTCTCCTGCAACAATTTCAGTTGAACATGACCCTGTACTTATAAAAAAATAGGAGACCTTACGTTTGGGATTACTTTGGTATTACCCTCGTAGCTCTCAATGAGTAATTAAAACATTTTCTTAATTCGGTCAAGTACTGTGTGAAATACTAAAAATCAAATGTTTGTTGCATATAGAAGTCGTCAGATAAGTTGTTTGGAACTTGGACTCAGTGGCCTGGTTCCAATCCAGTTTTAACAGTTTGGTCATTACGTGATCCTCCATCAGGTTTGAGAAGCTCTGCTTCAGACGGTGGCGCTGCCGCACCGCTTCGCTGTCGGACCGCTGCCGGACTGTTTACGGGGACTGCGGGAGTGTTGGCGAGTGCCTCGCCCGGTTGCCTGCTTGCCAGGGGCGCGGCGCCGCCAACCGCTTTGCGCCGGCAGCTGACTGCCTGTACCGTAGCAGCCCGGCCGCTGCAGCGCTAAACCGCTTACGCCATCCGGCGAGCGCCAGCCGAGCGTGCAAACCGAGCCGCGCTAAGCCGGCCGGTTTGTTTCGCAGTCCGCATTTGCACCGCGGATGAGCGCGGCCGTGGCTAGCTGGCTGACTGCCCTCATCGCCGGCCGTATCCGATCAAGTGGCTGGCTGGAGGCGTCTCCGATCTGCCAGCCATCGCCTTCTGCTGCAGCTACGGCCGCTTCACTGTAGCAGGCGCGGCACACAGTCCCTTCGTGAAGCCAGACAGTTCGCTCGGTGGAAGAAACTTACACCCAGTATTATAAGAAATCATTTGAATAAATTTAACTTTTAATGTACCACCTTTTTAGATCTAATTGAAAAGTGTAAAATAATTTCTTCATCTACATCTACATCTACATCTACACGGTTACTCTGCAATTCACACTTAAGTGCCTGGCAGAGGGTTCATCGAACCATTTTCATACCACTTCTCTACCATTCTACTCTTGAATGGCAGGTGGAAAAAAGGAACACCTAAATATTTCCGTTCGAGCTCTGGTTTCTCTTATTTTATTATGATGACCATTTCTCCCTACGTAGGTGGGTGTCAACGAAATATGTTCGCATTCAGAAGAGAAAGTTGGTGATCGAAATTTCTTAAATAGATCTCGCCGCAAAAAAACTGCCTTTGTTTTAGTGACTGCCACCCCAACTCGCACATCATATCAGTGACACTCACACCCCTATTCCGTGATAACACTAAACGAGCTGCCCTTCTTTACAAATAAATGGCTCTGAGGACTATGGGACTTCACAGCTATGGTCATCAGTCCCCTAGAACTAAGAACTACTTAAACCTAACTAACTTAAGGCATCATACAACACCCAGTCATCACGAGGCAGAGAAAATCCCTGACCCCGCCGGGAATCGAACCAGGGAATCCTGGCGCGGGAAGCGAGAACGCTATCGCACGACCAAAGCTGCGGACACTTCTTTGCACTTTTTCGATGTCCTCCGTCAATCCTACTTGGTAAGGATCCCACACTGCACAGCAATATTCAAGCAGAGGACGGACAAGTGTAATGTAGGTTGTCTCTTTAGTGGGTTTGTCGCATCTTCTAAGTTTTCTGCCAACAAAGCGCAGTCATTGTTTCGTCTTCCCCACAATAGTATCTACGTGGTCTTTCCAATTTAAGTTGCTCATAATTGTAATTCCTGCATCTTTAGTCGAATTGACAGCCCTTAGATTTGTGTGTATTATCGTATAACCAAAATTTATCGCATTTCTTTTAGTACCCATGTGGATGACCTCGCACTTTTCTTTGTTTAGTTCTAATTGCCACTTTTCGTACCATACACAAATTCTCTATACATCATTTTGTAATTGGAATTGACCGCCTGATGATTTTACTAGACGGCAAATTACAGCGCCACCTGCAAACAATCTAATAGGGCTGCTCAGATTATCGCTTAGGCCATTTACGTAAATCAGGAACAGTAGAGGGCCTATGACACTACCTTGCAGGACGCCAGTTATCACTTCTGTTCTACTAGATGATTTACTGTCTATCACTACGAACTGTGACCTCTGAGAGGAAATCACGAATCCAGTCACATAACTGAGACGATACACCATATGCTCGCAATTTGATTAATAGTCGCTTGTGACGGACAGTATCAAAAGCCTTCTGGAAATCTAGGAATACGGAATTGATCCGAGATCCCTTGTCGACAGCACTTATTACTTCATGGGAATAAAGAGAACAAGAACGATATTTTCCGAATCCCTGTTGGTTACGTATCAATAAGTTATTTTCTTCGAGGTGATTCATAATGTTCGAGCACAGTATATGCTCCAAAATCCTACTGCAAATTGAAGTCAGTGATATGGGTCTATAATTCAATGGGTTACTCCCATTTCCTTCCTTAAATATTGGTGTGACCTGTGCTACTTTCCAGTCTTTTGGAACAGACCTTCTAGTCTCATACAGATAATTCAGAAAAAACTATGATTCTGAATCTCTCTGTCCATCTCCTTCGCCATCACTCTGTGTCCATCTCCGCCTCCCTCTTTGTCCACTGTCTGTTCCTTCTCCTTCTCAGTCCATTTCCGCTTCCCACCTCGTTCTGTCCATCTCTTCCCCCTGTTTACATCTATTCTCCTCCTCCTTCCGTCCTGCCTTCGTCCATCTCATCCCCCCACACTCACTATCCATCTCGTACTCCCCCTTTATCAATCTCCTACTCCCCCTTTCCTTTCTCAGCCTTGCCTGTCTGTGCACTCTGATACTACCAGCATTGACCGTAAATGCAACCTAGTTGTAAGTGTTATATACATTTCCCACCTCTACTGAACAAACAGAGTTAATATTGCATTGTCATCCAGTTCTGTGCTACGATTCAAATTTCAAACCTCACATCATCATTTTTTCTTCTTCTTTTGCTTTGGTCGTTTTCGCAGTTAAAAATTATTGGATATAAGGTCCACCTGTTACGAAAAACACTGTTTTTTTCGTATAGATCCACAGCTTTGAGCATTTTTGTGCCGTTTTTATTAGGTGTTCTTTGTTTGGATGTGTAAAATTTACCTTTTATCAAGAGAGCTCCACCGCCTGCACTGTTTGATGTGGTCACACATTGCCATCCATGAAAATGAAGTCAGGGCTGAATGCACCCTGAAGATGCGCACATGGACCAGTACAGTCACAACGTTGATCCATGAGTTTTCAAAGATTTGGAGATGACTAGGCCCCTGTATCACTACGCTTCGCCTTACCGTAAAACCTGGACCACCAAACTAATCGTGTTCTAAAACGTCCCTGTGCATATTACGTGTTTCCGCCTCCTCCATATCAAACTAAATCCTGCATTGTCTCGTGGTCCAGGTGTTATGTTGTGTGGAAGATAATGTTGCACGGACGTACTGAGCTTCAGGTCATTGAACGCAGCTTCACCAATCAACGTTATTGTGACGCTATATTTCTTCGCCATGTGCCTTTTTCCAGGGTGCACTACTGACTATTAAAATTGCAGATGATAAACTGGTATTCATTGGACAAATATATTATATTACAACTGATATGTGATTACATTTTCACGCATATATCCCGAGAAGTCAGTACCCAGAACAACCACCTCTGGCGGAAATAACGGCCTTGATATGCCTAGGCATTGAGTCAAACAGAGCTTGGATGGCGTGTACAGGTACAGCTGTCCATGCAGCTTCAACACGATACCACAGTTCGTCAGGAGTAGTGACTGGCGTATTGTGACGAGAAAGTTGCACGGCCACCATTGACCAGACGTTTTCAGTTGGTGAGATATCTGGAGAACGTGCTGGCCAGGGCAGCAGTCGAACATTTTCTCTATCGAGAAAGGCCCGTACAGGATCTGCAACATGCGATCGTGCATTATCCTGCTGAAATGTAGGGTTTCGCAGGGATCGAATGAAGGGTAGGGCCACGGGTCGTAACACGTCTGAAATGTCATGTCTACTGTTCAAAGTGCCGTCAATGCAAGCAAGAGGAGACCGAGACGAGTGACCAATGGCTCGGCATACCATCACTCCGCGTGATACGCCAGTATGGCGATAAAGAATACACGCTTCCACTGTGCCAAGCACGGATACGACCATCATGATGCCGTAAACAGAACCTGGATTCAGAGAAAAAAATGACGTTTTGCCATTCGTGCACCCAGGTTGATCGATGAGTACACCATCGCAGGCGCTCCTGTCTGTAATGCAGCGTCAAGGGTAACCGCGGCCATGGTCTCCGAGCTGATAGTCTGTGCTGCTGCAAACGTCGTCGAACTGATCGTGCAAATGGTTGTTGTCTTGCAAACGTCCCCATCTGTTGACTCGGGGATCGAGACGTGGCTCCACGATCCGTTACAGCCATGCGGATAAGACGCCTGACATCTCAAGTGCTAGTGATACGAGGCAGTTTGGATCCAGCACGTCGTACCGTATTACCCTCCTGAACCCACCGATTCCATATTCTGCTAACAGCCATTGGATCTCGACCAACGCGAACAGCAACGTCGCGATACTATAAACCGCAATCGCGATAGGCTACAATCTGACCTTTATCAAAGTCAGAAACGTGATGGTACGCATTTCTCCTCCTTACACGAAGCATCACAACAACGTTTCACCAAGCAACGCCGGTCAACTGCTGTTCGTTTATGAGAAATAGGTTGGAAACTGTCCTCATAACATCAATTTGTAGGTGTCGCCACCGGCGTCAACCTTGTGTGAATGTTGTGAAAAGCTAATCATTTGCGTATCACAGCATCTTCTTGCTGTCGGTTAAATTTCGTGTTTGTAGCACGTCATCTTCGTGGTGTAGCAATTTGAATGGTCAGTAGTGTTTATTCTGCTCTGTCTTCATTTTTATGAGTGACAGTGTGCGACCACATCGAACTGTGTATGTACAAGGCCTCTTGGCGCTAGAAGGTATTCGGCGAGTGGCCCCGGCCTAAATCGCATCCAGCACTTTTGGAATGCGTTGGGGCGACTTACTCGTCTTGCAGGACGTCCACACACACCAAAGGCCGTCTGGCAGTTATGAACCGCGTTGATGGAGGAATGGAAAGCCCTGACACAAGAACGTCTTACCAATCTTACGGGCATCATGGGAGTACGTTGCAGAGCATGCACTGATGTCCGTGGTGGTCACACACCCTGTTGAGAACCATGTCCGGCAGGTTTTAATGTCCACGACACCATCATGAATCGCGATGACTTCAGAGCAAACATTATCTTTCAATAAAAGAGTCATTTCTGTTCGTCCAATTGCGTGTTTCTTTCACTTACCAATTTTACTACAACGTAGCAGTTCTTTCTACGTGTGATCTCAGTTTCATGGAGTATGGGTGTGCAATGTAACTGTTAAATAATTTAGTTAGGTCTGAATGTGTTGAGGTGAACTTCTTTAGCCAGAAATTTGCTATTTTATCTTTTCCAGGAGCTTTCCAATTGGGCGTAGAATTAATTGCTTGGGTGACTTCATGTTGCAAAATTATCACTTCAGGCATTTGTGGTATCATCTAGTATGTGTCTGTTTCTGCTTGTATCCACTGTGCATGTCTGTTATGTTGTACCGGGTTTGACCATATGTTGCTACAGAAGTGTTCCATGTCTGTTATGTTTGGTGGATTATCTATTTTAATGTGTGTCTTATCTATTGTCTGATAAAATTTCTTTTGGTTTGTGTTGAATGTTTGGTTTTGTTTCCTTCTGCTTTCACTTATTTTGTATCTTGTAAGTCGTTTGGCCATTGCTTTTAATTTCTGCTTCTTTTATATAATTGCTCTATCGCTTCTTGTTGTGAGATTTTAGCTAACCTTTTTCGTTTTTTTGTCTGATATTTCATGTCTTATAAATTGTGTTAGCTGTCCAATGTCTTTTCTCAGTTTTTCTATTCTGATCTGTAGCCTGTGTTGCCATGCTGGTTTTGTGGGTTTCTTCTGTGTGTTGGTTGGTTCTGATCTCTGCGTAGTGTGGCAGAGACTCAACATGCGAAAATACTTACGTCCTTAAGTTTTGCACATCACTGTAGGTGAAGCAGGGCTTATACTATCCTACATTCACCCTTACTTTGAGATGGAAAAGAGTGAGGTATTCTACTGTAAAAATCTGCGACCTTCTACCTAGTGACGAAAATAATTTAATGGACAATAACATTAACTTCAACCACAACTTCAATACATAACTGCAAGCTGCATGCCAACGCCTTCTACACTATAGAAGAATATCAACTATATGCCTATATGCATAATAATATGGTGAGAGAGAGAGACAGAGAGAGAGAGAGAGAGAGAGAGAGAGAGAGAGAGAGAGAGAGAGAGAGAGAGAGAGAGAGAGAGACGTACCCCAGAAATGAATAAATTGTATGTACAGAGAAAGGAAACATAAGACAGCTATGTAAATTGTCAGTACGTTGTAATTTTTTTGGTTTGGAAAGTTTGTTGAAACTGCAAAACTGACTCATTTCATATGACAAAGATATGTCGAAAATTCAGATAACTAACTATTGTATGTTATTCGGAGGCATACTTTGTAGCAAATCTTCGACACACAGTTAGGGAACAACTACTCCATTCTGTTAACAGATCCAACAGGCTCCAAGCACGTGATGTCTCACGGTAGAATAGAGCACTGAAACCTCCTATTTAAACATTAACTCAGTGTTGTTATTACAATTTTGTATCTATAATATGTTATAGCACAGGCTTTTGTAGCTACGTCGGATACACACTGTGCTGTGATCCACTGATGGAAGCAGACCGAGCAGGCAACACTGACTTACGTGCTCGATATGATGCACGGCAGTATTCGACGATTTTTGCATGAAATTTGACAAAACCACCTCAGACTCATTTCAGGTACATTTATGACACCAAAATCGGTTTCATTCTAAATAAGTATCCGCAAGTGTCATAATCCACATAATTTTTTTGTTTTCATCTAAAAATACAATATTGGTGCGTTATCTCATACTACATTGAGCGGATTACTATTGAACTAAATATTTCTACCTGTTCGTTTCAACGATTGGTTAGTTTAGTGTACAGTAATTCCGTAACAATGTATCCCTTTACAATTTTTCTTTCTCACATCTTAGCAAGCTCTTATGGGTCAGTACCTGCCCATAACTACAGGGAGGTGCGCGGGGTTTACCTCCAAACATAGAACTGTTAATTGATTATCTCTTTCAAAGTTTCAGAATTTTAACTACCTTCTGCTACTAAAAACTGTAACTGTTACTTATACCAGTACAAAAAAGTTTGGACTTTTAACAGGCAACCATCTCCAACGTACACTCCTGGAAATGGAAAAAATAACACATTGACACCGGTGTGTCAGACCCACCATACTTACTCCGGACACTGCGAGAGGGCTGTACAAGCAATGATCACACGCACGGCACAGCGGACACACCAGGAACCGCGGTGTTGGCCGTCGAATGGCGCTAGCTGCGCAGCATTTGTGCACCGCCGCCGTCAGTGTCAGCCAGTTTGCCGTGGCATACGGAGCTCCATCGCAGTCTTTAACACTGGTAGCATGCCGCGACAGCGTGGACGTGAACCGTATGTGCAGTTGACGGACTTTGAGCGAGGGCGTATAGTGGGCATGCGGGAGGCCGGTTGGACGTACCGCCGAATTGCTCTACACGCGGGGCGTGAGGTCTCCACGGTACATCGATGTTGTCGCCAGTGGTCGGCGGAAGGTGCACGTGCTCGTCGTCCTGGGACCGGACTGCAGCGACGCACGGATGCACGCCAAGACCGTAGGATACTACGCAGTGCCGTAGGGGACCGCACCGCCACTTCCCAGCAAATTAGGGACACTGTTGCTCCTGGGGTATCGGCGAGGACCATTCGCAACCGTCTCCATGAAGCTGGGCTACGGTCCCGCACACCGTTAGGCCGTCTTCCGCTCACGTCCCAACATCGTGCAGCCCGCCTCCAGTGGTGTCGCGACAGGCGTGAATGGAGGGACGAATGGAGACGTGTCGTCTTCAGCGATGAGAGTCGCTTCTGCCTTGGTGCCAATGATGGTCGTATGCGTGTTTGGCGCCGTGCAGGTGAGCGCCACAAACAGGACTGCATACGACCGAGGCACACAGGGCCACCACCCGGCATCATGGTGTGGGGAGCGATCTCCTACACTGGCCGTACACCTCTGGTGATCGTCGAGGGGACACTGAATAGTGCACGGTACATCCAAACCGTCATCGAACCCATCGTTCTACCATTCTTAGACCGGCAAGGGAACTTGCTGTTCCAACAGGACAATGCACGTCCGCATGTATCCCGTGCCACCCAACGTGCTCTAGAAAGTGTAAGTCAACTACCCTGGCCAGCAAGATCTCCGGATCTGTCCCCCATTGAGCATGTTTGGGACTGGATGAAGCGTCGTTTCACGCGGTCTGCACGTCCAGCACGAACGCTGGTCCAACTGAGGCGCCAGGTGGAAATGACATGGCAAGCCGTTCCACAGGACTACATCCAGCATCTCTACGATCGTCTCCATGGGAGAATAGCAGCCTGCATTGCTGCGAAAGGTGGATATACACTGTACTAGTGCCGACATTGTGCATGCTCTGTTGCCTGTGTGTATGTGCCTGTGGTTCTGTCAGTGTGATCATGTGATGTATCTGACCCCAGGAATGTGTCAATAAAGTTTCCCCTTCCTGGGACAATGAATTCACGGTGTTCTTATTTCAATTTCCAGGAGTGTATTTTTCTTTAGACTTTTTCCTACACCATTTTTCGCTAGGTGAGGGAGTCTCCTTCTCTAAATTCCCATCCCTCTTTCGCCCTCATGGAATATGATGACATTTAGGCTCCAGCCCCTGGGCGGTCGGCCTTGAGCAAAGATTGACCAAAACATCGGGGAGGCAACACTCCAGCTGTCTACGTTTGGCTGAGGTTTCCTGACAATGCGTGCTTCCTCACCTAACTATCACATGCTGCAGCTGTTGTCTATGATAAATACGCAGAGTGGGGGATGATACTTGGCCAACTAAATTTGTCAGATGTCTCAGCTACTTTGCATCACGCAATATCTGATATAAAACCTGACAGACAATGCCTTTCCTCTCACGTGAGGCAGCCGCTGCGTATAGCAGACATGAGAAGAAACACTCTCTGGTCTTCCAATCTCTTCTCCACATTCGCACACTGGAGCTGGCATTGAAGTGCATCGGATTTGACCCATGACATGTTATGAACTGAAATATACCTCTAGTCAGTGTTATATGTTTAGACATCAGTCTTTCCCTTACAGAGTTTAACAGAGTATCTACTCTCCTTGAAGTCTCAGAATGATCCAACCCATGTTGCCAGACTTCAAACACGAGTTATTTAATATTACACTGGTGTCCAAAATTAAAGCAACAGACAGCTCTTTCCCCGCCCTGTACCTAATTCACGCTATAATCATACAAAATATCAACCAGGTGTCCTTACGATCGTGTTCTGCACGGAAGATGGCATTCCAGTCAACGGTCTACAACGGGAACGATGGCGTCAGGGCGCCTACGAAACGAGGCAGTGTTTGTCGGGTAGCTCCATATCTACAATCGCTGTGTGCACAGTCACAGACGGTCGCGTATGGCTCAGGGATAATGCCTACCAGATTCTCTGCGGTGGAGGGCCACAGGAAGAAAGGAACCAGGACAGTCGCAAACTGATTTGGTCCGATGGCTTCACGTGAATCGTTCTATTGTTTCGCGGATGTGGCGACAGTTTATAGAGTCCGAAACTGTATCGTGAAGAGCAGGGCAGGGCCGACCATGTGTGACTTCAGAAGAGAGCACTGTTACTTAACTGTAAGGGTACGACAGTACCACAGTTGGGATGTGAGCTCCCATTAGTGACCTTTATTGCCAGAGACGTGGTGTATGTCTACCTCTGACGCGTCTTCACAGAATCCCATAGAGCACGTCTGGAGCTCGCTACGGAGACGGCTTGCATCACGTCAGAATCGACCAACCACTCTCCAAGGCTGCGGCCGGCCGGTGTGGCCGTGCGGTTCTAGGCACTTCAGTCTGGAACCGCGTGACCGCTGCGGTCGCAGGTTCGAATCCTGCCTCGGGCATAGATGCGTGTGATGTCTTTAGGTTAGTTAGGTTTAAGTTCTAGGGGACTGATGACCATCGATGTTAAGTCCCATAGTGCTCACAGCCATTTGAACTGTTTAAACCAAGACTGCGAACAGCTCTGCAGGAAGAGTGGGCGTTATTGCCTCAACGTGGAACTGATGACGTAATTCACAACATGTATACGACGGTAGTAGCTGTTTCCGAAAGAACAGTTGCCGTTGATGACCATGCAGCTATGCTAGAATGAAATGATAATTAAATGGACAGCCTTGCTGGAAACAGGTGTTGATATACATCAACGGGGGCAGTTGAAAATGTGTGCCCCGACCGGGACTCGAACCCGGAATCTCCTGATTACATGGCAGACGCTCTATCCATTTTTTTTTTTTTTTTTTTTTTTAAGAACCTCATTTTGTTCGCTTTTGTTCGTTGCATCTGCTCGGGCGGACGTCGTAAGACATCCATCTGTATTCATTGTTGATCGATTGACTCAGTTTTTTTTTTTATTACAGAGGGCGCGTAACCCTCTGACCGAACACGCTGAGCTACCGTGCCGGCATCCATCTGAGCCACCGACGGCACAGAGGATATTGCGCCTGCAGGGACTTCCGCCTTGCACGCTCCCCGTGAGACCCACACTCCCAACATGACCACACCACTACATTCGTAGTGCGCCTAATAGACGTTTGCTCATCGTACTCATTACTCATGGCAGATTAATCCACCAAGTCCCGTAAGAGTTCGGGCATAGCGTGTGCGTTCGCACAAGAAGGTCAATGGCCGGGAAGCCGTATTTCAACTATATATGACGGTAGTATCTGTTCCCGAAAGAACAGTTACCATTAGTGACCATGCAGCTTTGCTAGAATGAAACGATAATTAAATGGACACGCTAGCTGCAAGGGTGTGCAGGTGCAGCAAGGGTGCCCATTTAATTATCATTTCATTCACAGCATATCCCGTTGTCGTCAGGCCTGTATTGTTGCCAGAGGTGGTCACACCTCATACTAAGCACATTAACCAGTTGTCGGAAGATGTGTGCAAATCCGTTAAGGTGGAAAAAAACGAAAAACATTTTTGTCTACCCTTGTGTATGTTTCAGTTGTTTACGTTCTTTATTATTTACATTTACGTACATTTATGAAGAACATTTTTGTCTACCGTTGTGTATGTTTCATTTGGTTACGTTCTTTATTATTTACATTGTCTCTACTTTACTGTCATCTGTTTACACCGTTTAGTGGCAAAATAAACGCAACCTTGCAAAATTTTCGTTTGGTGCTTTAATTTTGGACACCAGTGCATTTATGTTCTGTCATATATAACCCATGATTTGTTTAACTCCTACGATCTCATGTCTTTTGTCAGTATGTGGCCAGCTGTTGCAGTGGTTTCAAAAGCCCCGATAGATCTTATGACAATGTTCTTCTGTACTCTTCCCAAGACCATGGATGCTTTCCAGACGGAGCTTGTGAGTCCAGACACTCGCTCCATAGCTTGCTACCCGCGCTAGTAAGCTTGATTACATTCGATGGGAGATGAAAGCTTATTGTTTGTTCGCATAAGATTAAAGTCTTAATGCTCACCCGCTCAATATGCCAGTCAAAGGTATCGCCCACATTCTGGCGTTCGACATTCTAGCCATTTATTTCCAGCCTAGGATTGCGGAGAACATGGCATTTGAACAGCATGAAGTTAGATTTCGCTGGTGCAATTGATAACCTAGTCTGAATGCATCAATTTTTAAGGCATTCTATGACCACCACGGCCCTAACTTGCACTTGTCCCCTCGAGTTGGACTGCTCCAAGACGAGCAATTCGCCTGCATAATCGTCGGATGTCAGGGCGGCTCAATATCGCAGGTTGGACAGCAAAGGCTCCATGTTGATAACCCAAAATAGTGAGCCTCAGACAGTCTTTTGGGAAACGTTTAGTCACCCTCTTTGTGACAGAACGCCCTGGCGATGTCAGCTCCCTGAATCTGTCCTCGAAGTAGGGCCTCAGACAACCGATGAGTGGTTGAGGGCATTACATCTCGCGCAGACGAGACAGAAGCGACGATCACTGTGGATTGACTATTAAAGGCTTCCGCGGTGTCGACCGCTATCCGGGTTACATACTTAAACCCTGATGAGTGCAAAGGCTCTTCGACTAACTGACAACGTCCTCCGTGGACCTTCCTTTGCGGAACCTGAATTTGGCGTCCATTTCTCGATGGTTAGCTGGACGGTCACTGAATAGCTTTTCTGAAGTCTTTCCTAGCATTTATAAAAGGCAAATAGGTCAATAATAGTTTAGACTTAAAGGGTATGACTGCTTTGGCTTTTTTAGTGTTCTCAGGGAATTTTTCCTTCTCCAGACAAGGATTGTATAATAAAGTGAGCATCGGTGACAGATTCGGTGCTGCAGGTTGTAGTACCTAAAAAAGAATTTCATCTCGTCCAACTTCCCTGCTACTTCCTTAATTGATAAAGGGTATACATCTCAGTTGTTATAGTATGGGTCCTGGAGAATTTATGTAATCCGCACCACTTCTGTTGTATCATTTGCTTGATCATCATCCGCAAGATAGACGTCTAGTTATGTGTTTGCGGTGCTTCGTCAGTCTTTGGTCTGATGTCCTTGGTTCACTCCACTTGAAGTGGAAAGAACAGTTGGGGGCTCTTATTTTTTCCCTAACCATTCTGTACGGGATCCTGCACGGATCAAGACAAAAATTATCTTTTACAAATTTGTCCTAGCTTCCTTGTTTTCTCTCTTTCGTCTTTTTATTTGTTGCCCTATGCCTTCTACAGACTTCCAGAAGATATCGTCATTGTTCTGGCACAAAGCTCAGCTGATACTCGAAGTTCACCAGCAATCTTTGTAACTAATTCTCACAGAAGCAGAGATGTGGCGTTGCCATGACTAAAATATGCCTAATCGCCCAATATAAAGGTAAAAGGCACATTCTGCAGCACGACGAGTACACTCAAACACTTTCTTTAACGCCTGACACAAGGAGACTCATCGTTACGATCATAACAGCATGCTGCATTATACTGGTACATTTCCGCCACTTTCTAGGAATTGGTTACGACGACTGCTGGGGAACCCGAAGATCTTCATTGAGAAAGAAACCAGTTTCGGCGTACTCGACGTACCTAAAACACTTTTTTGGTGCTCTTTCTTAACATGTACGTTATTCAGCTGTGGAGCACAAAATGTCAAAATTGCAAGTTTCGTATTTATACTTGCGTGCTACAATTATGTGCAGATCAACAGATTCACCACTTAAAATATCTCTCCAAAATGAGTCCTTTTCGGTACGTTTGTTTGCAAACAAGTATCGAGGAAGATGACGTCAGCAGATAAAACTTGTTACTAGCGAGTACAGATCAGAACGTTATCTGAAAATTCCAATGAGACTTGCGCCGGTCTGTTCTTCGCAATTAAAGCACATAAAATGACTCTCCAGATACAATATTCTCCCCTTCATCAACCTAACCTTATTGGCGTGGGTAAGATATTTCGCCAGATGAAGAGATCAGTGTAAGATAAAAATGGATGTAGAGGGACAGCTACGCATTCTAATTACTGATGAGGTGATTAAAGAAGATGCAGAAGTGTATGCGTGAATGCGTAGGCTTAATAAAATATTATGCTCGACAAAAGAGTGTGCTTATAAACGTTTGATCTAATAAAAAAACAGGACGACGTAGGATTGAAACGGCGCTGGTTGATGCGCATGTCGAGCCAAGTATTTTGTGTATTCAGAATGGAAAAAGTAGATCGTGGAACGCCGCGCAGTAGAAGGCTTGATCTCGGCAGCGAGAACGGGGGAAATCCGCTTATCGTTAGAGGGAGAAGACGATAACGACGATGATTTATTCAGTTAGGCCGGTAGCAGTAGGAGTAGGGCTTCCTAGACAGGGACGCAGGTCCCCGCAGGGCGCGGAAGTTCCGCAAAGGGCCGGGCGGGCCATTGTATGGGGAGGGGGGATGAAGGGACAGGGGGGAGGGGAGGAGGAGGGGAGGTTTGGGGGGGGGGGGGGCGGTCGCAGCCCCAGCCATCCACTTTGCGCGCTCCCTCCGCTTTCCTTTGTCGCGTCTCCGTCGTCATAATGTCTCGCCGTGCTCCGCTGCCTCGCAGACTACAGAGAGGTTTATTAAAGCTCCGAACGCATCTCCGCGCGGGCTTCGCACAGAGACTCGGTCGACACACGGCAGGACGGATCGATAGCTCGAAAGTTGGACGAAAGTGGGAAACCTGTTCTGCATAGCACTGTGTGCTCACTAACTCACACTCTCTTACATACACTACTGTCTATAATTTTGGAAAGTGTCTTGACTGTAGAAAAAGGTCTCAGTTGCGTTTACCTAATGTATTATCTCATTGCTCATCTCACTTCTGCCGTAAATGTTGGCTGATGCTGATTTACAAACGCTAACAACTTTAAATAAACTCGATTCAGATTTTTTTTTCAGTCAACAAGGTGTATCACAAAATGCTAGGGATCAATACTGGGATAAGTGAATTACCTTCAGCAGTCCACTAAAGTGCTAACCAACCAAATAAAATTTCAGCCAACTACTCCTCTGATACTGTAGTACCCAATATCACGAACAATTCTTATCTCTAATGTGTTCAACTTTCGTATAGGACGCATCAGAACACCAATCGGTGTTCCTCATGCTACTCATCAAACAATTTTTCTATATTCACAATGAGATTTTCACTCTGCAGTGGAGTGTGCGCTGATGAGAAACTTCCTGGCAGATTAAAACTGCGTGCCAGACCGAGACTCGAACTCTTGAGCACTTGCCTGCAAAATGCAGAGATCCCGGATTCGAATGGCACACAGTTTTAACCTGCCAGGAAGTTCCATATCAGCGCACACTCCGCTGCAGAGTGAAAATCTCATTCTGGAAACATCCCTCAGGCTGTGGCTTAGCAATGTCTCCGCAATATCCTTCCTTTCACGAGTGCTGGTTCTGCTAGGTTTGCAGGAGCTTCTGTAAAATTTGGAACGTAGAAGACGAGGTACTGGCAGAAATAAAGCTGTGAGTATGGGGCATGAGTCGTGCTTGGGTAGCTCAGTTCGTAGAGCACTTACCCGTGATAGGCAAAGGTCCCGAGTTCGAGTCTCGGTCCGGCACACAGTTTCAATCTGCCAGGAAGTTTCAATTTTTCTATATTGTTGGACCCATAAGAGAGTGGGTCCACTAGCCTGCTGAAATGTCTCAACTATGAAGTTATGTTAGTGACTTGTAAGGGCTTAAACAGACTCAAATCTACATTCTGTTGGGTCTATGCATGCAGGTTGTAATACACTCACTCATTGTCACATTACAATATACTGAGCGTCATTGTTACATAGATACCGAACTGAAATGAGAACATGTCTACAGAAACAACAATCCGTCTATAATGGCTGTATGTGTGTGTGTGTGTGTGTGTGTGTGTGTGTGTGTGTGTGTGTGTGTGTGTGTGTGCATGTCCAGCATCTCCTCCTAGACCACTAGACTTATTTCAGTCAAATTTGGTACACATAATACTTGCCACCTATGTATCAGCACTGTGGGCTTTAGACGCTTTTAGCTCTCATAGGAGCGAAGCGATGGGCGAAAACGATTTCCATCACCTGCAAAGGCCACCCTGCATGACAAGCATGTTGTGTGGGAGGTATCAGCGTGGGTTGCAGGGGATACACGTGTTGCTGGACATGGCCAATCAGAGAGAGGGGGAGGAGGAGATGGAAAGAGGGTGAGGGGAGTATGAGGTGGACAGAGAAAAGGAGAGGAAGACATGGACAAATAGAGAGGTGTGAGTAGGAGATGGATATTGAGAGAGAGGGAGGAGAAGATAGAGACAGAGAGTGATTGGGGAGGTAGGAGATGGACAGATGAAGGTGAGAGGATGAGATGGACAGAGAGAGGGAAGAGGAGGAGATTGACAGACAGCTTGGGGGTATGAGAAGATGGAAAGAAAGAGAGAGAGGAAGAGATAACAGCAGACATAGAGAGGGGCGAGGAAGAGGTGTGTCCAATACACGTTCCAAACAAGTATGTAGCTAAAGCCATTGAGAGAATGCTAGTTAAGGACTAAATTGTGAG
The DNA here is from genome assembly GCF_023897955.1 of Schistocerca gregaria. NCBI lineage: Eukaryota > Metazoa > Arthropoda > Insecta > Orthoptera > Acrididae > Schistocerca > Schistocerca gregaria. The sequence continues at coordinate 929,959,398 of NC_064922.1, forward strand.
TGGATGTACAGTCCATAAAGAATTTTGATGTATAACAGACCAAACACAAAGCAAACATCATGAAGATAAAATGAGTGAGACTGGAGCCATCCTTTTTCCTGCACATAATTCATGACAGGAACAGGAGGGGGTCGAAGTAACAATGGTTCACAAAGCACCCTCCGCCACACACCATTAGGTGGTTTGTGCAGTATAGATGTTGATAGGCTATCGTAATATTTATTGTGTGTTTGGGGCATATATTTTATAGTTATCGAACTAAACAGATGCTAACATAACACTCCTTCCCATGCCCCCCCCCCCCAAAAAAAAAAACAAAGGTCAGCATCATCTTCAGAATTGTACTTCATCAGTTGTTGATATTTTATGGCGGTGTAAACCTGTAACGTTTAGGGAGGAAGCAGAGTAAAAACTATTAATGTTCGAAGTGAAAATATTAATTAAAAATTGTTGGCATTGTAATCAATGTTTATACCAGAGAATGGATGACTAGTAAAAAAAAGGAGAACTAAGGCAGTACAAACACAATGAAGCCGTCACAGTGTGGAAGAGAATATTGAGTTGTGCTAGTCATATAGTAAGAATGCTGGACAGACTATATTGTATTGCATTCTCTAGAAAAATAGATGGAATGTAAGAAAGAGGAAGGCATAGATGTAGAGGATGGGACAACTTCGAGGATGCTGTAGGATGAGTGTCCTGTCCCCCACTCCACCCCCTGCCCCGTGCATTATACAAGGCTTGCGGAGCACGTGTACCAAAGCTAAGACCCTTCCATACGAGATAAGATTTCCATGCATTACAGTCCTTGGACATACACATCCATGTAGTTCTTGCACATTTTCTAATATCATCCAACAATCTCTCATTAGGTCGCCCTCTCGGTCTCTTCTTATCTCTAAGAATCTAGAAAAGTAGTTCCTTCGTCCTCCTACTGTCCTTTTACCTGGCTACTTGTTCCGTCTAACTCTATTTCATTTCCATTACAATTGTAAGTACCACTACCACTGTTGATTGGTCCGCTAATTTGTTTTCCAGTCTCTCCCAGTAATTTCCAATATGCGGCTCATTACTCTCTGAACATCCTTAGTTTTTTAAAAACTTTGTTAAAAGTTGTTTATTGTTTTCATATTTATGACTGATCAGCATCGTTCTAAGTGTCTACGACCAGACAGGTTGTTTGGCGTAGCAGGATAATTCCATGGATATAGACGTAACATTTTTTACAATTGACATTGAGATATTAACATGAAAATAGAAATAAAAAAGTTATACCTGAATATGAACAACATACAAAGAAAGTCTGATGATTTGAGTTGTGTTGCTCTGTCACTAAATAATGGGACAGGAAGTGTTACAGGCGTAACAAAACCTTCACTTTTCATGGAATGACCTAGCGATAATTCTTTTTATAAGCCACTGTTCAGAATTATGATGGAGAATGGAGTTCGGCCGCCGCATTGCAATTCCGTTTTAGGTGACGCCACATCGGCAACTTGCGAGTTAATGATGATGAAAATGATGACACACAACACTCTGTCCCCTGCCGGGAATCGAACCCGGGCCCCTGCGTGGTAGGCGGTAACGCTACCGCTACGCTACGGAAGCAGACAGAAGTATGGTTAAAATTGAGCTAACGAAATTAGGTAACTGAATATCACTTTCCCGTAACTTAAACGAGTTAAGCAGCGCACCCCAGGGAAGTTCTGAGGAATCCTGAACGTCACCAGTTGCACGTCTAACTGGCGTCTAGAGTGACATTTCGTGACAATGGTGTGAGCTGTGAGCTACCAGGCTGCCCGGTCTTTCTGCATCTCCCGCTTGGACAGAGCTACGGCCACTTCCCAGCCGCCTACCTCCACCGCCAGTCCCGAGTGAATTACATTTCCTGTGGGACTTTTTCCCACGTTTCTCAACGTAACATTGTAACGAAGCGCTCTCTGTCATACATCATCGATAGGTTGCCCTCTCTGCCACGAACATCATTACAAAGTACCTCTGCCACGGAAAATTGTCATAAAGCGTCTCTGAAACGCAGTATTAGTATGAAACACCCTCTGCAACGTAACACCCCTTGTGAAGCACCTTCTGCCATCCAGCTTCGGTAGGATGAACGCTTTGCCGTGCAGCATTGGTATCAAGCATCCTCTGGTGCATAATATCGTACGAAGCATTCTCTGCTACACACAATATTGATACGAAGCACTCACCTGCAACACAATATAGGTGCGAAACACCCACTGCCACGCAACATTGTTGAGAAACACCGTCTGCCTCATACAATAGGTACGGAGCACCCTCCAATTCGCAACGTCAGTACAAAGCCACCTCCGCTTGTATGAAGCACTCTCTGCTTCGTAACATTGGTACGAAGCACTCTCTACTACACAAAATTTGTACAGAAGACCCTAACGCAGCATCCTCCGCCACGAAAATTGGGTGCAAAGCAACCACTGCTATACAACATCAGTAGGAAGCATCCTTTGCCACATAAAAATGATAAGAAGCACTTCACGACATACAATATCGTTGCATTTCGACAAGATAAGTACGTTGACAGTGGTACAGCGCCATAAGGGTAATCTACAGTAGATACGGGTCACCTATTTATTAGTAAAAATCGTATCAAAATTCCTACAATAGTTCCTGAGACTAGGATGGTTAGAAGATATATAGAAGAAATATAAAAAGATAGACATTGCAGGTTAAATAGCTAAAATGAGAAGCTTTTTCAACTGGCATATTATTAATAATTATTTTTTGACTACATGGACATTTTCCTATGAACGGCATTACTTTCGATCTGTTTTTCAGATCAGTAAATTGCAATCATAGCAGATCTGTCTCAGTTCATGAAAGGAAATTTTCAGCCTGACTCCTGGTTCACCTGTAGCTAAGCAGGAATAAGTGGATGTAAAGCGCTGCTCCTGTCAATTCTTGCTGCGCTGGCTGCGAACAGTGCTTTTCCACTACTGTAAAGCATCTTCTAGATACGTGTTAATAAGCGTAGGTGGAAAGCTTCATTCCTGCTGGACATCTTGATTCGTAATTATTTGTTAATCACTTGAAATTGACAGCTTAGACACTGTTTCGGTACTGTTGCATAATGGTTTAATCTAGTTTCTAATGTGTTTTTGGAGATCCCTGCGCATGGAGGAAGTGACATAAGACGTTTATGTTCACTCGATCAAAGTTCTTTACAAATTTTATAAATGTCTAGAGTGAGTTCTCTGCGTTTTATAATTATTTTAGAGCTGCACATGGCTGTCCATTTCTAAGATTTTGCTACTCTTCACTAAGTTTTGCTTCAGTGGTGATCTTTAGCCTCTTGTTTCACATTCTTCAATACAATTTACACTCCTGGAAATTGAAATAAGGACACCGTGAATTCATTGTCCCAGGAAGGGGAAACTTTATTGACACATACCTGGGGTCAGATACATCACATGATCACACTGACAGAACCACAGGCACATAGACACAGGCAACAGAGCATGCACAATGTCGGCACTAGTACAGTGTATATCCACCTTTCGCAGCAATGCAGGCTGCTATTCTCCCATGGAGACGATCGTAGAGATGCTGGATGTAGTTCTGTGGAACGGCTTGCCATGCCATTTCCACCTGGCGCCTCAGTTGGACCAGCGTTCGTGCTGGACGTGCAGACCGCGTGAGACGACGCTTCATCCAGTCCCAAACATGCTCAATGGGGGACAGATCCGGAGATCTTTCTGGCCAGGGTAGTTGACCTACACCTTCTAGAGCACGTTGGGTGGCACGGGATACATGCGGACGTGCATTGTCCTGTTGGAACAGCAAGTTCCCTTGCCGGTCTAGGAATGGTAGAACGATGGGTTCGATGACGGTTTGGATGTACCGTGCGCTATTCAGTCTCCCCTCGACGATCACCAGAAGTGTACGGCCAGTGTAGGAGATCGCTCCCCACACCACGATGCCGGGTGTTGGCCCTGTGTGCCTCGGTCGTATGCAGTCCTGATTGTGGCGCTCACCTGCACGGCGTCAAACACGCATACGACCATCATTGGCACCAAGGCAGAAGCGACTCTCATCGCTGAAGGCGACACATCTCCATTCGTCCCTCCATTCACGCCTGTCGCGACACCACTGGAGGCGGGCTGCACGATGTTGGGGCGTGAGCGGAAGACGGCTTAACGGTGTGCGGGACCGTAGCCCAGCTTCATGGAGACGGTTGCGAATGGTCCTCGCCGATACCCCAGGAGCAACAGTATCCCTAATTTGCTGGGAAGTGGCGGTGCGGTCCCCTACGGCACTGCGTAGGATCCTACGGTCTTGGCGTGCGTCGCTGCGGTACGGTCCCAGGTCGACGGGCACGTGCACCTTCCGCCGACCACTGGCGACAACATCGATGTACTGTGGAGACCTCACGCCCCACGTGTTGAGCAATTCGGCGGTACGTCCACCCGGCCTCCCGCATGCCCACTATACGCCCTCGCTCAAAGTCCGTCAACTGCACATACGGTTCACGTCCACGCTGTCGCGGCATGCTACCAGTGTTAAAGACTGCGATGGAGCTCCGTATGCCACGGCAAACTGGCTGACACTGACGGCGGCGGTGCACAAATGCTGCGCAGCTAGCGCCATTCGACGGCCAACACCGCGGTTCCTGGTGTGTCCGCTGTGCCGTGCGTGTGATCATTGCTTGTACAGCCCTCTCGCAGTGTCCGGAGCAAGTATGGTGAGTCTGACACAGCTGTGTCAATGTGTTCTTTTTTCCATTTCCAGGAGTGTATATCCAGTGTTCAGCACTCCCTCTGTAACTGGCTACAACTCTTCTGTTGCCCTTTTCAAACACAACTGTCATTTTGGCTACTTTACATGTTTTGAGACTCTTCCTTGGCAAAACTATTTACTGAAGAACTCGGTAAGTCCATTGAGTGTTGTTCCAAAATGCTTTACTAATCCTGTATTAATCCATCAAGCCCCGTGCGTTGAGGTCCACAGGCTGTCATTCAATTCTGTCATTAACAGAGTGTTTACTGTCCGGAGGTCCACAATAAACTCTTTGTCGGTCCAACTTCTTTGTCAAACTGTATCTGCGCGTTGTTATTCCTAAAGTTTTCGTGCCAACCACAACGACTGTTATAAAATAACCTCTTTAAACTGATTCTCTTAGCAACTCCAAAATATGCTTATCGTATCTTACTATGTGTTTCTCTCCGCAACGTTTTATTTAAGATAACTAGTTTTCCTCTACAGAGTCAGAGACCATTCCAAATTCATCATGTCGGCTTTGGCCTCATAAATTTTTGCAATTACTAACTTGCGGAAAATTGTCTTTCTTCTACCTTCTACTTGTTCTCGATTGGTCGCGGCCAGTCCACGCCACGTTTTGTACGATTATTTTTTTCTCTCTCTCTCCTATAACCACAGCTCACGTCAGGTGTTGGAACTCTCAGATTAGCAGCAGCAGAGGACTGTTATAAAGCAAACCGCACTTTATTACTGTGAGTCTGACTCTCGTCTTTCCCTCCAAGGCCTACAGAATCATTAGTTATTTAACGTGTCACGTTTCATAATTGCGATTTCTCTCCTTAACATCACGTGAGTCAGTTACTTTACAAATATCAAACACTTTCTCAGTGAAAAACATGCTGGCCATTACATGTTAGTCTTTTTAAGATTTAGAGTTACTTCCTAGTACATATGGTGACTCATGCTTAATTAATTAATCTCTCTGTCTCTGTTTCTGTCTCTCTCTCTCGCACACACACACACACACACACACACACACACACACACACACACACACACACACACACGCACACGCACACACAAACACACACACGCACACATATTTACAGGAAACCAGTCACATTTCGCCTTTCACATGCGAACCAAGTCAATATCCAAGGAGGTCCTCGCTCCCGACTCTGCTATTTGCGCCATGCCGGCAGAAACCGCCAGTCAGGAAACGTTATTGTCTTCCGCAAATAGCGAGAAAACTGCCACGTTAAATAAATTCCCACCAGAGAATGTATGCAGTCGCGTGCTAACCAGAACACATTTTCCTCACCAGTTTGATCTAGAAATTCTTGCCTGACGTCAATAGGTGATGGGCGAATCAGAGTGTTGTTTATACACTTCTCAATTTCCGGGAGCCCAACCTACGTCACGGGGACTCCACGAGGCTTACTCTCCCAACGCGGTAGGCCCCGACATCGCAAGACCTGTGGTTTCTAACAATAAATTGTTATGTGGCCGCCAGTACTTGCCCAAACCGTGCCGAATACCGGGAACCCCGTCTTAGATTGACTGACAAGGGAGTTCTATGAGCCCTCTCAGGTGGAGCCTTGACACGCGTAAGCTGGAAGTAAGCCCCTGAATGCCGTGTTGTCTCCCCCATTGTTCTCAGAGTTGTGTATGAACAGCGGTTCTTACGCATTCTTAGAGTGGAACTACAAGCCTCGACCGACAAGTACTACAGTTTTATTAAATACATTCCACAGGCATTGAATAAGGTCAAGAAACTTCAAGCATGCTGAAACTAAAGTGTCCTACCTATCGGCAGTCGCGACAAGGGACGCATGAATTTAACATATAAATGGAAGGAGGCAAGCCAGACGACCTGTAACGTTTCAACATTGTCCCACTTTTTGGGTAACATGGATTCAGTGATAAAGAACTTCAGGTTGTTTTGAGGTGACCCACTCATGGAGACAGTTTTCTACGTCGTTAAAAATGTGAAGAGCTCTTAAAAGAGGTTACGCTGCGTGGACCGAAACAAATATTAAACGGAAGGGGCGATGGCCAATGAATATGGCGAGTAGGGTACGACATCGCATTGAAAACCCTATAAGGTTTCCACCGCGTTGTTAGCAACATGTGGTTTAACGCTGACATGAAGCAGAATGCCGTTGTCCTGCCTCTGAACATACTGCGGGCGTCTACCTTTAAGTGCACCATCAACATTAATTATACTTCGTATCGTTCAGCACTCACCGTATGACCCAGTTGCAGCAGCTCACGGTATAAAACACCGACCGGGATGTATTTTGTCACTCACCTGAAAATCATTGTCTTTGAATCATTTAAATCAATCTCTGCAAGTTGTTTCCGACAGAGCATGATCACCACACGCGTCCACAACAAACGATGACATTCCGCAGCAGGTTTCTTGAGATGAATGCAAAAGAATAACACTTGCTGAAAATGCTGTACTGTAGGTACACAAAATAAATGTTCACGGCACTAAATATTTGTGTACAGGGCTTGGACGAAAATATGGATGCACCGAAAGTACAGCAGATTACCACGCGCAATAGTGTGTAGGAAGACCGTTGGCATTCAAAGAATCTTCCGGCCGTCTCAGATTGGATAAATATATATCCTGTATGGTTTTCATGGGAATCCTGTACTATTTTCCCGAAAAATAGTGACGAGTTCAGGAGAGGAAGGAGGAGATGGGTAGCGATCAGGCATGGTTCTAATGGCTCTGAGCACTATGAGACTTGACATCTGAGGTCATCAGTCCCCTAGAACTGAGAACTACTTAAACCTAACTAACCTAAGGACAGCACACGCATCCATGCCCGAGGCAGGGTTCGAACCTGCGACCGTAGTGGTCGCGCAGTTCCAGACTGAAGCGCCTAGAACCGCTCGGCGACACCGGACAGTCGATCACAGATCCTTCTCTCCAAAGTAGACCATTTGTGCCCAATAATATTGAGATCTGGTGACTGTGGTGATCAAAGGAGTTTCGACAATTCTTCGTCGTCCCCTAAAAAACAGTCTTGCACGGTGCGAGCTGTCTGAACCAGGGACCCTTTCGTCATGGAACTCAGCATCACTATTGGGGAACAAACACTGTACCATGGGATGAACCTGATCAGACAAAATGGTCACTTAATCGTTTGCAGTACTGCGACAAGTTGAAAATACAATGAGTTGAAACTAGGGCGAAAGACGAGACATCCGACCAAATGACATCCTTCTACTGGTCCATAGCCCAGATTGTATGGCTGCAGCACTATGTTCTGCTGTAACGAGCACTGAGGTTCGCTTTTGGAATTTCAGCTCACCCTGTCATTCCCTGCTTATGGAGCTCCATTGTCGTGGTTTTTTTTTTTTTTTTTTTTTTTTTTTTTTTTTTTTTTTTTTTTTTTTCGTGCCGACCTGGTTTGCGAGAGAGCCATTCAGTTCTGCAGTGACTTTCGCCGCTGTCGTCCTCTTGTTTATCGTCACAGGCTTCTTCAGTGACCGTCCGTCACGATCGCTGAACACAAACTTTCATCTGCATTGTGACTTAGCGGGTGACGTTTTCCGATTGTCACGGATGTAGTAAAAATCTTTGATACGATGCCTCTTGAAACACCAAACACTTTGGCTCCACTGGTTGCCGTAGCGGCCACCACACTAGCGCCAACTACTTGCCCACGTTCGAATTCACTTTGTTTGCACATCATGCACTCACAGCTACACAGTACACTGTTCTGACCACTGCTGACATTTGCAACATATTGAGGATGTTGCACAAGTAAGGTTAATGTTGAAATACAACAACGCATCCTGCAGGCTTGGCCAGCAACTGCACTTATGTTCAAGTATACATTTCTTGCGTTGGAGACATATTTTTATCCAACCCAGTAGATCTCGCATCAGTGTGTGCTACTCTACTCTAGTTCAACTACTGACCACTCTTCGCCAATAGAGTGAATTAATCCAAGCTGTGACCGCTCCATGTCATTCAATACGATCACGACGACACCCCTCGATCGACGTCAATACTCGTGGTGTCACTCGCCTTCATACATGGCAGTGGACGTTTGAAAATTCGTCACGCTAGCTCAATGGTCGTCAATTGATTTAAATGTATTTCCCGGCTGACTCTTAATTCAATTACTGCCACGGGGGGGAGGAGAAAGAACACATCCTGGTGCTACCAGCATTATACGTATTTAGATGTTCGATTAATCTGAATGGTTTCAATGTTCCAGCGATTGTAGTCGAACTCTGTGCTGATGTACCGACAAGGACCATTTTCGCAGACAAACATGCAAGTACGTAATGGATGTTCAGTTTCTCAATATAGTTCGTCGCACTCACACATTATACATCCGCTGTAAGAACAATTTCATGCATTTACAACTTTGGTGTCCACAATATTGTTTGGCTAAATATTACGACGATACGTTGCATACAACTTCCACAGATATTGTTTATCATGTAGTCAAGGCTACGTAATGAAGCCAAAATCGTTATAAAAAATTTAAATGTAGTTTGTTTATTAACACTTATCTTTTCACTAATTAAATATGAAATATGAATCGGGATTGGAGGTGATGATCCTATCCTTCTTTTTTAGTATTTTAGGTCCCCGTTAGTTAATATCTGATAGTTAATAAGCGAACTATTTTTTTTTCATGCTGGCGCGTTGTTTGTATCAGTTACCTTCGCGACAGTCCAAGGATAAGATTCCATTAATTTTCCGCGCACACGCGTTTCACCATTTTATAAAAAGTAGAATTACATAAACTATAGTTTTCCGTTATGCACAACTTCCGTGGGTTCCACAACCACAATAGTTTCCTAGGTAACACAAAGTTCCAATTATGTTGTAGGATTTATTTTCATCACTTCACCCGACAATGAACGTCTCTGATCACTTCGCCACACGTAATGTATTTTAAACGTGCTTGAAGAGTCTTTAAACAATCTCCTTAACGAAGTCGCGTACCACTTTTTCATCGACTAACCCAATCGCGATAACTGAAGGTAGACAGCTCAATAATGTGTTACATGTTCTTTTATATGTATTAAAAAACAAACGCGCCCCTATATCTTTCTGTCCCGCTTGGTCTTTGCTACTTTGCTTTTTATTACTTTTCATTATATTGTTTCTTAGTAATACTGTCCAGTTATTAAAGTTTCGTATTACTTTCCCCTTTTTAGTTCTTCCCCGATTTTAATTAATATGATGCTAATTGACACGCCTGCCCGCAAAGTACCGTTATAAAGCGCCAAACAGTAACACAGTTCGAGCTTCGACGTCACCCCTTAGACACAGTTATTAAGCGATACGATGTCCTTTGTTTAAGCTTTTGACGCGTCAGTGTCCGCTACCCTACACTATTTCGATACTGACTACTCTTCGGCAACAGAGTGAATTAATCCAAGCACCCAACAGTAACACAGTCGGGCTTCGACACCACCACTTACACACAGCTATAAAGCCGTTACTGACCAAAACTCTATCGGATCATTTTTTGCAAACTTTTATGCATAAATACTTTACATTGAGTGATTAATTGAATAAACAGTTGTTTTGAAAATTAGAACAAAAACTATAGACCGTCCCATTTTTGGGACATTGGCCAAATGCGCTATCCAAATTCACAACCTTATTCTCCATGCATAATATTGTATGATAACAACACAAACGGTAAATAAAAAATGTTTTAATATTATTGAATGTCTGTTCAGTATAAAATGAAGCAAAACGCTTGTCTTGTACACCAACATTGCACCTATCACAAATTTTTGTAGTTTTGTTTCTTGCAGTAAGCACATCTCTTCTGTGTTTTACTTGGCACAATGAAATGATTTCCTGTATCTGGTCATACATCTGTGCTCACCCGTCCTCCCATCAATTTGCTTCCCTGTGCTCCTCTGCGTTTTGGTGCTCCCTGCCGCCGTTGGATAAGCAGCTGCAGCAGCAAGTCGTATAACCCTAGCTTACTTATTTGTTACATAGTTTAATTAATTTCTTTGCGTGTTTTTGGGTACTTGCATTGTTTAATTCATATATTTCGGGCGTATTATAGTATTTGAGGGTTGTAGCATCGCGCCTTAGTACCTGAATAGTGCAAATTTGCGTAGTCGTCTGTCTTCTGTTTTTGTTGTGAACGGCCAGAGTCGGTTGGCCAGTCAGTGTGCTCCCTGCCGCCGTTGGATAAGCAGCTGCAGCAGCAAGTCGTATAACCCTAGCTTACTTATTTGTTACATAGTTTAATTAATTTCTTTGCGTGTTTTTGGGTACTTGCATTGTTTAATTCATATATTTCGGGCGTATTATAGTATTTGAGGGTTGTAGCATCGCGCCTTAGTACCTGAATAGTGCAAATTTGCGTAGTCGTCTGTCTTCTGTTTTTGTTGTGAACGGCCAGAGTCGGTTGGCCAGTCAGTGTGCTCCCTGCCGCCGTTGGATAAGCAGCTGCAGCAGCAAGTCGTATAACCCTAGCTTACTTATTTGTTACATAGTTTAATTAATTTCTTTGCGTGTTTTTGGGTACTTGCATTGTTTAATTCATATATTTCGGGCGTATTATAGTATTTGAGGGTTGTAGCATCGCGCCTTAGTACCTGAATAGTGCAAATTTGCGTAGTCGTCTGTCTTCTGTTTTTGTTGTGAACGGCCAGAGTCGGTTGGCCAGTCAGAGTGCTCCCTGCCGCCGTTGGATAAGCAGCTGCAGCAGCAAGTCGTATAACCCTAGCTTACTTATTTGTTACATAGTTTAATTAATTTCTTTGCGTGTTTTTGGGTACTTGCATTGTTTAATTCATATATTTCGGGCGTATTATAGTATTTGACAGTTGTAGCATCGCGCTTTAGTGTTTACTTCGTAGATTCTTATTCAAATTGCGTGTGAGTTTCGTATAGGAGGTGCAATTTCGAGTTTTAGTTACTGTAATCGTAAATTCAGCAGATTGTAGTGCAGTCGTTAGGCATTTGTACAGGTTAGTTGATACATTCTTTGCGTGTTCCGCTTGCGTTATCTAGGCACCGACTCGTGTTTCAGTAACTGTTGTTAAACATCGATTAGAATGGACAGGGACTGCGATTGCTGTGTTCGGATGAGGGCTGACTTGGCATCCCTTCGCTCACAGCTGCAATCGGCGCTGACTTCGGTCGCGCAGCTTGAGGCTGTTGCCAATGGGCACCACTGTGGGGAGCCGGACTCGGGTATCACGGGGATGTCAACCTCATCCCGTCTGTCCCCAGATCGGTCTGCCGCTGTGGTTGCCCCGGTTGCTGCCCGCAGTGGGGCTGAGCCCTCGCCTGTGGTTGATTGGGAGGTCGTTCCAAGGCGTGGCAGGCAGCGAAAGGCGTCCCCGGAAGCTGACCAGAAAGCCTCCCCGGTGCGTCTGACAAACCGGTTTCAGGCACTGTCTCTGGCTGAGCCAGATGCAGCTGCCTGCCCTGTTTCAGAGGATCATTCTCAGCCTTCAAGGTCCGGGCAATCGCAGAGGTTGGGCTTACTGGTAGTTGGGAGCTCCAATGTTAGGCGCGTAATGGGGCCCCTTAGGGATATGGCGGCTAAGGAGGGGAAGAAATCCAGTGTGCACTCCGTGTGCATTCCGGGAGGAGTCATTCCTGATGTCTAAAGGGTCCTTCCGGATGCCATGAAGAGCACAGGGTGCAGCCAGCTGCAGGTGGTGGCACATGTCGGCACTAATGACGTGTGTCGCTTTGGATCTGAGGAAATTCTCTCTGGATTCCAGCGGCTATCTGATTTCGTGAAGGCTGCCGGTCTTGCTTACGAGATGAAGGCAGAGCTCACCATCTGCAGCATCGTTGACAGAACCGACTGCGGACCTTTGGTGCAGAGCCGGGTGGAGGGTCTGAATCAGAGGCTCAGACGGTTTTGCGACCGTATTGGCTGCAGATTCCTTGACTTGCGCCATAGGGTGGTGGGGTTTCGGGTTCCGCTGAATAGGTCAGGAGTTCACTACACTCAGCTGGCGGCTACACGCGTAGCGGAGGCTGTGTGGCGTGGACTGGGCGGTTTTTTAGGTTAGAAGGCCTCGGGAAAGTGCGGGATGGGCTGCAATGTCAAAGGGTGCTTGGCAATTACAGGACGTGCTTGGATCAAGGAACAGTCGGAATTATAGTTGTAAATTGTTGTAGTTGCGCTGGAAAAGTCCCTGAGCTTCAAGCGCTAATAGAAAGCACAGAAGCTGATATCGTTATAGGTACAGAAAGTTGGCTAAAGCCTGAAATAAGTTCTGCAGAAATTTTTACGAAGTCTCAGACGGTGTTCAGGAAAGATAGATTAGGCAGAATTGGTGGTGGAGTGTTGGTGTCTGTCAGTAGTGGTTTATCTTGTAGTGAAGTCGAAGTAGATACTCTGTGCGAATTGGTGTGGGTGGAGGTTATACTTAACAGCCGAATTAAGTTAATAATTGGCTCCTTCTACCGACCCCCAGACTCCGATGATACAGTTGCGGAACAGTTCAGAGAAAGTTTGAGTCTCGTAACAAATAAATACCCCACTCATACGGTTATAGTTGGTGGGGACTTCAACCTACCCTCGGTATGTTGGCAAAAATACTTGTTCAAAACCGGTGGTAGGCACAAAACGTCTTCCGAGATTGTCCTAAATGCATTCTCCGAAAATTATTTAGAGCAGTTAGTCCACGAACCCACGCGAATTGTAAATGGTTGCGAAAACACACTTGACCTCTTGGCCACAAACAATCCAGAGCTGATAGAGAGCATCATGACTGATACAGGGATTAGTGATCACAAGGTCATTGTAGCTAGGCTCAATACCATTTCTTCCAAATCCATCAGAAACAAACGCAAAATAATTTTATTTAAAAAAGCGGATAAAGTACCACTAGAAGCCTTCCTAAAAGACAATTTCCATTCCTTCCGAACTGACTATGCGAATGTAGACGAGATGTGGCTCAAATTCAAAGATATAGTAGCAACAGCAATTGAGATATTCATACCTCATAAATTGGTAAGAGATGGAACGGATCCCCCGTGGTACACAAAAAAGGTCCGAACGCTGTTGCAGAGGCAACGGAAAAAGCATGCGAAGTTCAGAAGAACGCGAAATCCTGAAGATGGGCTAAAATTTACAGACGCGCGAAATTTGGCACGTACTTCGATGCGAGATGCCTTTAATAGGTTCCACAACGAAACATTGTCTCGAAATTTGGTAGAAAATCCGAAGAAATTCTGGTCGTATGTAAAGTACACAAGCGGCAAGACGCAGTCAATACCTTCGCTGCGCAGTGCCGATGGTACTGTTATCGACGACTGCGCCGCTAAAGCGGAGTTATTGAACGCAGTTTTCCGAAATTCCTTCACCAGGGAAGACGAATGGAATATTCCAGAATTTGAAACACGAACATCTGCTAGCATGAGTTTCTTAGAAGTAGATACCTTAGGGGTTGCGAAGCAACTCAAATCGCTTGATACGGGCAAGTCTTCAGGTCCAGATTGTATACCGATTAGGTTCCTTTCAGATTACGCTGATACTATAGCTCCCTACTTAGCACTCATATACAACCGCTCGCTCACAGATAGATCTGTACCTACAGATTGGAAAATTGCGCAGGTCGCACCAGTGTTCAAGAAGGGTAGTAGGAGTAATCCATTTAACTACAGACCTATATCATTGACGTCGGTTTGCAGTAGGGTTTTGGAGCATATACTGTATTCAAACATTATGAATCACCTCGAAGGGAACGATCTATTGACACGTAATCAGCATGGCTTCAGAAAACATCGCTCTTGTGCAACGCAGCTAGCTCTTTATTCGCACGAAGTAATGGCCGCTATCGACAGGGGATCTCAAGTTGATTCCGTATTTCTAGATTTCCGGAAAGCTTTTGACACCGTTCCTCACAAGCGACTTCTAATCAAGCTGCGGAGCTATGGGGTATCGTCTCAGTTGTGCGACTGGATTCGTGATTTCCTGTCAGGAAGGTCGCAGTTCGTAGTAATAGACGGCAAATCATCGAGTAAAACTGAAGTGATATCAGGTGTTCCCCAGGGAAGCGTCCTGGGACCTCTACTGTTCCTGATCTATATAAATGACCTGGGTGACAATCTGAGCAGTTCTCTTAGACTGTTCGCAGATGATGCTGTAATTTACCGTCTAGTAAGGTCATCCGAAGACCAGTATCAGCTGCAAAGCGATTTAGAAAAGATTGCTGTATGGTGTGTCAGGTGGCAGTTGACGCTAAATAACGAAAAGTGTGAGATGATCCACATGAGTTCCAAAAGAAATCCGTTGGAATTCGATTACTCGATAAATAGTACAATTCTCAAGGCTGTCAATTCAACTAAGTACTTGGGTGTTAAAATTACAAACAACTTCAGTTGGAAGGACCACATAGATAATATTGTCGGGAAGGCGAGCCAAAGGTTGCGTTTCATTGGCAGGACACTTAGAAGATGCAACAAGTCCACTAAAGAGACAGCTTACACTACACTCGTTCGTCCTCTGTTAGAATATTGCTGCGCGGTGTGGGATCCTTACCAGGTGGGATTGACGGAGGACATCGAGAGGGTGCAAAGAAGGGCAGCTCGTTTTGTATTATCGCGTTATAGGGGAGAGAGTGTGGCAGATATGATACACGAGTTGGGATGGAAGTCATTACAGCATAGACGTTTTTCGTCGCGGCGAGAGCTTTTTACGAAATTTCAGTCACCAACTTTCTCTTCCGAATGCGAAAATATTTTGTTGAGCCCAACCTACATAGGTAGGAATGATCATCAAAATAAAATAAGAGAAATCAGAGCTCGAACAGAAAGGTTTAGGTGTTCGTTTTTCCCGCTCGCTGTTCTGGAGTGGAATAGTAGAGAGATAGTATGATTGTGGTTCGATGAACCCTCTGCCAAGCACTTAAATGTGAATTGCAGAGTAGTCATGTAGATGTAGATGTAGATGATCCTGTTTTCTTTGATAGGTAAAACATCACTATTCTCTGTCGGACATCCAAAAGTAAGAGCTTCTCATTAGAGTTAGCAATTTGATATGCACGCCATGTGTTTACAACGCAGATATCTATCATCTTTGTGAATAATGGCCACCACCATTTCTTTGACCTTATCCTCGTCCTATAAAGGGATATCTGCTTGTCCAGTAGCTCTCCGCCACCCATATGGGCACATGAACAATAAATGATAGTGTGACATGCCATTCTCCCATTATTGGTACGCATAAAATATATAGATACTGCACTTACTTTAAAAAAATCTGAAGTTTACATAATTTTACATGGGCATCCATATGTTCATAACAAACACGTCCAGACAACTAAATCACAGCTCATTGTCGTCCAGTAACTACCAGCAGACATACAGTGCTGCCAAGTGCGAGAACAAAAAATCGGCAAGTTTATAATTTTTCTGACATGAAGTACTTAGAAAAAAGTTATTTACTTTACATTTATAGTCATTATAGCAGTTAGTTGAACCTACAGGTGCGGTGCAACAATGAAGGTTAAAAGCTCCATTGCTTACTTAGAAATACGTAAAATATACGCGTCCCAAAAAATGGACAATGGCCAGTAATGGGTTAAGCGATACGGCGTCCTTTCTTTATTTAACCCATTAAGTCCCAAATTAATTTTTTTAATTGATTTTTTATTCCGTATTTATGATGTAGATAGTGTATGAACCACAATAAGTACAAAAATAGCCATAGAATATTTATACATGCTGATATAACGGCCGTCCTCAAAATAAGACACTGGGATCTAACAGTATCGTATAACATACTAAACTGTATTATAGTCTCAACTATTTATTTCTTTCGAAGTGGTACAATCCACTTCACACACAGTGTTACATGGCATTTCACACAATATGTTTTTGGTTCCCGTTGCATTTATCTCTGACACATCTTCTTTGCGTGCTTCTTTTATCAATCATACAGCCAATTCCATCAAATCTGATGTCTGGTACCACTCTCAAGTGACTTGGTGGGTATTCCATTGGACGTCCAATATTCGGTCTTCCAGTGTCCAATTTCAGGTATGTAACTGTAACAGCACGTCTGAAATCCAGTAAATCCTGTGCATTTTTCCCATGTCCTAGTCTTTAGAAGAGTCAGGCATTTACGAGGGCCATTTCCAGCAATCATGTAATAAGACCCAGTACAATTTTTTCCCTCTAATTACCGTCGCATATTTTACAACTAACCAGTCATGCTGGTCAACACTTCCCATGTACGTGTTATACGACTTCAAAACGGCAAAATGTTGCACCTGTGTCATCTTACTTGCTTGTTTACTGTACTGCGTAACTGCTCCCAAAGGTTCAACTTGGTCAAAATTTGTATCAATTTTATCGCACCTGTTGTCGTGCCATCGAACAAATAAGACTTCACCATTCCTGTCGAACTGTAGTCATAGTTTCCTCGAACTGTCTTTTTCAGTTCGTTGCTGCTCAATAGTGGACAGTCACCGACTCGATTCTCTCTGACAGTCCCAGTTGCTCGAAAACACAAATTTCTCAGATGCATCAGAAGATCTCTACTAGTGAAGAAATTGTCAAAGTACACACAATGATTCTCGGGTTTTTCAATGCAGTCCAACATGTTTAGGACTACTCTTGATCCCAATAGTAGGTCATCCCTTGCACTCTGTTCTGGATCCTTTCAACAGTATAAATCAAATTTGAAACAGTAGCCACTTGCTCCACAAAGAGACCACAACTTATAGCCAGATCTAATAGGCTTGCCTCGGATAAACTGTCCATCTGGAACTGTATTATTCACTAATGGGTAAGATATTCATAAGTATACTTACATAATATACTGTAAATTCCAAAGTAACTTCATATCCTATAATTTATATATAAAAGAGGGGTCGTTACTTACCTCAGCAGCAATATCTGGTAAAATTACCACGTTCTAAAAAGAAAATACATCAGCAGTAGCAGAGTTTCATATTGGAACGTGCAGCAATACAAATAACTGAAATGATAACACCAAATCCCAGTGTCCTATTTCGACTACACCAAATTTTATAACAATGGAAAACAATGAATATAACTCCAAATGAGCTAACAATGCAAGTAGTTTAAAAGACACATTGTTGACTATAAATAATCGCAAAAAGATCTTTGCCACATATTTCAAATATTACTAAATTGTCGATAAAGTAAATACTTGTAATAACGAAAAGTGTGCCTTAGTATTCAATAATCAACTAATGGTAGGATTTATTGATTTTAATTTCCTCTAAGCATACATTTGTTATAAAAAGCTTCAACAAATGATGTAGAACAGTAATAGAAGCAAATTAATAATTTATTGTGCATTTATAAACAAGTATGTGGTCTGTCCTCAGAATAGGACACTGGTACTTAGTCGGTTAAACTTTTGTTGCAACTTCATAATCTGCCTGCCGATGGCGGAGCCTCTCGGTCTTGTAGATTTTTCCGCCCGTGCCGCTTTCCGTCCCGTGCTGATAACCTGCGTGATCGCTGACAGGCGCGACGGCGCGGCGCGGCGCGGCGTGCAGCGCTTCCAGCTCTCCCTCGCCTCCTGGGGGGATTCCCCCCGCTTCGCCGAAGCAGCGCGGGGAAGTACCGGGCAGGCCGGCCGTGGTTTGCAGCCGCGTCCCGAGGGGACGGCCGGCGTATCGCGGGCCCTAATCCGGCGCAGTCCCTATCGGCGATCGGCACAACACGCCGGCTTCCACGGCCGTAATCCCGCTCAAACGAATACAGGAGCGCGGGTGCTGCCACGGCCCCACAGACGTATATATATGTGTGTAGGGCGGCGGCGGTCGAGGGGAGAATTGAAAAGGAGACGCGCCCGCCAGTACCGCCCCGCCCCGGCCATTATTGCAAATAAGATTGCCTAATAGTGGATTAAACCGAGCCGGCCCGCTGTTGCGCAGAGCTCACGAAACAATCTCGCTAATGAATGTGCCGACAGGAGCGGCGCGCGGCAGGTCTGCCAACGGCGGCAGGGGCGCCAACTTGTTGAAAGCCTACCGCTCGTTGCCAGCCCGATCCCAAGTTTGTTCGAGCTCTGGGGAGTAGATGGGCTGGAAGCTCTTGCCTCGGATTTAGCTCGTTCAGTGCGGCGGAAGTTCTGGCCTCGGATTTGGCTCGTGCAGTGCGCCGGAGAGAAATACTGCTTTTGTGTATCGGGCTCTTGTACCAGAGCCTATGGGAGGACACAACCATTAGCAGAGGTGGTGCGCACCGAGAACGCTTCCTCCGGTCACGAGTGGAATGGCTGTGACGCAGTGGGGCGTCTAGTGGTGCTGTGTAACTGATTGCCTTTATGATTCCCACTTCGGGGGTAAAACTTAGGTGACTTGCAATGTCAAAGATTAGTCACTGATTAGAAATCTAATCTGAGGTACACTCCGAGCTACGATATCATGCACGCCTACATCTACATGTATACTGCACAATCCACTTCATGGCGTGCAGCAGGCCGGCCGCTGTGGCCGAGCCGTTCTAGGCGCTTCAATCCAGAACCACGCTGCTGCGGTCGCAGGTTCGAATCTTGCCTTGGGCATGGATGTATGTGATGTCCTTGGGTTAGCTAGGTGTAAATACTGTAGTTGTAAGTCTAGGAGACTGATGACCTCAGATGTTAAGTCCTATACTTTCCAGAATGAGATTTTCACTCTGCAGCGCAGTGTCCGCTGATATGAAACTTTCTGGCACATTAAAACTGTGTGCCGGACCGAGACTCGATCTCGGGACCATTGCCTTTCGGGCAAGTGCTTTACCAACTGAGCTACCCAAGCACGACTCACGCCCCCTCCTCACAGCTTTACTTCTGCCAGAATCTCGTCTCCTACCTTCCAAACTTTACAGAAGCTCTCCTGCAAACCTTGCACGCCTGAAAGAAAGGATATTGCGGACACATGGCTTAGCCACTGCCTGGGGGATGTTTCCAGAATGAGATTTTCACTCTGCAGCGGTGGTCCCGAGTTCGAGTCTCGGTCTGGCACACAGTTTTAATGTACCAGTAAGTTGCATATTAGCGCACACTCCGCTGCAGAGTGAAAATCTCGTTCTGGAAACATCTCCCAGGCAGTGGCTAAGCCATGTCTCCGAAATATCCTTTCTTTCAGGTGTCCTAGTTTTGCAAGGTTTGCAGGAGAGCTCCTGTAAAGTTTGGAAGGTAGGAGACGAGATACTGGCAGAAGTAAAGCTGTGAGGACGGGGTGTGAGTCGTGCTTGGGTAAGTCAGTTGGTAGAGCACTTTCCCGCGAAAGGCAAAGGTCCTGAATTCGAGTCTCGGTCCGGCACACAGTTTTAATCTGCCAGGAAGTTTCAAGTCCCATAGTGCTTAGAGCCATTTTTGAATGTGTAGCAAAGTGGATTGCGTCTACCATAATTTCCCTAACTATCGTCGATAATCTATACTATGGGCTCTAATTTATCTGATTTTCTCGTTGTCCTCATTTCGTGCGATACGTGTATGGGAGGAAGTAATATGGTACCTGAGTCTTTTTACACTGTACGCTGTCGCAACTTCAACAGCAGCCCTCTTCGTCACTCACAACTCGTCTCTTCTAGTGTCTAGTGACACTTACTGGCGTTCCTGAATCATCTCAACATCACTTCCCACACTTATTATACACTACTGACCATTAAAATTGCTACACCGAGAAGATGACGTGCTACAGACGCGAAATTTGACCAACAGGAAGAAGATACTGTGACATGCAGATTATTATCTTTTCAGAGCGTTCACGCAAGGTTGGCGACGGTGACGACACCTACAACGTGCTGACATGAGCAAAGATTCAAAGTGATTTCTCATACTTAAACAGCAGCTGACCGGCGTTGTCTGGTAAAACGTTGTTGTCATGCCTCGGGTAAGGAGGAGAAATGCGTACCATCAAGTTTCCGACTTTGATAAAGGTCGGATTGTAGGCTGTCGCGATTGCGGTTTATTGTATCGCGACATTGCTGCTCGTGTTGGTCGAGATCCAATGACTGTTAGCAGAATATGGAATCGGTGGGTTCAGGAGGGTAATACGGAACGTCCTGCTGGATCCCAACGGCCTCGTATCACTAGCATTCGAGATGACAGGCATCTTGTCCGCACGGCTCTAACGGATCGTGCAGCCACGTCTCGACCCCTGAGCCAACATATGGGGCGTCTGCAAGACAACAACCATCTGCACGAACAGTTCGACGACGTTTGCAGCAGATGGACTATCAGCTCGGAGACCATGGCTGCGGTTAGCCTTGACGCTCCATTACAGACAGGAGTGCCTGCGATGGTGTACTCAACGATGAACCTGGGTGCACGAATGGCAAAACGTCATTTTTCGGATGGATCCAAGTTCTGTTTACAGCATCATGATCGTCACATCCGTGTTTGGAGACATCGCGGTGAACGCACATTGGAAGCGTGTATTCGTCATCGCCATACTGGCGTGCAAAGTGCCGTCATTGCGAACAAGAGGTGACCGAGACGTGTAACCAATGGCACCCCATACCATAACAGTCATTGTATCTCGACCAACGCGAGCAGCAATGTCGCGGTACGATAAACCTCAATCGCAATAGGCACAATCCGACCTTTATCAAAGTCGGAAACGTGATGGTAGGCATTTCTCCTCCTTACACGAGGGATCACAACAACGTTTCACCAGGCAACTCCGGTCAACTGCTGCCTGTGTATGAGAAATCGGTTGGAAACTTTCCTCATGTCAGCACGTTGTAGGTGTCGTCACCGGCGCCAACCTTGCGTGAATTCTCTGAAAAGATAATCATTTGCATATCACAGTATCTTCTTCCTGTAGGTTAAATTTCTCGTCTGTTGCACGTCATCTTCGTGGTGTAGCAATTTTAATGGCCAGTAGTGTATTATCAGTTTTCGTATGCTTGGAGAAATACTAGTTAAGTAAATCTTCCGTCTGCTGTGTTACATTGTTCGCTAATTATTTCTGCTCCTGTCCAGCTTTCGTATGACGACAGTGTCACACTAGTTTGTAACCTCCTTACCGCTGTTTACGGGTTCGAACACAACAGGATCTTCTCTATGTAGTGTTGATTCTACTTGTCAAGGATCGCAGACTGGTGAACAAGAATTGGCCGAACCAGTGTTTTGTAAGCCACATCTTCCTTTGGATGTATTACAGTTACTTCATTCATCCACTGTATCTCAGCCTGGTTTTGCTTACTATTTGTTCGATGTGGTCATTCCACGTTAGATCGACCTGGATGGCTACTCCTAGGTACTTAACTGTTTCAAGTGACTTGCCACCAACAAAGTAATCGAAAAATAGTGGATCTTTTCATCTGTTGATGCAAAATAAGCTATATTTATTTGTGGTCAAGATCAGCCACCAGTCTCTGGTATCTCAAGTCCTTTCGCACTTTAGTAGTGGACATTTGAGACGGATAGCTTTAGTTAACATGAATGAGAGTCCAGAATGTCAGTTGATTCATAGCGCTCTCACGACTTTGGACTGAATATTTATCTACACCATGTGTGTGGGGACGAATTCACGTGGGATATGGGTAGGTGCGATTTTACTAAAAGATGTTTACTTAAGAAGGAGAAGTCATAATACAATGCTATATTATCTGGAGGAACAGAGAGAGAGAGACAGAGAAAGAGAGAGAGAGAGAGAGAGAGAGAGAAAGAGACAGGGACACACAGAGAGGAGGGCGGCAGGGGGAATCGAAGGAGTGACGTTTGCAGCTCTCGGGGCTTACGATAGTGAGAAGCAAGCTTATCAGTAGTGTTTTGGTCTGTACAGATTGTAACCTATTTCTTGAGCATTTGACTCTCTAATTCAAATAGATGTAAATCAAAGATGTATATGCACTGGTATTTCATGTCGAGACACCACCAACTTCAGCGATCAAACAATATTTTGGGTGGAAACACTCTAGTAGCCAATTTGAATACTATGTTTTAGTTCGCCGTGCGCTGATAAGAAGTATTCGTGATGGAATCAGTGGCGAAGCAGTTCCTACTCATTCCTGCGTACCATATGCGATACTCGGAAAAAGTAAGACTACTATATACAGTAAAGATAAGAACGAAAAGATGGAGGCGTAACGGCTGTATTCTTGGAAACGCTCCTCTGCCCGGCCTTATATATATGCTGGTCAGAACTTTCTTCTTGAGAGTCTCACACACAGAGTGAAACACCCGCACACGCAGACACGCACTACGTTTTTAAGTAGTGGGAGATATTGCCCTATAAAAATCAAGTCCACTCTTTTCAAACCAACGTTTAAGAGTGGCTGGAACTAGAAACCTCTCCCAGTTATTCAGAAAAAGGAACTCATTTGTACAGCTCCCAGAAAATATATAGGGACATGCGTGTTCCATTCCATACTAATAGCCTTGTAATAAGCACCCAGCGTCATAGATTGTCCCCTAGACTGAGGACAACCTAAACCTGACTAACCTAAGGACATCACACACACCCATGCCCGAGGCAGGATTCGAAACTGCGACCGTAGAAGAAGCGCGGTTCCAAACTGAAGTGCCCAGAACCGCTCGACCACAGCGGCCGGCAGACTCGAGTATTTAATTGTTGGTAAGGTGGGTACCAGGTTGAGATTCATTGGGAAGTCCTTAGAAAATGTAGTTCATCAACAAAGGAGGTGGCTTACAAAACATTCGTTCGACCTATACTTGAGTGTATACATCAGTGTGGGATCCGTACCAGGTCGGGTTGACGGAGGAGATAGAGAAGATCCAAAGAAGAGCGGCGCGTTTCGTCACAGGGTTATTTGGTAACCGTGATAGCATTACGGAGATGTTTAGCAAACTCAAGTGGCAGACTCTGCAAGAGAGGCGCTCTGCATCGAGGCGTAGCTTGCTCGCCAGGTTTCGAGAGGGTACGTTTCTGGATGAGGTATCGAATATACTGCTTCCCCCTACTTATACCTCCCGTGGAGATCACGAATGTAAAATTTAGAGAGATTCGAGCGCGCACGGAGGCTTTCAGACAGTCGTTCTTCCCGCGAACCATACGCGACTGGAACAGAAAAGGGAGGTAATTACAGTGGCACGTAAAGTGCCCTCCGCCACACACCGTTGGGTGGCTTGCGGAGTATGAACGTAGATGTAGTAGATGTAGATGTGTTCTTGGGTGCATTGCTTATGCAGGGTATCCCGGTAATATTACGACAAACTTCGAGGATTTGTAGAGGGTTTCTCGAGAAACAATCAAAGGTAGGAATCTACGTCCGGAAACGTCCTCCAACGGCGCTACAGAGAGTCGGCGTTACAAGCGCCGGCACCTGTCACCAGGAAACTTCTTCGACTGCAAACTTGACTCTGTACGCTGACTGACTGTAGGTGGAACGTCTCGCAATGTTGCATATTATTCAGTGATCACGACTGATTGCCATCAGGAGAAAACTAAACTGGAGATGAAAACCCGATCCCGAAACCATCGTCTACCAAGGCAACAGAGCATCACATTCATAGAAGATGAGGCCTGTCTACACAGCAGAGCTACATCTTCTCCACTGGCGATCGTGACAGTCACGATCACTGAATAACAAACGAGACGTTCCACCCAGGTCCGTTAGCGTACAAAGTCACGTTTGCGGCCGTAGGAGTTGCCTGGTGGTAGGTGCAGGCACCTGTAACTCCTACGCTCTGTCGTGTCGTTGGATGACGTTTCTGGACACGGATTCCTATCTTTAATTGTTTCTCAAGAAACCCTCTACAACCCCTCGAAGTTTGTCGAAACATTTCTGTGACGCAGAGCGTATTGTATACAGTGTGTGTCACAATTCATATTACTGGGCTTCTAGGTGCTGTAAAGAGGATTATATGCCAGCCGTGTGGTTCTAGGCACTTCAGTCTAGAACCGCACGACTGCTACGGTCGCAGGTTCGAATCCTGCCTCGGGCATGGATTTATGTGATTTCCTTAGGTTAGTTGGGTTTAAGTAGTTCTACGTTCTAGGGGACTGATGACCTCAGATGTTAAGTCCCATAGTGCTCAGAGCCATTTGAGCCATTTTGTGGATTTTATAGATAAACTTTTGATGAGGAACCCACGTCCGGAAGCGAACCATTTGGATATGTTATAATTTTGGAAATCCGATCCCTTTCAAATTTGCTGCTTCACGATACAGTACGTAATGACATAGATGCACAACGCATGTATCGAGATAATTTTCCGAATTGTCCCAGCCCTTAACATACCGTTTTCGTCCGACTACAACAACGGCGTCGAGAAAGTGGTACGTTCGCAACTTGGGGGGTGATTGTGGTACTCCACGAATGCTCACCAAGTTTGTGGACCGTATTTATGGAAAAATGCGTCGCAGATACTTCTTGTGCAACAAACAGCAGTTTTCTCACGGGGATCAGCTGCTGTAGAGCGCACAGGTGTGTGAATCGGGAGATCTGAAAGCGATCCCATGTTACTTATACATGCAAACTGTACATTTTTGGACATGAGTTCGTTACCAATACCTTACCTACTAAGTCACCTCTACAATCCCTAGAAGTCTGTAACAGCAATGGTTAGACCTTGTAATATTCTGGAAACCTGAACGATTTTCAATGCGATTTTGTAAAAATGTGTGACGAGTAATGAACTTAGTTTCTTTGAATGACATGGTTTAACAAAGATGCGCTGGTGTATAGTATGAATCCGAACGTGACTCGAACCCGGGATTCTGTCTTTCACTGACGATTGAGTAAATGGAGCACGGTTTCACAAAATAAAGAAAGATGATTTTGTGGCTCACAGCCAATGCTACGTCTTGACATACGCGGCTGCAATCGCTTGCGTGCGGCTTAGAACGTGCTGTTTTACAACAACGCGAGTTATTTTATGAGACGTTGTCACGCTTAAAGTCACTTTTACAACAAGCGAGTCTTATGCCAAGGTCATCCTAGCGCCAGATTCCTTTCTCTTCTCTTACAGATTCTCGCATTACGTCTTTCACCGACAAGGTCTGGCGATGTTCCAGGCCTGGCAACCTCGCCCCTTCAACCGCTAGGATTTCTTACCTCTGACGATGCAGGAGCATTAAGAATAACGTGCTTTACACAACAACAAAGGTAACAAAACACTCGAGCGTTCCTGAGCGTAGTATACAACATAATAGAATTAGACGATGTAGATAAACTTCAGCTTTTTTGATCAAGGTATACAACAGGGGAACGAAGAGCCGGCCGGTGTGGCCGAGCTGTTGTAGGAGCTTCAGTCTCGAACCACGCGACCGCTATGGTCGCAGGTTCGAAACCTGCCTCGGGCATGCATGTGATGTCCTTAGGTTAGTTAGGTTTAAGTAGTTTTAAGTTCTATGGGACTGATGACCTCAGATGTTAAATCCCATATTGTTCAGAGTCATTTGAACCATTTGTTAACGAAGACAAGCTCTGATTGTAGAGACTTAGACGTGGATACTTATTCCCCCTAATACAATTAAAACGTTG
Organism: Schistocerca gregaria; assembly: GCF_023897955.1. Lineage (NCBI taxonomy): Eukaryota > Metazoa > Arthropoda > Insecta > Orthoptera > Acrididae > Schistocerca > Schistocerca gregaria. The sequence continues at coordinate 929,985,535 of NC_064922.1, forward strand.
CTTCGTGAAATTACCAATAAATCGTAGTGAACATAATTTACTAACAGCAGTGCCGATGAATGTTGCATGATACTGTGCATATGTTTAACAGTGATTTGACCGATGCACTTATTGACCAAACACAACGTTGGTAACAACTTTTTCATTGCTTCGCAATGTCAGCTAGAGACGATTGTCTGGTCCACTCCTGAAAATTGCCGCGGTCGATTTCCTTTTATGCAATTTAATCTTTTGCTTCACCTCCAAAGACGTCGACCTTGATGGGAGGTAAAAATCTAACCTCCTTCTTCCCATTTTTGTTTAACATTCTTTTCGCAAGCAGCTGCAAACCTGTTCTGCTCTGTTCGTAAGATAAGTTTTTGCTTTACAGATGTACCTTAGGGTTTAATAATATTCATTTCTGGTGCTCCTGGTCTTACTCTTTCAAATATACTTTCTTTTTTAACTAACACGGTGGACGTTTGGACTGTATTCTGTGATAGTTATATAAGGGTTGTCCAGAAGATAAGTTCCGATCGGTGGCTAAATGGAAACCACAGTGAAAATCAGAAACATTTTGTTTGCAAGAGATAGCTACACCTTCCAGCTACTTCTCTACATAGTCGCCGCTCCGACTTAAACATTTGTCGGAGCGTTACACCAAATTCCCAACACCATCGTCATAGAAGGCAGCCGACGCCTGTGCTTTCCGATAATTCTCTACACTGGTCTACAGCGCGTAGCCTGCGCCCAGGTGTTGTCTTCGTATCCAGCGTTTCATGTGAACAAAGATGATACTCAGGACGAGCCAATTAGGGCTGTGTTGTGGGTGATCGAACACTTCCCACTGAAAAGGCTGCAGGAGCGTCTTCACTGCCCCTGTAGAGTGTGGCTGAGAATTGCCATGGAGAAGGAAGTGCGTGGCAGTTGTGTGAGGTGGGCTGCATTCATTAAGGCGAAGCCTCTCAGCGGGCCCTCCTACTTGGCGGGAGACATTGTTGTTCTAGGCAAATTTACTCGCTCACAGTGCGCTCACAACTGAAAAGAGCGTCTTGATGTGAGCGACGGCCATACTAGAGACACTACCCAACACATCTGTGCAAAGCTTCACCGGATTCTAACTGTGGTGTCCATTTCGCGACCGATCGGAATCGCTGCTAACAGAGAAAAAAAATGATGTGCTAGATTTAAAAAGTAGCTTTGTTTGGAACTATAAACAGAGATACATTTAAGGTAACATGTTTATTTTTCCCGATTTTAGCTACTTCAAGTCCTTTTGATAGGTCTTGAAGCATCAGTATGTCTAAGCTTAACATTTCCTTTGTAAGCAAATTGTAGCGCAAAAACTGTCAAAGACGGCATTTTAGTTTTGTAAAATCTAGCATGGCATAAAAATATTTTGGGGGTTGACAGCTAGCACCACAGGTGTTGAAGCAATGAAATTTGAAGCAGTAGTGGGACAAGAAGTGTTTGAGCAGTGCAAACAACAAACACAGGGTTCATACGTCATTGCAGCTGCGCATTCAGAGTAACGCCTGTTTTGCGCCAATTGAAAGCTGCTCTCTTTGGCACCTGCTTAAAAGAACCTAGAGACGTTCCATTTCTTGGAACCAGTATTCCCTGAAGTTCTATCTACCCCCTCCTTCCGGTGAAAGAGGTCCACTAAAATCTATGAACCCCCCAGTACCTTTTTGGTGGCCGTCTTGTTAGTATCACACAATTTTTCATTGATCTTATGTTACAGTCTGGAGTTAGGTTTCGAGTCATTATTTAATTATGTGGCGCTTTCAATCAGTTTTCACTTTAGTGGTACTATTGACTAGTTATTTTGGTTGTTGTATTTAATCTGTTTTCACATGGAGAAATCGTCTTAGTGAGACGACAGGAAACTTTTAAAAAGCTTTATGTTAAAGTTGTGACTTTAATGTGCATGGTCGTGTCTTAATCGCCATCCTTTATTGGTGAGCACATCACAGGCCACAGTAGTCGATTAAAGTCATCCTGAAGTGTTGAAATGAATGCATCACGCTTGAAGTGACTGCAACTAGTCATTTGGAGGCAATCTTTCTGAGAATGTTTTACCCAAGCTTCAATTTTTTACAACTTGGAGGGACTATAGGCCTCAATATGGGACATAACTGTCAACTTGGTACGTCCATTCGTTTCCGATAAAAAGGGTTTTAAAAGTCGGACACAGACAATGGACAACAAAGTGATCCTGTAAGGGTTTAATTTTTACTGGTTGAGGTACGGAATCCTGAAAAAAAGCAGGAAACTGTATAAAACAGGTAGAAGATCTTAAAAGGAAGCACAGAATATTCACTAAAAATGGGAAGGAACTGAACTTGGAAGAGAGAGAAATACGTGATTGTGGTTTTAGAGATAGGAGACCAAAGTTTAGAGCTTCAGGTATAAACAACGGGGTTGGGCTGTAATTGTGAGGGAGGTAGATAGGCGGGTGTCTGGTAGGAAACAGAAACGGAGTAAGGACTGGAAACTGGTAAAAAAAGAAAAGTAATAGTGTAAAATACAGAGAGACAGAGGGAGTCCACGTGTGGGGTAACACAGAGAGTGAAGAGTTACAGTTACTAGGAGGAAAAAATTATTGGAGCGGATCTCATTGCTGGTAGAATGAGTCGGTTAAAGTTCCCCTGGTGGACGCTATGGAGTGTGTATAGGTGCACGTTTGGTGGAATGTGTATATACGTGGCAGTGTACCAGAATTGGAAATTATGGGGGAGGGGGGGAGGGGGGGACGGAACAGAGGTGTTGTTTGAATTGAATTTGTGGATAGTGTAGAACAAACGGAGTTCAGAATGGGCGAGAAGGACTATGAATTGATGAGTTGTACATTCGTACATTCGTAAAGTTTTCTGATCGCTACATCCCCTTGCACCATACATTAATCACATGTCTGCAATTTCCTGCAAAGAGTATTGTTACATTTTCGACAGCCAGTCACGAATTGTAAACAGTGTAAACTTCACTGTGCACCCATGACAGGCGATTTGTGCGATTTTTGACGGTTATGCCACCGACACCGGTGTGGCAGTTGTTATGAAATAGAGGGTAAGCCGTTTGCAAACGCCTCTTCAAAACGCTTTGCTCATTTAGAATCTTGTACCACCTGCAGTACCCATTCTGACCATCAATTCCTGATCTCGAAATACTGAGCTTCGGAAGCTCTACAGTTGCACAGGTTTGGCCCTAATGAGTTGGGCCACCTCGTATTCACTGTTGATCACACCGTTGCCTTATGAGCTTATCCATTAACTTGTGATATCAAAACGTTCCCTCCTCCGGCCCTTGGATCTCCGGCGGCCAGAATATTCCCACGCTCAGCGCTGAGAGACACGCGACGTACTGCTCCGCACGAAATGGAAACCGTGCGGGTGGCACATATGAGTGGGAGTCCGCTGGCTGGGGCAAGTATATTTATTAGACGCCACTTAGGTGACTTGCGCATCAATGGCGTGGTAATGATGATGAGGGAAACACAAACATCCAGTCTCGTATGGAAAATTCCCCGTCTCGGTCCGCAATCGAACCCGGCGATCCTTGATCGAGAGGCGGCAACTCTAACCGCAAGAATATGAGCTGGTGACTCTGCTCCGCAGATGTACTCGCAAATCGTTTGTTGGCGGTCTCGGATAGATTCTTTGCACTGACACGCTATTGAATTAGCCTAAATAAAAGTAGCCTCGCTTTGACTGAAGAAACGTGTTTAAAGCTGTCAGTATTCTTCTACTTCTAACCCTTGTAAATCTAGTCACTTTCGGAAAATTGTTTCTTGTTTGTGATGACACTGGTTTGTCACATGTCACTAAGTGACAATGTACAGGTGGGACATTAATAAAACTGAGAAACTGCAGGGACGGATTCCTAACTGGAAATGGAGGAAAAAAGTTCCCGTGTGTATGTGTCCGGGAATGCATCGTTGTCACGGTAAGGTGAACCGACGAATGCCAGTTGCTCTGACCACGGCCCGTGTGTTCCTTATGTGTTGCAGGCTGTGTGATTGGCGCTGCGTACTGTAAGCTGCAGAATGGTCCGACATTCATCTCGGGAACAAGCCGAGACGGTGTTTGCGTACTGTCAAGAAGATGGAAACGGTTGAGAGGCAGCACGGCTATACCAAAACTAGTACCTTCACAGACACCAGCCACACCACATTACACTTACACCCCTTTCGGGCGTTTATGCGATCTTGGATCCTTTCAGACAAACGAACGGCAGGGAGGCGTCGGACTGTGCGTACACCAGATCTGGATTATTGTGTAATCAATTTATGTAGTGTTCTCGCAAACTTTCTGAAAGGAAACGCAGAGCCTGTGAATTCTGGCATATTAGCTCGTGTTTTCCTCAGTTCGTGACACATTCAAGTCTTCGGCAGTGCGTTGATGTAGCGGAACTGAGAGAGGTTTCCCAATAGAAGTTCTCGCGGACAGAAGTCGCTCGAGTAAGCTGCTTTGCGTGTCTCTTAAGCCAGAGTGCTACAAAAGTACCTTTCAAAGCCCTGTTTGCCACGAGAGGTCCCGAGAGATTTGAATACAGCCCGTAGGTGGTCCTGAAGATGGAAGTCACCGCTACGTTCCCGTAAACAGTGTGGAAAGCAAGCTGCGTTTATGAACTCAGATATATTTCCTCCAATTACAGGACAAGGGTTGGTATTCTACCAGCTTCAGATTGTTACCAGGAAAACAATTGACGCTCGATGGAAAAGTTCTGCAGACTTTTCCTTTACGCAGGAAAAGAGAGGGGTGTTGTCAGTTGTGTCCTCCTACGCTGCGGTAGTTTTGAGAAGTGTGAGGGACAGTTCAGTCGGGGTTCTCTTGGAGTGTGGAGGTGTTGATTTATGAGCGGGCACATGGCGGCTGCTCGAACCTAGTTCGTTGGAGAATTCCAATTTGGCAAATGGCTGCAGATCAGCCCACCTTTAACGGGTTTCGAGTATGTGTCGCGTTTGTCTTTGTACTGCACAGCTCAAAATTTGCGAGTCTTTTTCGTAACTTGTGACTGCATTTTCTTGTTATTTCTTTACCGTACTGGGATCTAGAGTTGATGCTATATAGTATATGCAAGTATTATCAGTTGCCTAGACTTTGGAAAGTGATTTGCATAACAATCTACAGTCTTCGTCAGAGCATTGAAGTGCCTTCTGCACAGATTGGGTTTCCATTTATCTGGATAGTATAACGTTGGTGACCCAGAGAAATCTAGAAATTGTTATCATATTACTAGTTACGGTTTTTGACGGAAGTAATTGTGAATAAACAGAAACTCATTTTAAATTAGCGACTGAGATCAAATAAATGACATATCTGTAAATAACTTTTCCCACTCCATCAGTCCCTACCACACATTCTGATGAATGGACACTTTAAAATAAATATCGTCAATGGATTCTTGCTCACCGAACTGCGTATCACCGTCACGGTGTTTCCAATGTTATACAGATGTCATACAAAGAAACACATTGTTCTCTTTTAATTTTGAAAGTTAGCAAGGACAAGTTTTTATTACATGAATTTACAGGGTGTTTCAAAAATGACCGGTATATTTGAAACGGCAATACAAACTAAACGGGCAGCGATAGAAATACACCGTTTGTTGCAATATGCTTGGGACGACAGTACATTTTCAGGCAGACAAACTTTCGAAATTACAGTAGTTACAATTGTCAACAACAGATGGCGCTGGGGTCTGGGAAACTCTATAGTACGATATTTTCCACATATCCACCATGCGTAGCAATAATATGGCGTAGTCTCTGAATGAAATTACCCGAAATCTTTGACAACGTGTCTGGCGGAATGGCTTCACATGCAGATGAGATGTACTGCTTCAGCTGTTCAATTCTTTCTGGATTCTGGCATTACACCTGGTCTTTCAAGTGTCCCCACTGAAAGAAGTCACAGGGGTTCATGTCTGGCGAATAGGGAGGCCAATCCACGCCGCCTCCTGTATGTTTCGGATAGCCCAAAGCAATCACACGATCATCGAAATATTCATTCACGAAATTAAAGACGTCGGCCGTGCGATGTGGCCGGGCACCATCTTGCATAAACCACGAGGTGTTCGCAGTGTCGTCTAAGGCAGTTGTACCGCCACAAATTCACGAAGAATGTCCAGATAGCGTGATGCAGTAATCGTTTCGGATCTGAAAAATGGGCCAATGATTCCTTTGGAAGAAATGGCGGCCCAGACCAGTACTTTTTGAGGATGCAGGGACGATGGGACTGCAACATGGGGCTTTTCGGTTCCCCATATGCGCCAGTTCTGTTTATGGACGAAGCCGTCCAGGTAAAAATAAGCTTCGCCAGTAAACCAAATGCTGCCCACATGCATATCACCGTCATCAATCCTGTGCACTATATCGTTAGCGAATGTCTCTCGTGCAGCAATGGTAGCGACGCTGAGGGGTTGCCGCGTTTGGATTTTGTATGGATAGAGGTGTAAACTCTGGCGCATGAGACGATACGTGGACGTTGGCGTCATTTGGACCGCAGCTGCAACACGGCGAACGGAAACCCGAGGCCGCTGTTGGATCACCTGCTGCACTAACTGCGCGTTGCCCTCTGTGGTTGCCGTACGCGGTCGCCCTACCTTTCCAGCGCGTTCATCCGTCACGTTCCCAGTCCGTTGAAATTTTTCAAACAGATCCTTTATTGTATCGCTTTTCGGTCCTTTGGTTACATTAAACATCCGTTGAAAACTTCGTCTTGTTGCAACAACACTGTGTTCTAAGCGGTGGAATTCCAACACCAGAAAAATCCTCTGTTCTAAGGGGTAAACCATGTTGTCCACAGCACACTTGCACGTTGTGAACAGCACACGCTTACAGCAGAAAGACGACGTACAGAATGGCGCACCCACAGACTGTGTTGTCTTCTATATCTGTCACATCACTTGCAGCGCCATCTGTTGTTGAAAATGGTAACTACTGTAATTTCAAAAGTTTGTCCGCCTGAAAATGTACTGTTGTCCCAAGCATATTGCAACAAACGGTGTATTTCTATCGCTACCCGTTTAGTTTTTATTGCCGTTTCAAATATACCGGTCATTTTTGAAACACCCTGTAATTAAATTTTTATTTCGTTGATAATGAAATTTCAGATGCATTAGTACGTAGCGCTGTGTAGAATTATCAACTCAACAGTTGTACGGTAGTGTCGGCTTCTATCTGAACATAGAATAGGTTATTTGGGCTTTTGTGTATTGAGTTTGCGAGTGTGCAGCCAGCGTGCACTAACAAATGCTGCCGGCTGGTGTGGCCGAGCTAAAAATCAAGTCAGGGTCGAACACACCCACTAAAAAGGGCACATTGGGAAAGCGTACAGTGTCATTATACGTTAACTGGTGGGTGTGACGTGTTCTAAGCGCTTCAGTCCGGAACCGCGCGACTGCTATGCTCGATAATGCTGGACGTATCCTCATATACGGAGAGCTGGGAACACGTAATGCCTTTGCTTTTCATAGAGACAAACTGATGGTCATCTAACAGAAACTCAATTTTCTTTTTCAGCCTTCTGTACACTGTTTATTTCAGCAACTACGATACAGTACATCATTTGTAGATGGTTGTGCTATAGTTCCGGCACTTATCTGCCTTTGATACCTTGAAGATGGTGTGGACAAATTTCTTTTGAAAGTCGGCTGGTAAGTTCCAAGTCTCACAGATGTTACACGCTAACTTGAATGATGATGATCGTTGATAATTGTGAACCTAGCGACTTGAGCGACCCTGTATTATTTGCGGATCACTGTACAGCTTCATCAAACTACCCGTTATTTTGTAAACCCCACTCTCATTCATTTTATTGAACGCGTCTGCTGAGAGATAGCAACATTTGAGATAGCCGCGGCAGGTTGGCGATCGCTCGGCTCTTTCCCAGCTGTCTACATCTACATCTATATCGATATGATTACTCTGCAATTCACACTTAAGTGCTTGGCAGAGCGTTCATCGAACCACAATCACACTATCTCTCTACCATTCCACTCCCGAACAGCACGCGGGAGAAACGAACACCTAAACGTTTCTGTTCGAGCTGTGATTTGTCTTATTTTATTTTGATGATCATTCCTACCTATGTAGGTTGGGCTCGACAAAATATTTTTGGTTGCGGAAGAGAAAGTTGGTGACTGAAATTTCGGAAAAAAATCTCGCCGCGACGAAAAAGTCTTTGCTTTAATGACTTCCATCCCAACTCGCGTATCGTATCTGCCACTCACTCTCTCCTATTACGTGATAATACAAAACGAGCTGCCCTTTTTTGCACCCTTTCGATGTCCTCCGTCAATCTCACCTGTTAAGGATCCCACACCGCGCAGCAATATTCTAACAGAGGACGAACGAGTGTAGTGTAAGCTGTCTCTTTAGTGGACTTGTTGCATCTTCTAAGTGCCCTGCCAATGAAACGCAACCTTTGGCTCACCTTTCCCACAATATTATCTATGTGGTCTTTCCAACTGAAGTTGTTCGTAATTTCAGTGTCCAGGTACTTAGTTGAATTGACAGCCTTGAAATTGTACTATTTATCGAGTAATCGAATTCCAACAGATTTCTTTTGGAACTCATGTGGATCACCTCACACTATTCGTTATATAGCGTCAACTGCCACCTGCCACACCAAACAGCAATCTTTTCTAAATCGCTTTGTAACTGATACTGGTGTTTGGATGACCTTACTAGACGGTAAATTACAGCATCATCTGCGAACAGTCTAAGAGAACTGCTCAGATTGTCACCCAGGTCATTTATATAGATCAGGAACAGCAGAGGTCCCAGGACGCTTCCCTGGGGAACACCTGATATCACTTCAGTTTTACTCGATGATTTGCCGTCTATTACTACGAGCTGTAACCTTCCTGACAGGAAATCACGAATCCAGTCGCACAACTGAGACGATACCCCATAGACCCGCAGCTTGATTAGAAGTCGTTCCTGAGGAATGGTGTCAAAAGCTTTCCGGAAATCTAGAAATACGGAATCAACTTGAGATCCCCTGTCGATAGCGGGCATTACTTCGGGCTATTAAAGAGCTAGCTGTGTTGCACAAGAACGATGTTTTCTGAAACCATGCTGATTACGTATCAATAGATCGTTCCCTTCTAGGTGATTCATAATGTTTGAATATAGTATATGCTCCAGAACCCTACTGCATTCCGATGTCAATGATATAGGTCTGAAGTTCGATGGATTACTCCTACTAAACTTCTTAAACTCTGGTGCAACCTGCTCAATTTTCCAATGTCTAGGTATAGATCTATCGGTGAGCGAGCGGTTGTACATGATTACTAAGTAGGGAGCTATTGTATCAGCGTAATCTGAAAGGAACCTAATCGGGATACAATCTGGACCTGAAGACTTGCCCGTATCAAGCGATTTGAGTTGCTTCGCAACACCTAAGGTATCTACTTCTAAGAAACTCATGCTAGCAGCTGTTCGTGTTTCACATTCTGGAATATTCCATTCGTCTTCCCTGGTGAAGTTCATGAGTTGTAGATGTTTGCGCTATCCCGCACTTATCTGTCTTTGATATATTGAGAATGATGTGGACAAATTTCTTTTGAAAATCCGCTGGTTAAGTTCCAAGTCTCACAGATGTTACACGCTAACTTGAATGATGATGATCGTTGGTAATTTTGAACCTAACGGCTTGAGCCACCCTGTATTATCTGCGAATCACAGCCTCATGAAACTACCCATTTCTTTGTAAATCCCAGTCTCATTCATTTTATTCGACCCGTCTGCTGAGAGGTAGCAACATTTGGAAAAGCCGCGGCAGGTCGGCGACCGCTCGGCTCTTTCCCAGCTGTCCGCGAGACACCTGTAAAGTGGAGGAGCAGGCGGCGGCTGGCTTTCGCGCCGTTCTGCCGCTGTGGCGTATCGACCGCAGCGGCGCGGGGCGGCCCGAGAAATCACCAGAAAACAATCGGCCGTGGCGGGCGGCCACAAATTGCTGAGTAATCCCCACCGCCAGCTCCAGCTCCAGCTCCGGGCTCCAGCTCCGGGCCTCCCCTCCCATCCCCAGGGAGCCCGCGCGGCGCCTCGTAAGCCTCATATCGCTGATTGAGCGGCCGCGGCCAGCTGGCTCCCCTGCCGCAGCCCACAGACTCTGACACTCGGCGGGAGCCGCCCCAGACTCAAAGGATAAGTAAGGGCCGTGCCGGCTCCGTCCAGGCCCCCTGGGAAGCGAGCGCCAGTAGCGGTGTTGTCGCGAGCTACGTTCCTGAGTACATGCCAAATATCTGTCACTTGGTCGTCGCCCATCACCGTAATGTATACATCGGGGAGACAAAGGTCATGGGATGGAGATATGCACGTATACAGTAGGCGGTAGTATCGCTTGAACAAGGTATAAAAGTGCAGTGCATTGGCGGAGCCGTTATTGGTACTCACGTGATTCCGTGAAAACGTTTTCAACGTGATTACGGCCGCATGACGAGAATTAATAGACTTTGAATGGGGAGCGGTAGTTCGAACTAGTCGCATGGGACATTCCATTCCAGAAATCGTTGTTGCTATTGTGGTCTTCAGTCCTGAGACTGGTTTGATGCAGCTCTCCATGCTACTCTATCCTGTGCAAGCTTCTTCATCTCCCAGTACCTACTGCAACCTACATCCTTCTGAATCTACTTAGTGTATTCATCTCTTGGTCCCCCTCTACCGCTTTTACCCTCCACGCTGCCCTCCAATGCTAAATTTGTGATCCCTTGATGCCTCAGAACATGTCCTACTGACGGGTCCCTTCTTTTTGTCAAGTTGTGCCACAAACTTCTCCTCTCCCCAGTTCTATTCCATACCTCCTCATTAGTTATGTGATCTACCCATCTAATCTTCAGCATTCTTCTGTAGCACCACAGCTCGAAAGCTTCTGTTCTCTTCTTGTCCAAACTATTTATCGTCCACGTTTCACCGCCGTACATGGCTACACTCCATACAAATCCTTTTAGAAACGACTTCCTGACACTTAAATCTATACTCGATGTTAACAAATTTCTCCTCTTCAGAAACGCTTTCCTTGCCATTGCCATTCTACATTTTATATCCTCTCTACTTCGACCATCATCAGTTATTTTGCTCCCCAAATAGCAAAACTCCATTACTACTTTAAGTGTCTCATTTCCTAATCTAATTCCCGCAGCATCACCAGACTTAATTCGACTACATTCCATTATCCTCGTTATACTTTTGTTGATGTTCATCTTATATCCTCTTTTCAAGACACTATCCATTCCGTTCAACTGCTCTTGTAAGTTCTTTGCTGTCTGTGACAGAATTACAATGCCACTGGCGAACCTTAAAGTTTTTAATTCTCCTCCGTGGATTTTAATACCTACTCCGAAATTTTCTTTTGTTTCCTTTACTGCTTACTCAATATACAGATGAATAACATTGAGGACAGGCTACAACCATGTCTCACTACCTTCTCAGCCGCTGCTTCCCTTTTATGCCCCTTTCTTTTCATAACTGCCACATGGTTTCTGTACTAATTGTAAATAGCCTCTCGCTCCCTGTATTTTACCCCTGCCACCTTTAGAATCTGAAAGATAGCATTCCACTCAACATTGTCAAAAGCTTTCTCTAACTCTACAAATGCTAGAAGCGTAGGTTTGCCTTTCCTTAATCCTTCTTCTAAGATAAGTCGTAAGGTAAGTATTGCTTGTGTTCCATCATTTCTACAGAATCCAAACTGATCTTCCCCGAGGTCGGCTTCTACCAGTTTTTTCATTCGTCTGTAAAGAATTCGAGGGAAGTCAATATTCCGAGGTCCACTGTGTCAATAGTGTGCTGAGGACACCTAATTTCGGCCATTGCTTCTCAGCAGAAACCGACGACCTTCATTTAACGATCCAGAGCAGCGGTGTTTGCGTATTGTTGTCAGCGATAACAGACAAGCAATATTGAGTGAAATAACCGCAGATATCAATCGAGACGTCGACGAACATAACCGTTAGGACGGCCCGAGGACATTTGGCGTTAATGGGCTCTGGGAACAGACGACCGACCCAAGTGCCTTTGCTAGCAGCACAATATCGCATGGGATAGTGACCATATCTGTTGGATCATAGACACTTGGAAAATTGTGGCCTGGTCAGACAACCCAGACTCATACACATCATCAAATGTATTTTCGAGAACTATCGTAGGAATCATCAAATTTATTGTAGCTATATGAGAAATAATGACAACGGCCTTGCCGCAGTGGCTACACCGGTTTCCGTCAGATCGCCGAAGTTGAGCGCTGTCGGGGGTGGCTGGCACTTGGATGGGTGACCATAGGGACCGCCACGCGCTGTTCCCATTTTTCTGTGTGCACTCAGCTTCTTGATTCCAATTGAGGAGCTACTCGACCCAACAGTAGCGGCTCCGGTCAAAGGAAACCATCATAACGACCGGGAGAGCAGTGTGCTGACCACATGCCCCACCATCCGCATCCTCAGTGAGGATGACGCGGCGGTCGGTCGGTCCCGATGGGCCACTTGTGGCCTGAGGACGGCGTGCTTTATATGAGAAAGAATGGCTATATATATATCACTTGTTAGCTCAAGTCTAGCTAAAAAGTGTTTAAACAAACTTGTGAGAGACACTACGAGAGAGATTGTGCATCACGGAGGGGTTTACTGTTGATATTTTGTGTGCGTACGTTCAAAGAAGCTCGAACAACGAATTATTTCTCCTACATACGCCTCACTAAACGACCATGACGAGGAAATGAGAGAAATCAAAATTCACACCGGAGTCAACCGACAGTCATCTCTATTGCTCGACATTCGCGAATCTAACAGGGGAAGAGGAAGTGCCCTTGTAAGGTGTCAGGCAAATCCAACACCTTCCACGAAAACCCTGACATGATAAGAAAATCCAGTAGTATGTCACAAAGCTCCGAATAAATCGTGACATTAAATTAACCAAAGTAATACGAGTAACGAGTGAGCAATTGGAATACCACAGACTGAGACAAGAATGCCTAAATGCATGTCGTACCTTCCGACCGTGAGACAGACGCAGTTCCGGGGGGAGAAACGAGAAAAGAAGCCGAGAGCAGAACCGTGTTAAGCTAGAAGGCCCTACGATAAGGGACGGTCACCCACGTCACCAGCTAACCGACAGGACCACTCCCCAGCCCTCGTTAAAAGATAGAGCCCTCCAGAAGAACAGTATAGATCTTACGATAACACTAAAAGGACCACACCAGCTGCAAATTTTAGCGTGAGGTTTTTTCGCGTCTCTGTTACGTTGCAAACTTTAAAAACTTTGCCCCACCACGAAAAGTATAACGTTTCTCATTGGATAGACAAAACTTTTGTAGGCGGAGCTTAAGGTTAACATTGAGACCCTGATTAGTCAGATGAAAACACAGCCAGATAGTTTTTTTAAACCAACTTCGGTAAATTGTAGTAAGGAGAAGTTAGAGGAGAGTTGGTTCCGAGATGGCGAGGTGAGCGGAGCTGTGCTGCCCGCCGCCGCCCTGACGCTGCCTAAACACCGACAAGGTAATGAACGCACGCGATGCCGCATTTTTGAGCGCATAAGGCTTCATTCAGAACTGCAGAAGACTCATCTGTTACACCCCTTTTTTTGCGTAATACTAGTGTCGATCGTTAATTAAAACTCACGGTGTTCACATTTGCCACTTGAAGAATAGATCTGAAACGCGATGATTTTTCTTTTATATAGTTATTGAGAAGCCACATCAGCCACTGTAATTTATGACAAGTTAGATAAGTAATTAAAGATAATTGAGGGTCACTGTAGACCATTTTGATAATTTTCTCTTTTGAGAAACTTAATATAATCCTAGGTTATAGATGTGATATGGCATAGGTCATCCTTCGATCCATTGTAGAGTTTGGAAACCCATTCAGGGAATATTCGCTCACATTTTCGTTGAACGTAGTTGGTTTTTATCATCCTGTATTAAAACATTTCCTTTTATCAATAGTGAAATTTATAAACAATGTTTTGTGAGTAGAAAAAAATTTCTAATGGTAAACTTAACTGCTTTTTCGACGTTATTTTACTAGCTAACCAAAAATAGGAAAGCCTTGAACCCCTTCCACTAAATTTAGTTAGTATTAAAATTCTTTTACAGGGAGTGCAGTGGAGCTGACGCTGAAATCATTAAGTATTTGGTTATATCATCGATAGTCTCACTGAACTCTACATGTCATGTGTGGTCTGGCGTCTCCTTACCAGCAACGGGTCCCAGGTTCAAACTAGTCAATTCCCTAAAAACACGTTTAGAGTGACGTTTTGCGAAAGTGGTAGGGAGACACGATATAGAACAAACAGACACCACCATGAATGTCTGGACCCTGTTATGATTTCTGGGAGCGGACTGCCAAGACAGACGTGACAATGAGAAAAAGATGGAATAACCAACGACAGGATAACATTCAATGATTCAAAACTTGGAATATCGAAGTATGAACGTTGTGGGGAAACTAGAATGTTGCAGGGAAATGCAAAAGCACAGTCTAGGTATAGTGAGTGGTAGTAAAGTGAAATAAGGATATGTGGACAAACGAGTGTAGGGTAATAGCAACAAGAGCAGAATATGATGTAGGATTAGTTCTGAATAGGAAAGTAGGAGAGACAGTAATTTATTATGAACAGTTTAGTGATATGATTATCCAATTAGAATTCACAGCAAACAAACAGCAGTAACAATAGTTCAGATATATATCCCTAAGCGACAAGGTGAAGATGCAGAGAAAATATATAACAATGTTGAATCTGTACTTCGGTATATGAATGCGGACGAAAATTTGACATCCATGGGTGACTGAAACGCTGTAGCAAAAGAGGAATAAGAAGACAGAGTTACGAATAAATTAGGGCTCGATAGTAGGAATGAGGGAAGAGAAAGACTGAGTTCTGAAATAAATGTTAGCTCCTATTGGCGAATACTCTTTTCAAAAATCTCAAGGGAAGGTGCCCTGCAGACACGGGAAGATTCCAGCTGGATAACATAATTGTCAGAGAGAGATTCTGAAGTAAGGTAATAGATTGTAACGTGTGCCCAGGAGTACATACAGACGCAGATCACAATTTAGTACCGATGCTGAATAAACTTGATTTTAATAGAATCGTCCGGAAGAATGAATCTGGAAAGAAGTGACCTGCAGTGCTGAGCAAGGATGAGGCCCTTCTAATTTCTCTGACGCTGTTGATAATGCGGCAGCGAATATCACAGTAGGCAGTTCGGGTGAAGAGGAATGGACATCTGCAAAAAGGGCAATCACAGAAGTTGGACAGACGAATATACAGGTATGTCTGTTTTGCTGAATTTATTTGAAGCTGTGCGCCGTATTTGTAATCTTGTTTTCAATGTCGCCACGAGTCATCTACAGTATGTAACAGAACATTTCTCTCTTCAGTTCATATTTTCGTTAAACACGTCTGCTTATTCCACCAAAAGAGGGAAGAGTGTGCGTATTTAACTAAAAATAGGAAAGCCTTGAACCCCTACCACTAAATTTAGTTAGTATTAAGATTCTTTTACAGGGAGTGCAGTGGAGCTGACGCTGAAATCATTAACTATTCGGTTATATCATCGCTAGTCTCACTGAACTCTTCTGAGTTCTACATGTCATGTATGGTCTGGCGTCTCCTTACCAGCAACAGGTCCCAGGTTCAAACTAGTCAATTCCCTAAAAACACACGCTCAGAGCGACGTTTTTGCGAAAGTGGTAGGGAGACACGACTTAGATCAAACAGACACCACGCGGAATGTTAGACCCTCCCCCACACACCGTAAGACTGCTTACGAAGTATAGATGTAAATGCCTCTCGTCGGACCTTACGTCACTTACAGCCGTGATCACGGCGCCTCTGTGTGGCTGTCTATCAGATCAAACTTGGACAGGAAATAAAATCCCTACACCAATTAACCCCCGTCTAGTCAAGGCTCTGGAACTGTATGCTACACTTCCGTGGAGTGAAACGGGAGATGTCTATCCTCCTGGTCCCCGCGCAGTGGGAAAACGGCCTCCCGGATAGGCATGTAAACCACTCGCCGAATGAACTGCTGACGGCTATAAAAATACGGCGCAGTAGGAGCTCCCTCCTGGTGGACCGAGACCCCCTGCCGGGGGCGGATACGGCCGCCATTACCGGCGGCCCGCCCCCTTCACGCCACCGCGTGTATCGCGGCGAGGCAGGCCTGCCGGACGGGGGGCAGAAAGCGAAAGCGGCGGAAGCGAAAGGTGATTAGGAAGCGCGCACGTGGACGCGCCTCGTGCAGGCGGCCCGAACTTCCGGCGCAGCGCCCAACAAGTGCCGCGACTGCACTGAGTCACACCAGACGGCGCTGAGCAGCGCAGGGCGCTCTGTCGAGCTCCCATCCAGCGCGGCGGACGACTAGGGAGGCAAACCACCCCCTAAGAGGAGACAAACCACCCCCTGACACCTCTGCATCTTTACAGATCGTAATCAGATATGAATAGTAAATGTCACGTGGTGTAGGGGTGTTATTGTTGTGGTCTTCAGTCCTGAGACTGGTTTGATGCAGCTCTCCATGCTACTCTGTCCTGTGCAAGCTTCTTCGTCTCCCAGTACCTACTGCAACCTACATCCTTCTGAATATCTCTTGGTCTCCCTCTACGATTTTTACCCTCCACGCTGTCGGTGGATAGCAGCTGGCTCTAAATGTAGGAAAATGTAAGTTCATGCGCATGATTAGGAAAGACCAACCAGTAATGTTCTGATACAGCATTATTAGTGTCCTGATTGCCACACTCACGTTGTTTAAATACGTGTGCGTAGTATTATAGAGTCATGAAATGGAACGAAAACATATGGGCAGTGGTAGGAAAGGCGATTGGTCGACTTCATTTTATTGGCATGATTTTGTGGAATTGTGGTTTATTTGTAAAGGTGACCGCTTCTAGGACGCTAGTGCGACCCATTCTTGACTCCTGCTCGAATGTTTGGGTTACATATCAGGTCAGTTAGAAGGAAAACATAGAAACAGTCCAGAGGCGAGCTGCTAGATTGATTGCCGGTAGGTTCGAATAACACGCAAGTGTTACGGAGATGATTCACTGACTCAAATGGGAATCCCAAACGTATTGAGAAAATTTAGAGAACTGGCATTTGAAGGTGACTGCAGGAAGGTTCTTATGCCGCTAACATACATTTCGCGCAAGGACCACGAAGACAAGGTGAGAGAAATTAGGGCTCGTAAGGGGCGTAATATGTACAGGGTGGTCCACTGATGGTGACCGGGCCAAATATCTCACGAAATAAGCGCCAAACGAAAAAACTACAAAGAACGAATCTCGTCTAGCTTGAAGGGGAAAACCAGGTGGCGCTCTGGTTGGCCCGCTACATGGCGCTGCCATAGGTCAAACGGATATCAACTGCGTTATTTTTTTAAAATAGGACTCCCATTTTCTATTATATATTCGTCTAGTACTTAAAGAAATATGAATGTTTTTGTTGGACCACTTTTTTCGCTTTGTGATAGATGGCGCTGGAATAGTCACAAACGTATAAGTACGTGGTATCACGTAACATTTTGCTTCAGGATACATTACCCGTGTTAAAATGGGCCGTTTACCAATTGCGGGAAAGGTCGGTATCGTGTTGATGTATGCCTATTGTGATCTAATGATCTAAATGCCCAACGGGCGTGTGCTATGTATGCTGCTCGGTATCCTGGACGACATCATCCGAGTGTCCGGACCGTTCGCCGGATAGTTACGTTATTTAAGGAAACAGGAAGTGTTCAGCCACATGTAACACGTCAACCATGACCTGCAACAAATGATGATGCCCAATTAGGTGTTTTAGCTGCTGTCGCGGCTAATCCGCATTTCAGTAGCAGACAAATTGCGCGAGAATCGGGAATCTCAAAAACGTCGGTGTTGAGAATGCTACATCAACATCGATTGCACCCGTACCATATTTCTATGCACCAAAAATTGCTTGGCGACGACTTTGAACGTCGTGTACAGTTCTGTCAGTGGACACAAGACAAATTACGGGACGATGACAGATTTTTTGCACGCGTTCTGTTTAGCGACGAAGCGTCGTCATTCACCAACAGCCGTAACGTAAACCGGCATAATATGCACTATTG
Source organism: Schistocerca gregaria (assembly GCF_023897955.1). Classification (NCBI taxonomy): domain Eukaryota; kingdom Metazoa; phylum Arthropoda; class Insecta; order Orthoptera; family Acrididae; genus Schistocerca; species Schistocerca gregaria. The sequence goes on from NC_064922.1 coordinate 930,003,609, forward strand.
GGCAACGGAAAATCCACGATGGCTTCGACAAGTGAATCATCAGCGACCTTGGCGGCTTAATGTATGGTGTGGCATTATGGGAGGAAGGATAATTGGCCTCCTATTCATCGATGGCTATCTAAATGGCGCAATGTATGCTGACTTCCTACGTAATATTTTACCGATGTTACTACAAGATGTTTCACTGCATGACAGAATGGCTATGTACTTCCAACATGATGGATGTCCGGCACATAGCTCGCGTGTGGCTGAAGCGGTACTGAATAGCATATTTCATGACGCGTGGATTGGTCGTCGAAGCACCATACCATGGCCCGCATGTTCACCGGATCTGACTTTCACGGATTTCTTTCTGAGGAAAGTTGAAGGATATTTGCTATCGTGATCCGCCGACAACTCCTGACAACATGCGTCAGCGCATTGCCAATGCATGTGCGAACATTACGGAAGGCGAATTACTCGCTGTTGAGAGGAATGTCGTTACAGGTATTGCCAAATGCATTAAGGTTGACGGACATCATTTTGAGCATTTATGCCATTAATGTGGTATTTACAGGTAATCACGCTGTAACAGCATGCGTTCTCAGAATTGATAAGTTCACAGAGGTACATTTATCACATTGGAACAACCGAAATAAAATGTTCAAACGTTCCTACGTTCTGTATTTTAATTTTAAAAAAACCTACCTGTTACCAACTGGCCTTCTAAAATTATGAGAAATATGTTTGTGACTATTACAGCGCCATCTACCACAAAGCGAAAAAAGTCGTCCAACTAAAACATTCATATTTCTTTACGTACTACACGAATATGTAATAAAAAATTGGGGTTCCTATAAAAAAAACCGCAGTTGATATCCGTTTGACCTATGGCAGCGCCATCTAGCGGGCCAACCATAGCGCCATCTGGTTTCCCCTTCAAGCCAGACGAGTTTCGTTCTTTGTAGTTTTTTCGTTTGACGCTTGTTTCGTGAGATATTTGGTCCGGTCACGATCAATGGACCACCCTGTATAGTAATTTTTCCCTCGCTCTGTTTGCGAAGGGAACAGGAAAGGAAATAACTAGTAGAGGAACGGAGTACTCTCCGCCACGCACCGTACTGTGGCTTCAAGAATACGTATAGAATTGATAACAAACAGGAATAAGAACGAAAGTGTAAAGTACACGAGAGAAGGTGCTGTTACAATCAATGTCGCTTTTTACAACCTTTCCACATTCATGACGCTTGGGCGTAACGACTTGCTGCTGTTTTTTAATCGTACAAAATGAATCAGAAAGCGCTAGCAACAATGGAGCAGCTAAGGAGGATAGGAGTAAAGCACTGCAAGCCCGTGGGTTGACACGTGCTACTGCCGTGTTGAAGCTATACACTCGCCAGTGCCTGATTCTGAAGCTTGCTCTCTCGCTGCTTAAATTTGTCGGCTAGCGATAAATCCGGACCTTTCTCTTTCCTGCACCCACGTGTACGGGCCTGATATACGCTTAAATCAGGGGGGCGGCAATAAATTAGACCGGCCGTGGGCGGCGCTCCCGCACCCAGGTGCTCAGCTCGCCGTCCCAGCGGTCGTGATTGGTCCGTGCTCCGCGGCCACAAATCACTTTGCTTCCTCCTGCAGCGGGGCCGCTTTTTACCCCGAAAACGTTAAAACGGTCCACGCCGTCCCCGCGGAAAAGTATAAGTCACCCTGCCCTCTCCAGCACCGACAAAAATGTGCTGCTCTCCGCTACCCTGACTTCTGTTAATGAATAATACCTGGGTGTAGGAACTTAAAGAAGGAAACTTTTTCATTACTTGACATTGACTAATCGTTGACGTCAGTATAGAGACAGGTATTAGTGACCATGATATCATCTTAGCGACTTTGAATTCTAAAGTTAGTAAATAACGAAGTCTAGGAGAATATTTCTGCTACACTCGTGCTCATAAATTAAGGGTTATGCTGATACATGGTGAAACAACGGTCTGGGGGCGGTTTGCGAGTTTACATCACCTCGGGGTATGATCATGCGGTGCATCTGACATGCCGTCGTAGCATGGTGGCGCTGGCAGCAGTCCACATACGCAGAGGGATGTTGGTCACGTCAGAGTACGGGGAGCGAGTAAGTGTGCAGGTGTTTTCAGACGTGTCAATGGTGACTGTGTGTTGAAAATGGCTCAAGGAACATATATTGATGACGTTATGAGGGGTAGAATACTAGGGCGACTGGAGGCTGGTCAAACACAGCAGGTCGTAACACGGGCCCTCCGTGTGCCACAAAGTGTGATCTCAAGATTATGGCAGCTATTACAGTGACAGGAAACGTGTTCGGGCGCTACAGTACTACACGTCCACAGTGTACAACACGACAAGAGGACCGATATCGCACCATCAGTGCCCGCAGACGGCCACTGAGTACCGCAGGTAGCCTTGCTCGGGACCTTAACGCAGCCACTGGAACAGTTGTTTCCAGACACAAAGTCTACAGACGACTGAACAGACATGGTTTATTCGCCCGGTGACCTGTAAGGTGCATTCCACCGACGCCTGGTCACAGGAGAGCCCGTAAAGCCTGGTGTCAAGAGCACAGTACATGGTCATTGGAACAGTGGTCCCAGGTTATGTTCGCGGACGATACCAGGTATAGTCTGAACAGTGATTGTCGCCGGGTGTTCACCTGGCGTGAACCAGTAACCAGATAAAAACCCCTTAATGTCCTTGAAAGGTCGTGGTTTTATGGTGTGGGGCCGGCCGGAGTGGCCGAGCGGTTGCAGGCGCTGCAGTCTGGAACGGTGCGACCGCTACGGTCGCAGGTCGAATGCTGCCTTGGGCATGGCTGTGTGTGTTGTCCTTAGGTTAGTTAGGTTTAAACAGACCCGTGGTCTAGGGGTAGCGTCTTTGATTCATAATCAAAACGTTTTCGGTCCCGGGTTCGATCCTCGCCACTGTCTGAATTTTGATAAATAATCAGCATTGGCGGCCGAAGACTTCCGGCATAAGAAGTCAACCTCATTCTGCCAACGGCCTTGTCAAAGAGGGCGGAGGAGCGGATAGGGTTCAGGGCACTCTCTTATCCTAGGGGTGGGAAATTGCCCCTAAAGGCGGAAGAACCAGCAATGATCAACGACATGAGGATGCAGAAGGCAATGGAAACCACTGCATTAAAGACACGTAACGTGTATCCACAGGACATGTGGCCTGTAGTTGAAGAAGTGTCATGATGATCTCTCCATTGGCAAAAGATTGCGGAATAGTCCCTCATTCCGGGAGGGCACTGCCAAGGGGGAGGTTACCATGAGAAAAAGATTGAATAATCAACGAAAGGATAATGTTCTACGAGTCGGGCGTGGAATGTCAGAAGCTTGAACGTGATAGGGAAACTAGAAAATCTGAAAAGGGAAATGCAAATACTCAATCTAGATATAGTAGGGGTCAGTGAAGTGAAGTGGAACGAAGACAAGGATTTCTGGTCAGATGAGTATCGGGTAATATCAACAGCAGCAGAAAATGGTATAACAGGTGTAGGATTCGTTATGAGTAGGAAGGTAGGGCAGAGGGTGTGTTACTGTGAACAGTTCAGTGACCGGGTTGTTCTAATCAGAATCGACAGCAGACCAACACCGACAACGATAGTTCACGTATACATGCCGACGTCGCAAGCTGAAGATGAACAGATAGAGAAAGTGTATGAGGATGTTGAAAGGTTAATGCAGTATGTAAAGGGGGACGAAAATCTAATAGTCATGGGCGACTGGAATGCAGTTGTAGGGGAAGGAGTAGAAGAAAAGGTTACAGGAGAATATGGGCTTGGGGCAAGGAATGAAAGAGGAGAAACACTAATTGAGTTCTGTAACAAGTTTCAGCTAGTAATAGCGAATACCCTGTTCAAGAATCACAAGAGGAGGAGGTATACTTGGAAAAGGCCGGGAGATACGGGAATATTTCAATTAGATTACATCATGTTCAGACAGAGATTCCGAAATCAGATACTGAATTATAATAAGGTGTACCCAGGAGCAGATATAGACTCAGATCACAATATAGTAGTGATGAAGAGTAGGCTGAAGTTCAAGACATTAGTCAGGAAGAATCAATACGCTAAGAAGTGGGATACGGAAGTTCTAAGGAATCACGAGATACGTTTGAAGTTCTCTAACGCTATAGATATAGCAATAAGGAATAGCGCAGTAGGAATTACAGTTCAAGAGGAATGGACATCTCTAAAAAGGGTCATCACAGAAATTGGGGAAGGAAAACATAGGTTCAAAGAAGGTAGCTGCGAAGAAACCATGGGTAACAGAAGAAATACTTCAGTTGATTGATGAAAGGAAGAAGTACAAACATGTTCTGGGAAAATAAGGAATACAGAAATACAATTCGCTGAGGAATGAAATAAATAGGAAGTGCAGGGAAGCTAAGAAGAAATGGATGCAGGAAAAATGTGAAGACATCGAAAAAGATATGAGTGTCGGAAGGACAGACTCAGCATGCAGGAAAGTCAAAACAACCTTTGGTGACATTAAAAGCAACGGTGGTAACATTAAGAGTGCAACGGGAATTCCACTGTTAAATGCAGAGGAGAGAGCAGATAGGTGGAAAGAATACATTGAAAGCCTGTATGAGGGTGAAGATTTGTCTGATGTGATAGAAGAAAGAGGAGTCGATTTAGAAGAGATAGGGGATCCAGTATTAGAAACGGAATTTAAAAGAGCTTTGGAGGACTTACGGTCAAATAAGGCAGAAGGGATAGATAACATTCCATCAGAACTTCTAAAATCATTAGGGGAAGTGGCAACAAAACGACTATTCACGTTGGTGTGTAGAATATATGAGTCTGGCGACATACCATCTGACTTTCGGAAAAGCATCATCCACACAATTCCGATGACGGCAAGAGCTGACAAGTGCGAGAATTATCGCACAATCAGCTTAACAGCTCATGCATCGAAGCTGCTTACAAGAATAATATACAGAAGAATGGAAAAGAAAATTGAGAATGCGCTAGGTGACGATCAGTTTGGCTTTAGGAAAAGTAAAGGCACGAGAGAGTCAATTCTGACGTTACGGCTAATAATGGAAGCAAGGCTACAGAAAAATCAAGACACGTTCATAGGATTTGTCGACCTGGAAAAAGCGTTCGACAATATAAAATGGTGCAAGCTGTTCAAGATTCTGAAAAAAGTAGGGGTAAGCTATAGGGAGAGACGGGTCATATACAATATGTACAACAACCAAGAGGGAATAATAAGAGTGGACGATCAAGAACGAAGTTCTCGTATTAAGAAGGGAGTAAGACAAGGATGTAGCCTTTCGCCCCTACTCTTCAATCTGTACATCGAGGAAGGAATGATGGAAATAAAAGAAAGGTTCAGGAGTGGAATTAAAATACAAGGTGAAAGGATATCAATGATACGATTCGCTGATGACATTGCTATCCTGAGTGAAAGTGAAGAAGAATTAAATGATCTGCTGAACGGAATGAACAGTCTAATGAGTACACAGTATGGTTTAAGAGTAAATCGGAGAAAGACGAAGGTAATGAGAAGCAGTAGAAATGAGAACAACGAGAAACTTAACATCAGGATTGATGGTCACGAAGTCAATGAAGTTTAGGAATTCTGCTACCTAGGCAGTAAAATAACCAATGACGGACGGAGCAAGGAGGACATCAAAAGCAGACTCGCTATGGCAAAAAAGGCATTTCTGGCCAAGAGAAGTCTACTAATATCAAATACCGGCCTTAATTTGAGGAAGAAATTTCTGAGGATGTACGGCTGGAGAACAGCATTGTATGGTAGTGAAACATGGACTGTGGGAAAACCGGAACAGAAGAGAATCGAAGCATTTGAGATGTGGTGCTATAGACGAATGTTGAAAATTAGGTGGACTGATAAGGTAAGGAATGAGGAGGTTCTACGCAGAACCGGAAAGGAAAGGAATATGTGGAAAACACTGATAAGGAGAAGGGACAGGATGATAGTACATCTGCTTAGACATGAGGGAATGACTTCCATGGTACTAGAGGGAGCTGTAGAGGGCAAAAACTGTAGAGGAAGACAGAGATTGGAATACGTCAAGCAAATAATTGAGGACGTAGGTTGCAAGTGCTACTCTGAGATGAAGAGATTGGCACAGGAAAGGAATTCGTGGCGGGCCGCATCAAACCAGTCAGTAGACTGATGACAAAAAAAAAAAGGTATAGGGGACTGATGACTTCAGAAGTTAAGTCCCATAGTGCTAAGAGCCATTTGAAGTATTTCATGGTTTGGGATGGGATTATGATTGGTGCACGTAAAACCCTGCATGTCTTTGACAGAGGAGCTGTAACAGGTCAGGTGTATCGGGACGTCATTTTGCACCTGTATGTCCGCCCTTCGAGGAGTGAGTGGGTCCCACCTTCCTTCTGATGGATGATAACGCACGTCCCCACGGAGCTGCCATCGTGGAGGTTTACCTTGAAGCAGAACATATTAGACGAATGGAGTAGCCTGCCTCTTCTTCAGACCTAAACCCCCTTGAGCACCTCTGGGGTGCTCTCGGTCGACGTATCGCTGCACGTCTTCAAACCCCTACGACACTTCAGGAGCTCCGACAGGCACTGGTGCGAGAATGGGAGGCTATATCCCAGCAGCTGCTGGACCACCTGATCCAGAGTATGACAACCCGTTGTGCGGCCTGTGTACGTGTGCATGGTGATAATATCCCATATTGATGTCGGAGTACATGCGCAGGAAACTGTGTCGTTTTGAAGCACATGTGTTTCGGTACGGTTTTCTCAACTTATCACCAATACCGTGGACTTACAGATCTATATCGTGTGTGTTCCGTATGTGCCTATGCTACTAGCGCCAGTTTTGTGTAGTGACACGTTTTGTGGCACTACATTCAGCAATTATCCTTAATTTATGAGCATGAGTGTAGTAGGACCAGACAGACAGTTGTTAGCATCCCAATTAGTCAACGAATTGACATTATTTATTACCAGTACGAGGATCGTAGAGGAATTATGGGCAAAGTATAAAAGGACTGAAAATCATACACAGGAGAAATGTGCTCCGAGTAAGTGGATTAAGGACGGAAAAAAAAACCCACTGTTGTTCAACTACGAAATTTGAAAATTTATGAGGAAGCAAATTCTGTTGAATTCTCAGTTCTGAACACACAGATGACGACAGTAAAAGCTAACAGAATTTCGGCGACTGTAATGAGATAGATACGCGAAGCTTACAACAGCTAGGAGCGTCATATCTTAGCAAAAGATCTTGTCGAGAAGTCGAGAAAATTCTGGTGCTGGGTAAATGGGTCGAAGGCTTCTATCCGCTCACTCATTGGCCAGCGTGGTGTGGCAGTAGGAGATGGCTAAAGAAAAGCCGAAGTTTTAAATGACTTTATTTAAGAAATCGTCCACGCAGACAGTCGTACAAACGTGCTATCGTTTGACCATCGAACAAATCGCGTGTCGACGACGTAGTCATAAGCGTCCCCGGCGGAGAGAAACAACTGAAAGAGTTGAACGCGAGGAAGTCGCAATTCGTATTTACAAAGCGCAGACTACGGCATTGCCTCCTCACTTGGCTTGCATTTATCGCAAAGTTCTAAGCGTCTGGAAAAAAAGCACTGGTGACTTCCGTATATAAGAAGGGTATAATGACGGAAGGGCAGAATTGTACATCAAAATGACTAATGTCGGTTTGATAAACAATCTTTGAACGTACTCTCAGTTCGAATATACGAGGGTTGGAACTTAAATAGTGGCAACTATTTATTCATAACCGATACAAAACAGTTACATGCTTTCACCGGTCACTATCTTTCAAAGTAGTCACCGGCGTTGTGTATAACCTGTCGCCAGCGATGTGGAAGGCTTAGTATATCGTTAGCAAAGCCTGTTATGTTGATGGGGTGAATGGAGCGGTCTAAAGTTGCGATACTCGTGCACGACTGTGATGGTGTTATCCTAACGCATTACGTTCCTCCACGGCAGACCGTCAGTGCACAGTATTACTGTTCGGTTTTGGAGCATCACCTGCGACCAGCTTTGCGAAAGAAGCGGCGACACTTTCTGCGCAACCCACACATCATTTTGCACGACAATGCGTGGGCGCATACAGCGCAAGCTGTGGCTGCTCCGTTCGGTCGATGGGACTGGGAACTATTGTAGCATCCACCATACTCCCCGGACCTAAGTCTTTGTGACTTTGATTTGATTCTGAAGATAAAAGAAACCACTTCGTGGCATTCGCCTCAGAACTGTTCCAGAGATTCGACAGGCGGTAGACCGCTCCGTTCGCATCATCAACAGAACAGGTTCTGCTAACGGTGTAATACGCCTTCCACATCGCTGGCAACGGGTTTTACACAGCGCTGGTGACTTCTTTTAAGGACAACAGGTGCAAACATGTAACACTTTTGTATCAGTTGTGACTAAATATTTGCCACTATTAAAGTTTCAACCCTCGCAATAAATTTCCTTGAGAGAGAAAAACTCCTGTCAACAAATCAGCACGGTTTTAGAAAACATCGCTTGTATTGAACTGAGCTTGCCCTTTTCTCGCATGAGATCCTGCGAAAGATGGATGAAGAGGAACACGCGGATTCCATATTCTTAGATTTCCGTGAAGCTTTTGGCTCGGTGCCACACTGCCGGCTGTTAACGAACGTTGCATTCCCAGGTACGTGACTGGCTCGTGAATACTGTATGCAAAATGTGTCACAGTACAGTTAGTAGTAAAGAAGTAACAAATTAAAACTTAATGCATGTGTGGCAGTTTTACTGCGTGAACAGCGAAAATATAATAAGCGTCAAAGTTTTTTCCTTTCATCATTTTGTGGGACTGGTCATCGAGAAAGAGTTTCGTTAAGGTTTGAAATTATGTGTAAAGTTTGTTGTAGGTCTCCAATAGGTCTCAGTCTCAAATACTGGATGATTAAATTATGGGTACTCTCCGGATTCTATCATTTATCGTTTGTAAAGTCATCAGATGATCAAAACGACTTGCAAAATGATTTAGATAAGATATCCGTATGGTGCGAAAAGTAGCAATTGACCATGAATAAAGAAAAGTGCGAATTTATTCACGTGAGTACTAAAAGAAATCAGCTAAATTTAGATTACGCGATGAGTCAAACAAATCTTAGGGCTGTAAGTTGAACTAAATACTTAGGGATTACAATTACAAATAACCTAAATTGGGACGATCACATAGATAATGTTGTGGGTAGAGCAAACCAAAGACTGCGATTCTTTGGTAGAACACATAGAAGGTGCAACAGGTCTACTAAAAAGGCTGCTTACACTTCGCTTGTCCGCCCTATTCTGGAGTACTGCTGTGCTGTGTGGGATCCGCATCAGGTGGGACTGACGGATGACAACGAAAAAGTACAAAGAAGGGCAGCTCGTTTTGTATTATCGCAAAATAGGGGAGGTAGTGTAAGAGACATGATACATGGAGTGGCAATCATTAAAACAAAGGCGTTTTTCGTTGCGACGGGATCTTCTCATGAAATTTCAATCACCAGTTTTCTCCTCCGATTGCGAAAACATTCTGTTGGCACCCACCTACATATGGAGAAATGATCATCACGATAAAATTAGAGAAATTAGGGCTCACACGGAAAAATTTAAGAGCTCGTTTTTCCCGCGTGCCGTTCGAGAGTGGAAACGTAGACAGACAGCATGAAGGTGGTTCATTGAACCCTCTGGCAGGCACTTTATTGTGAATAGCAGAGTAATCATGAAGATGTAGATGCGCGTAGATTTAGCTGTATACTACGAGGTGTGGCGTCATTTTATCTGTAAGAACGAGGTGTTAGAAAAGAATTAGATGCCGTCATTAGCAGTATACTTTGTTTCTTAACGGTTCCTTGAATTCGATTAGGTAATCTGAGTAAAGCCGTCGTCTCACGGACCGTGAATCCGACCGTTGAGCGTTGAGCGTGCCGAGTTTCTGACGTTATAGCGTGGAACAGCACGTTCGAGAGTCTTTCCGAACGTTCAGAGCAATATCTGGCATGTCAGATATTCTGAGCGTGCGTCTGAGCGTTGACCAATGAGATGGCACAAAGCCAGCTACGTCACACGCACGCCGTCTCCCTTCAGTACAGAGTTGTGAGGCGCCATATTGGGATTCATTCCAAGCTTATATGTATATATGCCGCTTCTGAGCACCAGCAAATTGAGAATTACTGGAAAACCCGTTGTTAACTGTGTGATTCGTTCCAATAAAATAATGAGGAACATCATATTCGTGGCAAAAGAATTATTGTAACTTCAGTATTGTGAGAATAGGCTATTTGAAGGCAGCGACACACTGAAGATCCACCCAAAACGCATTGTTCTTGGTACAATTTGTTATAATTAAAATTCAATAATTATTAACATATCTACCAATAAGGTTTTGAGCAACGGGTAATATGAATTATTAGATACCTGAGGCGTGACGTTGGTTTAGCATAATGAGTTGCGTCAATGCTGTCATTAGAATTAACTGGTGGGGCCGTGGTTCGCCTCTTGACATTTCCATTTTTTTTCCTATCACTCGCGTTTTTATTAGGTTCTGATACTTTATTATTAGTTTGATATAAGTATATAGTAATATATTTGATGTTATGCAAATATAAGTTCACCTTTTTTTAGGGCTGACTTTGTTCGATTGGCTTAATCTACAGGACAGCTTGGGCTAGTTGTATAAAGATATTTTGCTCCTTTTTCTTTTACGCTTCGTAATTCACATGTTGCAAAGATTCTGCTACTGGGTAGGAATAGTGATCAAGTAGGACTGACCTTGGGGCTTTCCTAAAATGTGGGAATGACAAAATAATGTTTATCTTATGCGCAGAAGTATTCTAAGTTTGTAACGCACTGTTTCTAATGGAACTTTTATAAACCTGTGTCCTTACTGATTGGACATGGTTCTTTCCTTGTCGTGGACGATGGAGGAAATGGGCGTTTTAATAGAGCTAACGTGGGAATTTGACGCGCGCCCGTTGAGTAAACTGTGTGACTTACTAACTAGAAACATCCCTCAACTGTCGCCGGAATGCGTTGCGATCGCGCATACCACGTTGGGGCCCACGTACCGTGTGCACAAGTCGCATCGTCCCTGAGCGTCCAGCAGCACGCTGAACTTGGCACGCTCAGCGGTCCGTGTGCCGACAGCGTAAGTGATCTTAGCGTACCCCTGACGGCCCGACGCAACTTCAGCAATGGACAGGGCAGTCTGACATTTCATAGCAACCTTCGAGCAGTGTTATACATATCGTAAGGATGGCAGTAATAAGGATAATGCTTCACACAGCTGAGTGGGGAAAACGCATCTTGCATGTAGATGATGTGGCTGCAGCATGTGCCACGGTCACGGCTGGTGAGCCCGAAGTGGGGGTCCGCAGATTTAGCGGGCTCGGCTGCCGCTATCGATTTATACGGCGGTGACGAAGCGTGAACGCGGCGCAGCGCCCGTCCCGGGGCCGTTATTAATGCCCGAACGGCGTGGGGCGGCCGGCGCGCCGCTTCCTGCTGGATGCCGCGCGACATGCGTCGCCATAGCGACACGCACGTGCGTGAGGGCGGCGTGCGAGACGGGAAACTCAAAGGCGCCTCCGCGTTCCACGCCGTGTGTGCGACACTGCGAGCGCCTGAGGCGGCTGCCGGCTCAGCAGCGGAGGAGCGCGCCGCGGTGGTAAAGCTGTCGCCACACGGACCGTGCTGTCGAACGTTAACGTTGAGCGTGCCGAGTCAAGCGAGCTGCAGAAGGCTCAGGAACGATGCGACTTGTGCACACGGTATGTGCGCCCCAACGTGGTATACGCGATCGCAACGCATTCCAGAGACACTTCGTAAATCACAATTCCCAAGTTACCTCTATTAAAATGCACATTTCCACCATCGTCCACGATAAGAAAAGTACCATGTCCAATCAATAAGGACACAGGCTTATAAAAGTTCCATTACAAACAGTGCGGTATAAATTTGGAATATTTCTCCGCATAAGATAAAAATTATTTCATCATTCCCACATTCTAGTAAAACCCCAAGGTCAGTCCTACTTGATCACTGTTCCTAACCAGTAGCAGAATCTTTGCAACATGTGAATTACGAAGCGTAAAAGAAAAAGGGGCAAAATATGTTTATACAACTAGCGCAAGCTGTCCTGTAGATTAAGGCAATCGAACAAAGTCACCCCTAAAAAAAAGTTGTACTTATATTTACATGACATCAAATATTATAGTATATATTAAACTAATAATAAAGTATCAGAGCCTAATAATCACGCGAAAGTTAGGAAAAATTTTTTGGAAGTATAAGAGAGGAAACACCGCCTAAAAACGAACGCAATGCTGGGCAGTGACGCTATTCATTACGCCTTTTTTTTCTTTTTTTCGTTGTTTTTTGGTCGTTGCGGACGTCGCGAGACATCCGTTCAAGTTCGGTGGTTGATCTTTCCACTCAGTTTTTTTTTAATTTTTTTTTATTACAGAGGCCAACCGGCTCTCTGGCCGAACACGCTGCACTATGTTACCCCTTGCTGAAAACCGTAATCGTAGATATGTTATTAATTGAAATTTAACTATATCAAACTGTACCAAGAACAAAGCGTTTTGGGTGGATCTTCACTGTGTCGCTTCCTTCAAATTGCCTACTCTCATAATACTGAAGTTACAATAATTCTTTTACCACGAATATGATGTTTCTCATTAATTTTATTGGAACGAATCACACAACTAACAACGGGTTTTCGAGTGATTCTCAATTTGCTGGTGCTCAGAAACGGCATATATACGTATAGGCTTGAAATGAACGCCATTATGGAGCCTCACAACTCTGTACTGAAGGGAGACGGCGTGCGTGTGACGTAGCTGGCGTTGTGCGATCTCATTGGTCAACGCTCAGACGCACGCTCAGAATATCTGACATGCCAGATATTGCTCTGCGCGTTCGGAAAGACTCTCGAACGTGCTGTTCCACGCTATGACGTCAGAAACTCGGCACGCTCAACGTTCAACGTTCGGATGTACGGTCCGTGCGCCGACGGCATAAGGCAGGGACCGTGCACACAGAATAACTTGGTCCGTACCTGCCGCAGACCGCGTGGTAGGAGAAGAGACAACAGCAGTGGCGGGAGTTCCTCTGCGGGCGGCCTCTGTGTGATAGGGGAGCGGAAGGTTACTCGCAAGCAGCACTTGGGAGGTACACATGACAAGGCTGCAAATGATTCTATTCACACGTTATGCCAGTACAATTAACAGTTCAACCGTTTGACATGTTCCATGCCCTCTTTTGCAGGTCGCCTCTCATTTTCATCAATTTTATTAATGTTCTGTGTCATTGCACGGTGATAATAGACCGAGTAACGTTATTGTGATGACAATATTTGTACTGAGAGCTCAAAAAATACTTTTTTTATCTGTGGCGCTAAACCCTCATATTCTTTCCGAATCTACGTTAGGTGCTAATATAACATCAAAGAGATACAAATTAGCAATTTAAAAGAGTATCCATCGAAAGTATGTTCCAGAAATAAATATGTGGAGCTGATTTGTAATCATTACACTTTCTTTGACCTACAGTAATACAAGGTTGTAGTTATTCCCGTATGAAATGAAACTGTTTTTGCTGTTGCAATGTGCCGGCCGGTGTGGCCGTGCTGTTCTAGGCGCTTCAGTTTGGAACGGCGTGACCACTACGGTCGCAGGGTCGAATCCTGCCTCGAGCATGGATGTGTGTGATGTCCTTAGGTTAGTTAGGTTTAAGTAGTTCTAAGTTGTAGGGGACTGATGACAACAGATGTTAACTCCCATAGTCCTCAGAGCCATTTGAAACACCTGTTGTGGTCTAATGGCGAAATAATAGTGACAGAGGGCAGCTGTAGTTGAGATCACTAACTGTTTCGAAAACTGGCCAATCCTCGTAACCTACTGAGAACAAGTGTCAGTTAATGTTCTTCACAGCTAACATCCTTGTGTCATGTGTATTCTCTCCTCTGAGTTTCCACCCACCACACACGCCTGTCCAGATTTGTACTTTGAATGGATAGCTACGAGGAAGCATAGTTGTACGAGGGTAATACCAAAAGTAAGGTCTCCTATTTTTTTTGTAAGTACGGAACACTCTTTGTGTGGCAGTTGGTCACATTGTTATGAAGAGTACTTCACGCGCTGTGTGTAAACATGCGCATGCCGCCCTGAGGCGCTCAGTCTTGGCTTAGCAGCCGTTGAGAATGGAGCTCCCGTTCGATGTTACGCCAAGTGCGTATAGCACGCACGTAATCGAGTTTTGAACGCAAAGAACACTGCTCCGATTAAAATCCATCCCCAGTTGACGGAAGTGTATGGAGAGTCGTGCATGGATGTCAAAAATGTTCGTAAGTGGTATAAATAGTTTGCAGCTGGTCGGACCGAAATTCACTGACTGAGGACCACATGCGCCAACGAGTTGATGCTTCCCGCACATTTCTTCACCGCCTTGCAGCCGAACACGACAACTTTCTGCACTCAGTTCTCACGGGTGACGAAACCTGGGCATACCAGTTTATACCTGAGACCAAGCAACAATCACGCCATGGTACTGGGCCAAGAAAGATAATATCACAAAAGTAGAGGAAATTATGGGGGCACCAGTTAGGGAAAAAGGGGAGATACGGGGAAGGGGTGAAGCTCTATGGCAGGAGTTGTGGGAGTCAGATGAAGCTGGTAGAAGAACCTTTCAGCTCCTACCAGATGTTAAGGAAAGAATGAAAATGAAATACTTTGAGCCAACTCGAGGATTGTTCCACTTTCTCACTGGTCATGGCCCCTATCCGACTTATCTATGTTGGTTTGGGAAAAGGGCGACGCCCACGTGTGACTGTGGCGCATCGGAGGGTACTGCTGACCACGTGGTTCACGAGTGCCGCCTTTTCGGTGATGTAGCAGACACACAAAGACGACAACTACCAAGTACAAACACTTATGACCTACTAAGGCAAGAGGAGACCTGCTAGCCAACGAGGTATCACAAAAAGTATTAACAACTTTTCTGAGAGACCTTCGTGACTAGATAACTAGAAACCAGCGATTGCGACCACCGCCTCAATCCCCTACCGCCTGTTCGTGGGTAGGTCGACTTTACAGCTGGAATCCGCCACGTGCACGACCAGGGGCATAGGGGTGATCCTCATCACGAACTGAGACAACGCACCATCTATGGCGTAGAAAAGGTAGTAGATTTAGTTAAATAGAATAGGATCGTAAGTCAGGAACCTGCAGCTTCTTGCCTGTCCTGTGCCAGGAGCATGCTCATAGGGATTAGCTCCAAGTAGGTTTATAATGTTACTTAAAAACCGTCTCGATTGCAAATATTTTTATTCATATGACCAGTTTCGGTTCATTCAGAACCATCTTCAGATCTGATATTTCAGTTACAGGAGTAACCCGTCCAAATCCAGCAGTTTTCACATGCTACGTAGCATGTGAAAACTGCTTGATTTGGACGGGTTACTCCTGTAACTGAAATATCAGATCTGAAGATGGTTCTGAATGAACCGAAACCGGTCATATGAATAAAAATATTTGCAATCGAGACGGTTTTTAAGTAACATTACAATTTCACTGATTGCTGTTGTCCCAAAAGACATTATGCCTGTTTTTGCAAGTAGGTTTATATTATTAACACCGGCACAACTGTAACGCTGCTGGCAGTTAATACTAACCGTTCGTAGGTACTAGAACGGAAGGTTCCAAATGTTTGGAAAAGAGCACAGGTAGTCCCAGTATTCAAAAAGGATCGTCGAGCAGATGCGCAAAACTATAGACCTATATCTCTGACGTCGATCTGTTGTGGAATTTTAGAACATGTTTTTTGCTCGAGTATCATGTCGTTTTTAGAAACCCAGAATCTACTCTGTAGGAATCAACATGGATTCCGGAAACAGCGATCGTGTGAGACCCAACTCGCTTTATTTGTTCATGAGACCCAGAAATTATTAGATACAGGCTCCCAGGTAGATGCTATTTTCCTAGACTTCCGGAAGGCGTTCGATACAGTTCCGCACTGTCGCCTGATAAACAAAGTAAGAGCCTACGGAATATCAGACCAGCTGTGTGGCTGGATTGAAGAGCTTTTAGCAAACAGAACACAGCATGTTGTTATCAATAGAGAGACGTCTACAGACGTTAAAGTAACCTCTGGCGTGCCACAAGGGAGTGTTATGGGACCATTGCTTTTAACAATATATATAAATGACCTAGTAGATAGCGTCGGAAGTTCCATGCAGCTTTTCGCGGATGCTGCTGTAGTATACAGAGAAGTTGCAGCATTAGAAAATTGTAGCGAAATGCAAGAAGATCTGTAGCGGATAGGCACTTGGTGTAGGGAGTGGCAACTGACCCTTAACATAGACAAATGTAATGTATTACGAATACATGGAAAGAAGGATCCTTTATTGTATGATTATATGATAGCGGAACAAACACTGGTAGCAGTTACTTCTGTTAAATATCTGGGAGTATGCGTGCGGAACGATTTGAAATGGAATGATCATATAAAATTAATTGTTGCTAAGGCGGGTAGCAGGTTGAGATTCATTGGGAGAGTCCTTAGAAAATGTAGTCCATCAACAAAGGAGGTGGCTTACAAAACACTCGTTCGACCTATACTTGAGTATTGCTCATCAATGTTGGATCCGTACCAGATCGGGTTGACGGAGGAGATAGAGAATATCCAAAGAAGAGCGGCGCGTTTCGTCGCAGGGTTATTTGGTAAGCGTGATAGCGTTACGGAGATGTTTAGCAAACTCAAGTGGCGGACTCTGCAAGAGAGGTGTAGCTTGCTCGCCAGGTTTCGAGAGGTTGCGTTTCTGGATGAGGTATCGAATATATTGCTTCCCCCTACTTATACCTCCGGTCGAGATCACGAATGAAAAATTAGAGAGATTCGAGCGCGCACGGAGGCTTTCAGACAGTCGTTCTTCCCGCTAACCATACGCGACTGGAACAGAAAAGGGAGGTAATGACAGTGGCACGTAAAGATCCCTCCGCCACACACCGTTGGGTGGCTTGCGTAGTATGAATGTAGATGCAGATGTAGATGTAGAAATTACCCTAATAGTAGTAAAATTAGAAGTAGTCTGCCTAGCAATAAATATAGCACTGTTTGTAGTCAAGTAGAATGTAGAAGCTGCTATTATAACACTAATCATTAAGGTGGTGTGTCATTTTGTATAATTATTATTGTTATGAAAAAATAAAGAATTAAAAAAGAAACAATCACGCCTGTGGTGGCATCCTCTTCGCCAAAGCCGCGGAAATTCAAACAAACACAGTCTGCCGGTAAAGTCATGACAACCGATTTTTTGGATCGGAAAGGGGTATTGTTGGTCGACTTTAGGCCCACTGGGACCATAGTTAACGCTGACAGGTACTGTGAGACTCTGAAAAAGAACTGAAACTGGCAATTCAGAACCGGAGAAGAGGAATGTTGAGCAAGGGTGTACACATTCTCCATGACAACGCTCGCCCACACATCGCTCGACAAACCGTTGCTCTCCTGCAACAGTTTCGGTGGAACATAATCACCCACCTACCCTAAAGTTCTGACTTGGCGCCCAGTGACTATCACCTGTTCCCAAGGTTAAAAGAACATTTGGCCGGAAAGCGATTCAGCTCCGACGACGAGGTAAAAGAAGAGGTTCATAACGTTCTGAACAGCATGGCGGCGAGATGGTATGACATGGACATACAAAAACTGCTACAGCGGTCACAGAAATGGTCATTATGTCGAAAAATAGCTAAATGTTCAAGCTGTAATGAAATGTAAGCCATTGTAAAAAAAAGAGGTCTATGTACTTATAAAAAATAGGAGACCTTACTTTTGGGACTACCCTCGTATCCTTACCACGCCAGTGTAAAACACACTGAAACTCTATGAGTCCACCAACCTGCTTGATGATGATGTCCCAGCACAGAAATAACATGCAGGTCGCAGTGTTCGGCTCTGTTGATGCGAGGCTGTAGTAAAAGTTACTAGCGAGTGGGGTAAGGCACTCTGAATACCGAATGAGATGTTAAGTTTAAAGTTCAGGCATGCCAACGGCTCTCAGTAAACTTAATTACTTTGTAGACAAAGCTGTGAACCGCTTACAGACTATATAATTAATGTTCGATTACTGAGTCACACGTTATACTGTGCATAGTTACAATGTTGATACAGTTCAAAAAAATTTATATGTCACACATAATAAAGTAACTCTTGTACACACAATCTGCTCTGCACTGAACGCTTTGTGGCATTGCATTGATATTTATATTCTTGCTGAGTAAAAAAGATCTTGTCGGTGCGGCATTGTCTCCACTGAAACATATAGCCACTTCATTCAACTATCACAGCACGGAACACTTCATTCGGCTCTCATTATTGGAGCCCCGAAGATGCACGAAGTGCTTCGTCAGCACTGCATCGTGTTAACGTTATGAAAATAACGTAATGAAACGAATTTGAATGTTGTGATTGATCTCTTACTATCGGGGGTATCTGCTACGACGGTTTTCAATCAAATCAGATTTTAGATACAAAGCAATATTAATAAACAGAAGTTGTCCATACATTACTCCTTCACTTACGTCATATCAGCTAAATGTAACCTTTCTAATTGTTAAATGAGGTATAGGAGTGAACGCTATGGCTACGAGAGCCGCTAACGTCAGTCTCCAGCCCGAAGACTAATTTTATGCAAATCTCCATGCAAGCTTCCTGATTTATGCATAACTACCGCGTTCTAAATCTACTTTAACCGGCTCACTGTATTCAAGACTTCGTCTACTTCTACAATTTTTACATTCCCATATTTACTTATATTACCAAATTGTCTGTTTCTTGATGCCTCAGCATGTATCCCTTGTATAAATTTCATTTTTTCTCAATTCGATTCAGTTCCTCCTTATTTGTTATTCGATTTACCCATCTATTCTTCGGAATTCTTCTCTAACACCACATTTCAGAATCTTCTATTCCTTTCTTGCCTGAACTGCATACCGCGCACATTTCGTTTCCATACTAATACCTTCAGAAAAAATTTCCTAACACTTACTATTATCAACCTGTATTTTATATCCTGTCTACTTCAGCCATCATCAGATATTTTTCTGCTCAAATCACAAAATTCATCTACGAGTTGTAGTGTTTCATATCTTAATCTAAGTCGCTGAGCACCGCCTGATATAATTCGACTATATTCCATTACCCATGTTTTGTTGTTATTCACCTTACGATCTCTTTTCAAATACTATCCATTCCACTCAACTGCTCTGCCAAGTCCTTCGTTGTCTCTGTCAGAATCACAATGTCATCAGAAAACAGTGTTTTTCTTTCTTCTCCCTGAACTCTATCTTCTTTCCACTCTTCTCCTTGGTTTCAATCAAAACCTGCTCAACGATCCGACTGGATTACATCGAGCATAGCCTACAACCCTGTCTCGCTCATTATTCAACTATATCTTCCTTTCCCAATTAATACATATTTATTGTAGACAACGTATGGAATATTATTTTTACGAATGCACTAGGGTATTCCGTATATGATACAGATATTTCCCTTGTTTCTTTAAACATTCATATGATCAATATCAGCATCACTCGATACTTTCAATACCAATACTCTAGTATTTCTTACCATACTATGAAATTCTGAACACCTACACTATAAGTATCGAAATAAAAGTATCGGTACTTAATCATAACAGTAGTATCGGAACCTTACTGTTCGACGGACGGACGTTTGTTTTACAGTATCGGAGGTGACAGAGGAGGTTTAGGGAGAGCTCACTTGAAAAATGCAGCTGGGCTGATTTCTTTCTGTCCATACACACCATGTTCCTCCCTTTTTCCGTCTACTCAGACAGGATGTCGAGTGTTTCCCAATTCGCTTTATCTGTTTCCCAAAATATATATTATGTAACAAAAGTGAGCGTTATAACTGGACGTGCCCGCTTTCAAATAATTAAACACTCCACTTGATAATTAACACTTTCAGACCTGAATATTTCATGGAGGATGGGAAATTTTTCTTTATGTGATAATACTCTCAGGTGATTTTTTAAATGAGTTTAGATGCAAGATTTATACAACAATATGTAGCCATTTTCAAAACATACTTTGTACACTAAGATCCATTTTATGAACTAAAATAACTAATTACGAAGTATTCTCTACTGTAATAATAGTGAAATGATTAGTCAATAATTACCATGCAAAATAACAACAGTATTAGATTATATTATGGAGTATAGCGAACCGAACCTCATCCATGTATTCCGGTGGTCACGAGCTGCTGCGAACTACTACATTGACTTGCTGGTATTTTTATAGTGATGTCCAACCGTTAGCAGCAATTGCTCATGATGGAAAGGTTGATTTGCGGGAGGGAACCAGGCAATGAGGTCATCGGTACCAGCGGATTAGGGAAGGATGGAGAAGGAAATCGGCCGTGCTCTCTCAAAGGAACCATCCCGGCCTTTTCGTGAAGCGATTTAGGTAAATCAGTAGAACACCTAAAGCAGGATGGCCGGACGCGGGTTTCAACCGGCGTTCTCCTGAATGCGAGTCCAGTGTACTAACCACTGCGCCACCTCGCTCGGTGAAAAGGCTGAACGTTCACAAACGTGGACCTCAGATTTGTGTTCGGATAAAATACTTCTGTTGCAGCTAAGCCACCGTCAAAGTTAATGTACGCAATTGTAGCCAGAGGGTCTGAAAGACTTAAAAAGCAAAGCAGTGAAAATATTGCACTGGCGATACCCTTTCGTTTAGCCACTCCGTTTGTAGGATAGTTGCAACGTACGTCACAAGTTAACATCTGACCTTACCTTGATCTGTAGCTTCCTGGAAACTCATCTGATTGTGAGAAATGAATGCTCATTGCGACACTTACCTGAAACAGAAAAAAATGAAGTATAGGTTAGAAACAGCGCAAAATCGATGTTTTATAACAAAACGTTAATTTTACATCATACTTTCCACGCCGTTAACAGAGCAGAGAGCACTCAGTGTAGCGAAAGCTGACTCATTGACTGTGAAGTCAACGCCGTATCCTTGGTTCAAATGGCTCTGAGCACTATGCGACTTAACTTCTGAGGTCATAAGTCGCCTAGAAATTAGAACTAATTAAACCTAACTAACCTAAGAACATCACACACGTCCATGCCCGAGGCAGGATTCGAACCTGCTCGGCTCCAGACTGTAGCGCCTAGAACCGCACGGCCACTCCGGCCGGCTTACATTAGTGCAAGCCGCAGGTATTGTTCTGTTGTCGCTGAATGTTGGATCGAAAGTCATATGAGGGCAAGGGGCAAGGGAGAAGGATGCCTGGCAATAAGAAAAAAGCACTCACTTTTCAATTGAAGTCGCCGGTTTGTTCAAAGTTCCTTCAGTGCCTGAACTACCATTGCAGAAGGTCTGCGAAATATGCATCTACGGCTACGATGACACTTTTCTTGGACTCAGATCGCTTACGAGAGGCAAACTACTGCCACACTGGCACCGACAACAGTAGCCAGAGGTAGCATAAACTGATAATTTGGGAACAGTACGTCGCGTCACATTCGCCAGCATTTCTCCAGATGAATGCCAATACTGCAGTACTGATTTTGCTCTAAAGCTAGGGCGAGAGCTTGTGAATGAGTTCTATTTTTCTCGAAAAGAACGTGTCAAATACGCACACTCTTCCCTCTTTTGCTGGAATAAGCAGACGTGTTTAACGAAAACATGAACTGAAGAGAGAAATGTTCTGTTACATACTGTAGATGACTCGTGGCGACATTGAAAACAAGATTACAAATACGTCGCACAGCTTCAAATAAATTCAGCAAAACAGAAATACCTGTATATTCGTCTGTCCAACTTCCGTGATTGCCCTTTTTGCAGATGTCCATTTCTCTTCACCCGAACTGCCTACTGTGATATTCGCTGCCGCATTATCAACAGCGTCAGAGAAATTAGAAGGGCCTCATCCTTGCTCAGCACTGCAGGTCACTTCTTTCCAGATTCATTCTTTCGGACGATTCTATTAAAATCAAGTTTACTCAGCATCGGTACTAAATTGTGATCTGCGTCTGTATGTACTCCTGGGTACACGTTACAAACTATTACGTTACTTCAGAATCTCTCTCTGACAATTATGTTATCCAGCTGGAATCTTTCCGTGTCTGCAGGCCACCTTCCCTAGAGATTTTTGAAAAGTGTATTCGCCAATAGGAGCTAAGATTTATTTCAGAACTCAGTCTTTCTCCTCCCTCATTCCTACTATCGAGCCCTAATTTATTCGTAACTCTGTCTTCTTATTCCTCTTTTGCTACAGCGTTTCAATCACCCATGAATATCAAATTTTCGTCCCCATTCATATACCGAATTACAGATTCAACATTGTTATATATTTTCTCTGCATAGGTCAGGCGTGCACTACACGCCGGAAGCGGCTACGAGGGTAGCGGAGTACGTGTGGAGTGCACATGGGGTTTTTTTAGGTTAGAGAATTCCCTCCCTAGGCCCGACAAGACGCCTCCTGAGACGCGGCAAGGCAGGAGTAGGCAAAATGCAACAAGGAATAACAATATTAATGTGCTAATAGTAAACTGCAGAAGCGTCTATAGAAAGGTCCCAGAACTGCTCTCATTAATAAACGGTCACAACGCCCATATAGTACTAGGAACAGAAAGTTGGCTGAAACCAGACGTAAACAGTAATGAAATCCTAAACTCTGATTGGAATGTATACCGCAGAGATAGGCTGGACAGTGAAGGGGGAGGCGTGTTTATAGCGATAAGAAGTGCAATAGTGTCGAAGGAAATTGACGGAGATTCGAATTGTGAAATGATTTGGGTGAAGGTCACGGTTAAAGCAGGCTCAGACATGGTAATTGGATGTCTCTATAGGCCCCCGGGCTCAGCAGCTGTTGTGGCTCAGCACCTGAAGAATAATTTGGAAAATATTTCGAGTAGATTTCCCCACCATGTTATAGTTCTGGGTGGAGATTTTAATTTGCCGGATATAGACTGGGAGACTCAAACGTTCATAACGGGTGGCAGGGACAAAGAATCCAGTGAAATATTTTTAAGTGCTTTATCTGAAAACTACCTTGAGCAGTTAAACAGAAAACCGACTCGTGGCGATAATATATTAGACCTTCTGGTGACAAACAGACCCGAACTATTTGAATCAGTTAATGCAGAACAGGGAATCAGCGATCATAAAGCGGTTACTGCGTCGATGATTTCAGCCGTAAATAGAAATATTAAAAAAGGTAGGAAGATTTTTCTGTTTAGCAAAAGTGACAAAAAGCAGATTACAGAGTACCTGACGGCTCAACACAAAAGTTTTGTCTCAAGTGCAGATAGTGTTGAGGATCAGTGGACAAAGTTCAAAACCATGGTACAATATGCGTTAGATGAGTATGTGCCAAGCAAGATCGTAAGAGATGGAAAAGAGCCACCGTGGTACAACAACCGAGTTAGAAAACTGCTGCGGAAGCAAAGGGAACTTCACAGCAAACATAAACATAGCCAAAGCCTTGCAGACAAACAAAAATTACGCGAAGCGAAATGTAGTGTGAGGAGGGCTATGCGAGAGGCTTTCAATGAATTCGAAAGTAACGTTCTATGTACTGACTTGGCAGAAAATCCTAAGAAATTTTGGTCCTATGTCAAAGCGGTAGGTGGATCAAAACAAAATGTCCAGACACTCTGTGACCAAAATGGTACTGAAACAGAGGATGACAGACTAAAGGCCGAATTACTAAATGTCTTCTTCCAAAGCTGTTTCACAGAGGAAGACTGCACTGTGCTTCCTTCTCTAGATTGTCGCACAGTTGACAAAATGGTAGATATCGAAGTAGACGACAGAGGGATAGAGAAACAATTAAAATCGCTCAAAAGAGGAAAGGCCGCTGGTCCTGATGGGATACCAGTTCGATTTTACACAGAGTACGCGAAGGAACTTGCCCCCCTTCTTGCAGCGGTGTACCGTAGGTCTCTAGAAGAGCGAAGCGTTCCAAAGGATTGGAAAAGGGCACAGGTCATCCCCGTTCTCAAGAAGGGACGTCGAACAGATGTGCAGAACTATAGACCTATATCTCTAACGTCGATCAGTTGTAGAATTTTGGAACACGTATTATGTTCGAGTATAATGTCTTTTCTGGAGACTAGAAATCTACTCTGTAGGAATCAGCATGGGTTTCGAAAAAGACGATCGTGTGAAACCCAGCTCGCGCTATTCGTCCACGAGACTCAGAGGGCCTTAGACACGGGTTCACAGGTAGATGCCGTGTTTCTTGACTTCCGCAAGGCGTTTGACACAGTTCCCCATAGTCGTTTAATGAACAAAGTAAGAGCATACGGACTATCAGATCAATTGTGTGATTGGATTGAGGAGGTCCTAGATAACAGAACGCAGCACGTCATTCTCAATGGAGAGAAGTCTTCCGAAGTAAGAGTGATTTCAGGTGTGCCGCAGGGGAGTGTCATAGGACCGTTGCTATTCACAATATACATAAATGACCTGGTGGATGACATCGGAAGTTCACTGAGGCTTTTTGCAGATGATGCTGTGGTGTATCGAGAGGTTGCAACAATGGAAAATTGTACTGAAATGCAGGAGGATCTGCAACGAATTGACGCATGGTGCACGGAATGGCAATTGAATCTCAATGTAGCGAAGTGTAATGTGATGCGAATACATAGAAAGATAGGTCCCTTATCATTTAGCTACAAAATAGCAGGTCAGCAACTGGAAGCAGTTAATTCCATAAATTATCTGGGAGTACGCATTAGGAGTGATTTAAAATGGAATGATCATATAAAGTTGATCGTCGGTAAAGCAGATGCCAGACTGAGATTCATTGGAAGAATCCTAAGGAAATGCAATCCGACAACAAAGGAAGTAGGTTACAGTACGCTTGTTCGCCCAATGCTTGAATACTGCTCAGCAGTGTGGGATCCGCACCAGGTAGGGTTGATAGAAGAGATAGAGAAGATCCAACGGAGAGCAGCGCGCTTCGTTACAGGATCATTTAGTAATTGCGAAAGCGTTACGGAGATGATAGATAAACTCCAGTGGAAGACTCTGCAGGAGAGACGCTCAGTAGCTCGGTACGGGCTTTTGTAGAAGTTTCGAGAACATACCTTCACCGAAGAGTCAAGCAGTATATTGCTCCCTCCTACGTATATCTCGCGAAGAGACCATGAGGATAAAATCAGAGAGATTAGAGCCCACACAGAAGCATACCGACAATCCTTCTTTCCACGTACAATACGAGACTGGAATAGAAGGGAGAACCGATAGAGGTACTCAGGGTACCCTCCGCCACACACCGTCAGGTGGCTTGCGGAGTACGGATGTAGATGTAGATGTAGATCTTCACCTTGTCGCTTAGGGATATACACTCCTGGAAATTGAAATAAGAACACCGTGAATTCATTGTCCCAGGAAGGGGAAACTTTATTGACACATTCCTGGGGTCAGATACATCACATGATCACACTGACAGAACCACAGGTACATAGACACAAGCAACACAGCATGCACAATGTTGGCACTAGTACAGTGTATATCCACCTTTCGCAGCAATGCAGGCTGCTATTCTCCCATGGAAACGATCGTAGAGATGCTGGATGTAGTCCTGTGGAACGGCTTGCCATGCCATGTCCACCTGGCGCCTCAGTTGGACCAGCGTTCGTGCTGGACGTGCAGACCGCATGAGACGACGCTTCATCCAGTCCCAAACATGCTCAATGGGGGACAGATCCGGAGATCTTGCTGGCCAGGGTAGTTGACTTACACCTTCTAGAGCACGTTGGGTGGCACAGGATGCATGCGGACATGCAAGTTCCCTTGCCGGTCTAGGAAAGGAAGACCGATGGGTTCGATGACGGTTTGGATGTACCGTGCACTATTCAGTGTCCCCTCGACGATCACCAGAGGTGTACGGCCAGTGTAGGAGATCGCTCCCCACACCATGATGCCGGGTGTTGGCCCTGCGTGCCTCGGTCGTATGCAGTCCTGATTGTGGCGCTCACCTGCACGGCGCCAAACACGCATACGACCATCATTGGCACCAAGGCAGAAGCGACTCTCATCGCTGAAGACGACACGTCTCCATTCGTCCCTCCATTCACGCCTGTCGCGACACCACTGGAGGCGGGCTGCACGATGTTGGGGCGTGAGCGGAAGACGGCCTAACGGTGTGCGGGACCGTAGCCCAGCTTCATGGAGACGGTTGCGAATGGTCCTCGCCGATACCCCAGGAGCAACAGTGGGAAGTGGCGGTGCGGTCCCCTACGGCACTGCGTAGGATCCTACGGTCTTGGCGTGCATCCGTGCGTCGCTGCGGTCCGGTCCCAGGTCGACGGGCACGTGCACCTTCCGCCGACCACTGGCGACACCATCGATGTACTGAGGAGACCTCACGCCCCACGTGTTGAGCAATTCGGCGGTACGTCCACCCGGCCTCCCGCATGCCCACTATACGCCCTCGCTCAAAGTCCGTCAACTGCACATACGGTTCACGTCCACGCTGTCGCGGCATGCTACCAGTGTTAAAGACTGCGATGGAGCTCCGTATGCCACGGCAAACTGGCTGACACTGACGGCGGCGGTGCACAAATGCTGCGCAGCTAGCGCCATTCGACGGCCAACACCGCGGTTCCTGGTGTGTCCGCTGTGCCATGCGTGTGATCATTGCTTGTACAGCCCTCTCGCATTGTCCGGATCAAGTACGGTGGGTCTGACACATCGGTGTCAATGTGTTCT
This sequence comes from Schistocerca gregaria, assembly GCF_023897955.1. Lineage (NCBI taxonomy): Eukaryota > Metazoa > Arthropoda > Insecta > Orthoptera > Acrididae > Schistocerca > Schistocerca gregaria. Next base: position 930,030,357 of record NC_064922.1, read on the forward strand.
TTTTTCCATTTCCAGGAGTGTATATCTGAACTATTGTTACTGCTTTTTGTTTGCTGTGAATTCTAATTGGATAATCATATCACTAAACTGTTCATAATAAATTACTGTCTCTCCTACTTTGCTATTCAGAACGAATCCTACATCATATTCTGCTCTTGTTGCTATTACCCTACACTCGTTTGTCCAGATACCCTTATCTTCCTTCGATTTCACTTTACTACCACTCACTATACCTAGATTGTGCTTTTGCATTTCCCTGCCTCATTCTAGTTTCCCCACAACGTTCATACTTCGATATTCCAAGTTTTGAATCATTGAATGTTATCCTGTCGTTGGTTATTCCGTCTTTTTCTGATTGTCACGTCCGTCTTGGCAGTCCGCTCCCAGAGATCATAACAGGGTCCAGACATTCATGGTGGTGTCTGTTTGTTCTATATCGTGTCTCCCTACCACTTTCGCGCAACGACGCTCTGAGCGTGTTTTTTTAGGGAATTGACTAGTTTGAAACTGGGCCCTGTTGCTGGTAAGGCGACGCCAGACCACACATGACATGTAGAACTCAGAAGAGTTCAGTGAGACTATCGATGATATAACCAAATACTTAATGATTTCAGCGTCAGCTCCACTGCACTCCCTGTAAAAGAATCTTAATACTAACTAAATTTGTGGAAGGGGTTCAAGGCTTTCCTATTTTTAGTTAGCTGGTAAAATAACGTCGAAAAAGCAGTTAAGTTTACCATTGGAAATTTTATTCTACTCACAAAACATCGTTTATAAATTGCACTATTGATAAAAGGAAGTGTTTTAATACAGGATGGTAAAAACCAACTGCGTTCAACAAAAATGTGAACGAATATTCCCTGAATGGGTTTCCAAGTACTAGAATGAATGGAAGGATGACCTATGCCATATCACATCTATAACTAGGTTTAAATTAAGTTTCACAAAAGAGAAAACTATCAAAATCGTCTACAGTGACCCTCAATTATCTTTAATTACTTATCTAACTTGTCGTAAGTTGCAGTGGCTGATGTGGCTTCTCAATAACTATATAACAGAGAAATCATCGCGTTTCAGATTTTTACTTCAAGTGGCTAATGTGAACACCATGAGCTTTAATTTACGATCGACACTAGTATTACGCAAAAAGGGGTGTAACAGATGAGACTTCTGCATTTCTGAGTGAAACTTTATGCGCTGTTATGCGGCATCGCGTGAGTTCATTACGTTGTCAGTGTTCGTCAGGGGGGTGGCGGCCGGCGCAGCTCCGTCCAGCTCGCCCTCTCGGAAACAACTCCCTCCTAACTTCTCCTTACTACAATTTACAGAAGTTGGTTTAAAAAAAAACTATCTGGCTGTGTTTTCATCTGACCAATTAGGGTCTCAATGTTAACTGTAAGCTCCGCCTACAAAAATTCTGTCTATCCAATGAGAAACGTTATACTTTTCGTGGTGGGGCAATGTTTTTAATGTTTGCAACGTAACAGAGACGCGAAAGGGTCTCACGCTGAAACTTGCAACTGGTGTGGTACTTTTAGCGTTATCGTAAGATCTATACTGTTCTTCTGGAGAGCTCTAGCTTTTAACATGGTCTGGGGGGTGGTCCTTGACGTAACAGAGACGTGAAAAGTCTCACGCTAAAACTTGCGGGTGGTGTCGTCCTAATGGTTAGCTGGCGGCGTGGGTATCCGGTCCGTCCCTTATCGTAGGGCTTTCTAGCTTAACACGGTTCTGCTCTCGGCTTCTGTTCTCGTTTCTCCTTTCGGAACTGCGTCTGTCTCACGGTGGGAAGGTATGACATGCATTTAGGCATTCCTGTGTTTGTCTGTGGTATTCCATTTGCTCACTCGTTACTCGTATTACTTTGGTTAATAATGTCACGATTTATTCGGAGCTATGTGACATACTACTGGATGTGCTTATCATGTCAGGGTTTTCATGGAAGGTGTTCTATTTGCCTGATACCTTACAAGGGGAGTAATATGGAATCTTTTATATATGAAGAGGTCATCATGGCACTTTTCCAATGACAGCTCACATTTTGTGAGGATATAAACTGTTTACCTTTAATGTAGAGGTTTCCATACCTTTCTGCATCCTCGTGCCATTGATAATTGTTGATTCTTCAGCGTTTTACGTGCAGGGTCTGTTACTGTGGGGAAGAATGTTGCCCAAACCTCTGTCCGCTCCAGCGCTGTTTGTGAAGGCTGTTTGCAGAATGAGGGTGATTCCTTGCAGTGGAAATCTTTGGCTGCCATTTCTGACAGTTTTCTCAAAATTTAAACAGTAACTGGGTTCGAACGAGGGACATTTCTATTACAAATTAAAAACTTTATCCTTCAACCATGGCCGGCCGGAGTGGCCGAGCGGTTCTAGGCGCTACAGTCTGCCTCGCGCATGGATGTGTGTGATATCCTTAGGTTAGTCAGGTGTAAGTAAGGGGACTGATGACCTCAGAAGTGAAGTCCCATAGTGCTCAGAGCCATTTGAACCAGCCTTCAACCATGGTGTCTTTTTTGTTGTATAAAAACAATATTTTTAATAAATCCTTTGAAAATGTCTTTCATAAATGTTTCAGATCGAAGGTGAACAAGGGCCCGTAGTGACATACACTGCTGGAAAAAACATTAGTATACATGGAAAGACGAAATCGATTTTGATCCGGTGACTGTTGATGACATATGCCACCTGGGGGACAGTGTATGTACGGAAAATGGCTTCAACGTCAACCTCCAACAGATAGCGTAGTGGTATGGCTACCAGAGAGCCATCTGTGTCTATCTTTTAATAGAGAATACTCACAGAAGGCTACGCACTAGGGTAGCTGAGAACGCAAACGCGTTGCTTTCTGGACTCGAGTAGCCGCGCCAGCCCCGGATCGAATCCACCCGGCGGATTAAAGACGAGGGCCGGTGTGCCGGCCAGCCTGGATATGGTTTTTAGGCGGTTTTCCACATCCCGCTAGGTGAATACTGGGCTGGTCCCCATGTTCCCTCTCAGTTACATGGCTCGCAGGCATCTGAACACATTCACACTATTCCATGGATTACACTCGACACAGACAGTTGGGGTACGCTACTTCCGTCCCGGCAGGAAGGGCATCTAGCTACCCCTTTAACATTCACATGCCAAATCAGATTAATGATGGCTGACCATGCGTCACTGCGGGAGGAGGCTCAAGCGATAGATAGAAAGATAGCTCACCGTCAGAAGGTTTAGTGTGATGCAAACATGGGAAGCAAGCAGGCAATCATGCCAGAGGCATGCACTCATGCGTTCTACAGCCAACTGAACGACTTTCAAAAGGGCAAATTGTGCCCTTCCAAATGGCGGGATGGTCCTTTCGGAGAACTGCCACACAAGCTGGATGTGCTGCGTCAGTTGTGCAACGATGCTGGTACCAGCGGTCACGTGAACAGTCTCACCTCTGTGGACGAGATCCTGAACGTCCATGTAGTGCAGACCGTCCGCTAGTGCTATCGGAATGTAAGGGCAGCAGTGGCAGCTGCCAGAGCACAGGTAGGGGGAGCTGTGAGCCTGGGCGTGTCAACACAAACAGTGCGAAGTGGTTATTAGCACTGCGACTCCGGGCACGTCCCTCTAGCCCGTCTTTCACCTGCTTCGAGATGACTGAGTGTTTGTGTTTCCTCATCATTTCATCATCATTCATGAAAGTGGCGAGTTTGGACTGAGCAAAGGTTGGGAATTTGTTCAGGCGCTGATTACCGCGCAGTTGAGCCCCGCAAAAGACCAAAGATCATCATCATCATCATCACCATGATCATCATCATCTAGCACGTCTTCCACTCACTCGACAGCACCGACGTGCACGGTTCGACTCATACCATCAGAGGATCACTTGGAAGATGGAACGGAGCGTCATAGTCTTCAGCGATGAAAGCAGACTCTGCCTGCACGCAAGTGATGGTCGTTTGAGAATACGACGTAGACCCGGTGAGCGATGTCTCGTAGCATGCATTCGTCCAAGATATACTGGCCCCGCGCCAGGCCTTATGGCACGAGGTGGGATATGCTACAACTCTCATTCACCTTTGCTGTTTCTGATGCGGACGCGACCCAGCGCTCCGTGCATGCAAAATGCTGCTAGACCCATTCTCTAGCCGTCCTTGCTTCGGGAAGGTGATGTGGCGTTCCAACAGGATCATGATCGTCCACACAATGGCCTTAAAACTCAACATGCTCCGCAAGACGTGCAGCAATTTTCCTGGATAGCACCATCTCCAGAATTAAATTAGATTCATATTAATACCTTCAGCTGTTGACTGGAGTTGATATATTTCAACGGGGACAGGTGAAAATGTGTGCCCCGATCGGGACTCGGACCCGGGATCTCCTGCTTACATGGAAGACACTCTACCCATCTGAGTTGTATGTCCACACACTACATTTGTAGTGTCCCACGCAGTTGGTATATACACTCCTGGAAATTGAAATAAGAACACCGTGAATTCATTGTCCCAGGAAGGGGAAACTTTATTGACACATTCCTGGGGTCAGATACATCACATGATCACACTGACAGAACCACAGGCACATACACACAGGCAACAGAGCATGCACAATTGCGGCACTAGTACAGTGTATATCCACCTTTCGCAGCAATGCAGGCTGCTATTCTCCCATGGAGACGATCGTAGAGATGCTGGATGTAGTCCTGTGGAACGGCTTGCCATGTCATTTCCACCTGGCGCCTGAATTGGACCAGCGTTCGTGCTGGACGTGCAGACCGCGTGAGACGACGCTTCATCCAGTCCCAAACATGCTCAATGGGGGACAGATCCGGAGATCTTGCTGGCCAGGGTAGTTGACTTACACCTTCTAGAGCACGTTGGGTGGCACGGGATACATGCGGACGTGCATTGTCCTGTTGGAGCAGTAAGTTCCCTTGCCGGTCTACGAATGGTAGAACGATGGGTTCGATGACGGTTTGGATGTACCGTGCACTATTCAGTGTCCCCTCGACGATCACTAGAGGTGTACGGCCAGTGTAGGAGATCGCTCCCCACACCATGATGCCGGGTGTTGGCCCTGTGTGCCTCGGTCGTATGCAGTCCTGATTGTGGCGCTCACCTGCACGGCGCCAAACACGCATACGACCATCATTGGCACCAAGGCAGAAGCGACTCTCATCGCTGAAGACGCCACGTCTCCATTCGTCCCTCCATTCACGCCTGTCGCGACACCACTGGAGGCGGGCTGCACGATGTTGGGGCGTGAGCGGAAGACGGCCTAACGGTGTGCGGGACCGTAGCCCAGCTTCATGGAGACGGTTGCGAATGGTCCTCGCCCACGTGTTGAGCAATTCGGCGGTACGTCCACCCGGCCTCCCGCATGCCCACTATACGCCCTCGCTCAAAGTCCGTCAACTGCACATACGGTTCACGTCCACGCTGTCGCGGAATGCTACCAGTGTTAAAGACTGCGATGGAGCTCCGTATGCCACGGCAAACTGGCTGACACTGACGGCGGTGGTGCACAAATGCTGCGCAGCTAGCGCCATTCGCCGGCCAACACCGCGGTTCCTGGTGTGTCCGCTGTGCCGTGCGTGTGATCATTGCTTGTACAGCCCTCTCGCAGTGTCCGGAGCAAGTATGGTGGGTCTGACACACCGGTGTCAATGTGTTCTTTTTTCCATTTCCAGGAGTGTAATAACGCCCGATAGCAGCTGAAGGTATTAATATAATTCTAATTTCGTTCTAGAAGGCTGCAGGTCATCAATGGTGTCTGTTCTTTCGGACATGTCCGAAAGAATGGGGACCATATCCATATAAGTATCTCCAGAATTGTCTCCATCGAGCACTTGTGGGATGTGATGGGAGGAGAGAAGTGCTCGTGTGCACGTCAACCAACAACTCTTACAGACCTACGTGAACAGGTCGGGCAGACGTGGAATAACGTTTCTCAGGACAGTATTCGCCGTCTGCACGATCGACTGGATGCCACAACCAGCGCCTGCATTACCACTCGGTAAGGTCTCACCACATACTAACATGGGTGTTTCAGCATGGGTCGATACCTAATACCTCATAACCGCTTGTGCTATTGATCTGTAAATGTAATCATTCCATCTACTCCATATGCACTGTTGCAATAATAAATCTTGAGTGAATTGAAAACCTCTAAAAGTCTGTTCTAATTTTTTTTACCCGGCAGTCTAATGAACGTGCCCCCCTTCTGACAGCCGTGTACCGCAAAGTACTATAGAAACGGAAGGTTTCAAAAGATTGGGAAAGAGCACAGGTAGTCCCAGTTTTCAAGAAGGGTCGTCGAGCAGATGCGCAAAACTATAGACCTATATCTCTGACGTCGATCTGTTGTAGAATTTTAGAACATGTTTTTTGCTCGCGTACCATGCCATTTCTGGAAACGTAGGAATCAACATGGATTCCGGAAACAGAGATCGTACGAGACCCAACTCGCTTTATTTGTTCATGAGACCCAGAAGATATTAGATACAGCCTCCCAGGTAGATGCCGTTTTCCTTGACTTCCGGAAGGCGTTCGATACTGTTCCTCACTGTCGCCTGATAAACAAAGTAAGAGCCTACGGAATATCAGAGCAACTGTGTGGTTGGATTGAAGAGTTTTTAGCAAACAGAACACAGCATGTTGTTCTCAATGGAGAGACGTTAAAGTAACCTCTGGCGTGCCACAGGGGAGTGTTATGGGACCATTGCTTTTCACAATATATATACCTGACCTAGTAGATAGTGTCGGAAGTTCCATGCGGCTTTTCGCGGATTATGCTGTAGTATACAGAGAAGTTGCAGCATTAGAAAATTGCAGCGAAATGCGGGAAGATTTGCAGCGGATAGACACTTGGTGCACGGAGTGGCAACTGACCCTTAACATAGACAAATGTAATGTATTGTGAATACATAGAAAGAAGGATCCTTTATTGTATGATTATACGATAGCGGAACAAACATTGGTAGCAGTTACGTCTGTAAAATATCTGGGAGTATGCGTACGGAACGTTTTGAAGTGGACTGATCATATAAAATTTATTGTTGGTAAGGCGGGTGCCAGGTTGAGATTCATTGGGAGAGTCCTTAGAAAATGTAGTCCGCCAACAAAGGAGGTGGCTTACAAAACACTCGTTCGACCTATACTTGAGTATTGCTCATCAGTGTGGGATCCGTAACAGGTCGGGTTGACAGAGGAGACAGAGAAGATCCAAAGAAGAGCGGCGCGTTTGGTATAGGGTTGTTTGGCAAGCGTGATAGCGTTACGGAGATGTTTAGCAAACTCAAGTGGCAGACTCTGCAAGAGAGGCGCTCTGCATCGCGGTGTAGCATGCTGTCCAGGTTTCGAGAGGGTGCGTTTCTGGATGAGGTATCGAATATATTGTTTCCCTCTACTTATACCTCCCGAGGAGATCACGAATCTAAAATTAGAGAGATTCGAGCGCGCACGGAGGCTTTCCGGCAGTCGTTCTTCCCGCGAACCATACACGACTGGAACAGGAAAGGGTGCAGGAAAGGGAGCTAATGATAGTGGCACGTAAAGTGCCCTCCGCCACACACCGTTGGGTTGCTTGCGGAGTATAAATTGTAGATGTAGTGTATTATCCTTCCAAGCAATAACTATAATGAAGTAGTAGACATAATATGATGCAACAGTCAGTTTAAACACTTACCAAACATATCTCTACGCTGAACATTTTTGAATTGTATGGCTAATTAATTCAAGTCGTTTATCTTTTCAGTCTTTTCTCTCACAATTAACTTTATTCGACTTGCTGCACTTAAACTCTAAATCCTTCGTATACGACTAGTCTGGTAGTGAATTTCGAATTGTGATCAGTGAATTGACATATCTTTTTGGGAAAACGGCACGGCGTTAGTGGAAGATGTGTAAGTCTGTCGGTAAATTGAAGAGCGAGCTAGCGAGTCCCCACTGTGCCAAAGCAGCTACGTCACAGGGCGCTTCTACAGGCTGTTTCACAACGCAGCACCGGCCCTGCCGCGGCGCGTGCTGTAAATCTATGGCGACGCCGTGCACAGATACGTCCCGGCTGCGTTTATTTTAAGACAAATGCGTTAAAATCATAATGAATACAAAAGACGATAGACAAAACATTATAGAGTAAATAATATTAACATAAGAACGGAAGTCTGAATTCTACTACAAACATAGAACCGAACGCCTATTCATGTTAATGTATATTCCTCTATTCGTGAGACGAACCAGATGGCGCTGATGACCTCGATGTTGAGCGAGCATAAACCCCACAACACACGAACCAGATATAGTGCAATCAATCTGTAGAATTTCAGGCTTGTTCTTACTTAGTGTTTCTACTAAAAGGTAGAAGTTCTCTTTGAAGGGCTGCATTGAAACGTGCAGCACGAAGATTCTTTAAAAAGTAATCAGAAATTTATAATTTCTTGTGTTGTATTAATTTGATTTGCACTAATTTTTGTTGACTGTCTTCGTAAACATGTCTGAAAAGTATCTGTACAATGTTATGCATATGAGGTATTTACTCTGCTGTCAGCTGTCAAAAAGGTTACATGTGTTTTGGTAGTATCAAATATTATTTGTTTCGTATAAAAGTAGATTAGAGAATCTGTACTAAATTTTGTTATAAGAATGGAATAAAGTGTATCAGATTTTTAGAAATGTTAAATATTGCTTTCGCCGAGTCTCTTATGAGTAAATCAAGAGCATGCAAGTGGTATAAATATTTCAAAGCAGGCCTTAAAGGGCGGCGGTTTTACAAGAATGGATGAGATTAAAAATTCACAGTTATGAGACCTATGAACTATCCCCAGGAAACAGTTTCTAAAGTGTCTCGGGAATTGGAAAAAAGCACTGGGATGAGTGTATAGCATGTAATGGAAAATATTTTGAAGAGGATAACATTGTTGTAGATTAACAAGTAATGTTCTTACCGAAAAATTAAAATTAATATGTGAACTCACGTCATATGTCATGGTTTTTACATAGAAGTCCAGAATCGGCATACAGGTTTCGAAAGGAATTTTAGCAGTGTTTAGAATAGCTATTGCACGCATGTTTTAAGCAATATGTCTTAGAATGATGTCAACAGTAACCGAGATAGAGTTTTAGTGACAGAATACATTCAAATGCTGCTGTTCTATAGGCATCAAAGGTTTTACGTGATTGAATCACGTTCTACTAGCGAAACGTTAATTGATTTTACCATGAACTTCTCAAATTATTCCTTGTTTTGTACAACTAGTGATAAAGATGTTTATTGCTTTGGGCCACATTTGTATTTATCTTCGAAAACTGTTTAACACTTCTGCTACCATGTAGTACATTTCTGCCAAAAGAAACTTTATAGTGTATGAGCAGAGTGAAGCTAGTTTTCCTTTTCGGCGATTCCTGTAAACCATGCGTCCTATAGTGGCGAGGCTGATGTTTGCATAAGCTGTAGCCCTTTGACTGAGACTGGAAGTATTAGCTAACAGTTCTTTTTGTGTCGCCTCCTTAACACACGCTGTAATAACGTCAGAGACGATCGAACGCTCGTAACTCCGCAAATACCTGCTCTTCTTCGTATTCTGCACATTTACTTGCAACGCAGGGCGATTATCCATCGCTTCCGGATATTGAAGTACATCAGTGAGAACACAAAGTCAACTGACTGACACTGGCAACTAAGATCCCACGAGCAGAAACGACGTGTATCACTGCACGCCGATCTACGCCTCTAGACAGGTAACGGGCAACTGATTTTGGGTGGCCCTATAGACCAGTGGCAGGGTTCTTCCGCCAAAGGCCACTTCCCCCACCAAAAGCGCTGTTCGCTATAACGGATCTTTTGCGTTGGGATAAATTTATTTTATTTTTTGTTAGATGTTTTCGTTAAGTAGCTGAATAAACTGTAATTAGGAATAATTTAATTAAGCAGAGTAGAAAAGATAAAGTCAAAGAGATGTTCATTGGGCGGACATTGTCGTAATGTAACGTCATTGCGTTGTTCGGTTGTTAAAACAAGTCGTTTGTGTTCCGTTCTGCTGTTCGGTCGTGTGCGTATCTGAAAGGAATTAATTCGGGGACTAGAATAAACTTTCACGTAATAGTTACGATTCGATGTTCCGACAAAAGGGGTTAAAGTCAGTATTAATTTGAATTGTGGGTGACAGAATTAGTTTTGACAGATACGTGAAAACGGACGTAACGAAAGTTGTTCGCATATCATCCTTGAACGTGACTTTTTATTTAATTAACGATTGCGGGCCGATTAAAAGCTATTATGATTAGGATCAATCCCTCTTTCCTCCTAGACAGTGATCATTCATTAACATTTACGTCATAAGAAAAATGATTATTAATAAAAGTGATATTAAATGACAATTACGTGTTATTACGTTAGTGTGGAACCGACGTAATATCTCTGGAATGACATTGAAATATAATTTGTGTTAAATACTGAACTGATATAGGATGTAAATTGAAATTAGTGAACATTTGATACTGAGACTATAGAAGCAGAAGCGCTTACGGTTCCTCTTCTCTAAAATGCGAAAATAGGTACGAACTTTAACTCAATAGTCGACATTATGTATTGCAAAGACATTGACATTTCATACTTATTTTGAAAACGCGCTGTTAAACAAAGGAACGCTGAGTCTCTGTACGAGTAATAAAATTAAATCTAAAAACATAATTAATAACGGCGAACTCCGCTTTTAACAAACTGTATTCCGTGTCGTCATCGGGCAATAACTGCTCAACCCTGGAGACTTATGTGGCGAAATTAGAAGTCGGGCATATAAAACAAACTTAAAAATCCATTCAAGCTACAGTGGAGTCGGCACAACACGACGTGGGCAGTGATATCGCTCTTGAGTTTACAGTCTATAGCACCAGATTACTGATTTGGCACTTTTCGGTAATTTTAGTATAAAACAGCAGAACGGTTGGGCACACTTTGGCGTTGGCAAGCCTCACTGATTACGGTAAGGCGTAGAAAGCGGTGAGCCGTTGAGAGACGGAGCCCGTGATTGGCTGGAAGGCTGGTGGGCGACGGAGCGGAGCCTCTAGCACCCCGAGGGAGGGCAGAAACCGATAAGCCATCGCCGCGCCATAAACGCGGAAACAACAGGTCGTCGTCGGCTTTGTCCAGGGCGGCGGCAGTGGAGGCCGTAATTCAATATTTACGCCCGCGTTTCTATCGCGCTGGTGGTAACAAGGTGCGCGGCCGAGGGTACATATCATTTAGCTCGCTGTCCGCTCCAGTCGGGCGAGGGGCGCGCGTCAACAGGCTCGCGTTACAAACCGGCTATTACCGTTTCCCTCGCCGCGCCGGCCGTATCTAGATGCACCTCGTATTAGCTGCGAGTGTCAAGTGCCTGCCACAATAATTGTGGCACTGTCCGCAGCTTCGATGGTGCTTTCAGCGCGCGACCTGGGGCGCTCTAGGGCAATGTACTCCATAGCGTGAAAGTGACACCTTCATGAAAATCCAGTTTATTCCGGCGTATAAAATGTTCAGACAATTTACGGGTGTGCAGCTGGGAGACGTCTTCTAGAACCGCAGTTATTCTCCAACTGGGGAACAATCAAGAATGGGGTGCCGCAAGGTTCGGTCTTGGGTCCTCTGCTGTTCTTAATATATATTAATGACTTGCCATTCTATGTTCACGAAGATGCAAAGCTGGTACTTTTTGCCGATGATACAAGTATAGCTATCACACCCAACAGGCAAGAATTAACTGGTGAAATTGTAAACGATGTTTTTTCAGAAAATTGTTAAGTGGTTCTCTGCAAATGGGCTCTCATAAATACAGTATATACAGTTCCACACAGTAAATGGAATGACACCATTAATAAATATAGACTTCGATAAGAAATCGATTGCTATGGTAGAATATTCAAAAGTTCTAGGTGTATGCATTGACGAGGGGTTGAACTGGAAAAAAACACACTGAAGATCTGCTGAAACGTTTGAGTTCAGCTACTTATGCTATTAGGGTCATTGCAAATTTAGCCGATATACATCTGAGTAAATTAGCTTACCACGCCTATTTTCATTCTCTGCTTTCGTTCGGCATCATATTCTGGGGTAACTCATCATTGAGTAAAAGAGTGTTCGTTGCACAAAAGCGTGTAGACAGAATAATTGCTGGAGTTCATCCAAGATCATCCTGCAGACACTTATTTAAAGAGCTAGAGATCTTCCTTCACTGTAGCCTCACAATTTCCATATTCACTTATGAAATTTGTTATTAACAATCCGAACGAATTCAAAAGTAATAGCAGTGTACATGGCTACCACACTAGGAGAAAGGATGGTCTTCACTACTCAAGGTTAAATCTAACTTTGACTCAGAAGGGGGTAAATTATGCTGCCAAAAAAGTCTTTGGTCACTTACCTGATAGCAGCAAAAGTCTGACAGATAGCCATATAGGATTTAAAAGGAAATTAAAAGAATTTCTTAATGGCAACTCCTTCTACTCATTAGATGAATTTTTGGATATAGTAAGTGGGGAATTTCCCAACCACCAGAAAAAAAAGATTGAGTGTCATGTAATATTTTGTGTAATGTAATATCTTGTATAGACACCTTTTATTAACCTGACACGTTCCACATCATTACGAAGTGCCGTATTCATGATCTACGGAACAAGTACTAATCTAATCTAATCTAGACACGTCATTCGATGAAGGTGAAGTGCCTGGGCTAGCAGGACAGAGCGGATTAGGTTGTGGAAAGCAGCCAAAATCAGTTCCTGTCAGTTGCACTCAATATACAAACTTTATTTATCAACACACAATATTACAACAAGGATGCAAAACAGACCAAAGTTATAACCGATCTCCTCTGATTAACTTTAGACCGGCTGAAGGCCACCTTCAAAATCCAAGACACAAGACTTAAACAAAATTGAAATACAAGGTTCTTCTGGAGGTTTCACCCAAGAATATTTTCTAAATATTTAATGTAATCGGCTGAAGGCACTGGCAAATTACTTTTAATGGAGCTAGGCTGGAGGTTGCGTATTGAGCAATAAGAGGAGGTTCAATCAAAAGGCAAAAGGCCTTATCTTAAAACATTTCTTACAAATTGGGCTGAAAGCCCCATTCAGAAACATAACAGTCTTAGGCCTGACGATTAATTTAAGAGATATTAAAGCTAGGCCGAAGGCCGCTCACCAACAAATAATTTAACGGCTTCAGCCCTAGAAAGAATTTCAATCTTAAAGGCAGAGGGCCATATCTTAAAAAACTTCATATAAAATAAAGAATAACAATCTCATGCCTTAAGGTCAAGACAAGGGCATTAATTTAAGAGATATTAATACTCGGTTGAAAGCCACACATCAACCAAATTCAAACAGGGAAATTACTGCATAACACACAAGGAACGGCGCTCAGAAGTTTCCAAGGGTCGGCCTGGGATTGTAACACTGACGCCCCTTCAGGTGAGACAGGCTGCCTGTCCAACGACTTGTTGATGTGAAGGCAGTCCATCCGTCAAGACAGCCGACCGACCAGTCAACGAGATCAGTTCCGCTCCACGCAACCAGCAAAACGACCACAAGATTTCAATACAACGACACCCAGAATATTGGCGCCTACAAGGACCAACAACACCACAGCTGTCGAACTACACACCGCGCTGGACGGCAACGAAACGATGTGGAAAATACACTGCCGAAAATTACGTCAACGACCATGGCAGGTAACCGGAACGTCAACGGCCTCAAGGCAGGAAATACCGCTGGTCAACTTCAATAACAGGGAATAAATTAAATTAAACTCCACGCCAACCGACCGACTGCCCAGGCCCGGGAACGGTGAAAGGACGAAATATTCGTCTGCCGATGAGACGACCAACCGAACGACCAACCGACGGTCGTCCCGCTCCAGTCTCCCTCCGTCGGACAGTTCATGTGTGTCGCCAGCGGTCGGTGAGCACCGGCTGTCTGCGCTTCACCGGCTCTCCGTCCCCGACTTCACTGCTGCTGCGTCCCGACTGCACTGATGGTCCGTCTCCAACTGACTGACAGACACACGACCACCCGGAAATTCTATCGGTCGCTCCAGAGACGGTACGACAGTGCACTTATCGCTGCGTGCTGCTGCTGCCGCTCACGGGAAAGTAAGGCAGCAAGTTAGTGACGCCAGTAAATGGAATGAGAAAACGAGGCGGCACTACCTCAATAGAAGATGACAAACAGTTAATGGGATGACCACGACCCGTGCACGGCTCAATGAAACTTCAGTTTCTTCCTGCGTATAAAATGTTCAAGCAATTTACGGGTGTGCACCTGGGAGACGTCTTCGAGAACCGCCGTTATTTAGTCACGTGATTCGATGACCGTAACGAGGTGGTAACAACGTCTAAGGCCTTGTTGCCTTACGCAGATAGCTTTTTCGACAGGATCTTTCGTATTCTGCGGTAACATGATGTGAAATATACTATAACCGTTTTAGGATTTACAAAGAGTGGTCCTGCTTTACCTAACCGAGTGTCTACCGTATCCTTGCAGTTTCGGCAGTGGTCCGACCATGAGGACCGTGGAGCACTGGTGCATAGAGCATCAGCTTACAACAGCCCAGGAAATGTGTTATTGCAGAACATTTCTTGGCACCGGTCATCCTACGGCATACAACAACACGGAGATTCTAGTATGCACTTGCAACTACTGGGACAGCTCTCTCTCTCTCTCTCTCTCTCTCTCTCTCTCTCTCCCTCTCTCACTGTGTCTGCCCATCTCTACCTTTTCTCTCCATCTTCTCCTCACCCTGCCTATCTCCCCGTCATACACTCTGTCTACATCGCCTTCTCTCCCCTCTCTCTACCCAACTCCTCTTTCCTCCACTCTGTCTGACTCTTCCCTCCTTCTTTCCATATCCTCTTCATCGCTCTATCTGTATCTATATCCACTTCCCACCTTTCTCTGTCCATCTCTTCCTCACCCTCTCTCTGTCTATTTCCTCCTCCGCCTCTCACTCTTTCCATCTCCTTCTCCCCCACCCTTCTCTGTCCATGACCGCTATTCCAGCAGGAGGATGGTGGTTCTTACCCCCACACTATTGGTTTCCAGATAGTAGGTAAAATGTGTAAAAAAGATTTGTCGAAATTGATCAAGGGGTTAGGAAGAGAGCGCATCTCACATATACTTTATATACATGTAATATACTTCGAACATTTTTTACACCTGTATCTCTAGCGAATTACGCTCAGCTGGCCGCTGTTCTAGGCACTTCAGTCCGGAACCGCGCTGCTGCTACGGTTGCAGGTTCGAATCCTGCCTCGGGCATGGATGTGTGTGGTGTCCTTAGGTTAGTTAGGTTTAAGTAATTCTAAGTCTATGGGACTGATGACCTGAGATGTTAAGTCCCATAGTCCTTAAAACCAATTGAACCATTTGAATTACGCTCTGCTTTTAGTTTTTACATAGCCCAATGTGTTTATGATGGCGTATCTCCTCAACTTCTGAAGAAAAAAAGTGGTTCAAATGGTTCTGAGCACTATGGGACTTAACGTCTATGGTCATCAGTCCCCTAGAACTTAGAACTACTTAAACCTAACTAACCTAAGGACATCACACAACATCCAGCTATCATGAGGCAGAGAAAATCCCAGACCCCGCCGGGAATCGAACCCGGAAACCCGTGCGTGGGAAGCGAGAACGCTACCGCACGACCACGAGATGCGGGCAACTTTTGAAGATACATTCAGTGGTGTAAGTGAATACTGTCTGCAAAATGTGTCAGGAATAGAACTGGTAGTGAAGAAGTAATAAATTGAAAGGTCATGCCTGATGCTGGTTGGTTGGTTTGTGGGGGTTGAAGGGACCAAACTACAAAGGCCATCGGTCCCCATGCCTGATGCAGCAGTTTCATTACATGAATAGCGAAAATGTAATAAGCGATAAACATTTTTCCTTTCATAATTTTGTGCGGGGTTGTCAGCCAGAGAAAGTTTCGTAAAGGTTCGAAATTATATCTAAAGTATGTTTCAAGTGACTAAGCGCTCTCATTCACAAATACAGGACGGATAAAGTCTGGGTATTTGCATGTCTTTTTTACTCCCACAGGGGTTCTTTCCAGACATTAAGTAATATTTTACCACGTTTGGTACAAATGGATCCAGTAGCTTAAGAGGAAATGTGGAACGAAACACTTCTGTTTCTGACGTTTCGAACAGAACTCTGGCGGGCGTCTTCAGAGGAGCTAGGTACAAAAGAGTCTCTTGGACCACGATCGTATACCCCGAAAGGTTTCCCAGCGGCAACAGAAGAAATACTTCAGTTGATCTAAAAAAGAAGAAAGAACAAAAATGTTCGGGGAAATTCAGGAATCAGAAATACAAGTCGCTGAGGAATGAAATAAGATGAGATGACTGCATGAAAAATGTGAAGAAATCGAAAAACAAATGACTGACAGAAGGACTGACACAGCAAATAGGAAAGTGAAAACGACCTTCGGTGAACTTAAAAGCAGGTGTGGTAACATTAATAGTGTAAAAGAATTCTACTGTTAAATGAAGAGGAGACAGAAGATGGATGGAAAGAGTACACTGAAGGTCTCTATGAGGTGAAAGATTTGTCTGATATGATGGAAGAAACCACAGGAGTAGCTTTAGAAGAGATAGGAGATCCATATTTAGAATCAGAATTTAAAAGAGCTTTGGAAGACTTAAGATCAAATAAGGCAGATAGGATAGATAACATTCCACCAGAATTTCTAAAATCTCTGAGGGAAGTGGCAACAAAAAAACTAATCACATTGGTATGTTGTATGTATTTGTCTGGCAATATACCACCTGACTTTAGCAAAAATATCATTTACCCAGTTCCGAAGACCCCAAAAGCTGACAAGTGCGAGAATTATAGTACAATCAGCTTAACAGCTCTCGGATCCACGTTGCTGACAAAAATAATATACAGAAAAATGAAAAAGAAAACCGAGGATGTGTTAAGTGACGATCAGTTTGCCTTTAGGAAAGATAAAGGCACCAGAGAGGCGGCTGTTGAAAATGGAAACAAGATTAAATAATAAAAGAATAAATCAAGACACGTTCATAGGATTTGTCGACCTGGAAAAAGCGGTCGACAATTTCAAATGGTAAAAGATGTTTGAAATTCTGAGGAAATTAGGGGCAAATTATAGAGAGAGACGGGTAATATGCAACATGTATGGGAGGCAAGAGGGAATAATAAGAGAGGAAGACCAAAAACGAAGTGCTCGGATTAAAAAGGGTGCAAGACAGGGATAGTTACCAACCGTGCACAGGCAGGGTGACTACTCCAGCGACCTAACAAATGGTGTAAATTGCCCTGAAGATGACCCCATCGCGGGTTGAAACCAGTTGGCGGCAAAGTAAATAATGCGATTGTGACTGTCATTTTGAATAATTATTGACGTTTCGTTTCACAAACATTTTGTTAGCCAAATTGCCATTACTTCTGCCCGTATCGCAAATATATCGTCTAGTTGCATATGGTCCATAATACAGTATTTCTGTAATAATCCCACGTGATGATGAGTCCGCAGTGACAAAAAAACTAGCTCTTTGTACAATAAGTCGTATCAAATTAAAAAGTGACTGCATATTATACGAAGGTCATTTCACAAATAATATACGGGTTGGTATTACTGTGGACTGTCTGATGCAACAACAATGAATACTGCGTCAGCTGATGAAGAAGCCCGCGTTTTAGTTTTTCCGCTGGATAAACTTTGCAGGGGCCTCTGGTACTATGACTGTTGACGACGAGAGGTCGAACATTAAGTTCGCAAGTTTACGTGGCAAAAACCCCTCAGAAATTGACAGTTCATTAAGTGAAGTTTGTGGTGAGTTTACAGTGGACCGTAGTGCAGTTTCACGTTGGGTTAATCGTTATCGTGGTGGCTGTATGAGCACAGATGATAATCCAAGACCCGTAAGGCCAAAAGCGTCAGCAGATGAACCAAGTGAGAAACTTGTGGTAGATGCCGGCCGGGATGGCTGAGTGGTTGTAGACGCTACAGTCTGGAACCGCGCGACCGCTACGGTCGCAGGTTCAAATCCTGCCTCGGGCATGGATGTGTGTAATGTCCTTAGGTTAGTTAGGTTTAAGTAGTTCTACGTTGTACGGGACTGATGACCTCAGAAGTTAAGTCCCATAGTGCTCAGAGCCATTTGAACCATTTTTTGTGGCAGATGCACTTGAAGAAGATCGCAGTGCGACCTGTGAGGAACTCTCTGAAGCCACGGATACATCAGTATCCGTATTCTGACAAACGTTTGGAGAAGAGCAAAATTTCTGCTAGTTGAGTCCCACACTGATTGACTGCTGAAGAGAAGCAGAAATGTCTACATTGTAGCCTTCCTCAAACTACGATTCGATCTTGAAGATCAAGGATCCTTGTATCGAATTGTCACTATTGATGAAACATGGATTAGAGACACTGAAGCGGACTTGAGCTCACAATCCAATGAGTGGAGAGCTTCAGATTCTCTACGTCCAAAAAAATTTCGACGCGCTCAATTAAATCTCGCGCAAATGAAGACTTTTGCTTATGATCACCAAGAAATCATGATGACAGACAGAGAGTCTTGTGGAACATGTGTCACAGCAGTGTTTTATTGTACCGTCATGCAAAACTTGCATAGAAAAATGCACAAAATCCGACCTCAGTTTCTCGAGGCTGGTTTACTCATTCTCCACGACAATGCTCGCTCGCAAATGTAACGCAAAAACTGCGCGAGTACGAATGGGAAGTATTGCCGCATCCTCTGTACAGCCTAGACATGAGTCAGCCAGACTTCGACTTGTTCCCAAAGTAGAAAAAAAACCTATGCTTGGGCGTCTTTATCTTTCCCAGGAACCGAGTGAGGTGTCGCAGACTTGCATTTGGGAGGACGACGGCGAAAACCCGCATCCGGTCATCCCGATTTAAGTTTTCCGTGTTTTCCCTAAATCGCTTCAGATAAATTCCGTGATGGTTCCTTTGAAATGGTACGGTAGATTTCCTTCCCCATCCTACCTTCTTCCGATACAGCTGATGACCTCGATCTTTGATCCCCTCCCCCAAACCAACCAACAACAACTTCTTTCTCTGGAAGAGCTTTCTACCCGAGTCATTCAACAGATCAAAAGAAGAGTTTTCTCGGAAGGAATAATAGAACTTTCGAGACGTTGGGATATTGAAAAAAATGTGTGCACTATTTATGAAATAGCAACTTCATTCGGGCTTGTACACAACCTTTTATCATGACTCGTCTGCAAAAGGGGCTCGGTTATGCACAGTTGCATTCGCGCGCTATATTGAGTAAATAGCCAGCCTAAGTACAGCAATGAATGAATTCAAGTATATGTCTACATCACGATCGTTCACAAATGATTTACACCGACAACAGTTTAGAATGAAAACGTTTTTATTTTACTAAATCACATCCACAAAACAAACTGATACTATGTCGGCGGCTCTTAGCCCCACCGGCCTTACCGCACGATCCAAAGACCTCGACCTTTGTCCCCTATTCTCTGTCTTGTGTTCGATCACGAGACACTATATTAGTCAAATATATTATTTCTAAACATGGCCATCATGCGTTTACAATGTTACAATATTACAATACGTAAAACTAAATACCTTATATATTTTGTAGACAATCATGAGATTATTTACATATTTAAGGGCACTCCACTTTTTGGCAGTTTCAGCCCTCTTCTTTTGTTTAATCACGTCTTTGCCTAAAAGGTGTGACATACGAAATGCTCATTTTGCTCTACATAGATCGAAAACTGAAGAGTACCTTTACAATAAGAGACAATAACATATTATGCACAGGTTCTCAAATATTCTTAGAACTTAATTTTTATAAAAAAAAACGTGTTCTTTAATGTCCAAAATATTATCCCTGCTACTATGCTTTAAATTTGAGTTTTGAACTATTTTGAAGAGCTCTTATGTTTATGGAGTACTCGTGTTTCAGTGATCAGATACCCAGCAAACCCAATGATTAGCAAAACAAGCACACCTTACACTATTAACATATGTACCAAGTTATGCACTGAGACATAAGCAATTATGTAACTAACAAGGGAATCTCCCCATCGCACGCCCCTCAGATTTAGTTATAAGTTAGCACAGTGGATAGGCCTTGAAAAACTGAACACAGATCAATCGAGAAAACAGGAAGAAGTTGTGTGGAACTATGACAAAAATAAGCAAAATATACAAACTGAGTACTCCATGTGCAAATAAGCAACATCAAGGACAATGTGAAATCAGGAGCGCCGTGGTCCCGTGTTTAGCGTGACCAGTTGCAGAACAAGAGGTCCTTGGTTCAAGTCTTCACTCGAGTGAAAAGTTTAAAATTTTATTTTCAGACAATTTTTATCTGTCCGTCCGATGCGAGGTAACTGCGCCGTAGTGTAGGGACGCTACACCTAAACAAACATTCAAACACATGACATCAGTCGACTACAGCGCACGGAAGAGAGAGCATTCCTGCTGACGAGGCTCCCTGGCGGCAGTTGACTGTTCGATACTTTGGACGGACAGACAATAATTGTCTGAAAATAAAAGATTAAACTTTTCACTCGAGGGAAGACTTGAACCTAGGACCTCTCGTTCCGCAATTGCTCACCCTAACCACGGGACCACGTCGCTCCTGAGCTCACATTGTCCATGATTTTGCCTATCTTCCTCATTGACTAATCGGTTTGTACATTTTGCTTATTTTTTTTCATAGTTCCACTCAACTTCTTCTTGTTTTCTCGATTGATATGTGTTCACTTTTTCAAGCCCTATCCACTGTGCCAAGTTATAACTAAATCTGAGGGGGGTGGGATGGGGATGTTCCCTTGTAAGTAATTCAATGTGAAACTGTTATATGCTGCCTCCTCTCTTTATCAAGAAGGTGAATCCATAAATATACCGAGCGAGGTGGCGCAGTGGTTAGCACACTGGACTCGTATTCGGGAGGACGACGGTTCAATCCCGTCTCCGGCCATCCTGATTTAGGTTTTCCGTGATTTCCCTAAATAGTTTCAGGCAAATGCCGGGGTGGTTCCTTTGAAAGGGCACGGCCGATTTCCTTCCCAATCCTTCCCTAACCCGAGCTTGCGCTCCGTCTCTAATGACCTCGTTGTCGACGGGACGTTAAACACTAACCACCACCACCACCACCATAAATATATTGACTTGTGCTTGCTACACCCCAATTGTTCTTCCACAGTAAACATTACCACATCCAGTTAAAATGTTCAAATGGTTCAAATGCCTCTGAGCACTATGGGACTCAACTGCTGTGGTCATCAGTCCTTAGAACTACTTAAACCTAACTAACCTAAGGACAGCACACACATCCAAGCCCGAGGCAGGATTCGAACCTGCGACCGTAGCAGCAACGCGGCTCCGGACTGGAGCGCATAGAACCGCACGGCCACCGCGACCGGCACCACAGCCAGCAAATTAGTTATACTATTACAGTATCCCTACTAGCCTCACGAAATGTACCTCGTACGAACATAAACCACCACTGCGTTCTGAGTACGAGTGCGAAAAGGAGTTAGCAAACTGCGCCGAATCTGTCTGTGTCGAACCGGAAGCTCATCCAGAGCTTACAGAGAACTCAGCTCTGCAACAGCCAGCAGTATTCGGTTCACACGTTCCGGGCCTCGCAGGCAGGTCCCTCCAGAACTTCCGCTACACGTGAAGAATGTCTGCCCCGCAGCGAGGCCTCGAGCTGCGCAGAGCATCCGCGCGATGCTGACTGCGGAAGAACGTGCCGGGCCGCGGAAGGCGGCCCGAGGCGCGGCGGCTGTGGGGCGTTTACAGGAAACAGTCGGCGGCGGAGCGTATTAGAGATGCAGAAAGGGGGCGGCCCGCTGTTCTCGGCAGCATTCGATTACGGCACTCGTGGAGGGCCATCCATCCCCGTCAGCCGGGCCGAGCATTTTATCTCGCCCCTGCAGCAGCGGCAGAGCCACGGTCCCTCGCCCTCGGCGTCGGTGTCGGTGCGGCGTCGGCGTCGCGCCGCGGATAATGAGCGCTGACTGCTGCCTGGGGCAGGGGACGCTAATGGCCGCGACAAGCCCGGGGGCGGCGGCGCAGCCCACCAGCCCCGCCGGGGGCTCTGGCCGCAGGTCCAGCGAGCACAGCTTCCGCCTATCGTACTGAAACGACATTTCCGTCCCAGCCTCGGAGCTTACGTTGCGTCGCGCACTCTCTCGGCTGCTTCTTCAATCCACCTGCTCTTGGTGGTACGCGCTTTTTTTTCTTTATTGTTAATTTCACACCTGACACAGGTAGGCCAGCAGCAGCATACTACGCCGCTACATCTACATCTACATCCATACTCTGCAAGCCACTTGACGGTGTGTGGCGGAGGGTACCTTGAGTACCTCTATCGGTTCTCCCTTCTGTTCCAGTCTCGTATTGTTCGTGGAAAGAAATATTGTCGGAATGCCTCTGTGTGGGCTCTAATCTCTCCGATTTTATTCTCATGGTCTCTTCGCGAGATATACGTAGGAGGGAGCAATATGCTGCTTGATTCTTCGGTGAAGGTATGTTCTCGTAACTTCAACAAAAGCCCGTACCGAGCTACTGAGCGTCTCTCGTGCAGAGTCTTCCACTCATCTATCATCACCGTAACGCTTTCGCGATTACTAAACGGTCCTGTAACGAAGCGCGCTGCTCTCCGCTGGATCTTCTCTATCTCTTCTATCAACCCTATCTGGTACGGATCCCACACTGCTGAGCAGTATTCAAGCAGTGGGCGAACAAGCGTACTGTAACCTACTTCCTTTGTTTGCGTATTGCTTTTACTTAGGATTCTTCCAATGAATCTCAGTCTGGCATCTGCTTTACCGACGATCAACTTTGTATGATCATTCCATTTTAAATCACTCCTAATGCGTACTCCCAGATAATTTATGGAATTAACTGCTTCCAGTTACTGACCTGCAATTTTGTAGCTAAACGATAAGGGATCTCTCTTTCTATGTATTCGCAGCACATTACACTTGTATACATTGAGATCCAATTGCCATTCCTTGCACCATGCGTCAATTCGTTGCAGATCCTCCTGCATTTCAGTACAATTTTCCATTGTTACAACCTCTCGATATACCACCGCATCATCCGCAAAAAGCCTCAGTAAACTTCCGATGTCATCCACAAGGTCATTTATGTATATTGTGAATATCAACGGTCCTACGACACTCCCCTGCGGCACACCTGAAATCACTCTTACTTCGGAAGACTACTCTCCATTGAGAATGACATGCTGCTATCTAGGAACTCTTCAATCCAATCACACAATTGGTCTGATAGCCCATATGCTCTTACTTTGTTCATTAAACGACTGTGTGGCTCTTAGGCCACAGATAAAGATAATGACACAAAAGAAGACAATCGCAGAAGAGACATGGTGGATATACAAACGTAGACATACAAGATTAAAACACACGGAGCCGTTCACGGGCGCAGAGTCCAAAATAAAAATGTTCAGACACGTGGACACGCACAGAGATGTCACACGTGAACGTTGGAGCACAAAGGAGTAAACACTGGAACACTTGAGCACGAAGACGACGGCACACACAAACACTAGGCAATGATCTCCGGCGCTCGAAAGTTCACTATACGTGTGCGAGTCCAGGGACCTGCCAAAAGAGAAGAAGCGGGGGAGGAGGGAGAGGGGAGTGTTTAGATGCCAGTGGCAGAGGATATGGGAGGGGGAGGAAAGAAGATAAGGGGTAGGGGAAGCCCAGGGGGAGGAGGAAGGGAGGAGGGAGAGAGGGTGCCCTCGGGGAAAAACACAGGGTGTGGTAGAGGAGGATAAAAGTTGGTAGGAGGGGTGGGTGGAGAGGATGAGGGCATCATCGGGGAGGAGGAGTTGGTGGAAATCACCTTGGGCGAGGATATGGAGAGATTGAGAGCAGGTGGGATGTGGGAATGGAGGTGCGGCAGCGGACGGGGGTGGGAGAGGATGGGAGAGACAAGCAGGGGAGAGGGATCAAGTTCGTGGGATGTGTAGAGGATCCATATTCGTTCGAGGAAAAGAAGGAGGTGCGGGAACGGAATAAGGTAATATAGGGTCCGCTTGGGGGAGGGGAGACGAATGCTATAGGCGAGGCGGAGTGCGTGGCGTTCTAGTATTTGAAGGGATTTGTAAAAGGTGGGAGGGGCGGAGGTCCAGGCAGGATGGGCGAACAGAGGATAGGGCGGATGAGGGATTTATAGGTGTGGAGGACGGTGGAGGGATCCACACACCATGTGCGGCCAGAAAGGAGCTTGAAGAGACGGAGTCAGGAGCATGCCTTGGCTTGGATTGTCTGGAGATGGCGGGTCCAGGAGGGGCGACGGTCAACACTGACGCCAAGGTACTTAAGGGTGAGGGTGAGGGCGATAGGATGGCCATGAATGGTTAGATAGAAGTCGAGAAGACGGAAGGGAGGGGTGGTTTTGCGTACAACGATCACCTGGGTATTGGAGGGATTGACCCTGCGCAACCACTGGTTTCACCAAGCGGTGAACCGGTCAAAATGGGATTGGAGAAGGTGTTGGGAGCGTTGCAGGGTGGGGGCGAGGGCAAGAAACGCGGTGTCATCAGCGTCCTGGAGAAGATGGATGGGGTTGTTTGAGAACATAGAGTCGATGAAAGGCTGCAAATGGACTCCAAGTAGCCGAACACACCGATTTACAGTCAGTGATCGGTTCAGCTGGACCAGTGGACCCAGTCCAGTCCACTTAAAGACGGCCCACATCATTATGGAGCCACCAGCAGCTTGCGCAGTGTCTTGTTCACAACGCGGTTCTTGACTTCGTGGAGTCTACGCGACACTCGAACCCTACCGTCAGCCCTTATGAACTGAAATCGGGACTCATCCGAACAGGCGACGGTTTTCCAGTCGTCTTGAGTCCAACCGGTATGATCAGTATCTCAGGAGAGGCGCTGCAGCCGATGTCATACTGCGAGCAAAGGCAGCGGTCAACTGCTGCCATAGCACGTTAACGCCAAATTTCACCGCACTGCCTTAACGGATACTTTCTTCGTACTTCCCACATTGATTTCTGCGGTAATTTCGCGTAATGTCTCTTGTCTGTTAGCACTGACAACTCAACGCGAACGCTACTACTATCGGTCGTAAAGTGAAGGCCATCGGATACTGCGTTGTCCGTGGTGAGACGTAATGCCTGAAATGTGGTATTCTCGGCCCACTCTTGAGACTGTATCAATGTTGAATTCCCTAACGATCTCCGAAATGGAATGTCCCATGCGTCTAGTACCAACTAGTATTCCACGTTCAGAGTCTGTTAATTCGCGTGGTGCATCCATAAACATGTAGCAAACCTTTACACATGAATCACGTAAGTACAAATGACAGTTCGGCCAAGGCTCTGCACTGTTACACCTTGTCTACTCAATATTACAATCATTTGCATCTCTGCATATTGCTATCCATGCCTTTTGTAACCTCAGTGTAAATATTAGTGTCAGTGACATTGAGAAACAGCTGATATCGTTAAAACGGAACAGAACTCCACGGCCCGATAGGATCCCTACCAGCTTTTCATACCCAATTTCCGGCTGAGTTATCCCTTCTATTAACTACAACCTACCGTAGATATCTCGAACAAAAAAGTATGGCCAGGACCGGGATCAAAGCGCAGGGGCAGCGCGAATGACCTGCCAGAGCGTGTCAATGTGTTGAAAAAATTAAACTGTCAAACTCTTGAAGATAGGCGGAAACCATCCCGGTAAAGGCTGCTAACAAATTTTCAAGAACGAGGAAAATACTACAATGCTACTACACATTGCAACCATAGAGATCGTGAGGACAAGTTTAGATTAATTACAGCTCTTACAGGGGCATTTGAACAACCATTCTTCCCACGCTCCATACATGAATGGAAATCCCTAGTAACTGTTACAGTCAAATGTACCCTCTGCCATGCACTTCACAGTGATTTGCAGAGTATAGATGTAGATGTAGACGAATTCTCTGCTCTGCTAGACATGTAAAATTCGTTTAACTAAGGCTCATCAGATTCTCTTTCACTTGCGAGACAAATTTATCACTAGTCCAAAGTTGCCAAGAAGCAATCCAACTTTGAGGCGACTTCAAAAAGTACGTTGTACATTATCATGGCATGCCAAAAAGTTGGAAGTCTCATGGTGCATAACTGGGTTGTTTAGTGGATAGTACATAGTTCCGCGTAGTCAGCGCGTACACAAATTTCCCACTAGAGCGCGCCCCGCTAAGCACAACAGCGCAGGCGCAGTACTCGTCCGTCTCCACATTACGAGATGGCGCTGTCTTAGAGACGGACCAAATTCTGCTTCCGCCGATCAGCGTATTAAAATGTAACGCAGCCAATGAGATTGCTGCTGACGTAGAACCTTTTCTCAAAATGGTTCAAATGGCTCTGAGCACTATGGGACTTAAAATCTATGGTCATCAGTCCCCTAGAACTAAGAACTACTTAAACCTAACTACCCTAAGGACAACTCACAACACCCAGCTATCACGAGACTGAGAAAATCCCTGACCCCGCTGGGAATCGAACCCGGGAACCCGGGCGTGGGAAGCGAGAACGCTACTGCACGACCACGAGATGCGGGCAACCTTTTCTCCTCGCGGACCACACTCGCACAGTGATACATGAAGACACAAGGTATTACAACGAATGTACAGACCTCAGATTAGTCAGTCTGCATTAGTCTGCATTTGTATGTACTAGGCTATAGTCAAGTTTCAGTCTGCACCTAATAAGATTATCATATTCCTGTACATAGCCATGAAGAGAAATGTGTAGCCACTTTGTCAAGTGTCAGAGATATGTGAGAATAAGATTAACGTACCAAGACCAAAGGAACTTCAGATTTTCAATTGCAAACAGCATCCAGAATCAAGTTTAGTACGGTTTATAATTGTTATTATTTTAATAAATGTGTGTGAAAATTAATCAAGTTCTGTTTAAAGTTGACCACCATCAATCTGCTACTCTAAGCGTACAAGTGGCATTTCTATCGTCTGACCTAACGGCAGAAGATAAACACGTCACAATAAGACCACAAGACATATTGCTGACACTCTCCTACTTCATTAGAGCTACCAGTCAAATAATCTGATGGTGTGCGTACCGAAGGTCTTACAGTACGCACACCACAACAGTTAACATAGTTTCCAGTGCTGGGTTACTATTACAAAGGTATATCGGCAGCGTGTAAAAATTCAAAAAACGCAGCATTATTCACAGAAAGTAGGATGGTGACACTCGTAGGAAACGCTGCGTTCAGACAAAGTAATTTTTGTGGAAAAATTGGGAACTTTGTGGTAATGTCTTATCTGGCCAAACTCCGGAGATCATCGGTCTCTAAACTTAAGCAGAACTTAACCTAACTTAAACTAACTTACGCTAAGGACAACACACACGCCCTTACCCGAGGGAGGACTCGAACCTTTGACGGGGGAAGCCGCGAGAGCCGTGACAAGGCGCCCTAGACAGCACAGATACCCGGCGCAGCAACTTTTGTGAAAAAGATTGTCTGTGCGTGTCGTATTTTGCATACACAAAGAGGATGTGATCCATGTCATCTCCTGTTGAGTTATTACAGTCACAGGGAGGAGGTGAATCGGGAAGCTTCCATGGTTGAATCTCATGCGGCAGACAGTAGAAAAAGCCCTCTGCGTAAGCGAAAATTGCGAAACCATGGTATATGTGGAATAGCACGCTGAACACAGGTGCAATAGCTTCCCCTGAGTAGCTGCGATGCATTCCAGCCCTCTTACCATTGTTGAAAGGCATTCTGTGTGGCCACACAGTACAGTTTATGGGGCAAATGTCTGAGGTCGATGGAAGTTCCGGAGTTTGTGGCTTATTCAGCAAGATTGCTGACTTCTTCGTTATGTATTCTTCCGCTGTGAGACTTATCCCATAGGAATTCTATCGCCTGCCTTTGGATTTTGCACTTGATGCATTGCCAAATGATTGCCAAGATGAAGTTGCTTATTTTAGAATTCCACTCCTTATGCCATAGATATTGTAAAGTGCAATTAGAATAAAATAGGACCATATAAACATTAAGCTGACATATTTTGAGACTTCTGGTATGGCTACAGCTTCCGCAGAAAAAACAAAAGTTTCATTTAGCAGTTGGAACATTACTAAGACATGTATTTGTGGATAGAGACAGGCACATCTTACAGTTTCTCTCTCTCTTAATTAGGAGCCATCAGTATACATGTACAAGCAGTCCAGCCATTTCTGGTATACAAGGCCCTTTATACGAGGGATATTCTGAAAGTAAGGAACTATAGGTCGCGAAATGGAAACCACAGTGAAAATCAAGACACAGCTCTGATATATAATACTTTGTATGCGTATAAAATCAACTCGTCCAAGTTCTGGTCAGCCTTCCCTCGCCTTACCGGAACTAAACCCTCCCCCTACTATCCTCTTCTCCATGATGATCACCCCTTCCCTGACACCCTTAGTAAGGCCAATCACTTTGCCTCCTACCTGACTGATGTCTTTTTCATCCCCGATGATCCCCAGTACGATTACTCCCTCTTCCCGGATGTCCACGATCGAACTGACACCCCTGTCCCTCCCCTCGCACCTGGTTTCCAGTACTTGCACAACATTGCACACACGGAACTCAATGCCCCAATCACTACACAGGATCTCATTGCTACATTCCGCACAAAACGCAACACCGCTCCTGGTCACGATCGTGTCACCTATCGTCACCTTCGTGAAGCTCCTGCCTCTTTCCTCTCCACCTCGGCCAGGCTCTACAATGTAGTCCTGTCCACCGGTTACTACCCCGACCTGTGGAAAACCTCCCGTATCCTGATGTTCCTTAAAACTGGTGAACCGCCGTCTGCCGTCTCTTCCTACCGTCCCATCAGCCTTACCTCGGTCTTCAGCAAGGTCCTGGAATCTATCCTCACCCGCCCCATCCACCAACATCTCCGCCAGCACCGCCTCCTTCCCGTTACCCAGTGTGGCTTTCGGCCGTCCTTTTCTTCCGACGACCTTCTCCTTCACCTCACTCATCTCCTTCCCGACCAACTTAATTCGTCGCTCCGCTGTCTTCCTCACCCTGGACCTCGAACGAGCTTATGACCGCGTATGGCATTCCGGTCTCCTCTTCAGGCTCCAAACCTTCGCCCTTCCCATTAACTACGTCCGTCTGATCGGCTCCTTTCTCTCCCACCGTCCTTCCTACGTCACCATCCATAACACGGATTCCTACACCTTTTTTCCCTCCGCTGGTGTGCCCCAAGGCTCCGTCCTCTCCCCCCTTCTGTACCTTTTGTATACAGCGGACATGCCGCCGCCGTCACCCCCCGTCAACCTTCTCCAGTTTGCCGATGACACCGCCTTCCTTGCCCTTGCCCCCACCCTGCAGCGCTCCCAACACCTTCTCCAATCCCATCTTGACCGATTCACTGCTTCGTGCAACCAGTGGTTGCTCAGGGTCAATCCCTCCAAAACCCAGGCGATCATTGTAGGCAAAACCACCCCTTCCTTCCGCCTCCTTGATTTCTATCTCACCGTCTATGGCCGTCCTATCGCCCTCATTCCCACACTCAAGTACCTTGGTGTCACCCTCGACCGTCGCCTCTCCTGGACCCCACATCTCCGGACAATCCAAGCCAAGGCACACTCCCGACTCCGTCTCCTGAAGCTCCTTTCAGGCCGTACATGGGGTCTGGACCCCTCCACCATCCTCCACACCTATAAATCCCTCATCCGCCCTATCCTGTGTTACGCCCATCCGGTCTGGATCTCCGCCCCCCCCCCCCTACCTTTTATAAATCGCTTGAAATCCTTGAACGCCATGCTCTCCGCCTCGCCTATCACACCCGCCACCCCTCCCCCACGCGGATCCTGTACGATCTCATTCCTTTTCCCCACCTCCTCCTTTTCTTTGAAAGGATACGGATCCTGTACACCTCCCACAAACTCGACCCTGCTCACCCACTTGTCTCGCCCATCCTCTCCCACCCCCGCCCTCTGCCGCACCTGTATTCCCACATCTCACCCGGTCTCCATTTCTGCAGCCTCCTTACCCTCTCCCAAGGTGGCTTCCGCCAGCTCCCCCTCCCTGATGATGTCCTCCTCCCCTCCATCTACCCCTCCTATCAACTTTGATCCTCCCCACCCCCACTCCCGTGTCCTCTCCTCTTGGCACTCTCCCTCCCTTCTTTCCTTTTCCCCTGTCTCCTTCCTCCACCCCTCTTCCCCCGGGCTTCCCCCCCTTCCTCCCCTCCCCCTATCTCCCTTGGCCATAGCATCTGCCCTTCCCTCTCCCTGTCCCACTCCCCTTCCTCCTCCCCCTCCCTTGGCAGGTCCCCGGACTCGCACACGCTCAGTGAACATACACGCACCGGAGATCATCGCCATCAGTGTCCCGTGTGTGTGCCTTCGTTTTGTGTTTAGTGATCTTCGCCGTCACGCCACCACTGTTCACGTGTGCCGTCGCAGTGTTAGTGTTTTTTATCGTCCAGCGTGAACGGCTTCATGTTTATTGTTTTTTGTATCTACATTTTTTGCCCGCCGTTTTTATTGTATTGTCTGTGCCACCTATATGTCATATTATTGTACCACTCAAGGCTGAAGAGGAGCGTAATATGCTGCTGCGACCCCCCTTGTATGAGGTGATAGAAAAATAAATAAAAAAGACCTATAAATTTTACGAATATAAATGGCGAACGTTTTACAAAGTATTATATATCAGAGCTCTTTCTTCATCCCATTTACGAGCACTTAAGTCAGTGTGAGAGTTTATTAACAGATAACACATGTATTATCCTCTATTATGTTATTAATAAATATTCCCATCCTATCCTACTCCCATTACAATCATAGCACAATTTAGTAAGCTGTATGATATAAAGCAGTTCAGCACATATTTAACAACATATTACGATGTAATAAGTGTCGTCCTCATCGGATCTTGTGGGACACTCACAGTTAAAACGACGACATGTATCCATGTCAGATACTTGTATATTCTGACAGAATGTGAGTAATGTACATTTATCTCCAATTTTTATAACTGAGCTACTTTCTTAATGAAATGTTTGCTTAATTATATATACACACCCTGTGCTTCACTTTTGTATTTTTGTGTTTAGGTAACTTTGCAGTGTTTGCTTGAAAATGGCCAGAAGACTGAAATTGCAATAGTACCAATAAATATTTTATACAGTCAACGGCGGCTATGATGTGTTATCGTATACCAGTTGCAGACTATATACACTCCTGGAAATGGAAAAAAGAACACATTGACACCGGTGTGTCAGACCCACCATACTTGCTCCGGACACTGCAAGAGGGCTGTACAAGCAATGATCACATGTACGGCACAGCGGACACACCAGGAACCGCGGTGTTGGCCGTCGAATGGCGCTAGCTGCGCAGCATTTGTGCACCGCCGCCGTCAGTGTCAGCCAGTTTGCCGTGGCATACGGAGCTCCATCGCAGTCTTTAACACTGGTAGCATGCCGCGACAGCGTGGACGTGAACCGTATGTGCAGTTGACGGACTTTGAGCGAGGGCGTATAGTGGGCATGCGGGAGGCCGGGTGGACGTACCGCCGAATTGCTCAACACGTGGGACGTGAGGTCTCCACAGTACATCGATGTTGTCGCCAGTGGTCGGCGGAAGGTGCACGTGCCCGTCGACCTGGGACCGGACCGCAGCGACGCACGGATGCACGCCAAGACCGTAGGATCCTACGCAGTGTCGTAGGGGACCGCACCGCCACTTCCCAGCAAATTAGGGACACTGTTGCTCCTGGTGTATCGGCGAGGACCATTCGCAACCGTCTCCATGAAGCTGGGCTACGGTCCCGCACACCGTTAGGCCGTCTTCCGCTCACGCCCCAACATCGTGCAGCCCGCCTCCAGTGGTGTCGCGACAGGCGTGAATGGAGGGACGAATGGAGACGTGTCGTCTTCAGCGATGAGAGTCGCTTCTGCCTTGCTGCCAATGATGGTCGTATGCGTGTTTGGCGCCGTGCAGGTGAGCGGCACAATCAAGACAGCATACAACCGAGGCACACAGGGCCAACACCCGGCATCATGGTGTGGGGAGCGATCTCCTACACTGGCCGTACACCTCTGGTGATCGTCGAGGGGACACTGAATAGTGCACGGTACATCCAAACCGTCATCGAACCCATCGTTCTACCATTCCTAGACCGGCAAGGGAACTTGCTGTTCCATCAGGACAATGCACGTCCGCATGTATCCCGTGCCACCCAACGTGCTCTAGAAGGTGTAAGTCAACTACCCTGGCCAGCAAGATCTCCGGATCTGTCCCCCATTGAGCATGTTTGGGACTGGATGAAGCGTCGTCTCACGCGGTCTGCACGTCCAGCACGAACGCTGGTCCAACTGAGGCGCCAGGTGGAAATGGCATGGCAAGCCGTTCCACAGGACTACATCCAGCATCTCTACGATCGTCTCCATGGGAGAATAGCAGCCTGCATTGCTGCGAAGGTGGATATACACTGTACTAGTGCCGACATTGTGCATGCTCTGTTGCCTGTGTCTATGTGCCTGTGGTTCTGTCAGTGTGATCATGTGATGTATCTGACCCCAGGAATGTGTCAATAAGGTTTCCCCTTCCTGGGACAATGAATTCACCGTTTTCTTCTTTCCATTTCCAGGAGTGTACATACCTTCATGACGATCATGTTTCCCGACGACAGAGGCATTTTACAACAAGATAATGCGCAATGTCACAAGACCAGAGGTGTGACGGAGTGAATGATAATCAATTGAAACCCTCACCTGCCGACAGGTGTTGTTGATATACCTCGATGGCGACACCTGAAAAAGTGTGCCCCGACTGGGACTCGAACCCGAGCCATCTGAGCCACATATTTTCAGCTGTTCACATCGAGGTATATCAACAACACCTGTCGGCAGCTAAAGCTTTCAATTAATTATTATTTAGCACGGTCATCAATGATTTTTGTTCTCTGTAGAACAGTTACTATATACGTGTGACGGAGTGGTTCAAGGACCACAGTGGCGAGTTCCAATTGACGGGCTGGTCCCCACGATCGACAGATATGAACCCGTCGAACACATCTGGGATGTGATTGAACATAGTAGCAGAAGTCATAGATCGCCTCCCCAGAATTTACTGTAGTTAGGTGACTTGTGTGTGCGATATGTTGGCAATTCGCTCTAGCGAACTACCAAAGCTTCATTGCTTCCATGCCATGTTCAAAAATCTGTGTGAAATCTTATGGGTCTTAACTGATAAGGTCATCAGTCCCTAAGCTTACACACTATTTAACCTAAATTATCCTAAGGACAAACACACACACACCCATGCCCAAGGGAGGACTCGAACCTCTGCCGGGTCCGGCCGCACAGTCCATGACTGCAACGCCCTAGAACGCTCGGCTAATCCCGCGCGGCCTTCCATTCCATGACTCGCCGCTGTCATCCGTGCCATAGGTGGACATACCGGATAGTAGGTAAGAGTTCATAATCTTCTGTCGAAACAGTTTAGAAGTTGATGTAGATGAACTCTCTACTCTACTAGAGGTGTAAAATGCGTTTAACTGTCACGAGATTCACTTTCACCTGCGCAATAAATTTATCACTACCCCAAAGTCAATATTTAACGCCATGTAGCAATCCAGCTACGAGATGTCTTCAAAGAATAAATTATACTTTATCATGGCAGACCAAATAACTTTCACAGCAATACACTTCAAGGTGACAAAAACACATGCTACTAATTTTTTAACTTAGTCTCAGTAAACAACGATCGGCACAATCTACCAATCATTCAGTCGCTCGACAAACGGCTCGTTGATCACACGGCCATTCTATAACCGCTGTAGGAACGTCCTGCCCCTACATGTTATTTCAGCTTGGCGAAAATATGGAAGTTGCATGGTGCAACACCTGGCTCGTTTGGTGGATCACCCACATCTGTGCGGTCTTGGTAAAATTGTTGGCACCATTTCTCTGTGACTGGACGAGACACTGCATTTGATGCACACAGTGCCAGAATCCACGAGTCTGTGACGTTCCGCTCTTGAGAATCGCACAGTCCCACATACTTTCCAGTTGCCACACCATCTGAATCGCTCACTGCTCCGTGCGGCAGAAGCGCTGTGTCTGCGGGAAACCCAGAGCGTGTAGTCTCTTCTGACAAGCCGCTACCCTTGTTGCGTAAGGGTCATAGGCTGAGACTTTCTGAAGTCCTTACATACTACTAGAAAGACTCCGAGAAACGACCATTGGGCTGGAACACTTACACCGCTGACAGTTGAGCGATATTGTCTTACGAATTTTGTGAGGCAACGGGCGAATTGTGACGCCCTGAAAATAGTCTAAGTTCGGAGTTGGCTTGGCCGCACGGTTCGCTCGGCCAGCCGGGTCCCGGCAGCGAACACGTAGTACCGACACTTAGCCGGACGAGAGGGGTGGCCCAGCCCGCGGTCCAGCCGCGTGGCCGGGAATTCCATTGTACGCTGTGTCGGTAAAGGAGACACGCAGGGAGCGCCAAAGGCGGACTTTGTGAAACCTTAATGGCAGACAATTCACAGTTTCTTTAGAAATTAATAGTAGCCAGATGAATCGTGATACCTCAAAAACAAACACGCACATTACCATTATTTGCACGACGATTCTGATGGTGTAAACAGATTTTCAATATATTTATTAGTTTAAAGTTTAGTATCTGACAATAAATTATACAAGTAACATCCAGCAACGAATTTCAAAAATCTTAACGGTTCATCCGATTTCGTCGATCTACGTGTCTTTAGAAATGGTTCAAATGGCTCTGAGCACTGTGGGACTTAACATCTGAGGTCATCAGTCCCCTAGAACTTAGAACTATTTAAACCTAACTGACCTACAGACATCACACACTGAAACATCCCCTTAGAAAAATTATACAAGACTGTGCTTAAACTGACACACAATATTTTTTTAGCGCAACGCAATCTGACTTTCAGTAATCCCTACAAGAGAGTGGCCCTGACTAACATTAACCTATAAGTTTCACAAATCACTTACCTCACAAAAATCTTCGTTACTCGAACTACTGCAATACAGCGAGCGCCACTACTGCCAGCTAACTAAAAGATTCAAACTACGGAAGGCACTAACTACTGATAGGCACAGTTAGCAAATGAAAGATTTTAATACAGAACAAACAATGTATTTACCTCAATAGTGTTCAAACGTCATAATGTATATAGCAGTTCATGACATCCAGTCTTATAAATTTCAAAACTCCGCCATCTCTCTCCCCACATCCACCATTGCTGGCGGCGCACCTCCAACTGCGCAACGTTACGCGCTGTTAACATCCAGCTGCCCAACACTACAAGAGCAGACAACAATGCAAACTAGCCACAGACTGCACACAGCACAGCCAGTGATTTTTATACAGAGCGCTACGTGGCGTTACCAATATAAAAACCTAAACAGACTACTTATAACACATCCATGCCCGAGGCAGGATTCGAACCTGTCACCGAAGCGTCTAGAACCGCTCGGCCACTGCGGCCGGCTGTCTTTAGAAAGCTATTAGTGTAAACCTAAATTGGTATGAATTACAGGCATGTAACTTAAATAGTACATGAGTTACTGGAGGTCAAAGTGGCCGATTACAATCGATCGCGTCAGGCCATAAGTACACAGTTACACGAAGAAAAAGTAGCAGCATGCTTATAAATATATTTATTCACTTACGTCTTTGTTTATATCCGATACATACTATTCATGAAAAAATTGGTTAAATATTTACTTTGTTTTAGAGACCTCAGTGACATTAGGGTACTGGCCTACCTTTTGTTACTATTCCTATGATATATGTTTATTTAATTAGTTTATGTATTTAATGATGTGTGTTAGAGCGTGTTTATGGTCCAGCCGCAGGAATATTTATTTAATTTCAAGTTATTTAAATGTAAATCCAGTATTTCGTATGTGTTTCAATATGTTTGTCAGTGCATGTTGGCTTGGAGATATGGAGGGATAACTGTAGCCAATCACAGCGCTCGTTACTAAGAGAGACGTATGGAGGTTGGGGAGGAGCATCGTTTCCGGTGAGGACACGAGGTTAGTTCTGGACAGTACGGCACAGGACACGGGAAGGGCTGGACGCGACGACAAGACAGACGCACGGTCGCGAGAGAGACTTGGAGTGTGGAGCGGTTTGCGCGTGGTCGCGAGAGACAGAAATACTTCGCAGTGTGGACTTGTGAACTTGTGAGATTTCCTGGGTTTCTACATCGAAAGCATAGTATCCAATTAGAAGTGAATATCTCGGGAGCCTTGTTCTCGTTCATAACTAATTACGTGCAGTAGGAATCTATTGTTTCCCTGTTACTCAACTTATATTTTATTTAGTTGCTGGACCATAGACACCAATAAATGTTTTGCAGAAATATACCGCGTTCTCAAAAGGACTTCTACTATCGTACTCGTCATTTAAAGTCGTTAAGATAGTACCTACAGATTTTATTTAATTGCATTCTTTCATTTATAAATTTATATGTTACATTCATAGTTCGCAGTTGCCGAGTGACAGATACCTTCGACCGTTCGATTCATGTGTGGATTCTTATCGCATACCGTAGGCTCAGCAGGATTTGGCCTGTAATGCGGCAACTACGTATCCCAGCCTCTAGACGTCGAAACCAGGCAAAACTTTTAATGTTGCAACTCTGACTTGGAGGGTACATTGTTGAGGGCCACCTCATTTCATTCATCACCACAACATCTCACCATTACTTCAATGCCCGTAAGTTTCTTCCAGGTATCATAAATGTAACTGTATGTACCAGATGGCTTTTCGCCCCTCAGAGGGCAATCCCATATCCAACTGGAAGGGAGATTGCTATTTTACTTTATTTATTTATTTGACATCCGGCAGCTAACTGCCATTTAGTCAGCTAAACAGTGATAGAAGTATAACAACACAAACAATTGACACCACAAGTTAATAAATAAAAGAAGAGAATATAATCACTACTTTTAGTCATGTTTGACGAAAATGTATTTTTAATCCGTTGAGGTTAACTGTTTTCCTCTTGAGAAGATGTTTGTAAAATTCTACAGCTAATGGAACAAATACGCTTTTTTTCGGAAAAGCCTTACGATTTCATTCTTCATTGCAAGATCTGTGTTTGAATGCAAAAGATGCAGTGGTGCCAAATAGTACACTTCAGTTGTATAGCTATGTGTTGATTAAGGTTGAAGTGGATCTACTTACAACCATGGATGCATTATTAGATGACAGGAGATGTTAGCATAGACCAGTAATGTGATGTATAGTCTGAAACTGAGCTTTATTTTTCCAAAGTTTGTTATTCGTTTAATAAATTATATCCTTATTTGGTGGTTACTTGGTATTGTTGTAAACAAAACGATAACAAATACAGATGTCAGTAACTGATTCAACACATTCCTGGTACTATGTGGAACATTCCATGCGATATTTGTTTGTGCATTGTAATACAAACAAACAATAAATGAATGCTATTTTGTCTAAAACTGACATGGTGAGACCGTTCAAAAAATGACTCTGAGCTCCATGGGACTTAACGTCTAAGGTTATTAGTCCCCTAGAACTTAGAACTATTGAAACTTAACTAACCTAAGGACATCACACACATCCATGCCCGAGGCAGGATTCGAACCTGCGAGCGTAGCAGCAGTGCGGTTCCAGACTGAAGCGCCTAGAACCGCTCGGCCACCACGGCCGGCGGTGAGACCGTGGTTGTGTACAATTAATGTAGGTTAATTCTAACAACGAAGAAGGAAGCAACCAGCCACTATTAATACTGCTATTTATGTAGGTAAACTGCGCCGTTACCGGTTTCGAACTGCCAAGTTTATCATCAGACGGCTGTTCACATGATTTGCAAGATACACTTTTACATTATCTTCCGTTTTCGGTACTCTGACACTGTTGTATTTGTAAATCTGCAATCTGTGTGATAACTTCACATGTCGCAAATTCTTTTTGGTGTATGTGTGTGTGTGTGTAGTGCTTTGGACAATAGGGTGACGTACAAATTACATAAGTGCTGGCTATGTTTTGGAATATTCGAAAAATACAATCCTGCAACTTCGCAACAAAATCACGCAGAATTTTCGACGGCAACAACACACCAAAAATACTTCGCCACAGTGGAAGAATAAAAATCGAAAACGGACGATAATGTAAAGTGTATCTTGGAACTCATGTGAACAGCCATCTGATGATGAACTTGCCAGTTCGAAACCAGTAACAGTGCTATTTACCTAAATAAGTAGCAGTATTAATAGCGGCTGGTTGCTTTCTTCTTCTTTGTAAGAATTAACCTCCATCAATAAATGAATGTTTTCACATTTTTAAAAACAAAGG
The DNA here is from genome assembly GCF_023897955.1 of Schistocerca gregaria. Lineage (NCBI taxonomy): Eukaryota > Metazoa > Arthropoda > Insecta > Orthoptera > Acrididae > Schistocerca > Schistocerca gregaria. The sequence continues at coordinate 930,068,721 of NC_064922.1, forward strand.
CTCAGAAATTCATATGCCTGTGGAAAAAAAAAATTAGGAAATCAGTGTTAGTGAATAGTTTTATTTTTCAAAGATGTTATTTTCAAAGGCGATTATTGGAAACCCCTACTACGCGGTTCGGCGCACCCACTTCGCCAAGTCAAACGCGTCGAATGTGCCCGGCTGCTGGCCGTGGTGTTTGCGGCGTGCAGCCTGGCTCGCGCAGAAATCAGGCCATCCGCCGACCCCGCGACCTCGCAGCTCCTTGTACGAGCCTCGGTCCGTTCTTTCCCTCGCCATGAATAAAACATGCAATTAGCGCCGACAACAGAACACCGCGCTGTCCCGTGCAGGCCGCTCCCCTGCTTCAACACAAGGCAGAAGCTCGACTTTTTTGCTGACGCTGCAGCTACCGATCGCTGCATCGCCAGACCACAGACACCATTGTTTCCGCCTTCCCCGTGTCACAAGAGCAGATGGAAGCATCTAGCTCTTCATCACCTCCCTCAAATATATGGCTCTTACAGACAACACAGTTACTCAATTAAATGCGAAATTTCTTGGGGGCTACTTCATTTCTAAGGGTACTAAAACACTCGCCAATAAAGCCTTTTATTAAATGATGATGTTTTCATCTTAATAAAGGTCGGGAACACTGTGAGTCCGCCACAATGTTAATGACCCCTTCCAAGAATGGCCTAAATGTTGATCTAAAATGATGACAAGTCTGTCACATATCGAGATAAGTTTTGAGTTTTGCCCTCACTGACACAGTTGCGTGGTGGAAATGTACCGCTGAGACGCTGTGGCGACACCAGAGCGAAATGCCGCGGTGGCAGCAGGCTCTCAGGAGTCGTGCACATTACAGTTAAAAAATTGTAAGTAGGCTGTTTACGTTTTTATGTTGGCAACGCCACGTATCGCTCTATATGAAAATCACTGACTGTGCTGCGTGCAATCTGTGGGTGGTTGGCATTGTTGAAATATTCGGTATTGTAGTGTTGGGCAGTGGGATGTGAACAGCGCTTAGCGTTGCGCATTTGCATGTGAGACGCAAGCAGTGGTGGATGTGGAGAGAGAGATGCCAGAGTTTTGAGAGGTTACTACACTCCTGGAAATTGAAATAAGAACACCGTGAATTATTTGTCCCAGGAAGGGGAAACTTTATTGACACATTCCTGGGGTCAGATACATCACATGATCACACTGACAGAACCACAGGCACATAGACACAGGCAACAGAGCATGCACAATGTCGGCACTACTACAGTGTATATCCACCTTTCGCAGCAATGCAGACTGCTATTCTCCCCATGGAGACGATCGTAGAGATGCTGGATGTAGTCCTGTGGAACGGCTTGCCATGCCATTTCCACCTGGCGCCTCAGTTGGACCAGCGTTCGTGCTGGACGTGCAGACCGCGTGAGACGACGCTTCATCCAGTCCCAAACATGCTCAATGGGGGACAGATCCGGTGATCTTGCTGGCTAGGGTAGTTGACTTACACCTTCTAGAGCACGTTGGGTGGCACGGGATACATGCGGACGTGCATTGTCCTGTTGGAACAGCAAGTTCCCTTGCCGGTCTAGGAATGGTAGAACGATGGGTTCGATGACGGTTTGGATGTACCGTGCACTATTCAGTGTCCCCTCGACGATCACCAGAGGTGTACGGCCAGTGTAGGAGATCGCTCCCCACACCATGATGCCGGGTGTTGGTCCTGCGTGCCTCGGTCGTATGCAGTCCTGATTGTGGCGTTCACCTGCACGGCGCCAAACACGCATACGACCATCATTGGCACCAAGGCAGAAGCGACTCTTATCGCTGAAGACGACACGTCTCCATTCGTCCCTCCATTCACGCCTGTCGCGGCACCACTGGAGGCGGGCTGCACGATGTTGGGGCGTGAGCGGAAGACGGCCTAACGGTGTGCGGGACCGTAGCCCAGCTTCATGGAGACGGTTGCGAATGGTCCTCGCCGATACCCCAGGAGCAACAGTGTCCCTAATTTGCTGAGAAGTGGCGGTGCGGTCCTCTACGGCACTGCGTAGGATCCTACGGTCTTGGCGTGCATCCGTGCGTCGCTGCGGTCCGGTCCCAGGTCGGCGGGCACGTGCACCTTCCGCCGACCACTGGCGACAACATCGATGTACTGTGGAGACCTCACGCCCCACGTGTTGAGCAATTCGGCGGTACGTCCACCCGGCCTCCCGCATGCCCACTATACGCCCTCGCTCAAAGTCCGTCAACTGCACATACGGTTCACGTCCACGCTGTCGCGGCATGCTACCAGTGTTAAAGACTGCGATGGAGCTCCGTATGCCACGGCAAACTGGCTGACACTGACGGCGGCGGTGCACAAATGCTGCGCAGCTAGCGCCATTCGACGGCCAACACCGCGGTTCGTGGTGTGTCCGCTGTGCCGTGCGTGTGATCATTGCTTGTACAGCCCTCTCGCAGTGTCCGGAGCAAGTATGGTGGGTCTGACACACCGGTGTCAATGTGTTCTTTTTTCCATTTCCAGGAGTGTATAAGCGGACGATCTGGACGTGTGTCCGCCAGGAAAAGAAAATTCGCAAAGATGGATGTGACGAAATGATATATATATATATATATATATATATATATATATATATATATATATATATATATATGATGGTCATATATATATGATGACTTTAACATTATTAAGGTAAATACATTGTTTTTTTCTCTATCAAAATCTTTCGTTTGCTAACTATGCCTATCAGTAGTTAGTGCCTTCCGTAGTTTGAATCATTTATTTAGCTGGCAGTAGTGGCGCTCCCTGTATTGCAGTAGTTCTAGTAAGGAAGATTTTCTATGACGTAAGTGATTCATGAAACTTATAGTCTATTGTTAGTCAGGGCCATTATTTTGTAGGGATTATTGAAAGTCAGATTGCGTTGCGCGAAAAAAAAATTGTGTTTCAGTTTAGTGTTGCTCAGAATAACTAAAAAGAGAAATGTCTGAGTACGTTCAGTTTCGCTCAGCTGTTTGAAAATCAAATAACGTTAGGGGTTTACCAGCACAGTAATTCATTAATTTTTCTAAGGGGATGTTACAAAATGTCCTGTCATCAGTCCTAATTGTGATGTCATCTGACGAAGTCCAGACTCTTCTAGTGCACTCTTGGCCACAAATAACGCGAATGACATTCTTCACACCGTTGTGTTTCCTGTATTCAAAAATGAAATCTGTTTTTGTCTAACAGGCTAAATTTTGTTGTAACACAGCTCCCTCTATTTATCAGAATCAATGAAACTAATGTTCTTGTCGTCTATGTGATACTAAACTACCCTAAACGTGCTTTCAACGTATCACCCCCCGCCCCATCCCATTGCTCCAGTGACTAGCCATGGAACATGGGGTCACCCATCAAGAAAAATAATCCACACAAGTTCGCTCCCTATTTATATGTACAATTACACAGTCTTCTCCCTTGAAATATGAATACATTTAGACAGCATGTCACCAACAGAAAATTCACTCATCTATCGTAATGCGAGAGTTATTCGGAAAGTAAAGAATGGTTCAAATGGCTCTGAGCACTATGGGACTCACCTGCTGTGGTCATTAGTCCCCTAGAACTTAGAAATACTTAAACCTAACTAACCTAAGGACATCACACACATCCATGCCCGAGGCAGGATTCGAACCTGCGACCGTAGCAGTCGCACGGTTCCGGACTGCGCGCCTAGAACCGCGAGACCAACGCGGCCGGCTATCCGGAAAGTAAGCTCCGATCGGTATCGGTCGCTAAATGGAAACCACAGTTAAAATCCGATGAAGTTTTGTGCAGGTGTGTTGGTCAGTGTGTCTGGTATGCCCGTCGATCGCGTTACGTCGTCCTTTTTTTATTTCCGAGCACACAGGGAGCACATACAAATACCTAGAACAATAGTGTCTCCCGCCAAGTGAGAAATTTCGCCTGAAGCTATGCAGCCAGCATTACGTAACAGTCGTGCGTTTTCTTCTTCAAGACAATTCTCAGCCACATTTTGCAGGGGCAATGTAGATGCTCTTGCAACGTTTTCAATTGGATATGTTTGGTTACCCACAATACAGCCCGTAGTTGTCTCCTCCTGGGTTTCATCTCTGCTCACATGAACCGCTGGCTATATAGACAGCATCTTGGCACAGACAACAAGCTGTTGGCCAGCGTACAGAATTGGTGGAAAGCACTGGTGGCTGCCTTCTGTAACTAGGGTGTTGGAAAGTTGGTACGTCGCTACGACAAACGTCTAAGTCGGATCGGCGACTATGGAGATAAGTAGCTAGAAGTTGCTGTAGCTAACTGTTGCATATATATATATATATATATATATATATATATATATATATATATATATATATATATATCCTGTGCTTCACTTTTGTATTTTTGTGTTTAGGTAGCTTCGCAGTCTTACTTGAAAATGGCCATAAGGCCGAAATTGCAATAGTAACAATAAATATTTTATACAGTCAACGGCGACTATGGTGTCTTTTAATAAATATTATATGAGTGTGAATCCCAACCATGAGAAGTTAAATAAATTGTTAGATTGTTGGTATACTTCATTTTTTCCTCGATGCTGGAGTTAAAGATGCGCCGCATCTATGTGCGACACAATTATTATTTCCGCAATATGAGTTATCCTCAGGTTTGTTTATGTGTAGAATTCATATAAATGTTTCCACTTTGTGTGTGTGTGTGTGTATGTGTGTGTGTGTGTGTGTGTGTGTGTGTGTGTGTGTGGGTGAGAGAGAGAACTGTTGCGTGCGGGGCGTGTCGGATGCCGTCTCCCCAGGCGACGGTAATATGTTTATAGGACGATCGGCTGGGGATTCTCCACGGAAATTCTATTCGCGCCGGGTTTGTAAAGATTTTTCGAGGCTGAGCGCCGCATTTGGTATTCAGGGCTTCGCCCCAGCGGAAGGGTGAATACATTCTGCCGTCTGGCACTCCTTGCAGCTCGGGCGGTGGGCAACTTGGTGAAGCTGACGCCGCTCCAGCACTGTACGTCGCTGCCTCTCCCCTCCCTCCTGCCCCACCGCCAACCCCGCTAACACCCAACACACCACACTAACAACCCACTGAAGCTCGCCGAGATCGCTTCAGGAAATACCGACAAGCTGAACGTCTTGCTACCAATTAGAATAGCACGCTGTTATAGCGGCGTCTCTCGCCCCCTTTAAGCTGCACAAATGATGTAGAAATGGAAGCGTTTAGTGAAAGATCTTCGGACGGTTATTGCTTTAAATACTTACTATGTTGTATTTTATCCATTATAAATCTTTAACGAAAGCCTGAGACTGTAAAAACAATGTGTGGCCGTGCGGATCTAGGCGCTTAAGTCTGGAACCATGCCTCGGGCATGGATGTGTGTGATGTCCTTAGGTTAGTCAGATTTAATTAGTTCTAAGTTCTAGGCGAATGATGACCTCAGAAGTTATGTCGCATAGTGCTCAGAGACATTTTTGTAAAAACAATGAGTCAGTTTTAACGTTGTCCCCTTGGAGGACGGCGGGTGGAAGATAAAGAATTATTTCTGTTATTTGTTTTGTATGTTGCCGTTCTCGACACAGGTTCTGTAACTACAATGTTGGCAACCAGAAAATGATTAGCAAAAACGTGATGCCTGCTATTAGACTTCACTGTGCCCACTCTGATGCACTATTTAAGTAATTGATTATTGAAGTTAATTACTCTGAGGATGCAGGAGGATGTCTGGGATTCATAGAGAATGCATTTTACTATAACAATTTTCTTAAAACGATAAAGCGTAAAATTACACACAAATGATTACCCATATCAGCTATTGTACTATCAGAGCTGTTCAGAGTCTATTCCGCGGATCCTATTATCCCTAGATAACGAAACTGTTCAATGGTCATTATCGATGTAAATGTTCCAAGTGAATGCTCGCCAAAATTTGATGTTAATACTCATCAAACGCCACGCTAGTAATGGTATAAAGTCTGTCCTGCGGCAACACGTAAAAATACGACATACGCCAACTGAGACTAAATCACTGGAGTCGTTCCGTTATTAACTCTTTACCCCAATGCGAGCTCATTGTTACGTGCATACCGAGTTACGTAATACGGCATCTAAGGCTGTTTCTGGCAACTGCACAAACGCGACGCAGCTTCCGACACGGAGAGCGCGCTGATAGGAATCTATAAGAGAACTGGGTCCTTACTCTAGCGCGCACGCTCTTATTTATATAGCCGCGGTGCGGACCGACGAAGGCGCAGCTGACAACATTGCCTTACTGACTAGCTGCTCAGCTAGCAAAACACCACTTCAAGTTACTACATAATTAATTGCTTCATTCGCTGCAGGCGAATGAAGCTCTCGATTTAATTGTGCAATCAGTACACAGGTAAGTATCTGTAATAAAATTCTAATGTGGCTACGTTAAATACTTTAGGGGAGAGAATTATTTTAGTTGTACTGCACGCAACAGATGAGCTCTGAACTTGCCCTTTGGAGAGACGCTACAACTTTAGTTTTATAGCTACCTTTTGGAAACTTCTCACATCCTTGTTATTATAGCGTATCTCCATTCTACCTAAATCTAAACATCCTAGCTTCACCTAATCTATCTTGATTCCGAACTTTTAGGACGCAAAAACAGAAAATCGTGAATTTCAACCAAAATAGTACTTTGTTCTAGGGGACTGATGACCACAGATGTTAAGTCCCATAGTGCTCAGAGCCATTTGAACCATTTGAATAAACACATTCTATCTTGCTATCAATAATGGTTGTTTATCTGGATATGACAAATGGTCAATTTGGGGAAAAATCTTTTACTTGCTGTTGTCTTATAGTCCACTTGTACAGAACGTCATACTTATTAAACATTACTCACACAGTTTATAGTCTATAGTACAAGTTGAAAACAGCAGACGCACATTGACGATCGGTCACAGATAATTTTCATAGAGTCAAGAGAGATAATGCTACGAATAGTCTACAGAGTAAGTACAGTGTTCTTCGTGCATAGGATATTTCAATGTGTAATCTTAATCCTTATTTGCTTACGAAAAGGTCGCGAAGGCTAGCAAATGCGACTTGACACTCGATAATAATAAAAAATAACTAATGAACGTCATTACATATCCCATCAAATTACAAATCTTGTCACACGATTAAAAATTATGCAAACAAATTTCACTACATTAAAAAGTATCGACAGAGCCCCTTACCCCTCCCCCAGAAGCTCTCCTACCCAGACAGAAAACATGAGTAAAATTTGCAAACAAATATCGATTTTATCGACCACAGGACAGCTGTCAGTCGGGGCAGCTGACATATTTTATGGAATATTTTAGTGAGACCAGGGTACCTCAAATACCGTACTTATTAAAAGTTGTTAAAAAGAAAGGAAGATCATAGTAAAAACGGTTAGAAATAAGACTGGAACCGTAACAGTTAACAGAGGTATGAGATCAATATGCAGCTTATTACCCACCCTTTTTATACCTATACTGACAACGTTATTTGACAAGGGAAAATCAAGGTCAACTAAGGCAGTAAAGTGGGTCCAGAAACTATGACGTTTACTGACGACCAAATAATTTTACAACAGAGGGAGGAAAAGGCGATCATTACCTAGACCAGACATGGGAGGACTACAATATTAATATAGCTCACAGAGCGACTAAAATTATGGCTTTCAAAGGAAAGGACACTGTACGTTCCGAAATAGTACTAAATGATCGAGTTTCACAAGTATCACTAATGAACTTCTTTGGTTGTGACGTAACTACCAGCTTGAAAATAACATAAAGAGTAAATCAAATAAACGTTAGATGGTGCGTAGTAGGGCGTACAGAAAAATAGGCAACAAAGTCTGGGAAGCAACAAAAATAAAATTTCATTTAATAAGGGCTACACCTGATTTGCAATACTCCTGAGAGAAGTGCACACTAAGAAAAAAGACTCCGGATAGATTTGATCTCTTCTGTTCCTCAAAATAAGTCGAATGTTTCATTTGTGAAGCACATTGATCGTTCAGTAGATCAGTGCAGATCAAAAGCATGTATGATAAACCATTTATAGAAGAAGACACTCGAATCATTTTAAACGTGGTGGTACTCAAGAATGCTGAAAATTGAATGACTAGTTCGAATGACTAGTTCAGGGCAAATCCTGAGGCATGAAGTAACGATAAGTTTTGTGTCGTGGTGGTGGGAGGATAAATATTTTACACTGCTGGCCATTAAAATTTCTACACCAAGAAGAAATGCAGATGATAAACGGGTATTCATTGGACAAATATATTATACTAGAACTGACATGAGATTACATTTTCACGCAATTTGGGTGCATAGGTCCTGAGATATCAGTAAACAGAACAACCACCTCTGGCCCTAATAACGGCCTTGATACGCCTGGGCTACAGAGCTTGGATGGCGTGTACAGGTACAGCTGCCCATGCAGCTTCAACACGATACCACAGTTTATCAAGGGTAGTGACTGGCGTGTTGTGACGAGCCTGTTGCTCGGCCACCATTGACCAGACGTTTTCAATTGGTGAGAGATCTGGAGAATGTGCTGGCCAGGTCAGCAGTTGAACATTTTCTGTATCCAGAAACCTGCAACATGCGGTCGTGCATTATCCTGCTGAAATGGTTTCGCAGGGATTGAATGAAGGGTAGAGCCACGGGTCGTAACACAACTGAAATGTAACGTCCACTGTTCAAAGTGCCGTCAATGCGAATAAGAGGTGACCGAGACGTGTAACCAGTCGCACCCCATACCATCACGCCAGGTGATACAACAGTATGGCGATGACGAATACACTCTTCCAAATGCGTTCATCGCGATGCCACCAAACACGGAGGCGACCATCATGATGCTGTAAACAGAACCTGTATTCATCCTAAAAAATGACGTTATGCCATTCGTGCGCCCAGGTTCGTCGTTGAGTACTCCATCGCAGGAGCTCCTGTCTCTGATGCAGCGTCAAGGGTAACTGCAGCCATGGTCTCCGAGCTGATAGTCCATGCTGCTGCAAACGTCGTCGAACTGTTCGTGCAAATGGTAGTTGTCTTGCAAACGTTCCCATCTGTTGCCTCAGGGATCGAGACGTGGCTGCACGATCCGTTACAGCCATGCGGATAAGATGCCTGTCATCTCGGCCGTTAGTGATACGAGGCCGTTGGGATCCAGCACGGCGTTCCATATTACCCTCCTGAAATCACCGATTCCATATTCTGCTAAGTCATTGGATCTCGACCAACGCGAGCAGAAATGTCGCGATACGGTAAAGTGCAATCCTGATAGGCTACAATCTGACGATTATCAAAGTCGGAAACGTAATGGTACGCATTTCTCCTCCTTACACGAGGCATCACAATAACGTTTCACCAGGTAACGCCGGTCAACTGCTGTTTGTGTATGAGAAATCGGTTGGAAGCTTTGCTCATGTCAGCACGTTGTAGGTGTCACCACCGGCGCCAACCTTGTTTGAATGCTCTGAAAAGCTAATCATTTGCATATCACAGCATTTTCTTCCTGTCGGTTGAATTTCGCGTCTGTAGCACGTCATCTTCGTGGTGTAACACTTTTAATGGCCAGTAGTGTAGAAGTAGACTATTGTCTGTAGTATGCAGATTCAAATAGTGTAGTTATGCAGATATGAACAGGCTTGCAAATGACAGAGCGACTTGGAGAGCTGTATCACACCAGCCTTCGGACTGAAGACCACAACAACAACAAACAGTATCGCGGAATAACTTGTCTGCAGCAACAACAGGCAGCTATTGTGGGCGACCTTAAGTGTATCTGGCAGTTGGGGCTCTCGGGACGGGAGATAAAACGACAGCTCCTGTGACTGATCTGCTTCTATACGCACGAGACGCACCGCTGTTTGTACGCCCGCGACGGAGACAGGCGCGAAAATAGAACTCGGGTCGCTCTACAGAGGTTTCTGTCTCCGGGAGCGAGCTGTCAGCGAAAGCGCGGCCAGGAGGCAACCGGCGCTGAATTGGCTGCTTAAAACCGAGAGGACGAGACAGCGGGAGGAGACAGCTGCCTGCGCCGTGGAGCAGGGAGGGTCTGTAGTGGGCCCGACAAATTGGATAACCGCCGCGCCGAGTAGCGTCGGCCTGAAACGTTGTCTGGCCCGCTCCACGCGGAGGTATTGCGGCTGGCATGTGGATCGCCCCTGGCGCCTGAGCTACCAACAGCCGTGGCGCCCCTACTCTGTCATAATATTAATACACCAACACGAAAACTGAAGTACCGACTTTTAACATTAATTATACAAAGAAGTCGCCGAAAATAATATAATTCGGAGGGTCCTTTGCCGTAAATGTTGGTTCAAATGGCTCTGAGCCCTGTTGTTGTTGTAGTCTTCACTCCAGAGACTGGTTTGATGCAGCTCTCCAGGCTATTCTATCCTGTGCAAGCTTCTTCATCTCCCAGTACGTACTGCAACCTACATCCTTCTGAATCTACTTAGTGTATTCATCTCTTAGTCTCCCTCTACGATTTTTACCCTCCACGCTGCCCTCCAATACTAAATTTGTGCTCCCTTGACGCCTCAGAACATGTCCTACCAACCGGTCCCTTCTTCTAGTCAAGGTGTGCCACAAACGTCTCTTCTCCCCAATCCTATTCTATACTTCCTCATTAGTTATGTGATCTGCCCATATATTCTTCATTATTCTTCTGTAGCACCACATATCGAAAGCTTCTATTCTCTTCTTGTCCCAACTATTTATCGTCCATGTTTCACTTCCATACAACGCTACACTCCATACAAATACTTTTATAAACGACTTCCTCTCACTTAAATCTATACTCGATGTTAACAAATTACTCTTCTTCAGAAAAGCTTTTCTAGCCATTGCCAGTCTACATTTTATATCCTCTCTACTTTGACCACATCAGTTATTTTGCTCCCCAAATAGGAAAAATCATTTACTACTTTAACTGTTACATTTCCTAATCTAATTCCTGCAGCATCACCCGATTTAATTTAACTACAATCTATTATCCTTGTTTTGCTTTTGTTGATGTTCATCTTATATTCTCCTTTCAAGACACTGTCCATTCCGTTGAGCTGCTCTTCCAAGTCCTGTCTCTGACAGAATTACAATCGGCGAACATCAAAGTTTTTATTTCTTCTCCATGGATTTTTATACCTATTCCAAATTTTTCTTTTGTTTCCTTTATTGCTTGCTCAATATACAAATTGAATAAAATCGGGGAGAGGCTACAACCCTGTCTCACTCCCTTCCCTACCACTGCTTCCCTTTCATGTCCCTTGACTCTTGTAACTCCCATCTGGTTTCTGTACAAAAATTGTAATTAGCCTTCCGATCCCTGCATTTTACCACTGCCACCTGTAGAATTTGAAAGAGAGTATTCCAGTCAACATTGTCAGAAGCTTTCTGTAAGCCTACAAATGCTAGAAACGTAGGTTTGCGTTTCGTTAATCTTTCTTCTAAGATAAGTCGTAATTTCAGTATTGCCTCACGTGTTCCAACATTCCTGCGGAATCCAAAATGATCTTCCCCGATGTCGGCTTCAACCAGTTTTTCAATTCATCTGTAAAGAATTCGCGTTAGTATTTTGCAGCTGTGACTTATTAAACTGATAGTTCGGTAATTTTCACATCTGTCAACACCTGCTTTCTTTGGGATTGGAATTATTATATTCTTCTTGAAGTCTGAGGGTATTTCGCTTGTCTCGTATATCTTGCTCACCACTAGGGGACTTAAAACATCTGATATCATCAGCCCCCTAGACTTAGAACTACTTAAACCTAACTAATCTAAAGGCATCACATACATTCATGCCCAAGGCACGATTCGAACCTTCGACCGTAGCAGCAGTGCATTTCCGGATTGAAGCACCTAGAACTGCTCGGCCACAGCGGCCGGCGCCATAAATGTGCTCAAAGAAAATATCACGAGTGTACATAGCCGTGAAGAGTGGTAAAAGCAATGTGAGTGTGTGGCTTTTATTTTGTCAAGTTGCGCAATGGATTGATCCAACAAGTCCCTTTGGCTCCTGCAAGAAACAATTTCCATCTCACACTACTACAAAAGCCAGGCAGATGCTCCTAATGTACCAACAAGAACTTCTTGAAAAACATTGAGCAACAAATATATTCTGAAGTCGTCCTCTGTAAGGAAAAGACACAAAAATACTCTTTATTCTTACGTAATTAGTGGAATACTTGGGTACTGGAGTATTGCTAGTTAGTGTAAGAAAAAACATTAAACGAAAGGAAATATTATTTATTGCAAAAAATTTTCAGAAATCAGGTCAAACTTTTTCTTATAAAATAATATATTTCTGGGTTCTTTTCGGAGCAGTAGAGTGTCTCTTACGGATAGTAATGTTAATATTTTACGAAGTATGGAAAGGTTCTTTTCTCCATTTTCTTTAAGAATGTTATTTACTCAGCAGAATGGCTGAGAGGCGCACGTACACAACTTGAATAACTTTTCTAGGTAGTTCAGGCTGTCGCATGAGAAATGTAATGGAGTGTACTGTTCATGAGCTGCAACCACTGCTGCCTGCGTCGCTCACTGCTGACAAAGAGCACAACTATCTCTTTCTATCTGCATTGACCTTGGCCAATCAAACTCTCCGTATGCCTTGATGAAGTCAAGGACTCCCATCCACCCCTAGTCTAACTATTCGTGTGGTACACCGGTTAGATAACCAGTGCACCGCGATGTCACTCAATATTCACTTGCACGCGTTTAACTAGTACTCTGTCCGAGTTCACGCTGAACAATGTGTGGCAGCCAACACAGTGAACAGTGCTTAATCACGAGCGACTGAATATAATCACTCTGATTCGCTAACGACAGAGGTGCTCTCCCAATGAAGTACTGAGGAGAGAGTTTGTTCCTTGCTCTTTGCGTACAAGTAGGCGCGAAATCGCTCAGGTTACATGTTCCCGCTCCAAGAGCAACAACGGATTGGCCCCTTTTTCTGAAGAAATTGCAGGGGTATAACATTCATACAATGTAGCGGAATTTGTTTTAAGTCGAAGATGAGGGTCGTTATCCCTTCGCTCTGGTAAATGCTGTCCTCTCTCTGGGCAGTCGCTTCGGCCGAAAGTAGGTGTGTGCCGACCCACCCCTCTGAACGGACAGGCATCCCAGCAGGATGGTTGCCTTTTTAGAACGAAAATTCCTGTGACCGTCATGTTGTGTATGCTTATACGTGAGCGATCAATATAGACTGTCACTCCGCTTTGCTAACGACAGAGCTGCTCTCCCAATGAAGTACTGAGGAGAGACTTTGTTCCTCGCTCTTTGCGTACATTCGCTCTCGCTAAGTGTTCCTGTTCCAAAATTTGCACTTTGCTTACATGAATTCATACAAAATAGACTCTACCCTATCGAGTTTGGGTTCGAATGAAGTGTCACGATTGTGAGGACGGAATATGTGCGAAATGAAGGTCAGGAGACCACGGCACCTTACAAGCGTCAAGATAACGGATTCACGACCGATGTTCTGTTTTCTGCGCGGGGGACAACAACTCTAGAAGATTGCAGGTTGGTGAACATTTATTGGGACTTATGCACTCCACTCAGGGCGGTGGAAGAAATTGAGCATCTCGTGTGTACTTTAATCTTAGTACAAATTAGATCAGTGACACATCATCTGTGGCAACACAGAGGAGGTACGAACGAGAGAATTTTTTTCGAGAGAAAGGGTTTACGCTCGTATATATCATACCCTCTATCGTTCTCTCTCCTGCTCTCTTTTTCAACTTGCCGTACCTTCTCAACCACTGTTTCCCTTTCATGCTCTTCGACTCTCAAAACTACAATCTGGTTTCTGTTAAAGTTGTAAATATCTTTTCGTTCTCTGCATTTTATCCCTACTGCTGCAACATTTCTAAGTATGTTATCCAGTCAATACTCATTTGAGGCTCACCGATGCCATTGTAATTCTATCAGAGACAGCAAAGGACCTGGAAGAGCACCTGAACAGAATGGGTAATGTCTTGAAAGAAGGATATAAGATGAACATCAACAAAAGCAAAACGAGGATACGAGGATAATGGAATGTAATCGAATTAAATCGGGCGATGCTGAAGGAATTAGATTAGGAAATGAGACGCTTAAAGTAGTAAATGAGTTTTGCTATTTGGGGAGCAAAATAACTCATGATGGTCGAAGTAGAGAGGATATAAAATGTAGACTGGCAATGGCAAGGAAAGCGTTTCTAAAGAAGAGAAATTTATTAACATCGAATATAGATTTAAGTGCTAGGAAGTCGTTTCTGAAAGTATTTGTATGGAGTGTAGCCGTGTACGGAAGTGAAACGTGAACGATAAACAGTTTAGACAAGATGAGAATAGAAGCTTTCGAAATGTAGTGCTACAGAAGAATGCTGAAGATTAGGTGGGTAGATAACATAACTAATGAGGAGGTATTGAATAGAATTGGGGAGGAGTTTGTGGCACAACTTGACTAGAAGAAGGATCGCTTGGTAGGACACATTCTGAGGCATGAAGGTATCACCAATTTAGTATTGGAGGGCAGCGTGGAGGGTAAAAATCGTAGAGGGAGACCAAGAGATGAATACACTAAACAGATTCAGAAGGATGTAGGTTGCAGTAGGTACTGGGAGATGAAGAAGCTTGCACAGGATAGAGTAGCATGGAGAACTTGTAATGGTACTTGAATTACGTAACCATTACGGCACCTCCATCTCAACCTCTGGATAGCAGCAATATTCCACTGTGTTTCTGTAAAATAGTTAACATATTTCTGTGACAACATTCCTATTTGATTTGATTAATGTAGAAGTACTTCGATACATCGATATGTATATATTGCAATGATATTATTCTTATGTGTATTCTTTCTTTTGTCACTATGATCTTTGACGTGCTTGTAACTCTATTTTTGGGCGCGTAAGCGCTTATTAGAGTGTCAAGCTTTGGTTGTCATGTTAAAAAGACGCTAATTGTAGTCAGTTTTTGAAATGTGAACTTTAACAGTGAGGAAGATAGTTTCAAGTATGTTTTATATTGTGAAGTGGTGTTTTGGAACGAGTTACGTGATATTGCAACAAAAGTAATAAAAAAGAAGTGTAACTTAAATTCGGAGTGCTGATTATTTTTTTATATCACCATTGTCCTAACCTGCAAAAGTTTAATCTTCAAGAATGCTTTATGAAAGACATCTATAAAACTTTTGAATATCGCAGAATAACACCTAGGCTTCTTTGCACCCGAGCTTGGAATCATCACTACCTAGATTTTCGACGATTGAGCTATGAGTTCAAAACGAGACAAGCGTGGGAAACACGAATAGGTGAGTGCCTAGTTTATCCATTATTTCAAGAAATGACTTTATTAACTGTGCTCTAATGACACCTGCCACATAATATAACTTTGTTGTTGCCCGAAAATGCAATATTTAGCAGCGTGAGCAACACTGCAATCATAATTAATTTTTGACCTTTGTTGTGCATCAAACCAGTCTCTGGACTGAAGACCACAACAACAACAGCAATTCATTTGTTGCGAAAATCATTAGTTTTGACTCCTACAGGACAGATGTCTTGCTTCTGTTTACCGCCATCAAAGTGTCATCTCGCTCCGTTTCAGGGAAGTACAGCCCAGCCTCAACAGCCGGACGGCGCGCGCAGCTTGGTTCATTCTTCTCTGAGGTCCGCCGCCACTAGCAACAATTCGAGGTGTACGGCGCTACAAGAGGCCGGCGGGAATCTGATGCGGACGGAGATCTGGGATACGGCGAGTGGCGCCTTTGACGAGCGCGAGGCAGGCGTGGCGCGAGACAAAAGGAGACATCGGCGGCGGCGCGGCGATGAATAATGCATGGCGGCGGGCTGGAGCGCGCCGTGACGTCAGCGGGCCGCGCACCTCCTCGCGCTCGCAGGTTTATTCAGCGTCCGCGGCCACAAAGGCCGCCGCGGGACAACCAACTACACCGTCACCGGCGCCGCCGTCGGAATCGGCTGCAGCGTGGCACCCGGCACGTCCCACAAGCCAGAGGAATGATCGCTCGGGCGGCGCGACTAGACTGCACTATACGAGATACCTTTGTACCCATTTCTGAGGACGCAGTTGAAGGCATCTCAGTTGGGGGTAAATATTAAGTGAGAGAGGATGTAATGCTATAGCCAGTCGGGATGCTCAGTCGCTGCCTGGGAACAATGGCCGCGTGACACTGAGGGCGACAAACATGAGGCACGTGTTCTCCAGAGTATGTCAGAACAGCTATCGTAGAGCCTGCACAGAATAATGTGGCTGGTATATGCGCAATGCACAGGGCACTTGGGGGGAAGAGTGGTAGCGGTGGGGGTTACATGAAGGCGCTGCAGTGAAAACGCCGGGCGCTGGAGGAGAAGTGCCGTTCAAAACTGGAGTTTAGGCCCACATTTCTTCTAAGTGGAGCCCCTCCACGCCCACACTTACATAGTGACCATTAGAAATAGCCTGTCACCTCTGATTTGATCAGTATCTAAAAAGATCTCAGCTGAAAATGCAACAAAAGCAGCGATTTATTTTCGGCTGGCTTATTAACCATTTGTGACTTTTAGAAAAGCCCTATGAGTGGCGAATTTTGAGTAAAGCCCACACATTTCCCCTGTTGTCATATTAAAATTTCGTTCTTTTGCCAAAACACAGCGGAGTTTACAATATGTCTCCTCACTAAGTTGCGAGAGAATTCTGAAATATTGGAATAGAAAGAGAGCAGGTGTTGACAGATGTGGAAATTTCCGAACTATCAGTTTCATAAGTCATCGTTGCAAAATACTAACGCGAATTCTTCACAGACGGATAGAAAAACTGGTAGAAGCCGACCTCGGTGAAGATTAGTTTGGATTCCGTAGAAATGTTGGATCACATAAGGCAATACTGACCCTACGACTTATCTTAGAAGAAAGATTAAGGAAAGGCAAACCTACGTTTCTAGCATTTGTACACTCAGAGAAAACTTTTGACAATGTTGAGTAGAATACTCTCCTTCAAATTCTGGAGGTGGAAGGGTAAAATACAGGGAGCGAAAGGCTACTTACAATTTGTACAGAAACCAGATGACAGTTATAAGAGTCGAGGGGCATAAAAGTGAAGCCGTGCTTGGGAAGGGAGTGAGACAGGGTTGTAGCCCATGCCCGATGTTATTCAATCTGTGTACTGAGCAAGCAGTAATGGAAACAAAAGAAAAATTCAGAGTAGGTATTAAAATCCATAGAGAAGAAATAAACACTTTGAGGTTCGCCGATCACATTGTAATTCTGTCAGAGACGGCAAAGGACCTGGATGAACAGTTGAACGGAATGGACAGTGTCTTGAAAAGAGAACATAAGATGAAAATCAAAAAAGAAAAACGAGGATAATGGAATGTAGTCGAACTAAGTCTGGTGCTGCTGAGGGATTTAGATTAGGAAATGAGACACTTAAAGTATCAAAGGAGTTTTGCTATTTGGGCAGCGACAATGGTCGAAGTAGAGAGGATATAAAATGTAGACTGGCAATGGCAAGGAAAGCGTTTCTGAAGAAGAAAAATTTGTTAACATCGAGTATAGATTTAAGTGTCAGGAAGTCGTTTCTCAAAGTATTTGTTGGAGTGACAGAATAGAAGCTTCCGAAATGTGGTGCTACAGAAGAATGCTGAAGGGTAGATGGATAGATCACATAACTGATGTGGAGGTATTGAATAGAATTGGGGAGAATGGAAATTTGTGGCACACCTTACTAGAAGAAGGGATCGGTTGGTAGGACATGTTCTGAGGCATCAAGGGATCACAAATTTAGCATTGGAGGGCACCGTGGAGGGTAAAAATCGTAGAGGGAGACCGAGAGATGAAAACACTAAGCAAATTCAGAAAGAATGTAGTTTGCGGTAGGTACTGGGAGATGAAGAAGCTTGCACAGGTTAGAGCAGCATGGAGAGCTGTATGAAACTAGTCTCTGGACTGAAGACCATAACAACAACAAGAAGTTTGTTAAGTGAGGAACTGAGGAATAGTAAGGTGAATAGTTTATGAAAAAGCTAATCGTTCGGACAAACATAAGGGTGCACTGTCTGCATTTACGTTGCTCGAATACTTTTAGCATTTCTCGTATAACCGGCTGTCGACGGCCCTTAAAAATTACATTAATCGAAGAAGTCTCTTGTTAGTGGAACAACACGCTAGATAATGAAGTTTCCAATAGTAACCATACTGAAACACAGTGAATTGTTTGCGTCCTATCATTTGCCAAAATCTCATTTCGATATCTCAACCCATTTATGAAGTATGAGGAGTGTTGTGGATTTTTCACTCTGGCTATGTCACTGGCGCACTTGATCGCAAATGGGTGTGCTACATCAGATCGGTTTTCTCGAAACTGGTGACAGATAAACACTTCCAATCAAATCAAAAGAATAATGCAATATGTTAGCTGAATGTCATACGCAGAAACGTGTTATATAATATCTACCATCGGCTAAATCATAGAGACCCCTATTTTTCATTCCAGACTTCAAAAAATGGCTCTGAGCACTATGGGACTTAACTGCTGTGGTCATCAGTCCCCTAGAACTTAGAACTACTTGAACCTAACTAACCCAAGTACATCACACACATCCATGCCTGAAGCAGGATTCGAACCTGCGACCGTAGCAAGCAAATATCGCTGTAACTATGAGCACTAACAAAATGATGGACACATTATCATGAAGCTGACATAAGAGACTACAAGCAAAGCAATTTTTTTTATACCGAATAGTTTCTGTAAAATCGCTTGAGAAACACTGTAAGGTATGCGCCTCGATTGTGTCATCAACGACCTGCCGAAAGACGGGGGGGGGGGGGGGGGGGAGAGGGGGGGGGAGGGGTACTGGTATTGGAACAGATGATGACAGACGAAAGGCCGAAATACTAAATGTCTTCTTCCAAAGCGGTTTCGCAGAGGAAGACTGCACTGTAGTTCCTTCTCCAGATTGTCGAACAAATAACAAAATGGTAGATATCGAAATAGATGATAGAGGGATACTTACATAATTAAAACCGCTCAAAAGAGGAAAGGCCACTGGACCTGATGGGATACCAGTTCAATTTTACACAGAGTACGCGAAGGAACTTGCCCTCCTTCTTATTCCGGTGTACCGTATGTCTCTAGAACAGCGTAGCGTTCCAAAGGATTGGAAAAGGGCAAAGGTCATCCCCGTTTTCAAGAAGGAACGTCGAACAGAGGTGCAGAACTATAAACCTATATCTATAACGTCGATCAGTTGTAGAATTTTGGAACACGTATTATGTTCGAGTATAATGACTTTTCTGGAGACTAGAAATCTACTCTGTAGTAATCAGGATGGGTTTCGAAAAAGACAATCGTGTGAAACCCAGCTCGCGCTATTTGTCCACGAGACTCAGATTACCAGGTAGATGCCGTGTTTCTTGACTTCCGCGAAGCGTTTGATACAGTTCCCAACAGTCGTTTAATGAACAAAGTAAGAGCATATGGACTATCAGACTAATTGTGTGATTGGATTGAGGAGTTCCTAGATAACAAAACGCAGCATGTCATTCTCAATGGAGAAAGTCTACCGAAGCAAGAGTGATTTCAAGTGTGCCGCGGGGGAGTGTCGTAGGACCTTTGCTATTTACAATATATATAAATGACCTTGTGGATAGCCGGCCTGCGTGGCCGAGCGGCTCTAGGCGCTACAGTCTGGAACAGCGCGACCGCTACGGTCGCAGGTTCGAATCCTGCCTCGGGCATGGATGTGTGTGATGTCCTTAGGTTAGTTAGGTTTAAATAGTTCTAAGTTACAGGGGACTGATGACCTCAGAAGTTAAGTCCCATAGTGCTCAGAGGCATTTTTTTGACCTTGTGGGTGACATCGGAAGTTTATTGAGGCCTTTTGCTGATGATGCTGTAGTATATCAAGAGGTTGTAACAACAACAACAACAACAACAACAACAGCAACAAAAAGTACTGAAGTTCAGGAGGATCTGCAACGAACTGACGCATGGTGCAGGGAATGACAATTGGTTCAAATGACTCTGAGCATTATGGGACTTCTGAGGTCATCAGTCCCCTAGAACCTAGAACTACTTAAACCTAACTAACCTTATGACATCACACACATCCATGCCCGAGGAAGGATTCGAACCTGCGACCGTAGTAGTCGCGCAGTTCCAGATTGTAGCCCCTAGAACCGTTCGGCCACGGCGCCCGGCTGGATTGGCAATTGAATCTCAATGTAGACAAGTGTGCTACTAATACATAGAAAGATAGGTCCCTATCATTTAGCTACATATAGCAGGTCTGCAACTGGAAGCAGTTAATTCCTTAAATTATCTGCCAGTAGGCATTAGGAGTGATTTAAAATGGAATGATCATATGAAGTTGATCGTCGGTAAAGCAGATGCCAGACTGAGATTCATTGGAAGAATCCTACGGAAATGCTGTCCGAAAACAAAGGAAGTATGTTACAGTACACTTGTTCGCCCACTGCTTGAATATTGCTCACCAGTGTGGGATCCGTACCAGATAGGGTTGATAGAAGAGATAGAGAAGATCCAACAGAGAGCAGCGTGCTTCGTTACAAGATCATTTAGTTGTCGCGAGAGCGTTACGGAGATGATAGATAAACTCCAGCGGAAGACTCTGCAGGAGAGACACTCAGTTGACGTACGGGCCCTTGTTGAAGTTACGAGAACATACCTTCACCGAGGAGTCATGCAGTATATTACTCCCTGCTACGTATATCTCGCGAAAAGACCATGAGGATAAAATCAGAGAGATTAGAGCCCACACAGAGAAATACCGACAATCTTTCTTTCCACGAACAATGCGAGACTGAAATAGAAGGGAGATCCGATAGAGGTACTCAAAGTACCCTCCGGCACGCACCGTCAGGTGGCTTGCCGAGTATGCATGTAGAAGTAGATTACTACAAAAAATTATTCACATAAAAATTACAATTATATACAGTAAGTTTTGTCCCCTCCAAATCTGGCAAAGAATTTAAATAATAAAGACATAGCAGTTTATCAGGACATCAAAGTGTACAAAGAAAAAAGTAAACATTCTTATGCAGTACCGAATTAATCATAGAGTAATTACAGAAGCTTAACGACGGAATGTTCAACAAAACAGAAAGCAAAATGAATCAACAAAAGGTATGTAGTGTCTAAGCTACGGTGTTACATACTTAATTGTGAATTGCAGAATTATCATATAGAATAATCATGTAGAGTAGATGTAGACAATCAGATCATCCGCAACACCGATGGCAACTCGTAATTACGACAGAATCTGGACCACCGATGCCTGTACGCCACCGTCAAGGCAAGAAGCCACGTTCTGTTGCCTTTTGCAATCATTGTCCGGTATCTCTCTCTCTCGCCCTCGTTTACATGCTTTATTTCTTCTTCTTGTGCGTGTTGTTTGATTTCTTATATGAGTGGTTTCTCCTGATTGTCTCTGGATAGTAGTAACTATCCCATACACAGGCTCGTGTAAACTTCAATATTCACGTCTTTGTGAAATTTACATATTTTTTTAAGTCTGTAGTCGTCTCTCATTTAAATATAGCTGCGCTAACCCTCTCCTTCCTTCATCTATAAATACGTTATCACACTTGGTCTACTCCATTGTGATTGTAAAGCCAAGGCCGAGTAACACCTATAGTAGGAGATGAATTCGGTGCTTTAGGCACGGTCAGTGTGGAGAGTAGGGTACTTGGCGCTCTTTTGTAAGTACCGGAGCTGGGAGCGAATATCCATCTTTCCACTATCTGTGCTGACTTTTAGTCTTCAAGCCTAGCCTCCAAGTACTCTTCAACTACTGAATATGATAGTTTACTAAAATACCAGGTGTGCTGGTATGAAATGAGCGCTAAGATACAAATGTGTCGATAGGGAACATTTGTTGTAAACGAGCCTTAATTTTTTTTTGTTTGGGTAGTATGACATCTGTCTAGGATATTTAGTATGCATCAAGTCATGGAACAAACAACATCATATGTTTTCATCGTATTAACAATGTCAAATTTTGTACCAGAAAGTGAGGATTTGCGGAAAGCGTTAATTTTTTGTTTTCATTTGAAAAAGAAGTGCTGCAGAGTCGCATCGAATGCTTTTCGAGGCATATGGTGATGATACTCTTTCAAAAGCAACATGCAAAAGATGGTTTCAGCGGTTCAGAAATAATGATTTTGATGTAGGAAATGATGAACGTGGAAGACCACCAAAAAATTCGAAGACGCCAAATTGCAAGCAATATTGGATGAAGACGAGTCAGAAGCAAATGGCAGCAATGCTAAATGTTGCACAACAAACAATTTTTGCCCGTTTGAAAGCTATGGGAAAGATCCAAAAGTGTGTAAAATGGGTGCCACATGAATTGAATGAAAGCAGATGGAAAACCGAAAAACCATTTGTCAAATTTTGTTTCAGAGACATAAAAGAAAATCAATTTTGCACCGAATTGTTACTGGCAATGAAAAATGGATTTATTTTAAGAATCCTAAAGGGGAAAAATCATGGGTTAATCCGGGACAGCCATCAACATCGACTGCAAAACCAGATCGATTCGCTAAGAAGAGAATGCTCTGTGTTTGGTGGGATCAGAAAGGTGTGGTGTATCATGAGTTTCTAAAACCCGTGAATACTAATCGGTACAGACAACAAATGATCAATTTGAACTATGCATTGATCGAAAAAAGACCAGAATGGGCCAGAAGACATGGCAAAGTAATTTTTTCACATGACAATGAACCTGCACACAAAGTAAAACTAGTTAAGGATGCAATCAAAACACTTGGCTGGGAGCTGCTATCCCACCCACCGTATTCACCAGACTTGGCCCCTTCCGACTAACATTTGTTTTCATCAATGGCACACGCATTGGCTGAGGAACACTTAGATTCCTACGAAGAAGTCGAAAATTGGGTGTCTGATTGGTTTGCTTCAAAAGACGAACACTTCTATTGGCGCGGTGTCCAGAAATTGCCAGAAAGGTGGTCAAAACATATAGAAATCAATGGTCAGTACTTTAAATAAAATGTTTTTACTTTTCAATTCAAAATTAGTGTTTCATTTATAAAAAAAACCGCTCATTTCATACCGGTACACGTGGTAATTGTCGCCGTGGTGCAAGTTCTGTTCAGTGTAGACCCGCAAGCAGCACGCCGGCAACACGTTAACGACCACGACCACGGCCACGCGCGGCAGCAGGCGGGGGGCGGGACGGGGCTCGTAAGTTGCCGTCCACACTGCCGCCTCGTCAGATCGGATTACGGCGCGGGGGTGGAAGGGGAGGGGGAGGGGGGGTGGGGAGGCGAGGCTGAGGGAGGGTGCCGCCCCCGCGCACCTCTTTGTTTGGTCGGCGGCAGGTAGCCCGGGGCTCCGTGACTCACATCAGTTTCTCAAACACAGTCAACAGGCCACCGCAAACAGCCCCGAAGGTCAATATTATGCCACAGAGCAATAGCCCTGCTTATCCTGGTTTCCTTTACATTATCGCTTCGATGTTATCCATCTCTGTTTAATATTTTAGTTCACTCTAGGATCTTGTATGCTTACATCTCTACCACTATCAATATTTCGATAGACATTGGTGGTCTCAACTTTAATTAAAGTAATAGGAATCTATTAAATTCGAGGATAGAAGACACATGCAATACAGTTAGATTACCATTCGTTTCAGAACATGTAAATGATACTACTCTCATGATTTACGTTGTAAAATTCAGAACGAACAAAATACTTAAATATAGTAACTGTTTATTCGTATTTCAACCTCTTTCAGTTCTCAGTCTCATACCTCATTGTTATTACAGCACTATTTTCGCTATCGTCTGTACCCTCCTGGATTGTTCCGGAAGAAAATCAAGGCGAACCAATTACGCTCTCGGATGCCACTGTCCCGTTCCTTGCATACTGACAGTAAAAGAAGTATCTGTTATAAAATTTGATCTCGTGAATGTCTTCGGTCGAAAATCGACGAAAAAGAAAGTCAACTTGGCAACACTGTAGTATCTTCATTCAATACAGTTGAACCAGACTGCGCAGATAGTGTAGCAAGTAGGCTTTTGAGCTAGAATACTCGAGTTGGATAGTTCGATTCTGGGTTTAGTTTGATTTCTGTTATTTTCTAATTTTGATCTTGCAAATAAAACTGCAGAATACACTGATTTTTTATGCAGCACCACGGCTGCAAAATACTAACGCGAATTCTTTACACACGAATGGAAAAACTGGTAGATGCAGACCTCGGGGAGGATCAGTTTGGATTCCGTCGAAATGTTGGAACACGTGAGGCAATACTGACCTTACGACTTATCTTAGAAGAAAGATTAAGAAAAGGCAAACCTACGTTTCTAGCATTTGTAGACTTAGAGAAAGCTTTTGACAATGTTGACTGGAATACTCTTTTTCAAATTCTAAAGGTGGCAGGGGTAAAATACAGGGAGCGGAAGGCTATTTATAATTTGTACAGAACCCAGATGGCAGTAATAAGAGTCGAGGGGCATGAAAGGGAAGCAGTGGTTGGGAAAGGAGTGAGACAGGGTTGTAGCCTCTCCCCGATGTTATTCAATCTGTATATTGAGCAAGCAGTAAAGGAAACAAATTGAAAAATTTGGAGTAGGTATTAAAATTCATGGAGACGAAGTAAAAACTTTGAGGTTCGCCGATGACATTGTAATTCTGTCAGAGACGGCAAAGGACTTGGAAGAGCAGTTGAACGGAATGGACAGTGTCTTGAAAGGAGGATATAAGATGAACATTAACAAAAGCAAAACGAGGATAATGGAATGTAGTCAAATTAAATCGGGTGATGCTGAGGGAATTAGATTAGGAAATGAGACACTTAAAGTAGTAAAGGAGTTTGGCTATTTAGGAAGTAAAATAACTGATGACGGTCGAAGTAGAGAGGATATAAAATGTAGACTGGCAATGGCAAGGAAAGCATTTCTGAAGAAGAGAAATTTGTTAACATCGAATATAGATTTATGTATCAGGAAGTCGTTTCTGAAAGTATTTGTTTGGAGTGTAGCCATGTATGGAAGTGAAACATGGACGATAACTAGTTTGGACAAGAAGAGAATAGAAGCTTTCGAAATGTGGTGCTACAGAAGAATACTGAAGATAAGGTGGATAGATCACGTAACTAATGAGGAGGTATTGAATAGGATTGGGGAGAAGAGAAGTTTGTGGCACAACTTGACTAGAAGAAGGGATCGGTTGGTAGGACATGTTTTGAGGCATCAAGGGATCACAAATTTAGCATTGGAGGGCAGCGTGGAGGGTAAAAATCGTAGAGGGAGACCGAGAGATGAGTACACTAAGCAGATTCAGAAGGATGTAGGTTGGAGTAGGTACTGGGAGATGAAGCAGCTTGCACAGGATAGAGTAGCATGGAGAGCTGCATCAAACCAGTCTCAGGACTGAAGACAACAACAACAACATCCCCTAAAACTACAGTTTTTTTTAACGTTGAACATAAAAACTCGTCACACATGTCCGAAATGTTCATGAAGAGCAATAATCATTTAATATTAATTACCTGTTGTAGGTAAGAAATAACTACAAAGTTTATCAATTTGGAGATGTTAAACACAAGTAACACATTTAACAAAAGCGGCCAGCTGACGGAAAGCTGAAAGACACAATTAGTCTTTACATCATGGTGACAATAAAAATAGCAGTACCGTTTCGTAATTACCTGTGAAGCGGCCTGCTATCCCTATTGGTAACGTAATGACCTAAGGAAATATAGTCGACATGAAAATGGTGAGGACGGTAGTTAGTATTAGTTGACTGGTATAATGACAGGGAGGATAGTGAAAATTGTGTTAGAAGGTGTTACCAAGTAGTGCGAACAAGATACTTAGACGATGTAATTTGTATGGTTGGGGGGTGGGGGGACTATCTAGGGTAAAAGAAGCAAAAGATAGATCAAGAAGGGAGTGGCATGGAGACTCCATTTTATTGCTTTGGTCCTGGGGGAGGGGGGGGGGGAGGTGTATAACTGAAGGAAATGATAAAAGGTGCTGACAATTATCCTGAATGCATGGAGGGGTGTAGTCTGTGGAAGAGAACAAAGTAAACATGTAAAGGCAAATCATCTATGAAAGCGACAAATAAAAATCTATTCTACTCTCATTTCTGCTTTAGTATTAAATAATTGCTCTCGTTTTGTATAAGTCCTGCCGTAATTGCTGTATAACGATTAAGAAGCCAGACACCATATCATAAAGCCTAGAAAACATAAATAAAATACGTCTAGACCCGGAGTCGAACACTGCTCTATAACGCTAAACGCTTCTCGCTATACTACTTTGTCGACACAGATAGCAATTATTGAATGAAGACACTTGTTACAATGCTGTCAGACTGCCTTCCCACTACGACAATTCTCTATAGAAAAAAAGGATGGAATGAAATTTTGTCAGGGATATTATTGCACTGTTTGTATGCGGGGAATCGCGCTGAGGCGCCCGAGTTTTGTTCACCCTCTATAACAATTACTGTTTCTTACCATTCAAAAGCCGTTGTTAATATTACCACTGCAAAGCTTAAAATCAGAACGTTACTTGTTTAATAACTCCTTGTTAGCATATTCTGATCAGTAATACTAATTAATATCTTTCACGCCGTCACGTTTCCCCTGCTTTTCTTACCTCACACATTAATATCAAATTTAATACTCACCAAAATTCCGCTTCACGCTGTTCTTAGAAATGATGAGTGCCTCCTCTAGACTTCAGCGATCTACTAACTATATAAAGAGGCATGTGCATTCGAGTCAAAATCCTGCCATTGTCAACTTGTCAACACTGCAAAGACGCAGATCCAGTCTGTGTGTGTATGTGTGTGTGGGGGGGGGGGGGGGGGGAGGAGAGGGAGAGAGTCGTGAGGGTTATGACTCACCCTAGAAAAAGAAATCAACTGTGTTAGCCGCTGATGTACACAAATTACTAAGATTTTTTTATATATCGTATTGTTATTATTGCCACCAGCCTTTCCGTAGTGGTAACACCTGGTCCCCTTCAGATCACTATTATGCGCTGTCGGGCTGAGATAGCACTTGGATGGGTGACCATCCGGTCTGCCGAGCGCTGTTGGCAAGCGGGGTGCACTCAGCCCTTGTGAGGCAAACTGAGGAGTCACTTGACTGAGAAGTAGCGGCTATGGCCTCGCAAACTGACACACGGCCCGCTGACCGCATGCTCTCCGTACTCGCATCCAGAGACGCCTGAAACGGCGGTCGGTGGGTACTGTTGAGCATTCATGGTCTGTTCGGGAGAAGTTTAGTTTTTAGTTTCTAGTACTGCTATTATTTTAAATGCTAGGAACCAGTTGCACATTAAATGTGATGAATGCAAATTATATTTTGCAGGGGCTGAGCAGTGAGAGAGAGGCAACGAAAAATTGTGACGGCCTTCCCCTCCCCCCCCCCCCCCTCCACTCCGATCGAACCCAGATCTGCATCTGGCACGATAATCAGTGATGTAACTAGGGCATGAGAGATGATACAAAATGAGGAAGAACAAAACGGATAGCAGAGGAAGAGAAAGAAGAAGAAGAAAAAGATAATGAAGTCGTTCATCCTGTTCTACAGGAATCCTCTCTGCCTGCAACGCCTGGGTATTTACAGATTTCTCGAATTGCGCCAAAGGGTGGTGGGTTTCCGGGTCCCGGGTCACTTGTCCACCGCACACAGGAAGCAGCTACACGTATAGCGGGGGCTGTGTGGAGGGAACTGGACTGTTTTTTAGCTTAGAGGGCTTTGGGAAACTACAGGAAGGACGTCAGTATGAAAGGTTGCAGGACAAACACAGGAAGTCATACCTAGCAACAATCGCTGTTGTAATCGTAAACAGCAAGAACTGAAACTCAAATCGTCATAGGTCTGTATATCTGGCTCAAGCTGGAAATAAGTTCAGCATAAATTTTTACAAAGGATCTAACTATATTCCCAAAGGATAGATTAAATACAGTGGGTGGAGGAGTGTTTATTGCTGTCAGAAGTAGTTAATCCTGTAGTGAAATAATTGTTCAAATGGCTCTGAGCACTATGGGACTTAATATCTAAGGGCATCAATCCCCTAGGACGTAGAACTACTTAAACCTAACTAACATAAGGACATCACACACATCCATGCTCGAGGCAGGATTCGAACCTGCGACCGTAGCGGTCGCGCGGTTCCAGACTGAAGCGCCTAGAACCGCTCGGCCACTCCAGCCGTCTTCTTGTAGTGAAATTCGAATAGATAGTTCCTTGAGTTAGTATGGTTAGAGGCTATACATGACAACAATAATAAATTAATAACTGGTTCTCTTTACCGATCTCCCGACTCAGATGTCACGGTTGCTGAACAGTTCAAAGAACACTTGAGTGTCATTACAAATAGGTACCCCACTCATACAATTATAGTCGGTGGTGACTAAAATCTACCATCGATGTGTTGGCAAAAAAATTGGTTTGACACGTTCCTAAGAGACAGCCTACACTCCTGTGTAAGCGTGGACCAGATGTGGTTTAAATTCAGAGAAATAGTATCGACGGCAACTGAAAGATATAAACCAAATATATTAATCGGAGATGGTAATGATCCCCTCATGTACACAAAACAGGTCAGAGCACTATTGAAGAAGCAATGAAAAAAAGCATGCAAAATTTAGAAGAACGCAAAATACCCAAGGTAGATAAAACGTTACAGAAGCTCAAAACTTAGCGCGAACTTGAATGAGAGATGCTTTTAATAGTTTCCACATTGGCAATACGTCTCGAAACCTGGCAGAAAACCCAAAGAGTTTCTGGTCGTGTGTAAAGTACACCAGTGGAAAGACGCAATCAGTACCTTCACAGCGCAATGATGTCAGATGACAGTACTACTGTAACCTCCCGACAAAATAAAATAATATGAATAATATTCACATTTGGTGTAACCTCCCAAGAGAAAAATTCCGAAACCTCCCAACACTAAAAATAATAATTATTTATATTATTCACATTTAGTGTAAGCTTCCAACAGATTTATTCCGTAACCTCCCAACAGAAAACTTTCGTAACCTACCAATAATACAATGTGACTAACCTCTCAATTAAATTGCGACTCACTAATAACCTTTCAATAAATGACTGTCAATTTAAACTGGTAAATTTTGGACTTCAGCAGTGCTGCGTCATGGCCCTGAAAATTCATGATGAATAAATTGAAAAATCTTACCCCAATTAGGTCGCCGGATAACGCCTATATATCTGCTCCTATAAGAAATTTTTCTGGCACAGCTCAGTGCAATTCTGGCCGATAGATTTGTCATGTATAAAAAGAAAGAACTGATTTTTCTTTACAATAATCAGGATGACCAAGGATTGGTGAAATTAGTAAAATCTTTAAATTGAAATGAATGATTGTCAAAAGTTACTTTTTATGAGAAAAATTATTATTAAGAGATTTTTCTTAAAACATGTACATGGGACTTGATATAACAATGCTACATATGCGCGAGGCTGCTTTTACCTTATATTATACCGCTCAGGCACCGCCATAGCTCTCAGGACAAGCCCAGCCAACTCCACACACACAACTGCTAGCTACTTCTACTACATAGTTCCTACTGCATACAACTCTGCTCTTTGGTCCGAGATTCTCTTATAGCTTACATATCACAGGCAGCGCGTGAGCAATCCATCGAAATTACATCTGCTCGAGTGCGCTAACAACAAATTCCTTAATCATGGACCTCTTACACTACTAAAGGAGACTTACTAAACACAGGTTTCCGAAATTTCTTCACAAAAGAAGACGAAGTAAATACTCCATAATTTGAATCAAGAACAACTGGCAACATGATTAACCTAGAATTAGATATTCTCGGTGGAACAAAGCAGCTTAAAATACATAAGAATGTAAAGGTTTCCGGTTCAGCCATGTTTGTTTCAGAGTACGCTGATACAATAGCTCCATACTTAGCAATGAAGTACAACCGCTCGCTTGTAGAAAGAGCTATACCCAAACACTGGAGAGTTGCACAAGTCACACCAGTACCCAAGAAATGGACCAGGAGTAATCCACTGAATTACAGAGTCGTATCTACAGCTGCATCTACGTGGTTACTCTCCTATTTACAATAAAGTGCCTGGCAGAGGGTACAATGGACCACCTTCAGGCTGTCTCTCTACCTTTCCACTCTCGAACATCGCGCGGGAAAAACGAGCGCTTACATTTTTCTGTGCGAGCCCTGAGAAAACATTTCTCCCTATGTAGATGGGTGCCAACAGAACGTTTTTGCAATCGAAGGAGAAAACTGGTGATTGAAATTTCATGAGAAGATCCCGTCGCAACGAAAAAGTCTTTGTTTTAATTATTGCCACTCCAATTCACGTATCGTGTCTGTTGCACTATCTCTCCTACTTCGCAATAATACAAAACGAGCTGCCCTTCTTTGTACTTTTTCGATGTCATCCGTCAGTCCCACCTGATGCGGATCCCACACCGCACAGCAATACTCCAGAATAGGGCGGACAAGCGTGGTGTAAGCAGTCTCTTTAGTAGACCTGTTGCACCTTCTAAGTGTTCTCTCGGTGAATCGCTGTCTTTCGTTGGATCTACCCGCAACATTATCTATGTGATAGTTATAATGTAGGGTATTTGTAATTGTAATCCCTAAGTATTTAGTTGAACTTACAGCTTTCAGATTTGTGTGACTCATCGCGTAACCGAAATTTATCGGATTTCTTTTATTACTCATGTGAATAACTTCACACTTTTCTTTATTCAGGGCCAATAGACACTTTTCGCACCATACAGATCTCTTATCTAAATCATTTTGCAATTCGTTTTGGTCATCTGATGACTTTACAAGACGGTAAATGACAGCATCATCTGCAAACAATCTAACACGGCTACTGAAATTGTCTCCTATGTCGTTAATACGGATCAGGAAGAATAGAGGTCCTATAATACTTCCTTGTTGAACCCCGGATATTATTTCTATTTTAATCGACGAATTTACGTCTATTACTACGAACTGAGACCTTTCTGACAGGAAATCACGAATCCAGTCTCACAGCTGAGGTGATATTCCAAACGCATGCAGTTTCGTTTGAAAACGCTTGTGAGGAATTTAAATCCGCGGAGTCTGGTGGCCAGCGAAGTACGGTAAACTTATTCTGGTGCTCTTCGAACGACTCTTGTAGACTGTGAGCTGTGTGGCACTTGCATTGGTCTGCTGGTAGATGGAATAGTGCTGACGAAAAACAAGCAGCACGTAAGGATAGATGAATACTTGTGTTGCTCCATTGTCCCTTTTAGAAAGACGAGATCACCCAGGGAAAGCAACGATAACATTCCCCAGACCGTAACTCACGTGCAGAGATTGCTTTCAGACATTTCACGCCGTTCACGCCAACACCATCTGTCCAATGGAGCGTAAAAGCGTGATATATCTGAAAAGGCCATGTGCCGCCAATCAGTGGCTACTGGCGTGCAAGTTCCTGGCCTCCTCGCTGCTGGACAGCAGTCAACGTTGGTGCATGAACCTGGCATCGTTTGCGGAAGTCCATACGCAGCAACGTTCGTTGACCGGTCATTGAAGAGTCACTGCTCGTGGACGTATGGTTCATCTGGGCAGTCAGATGCTCAACTGTTTCACGTGTACTCGCCCGTAGACATCTCCACAGCCGTCGCTCATCCCTCATACCCCTGTCATCTACGGTCTGTGGTGTCCCGTAGTTACCTCGCTCTCGGTTTTGGACAGCGCCATTTTGTCATACCCAGTGTACTTTAACCACGGCGGCACGCGAACAGTTTACAAAACTGCCGTTTGGGAAATGCTTATACCTTTGATCCGAAAGCCAATAATGAAGCCCTTCTGAAAGTCAGATAAATCGCACCATCCCCGCATTACAACAACTGCGTTAAATGCCGTGTTCCCGGAGATGCATTACGTACACCGCTTCTAGTAGGCTACCCACCGCCCATGAATAGTTATCACATTAATGTGACTGGAATTTGTATATCTTATTTCTGGCGCTCCCCAAGGTAGTGTTATAGGCACTTTGCTGTTCCTTATCTATATAAACGATTTGGGAGACAATCTGAGCAGCCGTCTTCGGTTGTTTTCATATGACGCTCTCGTTTAACGACTAATAAAGTCATCAGAAGATCAAAACAAACTGCAAAACGATTTAGAAAAGGTATCTGAATGGTGCGAAAATTGGCTGTTGACCCTAATTTAACGAAAAGTGTGAGATCATCCACATGATTGCTAAAAGGAACTCGCTAAACTTCGGTCACACGATAAATCAGTCTAATCTAAAAACTGTAAATTCAACTAAATATCTTGGTATTACAATTACGAACAACTTAAATTGGAAGGAACACACAGAAAATGTTGTGAGGGAAGTTTAACCAAAGACTGCGTTTTATTGGCACCACACTCAGAAAATGTAACAGACCTACTAAGGAGACTGCCTACACTACGTTTTTCCGTCCTCTTTTAGAATACTGCTGCCTGGTGTGGGATCCTTACCATATAGGACTGACGGAGTACATCGAAAAAGTTCAAAGAAAGGCAGCACGTTTTGTATTATCGAGAAATATGGGAGAGTGTGTCACAGAAATGATACAGGATTTTGGCTGGAAATGATTAAAAGAAAGGCGTTTTTCGTTGCTACGGGATCTTCTCATGAAATTCTTATTACCAACATTCTCCTCCGAATACGAAAATATTTTGTTGACACCGACCTACATAGGGGGGAACGATCACCACTATAAAATAAGAGAAATCAGAGCTCGTACGGGAAGATAGAGGTGTTCATTCTTTCCATGCGCTATACGAGATTGGAATAATAGAGAAGTGTGAAGGTGGTTCGTTGAACCCTCTGTCAGGCACTTGAATGTGATTTGCAGAGTATCCATGTAGATGTAAATGTAGGTGTACATCGTCTGCAGGTTTCTAGTTAGTGAGTCTTTTCCCATTTATTCTAATTGCCCTTTCTTTCCGAATAATTTTTGACATAGCGATATCAAGAACTACCATAAATAGTTTCGGGGATATAGGCTCACCCTGGTTACTCCTCCTAAAATGCAAAATTCACTCGAGTGTTTTCATGTTCCGAGAGAAGCCATCCAGGTATGATAGACGTTACAAAATATATCAATAAAGGTTGTTTCCACATTTAGTTCGGTCAGTGCCTTTGTGACTGCAGTCTCTCCAAAGTCTATAAAAGCTATGCATAGTGGAATTACATATTCATTGGTTCGACTAATTAATTCAAAGGAGGTAAGTACACTGATGAGCCAAAAAATTATGGCCACCTAATAAATAGCTTGTTTGTCCGTCTTTGGAACGTAGTACATCACTGATCCCCTGCATCGGGGATCTAACAGTTTGTAGGTTGGTTTGTGGAGGTAGGTGGCATTAGATGCCAACGCATAGGCCATGTAACTCGCGTAAATAACGGGCAGCTGATGTGCTTCGCTTTGATGGCGAACGGTAACGACACAGATGGGTTCCACGGGATTTGCATCGACGGAATTTGGTCTCACAGACATCAACGTGAGTTCATTATAATGCTCCTCAAACTACTGTAACGTGGTCCTGACTCAGAGACCTGGGCAATTGTACTGCTGACTGATGACATCGTCTTCGGGGAAGACATCAAGCATGAAGGGGAGCAGGTGGTTCGCAGTCGTCAGCGTGTCTTCGATTACTACCCCACTCGAATCCCCGACAGTCCCATTCCCACTGCAATCGCAATAGATGATGCCGTTGGGTGAACATGTGGATACGTGGGGGTGGTCATCTTCGGAGGTCCAAGTTCAACAACGTACGATGTACTCCGAAAGACTTGTGAGTGAACCAGCATGTGTTCTTTCGGCAGAGATCACCATTTATCCTACTTTGCAGAGTAGACAAGCCTCAGAACCTCACTTTATGTGAAGAGTCATGGACGTCCAACCATTTAGCGCCTAGTAAAATTCTATGTACCGACTTGACAGAAAATCCTAGGAAATTCTTGTATTACGTTAAATCAGTAAGTGGCTCGAAACAGCATATCCAGACACTCTGAGATGATGATGGCACTGAAACAGAGGATGACACGCGTAAAGCTGAAATACTAAACATCTTTTTCCAAAGCTGTTTCACAGAGGAAGATCGCACTGCAGTTCCTTCTCTAAATCCTCACACAAACGAAAAAATGGCTGACATCGAAATAAGTGTCCACGGAATAGAAAAGCAACTGAAATCACTCAGCACAGGAAAGACCACTGGACCTGATGGGATACCAATTCAATTCTACACAGAGTATGCGAAAGAACTTACCTCCCTTTTAACAACAGCAGTGTACTGCAAGTCTCTAGAGCAAAGGAAGGTTCCAAATGATTGAAAAAGAGTACAGGTAGTCCCAGTCTTCAAGAAGGGTCGTCGAGCAGATGCGCAGAACTATAGACTTGTA
Source organism: Schistocerca gregaria (assembly GCF_023897955.1). NCBI lineage: Eukaryota > Metazoa > Arthropoda > Insecta > Orthoptera > Acrididae > Schistocerca > Schistocerca gregaria. The sequence continues at coordinate 930,103,143 of NC_064922.1, forward strand.
TCTGTTTTTTGCTCGAGTGTCATGTCATTTCTGGAAACCCAGAATCTACTCTGTAGGAATCAACATGGGTTCCGGAAACAGCGATCGTGTGAGACCCAACTCGTTTTATTTGTTCATGAGCCCCAGAAAATATTATATACAGGATCCTAGGTAGATGCCATTTTGCTTGACTTCCGGAAGGCGTTCGATACAGTTCCGCACTGTCGCCTGATAATCATAGTAAGAGCCTACGGAATATCAGACCAGCTGTGTGGCTGGATTGTAGAGTTTTTAGCAAACAGAACACAGCATGTCGTTCTCAATGAAGAGACGTCTACAGACGTTAAAGTAACCTCTGGCGTGCCACAGGGGAGTGTTATGGGACCATTGCTTTTCACAATATATATAAATGACCTAGTAGAAAGTGTCGGAAGTCCCATGCGGCTTTTCGCGGATGATGCTGTAGTATACAGAGAAGTTGCAGCATCAGAAAATTGCAGCGAATTGCAGGAAGATCTGCAGCGGATAGGCACTTGGTGCAGGGAGCGGCAACTGACCCTTAACATAGACAAAAGTAATGTATTGCGAATACATAGAAAGAAGGACCCCCCCATGAACCATGGACCTTGCCGTTGGTGGGGAGGCTTGCGTGTCTCAGCGATACAGATGGCCGTACCGTAGGTGCAACCACAACGGAGGGGTATCTGTTGAGAGGCCAGACAAACGTGTGGTTCCTGAAGAGGGGCAGCAGCCTTTTCAGTAGTTGCAGGGGCAACAGTCTGGATGATTGACTGATCTGGCCTTGCAACATTAACCAAAACGGCGTTGTTGTGCTGGTACTGCGAACGGCTGAAAGCAAGGGGAAACTACAGCCGTAATTTTTCCCGAGGACATGCAGCTTTACTGTATGATTAAATGATGATGGCATCCTCTTGGGTAAAATATTCCGGAGGTAAAATAGTCCCCCATTCGGATCTCCGGGCGGGGACTACTCAGGAGGATGTCGTTATCAGGAGAAAGAAAACTGGCGTTCTACGGATCGGAGCGTGGAATGTCAGATCCCTTAATCGGGCAGGTAGGTTAGAAAATTTAAAAAGGGAAATGGATAGGTTAAAGTTAGATATAGTGGGAATTAGTGAAGTTCGGTGGCAGGAGGAACAAGACTTCTGGTCAGGTGATTACAGGGTTATAAACACAAAATCAAATAGGGGTAATGCAGGAGTAGGTTTAATAATGAATAGGAAAATAGGAATGCGGGTAAGCTACTACAAACAGCATAGTGAACGCATTATTGTGGCCAAGATAGATACGAAGCCCACACCTACTACAGTAGTACAAGTTTACATGCCAACTAGCTCTGCAGATGACGAAGAAATTGAAGAAATGTACGATGAAATAAAAGAAATTATTCAGATAGTGAAGGGAGACGAAAATTTAATAGTAATGGGTGACTGGAATTCGAGTGTAGGAAAAGGGAGAGAAGGAAACATAGTAGGTGAATATGGATTGGGGCTAAGAAATGAAAGAGGAAGCCGCCTAGTAGAATTTTGTACAGAGCACAACTTAGTCATAGCTAACACTTGGTTTAAGAATCATGAAAGAAGGTTGTATACGTGGAAGAACCCTGGAGATACTAAAAGGTATCAGATAGATTATATAATGGTAAGACAGAGATTTAGGAACCAGGTTTTAAGTTGTAAGACATTTCCAGGGGCAGATGTGGACTCTGACCACAATCTATTGGTTATGACCTGTAGATTAAAACTGAAGAAACTGCAAACATGTGGGAAATTAAGGAGATGGGACCTGGATAAACTGAAAGAACCAGAGGTTGTACAGAGTTTCAGGGAGAGCATAAGGGAACAATTGACAGGAATAGGGGAAAGAAATACAGTAGAAGAAGAATGGGTAGCTCTGAGGGATGAAGTAGTGAAGGCAGCAGAGGATAAAGTAGGTAAAAAGACGAGGGCTGCTAGAAATCCTTGGGTAACATAAGAAATATTGAATTTAATTGATGAAAGGAGAAAATATAAAAATGCAGTAAATGTAGCAGGCAAAAAGGAATACAAACGTCTCAAAAATGAGATCGAGAGGAAGTGCAAAATGGCTAAACAGGGATGGCTAGAGGATAAATGTAAGGATGTAGAGGCTTATCTCACTAGGGGTAAGATAGATACTGCCTACAGGAAAATTAAAGAGACTTTGGAGAGAAGAGAACCACGTGTATGAATATCAAGAGCTCAGATGGCAACCCAGTTCTAAGCAAAGAAGGGAAGGCAGAAAGGTGGAAGGAGTATATAGAAGGTTTATACAAGGGTGATGTACTTGAGGACAATATTATGGAAATGGAAGAGGATGTAGATGAAGACGAAATGGGTGATACGATATTGCGTGAAGAGTTTGACAGAGCACTGAAAGACCTGAGTCGGAACAAGGCCCCCGGAGTAGACAACATTCCATTAGAACTACTGACGGCCTTGGGAGAGCCAGTCATGACAAAACTCTACCAGCTGGTGAGCAAGATGTATGAGACAGGCCAAATACCCTCAGACTTCAAGAAGAATATAATAATTCCAATCCCAAAGAAAACAGGTGCTGACAGATGTGAAAATTACCGAACTATCAGTTTAATAAGTCACAGCTGCAAAATACTAACGCGAATTCTTTACAGACGAATGGAAAAACTGGTAGATGCGGACCTCGGGGAGGATCAGTTTGGATTCCGTCGAAATGTTGGAACACGTGAGGCAATACTGACCTTACGACTTATCTTAGAAGAAAGATTAAGAAAAGGCAAACCTACGTTTCTAGCATTTGTAGACTTAGAGAAAGCTTTTGACAATGTTGACTGGAATACTCTTTTTTAAATTCTAAAGGTGGCAGGGGTAAAATACAGGGAGCGAAAGGCTATTTACAATTTGTACAGAAACCAGATGGCCGTCATAAGAGTCGAGGGGCATGAAAGGGAAGCAGTGGTTGGGAAAGGAGTGAGACAGGGTTGTAGCCTCTCCCCGATGTTATTCAGTCTGTATATTGAGCAAGCAGTAAAGGAAACAAAAGAAAAATTTGGAGTAGGTATTAAAATTCATGGAGACGAAGTAAAAACTTTGAGGTTCGCCGATGACATTGTAATTCTGTCAGAGACGGCAAAGGACTTGGAAGAGCAGTTGAACGGAATGGACAGTGTATTGAAAGGAGGATATAAGATGAACATCAACAAAAGCAAAACGAGGATAATGGAATGTAGTCCAATTAAATCGGGTGATGCTGAGGGAATTAGATTAGGAAATGAGACACTTAAAGTAGTAAAGGAGTTTGGCTATTTAGGAAGTAAAATAACTGATGATGGTCGAAGCAGAGAGGATATAAAATGTAGACTGGCAATGGCAAGGAAAGCGTTTCTGAAGAAGAGAAATTTGTTAACATCGAATATAGATTTAAGTGTCAGGAAGTCATTTCTGAAAATATTTGTTTGGAGTGTAGCCATGTATGGAAGTGAAACATGGACGATAACTAGTTTGGACAAGAAGAGAATAGAAGCTTTCGAAATGTGGTGCTACAGAAGAATACTGAAGATAAGGCTGATAGATCACGTAACTAATGAGGAGGTATTGAATAGGATTGGGGAGAAGAGAAGTTTGTGGCACAACTTGACTAGAAGAAGGGATCGGTTGGTAGGACATGTTTTGAGGCATCAAGGGATCACAAATTTAGCATTGGAGGGCAGTGTGGAGGGTAAAAATCGTAGAGGGAGACCGAGAGATGAGTACACTAAGCAGATTCAGAGGGATGTAGGTTGCAGTAGGTACTGGGAGATGAAGAAGCTTGCACAGGATAGAGTAGCATGGAGAGCTGCATCAAACCAGTCTCAGGACTGAAGACCACAACAACAACAACAACAACAGAAAGAAGGATCTTTTACTGTAGCATTATATGATAGCGGAACAAACACTGGTAGCAGTTACTTCTGTAAAATATCTGGTAGTATGCGTGCGGAACGATTTGAAGTGGAATGATCATATAAAATTAATTGTTGGAAAGGCGGGTGCCAGGTTGAGATTCATTAGGAGGGTTCTTAGAAAATTCAGTCCATCAACAAAGGAGGTAGCTTACGAAACACTCGTTCGACCTATACTTGAGTATTGCTTATCAGTGTGGGATCCGTACCAGGTCGGGTTGACAGAGGAGATAGTGAAGATCCAAAGAAGACTGGCGCATTTCGTCGCAGGGTTATTTGGTAAGCTTGATAGCGTTACGGAGATGTTCAGCAAACTCAAGTGGCAGACTGTGCAAGAGAGGCGCGCTGCATCGCGGTGTAGCTTGCTATCCAGGTTTCGAGAGGGTGCGTTTTTGGATGAGGTATCGAATGTATTGCTTCTCCCTACTTATACCTCCAGAGGAGATCACGAATGTAAAATTAGATTGGAGCGCGCACGGAGGCTTTCCGGCAGTCGTTCTACCCACGAACCATACGCGACTGGAACAGGAAAGGGAGATAATTACAGTGGCACGTAAAGTGTCCTCCGCCACACACCGTTGGGTAGCTTCCGGAGTATAAATGCAGATGCAGATGTAGAATTAGTGGTAGTTTCACTGTCCTACCTCTTTCCATACGTGCCCACGTCAGTAGCACGTGAACATTCGACCAGCTTCACCGTGTCTGAGATACACGTTCGCAGGTTCTGCGTAGTAACAATCTGCCCTTTGTCAAACTCGCTTATCTCAGTGGATTTCCTCATCTTCTCTAGGGTGATCCCCGTCCGTGGCTGCTCCGCTACCACACTTTTGTTACCGCGTCACACAGCGCCATCAGGCGGAATCCGAGTTCGCGGTCGGCAGTGGTCATAATGTTTTGGTTTATCAGTGCGTGTGGTCTCCTGTGCTGTGACCTTGCTCCAAGCATTCACCGCCGGACACAAAGATACTGAGCACCTTTGGTCGGAATTTAAAGGTATTGTCCACAATGTGCTAGAGAAGTACATGCCTAGCAAAAGTATAGGGGAGGAAGAGGATCCACCTTGGTAAGACAAACATATTAGTAAGTTGCTGAGAAAGCAGAGAATTTTGCACAGTCGTTTTTAATGTAGTCACTGTCACGCTGACAAACAGAAATTATGTTAAATGAAAGCAGCTGTCAGGACAGCGAGAGACTCTTTTAATGAATATGAAAGCAATATTTTATCTACAGATTCTAAAAATAACCCCAAAAAAATTTTGATCGTATGTAAAATCTATGAACGCTATAAATAATTCAATACCTTCTCTTGCTGACAGTACCGGTAATGTAACTGATGATGATATAAACAGGAGGCCGAAATTATAAATCTAGCTTCAAAAACTCGTTTACGATAGATGACTGCAGCACCATTCCCCCTTTCAATTATCGAACATACGAAAGGATGGCTAACATGGGATTCTAAAACAGTTACGTTCCTGAGACGCGAGAAAGGCGTCTGGCCCAGACGGTATCGCCGTAAGATTTTATGTTGACTATGCTACAAATATAGCACCATTCTTATCCATCATCTATCAGAGATCGTTGGAACAGCGGAAAGTTCCACGGGACTGGAAGAAGCCCAGGTCATAGCAATCTATAAAAAGGGTAGAAAATGGGATGCACATAATTACCGGCCAATTTCACTGACACCGATTTGTTGTAGAGTCATGGAACATATTTTGTGTTCAGACATAATGACCTTTCTAGACTCTGAGAAGCTCATCTGCGGAAACCAGCACGGTTTTAGGAAACAGCGGTCATGCGAGACACATCTGGCCCTCTTTGTGCATGATATACAACAGGCTCTAGATACCGGCTCCCACGTTTATGTCATATTACTCGACTTTCGAAAAGCGTTGACTCAGTTCTGCACTGCCGCTTGCTACAAAAAGTGCGCGCTTACAGTCTATCCTATGACATATGCGGTTGGATAGAATGTTTTCTAACAGACAGGGAGCAGTATGTCGTCCTGAACGGGGTAACTTCAACAGAAACAAGAGTAACTTCAGATGTGTCCCAGGGCAGCGTAATAGGTACTCTGCTTTTTACGATGTACATGAACGATCTGGTTGAGGGTACTGACAGCGCCATTAAACTGTTTGCCGATCACGCTTTAGCCTACAGGAAAGTAGTATCACACGAAAGTTGTGAACAAATCAATGAGGATTTGCACAAAATTAATGCGTGGTGTAATGACTGGCAGTTATCTATCAATATTAGTAAGTGTAACCTACTGCGTATAATATGGCGAAAATCCCCATTAGTGTACGAGTACAAAATAAATGATCAGTCTTTGGAAGCGTTAACATCAGTCAAGTATCTGGGTGTGACTATTCGAAATGATATGAAATGGAATGATCAGATTCCACAAGTAACGGGTAAAGCGAACTCTAGATTGCGGTTTATTGGTAGAATCCTGAAGCGATGCAGTCCTTCAACAAAGGAAATAGGTTACAATAGGTTAGTTCGTCCAGTCTTAGAGTACTGTTCGTCTGTATGGGACCCTTAGCAGTTGTATCTGATTCAAGAGATTGAGAAGGTCCAAGGAAGAGCGGCAAGATTCGTCACTGATACATTTAGCTATAGCGAGAGCGTTACAAATCTCACAGAATGTGTGAAATAGGACACTCTTGCAGATAGACGGCGGCCTAAATAGATGGGGCTGCTTACTAAATTCCGAAATCCAATCTTCGCCGAGGATGTAGAGCATATAGTATTATCACCAACTTTCAAATCGCCCAATGATCACCATTCAAAGAGAAGGGAAATAAGAACTCGTACTGAGGCGTTCAGACAGTCGTTTTTCCCCCGCGCGATCCACGAATGGAACAGAGTAGGGGGAGGGAGGGGGGGAATATGACTTTGGCGCGAATTTTGCCCTCCGCCACACATCGCTTGGTGGCTAGCGTAATATACAGGGCGTTACAAAAAGGTATGGCCAAACGTTCAGGAAACATTGCTCACACACAAATAAAGAAAAGATGTTATGTGGACATGTGTCCGGAAACGCTTAATTTACATGTCAGAGCTCATTTTAGTTTCGTCAGTATGTACTCTACTTCCTCGATTCAGCGCCAGATGGCCCAATTGAAGGAAGGTAATGTTGACTTCGGTGCTTGTGTTGACATGCGATTCATTGCTCTACAGTACTAGCATCAAGCACATCAGTACGTAGCATCAACAGGTTAGTGTTCATCACGAACGTGTTTTTACAGTCAGTGCAATGTTTACAAATGCGGAGTTGGCAGATGCCCATTTGATGTAAAGATTAGCACGGGGATATAGGCTTGGCGCGGTACGTTTGTATCTAGACAGATTTCCAGATGAAGGTGTCCCGACAGGAAGACGTTCGAAGAAATTGATTGGAGTCTTAGGGAGCACGGAACATTCCACCCTATGACTCGCGAGTGGGGAAGACCTAGAACGACGGGGACACCTGCAATGGTCAAGGCAATTCTTCGTGCAGTTGACGATAACCCTAATGTCAGCGTCAGAGAAGTTGCTGCTGTACAAGGTAACGTTGACCACGTCACTGTATGGAGAGTGCTACGGGAGAACCAGTTGTTTCCGCACCATGTACAGCGTGTACAGGCACTATCAGCAGCTGATTGGCCTCCACGGGTATACTTCTGCGAATGGTTCATCCAAAAATGTGTCAATCCTCATTGTGCAATGACGACATCAACACAGATTTTCTGTGAACGTTTGGGCCGGCATTGTTGGTGATGCCTTGATTGGGCCCCATGTTCTTCCACCTACGCTCAATGGAGCACGTTATCATGATTTCATACGGGATACTCTACCTGTGCTGCTAGTACACGTGCCTTTACAACTACGACACTACATGTGGTTCATGCACGATGGAGCTCCTGCACATTTCAGTCGAAGTGTTCGTACGATTCTCAACAACAGATTCGGTGACCTATGGATTGGTAGAGGCGGACCAATTCGATGGCCTCCACGCTCTCCTGGCCTCAACCCTCTTGCCTTTCATTTATGGGGGCATTTAAAAGGTCTTGTCCACACAACCCCGGTACTCTTAGTGCTCGCGTTGTGGACGGCTGTAATACAATACGCCATTCTCCAGGGCAGCATCAGCGCATCGCGACGGAGTGTGGGTGCATGTATCTTCGCTGATGGAGGACATTTTGAACGTTTCCTGTAAAAAAAAGTGTTTGAAGTCACGCTGGTACGTTCTGTTGCTGTGTGTTTCCATTCCATGATTAATGTGAATTGAAGAAAAGTGATAAAATGAGCTCTAACATGGAAAGTAAGCGTTTCCGGACACATGTCAACATATTTTCTTTCATTGTATGTGAGGAATGTTTTCTGAAAGTTTGGCCGTACCTTTTCGTAACACCCTGTATATGTAGATATAGATCCTGGTATCATCGTGATGTGTCCTGGGGGTGACTTTTTTGCCGAGTATGATTAAAACTCTTCTGCTACGGACGTCACAGCAGTTTGCAGTGCGTTGTTGAGGAGTGTTGGCGACAGCTTTGGGCGGCGACTTGCTCGCGGCTGCGTGTGTAGCACGGTACGGGTATGGAGCCGCAGCGTGCCCTAGGACGGAGCGGAGCGGCAGCAGCCATTTTGTGGCGGCGGGGCGAGGGATCGATGGCTGCCCCTGGAGCCGGCGGACGGCAGCCCGCGCCGCACCGCCCACGCGACAGCCAGCCAATCTGCGATCGCCTCCGCCCCCGCCGCGCCTGTACCCTGTGCTGTACTCTACTCCACTGTACTCAGTAGCGGCCCGAAGCGGCGGAATGCGGCGACAGCCCCTGCCGCGGCGCCTGCATTCTTTCGCTAAGTGCGCCAACCTTTCCACCGCCAGCGCTGCTCCGATACCACCTGGTCCAGCTTCCCCTTTTCTTTCACGGGTGTTTCACGACATTTATCGGCTTCTGCATCCAGTGCGCCAGTAGCACCTATTTACGTACCTCCTCGACCTTCTACTAATGTCCACTGTTGAAAAGAATTCCCGCGGTTGCTGAGCACCAGCGACTTTCGTGCTCATTCTTACTTCTTGTAAAGGAGCAGAGTACACGCCGTTCAAAAAACATTTTCGTGAATGTACTTACGTCAAGAGTGTAACTGTGTCTCTCCTGACGAAGTTTGACATGGTGGACATTAATTTTTCGACGCTATAAAGCAAGCGTGATTCAAACGCCAAATATGTCAGAAACCATCTTCGTATATATATATATATATATATATATATATATATATATATATATATATATATATATAAGTCTCACCGGCCACTTGACCATCTTATTCTTCTTCTGTGCGAATGCACAAACAGTGCCCGAACTCTTACGGGAATCGGCAACGCGCCGCGAGTAATGAGTATAATGGGTGAGGGCACTACGAATGTAGTGCGGGACAATACGTTGAGAATGTGGGTTTCGGGCGAGGCGTGCCAGAGATAAATCCCTGCAGTCGCGCTATTCTCTGTGTCCTCGGTGGCTCAGATGGATAGAGCGTCTGCCATGTAAGCAGGAGATCCCGCGTTCGGGTACCGGTCGGGGCACACACTTTCATTTGTCGCCGTTGACGTATGTCAACGCCTGTAAGCAGCTATGGGTGTTCATTTCATTGTAAATATGTCAGTGTTGAGAGGGATCAGTGATCGTGATGTTGTCATTACGACTCATTACCACTATGGTTACGAAGGTTAAAAAGTCGTTCAAGAAGTCTAGGTGAGTATTCTTACTAGAAAGAGTATATAAGCAGTTGTTAGCCTCCGACTTAGTAAATGAATCGACTTCATTTACATCCGCTACGATGGACGTGGAAGAATTACGGGCAAATTTTAAACACATTGTAAAACACGCATTGGACAAGTGGATTACGGACGAAAAAGACCCACGGTGGTTTAACAGGGCAATTTGGAGAATGCTCAGGAAGCAAAGGCAGTTGCACTCGCGGTACGAGAAAGATCGGGAGAATGAGGACAGACAAAAGTTAGTAGAGATTCGTGTTGCTGTAAAAAGAGCGATGCGCAAAGCATTCAGCCACTATCACCGTTATACCTTAGCAAAAGATCTTGCTGAAAATCCAACGTGGGCCGATGTGGCCCCTCGGTTCTAGACGCTACAGTCTGAAACCGCGAGACCGCTACGGTCGCAGGTTCGAATCCTCCCTCGGGCATGCGTTAGTTATGTTTAAGTAGTTCTAAGTTCTAGGGGACTGATAACCTCAGACGTTAAGTCCCATAGTGCTCGGAGCCATTTGAACCATTTTTTGAAAACCCACAGAAATTCTGGTCTTACGTGAAATCGGTAAGCGGGTCAAAGGCTTCCATCCAGTCACTCACTGATCAGTCTGGCCTGGCAACGGAAGACAGCAAAATGAAAGCTGAAATTTTAAATTTTGCATTTGAGAGATCTTTCACGCAGGAGAATCGTACAAACATACCGCCGTTTGAGTCTCGTAAAGATTCCCGTATTGAGGACATAGTGATAGAAATCCCTGAGGCTGTGAAGCAACCGAATGGATTGAAAATAAATAAATCGCCAGGTCCTGATGGGATTCCAATTCGGTTTTACAGAGAGTACTCTACTGCATTGGCTGCTTCTTAGCTTGCATTTATCGCGAATCTCTTGCCCAACGTAAAGTCCAGAGCGACTGGAAAAAAGCGCAGGTGACATCTGTATATAAGAAGGGTAGAAGAACGGATCCTCAAAATTACAGACCAATATCCTTAACATCGGTTTTTTGCAGGATTCTCGAACATATTCTCAGTTCGAATATAATGAATTTCCTTGAGACAGAGAAGTTGCTGTCCATGCATCAGCACGGCTTTAGAAAGCAATGCTCCTGCTAAACGCAACTCGCCCTTTTTTCACATGATATCTTGCGAACCGTGAATGAAGGGTATCAGACGGATGCCATATTCCTTGACTTCCGGAAAGCGTTTGACTCGGTGCCCCACTGCAGACTCCTAAGTAAGATACGAGCATATGGGATTGGTTCACAAATATGTGAGTGGCTCTAAGACTTCTTAACTAATAGAACCGAGCACGTTGTCCTCCATGGTTAGTGTTCACCAGTTGTGAGGGCATCATCTGGAGTGCCCCAGGGAAGTGTTGTAGGTCCGCTGTTGTTTTCTATCTACATAAATGATCTTTTGGATAGGGTGGATAGCAATGTGAGGCTGTTTACTGCTGATGCTGTGGTGTACGGGAAGGTGTTGTCGTTGAGTGACTGTAGGAGGATACCAGATGAATTGGACAGGATTTGTGATTGGTGTAAATAATGGCAGCTAACTCTAAACATAGATAAATGTAAATTAATGCAGATGAATAGGAAAAAGGATCCTGTAATGTTTGAATACCCCATTAGTAGTGTGGCGCTTGACACAGTCACGTCGATTAAGTATTTGGGCGTAACATTGCAGAGCGATATGAAGTGGGACAAGCATGTAATGGCAGTTGTGGGGAAGGCGGATAGTCGTCTTCGGTTCATTGGTAGAATTTTGGGAAGATGTGGTTCATCTGTAAATGCGACCGATATTAAAACACTAATACGACCTATTCTTGAGTACTGAACGAGCGTTTGGAATCCCTATCAGGTCGGATTGAGGGAGGACATAGAAGCAATTCAGAGGCGGACTGTTAGATTTCTTGCTGGTAGGTTTGATCGTCACTCGAGTGTTACGGAAATGCTTCAGGAACTCGGGTAGGAGTCTCTAGAGGAAAGGAGGCGTTCTTTTCGTGAATCGCTACTGGGGAAATTTAGAGAACCAGCAGTTGAGGCTGACTGCAGTACAATTTTACTGCCGCCAACTTACATTTCGTGGAAAGACCATAAAGATAAGAATGGTTAGGGCTCGTACAGAGGGATATAGGCAGTCATTTTTTCCTCGTTCTGTTTGGGTGTGGAACAAGGAGAGAAGATGCTAGTTGTGGTACGAGGTACCCTCCGCCACGCACCGTATGGTGGATTGCGGAGTATGTATGTAGATGTAGGTGTAGATATGTGTGAAATGTACGACACTGCCTGTCAAGGAAATTGAAGCATCCAGAAACGGAGGAGGAAACAAAATGAAACTTTACGGGTTGGGAGGCTGTGTGACGTTATTTCAGTGATTACAATATCGAATCAAGTTTACAAGTAAGTTGGCAGTATGAATCCACTTACCAGCATGACGTTGCTCCCAACTCTGGCTGGATGCAAATACTGATTCGGTTTGGAAGGTTTTCATAGAGCTGTTGAATTGTCTCCTGAGGCAATATGGACCACAACTGTTGTAACTGGTCCTTGAGATCATGTATACTGTGAAACCTTTCCGTCTCCTCTATATCCCTTTTGTTACACAACCTTCCCGTCTACAATAACCTATGAAATCTTCCCTTAGGATTTCTCTCTCTTGCTTAATAATAACAAATGAAAACTTCCCTTTGAAATCAATTCTCTTTCTCAATAATAATAAGTGCAATCTTCGCATACAAATTTGAATGCCGCTTATTAAAAGTGATTTCCTGATTATTCCGATGAAACACAGAATGTGTCGTCGTCGTGGCCCTCAGTCGTTACCTGCAATAACCCAAAACTGTTCCTTACCTTTTTCAGCTACATCGAACTGCGACATGAATATACTTACTCTGTTTTTCTATAATCTATTAGCTGCTGGTGGGCTGTCTTAATAAGTGGCTGTATTTATTACCAAAGCTGACGTTATTCTTTAATTAATTTGACTGAAGTTACGTAATTCATAGCTAAACTTTTTCTTGACAACAATAATATTTTACAAAGGTTTAGTTTGATGGTTTTTGGTATGGATTATAATCAGTAATGCAATATTGCTGGCAAAAATTAATTATATTCTGTAAACGATTCTTCAACTATTTACTGTTGGTAATGAAATGATTTTACAAACGTTCAAATGGGACTTACTTTTTACAATAATCTTACAACTAGCATTGCACAAACATACCTTCAGTACACTTGATCTTCTCAACAAAAAAAAAAGAAAAATAGTTCCTCTTATGATAATAGCTAGCTGATGTCTCTGTATATCCGTTTATAATATCTTGTAAGTCATAGCTGGTGGCTGGCAGGCACACCGCTCCTCTCAATCTCTCACTTCAGACCTGCTACCGACTCGCTTCACATCTCGCTTACTACTGACTTCTTACGTTTGTTAGATAGTTACGTGTTCCATTGATCAATAGTACGGAAAAACCGTTATGATGTGGAACGTGTCAAAGCGCTCAAGTGTGGTCTCTCCCACGAACAATGCATGCTGGCGCAGACAATCCCTGCTACCATTACAAAATGTATCAATGCGCGGTCTTTCCTGCTCTTTTCTTAACATGTATCCATACGCCGTCTCTCTCGCCCTTTTTAAAATTATATCAATATGCGGTCTCTCCCGCCAACATTACTTTGGTGCAGACATTCCCTGCTACCACAATTATTTCCAAAATGACAAACATTAACTATTCCTTCTTAATCCTATTAATAAAATATAAACACCTTTCATATATTGTGGTTTGCCAATAGACAATAGAAATATACACGTCTTACAACTGGTACTGCTGCGGTTCAAAATGGTTCTGAGAACTATGGGACTTAACTGCTGCGGTCATCACTCCCCTAGAACTTAGAACTAATTAAACCTAACTAACGTAAGGACATCACAAACATCCATGCCCGAGACAGGATTCGAACCTGCGACCGTAGCGCCTAGAACCGCTCTGCCACTCCGGCCGGCGTACTGGGGTGGAGATAGTCCAACAGAGTTCTTTTGGGGGTATTGCTGGCCACGGGAGCACCACAACATACACGTGGACAATACACACACGAATGTACCAAGTGTGGATGATCATTGCTCTGCTGAAAAATGGCACCGCGATACTATCGAGTGCAGGGTAACATACGAGAGCACAGCATCTCTGCATGTATCGTTGTGCAGACAGAAGTCCCTCAGTCACTTCCAGCCGTGACATCGTCAAACCCGATGACTCTCCACATCATGAAGTCAGGAGTAATATCGTTCTCCCTCTGGTAAACATTGGAACAATGGGATCTCTCACCAGGTAGCAGCCATTCTCGTCAGCGTAGCGCAGAAGGCGATTCATTGCTATACACCGAGCGAGGTGGCACAGCCGTCAGTACACTGGACTCGCATTCGGGAGGACGACGGTTCAAACCAACGTCCGGCCATCATGGTTTAGATTTCCCGTTATTTCCCTAAATCGCTTCAGGTGAGTACCGGGACGGTTCTTTTCAAAGGGCACGGCCGACTTGCTTCACCAGCCATCCCAAACCCTTTGGGATCGATGACTTCGCTGTTTGGTTTCTCTCCGTCAAATCAACTAACCAACCAATCCATTCATCAGCAGCACATGGTATGCAGTCATGACACCACTCCAAACTCGGCGTTGTAGTGTTAACAGCAGTCTATACGTGGGAAGTTGATTACCTCGCCCGGATGCTAATACCAGGGCTGGAACGTAAATAGTGGCAACTATATTCACAACCGACACAAAAAAGTTACATGTTTGCACCTGTTGCAGTTCTTCTAAGTAGTCACCAGTGCTGTGTAGAACTCTTTGCCAGCGATGTGGAAAGCGTAGTAAGCCGTTAGCAGGGCCTGTTCTGTTGATGGTGCGAATGGAGCGATCTAAATTTATGGCGATTCTCGTGTACTACTGTGATGGTGTTATCCTAACGCATTACTTTCCTTCACGACAGACCGTCAGTGCACAGTATTACTGTTCGTTTTTGGAGCATCACCTGCGACCAGCTTTGCGAAAGAAGCGGCGACGCTTTCTGCGCAACCCACCCATCATTTTGCACGACAATGCGCGGGCGCATACAGCGCAAGCTGTGGCTGCTCTGTTCGGTCGATGGGACTGGGAAGTACTGTACCATTCACCGTACTCCACAGACTTAAGTCCTTGTGACTTTGATTTGATTCCGAAGATGAAGAAACCACTTCGTGGCATTCGCTTCAGAGCTGTTCCAGAGATTCGACAGGCAGTAGACCGCTCCATTCGCACCATCAACAAAACAGGCTCTGCTAACGGTATACTATGCCTTCCACATAGCTGGCAACTGGTTCTACACAACACTGGTGACTACTCTGAAGGACAGTAACAGGTACAAACATATAACTCTTTTGTATTGGTTGTGAATAAGTAGTCGCCACTATTTAAGTTCCAATACTCGTATTTTCCGATCAGCGGTGTGGCATGACACAGATTCTTGAAGGATTTTCAGTATTGGCTGTTAGGTGGCAGGGGAAGATATAACGGATTTCTGATATGCTTCGTGCTCGATGCGACTATCCTACCTATAATTGACCGCAACCTTGACGACGACTATATCTGCCCTTACCTCCCCATGTAGTCCAATATGAGGTTACTGTGAATCCGAAAGCCTCAAATATCTGGAAATAGCATTATTCGACCAGAAGGACTAATACTAATGGAAACTGACAATGAGGCCCTGTTTCAAAGTATTTCGGGTGCTGATAACGCTGTATCACTAGAGTGCGTGGGAGACTCTGTCCTTCACAATGATCACTCAACTTCTGACACCGTTCACGGCCCTTGTGTACCCTATCAAGCCTGCTGATAACGCCAACGACGAAGAACAGTGATGAATTCTAGTGGCCGCTCTACATGTAACAGGAAATTGCAACTGAGATCATAAGCTCTCCGATGATGTATATGAAGTTACACTGACATCGCACCTTGTCTTCTAGGTACTTCAGTCGCGTTTTTCCTCTTTGTCAGAGTATTTGCTAGGATCAACACTTCATCACAAGCGCAAGAAGTACGCAGCGTTGCTGTCATTAACATTTTGCATAAAAGGAAAAATTATACAGCCGGATTCTTATTCAGAAATAGAGTATAAATATTGGCTCTTTGTGAGATCGTGTTGTACTGGCGACAAATCACGAGAAACGATGACTACCGTACAATACTTAGGAGTGGCCACCCGGAACGACCTCTAATGGAATGATCGTCGTTGTTGTTGTGGTCTTCAGTCCTGAGACTGGTTTGATGCAGCTCTCCATGCTACCCTACCCTATCCTTCATCTCCCAGTACTTACTGCAACCTACATACTTTTGAATCTGCTTAGTGTATTCATCTCTTGGTCTCCCTCTGCGATTTTTACCCTCCATGTTACCCTCTAATCCTAAATGTGTGATCCCTTGATGCCTCAGAGCATGTCCTACCAACCGGTCCCTTCTTCTTGTCAAGTTGTGCCACAAACTCCTCTTCTCCTCAATTCTATTCAATACCTCCTTATTAGTTATGTGTTCTACCCATCTAATCTTCAGTATTCTTCTGTAGCACCACATTTCGAAAGGTTCTATCCTCTTCTTGTCCAAACTATTTATCGTCCATGTTTCACTTGCATACATGGCTACACTCCATGCAAATACTTTCAGAGACGAATTCCTGACACTTAAATCTATACTCGATGTTAACAAATTTCTCTTCTTCAGAAACGCTTTCCTTGCCATTGCCAGTCTACACTTTACATCTTCTCTACTTCGACCATCATCAGTTATTTTGCTCTCCAAATAGCAGAACTCCTTTACTACTTTAAATCTCATTTTCTGATCTAATTCCCTCAGCATCACCCGACTTAATTCGACTACATTCCATTATCCTCGTTTTGCTTTTGTTGATGTTCATCCTATATTCTCCTTTCAGGACACTGTTCATTCCGTTCAACTGCTCTTCCAAGTCCTTTGCTGTCTCTGAATGTCATCGGCGAACCTCAAAGTTTTTATTTCTCCTCCATGGATTTTAATACCTACTCCGAATTTTTCTTTTGTTTCGTTTACTGCTTGCTCAATATACAGATTTAATAACATCGGGGAGAGGCTACAACACTGTCTCACTCCCTTCCTAACCACTGCTTCCCTTTCACGTCCCTCGACTCTTATAACTGCCACCTGGTTTCTGTACAAATTGTAAATAGCATGGAATGATCACACAAAGTTAATTGCAGGAAAAATACGAGTACGTGGCAGTGTGAGATTCAACAGAAGAATCTTAAGCAACTGTAACAACACGACTTAGTAAGTGGCTTACAAAAACACTTGTTATAGCGATTATTGAGTACCAAATAGTATTAATACAAGAGATAGAGAAGATGAGTGATGAGCGGCGCGTTTCGTTATTGGATCGTTCAGACCGCACGATAGCGTTACATAAATGTCCAACAAACCCCAGTGGCAAAAGCTACAAGAGAGGCGTTGCGGATCGCGGAGGGGCTTACAGGTGAAATTCCGAGAGCGAGCGTTCGAAGACGAGTGGGGCAAAGTATTACTTTCTCCCACGTACACCATCTCATCAGAGCCTAGTGTACAAGCAATAACCGCTCAGTGGTTTCGAACTTTGCTTAATCACTGGATGCCACCCGAGTAACAAGTCGATCGTGAAGCTGCCCATTTCTGCTGTTGGTGGTTCGACTGTGAAGTGGAAACGCTAAGGATCAGCCACATCTGAACCAGGACCAGAAGGCGTCCATGTACTGCACCGTCGAGCGTTACGGAGGGTGTAAAACTTCGAATGACAGAATTTGGGGGAACGAATCACTGGTACATTAAAAGTGCAACCAGCAGCGCTGACAGCACTCTGACTGTGCTTAAGGAGCTAAAAAAATGGGATTTACTGTTCGAGCAGCTTCTCTTAAGCCACACATTTCTGTATAGATTGAAAAATCAGCCATCCAATTACAAATAAAGGTTTACTATCCCTTGACCATGGTTTCACTATTTGTGAAAACGTCTTCTTCAGAAGTATTAGCCTCACTAATTACATCACATGATGCCACAATAGAGTGGATGAAGCTAAGCAGCTCCTGTCATAAACGAAACTGATGAAACAAGAGTTACTGCAAGGCATTGTTTTGGATTACATATATCGTACTTCAGAAAGACTGCTCATTAGCAAATTATTCTTACAAATATCGAAACCGTGGTCAAGGAATAATAAACCTTTATTTTCAACTGGTTCCCTGATTTTTCAATCTATTCAGAACTTCACAGTTGCTGTTTCGCAGCCATGTTAAGATTTTGCCACTCACTTCTGTAGTCGATACTAAGCGACGCTTGGCGTGTTATAACGGGCGATGCCACTGGTTGACAATGCATGGCCGGAAACGAGTGATACGAAATGACAAATCACGCTGTGTCCTGTGGCAGGCCGGTGGAAGTGTTCGGGTTTGGCGAATGGCTAGAGTACCGGCAGTGAAGTACAAAGTTGGTAGCTTTACTGTATGGGTGACTTTCGGGTTTTAAGGTGCGGTCCTCATAGTGCAGTTAAGAAAATGCTGAATGCGGATGGATATGAAAACATTTTACAGCATTGTGCAATATGTACAAAAGAGCAACAGTTCGGAGACGATGTGACTGATTGCATCAGCGTGACAGAGTACCCTGTCGTAAAGCAGCATATACACTGAAGAGCCAAAGAAACTGCTGGTACACCTGTCTAATATCGTGCAGCGCGCCCGCGAATACGCAGAAGTGCCGCAACACGACGTGGCACGGACTCGATTATCATCTGATGTAATGCTGGAGGAACTGATACCATGAATCCTGCAGGGCTGTCCATGAATCCGTAAGCGTACGAGGAGTGCTTTTGAACAGCACGTTGCAAGGCATCTCAGATATGCTGAATAATGCTCAGATCTGGGGACTTTGGAGGCCAGCGGAAGTGTTTAAACTCAGAAGAGTGACCCTGGAGCCACTCTGTAGCAATTCTGGACGCGTGGGGTGTCGCATTGCCCTGCTGGAATTCGCCACGTCCGTCGGAATGTACAATGGATACGAATGCACGAATGGATAGAGGTGATCAGACAGGGTGCTTACGTAGGTATCAGCTGTCGGAGTCGTATCTAGGCGCAACTTCACACGCCCCACACCATTACATTGCCAGCACCAGCTTGAACAGTTCCTTGCTGACGTTTAGGGCCCATGGGTTCAATAGGTTTTATCCATACCCGTACACGTCCATCAGCTCGATACAGTTTGAAACGAGACTCGTCCGACCAGGCAATATGTTTCCAGTCAGTGTTGACGGCTCCAGACGAGGCGTAACGCTTTGTGTCGTGGAGTCATCAAGGTTACACGAGTAAGCCTTCTGTTCCGAAAGCCCATATAGAGGATATTTCGTTGAGTGGATCGCACGCTGACACTTTCTGATGGCCCAGCATTGAAATCTACAGCAGTTTGCAGAAGGGTTGTACTTCCGTCACGTTGAACGATTCTCTGTAGTCGTCGTTGGTCCCGTTCTTGCAGGATCTTTTTCCGGCCGAGCGATGTCGGAGATCTGGTGTTTTACCTAATTCCTGATATTCACGGTATACTCGTGAAATGGTCGTCCGGGAAAATCCACACTTCATCGCTACCTCAGAGATGCTGTGTCCCATAACTCGTGCGCCGACTGCAGCACCACGTTCAAAGTCTGCAAAATCTTGATAACTTGCCACTGTAGCAGCAGTAAGCGATCTAACAACTGTGCTACACACCTGTTGTCTTACATTGGCATTATCGACCGCAGCCGACTATCCCTTACGAAGCAAACGTGAGTTTTAGCGTTGGCGAGCAAAGTTTGGGGATATCGTCCTGACAGAAGTCATTCCCATCTCTACTCGTTCCGTTTGCGGTCCATTATCCAAAGGCTGAGCAGTGTCGTACGCTATTATCTACACTGTCAGAAAAACTCACACAAATTTTATCTGCCGGGCCGCTTTAATTTGCCCTCGCAACGGCCTAATTAGCTAATTTCAATGCTAATTAACTCTGAAATGGCGGAGCGAATCGATTTCTTTTCTTAACAGTTATGTCCAACACAACCTAAACTGCAACATCTTTACAAGCTTTTCAAACTGTTTCTGACTGCGCCATATAAATGGGCGTATGCTCTAGAACGACTGGAGAAATATCTGGCAAACTTCGTACACAAGTGAATTGGTACTAGGAAACATATACCTGCAGCATCACTATTTGTGGTGACTGAGGTAGTAACATAGTGATGTGTGGATGTAACTTTACAGTTTTTGTTGAGGTCTCAACCGAATTGGGGACAAATATGATTTATTGTAAGGAAAAGTGTACTGTCAGGTAAATTACACTTGGTAGGATTAAGGATAAGGTAACGGAAGAATGAGAGTGGCACGGAAAAAGTAATCGAAACCGAGAGGTATTAGTGTCAGATCCACAGTTACGTGGTTTCTGAGCTGTTGGCATTTAACTTCAGTATTTTGGAGAGACTGACGACAGGAAATTCTGATTTGTAATGAAGCACAAATCTGACACGCTTTCGACGAAACTAGGTAAACGTATGTGTAAAAATGAATACCGTGGGCACGCCAGATCTAGCACTCCTACGTCATGGAAAGGAGTGCACGAGGGAAGGAAATTAAGATGCAAGAATTACTCTGGAACGCCGGGGGAAACTTCAGCCAACCTTGGTACACACATAACACGCTATCTAGAAACAAAGCCGGAATGACGGAAGTAGTCTGGGGTAAGAGGAGGATACCGTGTGGAAGGCACGGACCGCATTCCGCCAATCGCTCGATGCCTGTAGCCGCAGCAACCACCCGAAGTTTCCAAACACCCAAGGAGGTGTTATAGGCCCTCTATTGTTCGTGATCTATATTCACAACATAGGAGACAATCTGGGTTGCTGTCTTAGAGTGTTTGCAGATGATGCTGTCATTTACCGTGTTGTAAAGTCATCATATGACCAAAACGAATTACAAAAGATTTAGATAAGATTATCTGTATGGTGCAAAAATTGGCAATTTACCCTGACAAAGAAAAGTGTGAGGTTATTCACAAGAGTACTAAAAGAAGTCCGTTAGCTTTCGATTACGCAATAAGTCACACAAATCTGAAGGGTGTAAATTCAACTAAATACATAGGGATTACAATTACAAATAACCTAAACTGGAACGATCATATAGATTTGTGTTGTGGGTAGAGCAAACCAAAGACTGCGATTCATTGGCAGAACACTTAGAAGGTGCAACAGGTCTACAAAAGGGACTGATTACACCATGCTTGTCCGCCCTATTCTGGAGTATTGCTGTGCGGTGTGGGATCCACATCAGATAGGAATGGCGGATGACATCGAGAAAGTACAAAGAAGGGCATGTCGTTTTGTACTATAGCGAAATGGGGGAGACAGTGGCAGAGACATGATTTGTGAATAGGAGTAGCACTCATTAAAACGAAGGGTTTTTCGTTGCGATGGGATCTTCTCACAAAATTTCAGTCACCAGTTTTCTCCTCCGATTGCGAAAACATTCCATTGGTACTCACCTACATAGGTAGAAATGATCGTCACCATAAAATAACAGAAATTAGGGCTCGCACAGAATATTGTAAGTGCTCGTTTTTCCCGCGCTCCGATCGAGAGTGGAACAGTAGAGAGACAGCGTGAAAGTGGTTCATTGTACCCTCTGCCAGGCACTTTATTGTGAATAGGCTACTCTGTTATGTTGGAGGTCTGCAGATGTTATTAGGTGGTGTCCGCTGATGTGTATATTGAGTGAATTCAGCCTGATAAGAAGCACACACTATAAAACCTGTATCTGCCTTCTAACTGTGCTTCACATCTGTCAATTCTAGATTTTCTAAGTTTTTCGGATGCATATTCTTTTGACCAATGGATTTGATGTCATCTGATTTTTCTTTAAGTTCCCTTGCAGTCAACGTGCTCTTTTTTTAATTGTTGCTTTGCAAGTGTTGTTTATTTTGACTTATTTTTATTAGAAAAATTCTTTCAAAGATCTGAAGTAGACTTTGCTCCTTGGGTAATGGTTTTATGTATAGCTTGTAATATGTACGTATTGTAAATCAATTTTTTATTACGAAGCTGCATTGATACTTCATGTGTTTTCACTGTAGTGGAATTTCGTACTGTTACTTGAGCACTTTGGTGTTGAGCTTATTCTTGTTGTTGAGTAGCTATAAAGCTGATTTGTTTTACCATACAGTAACAGTTTTGGTCTGGAAAAAGTAATTGTCTTTTAAATTTCTAAATTGTGACATTTTTATGAAATGATAATTAAATGGACACCCTACCTGCAAACAGGCATACATGTACTTCATTAGGGACATGTTGAAAATATGAGCCCCGCCCGGGACTCGAATCCGGAATCTCCTGCTTACATGGCAGACGCTCTATCCATCTGAACCAACGAGGGCACAGAGGATAGCGCGACTGCAGGGATCCACATTCCCAACATGTCCACACCACTCCATCCGTAGTGCGCCTAAGAGATGTTTGCCCATCATACTATCGTCATGTATTTTTTATGAAAAATAAATAATCGTAATTTATTCAAATAAAATAAAACTTATTTAGCAGGAAGCAAGAACCACTCACAACTCAACCCAGTCCTATCACTCCCTCCAGCGGCATAATATGTGATCGTTGAGCCCTGTAATTTTGTTTGTTGTCATTCTTACTGTTGTAGTTTTTTGTTGTGTGGTACTGCACAATGTAAGATATAAATCCGCAGGAAGCTATGAATAGAAAATTTCCGCGTCATTTCCTTGGCCATGAGATTGCCATACGATTTCAGTCGAGGTAAATGGTTTGCGCGTTACGTGCCTACTTCGTGGCTGAAAAACTTAATGGTGACCCACTGCTCTCCGTTAAAAACGTAATCGGCAGAACTGCTCCAACTTTGAAAATAAACAACAATATTCTTCTGAAGATCGGCAAGGAAATGTTAGAGAATTGAACGGAAGCTGTAAAAACATTATAGCTTGAAACTCTTGGGCGAAAAAAGTGTTGTATGGCTAATCGGGTTACCAATATACACTCCTGGAAATGGAAAAAAGAACACATTGACACATTGACACCGGTGTGTCAGACCCACCATACTTGCTCCGGACACTGCGAGAGGGCTGTACAAGCAATGATCACACGCACGGCACAGCGGACACACCAGGAACCGCGGTGTTGGCCGTCGAAAGGGGCTAGCTGCGCAGCATTTGTGCACCGCCGCCGTCAGTGTCAGCCAGTTTGCCGTGGCATACGGAGCTCCATCGCAGTCTTTAACACTGGTAGCATGCCGCGACAGCGTGGACGTGAACCGTATGTGCAGTTGACGGACTTTGAGCGAGGGCGTATAGTGGGCATGCGGGAGGCCGGGTGGACGTACCGCCGAATTGCTCAACACGTGGGGCGTGAGGTATCCCCAGTACATCGATGTTGTCGCCAGTGGTCGGCGGAAGGTGCACGTGCCCGTCGACCTGGGACCGGACCGCAGCGACGCACGGATGCACGCCAAGACTGTAGGATCCTACGCAGTGCCCTAGGGGACCGCACCGCCACTTCCCAGCAAATTAGGGACACTGTTGCTCCTGGGGTATCGGCGAGAACCATTCGCAACCGTCTCCATGAAGCTGGGCTACGGTCCCGCACACCGTTAGGCCGTCTTCCGCTCACGCCCCAAGATCGTGCAGCCCGCCTCCAGTGGTGTCGCGACAGGCGTGAATGGAGGGACGAATGGAGACGTGTCGTCTTCAGCGATGAGAGTCGCTTCTGCCTTGGTGCCAATGATGGTCGTTTGCGTGTTTGGCGCCGTGCAGGTGAGCGCCACAATCAGGACTGCATACCACCGAAGCACACAGGGCCAACACCTGGCATCATGGTGTGGTGAGCGATCTCCTACACTGGCCGTACACCTCTGGTGATCGTCGAGGGGACACTGAATAGTGCACGGTACATCCTAACCGTCATCGAACCCATCGTTCTACCATTCCTAGAACGGCAAGGAAACTTGCTGTTCCAACAGGACAATGCACGTCCGCATGTATCCCGTGCTACCCAACGTGCTCTAGAAGGTGTAAGTCAACTACCCTGGCCTGCAAGATCTTCGGATCTGTTCCCCATTGAGCATGTTTGGGACTGGATGAAGCGTCCTCTCACGCGGTCTGCACGTCCAGCATGAACGATGGTCCAACTGAGGCGCCAGGTGGAAATGGCATGGCAAGCCGTTCCACAGGACTACATCCAGAATCTCTACGATCGTCTCCATGGGAGAATAGCAGCCTGCATTGCTGCGAAAGGTGGATATACACTGTACTAGTGCCGACATTGTGCATGCTCTGTTGCCTGTGTCTATGTGCCTGTGGTTCTGTCAGTGTGATCATGTGATGTATCTGACCCCAGGAATATGTCAATAAAGTTTCCCCTTCCTGGGACAATGAATTCACGGTGTTCTTATTTCAATTTCCAGGAGTGTAGGTTCATTTGCGGAGGATGTGATTCGTCGTCATATACATATAGTTATTACCTCAGAAAGGAAAATTCGTCACTGAGCGAGTTACTGGCCACCGCTAAGGAATCAGGTGTTTCTCAAGACAGTCACACTAAGTATTACAACATCTAGGATGTAACTATAGACATTTCTGAGGCCGTGAGCACTTGATGGAAAGGGAAGCTGTAGCTCCATGGCGATGCCAAATTTTCAGGCCGATCCGTGGCATGAGTGGTATTGTGGGTTGATGAGACGTGCATCAATTCTGGTCACTTTATCAAGCAGGGCTGGACACTTGACACGTAAAGAAAGAGTGGAAATCCCGTCTGTCAAGAGGGACAGACCTACTTTTTATCAAGCAGTCACTTCGGAAGGGTTTCTCTCGGTTAGTCCTCTGTATTTTAAAAGAAAAGAGACAGCATATTATCGTGAAAAAATATGGCCTGTCAGTTTACAAAGTGGTTCGTAGAATCGATAATTCAAAATTGGAGAAAACCGCCAACAACTGTTGTAGATAATGTTCCTTACCATCATTTGTTGCTGCCAAGGGACCTACCATGGCAAAGTGAAAGGGGGAAATGATGGACTGGCACCAGCGTCGTAAGTTTACAGAAAACGGAGTCTCCATAAAACATAGTTTCTCATGTACAGAATCTACCAGCTGACAAAACCACATGAGCGTATAATCATTAGGCTACCGACTTACAGCTGACATTTCAACCTAACAGATTAATATAGGGACAAATTAAAAGATTATGTTGTTAGGAATAATAATAAATTTAAGTTTCTGCAGTCCAAGTACTCACAAAAGAACCTATGACGAACTTCACATCTAAAGACTGGAACATACGTAGAGCCTCAGTGAAGGAGGTGATCATTTAATTAAATAACAACAGTGATGGGTTATAGTGCTACCTCAAGCATCTGTCATAGAGACGAGAAAGGCGTTAGCGGAGTTTTTCCATTACCACAACAGAAATGAAGTATAGACGGATTCAGCTGCATGTTTAAAGCGCGCTATTTTGAGTGATAAGTAGCTATACAACGAAATTGTAGTTTCTCGTACGTTTGAATATTTTAATGAGAACGCCTCCAAATGACATTCGTCTCAGTGGTCCAGCCTATAACACACAAAATAAATATTACTGTTTACAGTATAATTGCTGCAATACTGAACTAATGGTTTTTGTATCGCTTTTGTTGTTTCCTCCAATACTGGTTGGCCTACATACGATATTGTTTTCAACGCGATAAACACACATAAATCTTAAATTTTGTTAAGTTATAAATAAGTAGGTAGCTCAGACAAATTAATAACAGGTTAATTATAAACCTAGCGATCCTCGTAACGAAACCGTACGACGAATCGATTAATACCTGACACGCGAGAGGTGTGTCACATTTAACTGAAATTATAGCGTGTTAGAAAACTCCGACAATTTTTCGGTTTAAAGTAGATGAAAATTTGATGCATTCTTAAGATTTAATTAGCGTAATACGTTCACCTAACTCCAATACCAAAAAAGCTCCCTCATGTCGAAAATTCGATAACTCCTTCATAAAATGCATTTTCATGAGCTATGCGTTTATCAATAACTTGATGAGCAAATAAATCTGTAATGACAACTTAGTGAATCTCTTTCAAAACACACTGACGCAAGTTCCACATTTATAAAGTCAGTATATACGAGTTTGAGCGAGATGAATGAAACGCAAGCTTATGCAAGAGTTCCGTGCGGGATGTGGCTGCTATGCTCCGCACTTTCGAGTACTCCTGCCGAACTCTTAATTCTAAATTAATTCTGAACAGACTATAGCATCAAAGATTCACCTTACTTTGAGCAAGAAATTTCTGGGAATTTGCGTTTAGAGCACAGTATTGTATGATATTGAATCATGGGCGAAGGAAAACCGGAAAAGAAGAGACTCGAAGAGTTTGAGTTATGGTGCTACAGAAAGTTGCTCAAAATTAAGAGGCTGATTAGATAATAAATTAGGATGATCTCTTCAGAATGGCCGAGGAAAGAAATTAGTGGAACTATTGATCAAGAGACGGGACAGGGTGATGGGACATTTTTAAGACATCAGGGATTAAGTTCCAAGGTAGTAGAGGCAGCTGTACGAGGTGGGACCCAAGAGTAATAGGAATAGTAATGCTACACATCGTGTAGTAGCAGGTTGTGCCGCCAGTGGGTTGTAGTAGGAGCTCTCCTCAGTCATCCTGCCACGCAGCGTCACCCAACAGTGAGAAGTGTGGTTTCTTTGGCAGTTCTTTGAGTGTGCGTACAGTGCAGACGTGACACGAGGAAATGACTAGTTCTTACGAACAATGTGCGGCAGTGAAGTTATGTTTCTAGCTCGGCAAGAACGCAGCAGAAACTGTTGCAATGATTAAGACAGCCTACAAAGACCATGCTCTTAGTAAAACGCAAGTGCACGAATGGTTTTCTCGGTTTAAAAAGGGAGAAATGGCGGTTGAAGATCACCTCCGTTCCGGTCGACCTTCAACTGCTCGAAGCGAAGACAACATCGACGAAATCCGTGATTTCATCAGTGAAGATGAATACAGGACAATTGACCAACTCGAGAACTTGTCCGGATTGCCCAGGAACTCATAGCGCATCTTGACCATAGATTGTGGATGCAAAGAGTGGCAGCAAAATTCGTGCCGAAGCTTCTTACCGGAGATAAAAGGGATCGTCGCGTTCAAGCCTGTCTCGAAATGAAGGACGCGTTCAAAGATGATCCACATTTTTTCAACAAAATCATTACAGGTGATGAGTCATGGTGCTATGGGTACGATCCAGAAAGTAAACAACAGTCCTCACAATGGAAGTCGCCTGGCTCACCTTGACCAAAAAAAGCTCGACAAGTGAAATCGAATGTGAAAATGATGTTGATCCGTTTTTTGGACATCAGAGGGAACGTACACTCTGAGTTTGTCCCTGAAAGCCAGACAGTAAACCAACAATTCTATTTGGAGGTTATGAAATGGCTTGGCAGAAGTTTGTCGCGTAAACGTCTAGCTTTGTGGGATTCTGGCGTGTGGTTCCTGTATCACGACAACGCTCCTGCGCTCACGGCTCTCAGCGTTCGCCAGTTTTTGGCCTCAACGAAGACGACTACCTTGACCCACGTGCCCTATTCGCCGGATTTAGAACCCTCAGACTTCTTCCTATTCCCGAGGATGGAAAGAGACTTGAAAGGAAAGCGTTTTGCGGATGTGGAAGACGTAAAAGGCAATGTCATGAAAGTGCTAGCAGGTATCAAAGAAGACGAATTTAAAAGGTGCTTCGAACATTGGAATGAACGTTTGGATAAGTGTATTAATGCTAATGGAGAGTATTCGAAGGAGGGTAAGGTTGTATTTGAAAACAATAAAGTATATGCTTTGTAGAAAGAAATTCCGGTTATTTTTTGGTCCACCCTCGTAGATAGTAAAGGCTGTAGGGAAAGACAGGAATTGGGATACATTAAAAGATAATTGAGGACGTAAGGAGCGAGTGTTACTCTGAGATAAAGACTTATTCACAAGACTGTCAAAAGGGTTAAGACTAAAAAAAGTTCCAGTCCCAGACAATGTGCTGTCATAACGTTGCCGCAATTATTTCACAGTGAAGACAGCCAAGAGCTGACTCTTCCAGAGCGATGTGCTAACATACATCTGCATCTACATCTTCATGACTACTCTGCAATTCACATTTAAGTGCTTGGCAGAGGGTTCATCGAACCACAATCATACTATCTCTCTACTATTCCACTCCCGAACAGCGAGCGGGAAAAACGAACACCTAAACCTTTCTGTTCGAGCTCTGATTTCTCTTATTTTATTTTGATGATCATTCCTACCTATGTAGGTTGGGCTCAACAAAATATTTTAGCATTCGGAAGAGAAAGTTGGTGACTGAAATTTCGTAAAAAGGTCTCGCCGCGACGAAAAACGTCTATGCTGTAATGACTTCCATCCCAACTCGTGTATCATATCTGCTACACTCTCTCCCCTATAACGTGATAATACAAAACGAGCTGCCCTTTTTTGCACCCTTTCGATGTCCTCCGTCAATCCCACCTGGTAAGGATCCCACACCGCGCAGCAATATTCTAACAGAGGACGAACGAGTGTAGTGTAAGCTGTCTCTTTAGTGGACTTGTTGCATCTTCTAAGTGTCCTGCCAATGAAACGCAACCTTTGGCTCGCCTTCCCGACAATATTATCTATGTGGTCCTTCCAGCTGAAGTTGTTCGTAATTTTAACACCCAGGTACTTAGTTGAATTGACAGCCTTGAGAATTGTACTATTTATCGAGTAATCGAATTCCAACAGATTTCTTTTGGAACTCATGTGGATCATCTCACACTTTTCGTTATTTAGCGTCAACTGCCACCTGACACACCATACAGCAATCTTTTCTAAATCGCTTTGCAACTGATACTGGTCTTCGGATGACCTTACTAGACGGTAAATTACAGCATCATCTGCGAACAGTCTAAGAGAACTGCTCAGATTGTCACCCAGGTCATTTATATAGATCAGGAACAGTAGAGGTCCCAGGACGCTTCCCTGGGGAACACCTGATATCACTTCAGTTTTACTCGATGATTTGCCGTCTATTACTACGAACTGCGACCTTCCTGACAGGAAATCACGAATCCACTCGCACAACTGAGACGATACCCCATAGCTCCGCAGCTTGATTAGAAGTCGCTTGTGAGGAACGCTGTCAAAAGCTTTCCGGAAATCTAGAAATAC
The DNA here is from genome assembly GCF_023897955.1 of Schistocerca gregaria. Lineage (NCBI taxonomy): Eukaryota > Metazoa > Arthropoda > Insecta > Orthoptera > Acrididae > Schistocerca > Schistocerca gregaria. Next base: position 930,132,132 of record NC_064922.1, read on the forward strand.
GGAATCAACTTGAGATAACCTGTCGATAGCGGCCATTACTTCGTGCGAATAAAGAGCTAGCTGCGTTGCACAAGAGCGACGTTTTCTGAAGCCATGCTGATTACGTGTCAATAGATCGTTCCCTTCGAGGTGATTCATAATGTTTGAATACAGTATATGCTCCAGAACCCTACTGCAAGCACATCGATAACTGTTCGTAGATCGACGCTGACAATCTCTACTGCGGCGCTTTTCTTCATTTAAGAGAATACCGTGGAAATGCAGTCGCGTGACTGATTCTCCGTGCGTGAGGCAGCCGTGCGCTGCCGTGTCACGTGCGCGCCCAGTCACGGAGGCCGGAGCATTGTGTTGCGCGTGCCGGTAAATTGGTCTCTGTCATTAACTGGCGTTTGCGTATGCTACCGACAAACCAATAGCTTACTGTTCGCAATGAACTGCAACGAGGGCCCTTCAAGACACGGAGAAATGTAAATAATGTAAAGGGGCAGGAGAAGTACCGAAAGAGCCGAGTAACTTTCCGTGGACGTACTTCTGACTGGGAAAAAAAGGAGGAAAAAAAATCAGATATGTGGTGTCCCAAGGCTCAATCTTAGGTCCACTATTGTTCCTCATAAATGTAAACGATCTTCCAAGTCATATGCAACAAGCAGAAATAGTTCTTTTTGCAGGCGACACTAGTATTGTAATCAGTCCAAGAATATATACAGAAACTGAAGAAATAGTAAACAATGTTCTTACTGCAAGTATCACTGACATATTTCCTGGGAACGGTCTCACCCTCAATTTTATAAGCACACAACATATTCAGTTCTGCAAGTCTAGGGGTCCTACACTAATGATAAGTGTAATTAATGATGGGGAAGCAATGAATGTGGTGAAAACTTCAAAATTCTTAGGTCATTTTCATCAGAATTTTAACTAGAAAAAGCAGATTTTGGAACTTTTTTCAGTCACATTTACGCTTAGAATCACTGAAAGTCATTACGTTGACATATTTTGCATATTTTCATTAAATAAAGTCATATGAAATAGTGTTCTGGGATAACTCATTTTTCTCAAAAACGTGCTGAAGAATAATAAGTGGTGCTCACCCATGATCATCTTGTAAATATCTGTTCAAGGAGTTGGACACTGTGACTACTGCTTCACATTATATTTACTTCCTCAAGACGTTTGATGTAAATGTTCCACCACAGTTCAAAAGGAACAATGATGTATATGATTACAGTACCAGAAGGAAAAATGACATTCATTACTCCAGGTTAAGATTCTTTTTTTGCACAAAAAGGAGTGCACAATTCTGCAACAAAAATTTTTAGTAACTTACCCAGTGATATAAAATGTCTGACAAACAGCAAATAAAAATTTGAAAACAAGCTGAGAAAGCTTCTTCTCGACAACTCCTTCTATACCCCCGGCGGGGTCAGGGATTTTCTCTGCCTCGTGATGACTGGGTGTTGTGTGATGTCCTTAGGTTAGTTAGGTTTTAGTATTTCTAGGTTTTAGGGGACTGATGACCATAGATGTTACGTCCCATAGTGCTCAGAGCCATTTGAACCATTTTGAACCTTCTATACTGTATAAGAATCTCTATTACTGCAATACGTAAGATGTGATGGGTAGGAATTACTAACGCGCATCTGTATATATTTTTAAAAAACCTTCTAAAAGTTCAGCATCTAACCACATTTACAAATTAGTTTGCGACGTGATTTTGAAATGACTTGTTCCAAATCATTACGATTAACCGTGCGAAATAGTCCATAGAACATGAAACAAACGAACCAACTAACTAAGAAACTAACTAATTATCTAGAACCTGTTTCCAAAGGAAACTGGAGTAAAAATGAGAGTTTGACGGTCTCCAACTTTATCATTTCACGCGGGATGTCTTGATAGTAAACGGAGTACTGTAGCGTGTTACGCATTTAGTACTTCCTCAAAGTTAGCAGAGTCGTTCGTAAGACATCTGAGGCCTCCTTGCAATTAAACTGTATGAATGGAGGCGGGGGGGGGGGGGGGGGGAGGGGGGGGGCTCAGAAAAATGGTTTAGAAATCTACGCTGCGTCAGCCACCTCGCGATGTGAGACGAGAGTTCTACAGGTATCTCTATCTTATATCCCTTAGACGTCGCCGGCCGCGGTGGTCTCGCGGTTCTAGGCGCGCAGTTTGGAACCGTGAGACTGCTACGGTCGCAGGTTCGAATCCTGCCTCGGGCATGGCTGTGTGTGATGTCCTTAGGTTAGTTAGGTTTAAGTAGTTCTAAGTTCTAGGGGACTGATGACCACAGCAGTTGAGTCCCATAGTGCTCAGAGCCATTTGAACCTTAGACATCGCATTCGTGCAAGCCCTCTTTTGCCCCAAACCATCACCTTCTCTTTATAACTGTTTCTTTTCAATTGACATTCTTTTCCTCTAAGTTAATTCACGTAATTTAACAAGACGTTAAGTTCCTTTTCTCTATCAGCTAAAACAGCTGTCTCATCAGCATACCTCAACATATTTATTCACTTGTCATTTATTACTGTACAAATCGTTAATCTCCTGACTCTTTCAAGCGCTTCACCTATGTACAGGTTAAAAGTAGCTGGTTCAAATGGCTATGAGCACTATGGGACTTAACATCTGATGTCATCAGTCCCCTAGACTTAGAACTACTTAAATCTAACTAACCTAAGGACAGCACACTCATCCATGCCCGAGGCAGGATTAGAACCTGCGACCGTAGCAGCGGCGCGGTTCCGGACTGAAGCGCCTAGAAACGCTCGGCCACAGAGGCCGGCAAATGTAGCTGGTGATCGTGACATCCTTGCCGTATTATTTTCAGAATCTGTTCTTGTTCCTGTGGTGACTGCTCTTAAATAAAAGCCGACACGTTTTTGTAAAAGTTTCATATCATCTGTTGCTCTCTGCACTCCATTCCTACTTTCCTCAAACATTTCTCCCCGTTTTTTACTACCACTCGTTTTCTACACATCTACAAAAGCCTTATATATTGTTCTTATTCTCTTCATCTGCTTTTCTATAACCGTCGCCAGTATTCCTCCTCTGGTTCCTCGGCTTTTTGGAAGCCAGAAAAAAAATCCAGCAAAACAGGCGAACGTTTAGGCGAACTGAACCTGTGCAGCCACCAGGAAAGAGGTGAGTGTGTGCTTCACTTTCCGCAAGCAGTTAGTGAGCTGGTCATTCTATGTCCTAGTGCCACATTATACTATCTACGTCCTTCAAGTAGTACTTTGTCTAGGCGAGAGGGTAGCAGTTGGATAGTAAATTCTGCATAGCTGTTAGACTGAGTTTTCTTCTAGGAAGTGAGGACTAATTTACCCTACGTAATTTCTGATCATGGTACATTAAATTTTCAAGCACCACTGACTCCGATAAACTACCTGCTTCAGCCAGTATGGATTCTCAGCAGCTGAGGTATGTATGTTTCCTACATAGAGCTTTCCGCGATTTTATAGATTGCTTCGTAGATAAATAGAATACTTTGAAGAAAGGGCCTACTGCCCTTATACTCAATCGTAATCCCATATGTCTTCTACATGCCAGCTGGTTAAAGTGTTTGTGAAATACACCGGGTACCGCGGTGGAGCAACACTCATTCTGGTTTTTCGACGTATCGTACATTTCTATTATTTGGGGAAATCACGAATTTTCTTGTAAGAAAGCTATGTTCAGAATAGATAAGTTAAGTTCTGGGTACTGTCATTCTCTGAAACTACTTATCAGAGTTCGGAAACATAAAGGCGGTTGATCTCAAATAGATACACGTCGCTAAGAGTAGAAACTACTGCAGTTTCATTTGAAAAAGCGATATTCATATCGATATCTCTGTAGTTAACATAGCTGGGAGAAGATGCTATACGACGGATACTGAAGACTCTCTTATAGTTCATTTTTGTGTTGAAAGGGTACAGTACCGACCGACATTGAAAATAGGTACAACATTCTTCATTATTCTTGTCAGAACAACATACTTTTTGTAATAATATCTCAATTTCACTTAATACACTTAATACCAGTGTAGGAAAGAAGGACAATTTATTTACTTAATTGATCATATGTGCACTCCCACAAAATAAATCCCTATATCCAATTTGGTGAGATCTGCGAAATGAATGAATGTATGGTCGTCTGCTAACCACAGATAGTGAATGGGCAATATATGAACATCTTTGAGACGGTCCTTTGGTCACCTTTGGTGGAACAAAAGAGATGAAATTTACCTGAGCTTTGAGCGCCTGAAATGTGTGTGACCAATACGGTAGCAAGGTGCTCCCCAACCTTGACGGAGGTGCGAGATGACCTGAAGAACGGCCATGTTTCAGCACTGGGGCGCTGGATCTTGTGTTGGTAAGACCTGTCTTAGATGTGCTCCGTAAAGACAAAAGAGTGGAGAGAATGGTATGCATGTGGAATACTTAAGAGTAGTTTGGAGGAACTTTTGTGGAGAGAATTAAATGTCAGGCAAGAAATATTAAGGGGATCGTAGTAATCTTCGGAAGTGACAAATGGTTACAATGAAACCACGTGTACCAATAAGTTGAAATACTTCCGAGTGCTTAAGTTAAGCTGAATTACTGGCGTGTGTACTATAAGTTGGAAATATTTAAGAAATGGAGTGTGCAGGACTTGAAATTAGAGACGAGTACTTCCACGTGGTGAGTACTGTGTGAGTCTCAAACTGTGTATGAGACAAAGGATAAAGAGAAGTACTCGTCCATGGTATCAGTTGAGGACTCGCGTGTGTGACGAATATGTTCTTAATATTACTTTGCGTGTTATGTTTCCGTGTGACGCTTGATTCAAACTATAATACTCTGAGAGTGAAGCAAGGTGAGTCAAGCGTCTATCCAGTAACGGCACTTGGCTTGCATTGCACAGGAAGACGTGCATATATCCTCCAGAGTTCATAGTAGGAAAGAAAAGTTACGAAGTGGGGCAGTGTCGTGTGAAACTGGGATGAATACTAATTGAAGTGGGAAAGCTGAAAGTGATGTGATTATAACGTGACTATTCCTTGTATTCCATGTTGCAAGTGTGGTGTATTTCATGTAATTTAAGTATGTGTGGTTTGCATGGGAGAGTAGCAAGATAGGTTCAGAGGCAGTGGGTTATGCATGTTCCTTTTGTGATTATGGGTGTGAGAGTCAAAGTGTGAGATATAGCAAAAGATCCACCATCTTATTCAGAAAGTGCAAAGTAGTGTTAGATAATTACGAGACCATAAGATAGAGAATCGCCAATGCAACGCCATGCCCACTGGGCGGAGTTTCTCATGTGTAATTGTTGTAATGGTGTGTTTAGGTTATAGAATTTATCGGAATAAAAAAGATAGTGAAAAGAAACAGATTGATGGCCTTTTCCTTCGAATAGTGTGTTGTCATGATATCCAGAATTTATAATGTGCGCGTCATTCATATTCAGTGCGATGGCCACGTGTTGATCAAAGCCGTTGAGTAAGAAAGAAAATGTGGTATTGCCAGTGCGTAGTGAACAGTCAGAGTTGTGTAAATTACTAATAGTCAGATGTGCGTTATCCGTTTCCATTGCGTAATGTTCAAACATGAGAATAATTTGTAGCTTAATTGTGAGTACCAGAGCTCATAATCAGTCACTGATGATTTGCGATAAATAAGAATAAATCCACTCGCTTGGCAGACCACTCGTCTTGCAGGCCTGACTGCTTGATGCCACAGTATGAGCAAGGCATGTCGGTGCCTCTCAGTGTATACAGAAGTATGATATCTCAGATGCTTCAGGAAACACCTGAGCTTGGCTGAATCATCTTGTACGATAGCAAAGCCAATGGATAAAGAACAGAACCATAAGAAAAGCTGAACTGGCTCTGAGTACTATGGGACTTAACATCTGTGGTCATCAGTCCCCTAGAACGTAGAACTACTTAAACCTAACTAACCTAAGGACATCACACACATCCATGCCCGAGGCAGGATTCGAGCCTGCGACCGTAGCAGTCGCGCGGTTCCGGACTGAGCGCCTAGAACCGAAAAAGCTGAACTCTATAACACCACAGAACCTACTTTGTTGCCTGTTTGTCGATACTTGATTACATCTTTCTGGTTCCTGCCAGCTAAATACTCAACTTAACTATTCCTGAGGTGTTCTCTTAGTTTCGCTGTTTTATCTCAACTAAGGAAGAGTGTAACGTGGTTCGTAAGGTAAAACATTTTCTCAAAATTGAAGTTGGAAGCTAAAATTGTCAAATGAGTTTTTATTCATGGAAATTTAGTGCTAATTTGGCCTGACAAGGAACACAGCCAGTTATGAAATTACCTATAATTATCTACATTATCTTTTTTTTGGTAAAAGTTGATGCTGCAACGAGTATTTAATCTATCTGAAAAAGTAACTCTGGCTCTTTTCTTCATTGGGGACATTGTAGCTACAGCATGTCTACTTGCTGAGAAAATGTTTATCGCCTGCAGACTGCAGAACAATGGTAACAACAGCAGATACATGTCGTACAATCTTGGCTATAAAATGACAGTTTTTATCAATATAGTTAATGGAATCGCCGTGTGTTCCCTCTGCTGTAAGGACTCGAAAAAATTTTTGGCGGAGATACCGACAGCTAATATTGTATTGATATAGGAACAAAAATATTGATAGCGACAGCGTCGCTAGGTATTGATTCATTATGTATTTTTAAGCTTTTCTTGAACAAAAATTGTTATTTAGAATACATGATAATATGCAGTAGTTATGCTATATTTACATGTACTGCGTTGAGCATAAAATCTAATACAGCCTTCAGGAAAACATAATACAGGGTGGACAAATTAAAAATGCACCTAGAGACAGGCAACCCGTCCAACGCAGGGCAGGTGATGTAAAGTGAGTCATCTGTCGTAAGGTACAAGAAATGTTTTCCGTGTCATTTTTGATTTGACTCCCTATAATTCAATCCTAATCATAATGCGCGCCTTGAAATAAACTCTGTGCTATTCACACATATCATTATTTTTGTTCATCATTGCTGGCTTTTCTTTCAGTGAAAGAAATCACCCATCATACGTTTTAGAAAGATAAAGGCACTCATTCGGCACACAAGACAAAATGTCAAGTTTTCATGAACCAACTCCAGTATAATTTCAATATATGTATCGCTTTTCCAAGGCAGTGGATACATATTCAACATTACTACTCTAAGTTCCATCGTTCTTAAATGTTTATTGCAGATAGTTCATGGTGTCAGATTATAAAAGTCATTATCTTTCTCATACACTATTTCATTAAAATTTATTATCGTCTTCGCCTTTGCAGCCATCATCATATCTAAAAATTTAAGAGCGCCACGAAGGTGCGTAATTAGCGCTAAGGGCCTACTCAGGAGAGTGGCTGTTTTAGGTTACACCTGGTTCAAATTGTTCAAATGGCTCTAAGCACTATGGGACTTAACATCTTAGGTCACCAGTCCCCTAGAACTTAGAACTACTTAAACCTAACTAACCTAAGGACATCACACACATCCATGCCCGGGGCAGGATTCGAACCTGCGACCGTAGCGGTTCCACGGTTCCGGACTGCAGCGCCTAGAACCGAAAGGCCACCGCGGCCGGCGGTTACACATGTGTTTCCTGTATATTACATAGACAGTTCCCTTGCTCTCTTAAACATTCATTACATTCATATCAACATCATTCGACACTTTCAGTACCAGTGCTCACATACTCTGAAAGTCTCGAACACTCATCAATGGCTTTACTCCAAGTATCGAAATAATGGTATCGACACTTACTCATGCCGGTAATATTAGAACGTTCCTACTCGATACGTGGTTTACAATAACAGAAGTTACGCAAGAGATTTATGCACAGCTCATTTGCAAAATACAGCTGGACTGATCTCTTTCCGAACTTGCACACTGGTCACTCTTCCCATGTTCCTCCCTTCGCCCGTCTGTTCAGAGAGGACATGTAATTCGTGCGTTCTACTTTGCTTTTCCTGTTTTGTGAATTACACTGCGTAACAAATGTAGGCGTTATTACTCTTTTAAAAAAATAAACACTCGTCTTGCTGGCTAAAGAGCAATGCTGTAAAAGTATTTCACCTGCGAAATCTGTATGTTTACTTATTTTGTTTCTAAGGCACCTTCGATGTACTTGTCACGTGACATTACCTTGATCTAAGGCTCCTTGAATCCTCTGGTGACTTACTCAAAACTCAGCTGACAAATGAACGTCGCCCTGCGACACTTACCTGAAACAGAAAAACGAGATATAAGTTAGAAACAATGCAAAATCAAGATATGATAACAAAATTTACATCATAGTTTCCGTGCCATAATCAGAATAGTGGAATTCAAACTGGTGGCAAACAACTGACTGTGAAGTCAACTTCGTGTCGTTTACATTTCGATACAACCCCACTTCCTCCAAAGTTCTTCTAGTGGTTGAAGTACGATTTTGAAACATCTGATAAATATCTAAATGCCTACGGCCTTGCGGCAGTGGTAACACCGGTTCCCGACAGATCACCGAAGTTAAGCGCTATCGAGCTCGTCTAGCACTTGGATGGGTGACCGTCCGGGTCTCCCGAGCCCTGTTGCCAAGCGCGCTGCATTTAGCCCTTGTCAGACCAACTGAGAAGCTACTTGACAGAGAAATAGCAGCTCTGGCCACGAAAGTTGACAGCGGCCGGGTGGGCGGTGTGCAGACCACAGCCCCTCCACCAGCCTCCAGCGACGCCTGTCGGTGAGGATGACATGGCCGTCGGCCGGTGCCGTTGGGCCTTCCAAAGCCTGTTAGGACGGCTTTAAGCCATGTCAACATATTGTAAGCTTAAAGCCATAATATCAGCACTTAATAATGGCCTAAGGCCAAAATTGCAGTGGTGTAACAAAAAACCTATAACAGTCACTGGCGTAAAGATAATGTCCTTCAAAAAGTTTTGTATGACTGTAAATCCCAGTTACAACAAGTATAATACAATTTTAATTTAAATTTTGGCCGGTATCACACTCCACTGTTTGCACTATCGATTCCTGCTTCAGGTATGTCTCAAGATTGTACGAAACTTGTGGCGTCAAATGCAAACCACGTGGATGAAGAGCCACCTGTATTCTCACCCTTCCTAAGCAACTGGCATAGGATTGGAGACTTCAGAGTATTTTGTATGCCTCATCAAGCGTGATTCCGAGCTTATTGGCAACAGCTTGTCAACCGCTTGTTTTTTCAGACTGCAGTCATTGTATACATTATTTTCTACTTCCGATAGTACCGGATACAGATGAATCGCATTTATAAAATTCATAGTTATCTAGTTTGCCCACTTCTTCATGGCAGACATACGTCGAGAAACAACTACAAAATGTTCAAATGTGTGTGAATTCCTAAGGGACCAAACTGCTAAGGTCATCGGTCCCTAGACTTAAACACTACTGAAGCTAACTTAACACTAAGGAGAGAGGACTCGATCCTTCAGCTGCTGACGAGCGTTGATATATATCAACGGGCACAGGTGAAACTATGTCCCCCGACCGGGACTCGAACCCGGGATCTCCTGCTTACATGGGAGACGCTCTATCCATCTGAGCCACCGAGGGCACAGAGGATACTGTGACTGCAGGGAGTATCTCGGGCACCCCTCCCGCGAGACCCACATTCTCACCTTGTATGTTCACACACTACATTCGTAGTGCCCCACCCCAACACACTCATTAATCGTGGAACCGGCCATGACCTCCTTCTTCTGTGAGGAAGGACACATATTCCCTGAACTCTTACGGGACTTGGTAAGAATGTCTTCCACCAGTAATGAGTGTATTGGGATGGGACACTATGAATGCAGTGTATTGACATACATCGTCAGGTCTGGCGGGCGGCGTGCGTGAGATAGTCCCTGCAGTCACACTATACTCTGTGCCCTCGGTCCAGATCTGCCATGTAAGCAGGAGATCCCGGGTTCGAGTCCCGGGCGAGGCACACATTTTCACCTGTCCTGTTGATGTATATCAACGCCCGTCAGCAGCTGAAGGTATTAATATACACTCCTGGAAATTGAAACAAGAACACCGTGAATTCATTGTCCCAGGAAGGGGAAACTTTATTGACACATTCCTGGGGTCAGATACATCACATGATCACACTGACAGAACCACAGGCACATAGACACAGGCAACAGAGCATGCACAATGTCGGCACTAGTACAGTGTATATCCACCTTTCGCAGCAATGCAGGCTGCTATTCTCCCATGGAGACGATCGTAGAGATGCTGGATGTAGTCCTGTGGAACGGCTTGCCATGCCATTTCCACCTGGCGCGTCAGTTGGACCAGCGTTCGTGCTGGATGTGCAGACTGCGTGAGACGATGCTTCATCCAGTCCCAAACATGCTCAATGGGGGACAGATCGGGAGATCTTGCTGGCCAGGGTAGTTGACTTACACCTTCTAGAGCACGTTGAGTGGCACCGGATACATGCGGACGTGCATTGTCCTGTTGGAACAGCAAGTTCCCTTGCCGGTCTAGGAATGGTACAACGATGGGTTCGATGACGGTTTGGATGTACCGTGCACTATTCAGTGTCCCCTCGACGATCACCAGAGGTGTACGGCCAGTGTAGGAGATCGCTCCCCACACCATGATGCCGGGTGTTGGCCCTGTGTGCCTCGGTCGTATGCAGTCCTGATTGTGGCGCTCACCTGCACGGCGCCAAACACGCATACGACCATCATTGGCACCAAGGCAGAAGCGACTCTCATCGCTGAAGACGACACGTCTCCATTCGTCCCTCCATTCACGCCTGTCGCGACACCACTGGAGGCGGGCTGCACGATGTTGGGGCGTGAGCGGAAGACGGCCTAACGGTGTGCGGGACCGTAGCCCAGCTTCATGGAGACGGTTGCGAATGGTCCTCGCCGATACCCCAGGAGCAACAATGTCCCTAATTTGCTGGGAAGTGGCGGTGCGGTCCCCTACGGCACTGCGTAGGATCCTACGGTCCTGGCGTGCATCCGTGCGTCGCTGCGGTCCGGTCCCAGGTCGACGGGCACGTGCACCTTCCGCCGACCACTGGCGACAACATCGATGTACTGTGGAGACCTCACGCCCCACGTGTTGAGCAATTCGGCGGTACGTCAACCCGGCCTCCCGCATGCCCACTATACGCCCTCGCTCAAAGTCCGTCAACTGCACATACGGTTCACGTCCACGCTGTCGCGGCATGCTACCAGTGTTAAAGACTGCGATGGAGCTCCGTATGCCACGGCAAACTGGCTGACACTGACGGCGGCGGTGCACAAATGCTGTGCAGCTAGCGCCATTCGACTGCCAACACCGCGGTTCCTGGTGTGTCCGCTGTGCCGTGCGTGTGATCATTGCTTGCACAGCCCTCTCGCAATGTCCGGAGCAAGTATGGTGGGTCTGACACACCGGTGTCAATGTGTTCTTTTTTCCATTTCCAGGAGTGTAATTCTAATTTCATTCTAGACGGCTGCAGTTTATCAATGATGTCTGTTCTTTCGGACATGTCCAAAAGAACAGACACCATATCCGTACAAGTAATTACAGAACATGTGACTATTTGTTTATGCACAGACTTTGGAACAAAGGTGAAACAATATTGTTTTCGCTCAGACACATGACTGCAGCGCTACCTGCGAGGGAAGCAGGAAACAAAGGTGAGAGAGAGGTGGATGCATCTGTGGTACAGACATGTGCAGCGATTTATACTCTCCTACAATACGAAATATTCTCCAGCATGGGTTGTGGCAATATATCAGGAACTACGTGCAACTACGTGACTCATCAGCAATGAAGCACAACTAACATATTCTGTCAGAAACGCTCGAAGTAAATTACAGCAGAACCAGTCGCAGGCTCCTCACAAAACACAACACAGTCATCGCACTTTGGGAGGCAAGCCAGAGAAGCCAGCCAAGCGAGGTGTGGAAATACTGGACACACCAGTAACCACAGAAGAGTTTCGTATAAGTGCTGCAAGGCATAGCAAAGCAAGTGCAGCCCGTGAGCGTATCCACTGAAGTGACAAAAGTCGTGCGTTATCGATATGCACATACACCGATGATGGTAGCATCGCGTATACAGGTATAAAAGGGCAGTCATTGCTGGAGCTGTCATTTCCACTAAGGTGATTCGTGTGAGAACATTTCCGATACGATTATGGCCACTCGACGTGAAATAAGAGACTCTGAAAGCGAAATGGTAGTTGGAGCTAGACGCCGGGGACATTCATTTTCGGAAATCGTTCAGTAATTAAATACTCCGAGATACGTAGTGTCAGAAGCGTGCTCAGAATACCAAACTTAGGCATTACCTCTTATCACAAACAACACAGTGGCCGACGTCCTTCACTTAACGACCGAGGGCTGCGCCGTTTGCTTAGAGCTGTCAGAGTTAATACACTACTGGCCATTAAAATTGCAAGAAGAAATGCAGATGATAAACGGGTATTCATTAGACAAATATAATATACCAGAACTGACATGTGATTACATTTTCACGCAATTTGGGTGCATAGATCCTGAGAAATCAGTACCCAGAACAACCACCTCTGTCTGTAATAACGGCCTTGATACGCCTGGGCATTAAGTCAAACAGAGCTTGGATGGCGTGTACAGGTACAGCTGCCCATGTAGCTCCAACACGATACCACAGTTCATCACGAGTAGTGACTGGCGTATTGTGACGAGCCAGTTCCTCGGCCACCATTGTCCAGACGTTTTCCATTGGTGAGAGATCTAGTGAATGTGCTGGCCAGGGCAGCAGTCGAACATTTTCTGTATCCAGAAAGACCCGTACAGAATCTGCAACATGCGGTCGTGCATTATTCTGCTGAAATGTAGTGTTTCGCAGGGATCGAATGAAGGATAGAGCCACGGGTCGTAACACATCTGAAATGTAATGTCCACTGTTTAAAGTGCCGCCAATGCGAACAAGAGGTGACCGAGACGTGTAACCAATGGCACCCCATACCATCACGCCGGGTGATACGCCAGTATGTTCGATGACGAATACACGCTTCTAATGTGCATTCACCGCGATGTCACCAAAAACGGATGCGACCATCATGATGCTGCAAACAGAACCTGAGTTCATACGAAAAAAATGACGTTTTGACATTCGTGCACCCAGGTTCGTCGTTGAGTACACCATCGCAGGCGCTCCTGTCTGTGATGCAGAGTCAAGGGTAACCGCAGCCGTGGTCTCCGAGCTGATAGTTCATGCTGCTGCAAACGTCGTGAAGTGTTCGTGCAGATGGTTGTTGTCTAGCAGACATCCCCATCTGTTGTCTCAGGGATCGAGACGTGGCTGCACGATCCGTAACAGACATGGGGATACCATGCCTGTCATCTCGACTGCTAGTGATACGGTTCCGTTGGGATCCAGCACGGCGTTCCTTATTACCCTCCTGAACCCACCGATTCCATATTCTGCTAACAGTCATTGAGTCTCGACCAACGCGAGCAGCAATGACACGATACGACAAATCGCAATCGCGATAGGCTACAATCCGACCTTTGATAAAGGTCGGAAATGTGATGGTACGCATTTCTCCTGTTTACACGAGGCATCACAACAACGTTTCACCAGGCAACGCCGGTCAACTGCTGTGTGTGTCCGAAAAATCAGTTGGAAACTTTCCTCATGTCAGCACTTTGTAGGTGTCGCTACCGGCGCAAACCTTGTGTGAATGCTCTGAAAAGCTAATCATTTGCTTATCACAGCATCTTGTTCCTGTCGCTTAAATTTCGCGCCTGTATCACGTCATCTTTGTGTACGCTACTGGCCATTAAAATTGGCACACCACGAGCAACATTGTGTAAAATAAGTGCAGAAATCAATGTGAGACGTACGACGAAGTTTTCCGTTAGGACAGTACGACGAAAATTGGCCGTAATCGGCTACGGCAGCGGACGACCGACGCGAGTGTTGTTGCTAACAGCACGACAGTGGCTGCAGCGCCCATCCTGGCCTCGTGGCCATATTATTTGGACCCTAGACAACTGCGAAATCGTGCCTGTCAGATGAGTCAATTGGTAGGAGCTGATGTTAGGGTTGGAGTGTGGTGCACACTCCACGAAGCCATGGACTCGAGCTGTCAACAGGGCCACGTGGAACCTGCTGTGGCGCCATAACGGTGTGGGCTGGGCCCTTTGTCCAACTGAACTGATCATTGACTGGAAATGGTTAGGTTCGGCTACTTCATTTTCAACCGTTCATGGACTCCATGTTGCCAAACTACGATGAAATTGTTGTGGACAACAATGCGCCATGTGACCAGGCCTAAATTGTTCGCGCTTGGTATGAGGAAACTTGTGGACAATTCGAGCGAATTATTTGGCCACTCAGATCGTCCGACATGGATCCCATCGAACATTTAAGGGAAATAACAGAGATGTCAATTCATCCCAAAATCCTGCACCAGCAACACTTTCTCAATTATGGACGGCTATATAGCCAGAGTGGCACAGTATTTCTGCAGGGAACTTCCCGTGACTTTTGTCTCCTTAGTGTAAATACCTAGCCGGTTTTGTACTGAAATAATCTTGTTCCAGTATTGCAACACTACCACAACTGAGCTGTGACGCTTGGGGTGCCGCCTGGATTGCTGTATGGAATTTGCAGTTGTACCTCACATCTGGGCAGTCTGCCCTGTGACACAAGACACATAGCCGACGTTTGGCAAGGTGAGCCCTGGGGTACAGTGCGCCGGCCATAGTGCTTCTACACTGGATCATGGTTGTTGCAGCGCTGGAGAGACAACCGTGCCTCGGCCGCCACTGCCTTAGTTGGCGAGTCCAGAGGACGTCGCCGACACAGTACCCCGCTCATACAATTATAGTCGATGTTGACTTCAATGTACCCTCGATATGCTGGAAAAATTATACGTTTAAAGCCGGCCGCAGGCATAAAACGTCATCCGAAATTGTACTGAATGCATTCTCACAAAATAATCTTGAACAATTAGTTCATGAGCCCACTCGAAGCGTAAAGGTTGCGAAAGCATACTTGACTTTTTAGCAACAAATAATCCTGGACAATTAGTGAGTGTTGTGACGAATACAAGGATTAGCGACCACAAGGCAGTTGCTGCTAGGCTGAATACCGTAACACCTACAACCATCAAAAAGAAACGCAAAGTACATCTATTTAAGAAAGCTGATAAAAATCCTCTTAATGACTTTTTAAGAGACAGTCTTCACTACTTCCGATCTGATCATGTAAGTGTAGAAAAGTTGTGGAATGTTTTCAGAGAGATAGTATCAACTGAAATTGAGAGATATATACCACATAAATTAATAAGTGATGGTACTGATCCTCCATGGTACACCAGACTTGTCAGATCGTTGTTGCAGAAGCAACGAAAAAAGCATGCCAAATTTAAAAGAACGCAAAATCCCCAAGATTGGCAACGTTTTACAGAAGTTCGAAAAGCGGCGCGTATTTCAATGCGAGATGCTTTTAATAATTTCCACAACCAAATTCTGTCTCGAAATCTGGCAGAAAACTCAAAGAGATTCTTGTTATACATAAAGCAGAGCAGTGGCAAGACACAATCAATACCTTCACTGCGCGATAACAACTGTGAAGTCACTGATGACAGTGCCACTAAAGCAGAGTTATTAAACACGGTTTTCCGAAACTCCTTCACCAAAGAAGACGAAATAAATTTTCCTGAATTTCAATCAGGAACAACTGCGAAGATGCCAGCCAGGTTCCTCTCAGAGTATGTGGATAAAATAGCTCCATATTCAGCAATTATATACAACCACTCGATCACAGAAAGATCCGTACCTAAAGACTGGAAAATTTCTCAAGTCACACCAATACCCAAAAAGTGAAGTAGGAGTAATCCGCTGAATTACAGACCTATATCACTAACATCGATTTGCAGTAGGGTTTTAGAACATATACTGTATTCGAACATTATGATTTATTGACGTATAGTCAGGACGGATTCAGAAAATATCATTCTCGTGGAACACAACTAGCTCTTCATACTCATGAAGTAATAAGTGCTATCGACAGGGGATGTCAAACATATTCCATATTTTTAGATTTCCAGAAGGCTTTCGACACCGTTCTTCACAAGCGTCTTCTAATCATACTGTATGCCTACGGAGTATCGCCTCAGTTGTGTGACTGGATTTGTGATTTTCTGTCAAAAAGGTCACAGTTCATAGTAATAGGCGGAAAGTCATCGAGTAAAACAGAAGTAATATCCGGCGTTCCCTAAGGAAGTGTTATAGGTCTTAGATCGTTCCAGATCTATATTAACGACATATGAGACAATCTGAGTAGCCGTATCAGATTGTCTGCAGATGATACTGTCATTTACCGTATTGCAATGTCATCAAAAGCAAAACGAATAGCAAAATGATTCAGATAAAAGATACTACACGATAAGTCACACAAATCCAAGGGCTGTAAATTCAACTAAATACTTAGGGATTACAATTACAAATAACCTAAATTGGAATGGTCACATACGTATTATTGTGGATAGAGCAAACCAACGACTGAGATTCATTGGGAGAACACTTAGAAGGTGCAACAGGTCTACCAAAGAGACTGCTTACACTACGCTTGTCCGCCCTATTCTGGAGTACTGCTGTGCGGTGTGGGATCCGCATCAGGTGGGACTGACGGATGACATCTAAGAAGTACAAAGAAGGGCAGCTCGTTTTGTATTATACCGAAATAGGCGAGATAATGTCACAGACATGATGTGTGAATGGGAGTGTTAATAATTATAACAAAGGCGTTTTCCGTTGCTATGGGACCTTCTCATGAAATTTCAATCACCAGTTTTGTCACCCACCTACATAGGGAGAAATGATCAGCACGACCAAATAAGACAAATCAGGGCTCTCACCGAAAAATTTAAGTGCTCGTTTTTCCCGCGTGCCGTTCGAGAGTGGAACGGTAGAGAGGCTGCATGAAGGTGGTTCATTGAACCCCCTGCCAGGAAGTTTATTGTGAATAGCAGCGTAATCACGTAGATGTAGATGTAGATGAAGTACTGGCGTTGCTCCACCACTCGGCCACTACGCGCTCTGTCAGCATTGTAGGGCGTCACCCACACACAAGCGGCAGGCAACTTGATGCTTCAACCACACTGTCGCTGATTGTAATGAATCACTGCACAGGGTCATAATAAAGGAATTTGAAAAACACAAAACGAGTCTACTGACCCTTGTATTGCAGCAATACTGGAGCTATATATTGCTATAAAATACTACCCATCTGAATGCACCTTTTCATCGTATTGTATGGAACTGAGGACCTAGAGACGACGGAGAGGCTTCGTCCTCACCGTAGCCCTCAGCGGTTCAAAACCCCACAACAGGCCACAGCAGTCCACTCACCCCACCGCCGCCTCACATCGAACCCAGGGTTACTGTGCAGTTCGGCCCCCAGTGGATAACCCTCCCATCCATGCCCCCCCCCCCCCCCCCCCCCCAGCTTCTCCCGGCCCCCCTCACTCCGGGAACGTCTCACACCAGTCTAGTGTAACACCAATGTTTGTGTGGTAGAGTAATCCGCTGGCGCGTTCATGCCGTGGACCAGCATGCATTCCCGCCCGGAAAGCAATGCGTTAGACTGTTCGGCTAACCGGACGGACTGCATCCACCTTAAGTTAGATGTTGGGAGAGGGGGATGCCAGAAATTAGCAAAACAGGTGAACTGAGCGGGATGCGGAGCCGGATAAACTACGTGAGAGTGCGGATAACGTTTGCTTTGCTGCTCTGACAATAGCACAGAGGGCGCCTAGGAAGTGGTACGTTCCAAGGTAACGAAAACCCGCGCTCGAGGTGAGGGATTCCCGCAGCCGCTCGGTGCCGCCACTGCGACTAATTGAGCGGCCAAGGCCAGCCTCGCGGCTCGGGCCACGGAGGGAGGCGGCTCGCCGTGAAACAAGAGACGGCGCTCCCCCGCGATTACGGCGACAAAACGGGCTGACGCGGGCGCTAATGCACTGGGCCAGCCGGCCGGCGGCGGTGGGGCGTCTCGGTAGCTGTCTGCCCGGGCGTTAGTCACGCCACGGCGCGCGGCGTCCCGAGCTGGGGCAGCCCCTCTGGGATGCGGCTGGCCCTGCCACCAGCTGAGCCTCCACCAGCTCCAAACCGCACCGAGCTCTCCGTGTCGGTAGCTGGGGAGCTCATCTTAGAGCTCCCATTTGCAGTAGAAACATCGAGGGTGTAAGTACGAGCGTCGTGAGGAACCCCTTCTTGTAGTAGAGGTGGGTAGTTGGCGAACGAACGGGTGCAAAGGAACGGTTCACCAAGATGAACGTAAGGACCGAGGAACGAATTCCAAGGAACGGTCGGTTCATAGTTCACTTCGGTCGCGGCGGTCTACTTACAGTTCCCAGGAACGAGGAACGAAGGGTTCATAGTTCTCTAGTTCACTTCGGTCGCGGCGGTCACTTGGGCAGTTCTCGTTCCAGCCTCGGTCGCGTGCTCGTCTCAGTCTCGGTATCCCTCGGCCGCACTCGTCGTTCTTCGCATGACCACCTGTCTCAGTTCCACTGCCGACTGCTCCTATTTAGTTCAGTATCCAGTTGTTCGTTTCGATCACTGCGCTCGCCCATTTTACATGCCTTCCAAACTGTTCTTGCACTCGGTTCTGGCTATTCAGCGTCCACGACCGGTAATCAAACAGTATTTTATAGTTACGTAAATTACATGAAAATTACGTTGTATGTAATAGATACTTCTTTTCAGGTAACAAAAGGGCATATCAGCTCACTTCATTATATCGATGAACAGCAGAAGACATACTTATAACAAGGCAAGTTTTTTTGTTGTTATTCGTATATAGTTTTTGGTTTCATCGACTTGATTTAGCAGCAAACTTTCAATAATTTGCTTAATTTTTAGTGTAACAAAATTCATATAAAACGATTTTCGTATATCTTTCATATACAGAACACTACATTTTAGAAGGCTCTAATTATTTTTATGTTTGGTTATTTCCAATTTGTACTACCTGCTAGTTTGGCTTCTTTGAAAATAAAAAAGTGGGTTGTGGGTCATTTTGGCTCAGTAGGAAAAGCGGTGCCTCTCCGTTTGAAAAGACATAAATTCACACACAATCGTATTTACTTATTATCTAAAAAACATTTGTTCAGACGGAGCTTGCAAACCAAAAACTTTATTACTGCAAACTTAATGCAGCATTAATAATAATAATTAACTTTAATAATGCAACATAAAATCCTAATTTTTACTAAGCGTGTGACGCAAATATGAGAAAACCACATTATATTTTATGCTTCCATTAAGTCTCTACTTCTCCTACGAACTCAGAGACGACTTGAAGTATGTATAGGGTGTAAACGATTATTGTTTACAACGTATCATAGCTATGTAGTGGAAGTCGGAAAGAAGAATTTTATACAAGACACTTGTGGTCTATTAATTTGGGAAACAGCCACCAACAGGTTTACAAGACTACATAAGCTATATAGCCCATGCGCGTTGCATGAGATTTTCATGTTCTCTTCTCGAGCTCTCTACACATCGTCATCGATTGTTTTGCAATTGTGCTTGTATTAGCTTCTTATTACCTCACTGCCTAATTATTACATGTTTATCTGTTTGTTGTATCAGCTCGTAATGTGCAACACATCGTCCGTAATTGGCGAGCAGTCTGTACTCGGGGCCGGTTTTCCGTGCGCCACCCTATAATATTTCCCTGCGATCAGCCACACAAGGCTACAGTTGGCTAACCGAGAGATTCTGCAGAATCACAGAAATTACTTCTAAAGACCTTGCACTTGCATCTCCGGCAATGTATTACGAGAGATACCACACCTACATCTACGTCTACATGGTTACTCTGCAATTTACACTTAAGCTCCTGGCAGAGGGTTCATCGAACCATTTCATATTACTTCTCTACCACTCCACTCCCGAATGGCGCTTGGGAAAAAGTAACACCTAAATCTTTCCGTTCGAGCTCTGATTTGTTTTATTATGATCATCATTTCTCCCTACCTTGGTGGGTGTCAACAAAATATTTACGCATTCGGAAGAGAAAGTTGATGATTGAAATTTCGTAACTAGATCTCGCCGCAAAGAAAACTGCTTTTGTTTCAGTGACTGCCACCCCAACTCGCGTATCATCAGTGACACTCTCACCCCTATTGCGCTATAACACGAAACGAGCTGCCCTTCTTTGCACTTTTTCGATGTCCTCCGTCAATCCCGCCTGGTAAGGATCCCATTTCGCGCAGCAATATTCCAGCAGAGGACGGACAAGTGTAAAGTAGGCTGTCTCTTTAGTGGGTTTGTCGCATCTTCTAAGTGTTTTGCCAACAAAGTGCAGTCTTTGTTTCGCCTTCCGCACAATATTATCTATGTGATCTATCCAATTTAAGGTGCTTTAATTGTAATTTCTAGGTATTTAGTCGAATTGACAACCCTTAGATTTGTGCGATTTATACCCAAAATTTATCCGATTTCCTTTAGTACCGACGTGGATGACCTTGCACTTTTTTTCGCACATGGCGCTCTGGAGACGTGTCTGTGCTTCCTCTATTTTGACTCTGGAGGCAGCAACTGTGCTGATTTTGGAGGTGAACAGTGTTTGCAAAATTTGTTTTAGAGTACAACCATGCTATTGAACTGTTTCAGCCTGTAGGAAGCTAGATGGACGTTTCGACGGACTGCTGTACACACAAAGCACGGTGTATCGCTGTTTTCAGCAGTGGTCTCTGGGACACTCCCATGCCTATAGATCAGATCCTGGACGCCCTCGTAGTGTCGACGCATTCCAATATTAAACACTGCGCGATCAGTGATGGCCGACCAAACATGGCCCAGGGACGAAATCCGGGCACATTTTGCCCCTGCTGTGTCGTCAAGGACCATTGGGTTAAGATGACGTGTGCCTCTGGCCAAGCCACCACTAATACCACGACCCCGAAAAAATTAGCTACTGTGGCATCGTGAAAGTGCCAACTGGAGAGTGCAATGGTGCTCTGTTGTCTTCAGTGATGAGAGTAGGTTCTCTGTGTATGCGAGTTATGTACTTACACATGTATGGGGTAAGGTAATTACTCCACAGCGCATTCGCCCACGATACGACATCTCATCCCAGGATTCATGGTGTGTGTATGTGGGGGGGGGGGGGGGAGGGGGCGGAGGAGAGGGCGGAAGCAGCTACGACTTCCTGTCAAATGTGGGGTTTCAGCAGGGCAAAGTAACTAGTGCAAGCATACGTCACATGCTGTTGTCCCCCTGCTACTGCAACGTCGACAGGAAGTTGATGTGCTTTTTCAGCAGGACAATGCACATCAACATACTGGTGCTGCGTCACAACGTGCTCTTTGTGGTGTACATCAAATGCCCTGGCCAACAAAAACCACCAGATCTCTCTCTGACTGAAAGTTTATGGAACATGACGAAGCGGAATCTTGCTCGGTCTCCACGAACCAATGCCGAGTTGAAACGAAAGGAGCACGATGCTTGGAACCGTCTTTGCAGGATGGCATTCAGCACCTGTATTATCGTTTGCAAGCGAAAATACACTCGTGCATTTCCGGCCGAGGGGAGGAGACTGTGTGTTGATGCTACTATTTTGTTCACCCTTTCTCGTGACATGTGTGTTTCATTTGGTGTGCATTCCTGCAAAGAAGAGCTACCTGTCGCCACACTTGTCAAGAAAGTGACCTTATCCTTGAGGGAGTTGCATCTTTTTTCCATAAGCCACGCGATTCGGAGTGTCATACCCCAAACAAGAATGGCACGAACCACTCCCAGAGTTGTGTACAGTGATTTTTTCCCGTGCGTTTAAGAATATACCAGACATTATTCTCGCTTTTGTAAGTTCTTTCCTTCGGTGTAGCCATTCGTTTATTTACAATAATAAACGGATAAAACGACCACAGGTATCAGTTTGAGGTTGTCTGTCTATTGCCGTCCAAGGACAACAAATTCTTATTTTCAGAAACAAATTTTCACTCTGCAGCGGAGTGCTCGCTGATATGAAACTTCCTGGCACATTAAAACTGTGTGTCGGACCGAGACTCTAGCTCGGGACGTATTGCCTGTCGCGGGCCTGAGTCATCCTTGGGTGGCTCAGGTGGTAGAGCACTGATCCGCGAAATCAAAGGGCCCCGAGTTCGAGTCACGGTCAGGCACACAATTTTAATCTGCCAGGAAATTTCATATCAGCGCACACTCCGCTGCAGAGTGAAAATTTCATTCTGTAAACATTCCTCAGGCTGTTATTTCGCAATACTCTTTCTTCCGGGAGTACTAGTTCTGCAAGGTCTATAGGAGAGCTTCTGTAAGGTTTGGAAGGTAGGAGACTAGGCACTGGCAGATCTGAAGCTGCGAGGACGGGTGGTGACTCGTGCTTGGGTGGCATAGATGGTGGAGCACTTGCCTGCGAAAGGCGTAAGTTCCAGACTTCGAGTCTCAGTCCGGCACACAGTTTTAATCTGCCAGGAACTTTCATTTTATTTTCAGTATTTCATATAATAACTGACACAACGTAAGAATTTAAGATGCTGTGGTAAATAAACGAATTACGAAACGTAATCTTACGCTGAAGCTTCAACAATACGTGAAGTATCATACCTGCGTACAGGGATATTCCTTACGTAACAGTCGTACTCCAGGACATTTAATGGCTTAGCGGCAGCTGCCTTCAAAAGGAGAAAAGAGCATTCGCCGCAAAAGCGTGGAGCAGGGGCTTTTCGCAACCGCTTCTGCGAACTGCAGTTCCCTGACGTCTCGTTTCCCTTCTCTACAGCTTCTATGACTGACCTACTAACAAGCCAGAACACGGGACGAATACCTGGACCTATTCTATTCTTAACAAGATAATCTGAAATCTTCTTCCTACGCTAGCAAGACTTGTGCTCCCCACAAAAATAGCCAAGAAAAGAGCAGAAAAATAATAAAATATCACTCAGCGATAGGTGACAGTAAGTTCATTAGTTTTCTTCCACTGCCGTCATCGTTATCAAATGCTTCAAATGGCTCTGAGCACTATGGGACTTAACTGCGGTGGTCACCAGTCCCCTAGAACTTAGAACTACTGAAACCTGACTAACCTAGCGACATCACACACATACATGCCCGAGGCAGGTTTCCAACCTGCGACATTAGCGGTCGCGCGGTTCCAGACCGTATGTCAACGTTATCGACTGCGCCTCTTGCTTCAGGAGCGATGCGCTTCTCCGACCTGGGACGAGGATCCATGGAGCATGCCTCTTGCGAAGTTAGTGGGACCGTCGTCCCTCCACGAAAACATGCGTTGTCTCCGAGATGACTCGCCGCACGTAAGATGCGAGGGATCGAGGGATGTACAATAAATAATTCAACACATGTTCATTTCTCGGCCAATTTCGGTTGGAAAGATGCGACGTTTATTTCTCGGCCAATTTCAGTTGTAAAGATGCGAAATTTATTGTGGAACATCGTGGAATACTCCCGCTTCAGTCCCTGTGCTTTCATGAAATTCCGATAGGTGGCGGTATTGTACGTAGCGTTCAAAATGGCCTCAGTAACGGAGATGCGTTCAAAGCTGAGAGCTGATATTCATAGGCGTTTCCAGGTTGCCTGCGGAGACTTGGCAGCGAACAAAAGCACGGTGAGCCGTTGGGCATGGCGTCCGGAGAACCTGTCCCATTTGAGTCGTGCCGGCCGACCGAAAACATCTGTGACCCTCGCAGTGTTGGAACTGGCGGGTTGTCTCCCTCGAGTTGGTCGACGGATCACAATCAAGCATCTCAGCATCTCGCTGCTCAGTTTCTCTTTATTCGTGACAAAGCAAGGCCTCACACTCGAGACGAGTTTAAAACCTCATTAGATTGTTCTTCCTCATCCGGCCCTGATCTCACACCGTCCGACTTGCATCTGTTTCGCCCAACGAAGGACGCACTCCGCAAGAAGCAGCACCTGGATGATGGGGAAATTATTGATGCTGCTAGACGTTGGCTCCGGCGTCGACCAGTACAGTGGTGCCGTAAGGTGGCGTAAGACGATCGTAGTGAAAGGAGATTATGCTGGAAAAAAAAACTTTGTGTTCTGCCTTACCGCACGTCTTGTTATGGGGGGGGGGGAGCCTCATCAGAGGGGTCCGCCGCATGAGCGACTAGGGAAGTGATTCCAGTGATGGTTTCCCGTTGCCTTCCACTGATGATGAAATGATAATGAGGACAACACAACACCCAGTCCCTGACTGGAGAAAATCTCGGACCCAGCCGGGAATCGAACCCGGGCCCCTTGGCGTGACAGACCGCCGCGCAGACCACTCAGCTATCTTTTTTTTCTTTTTGTTCGTTATCGATCGTTGTGTTTGGTCGACATGACATCCGTTCAAGATCGTTTGTTCATCCTTCCTCTCAGTTCTTTTATTACAGAGGCCAACCGGCTCTCTGACCGAGCACGCTGAGCTACCGAGCCGGCGACTATGGGGGAGGACTATGCTAAAAAATAAGGTTTTCTAGTCAAAGGAGTTGGGAATAATATTGTGTACTGGAACCCTGAAAAAACAAATCTGCTTTCAGCAAAACGAACTAATGCTTTACTTAGGGTGAACGCCCCTAAGAGGTGATAAAGTACGTCATTGTGCAACACATAGTTCAAGAGAAGTGACATCATAACATTGAGTTCCTGAAACATAACGCAAATTACCCAGGCTGTATTAATCCAGTGTTCGTTAATGAGATCACTAGTTTTGGTTCTCACTTTTTCGTTAGTCTATGAGTCTATTATTGAGCAAGCAGCAAAGGAAACAAAAGAAAAATTCGGAGCAGGTATTAAAATTCGTGGATAAGAAAAAAAAAACTTTGAGGTTCGCAGATGACATTGTAATTCTGTGAGAGACAGCAAAGAACTTGGAAGAGCAGTTGAACGGAATGGACTGTGTCTTGAAAGGAGGGTATAAGATGAACATCAACAAAAGCAATACGAGGATAATGGAATGTAGACGAATTAAATCAGGTGATGCTGAGGGAATTAGATTAGGAAATGAGACACTTAAAGTAGTAAAGGAGTTTTGTTATTTGGGGAGCAAAATAACTGATGATGGTCGAAGTAGAGAGGATATAAAATGTAGACTGGCAATGGCAAGGGCAGCGTGTTTGAAGAAGAGAAATTTGTTAACATCGAGTATAGACTCGTTTCTGAAAGTATTTGTATGGAGTGTAGCCATGTATGGAAGTGAAACATGTACGATAAATAGTTTGGACAAGAAGAGAATAGAAGCTTTCGAAATGTGATGCTACAGAAGAATGCTGAATATTAGATGGGTAGAGCACATAAGTAATGAGGAGGTATTGAACAGAACTGGGAGAAGAGGAGTTTGTGGCACGGCTTGACAAGAAGAAGGGACCGGTTGGTAGGACATGTTCTGAGGCATCAAGGGATCATTAATTTAGTATTGGAGGGCAGCGTGGAGGATAAATATTGTAGAGGGAGACCAAGAGATGAATACACTAAGCAGATTCAGAACGATGTAGGTTGCAGTAGGTACCGGGAGATGAAGAACCTTGCACAGGATAGAGTAGCATGGAGAGCTACATCAAACCAGAGCGGTGCTGAAAACAACAACATGAGTGAATGATCCAAAAATAGTAAAACCAACGCAATAGTGGTTTTGTACCTTCATCCACAAGGGTTCTACGTAGTTAAAGTCAGACAGTGAACACATTAAGTTTAATCAGATGTTTAAACCTGTTTTACGTTTGGGATTTCGATTCTTTAAAGGACTGGTTGGTATCGGGTTACGTGTTAACCAGAATTCAGGGAAAACAAGTGCCTGCCTTTGGGAGCAACGAAGACGCGGTAGCCCTACCAGAGACAGCTGATCAGACGCGGCGGCCGCTGTTTGTGGCGGTAGCGTCTCCATGGCAACCGTCCCCTGAGGGACGGCGCGTCTCCGGCTTATTGGGCGTCGGCTGCGGCGCCACAAACAGGCCAGGCCGGCTAACGAGCACAGCGGAGGAGGCGAGGCGACCGTCCGCGGCCCGCGGCTGTCTGCCCGGCGCTCCCTCTCCCGGAATTGAGGCACTACCGGCTGTCCGGGTCGAGTTACGCGATCTCGCCACTGTAGCACAATGGGTAGCGGGCTCAAATGACACTCCTTCCCTTTGTTCTCTTACACGTTCAGAGGCTACAGCGGAAAAGCGAAGGAGATGTAGTAGCGCTGCTTGCAGTTTAATGTGAAAACACTTTACCGCGTAAGGTGCACTACTGGTCTTTAAAATTGTAAGTGTAGTAAATAATGTAATTTTACTCATCGTGTGTTCACACTAGAAGCCTCCCAATTTATCATAAACATCCCAAATAACGTTTCGTCCATAACCAAAATAAAACGATTATCACAGCAAAAGTTGATTGGCTGTCAGGGGGACATTGACCAACATGGTGGCCATTCTTGTAACTTTTTTCTTGAGGAGGATATGAACAATAATGTACGAGAGTGAGTCAAATGAAAACCTTAAATATTTTTTAAATATCATTTATTGTGCAGAAGTGGTACAAAGCTGTATCACTTTTCAACATAATCTCCCCCACGCTCAATGCAAATCCTCCAGCGCTTACAAAGTGCATAAATTCCATTAGAAAAAAAATTATTTTGGTAGCCCGTGCAACCATTCATGGACCGCGTAGCGTACCTCTTCATCAGAACGGAAATTCTTTCCTCCCATTGCGTTTTTGACTGGTCCAAACATATGGAAAACACTTGGGGCAGGAGCTTGTGTATACTGTGGATGAGGAAGACGCTCAAAATGCAGGTCTGTGATTGTTGCAACTGTTGTACGGGCAGTGTGGGTCCTTGCATTGTCATGTTGCAAAAGGACACCTGCTGACAGCAATCCACGTTTCTCTGATTTGACTGCAGGCCGTAGATGATTTTTTTTTAGATCTGTGTATGATGCACTGGTGACAGTGGTCCCTGTAGGCATGTAATGCTCCAAAATGACGACTTGTTCCTCCCAAAAGAGAGTCAGCGTAACTTTCCCTGCTGACGGTTCTGTTCGGAACTTCTTTGGTTTTCGTGATGAGGAATTGCGCCATTCCTTGCTCGCTCTCTTCGTTTCCGGTAGATGGAAATGAACCCAGGTTTCGTCCCCAGTAACGATTTTTGCAAGGCAGCCAGCCCCTTCTTGTTCAAAGTGCCGAAGAAGCTCTTCACAAGCATCAACACGTCGTTCTTTCATTTCAGGAGTCAGCTGCCGTGGCACCCATCTTGCAGACACTTTGTGAAACTGGAGCACATCGTGCACAATGTGGTGTGCTGACCCATGACTAGTCTGTAAACATGCTGCAATGTCATTCAGTGTCACTCGGCGGTTTTCCTTCACTGTGGCTTCAACTGTTGCAATTTTCTGTGGAGTCACAACTCGTTGTGCCTGACATGGGCGAGGAGCATCGGCCACTGAAGTCACAGCATTTGCGAACTTCCTACTCCATTCGTAGACTTGCTGCTGTGACAAACATGCATCACCGTACTGAACCTTCATTCGTTGAATTTCAATAGGTTTCACACCTTCACTAAGCAAAAACCGAATAACAGAACGCTGTTCTTCCCTGGTGCAAGTCGCAAGTCGGGCGGCCATCTTTATACTGATACTGCGACGGTATGTGTGCATCTGCACTATGCTGCCATCTACAGGCCATTCTGCACGCTGTTTGTGCTCGCTTACTAACTTACAGGATAACGACGCGAAATTTCTATTTGTTATTACCAATTTAAAGTTTTTATTTGACTCACCCTCGTACATTTTTAAACAGTACTCCATTATTCGGTAATCCCGTTCCTCTCCTTATAATAATGTGTTACATCTTACGTTTGTTTTTGTTCCAGACTAAATTACGTGGTCATACAACCTCGGTGGCACAGGTTGACAGCTTCGAGACTAAAAATAAAATGTATGTTCGGCATCTGTTTAAAGTAACATTATGCAGACAGCTGAATATGTCAGGGTGAAGCAATCCTGCCAGATTTATTTGCTAATAAAACTGGTTAAATAAAAGCTATTATACTGTAACATATCACGTACGTCATTGGTATGAACTAAACATCTGTGGTGTTACGGTGTAAAAGCAAACACCGGCGCGCTAGTCGGGAAAGACAGGGAAGAGAAGGCTGTGAGAAGGAGTCAGCCACTCGCACTCTGACCGAGCTCCTTCCAGGACGACAACGCGCCACTAGAAGAAGAGGACGCAGCCACAGTGGCCGACTAGTGGCAGACCACTTGGATAGCAGCGTCAACGAGAGCCACTTCTTTGGAACAGCACAGACTTGTGTTGGTCTATTCTGAGGAACACTGATTATTCTGTATGTCACCCTTTGCTTGCGACCCATCTTACGAAGTTAAGTATTGTACTTGTCTTATAGTAATAAAACTCATTAATACAAGGTGTTTTATTGTTTGTCTAGCGAACCGAGCAGGTGGGATTCCTAGACACAACAACATTGGCGACGAGGTGAATCCAGAGCTGCCACAGATTATGTTTTTTCGTGGGCTTTCGTGCTTTGCTAGCACCTGAATTCTACCTTGTCTTTTTTTTTTTTTTCAGGGGTGTGTTAACGTGTTATAACAGTTGATTAGCGACTCCATGGAGTGAGAATAGAAGGAAGGTCAGCCTTGGCCGTAATATTGATGGTTTATTAATAGCAAATTCGATTTTGAATCACATAGTGATCATCTTCAGTGCTGTGGTGTACAAATTAAACTCATAGGCACTGATATCAAGTTATTATTAATAACCAAACGTAAGAAACGATCGCAATAACAATCCTTCTAATTTGTTATAATAGTGTCTCTTATAGTGTTTCTTCTATTCAGTGTTTTCAAGTGGGCGTTACAGAAATTTTCGTTGCTTATGTGCTTCTTTTTATTGCTCGCATTGTCTGTTTATTCCATTTGCCTATTTCACAATGAACAACCCACCTCTCCTACCCTATGTTCAGGCGCCTCAGCTACAAGCGATTGATGCAACGCAGATGTTTCAGTTTCAGACGCAGCAGATTGCAACCGTTCTCAACACAGTACAACAGCTACTGGCGAACTAAACAACTAACGCAGCGTAACATGCATCTAAGAGTGCAAAAGCCGACTTTTCGCCAGTTTAACGAAAAAGAAAAGGAATGGCTCGAGTTGTTGCAACACAATGAAGCCCACATCATTGCTCACAAAGTGCCAGGTACTGTGAAACTACATTACTTTTTGTCAACATTAGGAAGTGCAGTTTTTTCACCTCATTCGGAAATTGTTCCCTAACGCCACTCCGAGAGAACTTTCCCATGATCATGTTATAGGTTCACTAACTATTATGACCAACAAGAGAATGTGGTGGCAGTTACGTATCAATTCTTTCATTGCAAGAAAAGGTCAGAAGAAACTTATCGCAAGTAGGTTACAGATTTTCAGGGTATGACGAGGAAATGCAAATTCAGATGTGCTTGTAGTGCTTTATATTCAGATATTATGTTGCGTGACGCGATCGTGTACAATGTAACAGATGCCAAACTGAGGGAACACATTTTGAAACAGTCAGATCCATCGTTTCAGCTCTTATTGCAAATTCTAGATCAGTATGATTCAGGTTGCATTCGCCTCTGTACCGACTTTAAGTCTAGTCAACCCACAAACTGGCAGAAGTGGAGCTGCGAGGACGGGGCGTGAGTCGTGCTTGGGTAGCTCAGTTGTTAGAGCACTTACCCGCGAAAGGCAAAGGTTCCGAGTTCGAGTCTCTGTCGGGCAGGAAGTTTCATATCAGCGCACACTCCGCTGCAGAGTGAAAATCTCATTCTGGAACCCACAAACTGTGATTGATACGTATCCATTGCCACTCCCAGAGGATCTCATGTACAGATGACGCGCTAAGACTGGCGAGATGCAAAAGCGTGAGGTGGCTGCAGGTTGGCGCAACCTGGGGTGAACTTAGAGTTTTGCGAGGTCTGCTCGGGATCACAGCGGTAGACTGCTATGGCAGGTGTTGTGGAGCGGCGCTTCTCGTACGATGTCAGCAAGAACAGTCTTTACCGACGGCTGCACCAAGAGTCGTTTCTGATGTTGTAAGATTTATCTTTTCAGCTCCGTTTATGGGAGCTAGATGCCTCTCAGTTTAGGTGGAGTAGACTTAAGCTAATCAATTGCTGTTACTTTTATAAACTTCTCATTCCTATACTTTAGTTTATTGTAATTAACCACAATTTTTCGGGAGGCGGATATGTCTTCTCGACTACCATTTCGCTGTCTCCAGCCAGTGCAGGGGTTCGATTCAAGTTCTAACATCTAGTTTCCTTCATACTACTATTCCTCTGGGTTGCAACTGTTTCCCTTCTCCCTCTGACTACCTCCTTCGCTCTCTAGTCGACAGTTTGTTGTCTGTTAAGGAATGGGAAACTTGCGTTTTAAGTAGAAGAAAATCTCCGGTTTCCTTTCCACGTGACTAAAGTGAAAATATACTATGATTTGGGGGCAACTTGCTCTCCCAGGGGACAAAATTGTATACGTGTGGCAGTCTTTCAGCTTGTGTATTTTCTTACAGTAAACTGGGGAAGCGAGTTTTAATTCAGACCAGAGCGGTTCTGGCAAGCTTTTGC
The DNA here is from genome assembly GCF_023897955.1 of Schistocerca gregaria. NCBI lineage: Eukaryota > Metazoa > Arthropoda > Insecta > Orthoptera > Acrididae > Schistocerca > Schistocerca gregaria. The sequence goes on from NC_064922.1 coordinate 930,162,700, forward strand.
GCGGGGGGAATTGTGACCGAAGGCGCTGGCATGGACCGGCCGACTTCGCGCTCCCCACTTGATCCCAGGGAGTGTAGGCGTCTACAGCCCAGCTGAGGAGCACACAGGCTACTACTAACTGGAACTACAAGTGAAATAAATGAACCGTCATAGTCTGCATTGTAACTCCGACTGACCTCCTATCAAGCAGCACTGCACTTCGTTCATCTCAATCTCGTACAACCTCATAGCACTGGGGCAGAGTAACACTCGATTGAAATGTTCCGAGGGAACTATACGTGGACTTACTATTAGGGATAATCGTGACTCCGGAGCAGCTTCTCAAAGTATCGACTTCGTTGATACTTTTTTCCGTTATTAGATACAATGTTGTTCAATCTATACATTGAGCAAACATTAAAAGAAACCAAGGAGAAATTCGCGAAGGGAAATTATAATTGAAGCAGAACAAATAAGGAACTTCGAGGTTCGCTGACGACATTGTAATTCTGTTAGGAAAGTAGTAGATGAGATGATTTGCACATGCAAATAACTTTATGGGTGAAACAGAGAGGATATATTCGTAAGATGCAGATTGGCTGTAGCTGGAAAAGCTTTTCTGAAAAAGAGGAATCTGTTAACATCTAATATACGAGGGTAATCCCAAAAGTAAGGTCTCCTATTTTCTTTATAAATACATAGACCCGTTTATTTTTACAATGGTTTACATCAGTTTACAGCTTGAACATTTACCTATTTTTCGACATAATCACCGTTTGTGTCGATGTATTTTTGTAGACGCTGTGGCAGCTTTTGTTTGCTCATGTCATACCAGCTCGCCGCCATGCTGTTCAGAAAGTTATGAACCTCTTCTTTTACCTCGTCGTCGGAGCTGAATCGCTGGGACCACAATTAACGCTGACAGACTGTGAGACTCTGAAAAAACTCAAACTGGCAATTCAGAACCGGAGAAGAGGAATGTCGAGCAAGGGCTTACACATTCTCCATGACAACGCTCGCCCACACATCACACGGCAAACCGTTGCTCTCTTGCAACAATTTCAGTAGAACATAATCACCCACCCACCCTATAGTTCCTGACTTGGTGCCCAGTGACTATCACCTGTTCCCTAGGTTGAAAGAACATTTGGTCGTAAAGGGATTCAGCTCCGACGACGAGGTGAAAGAAGAGGGTCATAACTTTCTTAACAACATGGCGGCGAGCTGGTATGACATGGGCGTACAAAAACTGCTACAGCGTCTAGAAAAATGCATAGACAGGTATGGTGATTATGTCGAGAACTAGCTAAATGTTCAAGCTGTAAACTGATGTGTAAACGATTGTAGAAATAAACAGGTCTATGTACTTATACGAGAATAGGAGACCTTACTTTTGGGATTGCCGTCGTAAACGTAAGTGCTAAGAACGTTTTTCTGGAGGTATTTGCTTGTAGTGTAGTCTTGTCTGAAAGGAAACGTGGTCGATAAACAGTTCAGAAGGGAGAGGAATACAAGATTTTGAAATGTGATGCTATAAAAGAATTCTGAAGATCAGGTGGTAAGATATAGTACCTAATGAGAAGGTACTGAATAGAATTGGGAAAAAGGAAATTTGTGACATAATTTGATTAAAAGAAGGAATAGGTCCATGGGACGCATGCTGAGGAATCAAGACATGCTCAGTTTGGTAATGAAGGCAAGTATGAATTCTCGAGGGAGAAAGTGAGCCGTGCTGTGGCTAGCGTTGGTGCTGTTTGTAGGTTTCCGCCCTCTCTTGGTGGCCGCTAACGCCCCAGTTACCTGCCCTGGGGGTTTGTGTAACGGCGGTGTACGTTTCCTCGCCTTGCAGCTGCTGTCCGGTAAGGCGTGTAGTTTTGAGAGCTTTCTTGATTGTAGGCCGGTTGGTGATTCTTCTACTCTGGTGGTAGTGGTTCCTCTCTCGTGCCGGGCGCTCTAAACACAATATTCTGGGGACATAGTGCAGACCGCCGGTCCCGGCTTTGGCGTATTGTTCCATCATTGCCTTTGTTTTTTCGGACGTAAGTTAGCTTCAGCAACATTATCATTAGTCATTCGGTAGACTGCCACTTGTCTGAGTTATCATGTTGTGAAGTGAATGCAACTCTTGGGTCCCTATTTCATCGCTCGCAAAAGTGTTTGTTGCCGCACCTTCTCAGAGGTCGATTCCTGGAGCAACGTCTGTGGCCCCTTGGTTATTGTAAGACATGTGTGTAGTAAAAGGAGGTCTGATGGGCCAACAGTAGTTCAGTGTAACGCTCCTTCAGTCAAAGCCTTCTGCGATCATAATCTGCCTCAGCACCATTTAAGGAACTTACGTACTGATCCTTGTGTTTTATTATAGTATTATGTATTACAGTACCTTGTAATGCCCACATTAAAGGTTATATATGTCTGGTTAATAGTTCCAGTCGCCTTCTCCAACAAATCTAGCAGTGTAGTGTTCACTGGATGTTAAGGATTGTGTTCAAAGTTTACCATCATCTTATTTCACCCGTTTGGTGATCAGTTGCTTGTTCTTTTTTTTAAATTAAGGTTTGCTATTGTATCTGCTGCTTTACAGCAGGTTTGTGAGTTTTTATATTATTGCCGTTCCTCGAGTGTAAGGCGTTCAACCGTGATTGTGGTCGCTTGCCTTAAAATTGTAATTTGGTATTTGTATTTACGCAGTAAGCCTTAAAACCTTGTTTACTGCCATTCCTGGCGCCTGATGCCTTCTGCTGTGTTTGTGGCGACTTGCCTTTAATATTACAATACCTGTAATTTGTAAGTTGCAGCGAGTTTTAAACAATTCTTAATTTACTGCCATTCCTGGTGTGTAAGGCCTTCTGCCCAGATCACAGTGGCTTGAATTTAAAACATTATCTGCTGTATCTGTATTTAATGGTGATTTGCTAAACTGTAACTCACTGAAAACACTATTATTTACACAGTTGTTTATTCCTTCATTAATAACGCGTGGTATTTTTTATTAATTGTTGAGTCTGGAAATAATGGTTTAAAATCAATTGTGTGTAACTGTAAAAGGCAACCAAGATTAGATTATATTACATTAGTTCTTGTTCCATAGATCATGAAACTACACTTCGTAATGATGTGGAACGTGTCAGGTTAATAAAAGGTGTCTGTACAAGATATTGCATTAGACAAAATATTACATGACACTCAATATTTTTTTGTGGTGGTTGGGAAATTACCCACTTACTATATCCAAAAATTCATCTAATGAGTAGGAGTTTCTATTAAGAAATTCTTTTAATATCCTTTTAAATACTATATGGCTATCTGTCAGACTTTTGATGCTATTAAGTGACCAAAGACTTTTGTGGCAGCATAATTTACCCCCTTCTGAGCCAAAGTTAGATTTAACCTCGAGTAGTGAAGATCATCCTTTCTCCTAGTGAAGTAGCCATGTACACTGCTATTACTTTTGAAATCGTTCGGATTGTTAATAACAAATTTCATAAGTGAATATATATATTGTGAGGCTACAGTGAAGATTTCTAGCTCTTTAAATAAGTGTCTGCACGATGGTCTTGGATGAGCTCCAGCAATTATTCTGATTACACGCTTTTGTCCAATGAACACTCTTTTACTCAATGATGAGTTACCCCAGCATATGATGCCATACGAAAGCAGAGAATGTAAATAGGCGTGGCAAGCTAATTTACTCAGATGTATATTGCCAAAATTTGCAATTACTCTAATAGCGTAAGTAGCTGGACTCAAACGTTTCAGCAGATCCTCAGTGTGTTTTTCCCAGTTCAACCCCTCATCAATGCATACACGTCAAAAATTTGAATATTCTACCTTAGCTACCGATTTCTGATAGAAGTCTATATTTATTAATAGGGTCATTCCAATAGTAACTGATTACCGCTCCGTCTACAATCGTAAGCGAATCCTGCCTTCCCTTGACTACCAGCATTCAGAAAGAGATCTGAATACAGTGAACAGGTTCAAATGCATGTAGGTTGCAGTAGTTATCCAGAAATGAAGCTTACACACGGGCGTGGGCCACTGTGTGAAGCCAGTCTTCGGATTGAAGAGCAGAACTACGACAACAGTTACAAAGGGTGCGGATTCCTTGTTTTACCTCGGATTCATTCACGATGCAGGATTATCTGTTGCGGGTGCTGTATCTCAGGGTTCTCCAACACCTGTCGGCGGGGCCGAAGTGACGTGTATTGAGCGCCCCGCTGTGACATTTATATTGGCGGTTATTGGAGAAGCAGTCCCCACGCATCTCACTGTGGACTGCCGGGAGAAGAGCCGCGAGGGCCGGGTGACGGGGGGGGGGGGGGGGGGGGGAGACGGAGGGCTGTGAGGGTGATGTAGGCGACCGGGGAGCCGCGCAAAGAGGCAGCAGCTGAGGGGAGCGCAGCACGGCTTTGTGAGCAGATCTCGATCACACGGCCGACACATCTGATCGATAGCTCCTGGGCGCCCGGCTCTGCCGGCCACATTCTCACCGTCTAACCGGGATCTGCCGGCCACGAAAAACAGCCCGCCACACGGCGTTCCCAAGACGCCAGGGAGCGAAGAGCGGGCGACGCAAGTCAGCTGACAGTCACGGCGGGCCGGCGGAGGCAGTCGACAACTCCTCTCCGTGATATCGTGCTCTGAGGCTTCCGGCTTGCCACGAGTACTACTCGTAGGAGCCAAGCAGCTGACAGCTCCTGATGAGGCGATGCGCCGGCCGAAGGTGGCCGAGCGGTTCAAGGCGCTACAGTCTGGAACCGCGCGACCGCTGCGGTCGCAGGTTCGAATCCTGCCTCGGGCATGGATGTGTGTCATGTCCTTAGGTTAGTTGCGGTTTAAGTAGTTCTAAGGTCTAGGGGACTGATGACCTCAGAATTTAAGTCCCATAGGACTTCTAAGGAATGACGAGATATGTTTGAAGTTCTCTAACTCTATAGATACAGCAATAAGGAATAGCGCAGTAGGCAGCACAGTTGAAGAGGAATGGACATCTCTAAAAAGGTCCATCACAGAAGTTGGGAAGGAAAACATAGGTACAAAGAAGGTAGCTGCGAAGAAACCATGGGTAACAGAAGAAATACTTCAGTTGATTGATGAAAGGAGGAAGTACAAACATGTTCCGGGAAAATCAGGAATACAGAAATACAAGTCGCTGAGGAATGAAATAAATAGGAAATGCAGGGAAGCTAAGACGAAATGGCTGCAGGAATAATGTGAAGACATCGAAAAAGATATGATTGTCGGAAGGACAGACTCAGCGTACAGGAAAGTCAAAACAACCTTTGGTGACATTAAAAGCAACAGTGGTAACATTAAGAGTGCAACGGGAATTCCACTGTTAAATGCAGACGAGAGAGCAGATAGGTGGAAAGAATACATTGAAAGCCTCTATGAGGGTGAAGATTTGTCTGATGTGATAGAAGAAGAAACAGGAGTCGATTTAGAAGAGATAGGGGATCCAGTATTAGAATCGGAATTTAAAAGAGCTTTGGAGGACTTACGGTCAAATAAGGCAGAAGGGATAGATAACATTCCATCGGAACTTCTAAAATCATTAGGGGAAGTGGCAACAAAACGACTATTCACGTTGGTGTGTAGAATATATGAGTCTGGCGACATACCATCTGACATTCGGAAAAGCATCATCGACACAATTACGAAGACGGCAAGAGCTGACAAGTGCGAGAACTATCGCACAATCAGCTTAACAGCTCATGCATCGAAGCTGCTTACAAGAATAATATACAGAAGAATGGAAAAGAAAGTTGAGAATGCGCTAGGTGCCGATCAGTTTGGCTTTAGGAAAAGTAAAGGGACGAGAGAGCCAATTCTGACGTTACGGCTAATAATGGAAGCAAGGCTGAAGAAAAATCAAGACACTTTCATAGGATTTGTCGACCAGGAAAAAGCGTTCGACAATATAAAATGGTGCAAGCTGTTCGAGATACTGAAAAAAGTAGGGGTAAGCTATAGGGAGAGACGGGTCATATACAATATGTACAACAACCAAGAGGGAATAATAAGAGTGGACGATCAAGAACAAAGTTCTCGTATTAAGAAGGGCGTAAAACAAGGCTGTAGCCTTTCGCCCCTACTCTTGAATCTGTACATCGAGGAAGCAATGATGGAAATAAAAGAAAGGTTCAGGAGTGGAATTAAAATACAAGGTGAAAGGATATCAAAGATACGATTCGCTGATGACATTGCTATTCTGAGTGAAAGTGAAGAAGAATTAAATGATCTGCTGAACGGAATGATCAGTCTAATGAGTACACAGTATGGTTTGAGAGTAAATCGGAGAAAGACGAAGGTAATGAGAAGCAGTAGAAATGAGAACAACGAGAAACTTAACATCAGGATTGATGGTCACGAAGTCAATGAAGTTTAGGAATTCTGCTACCTAGGCAGTAAAATAACCACTGACGGACGGAGCAAGGAGGACATCAAAAGCAGACTCGCTATGGCAAAAAAGGCATTTCTAGCCAAGAGAAGTCTACTAATATCAAATAACGGCCTTAATTTGAGGAAGAAATTTCTGAGGATGTATGTCTGGAGTACAGCATTGTATAGTAGTGAAATATGGACTGTGGGAAAACCGGAACAGAAGAGAATCGAAGCATTTGAGATGTGGTGCTATAGACGAATGTTGAAAATTAGGTGGACTGATAAGGTAAGGAATGAGGAGGTTGTACGCAGAATCGGAAAGGAATATGTGGAAAACACTGATAAGGAGAAGGGACAGGATGATAGGACATCTGCTAAGACATGAGGGAATAACTTCCTTGGTACTAGAGGGAGCTGTAGAGGGCAAAAACTGTAGAGGAAGACAGAGATTGGAATATGTCAAGCAAATAACTGAGGACGTAGGTTGCAAGTGCTACTCTGAGATGAAGAGGTTAGCACAGGAAAGGAATTCGTGGCGGGCCGCATCAAACCAGTCAGTAGACTGATGACCAAAAAAAAAAGTACTCAGAGCCATTTGAACCATTTGATTTGTGGCGATGCGCCAATCTGAAGGTGTGATACAAGCAATATTTTCCGGACGGTGTAGTAGTCTCATGTTACATCTACACTACTGGCCATTAAAATTGCTACACCACGAAGATGAAGTGCTACAGACGGGAAATTTGACCGACAAGAAGAAGGTGCTGTGATATGCAAATGATTAGCTTTTCAGAGAATTCACATAAGATTGGCGCCGGTGGTGACACCTACAACGTGCTGACATGAGGAAAGTTTCCAACCGATCTCTCATACACAAACAGAAGCTGACCGGCGTTGCCTGGTGAAACGTTGTTGTGGTGTCTCGTGTAAGGAGGAGAAATGCGTACCATCACTTTTACGGCTTTGATAAAAGTCGGATTGTAGCCTATCGCGATTGCGGTTTATCGTATCCCGACATTGCTGCTCGCGTTGGTCGAGATCCAATGACTGTTAGCAGAATATGGAATCGGTGGGTTCGGGAGAGTAATACGAAACGCCGTGCTGGATCCCAACGGCCACGCATCACTAGTAGTCGAGATGACAAGCATCTTATCCTCATGGCTGTAACGGCACGTCTCGATCCCCGAGTCAACAGATGGGGACGATTGCAAGACAACAAACATCTGCACGAACAGTTCGACGACGTTTGCAGCAGCATGGACTATTAGCTCGGAGACCATGGCTGCGGTTACCCTTGACGCTGCATCACAGACAGGAGTGCCTGCGATTGTGTACTCAACGACGAACCTAGGTACACGAATGGCAAAACGTCATTTTTTCGGATGAATCCAGGTTCTGTTTGCAGCATCATGATGGCCGCATCCGTGTTTGGCAAATGACGGTGAAAGCACATTGCAAGCGTTTATTCGTCATCGCCATACTGACGTATCACTCTGCGTGATGGTATGGGGTGCCATTGGTTACACGTCTCGCTCATCTTATGTTCGCATTGACGCTACTTTGAACAGTGGACGTGACATTTTAGATGTGTCACGCCCGTGGTTCTATCCTTCATTCGATCTCTGCGAAACCCTATATTTCAGCAGGATAATGCACGACCACATGTTGGAGGTCCTGTAGGGGCCTTTGTGGATACAGAAAATGTTCGACTGCTGCTCTGGCCAGCACATTTTCCAGATCTCTCATCAACTGAATGGTGGCAGAGAACCTGGCTCGTCACAATACGCCAGTCACTACTCTTGATGAACTGTGGTATCGTGTTGAAGCTGCATGGACAGCTGTACCTACACACGCCAACCAATCTGTGTTTGATTCAATGCCCAGTTGTATCGAGGCCGTTATTACGGCCAGAGGTCGTTGTTCTAGGTACTGATTTCTCAGGAACTATGCACCCAAATTGCGTGAAAATGTAATCACATGTCAGTTCTAGTATAATATATTTGTCCAATGAATATCAGTTTATCATCTGCATTTCTTCTTGGTGTAGCAATTTACTGGCCAGTAGTGTAGTTTCCTTCTGACTGCACACACTTTTTCCAGCGCTTTTGCCATTGATGGTAACATGTCTGGAAGTCATCTTCTGTAATAATCCTCCAAGACACTCGTCACAGCTTTTTGGACATCTTGTGTTGTTTGAAAATGGTGTGCCGTGACCGCCGTTTTGACTCTTGTGAATATAAAAAAGTCGCACGGAGCGATATCGGTGAATAAGGTGGCTGTGGTAGTACTGAAATTTGTTTTGTGTTTTTTTACCGTGTTTCTCACTGTTGTGGTGTGAGATTTATGGGGGCCATTTTTGCACAAGTCTTTCTCATAACAAGATCTTCAGCTATTACTAGACGAACCATATCTCGATTGATGTTCAGTTCTTCTGCAATCATTTTCACGGATAATCTTCGATCAGATCGCACGAGTCCACGCACCCTGGCCAAGTTGACATCCGCTTGTGAGGCTGATGGTCGCCCACTGCGGCCTTCATCTTCTACATTCGATCTGCCTTCACTAAACATTTTATGCCAATGAAAAACTTGAGCTCCTGAGATAACCTCCTCTCCAAACGCCTTCTGAAGTTTACCGTAAGTTGTAGTTCATTTTTCGCACAATTTAACGCAAAAAGAAATGGAATAACGTTGCGCAAAATTATGCGTTACCATTTCCGTGACGAGAGACACCAAAACGTGTTAACTTATTACAGCACAACCCACGACTGAGCAGTTGCATCGATGTGCCTCTTGGACTAGAAGCAGCTGATAGACCAAGGTCAAAGATACTGTGCCTATGCAAGCCTGCAGGGTTGCCACATCTTGCAAAGAAAATCAGTCTCATTACTTTATTGTCGCACCACGTACGCAAAAGTCTTTATGTTCATGTGGTACGTTACGTATTTCACCGATATAAATAAATCCTTAAATTCATCTTGAATGATAGTTTTTCGTCATTATACGCTCTTTCAGTTGGCATTATACATGACATTCATACGAAAGTTGTGCCTTAGTACCAAAGTATTTTTCGTGAAACCTCCTATGAGTTGTGTATGTGTATATGGTTACCATGCAATTCACAATGAAGTGCCTGACAGAGAGTCCATCGAACTACGTTTAAGCTACTTCTCTACCATTCCGCTCCTGAACAGCGCGTGGAAAAACGAACACTAAAATATTTCTGTGTGAACTCTGGTTTCTCTTACGTTCTTAAGATGATCATTTCTCCCTATGTAGTTGGTCGTCGACAAAATACTTTCACTCTCTGAGGAGAAAGTTGATGACTGCAGTTTCATGGGAAGGCCCTGCTGCAACGAAAAGCGCCCTTGTCTTAATGACTCTCACCTCAGTTCGTGCATAATATCTGTGGAACTCTCTCCGTTATTTCGCAATAATACAAAACGAGCTGCGCTTCTTTCAATTTTTTTGGTGTCCTCTGCCAGTGTAATGCGGAACCCACACCGAACAGCAGTACTCTAGAAGAGGGCGGACAAGCGTAATGTAACAGTGTTTTAGTAGGCCTGTTACATTTTCTAAGAGTTCTGCCAATAAATTCCAGTCTTTGGTTTGCTTTACCCACAACATTATCTATATGATCATTCCAATTTAATTTATTCTTATTGTAATAACTAAGTTGTTAGTTGAATTTACAGCTTTCAGATTTGTGTGATTTATCGTGTAACAAAAATTTAGCAGATTCTTTTTGGTGCTCGTGTGGATGATTTCACACTTTTCATGATTCAGAGTCAGTTATGAAGCAATAACTATGCCTTTAGTGTCTTAGTTGTACTCAAACTTCTAGAAAAAAGCAATAGTAAAATTTTGTTTCCGGGTCCGAGCAACTGCTTTGCTTGAACAGTTTTGGTCACTATGTTTCGAAATTTAGTGCAGCTTCCGATTTAACCACGTGAACATTAAATTTACCATGAATAGCAGCAGACTAAAAGATTTCACAAACTTCTAACGAATCATAGTGTCAATCTCTCTTTCTGAGAACTGACTCTACAAAACCAAAATCATGGTAAGAGTCAGTGACCACGGATTGAAAAGTGATTGACAATTTTGTCAAATTTCCCCCTGTCTGTGAAAGCTAGTAAGAATCTTATCATGCAATAGTTCTTTTTTCGTTCATCACAGGAATCACTTAAAAGATGAAGTTCTCTCATGGTTGTGGAACTATTCTCATGCAAATATCTGAAAAGGAACCAACATCGTTCATTTAGTCCTTTCATCCCTTCGCAGCCATGGTACAAGAACAAATCGACGCATCTAGTGTTGAGATTATGCACTGAAAATCGGAAAACAGGCAGCTGTCTCTAATACTACATATCTTGAACAAGAATGCATGGCAGGGATAAGTTCCGCACGTAACCAAACCCGAGACCCATAATGCTGTCGTAGTTTCTCCATAGCCCCTGAATCGCTTGTACACTACTGTAACACGTTTTAGTTTTTGTTTCATGTATTGATAATTCAGCAACTGCTACATGTTTTGTGGCAGCTTTAAATGTAGGACTGTTTAACTTAACTTTCAGCTGTTCAAAAATGCCACAAGTATTAACATGCGGCTTACTGAAACATAAATCAAAACAATCTCTGAACATATTGTTGTGGAATGAATTCTTCACCTGTGAATCTGGAAACTTATTCTTGGAAAGACAATACATCTGTTTAATGCAGAGCTGAATGAAGATTTGATTTCACTTGAATGAAAATGATTACCAAAAACACCATGACGAAGGCCATTTGCAACGGATAATTTCACACACTGACAATGCAGTCACCGAGAGAGATGACTTTTATTGACTGTGACAAGGGCCGCGGAAGTGGTCTCTTACATTTAACCGTGAAAACTAAACAGTTATGTTTACTTCACGCAACGGTTTTATTTTCTTCAGTGGCGTACGGATAAGCGGAAATGAGAATATAATGTAAGTCAGGACTAAGTGATGTCCGATAAACAGACTGTAGCAATAAATCCGTAGTCGCCAGATCGAAATCACTTCCAGGAAATTGACAAGAACACCATAACATGGGGAGAACGATTAACTGCAGAGTGTTTGACGTCTCAGTACCACCAAGGCTACTGATCTGCAGTGAATAAGCATCACTTCTCTTGAGAACAACGTTCTTATCTTACAAAAGTATTGTAACTGGTACGATGAACTTATTACCTGTTTTAAATGAGCTCTTCAATACTTTCACTTCAACTTTCTTCTTTTGTGAGCTACTATGTGGATTTAATTTAATTTGAAAAGTGATTAACATTGTAGATCAGAGTGAGATCATTTCGGGTAGACTGTGGCAAAGAATTTGAAAAGAGTGATGGGATGGACGCTTTTGGGTGTGTTTTGGGTGTGTTTAATGACTGATGCATGTATACTAATGCAGAAATTGAAGGAAAGCTTGTCATCCTAAATGTGGATGATGAAAGCTGCAGTTAAAGTCATTTTTAATACTAGACCTATTTAACTGATGTGCTATTGCAAATACGTAGTCGGTAGAACAATATGAAATCGATAGATGAATGTTGTGCTGGCAGGAAGTGGGTTAAGGAAATTACGTTCGAGTGAAGATATTCCCCAAAGTCCCACACAAGGCACGACAGACGCTACGTACAAGAACCCTTGTGCAACCAGTCGAGGACGAGATAAGAGCGGGGTGGGTACGTAATACACGGGTCTCAGAGAAGGCAGAAAAAGTACAAAAGCAGCTGCTCGCCCCTTACTGCGGCCATTATGTGCCTGGAGAACGCGTGTGGAGTTCTGGCCGTGTCAATAACGCAGGGCCATCAAGCCAGAACGCGGCATCGAATTATTGGAAAAGCTCTGGTCATAAATTTGCGATGATGAAGTGCGAGCAGTTTGCTGCGCTTTGTATTTCATATAGCAGATGAGGAGGAGTGTTACGCTAATGGATCGCCTACGTGCAAGAGAATAATTCTTCGTTTACTGTGACAGTCATCAAAAGTGCGTAGATCTATTATTCTGTTGTGCTGCAATTCTTGTAAATCGCACTTGGGGATTATTTTACAATGTGGTTTTGTTGCTTGTGTTGAATGCATATTCTGTGTAGCAAAATAGCGTTGGAATACCAACATTAAAAACCGCGGAACAGCACTGCTCTGTGACTATGTTCCACACATTTATAAAATGTGTGTGTGTGTGTGTGTGTGTGTGTGTGTGTGTGTGTGTGCACGTGTGCACGTGCGTGATTCGCTACTTCCAGGATACCTCTGGAACGCCTAGGGCAATTTCCACCAAACTCATTATTTGCACGATTTGATGGCTTTTTAAAAAATTCGTAGTTGGGGTGCATTCGGAACCGACTTTCAATCGTAAAAATAATCTTGCCAAAACCCATTTCCCATTGCTTAATACACTCCTGGAAATGGAAAAAAGAACACATTGACACCGGTGTGTCAGACCCACCATACTTGCTCCGGACACTGCGAGAGGGCTGTACAAGCAATGATCACATGCACGGCACAGCGGACACACCAGGAACCGCGGTGTTGGCCGTCGAATGGCGCTAGCTGCGCAGCATTTGTGCACCGCCACCGTCAGTGTCAGCCAGTTTGCCGTGGCATACGGAGCTCCATCGCAGTCTTTAACACTGGTAGCATGCCGCGACAGCGTGGACGTGAACCGTATGTGCAGTTGACGGACTTTGAGCGAGGGCGTATAGTGTGCATGCGGGAGGCCGGGTGGACGTACCGCCGAATTGCTCAACACGTGGAGCGTGAGGTCTCCTCAGTACATCGATGTTGTCGCCAGTGGTCGGCGGAATGTGAACGTACCCGTCGACCTGGGACCGGACCGCAGTGACGCACGGATGAACGCCAAGACCGTAGGATCCTACGCAGTGCCGTAGGGGACCGCACCGCCATTTCCCAGCAAATTAGGGACACTGTTGCTCCTGGGGTATCGGCGAGGACCATTCGCAACCGTCTCCATGAAGCTGGGCTACGGTCCCGCACACCGTTAGGCCGTCTTCCGCTCACGCCCCAACATCGTGCAGCCCGCCTCCAGTGGTGTCGCGACGGCCTGAATGGAGGGACGAATGGAGACGTGTCGTCTTCAGCGATGAGAGTCGCTTCTGCCTTGGTGCTAATGATGGTCGTATGCGTGTTTGGCGCCGTGCAGGTGAGCGCCACAACCAGGACTGCATACGACCGAGGCACACAGGGCCAACACCCGGCATCATGGTGTGGGGAACGATCTCCTACACTGGCCGTACACCTCTGGTGATCGTCGAGGGGACACTGAATAGTGCACGGTGCATCCAAACCGTTATCGAACCCATCGTTCTACCACTCCTAGACCGACAAGGGAACTTGCTGTTCCAACAGGACAATGCACGTCCGCATGTATCCCGTGCCACCCAACGTGCTCTAGAAGGTGTAAGTCAACTACCCTGGCCAGCAAGATCTCCGGATCTGTCCCCCATTGAGCATGTTTGGGACTGGATGAAGCGTCGTCTCACGCGGTCAGCAGGTCCAGCACTAACGCTGGTCCAACTGAGGCGCCAGGTGGAAATGGCATGGTAAGCCGTACCACAGGACTACATTCAGCATCTCTACGATCGTCTCCATGGGAGAATAGCAGCCTGCATTGCTGCGAAAGGTGGATATACACTGTACTAGTGCCGACATTGTGCATGCTCTGTTGCCTGTGTCTATGTGCCTGTGGTTCTGTCAGTGTGATCATGTGATGTATCTGACCCCAGGAATGTGTCAATAAAGTTTCCCCTTCCTGGGACAATGAATTCACGGTGTTCTTATTTCAATTTCCAGGAGTGTATTTTGACAAATCGAGGTAAATAGCTGGGTAATGCCAAGGTTTTTAGCTATTGAACAACGAAAGCCAACATTTCAGTGGACAAGCCTGATTGCTTGTAGTGTGCGATTGCGGCTATACTGTGTAAACCCAGACTACATCGAAAACAGTGCAAGCCAGCGGAACCATTCCGCTGTGAGCTCTATCTGCAACAGCATTGAAGCACTACGCCCCGTCGACGTGTGTATCGTCAACGCCGCCACCGCATCCTCGTCTACAAACATGTTATTAGCCTCGAGAATAAATTTGGAGGCAATGGTACAGTTCAAGCAGTAATCTTATATGGAGTTAATTTCACCCTGGACGTCGCTACTGGAAATTCTGGTAGTGGTTGATTCACGCTAGCCATTGTTCGTTGTGAGAACGCCTCACTTCCTGGACTTGAGTCATTCGCCGACCGAGATGTCATTGCCTACAAGACCTGGCGTTGTGGAATCGACCCTAAGACTCAAAGTAGACCTAGTTATGTTTATAGTAATGTGCCTTTTACATTGTATACCCGCTCCTGTAGAAAAGTTACTAATGATGAAAAAATACATGTATGAATGAGTCGAAAGCTGTTCCGATATATATTCTGACTATTTTGGTGTAATGGGCCCACAGTCTCCGACAGATCGACATCTAGTGATAATTTAACTATGGTTTAGTCAGTTGATTACTGCAACCACCTTATTTCTGTGAGAGTACGCTTCAAAAAAGTTAAAAGGCATGTAATATTGTATCACCGTTATGAGTGGATGACCATCACTTCTTTGGGATATAATAAGCTTTGTGTGTTACCTATAAAATTTACACAATTTTTTAGTTAACGGGACCACAGCTTGGACTATACATTATTATTATAAAGAAATTCCCGAAAATCTTAAAAGATCGTAACTTTTCATAAGTCAAAATAAACAATGACAAGCTAAATTATAACGACCGCCTCTCATCTGGTGAAATGAAAAGTCATTATCATCTGAAGCTGCACCTTTAATGTTGTGAAACTGGTTGTGTTGCCTAATAAAGGAATCTCTACACGGCTAATGCGGCCTTGAAGAATTTTCATTCGTTTTCAAAAAAAGGATTTTAAGGTCTTTTGGAGAATTTTTCGAAACTTTTTATAGTAACGGTCAATAAAATTTACTCCTTACGACAAGACCCCTCCCGAAACTGACCAACACATTATTATCAGAAGATGGAAATGTACCCCCACCCCTCTCCCCCACACATAAACTTCTGCGCACGCCCATGAGAACGCTTTTCTCACAATGTGATCAGTCTGTTGTATCAGTGTACAGTACAGCACGTAATAAATGAAGAACTGTTCCCTTACAGGTAATGTTCACTCGTACGCCTGCGATAGAAGAAGTGAAAACAGAAGCTAAGAATCTGCACATAATTAAAATACTAAAGGACCAAAATTAAAGCGGGCATACGGTAAACTGTTGCTCTGAACCTTTCTGAGTGAAAATGATATTAACATTTCGTAAAAATAATGACTGACTGGGTTTTGATTTTGCAGTTGGCATCAGATTTCGAAGCCGGCCGCGGTGGCCTTGCGGTTCTAGGCACGTCAGTCCGGAACCGCGTGACTGCTACGGTCGCGGGTTCGAATCCTGCCTCGGGCAGGGATGTGTGTGATGTCCTTAGGTTCGTTAAGTTCTAGGGGACTGATGACCTCAGATGTTGAGTCCTATAGTGCTGAGAGCCATTTGAACCATCAGATTTCGACCGCTGCGCCTTGGCTTCAGTGGTCAGTGTGTAATGGTTCTTTATTTACGTGACCATTACGACACTCCAACTCGAGTTCTCGATAGCAGTATATCGTACTACTTTTCTACGAAGTAACAGACATATTTTTGTAACAATATTCACATTTAGTTTTATTAATGTATAGGTACTCCGATGTATCGATATATTACAGGTATATGGTTCTTGTGTGTATTCATTTCTGTGAGAGTATCAAAATCTTTGACTTACTTGTAAACGTTTTGGCGCGAATGCGCACGGAGCAGTCTTTGTTTCGCTTTGCACAAGTCAAGTTGTTATTTCGCTTTGTAAAAGAACAGTCAAGTCTTGCGTTTGGTTAAAGTGGAGATTAAACATATGAAGATTGATACAAAACTGTTTTCTTGATGATGTGACAATTAAGAAGAATTATATGTGAATTTACAAGATGTTTAATAAAAATGTGGATCGTGAACACCAAGTAAAAAATTATTTCTACCATACCATTGTTCTGATCTGGGATTCTTTGATCATTAAGAATTTCCTGAAAAACGCATTTGTTAGGTCTTCAAATATTGTTAAAATACAGATCTGGACCTTGTAGCAGTCAAACTGGACTCACCGTAGAATCAAAAAGATGAGCCATAACAACTTCGACGAAATCTACGTGGGAATCCATTCAAGATAAGTGCCAAAATTAATGACTTTTTTACAGTGACTTCATTATTTCCATTCTGACGATACCATCCTCAGTCAATAACTTTGTTGTTGCCCGATAAAGAGAAAATATGCTGCGTGAGCAACATTGTTAATCTGATTTCTGACCTACTTTGCAAGTGGTGGTATTGTTAGAAGTGCAACTGGTTGCCACACTGAGGACCTTGGTTCGACTCCTGGTACTGCCAGAGATTCTTCCGTGGCGGGAGAACTGGAACAGCCCCTTGAGGCAACTGAGGTGCTACTTGACCGAGAAGTGACGATTCCAAGGCAAGAAACCTGACGACAACAGCGAGAACTGTGTGCTGATCGAATACTCCTTCATACTGCATCCAATGACGCCATTGGCACACCTTTAACCTCCTCTCGTCCTTATACACCACAAACATGGCACCACACTGTACACACGTGCACTGCAGTCACTCACAATCAGCAAATAAAATTAAGAGACAACTCTCCCACATCGCAAGCAAAGGACCATTATGGGAGGAAACAGAAAACCGTACATCGGCGTCCGGCCCTTTCTATGGTATAAGTCATATACAATGAAGCCTTTGACGGCCGGATGGCACTGTTTTCGTAGTACCAAAGGAAATGTGAATACGAGGGTAAAGGTGCATAAAAGTCTGTGCCGACTGGGAAAAATAGATAAATCGGCCGTTGCGAAACATGCACTTCAGTCAGGTGACCATGTAGTTAAGTTTTCTGAAACGACAGTTTCAAGTGCTAACACGAACTATTATCCACGACTGTATAGAGAGGCATTGAAATTTATCAACATGAAGATAATTTTAATAGAAAAGAGGAGGCCTTGAAATTAAGCGAGATGTGGACAGTGGAGTTACAGAATCGATAAGTGATTTTTATCTATGACAGACTATTATCGATAGTTACATTTTATCTTTGACTAGTTTTCTCTCTGCTAC
The DNA here is from genome assembly GCF_023897955.1 of Schistocerca gregaria. Taxonomy (NCBI): domain Eukaryota; kingdom Metazoa; phylum Arthropoda; class Insecta; order Orthoptera; family Acrididae; genus Schistocerca; species Schistocerca gregaria. The sequence continues at coordinate 930,180,295 of NC_064922.1, forward strand.
TATGTGCAAGCTAGACCACGCCCCCTTTCCTCCGTATTTAGGCCGCTCTCCGACGCCCGACTCGTCAGTCGGTAGGACTCAGCAGGACCAGCCATACTTCTGAGGATGTCCAACGTAGTATTGGACGAAACGATAGGAATAGAAGAATTCCGTGGACCACGGCCATGTAACCCGGAAGAATTATCAACAAAAATAAGTCCTATACCATACATTCAAGTCGTATCTCGTATTGGGAAGTCACGGACAGGAAGGAAAGGGGAATCGCCTTTGACAGCCACCCGTCCCGTCCCGTCCCGCCGGCTAAACATCGCGTTTAATGACTCACGCCGGCTCGCACTTAACGCGCTGTGATCGAGCGTGCACCGCGCCAAGACCGCACGGAGACTCCGCCCCCACCCCCACGGCCGCTTTTGATCGCGCGACGGATGATGTGGCGCCGCCGTAGTGAAGTGAAGTGAAGTGAAGTGAGGCGAGAGAGCCCGTTACGGCGCTGATGGATGGACGCAGGGGGAAGCCCCGCCCGGCTTATCGACTCTCGCCGGTCGACCGGTGCGGCGCGGAGCTCAGCTGGCCGCCCGCCGATGGACGCTTCGATCCTGCTGTCACCAAACAGTGGCTACTGTTTCTGCAGAAACCAAGCTGTGAGCACTGCAAGCCGTCATAACCGAGGTCACTAACGCACGACAGCACTACGGCGATCGACCCTGAGGGGACCAGTTCGAATCCAGATGTTGAGTGAAATTTTCTTCGACAGTTTGGATCCCGAGCCTTATAGGATATTATCCAGGGACAAGGCCATGTGACACTTGTAACACAACGCCTCTAACCAGGTTCGTCACATACATTGACGCATTCATGTGCGTTCGTAAGGGACCACTGAGAAAGAACGAATCACAGATAATTCATAATCACTATATACCATTGCAAATTCCGGACTGACTGACTGGTGAACTTGTTAGTTATCAATTTTCATTTAAGGTCCTCCAGACATGAAATGCAAACTAAATCCTAATAAAATATTTAGAAAGAAAAGAGATTGTAACAAAAAAAGTGGTTCTGACCACTATGGGACTCAACTTTTGAGGTCATTATTCCCCTAGAACTGAGAACTAGTTAAGCCTAACTAACCTAAGGACATCACACACATCCATGCCCGAGGCAGGATTCAAACTTGCGACAGTAGCGGTCTAGCGGTTCCAGACTGCAGCGCCTAGAACCGCATGGCCACTTCTGCCGGCTGTAACAAACAGATTCCTGTCGTAATGAAGAACAGTATTCCTGAATATGATTTCGGATGCGATTATTTTGAGAGGACATAATTATTTACTCAAGATGGCGGCAACCGTTAAATTAAGATAAAGGTACGAATGGCTTTTCTTATTCCTCGAGAAGGCGCAGCGATACAAAGGGAACCTGTTTCCACGGTGTGAGGCAAGAGAAGATGTGAAACGCCTGTGGACAGAAGACACTGTCGGTTCTCTAAATGCCAGCAGGCAGCCCTTGACTATTTCGCCTCGCAGTTGTTGGTGCTAACCTTGTTTTGAGGCGGGAAGCTCAATGGAGTATGGGCATTCCAAACTTCTAAAACCTCCAAGAGCAACTTCCCCAGTTTGGCAGGTTCTCTTCAGACCAACGGTAGGAGCAATGCTCAATTGGCACTTGCACCTTCAGTCAGAGAGCGATTTGGCTGTTCGTTAATCAGAACAGAAGACAGTAGTGTTGCTCGCATATAGGAGTTAGTGTATTCAATCGGCGCGCGACAACAACGTTTGCCTGATGATAAGTAGTCAGCCAATCACCTGCGTTTGTCTGAAGGCTTTGCCTTCCCTGTATATGTTAGGATTCCTACAGGAATTCAGCTCTCTCCAGCACCTCAATAACCCAGCTGCTGTTGAAGTCCTTTTTAGAATCATATATGTTGATCCTAGATACATTGATTCCTGTTCTCCGTATCTAAGTTGTATTAACTCATCAATGAAAGCTGCTATCGGGTATAAGTTTATGAATTCTAGTAACGACATTTCTTATTGTTGAATTTTAATCTATTTTTATTAGTGTTGAATCCCTTGTCCGCCTTCGTCCGTCTCTTCATGAACTGGAATCCCTTGCAAACAGAAACAATGCTGGAGGCTCGAGGCTGAGGTAGATTTCAGTAAATTCCTGGCAGATTCCAAATATTGGCCGAAAAAGGCTGCCCGGAGTTTAGGACACGGAAAGTGAGATTACACACTGTTTGTTCCGATCACTCTATCAGATGGGACATAGAGCCCGATAGCCCCTCTGGTACCTTGTTGTGTTTCATGTAGTTGGGCTTTAATTTCATGGTATGTTCATTTAGTACACAGCAATATTTTGGTTATGCCTCGCTGGCATCACACTCAGACATCTTTCCGCAAAATTTGGTTGCGACGACACCATTTAGATAAAGTGCTAAGAAGTACAAGTAATTACAGGTTCTAGAATAAATAAATTAATTAGTTCCCCGAAACTGCTCACTGGACAAATGGCAGCGTGACTGGGTTACTGAAAATTTAGGATGCCGTGTTTACGGTTTCCTCCTGGAGATCAGGAAGATGATGCTGTGATGTTTGGTTCGTGGGGCGCTCAACTGCGCGGTCACCAGCGCCTTTACAAAGTTCCAATTTTTATGCGGTCCAATTTTTACGCAATCCAGTCCAGCCAGCCACTGTCGCGAATGATGATGATGATGAAATGATGAGGACAACACAAACACCCATTCCCCGGGTAGAGAAAATCACCAACCTGGCCGTGAATCGAACTCGGGACCCCGTGATCCAGAGGTAGCAACGCTATCCACTAGACCACGAGCTGCGGACGCATCAGGAAAACTCTCAAAATCAGCCTCAGCATCCCCAGGGGAGGTATGCTTCATTTTATGACAGGGCATGGTTCATAATCCCCATACTTACGTAGAATGTGAGAGGGACCGTCAGCATTCTATAATTGTGGTGGTTTATGGCCCCTGAACATGTGGTGTTAACATGTGCTCTCCATGTGGAAGCTAGGGGGCGTTAGCTCCCGTAGGACGAAACGCAGTTAAGTATCCACAATGCGTTCCCAGAGTTCATCGTCTCTGTCAACAAACTTCTAAAAATCTCCATGCTAAAAATATTATGGTTTAACATCAGGAGACATGTGAGGCCATGGTGTTGGTGAGCCACAGCTGATACAACTATTTTGAAAGATTCCTGCATTCACGAACACCCACGTGAGTGTGCCGGTGCACCATCATGCATGTACCTCATACATACTCTTTCACCATCGGGAGAATCATCAAAATAGGGGCTCGCCAGCGACATCTGACCAAACGTTAACGGAAATCTTCTGGCGATGTGCCGTCTCAATCATAGCACGAGCTGTCATAAACCTAAACGTGTGTGCATCTCTGGTAAAGCATCCTTCGTCTGCAAATAACACGTGAAAATAACACGTGGTAAAGCATCCTTCGTCTGCAAATAACACGTGAAAATAAAACGTGGAACGGAACTGTGGATCGTACAAGGAACTGTAGATCATATCCACTTTGTGTAAAGATCCATTGGCAGAAGGCAACCCCGACTGGAAAGAGAGGTGTGGTCAGACCTTGCACACGTTGTACATGATATGGATATACCCCACATGGTGAAGGTAGAACGTATTCTGCTGCAGAAATCCTTCTGGTACTTACGCCTGGGATCCTCTTTCTCTAATACTCGCTTCTCCGTTTTGTGGTGTGGGCGCTGTTCTTGGTCTATCTGCATATTGCGTGTTGGATCTAAATGAACTGGTCTCCTACAGGCGCTGATGGAAACTAATGAACATTCTGCTTTTGGGATATCTCCCCTGAGGATACTCTTCGTGATCCGGCCGTGCTGCCTCCCTTACATTGCCAATAGCACGACCATACATGAAACAGATGTTAGCCACTACTTAAGTTGAAAAAGTAACCGCCTCAAGTGCTACGCGTGCTCACTGAGTTTTCTGTTCACTGAGGGAACAGGTGAACGGAAAACAAGGCCGTTTTTGTGCCGCAGTCTCGCGGCTCAGATATCGCCGACACGGCCCGCAACTTAAGCTGTGATGGGTTGCTTCAAGGTCACTATTCGCTTCTCACTAACGAAAGTAAAATAATTAACTAACCAAAAATGACGTGCTGGCACTGAAGTTAAAGCACAAACGTAGCCTTCGACATCAACAGCGTTAAGATTGGTACGACTGTACTTATGCGTAATCGTATCAGGATTTGCGTTTATTAAGATTACTTGTTTATTTGATTTTCCTCTACTCGCACCTTTCGTTTGTATCTGTAACGGTCAAAAATTCTGTAGAATACGAATAGTATACATAGAAATAACATTTGCAGGAAGTACACTGGTACTAGTTAGTGTAGGCATTTTTCTACACGGTGTAGGCAGAAGCCGAAGTCATATCGAAGTAGCCGCAAATCGAAGGACAGCAGAAGAAATCCACGTTAGAAGCAGCATGAAACATTCATTTCGCTGGTTTCTTTCAGTACTTATATTACTTTTAGGGTTCCGTAGCTCAGTCGGAAAAACAGAACGCTCACAGGATCACTTTCTTGTCCGACGATCTATCTGTCTACCTGTCACACTGTCTCATGTTAAGAACGCTTTTCCTTGGAGCGGATAGAGGTATCAAACTGAATGTCACATACCGAGGTCTATGGTTTCTTGGCGGTCATGAAAAATTTCAGCTTCTAAGTCAATAAATTAATGCAATAAAAAGATACTGTCATTTATGTCGCAGGTTTTGTCACTCGCAGATTCACTCATCAACATCCCTTTGACTTTGAATCGCAAAATTTGGCAAGCAACAAGGTTTCAGAGTACAAGTAAATGACACATCTGAAAATTTTTAACGTGTAATTATACCACATAAAAATAGTTTTTAAAACTTTTTTTGCCGGTGTGTCCATCTGTTCAGACCCCATTTTCTCAGTAAGGATTAAAGGTATCAAGTTGAAACTGATGTCGGATACAAGTGTGCGATTCACTGGCGACGTAAAAATTTAAGGTGTTCAGTCAATGCAGTCAAAAAACATGACGTTCTGTAACGACTCCCTTTTCTCATAGTTGAAATTTATGTCATATACCGAACTCTACAGTCCCTTGGCGGTGAAAACAAATTAAGCTTCTAAATCAATGCAGTCAAAAGATATGGCTGTGTATGTCACATATATTTATATTTGTAAACTCATTCTTCGAAATCTGTAGATGAATTATACGCATACATGTCGGTCCTGGTGGTCTAGTGGAGCTGACACGGTAGCTCAGCGTGCTCGATCATAAGACTAGTAACACTCTGTAACAAAAAACAATGAGTGACGTTTAGACCGATGGAATTCGAGAGGTGTCATGCAATATTCTCGTACAGTGAAAATAACGAAAAATGACAAGGAAACAGACAGACAGGAAAAAAAGAAGAAAAAGTGAAATGATGCTCCAATGGGAAACAAGAGGTTGAGGACCACGGATTTTTCAGTCTTCATTTTAATTTAGCCTTCACCTCTCAACCATGTTTTGGGACCCACGTTAACCTCTAGGCCCTATTTTCACTTTTGGATAATTGTGTTAGGTTAGGGTCATGCACCAAGCGATTTAGCCCACGGAATTATTATTACCTATATTCATAATTAAGATTAAGTTTGTGTGGAAATCTCAGAGCGCAGGCGGGCCCTGCTCGGATTTGTTCGGTTTCTTGTTTGAGCCACCGACCGTCCCTGTCCGATACATCCCTTCTCACATCACTGTGTTCTGGGTTGCCTGCTCCGCAGGCGAGGCACTGAGGTAACGCAAGTCTCGGCGATTGTTCAACAGAGGTCACCTTTGACGGAGGAACTGCTTTGCCACACCTATGACAGACACCAACCAGGAACGACGATGACGTCAACCATCCAGGAAAGTCAACGGGCGACAGACTCATCATCTTAGACAGCGACCGTCAGTCTCGTCAGTGCGGTGGTGTAACTTGGGGCCCTGAGAGCTGCGGATGTAGTTACATTCTGGAGTCCAGAGTATCGCTCTACCAAGTGGAGAGACTTCGATAGCTTTCGGTGCCTCTGGAGGTCGGTAATACCGGGTGACAGTCGTGAAACACTGCGAAGCGGGCGCCGATTTCCGGCCGGGCTGTCCCCAGCCGATAAGCCGCGACCACCGGTAGTCGCCCGACAGCAGCGCACCCAATCGATTGCCTGCCGAAGCTCGCTGGCCGGAGCGGCCGCTGCGGTGACGTCGTGGGATGTAGTGTAGTGTAGTGTAGTGCAGTGTAGTCTAGTCCACTCAGTATGTTTCGGTCGCTAGTGGCATCGATAACGTAGTTATTTAGTTTTCAACGAGCGTTCAGATTAGCATCAGAGAGCTGTGACTCCTGTACCGGTTCTCCACAGTGTATTTTTGAATCACATCTGCATGACTACTCTGCATTTCACAGTTGTTTGACAAAGTTTCACAGGAACACTTTCAGACTGTTTCTCGACAACTGGACTTACAAATAGCATGTTGCAAAAAAGAACATCTAAATCTTTCGGAGCGATCTCAATTCCTCTTATTTTATTATGATGGTAATTTCTCCCTTTGTAGGTGGGGATCAAGAAAATCCTCTCATATTCGTAGGAGAGTGTGGATGTCTTAAATTTCACCGAAACGAGACATGGCTATAGATTAGTGATTACCATTCAAACCTGATTATCATATCCGTGACATTCTCTCTCTTATTTCGCGACAGCACGAAACGACATGACCTTCTTTCAACTTTTTCGTTGTTCTCCGTCAATCCTATATGGTAAGGACCCTCAAAGCGCTGCGTGGACAGTCTCTTTAGTACATTTGTTTCACCATTTAAGTGTTCACCCAATGACACACAGTTTTTGGTTCTCCCTATATTGTACTAGCGACATTTTGTAAGCAGGCTTTTTAGGTTTTTATGTTGGTAACGCCATGTAGTGCTCTGTATGAAAATTGCTGACAGCGATGTGTGCAATCTGTGGCTGGTTGGACTCATTGTTGGAAAGCCAGTTCGAGGTGAGCCGTCAGCAGTGGTGGATGTGGGGAGAGAGATGGCGGAGTTTTGAGAGATGAAGATCTGGACGTGTGTCCATCAGAAAAAGGAAATTTGTAACACTAAATGCCATGAACTGATATATATATATATATATATATATATATATATATATATATATATATATATATATATATATATATATATATATGACTTTTTAACACTATTGAGGGATATATATATATAATGACTTTTTAACACTATTGAGGGAAACACATTGTTTGTTCTCTGTCAAAATCTTTCATTTGCTATCTATGCCTATTAGTAGTTAGCGCCTTCAGTAGTTAGAATCTTTTATTTAGGTGGCAGTATTGGCGCTCGCTGTATTGCAGTAGTTTGAGTAACGAAGATTTTTTTGAGGTAAGAGATTCATGAATTAGTAAAGAGAGAACTGTCTGAGTACTTTCAGTTTTACTCAGCTGTTTCTGTATCAAATAACGTAGAAGTTTACCAGTACAGTCATTCATAATTTTCAAAGGGGACGCTTCAATTTAATGGATTTATTTTGTATCTATGTTCAGATCTGGTATTTTTTATTGTTTAGTATGAATTACCACTTTTTGTACCATGTGTGTATCTTATCTGAATCATTTTATAATTATTTTTGATACTTTCATTGCTTTACTAAACAGTAAACGAGAGCATCATCTGCAAGCAACCTAAAAGGGTTCTTCAGAGTGTCTCCTAAATTATTTATATAGATTAAAAACAGCAGAGGGCCTACAACACTTCCTTGAGGAACGCCAGATATCACTTCCGTTTCAGTTGATGTCTTTTCTCCAGTTACTACGAACTGTGCCCTTCTGACATGAAATTAGCAATCCACTCGTATAGCAGAGATAATACTTCGCAGGCACGCAATTTATGTTAGTAGCCGCTTGTGAGGAATGGTGTCAAAAGCCATCGGGAAATCTAGAAATACGAGGCAACCTTGAGGTCTCCTCTTGACAGACTCATTACTATGTGTGAATAAAGACGTGTGTTTCCCGAAAACGCTATTTCCTCACTCCATGCTTGTTATATCTCAGTAGATCATTCTCTTCAACGCATGGCATAAAGTTCTAAAACCACATACTTCCAAAATCCTACTTCTTCAGCGTTTCAGCAAGTCTGTGAGACGCCTTATAGACGGCACTGCTTTTAACAGCCGAAATGTGGTAATACGATATTGCAGTGCCTGTGTTATTCTGAATTACGATGCAGTGTTACTTTGGACATGCATGCATGTGTAAAGGAACACGCACTGTGGTGACTACAGCTGTTATGAAGTACATTACATGTATTTGCAATTGCGAATGTGGGCAACCATGAGCTATAGTGTGGAATGACGACAGTGAAAATTTGTGCCGGAACGGGATTCGAACCCGGATTTCCCACTTATCACGAGAGGTCGCTTCACGATTTGGCTATCCGTACACGAATGACGGCCAGACGGAAACTTCCATACGTCGTCAAACATGCGCCTAAAACCTGTACTCGTACATCCCTTACGTATCCTCCAGAGTAGGTTAGGTGAGACATTTTACGGTAAAGTCGCTTGCCCGGTGTCGTAGGGTAAATACGATATTGCAGTGCCAGACCATGTTCAACTTTTTTCCAAGAACGCCAATACGTGTCTTGGATTCAGTACTTGGCAGTTGAATACTGCCAGCACAGAGCACCAGTCCACATAGCTGACGATCAGGTTCAGTAAAACATGTCCAATTAGCTCTGAAAAGCTTAAAGTAATGGAAAAGATCGATTTAGAAATTTGATTGCAATATCCGTGGCAGTTTGTTGTCCATCACAAGTCCACTACATGCTGATTATTAATAACCAATCCGTCAATCAGGTCAGCCTGTTTACTTTCCTTGGGCACTGGGGTCTATATTTTGTTATGTTGTTGCGATCTTCAGTGAAAAGACACATTTGATACAGTTCTCTATGCTAGTCTGTCCTGTGCAAATGTTTTTGTCCCTACGTAATTACTACACCCTATATCCACTTGAACCTGTTTACTCTGTTCTCACCTTGGTTTTCCTCTACAACTTTTTTGCCACTAACACTCTCCCTTCCCTATACCACCGCCCATTACTAAACTGCTCATTCCTTGATGCCTCAGGATGTGCGTCAAACGATCCTTCTTTTAGTCAATTTGTGCCGTAATTGGATTCAATACCCCCTCGATAGTGATCGGAATTACCTATATAATCCACAGCATTCTGCTGTAGCATTTCATATGAAAAGTTTCTACTCGTATTCTTGTCTGGTATGTTTATAGTCAACGTTTCTTTTCCGTATAACACAACTTCCTAGACAAATGCCTCCAGAAAACTTTAACATTTAAAATTGTATTCGATGCTCACAAATACGTCTTATTCATAAATCCTCTGATGCCATGGTGACTAGCTTAAAAATATTTAACTGAACAACTTAAAGGCCAAGAAACGAAGTAGGGAAGGGGACAATAATGAAATTATACTAGGCTATGGCGTTGGCAGCAGTTTTGTACGGAACTGATGCGTGTATCCTTACTAGCAAGGACAAAAGAAGATCGAAAGTCTCCGGAATGCAATTTCGGACAAACAGGGACAATAAGAGAATTGAACACATGTGGCAGTTGCTTAACATTTGCTCGAAATCATAGAACGTCTTCAGTGTAAGAGACCTGGTACATGGTGGATGAACGACGAACATTTCCAGGCGCAATTTCCGGAGGGTCTCGCGAAGTGGGCAGACGAAAGGGGAGAAGGGAAGATCAAGCCTGATGTTCACAACAGGTCCAAGGGCATAATACACGAAGGAAAAGATGACGATGAGACTGTGGTGATGATATATCCCAGGCGACTCACAAAAACTCATGGAGCGAGGATAAGTGACCTTGCTGATGAGGATCTGTCCATTCGATGGTCAAGCCACTTTTATTTATCTTTTTTCAAATTTGGAGCACATACCACGCACTCAGAATTTTATTTAATATTTAATACATCTGAAAATACTGTGAAAAGACATGTAGACATGATAGCTATTAACAGATCATAATGACAATTAATACCTTATAAGAAATAAATTTCGTTTAGACCATTGAGGGACAAAAGGAAACGGATGCTAAAACTACACTTGTTCTGAAACAAAACTGATACGTAATATTTTGGTTACATGATAGCTTCCATGACATAAAATGTCACAGTCGCGGGACAAAGAGTCCATGCGAAGGTTGAGAAGTAGTCCTTGGAAATACAAAAGTTACCGGTGTATTTTAAAATTCCTTAAACAGGCTATGATGGTCTTGTGAGTTGTGATTGCTGATGCTACAATAGTGGTCGTGTTAGTTACTCATTAGTGTTCCCAAATTATTAATCTAGTACTGAAAGTAATTTGATGATTACGAACCGCTCACACGAAGAGATAGATTATTTAAATTACCCTCTGATGTTCAGTTGAATAAAGACGTTGTGGCGCCTTGATACCCACCCAGTAGAAGTGATGATAGGGCATCGACATCCACCGCCTGTCGCGTGTACAACCCGTGAACCACAATCTCCTGTTCACGCGATGTACGTCCCCACTTTACATTGACGCGTTACGGGTATTAGCAAGTGCCTATTGTACTTGATGATGAAGCTATACTTGATACTTTTTTGATGCTGCTATTTATGAGGAGCAGTGTAGATGGCATTTCCAAGGTACTCCTTGCACCAGAAAGACGATGGTCTGCGGAACCCATTAATAAACAGGGTTAGTAACTACGAGCCGGACACATCTTGACTCCTACCCTTTTTTGACCAGGCACCAATGTTGTGTGGGATATCATTAGTCGTCTCTGCGTCTGAACAAGTTTGAACGTGGATTGTGTTCATTGGCCGGTTGGAAAGCGTGCGAAACGCATTTTTTTATTGGCACTCAATTATCAGCAGCTGTGGTGCCGTGTAGCACCCCACAGTTCTGAATAAATAATAAAGAGCTGTAACTTTACTTGACTGTTCCATTCGTAAGATTGCCAAAATATCAGAATAAAAATTTCAGTCATTAATGCTACACGTCCAAACTCAGGCGCACATTCCTAAGGAGTGGCTTTGTTAACTGTTATTTTGATCATATTCGAAAGTTCAGGTGCATTTTTATTTTATTTTATTCTCTGTTCCGAGGAGTAGCATGCCGCGCGGGATTAGCCGATCGGTCTGGGGCGCTGCAGTTTTTTTTCAAAAATGTTCAAATGTATGTGAAATCTTATGGGACCTAACTGCTAAGGTCATCAGTCCCTAAGCTTACACGCTACTTAACCTAAAGTGTCTTAAGGATAAACACACACAGACATGCCCAAGGGAGGACTCGAACCTCCGCCAGGACCAGCCGTACAGTCCATAACTGCAGCGCCTCAGACCGCTCGGCTAATCCTGCGCGGCAACAACAATTTTTTTTTTTTGTGGTATAGGCTGTCAGTATCGGCGTTTACCCTGTAACGAACAGAACCTCCCCCCTCCCCCCCCCCCCTTGGAAGCCATAGTCGGAACTATTTTTTATTTATGTGTGGGACAGTAATCTATCTTTCTTACTTAGATAAGCAACTGGGACAGATTTTTTGTCAAAATCTTTATTTTTTTGTTCTTACGTTCTTCTGTAAGGATAAGAAATGGAAGGTAAATGGAAACGGTGATATAGATCAGTACTGTACAACAGAACACGGTTACGGTGCAAAAACTTGCTCTGGAAAAATCTCGCCTCGTGCGCTGCTCGCTACGCGAATCGTGTGCAGTGGGAGAAAAAGCCATTAGACAGGCAAATGGATTGCCCCAAGGCAGCGCGGCGGAAATGTAATACATGGTGCGAGGTACGTCACAGCCGTTGTGATGGCTGGCCTGGATTCTAGAGACACGTAATGGCTCAAGGCTGGTGCCTGCAGCTTGTGTTTCGCAAGTTTCGACTGTGGGGCGCAGGCAACACGTTAACTCAAACTCTCGCTGCAGTGAGCAGTTGCTCAAGATTCCAGGGATCAGGAACCGTATCATTACTGAGGCAGCAGAGATACTCCGCCCATTTGCGAGAACAGAGTTCCAAGTATCGAAGAGTGAGATCAGAAACCACAAAGTGCTAAGTGAGACTGCACGACACACACACACACACACACACACACACACACACACACACACACACAGAGAGAGAGAGAGAGAGAGAGAGAGAGAGAGAGAGAGAGAGAGAGAGAGAGAGAGAGAAAAGCTAGATCCTTATCTTATAGATCTGCGTTTAACTCCTATACGACGAAAATGATACTGCGTAAAGAGTTTGACAGAGCACTGAAAGACCTGAGTCGAAACAAGACCCCGGGAGAAGACAACATTCCATTAGAACTACTGACAGCCTTAGGAGAGCCAGCCCTGACAAAACTCTACCATCTGGTGAGCAAGATGTATGAGAAAGGCGAAATGCCCTTAAACTTCAACAACAATATAATAATTCCAATCCCAAAGAAAGCAGGTGTTGACAGATGTGAACATTACCGAACTATCAGTTTAATAAGTCACAGCTCCAAAATACTAACGCGAATTCTTTACAGACGAGTGGAAAAGCTGGTAGAAGCCGACCACGGGGAAGATCAGTTTGGATTCCGTAGAACACGTGAGGCAATACTGACCCTACGACTTATCTTAGAAGATAGATTAAGGAAAGGCAAACCTATGTTCCTAGCATTTGTAGACTTAGAGAAAGCTTTTGACAGTGTTGACTGGAATACTCTCTTTCAAATTCTGAAGGTGGCAGGGGTAAAACACAGGGAGCGAAAGGCTATTTACAATTTGTACAGAAACCAGATGGCAGTTATAAGAGTCGAGGGACGTGAAAAGGAGGCAGTGATTGGAAAGGGAGTGAGACAGGGTTGTAGCCTCTCCCCGATGGTATTCAATCTGTATATTGAGCAAGCAGTAAAGGAAACAAAAGAAAAATTCGTAGTAGGTATTAAAATCCATGGAGAAGAAATGAAAACTTTGAGGTTTGCCGATGGCATTGTAATTCTGTCAGAGACAGCAAAGGACTTTGAAGAGCAGTTGAACGGAAAGGACAGTGTCTTGAAAGGAGGGTATAAGATGAACATCAACAAAAGCAAAACGAGGATAATGGAATGTGGTCGAATTAAGTCGGGTGATGCTGAGGGAATTAGATTAGGAAATGTGACACTTAAAGGAGTAAAGGAGATTCACTATTTGGGGAGCAAAATAACTGATGATGGTCGAAGTAGAGAGGATATAAAATGTAGATTGGCAATGGCAAGGAAAGCGTTTCTGAAGAAGAGAAATTTGTTAATCGAGTATAGATTTAAGTGTCAGGAAGTCGTTTCTGAAAGTATTTGTATGGAGTGTATCCATGTATGGAAGCGAAACATGTACGATAAATAATTTGGACAAGAAGAGAATAGAAGCTTTCGAAATGTGGTGCTACTGAAGAATGCTGAAGACTAGATGGGTAGATCACATAACTAATGAGGAAGTATTGAATAGAATTCATTAGAAGCGGAGTTAGTGGCACAACTTGACAAGAAGAAGAGATCTGTTGGTAGGACATGTTCTAAGGCATCAAGAGATCAACAATTTAGTATTTCGGGGCAGCGTGGAGGGTAATAATCGTAGAGGGAGTCCAAGAGACGAATGCACTAAACACATTCAGAAGGATGTAGGTTGCAGTAGGTACTGGGAGATGAAGAAGCTTGCACAGGATAGAGAAGCATGGAGAGCTGCATCAAACCAGTCTCAGGACTGAAGACCACAACAACAACACGAAATAAAAAATTTTCACTGGTTTCTTTTGTCGTACTTTCTGAATCCGTAAGACTGGTGAAGTACCATCCTGGCTCTAAGCCAAATCGTTACCGTACGGTTTACAGAAGGCAAAGGTCCCGAGGTCGAGTCTCGGTCTGGCAGACGAATTTAATCTGCCAGGAAGTTTCATATCAACGCACACTCCGCTGCAGAGTGAAAATATTCTGGAAACATCCCCCAGGCTGTGGCTAAGCCATGTCTCCGCAATATCCTTTCTTTCAGGAGTGCTAGTTTTGCAAGGTTGTCAGGAGAGCTTCTGTAAAGTTTGGAAGGTAGGAGACGAGGTACTGGCAGAAGTAAAGCTATGAGGAGAGGGCGTGTGCGTCGTGCTTCGGTAGCTCAGTTGGTAGAGCACTTGGTCGCAAAAGGCAAAAGTCCCGAGTTCGAGTCTCGGTCCGGCACATAGTTTTAATCTGCCACGAAGTTTCATACCAGCGCTCTCTGCGCTGCAAAGTGAAAATCTCATTCTCGAAACATCCCCCAGGCTGTGGCTAAGCCATTTCTCCGCAATATCCTTTCTTTCAGGAGTGCTAGTCCTGCAAGGTTCACAGGAGAGTTTCCGTGAAGTTTGGAAGGTAGGAGACGAGGTACTGGCGGAAGTAAAGCTGTGAGTACCGGGCGTGAGTCGTGCTTGGGTACCTCAGTCGGTAAGGCACTTGCCGGCGAAAAGCAAAGGTCTCGAGTTCGAGTCTCGGTTGGGCACACAGTTTAAATCTGCCAGGAAGTTTCATATCAGCGCACACTCCGCTGCAGAGTGAAAATCTCATTCTGGAACTTGTTGTCTGTTCGCCCTTAGTTATTTCGTGAACGCGAATACCGATCAGTGGAGCGGGATCTGGCACATCGGCCGTTACATATTACTGTGACGGAGGGCAGGCAGTATATCTTGTTGGAGGCACGGTAAGTAAAGCGAGCCAAGGCCGGCGGCGAGCTGCAGTTCCGCCGCCTCGCCCACTAGCGCGGCCGCCGCCGCCGCCGCCGCCGTTGAGTCACACTCACCGAGCGCCGGTGCTGCAACCCGCCAAGGCCGCACCTGCGAAGGCGCCTTGCGAAAGCGGAGCGCGCGCCGCCCCCGCACTGCACGACGGCACAGAGGCCGCCAGCCGAGCACCGAGCTCACGGAAGAGCCAGCGTGCAGTGCAGTTTAAGTGTCAGCAAGTCTTTTCTCGATGTATTTGTCTGCAGTTTCTCCTCGTAATGGAGTGAAACGTCGCGCGGGATTAGCCGAGCGGTCTCGGGCGCTGCAGTCATGGACTGTGCGGCTGATTCCGGCGGAGGTCGGGGGTTCGAGTCCTCCCTCGGGCATGGGTGTGTGTGTTTGTCCTTAGGATAATTTAGGTTAAGTAGGGACTGATGAGCTTAGCAGTTCAGTCCCATAAAATTTCACACACATTTGAACTTTTTTTTAAAAAGTGAAACGTGAACCATTAACAGTTCAGGCAAGAAAAGAATAGCAGCTTTTAAAATATGATGCTTTACAAGAACACTGAAGGTTAGATAGTTACATCGCGTAACTAATGAGGAGGTACTTCACAGCATAGGGGAGAACAGAAACTTGAGGCAAAACGTCACTGAAAGAAGGGATCGGTTGATACGATGCACTATGAGGCATCAAGGAGTTGTCAATTTGGTGTTTGAGGCAAGAGTGAGGGGGGGGGGGGGGGAAATTGTAGAGGGAGACCAGGAGGTAAATGCAGCAAGCAGGTTCAAATGGATGTAGGTTACAGTAGTTATTCGGAGATGAAAAGGCTTGAACAGGATAGACAAGCATGCACAGCTGCACCAAACCAGTTTTCAGATTGAAAAACCTCCACACAACACTCCGTATCACTCATTGAGTTGTTTCGGGAAAGAGACCTAACAGCGAGGTCATCGGTCTCATCGGATTAGGGAAGGATGGGAAAGGAAGACGGCCGTGTCCTTTCAAAGGTACCATCACGGCATTTGCCTGGAGCGATTTAGGGAAATCACGGAAAACCTTAATCAGGATGGCCGGACGCGGGATTGAACCGTCGTCCTCCCGTATGCGAGTCCAGTGTGCTAACCACTGCGCCACCTCACTCGGTCCGTATCATTCATAACAATTAAACTCGGAGGTCGAACAAAGTACTAACCCTAAATTTAGTACACTTTAGACTGGTCACATGTTGTGCTTCCGCCGGCCGCGGTGGTCTCGCGGTTCTAGGAGCGCAGTCCGGAACCGTGCGACTGCTACGGTCGCAGGTTCAAATCCTGCCTCGGGCATGGATGTGTGTGATGTCCTTAGGTTAGTTAGGTTTAAGTAGTTCTATATTCTAGGGGACTGATGACCACAGCAGTTGAGTCCCATAGTGCTCAGTGCCATTTGAACCATTTTTTTGTTGTGCTTCCCAAGAAACACCTTCTGGTAACTCGTATTTTCACATCCACCGCTAGAATGCACCCTCCACGATGTAAATAAGTTTGTCTTCTTGTATTTATTGTCTTGTCTTTGGCTTTAGCTTTGTGGGTTAGCACTTTCTTCTGACGCCCCCTCAAATTTCGACCCTCACAACGAGTGGTCCAAATTCACTTAGCCCTGGAGGACGTTTACAATAGTGTCCTAATAACGCGTGAGAAACACTCATTTATTTCAACTGACTCAACAGTTATCCTTCTGACTACGTTGCATATTGTACAAGCAAAATGAAACACTTTTTTCCGCTTTTTCCAAAAAAAATATTTTTGTACGATCTGAGTATCGTGTCATCAGCCCAGTTCCTATACGCATGTGATTCCAAAGATGTCAACAAATCAAAGATAACCAGATATCACCTTCTTAATATATCACTTCAGTGGATAATTTCAATTATGAAACTATTACATATCTTTTTTACAACCTTAAGACGTCTATTAGGACAATATATACTCTATTACTAAACTACACTGGAATGAACGACGTACACAGGTACGAATAAATACTTATTTATGAATGAAATCTCTTAGATTATCAGCTTGACCCGTCTGCCGAAGTTACTGCATTATCTAACAGTGGTGAATTATTTAATTAAGTCTGCTCGTTCAGTAGTAAACATCTATTTGTTTTAAATGTCTAATACAATCAATTTTCACCCCTCTGTGTATAGGACTTCTACATCTATTGTGCCAAGAATGTCAGTCCTGGTAAAGACTGGGCAGTCATATGTGTTGGGCTCAAGTGCTGGATACTGAAGAAGTCAGATCCATCCTTTACGGGACATTGTCTGGACCAGAAGCACAATTGTGTAATAGATATTGAAGTTCTACACATACTTAAGGCGGCAATACTGACAACAATGGACAGATTTAAGAAAGAAGCAAGTATTCTTGACCTATTTTATTTGTGTTGGATATTGTGAACTTGACAGTTGTTGAGGACTGCTGTTGAAGAATACAACGAGCTGCAATCTCACGTCTACTTCGTCGTTGTCTAAGTGAAGTAATCGAAAGTGTGAGTTTCGGAAACAGGCGAAAATAGGTTGCGCTCAAGTCGGAACTGTATGGAGCATGATCGATGATAACGAATGCAAGGCGTTGGATTGTTGCAGATGTGACAGCTCTCGTGTGTGGTCTGGAATTGTCATGGCGAGAGTGCCCACGTGTGAACGAATTCGATACTCGATTACAGTACGCTGTTTCTCACCCATTGACATATTGACATTGACATATTGAAGTTCTACACATACTTATGGCGGCAATACTGACAACAATGGACAGATTTAAGAAAGTAGCAAGTATTCTTGAGCTATTTTATTTGTGTTGGATATTGTGAACTTGACAGTTGTTGAGGACTGCTGTTGAAGAATACAACGAGCCATAATGTTTTTTGACATTACCACTACCAGTTACTGTGAAAAAAAACCGTCCTTAAAACGAATTTGTCCTATAGCCCTTACATAATAAGTTAACTCTTAGAGTAAAATCATTTTTCTTTGGTTAACAAATTGCACCGTCTACGCATTCCTTTGCTTACTCTACATCTTTCCTTAATAGAAAATGAATGAAAGTTTGCTTAGTGGCTGGTCTTTGCATTATAAACGAAAACATCGAATGTAAAGGACATGTCTCATGCTGAAACTAACATGAAATCTTTGTATGCAACAGTGATTTGTTTAGAACATGTAAGACTTTTGTGCTGTAACAGTGCGTCGTGAAGAGGAAGCGTAAGGACCAAAGTAAGACGAAATGCCGTTCGCTAGAAAAGATGCAAGCGTATGCAATTGTTTCACTTTGTATCTAATCAAATCCAGACACATTAGTATGTTTATCGTAGGCGCATAACATACAAAATGAAGCTATACACGTCAAGTCTTGTGCAGTGCAGGACTGAATGGCATGATGCTGAAGAATTTCTGTAAAAGAGGATACACACCAGGTCAACGAAGGCCAACGAATGACAGCCAACCCCTTCGTTGGCCTATATCTGCTTAGTGCCTACGGGCAGAAAATCGGAGCCAACGATGTGTTTGGCCTAGATTGCGTCTCACTCGGCTGGCGGTTGGTTGGCCTTCGGACTCCTCTCCTAGCATTGACGCCTGACAGAATGCTCATTGGTCCAGTACTGAATTGCTGAGTCTCTAAAGCGTGTGTGTATTTAGCTTTTTCAGGACAGCCAGGACTCCCTCTTGGTGTGTTTTATTGACCGGTTTGGCTCTTAAATTTGAAGTGCTTCATCAGAAACTCTGGAATTTATAGTTTAAAATACAGAAGTTGGTTCTTAAATTAAAGAGTTCAGCCGGTCAATAAAACATTTTAAGTGCGACTTGTGGCTAAACTTTATTTCAACCGTTCGCTCTTTCTGCTGTAGGCAATGGCTGACCCCGTTAAGGGTATGTTTTTATTTTGTTTAAAAATACTGGAGTATGGCGTGGAATATGGAGATGGCGTTAAAAATGATAGAGTTTTATCGTGAAAGGAAATGTTTATGGGCCCCTACGAACTGCGATTATAAAAAATTGAAAAGATTAGACACTTGGGGGAGATAAGTGAGCCGTTAGTAAAAAATGTGCGCAATGTGACAAAGAAAACGGAGTCCTTATTCGTATCTTTTCACCGTGAACGACAAAGAGAAACGAAAAAAAATTGTTAATGTTTCTATTGTAGGTACAGCTCTCCTAAAAATGTGTCATCTTTGGAAATGTTAGGGAATACACAATTCAATAACAATTCGAAATTTCTAGTTTTCATCCGAAAAAAATTATAAATTAGCCCATATTCCAATCCAGCTGTAAGGTAGACGTGAATTTTGTTTCACCAGACTGCTCCCTACCTTTAAAAGACAGGTCGTTCACCAGAGTCGTTTCTTGTTTTTTTTCTGCTGTTAGCGTTCTTAGAGTAAAATTAATACTGCGCATGCGACGAATGTTAAATCCTCTTCTTTCCTCATAATATCGGCCGATGAAATTGTAATTCAAACGCTACGTTATAGCAGTAACAAAACGGGAGCAATGTCGGCACGCTATTAGAGCAAACTGCGAATTCACATGGTGGAATCCCTTGGCCCTAAGCCCTTCGTTTGCTGAGGATGAGAAGCCGACGGGCACGATAGCCTGAAATCGGTAACGGCACAAAAAAGAAGGTTTTTAAAACTGTTCCTGGCTGGTTACGTTCTTCACCAACAATCTTTAACGGCTGCATAGTCAAAGGAGTAATGGAACGCAGTACATGTACAAGGAGACACTAAGTTTAATGGCTGGTGGTATGGTTACACTCAGATATGACGTGAGGGCGAAAGCAAGGGTGGAAAGAGGCCTGAGCCGAAGAAGAGACACAGTAGCCGATTTATGAATGGAAAGCGATCTCGCCGACGGGATGGCGCCACGCGAACTGTTGATCGGCCTGTGGAGCGGCGGGTGGAATAATAGAATAAATTTTTTGTATTTATGCTGTTTGCCGTTCTTAACACTGGCTCTCTAACTACAATATTGGCAACCAGAAAGTGATTAGCAAAACGTGAAGCCTGTAATTAGAATTTCTAGTGCCCACTTCATCTGAGAAATACACTTATAGCTACAGCTTATAGCTCTGAGGAATTAGGAGATTGTCTGGAATTCATAATCAAAAACCACTATATTCTGGAAGTCACAGACCAAAAAGAATCCACACAATCCAACTACCAGAGCAGTTCAGAGTCTATTGCGCTGATGCCACTATAACTGTTCAGATTAAATGTTTAAGTGAATGCTCGCCATAATTTGATGACAATGTTCATCAAACGCCACGCTAATAATGGTAGAATGTCTGTCCTGCGGCGGCACGTGAAAATACGATATACGCAAACTAAAGACAGATCATTAACGTCATCCCAAAATTAACACTTCACTCGTAAACGATTTTATGGTTACGCGCATCCCGAGTAACTTATTACTGCATCCGAGGCTGTTTATATCAACGATACCAACGCGACGCGACGCGACGCGACTACCGGCACAGGTGGTGCGCTAATCAGCGTCTGGAGAGAACTGGGGCCTTCTTTTTTCTCGCGCAGCATTCTTACGTATAAAGCCGCGGTGCGGTCGGCTAAGGGGACGCCTGATCAAATCTGCTCTCCCGACTAGCCGCTGGGCTACTAATGCACCACTTTAAGTTATCGAATAAATCATTGCTTCCTTTGCTGATGGCAGATGAAGCTCTCAATTTAAATGTGCAATCAGCACACAAGTAAGTAATCATAATATGAGTCTGACGTGGCTAAGTCAAATATTTTGGGCGAGAGAATTAATTTCATTGCACTAGACACAGTAGACGAGCTCTGAACTTGCTCTTTGGAGATACGCTATCGCTATAGTTTTATAGTTATTCAGTTGAAACGTCTCACATCTTTATGATTATAGCGGATCTCCCTTCTACTTAAATTTAAACATCCTAGCTTTATTTATGCGCCTACTTAATCTATCTTGCTTCCTTGATTTCTAAGACAAAAACCAGAAAATCATGAATTTCAACTAAAATTTTAAGTTGTGAGATCCAGAATACTGTTTCTACTACATTATTAAGCAAAAAGAATCTAAATATAAATTTTTAAGTTTCTAGCTCTTTTCTGTTGCGCCAATGATTTTTACAGAAAAACATCCAAATTTCGAAAATGGTTTAAGTTATTGAACTGATATCCAACACATATGTATTTTGTATTACTCCTGACATGCTAGAAACGTTTCAGGTTATTTACTTCATTGTAAAGTATTGCGCAATATTTATTACATCAGAGCTAGTTACAGCGGACTAGGCTGGCACACAATGGAAAGACTGATGTGAATTTTATAAGGCGCGAGTGTGGGAAGGGGAGGGGGGGGGGCAGAGTCAACCGTCCAGCCAGCCTTTTACGCCTAGAGATATACTGTAGTCTACCAAAATTGCGGAACCAGTGGATGGCAGTCTGCATTTAGATTTTATATGTCCTCTTTACTACGAAATGTAATTGCTAAATTCAAGACATATAGGCAAAGAGGGTGAGCCTCCCACCAACTCATTTGGAATGATCAGTTACGTTTTCAAAGCCACTGCAACTATGAAATGACATTAACAGGTAAAGTAGGCTGAAGGAGGTAACAGCCTCTCACTGACAGCCCTAAACGTTCACCGTGCGAGCCAGGCTGCATGTGACGCCTCTAGAAATTCGTACTTCGTCCTGGGTGCTCCTGAGCGACAAATGAGCAAGGCTACTTCATAGATACTCGTGTATTGGCAGATACCTTTGAGTATGCTTGTGTACAACATTTTTGGGGTGTTGTGTGTCAGTTACTCGTACCTCGCTCCATCGGCGTCTGTTTTCCCCGTCCACCAACAATTCGTGGCCTAGTCGTCAGATGTAAATAGTGCCGCCGAAAAGTAAGTTAGTAATGTTGTTAGTATGTGGCACTTCTAATAGAAAACAGTCCAGACCGAACTTCGCTTTGTTTATTTCTGATTGGGAAGACGGTGGCGACCTTGGTTCCTACTCATATTTCTCGACATGTTTTATGTAGAGTGTTTGGTATATTCTTTTGCGACAATACACAGTGGTGAAGGTTAAAATGATCATTATTCCAAAATTACGGGAAAAACCGCTGTCGCAGTTTTGTATCCAAACTCTTCTAGCATCACAAATTGACAATGTGGTACATTTTTAAAGTTCAAGGAAAGAGAAAACATTTACTAAGAAGTTCGATAAATAGTAATACAAAGACAGTTATGCTCGTCTTTTCGTTTGTTCTTAATACTTTGTTAATCGTTTTGCTAGGAAATGATCTCACGTCTCGAGTTGTTTGCTGACGAAGTGAAGACACATTCACGACATCATAGCACAGGTTTTCTTTCAGATTTAAACTTGTCACTACAGTAAAAAGAAGCCATTCTGCTTTTTAGCACTAAAGAGAGTTTTTTTACGCGCGTTTTTGAGACAAAATACCTGCTGTAGGCGCTCTGGAACCTAAACCAGTGCACATTTTGACTACCAACTACTGAATGATAAATTGGTGCTTATCAGTTCTATATACTAAAACATGAACATCTAGTTTGTTCTATAATCCGTATGTTCAAAGTAATGATTATAATGACATCCGGTTCTTCTATTATTAACAATTTTATATAAAGTTCTCTTTTTACACTGTTGCAAATTTCAAAGGAATAAAACAATGGTAAAAGTTGTTTTATAAAGTTTCAAAATAGAAATTTTGGGGTTCTAAAACATGTCACGTGTAAAGGGCAGTATATATTTAGCTTTTAAAAAATACTGAATTGTATACTAAACAGCTTAGTGTTTTTTAGAACAAAATAATAATTTCCTCTTTAGTTAACAATAAATTTCCATAAAATATTGCATCTGGACAAATATCAGAACCATGTAACATTTGTTATGACTCTACTTAAAGAGAAATCTACAGGGTAACTAATTTTTATTACCAAAGCCTTTCACATTGAGAGATACAAGTAATGTGTGAAATAATCTGCGGAAGTATAGAATTTTCATAAGTACTTTAGTATGACGTGTTATTCCAATAGACATAAATCCTGTACTTTATAACTGCTGTTAGAATGAACATTGCTGAAAAAAGAGATAAGATTGCATCTTGTTTTAATAACGAAATTCGGAAGCTGATGAGGAAGCAGAGGCTGTTGCATTCTGGGTTCAAAAGAGAATACATAAATAACGACAAGCGAAGGTTAGTAGAGATTGGTGCGTCTGTGAAAAGATCTACGCGCGAAGCATACAATAAGTAAGACCGTCACAGCTTAGCAAAATGTCTGGCGGAGAACCCGAGAAAATTCTGGTCTTACGTAAAATCGCTGAGGGGGTCTAAGTCTTCCAGTCAGTCTCTTGTTGACCAGTCTGGTGAGGCAACTGAAGATAGCAAAACGAAACCCGAAGTTATAATTTTCACTTTTGAGGAATCGTTCATATAGTAGAATAGTACAATCATACCGTCATTTGACCATCGGAGAGGCTCCCGTATGGACGACATTGTGATGAGCATCCCTGGCGTAGAGAAACCACTGACAGTTTTCGAAGCAAATAAATCACCAGGTCCGGATGGAAACTCAATTGGGTTTTACATAGAGTACTCTATGGCATTCGAGAAATTTAAGTTCATATGGAGGCATGTAACCAATCTTTTCTCCCTCGCTCTGTTTGCGAGTGGAACAGGAAACTACACTACTGGCCATTAAAATTGCTACACCAAGAAGAAATGCAGATGATAAACGGGTGTTCATTGGACAAATATATTATACTAGAACTGATATGTAATTACATTTTCACGCAATTTGGGTGCATAGATCTTGAGAAATCAGTACCCAGAACAACCACCAGTGGGCGTAATAACTTCCTTGATACGCCTGGGCATTGAGTAAAACAGAAGAGCTTGGATGGCGTGTACAGGTACAGCTTCCCGTGCAGATTCAACACGATACCACAATTCATCAAGGGTAGTGACTGGCGTATTGTGACGAACCAGTTGTTCGGGCACCAATGACCAGACGTTTTCAGTTGGTGAGAGATCTGGAGAATGTGCTGCCAGGACAGCAGTTGAACATTTTCTGTATCCAGAAAGGCCCGTACAGGACCTGCGAAACATGCGGTCGTGCATTATCCTGCTGAAATGTAGGGTTTCGCAGGGATCGAATGAAGGGTAGAGAAACGGGTCGTAACACATCTGAAATGTAACGTCCACTGTTCAAAGTGCCGTCAATGCGAACAAGAGGTGACCGAGACGTGTAACCAATGGCACAATCACGCCGGGTAATACGCCTGTATGGCGATGACGAATACACGCTTCCAATGTGCGTTCAGCGCGATGTCGCCAAACACGAATGCGACCATCACGATGCTTTAAACAGAACCTGGATTCATTCGAAAAAAATGACGTTTTGCCCTTCGTGCACCCAGGTTCGTCGTTGAGTACACCATCGCAGGCGCTCCTGTCTGTGATGCAGCGTCAAGGGTAACCGCAGCCCTGGTCTCCGAACTGATAGTCCATGTTGCTGCAAACGTTGTCGAACTGTTCGTGCAGATGGTTGTTGTCTTGCAAACGTCCCCATCTGTTGACTCAGGGATCGAGACGTGGCTTTACGATTCGTTACAGCCATGCTAATCATTTGCATATCACAGCATCTTGTTCCTGTCGGTTAAATTTCGCGTCTGTAGCACGTCACTTCGCGGTGTTGCAATTTTAATGGCCAGTAGTATAAATTACTAGTAGTGATACAGGATTCCCACTGCCACTTATCGTACGGGGGCTTGTCGATTATCTATGGAGATGCAGATGTTGAAGTTAAAAATTATTTCTTAGAGTCGCTGTGCTGCGTGACGAATGTTTGGGCATGTGTTCCCTGTAGCGTTGGGCGCTGTGGGGGCTCGAGGCCGGTGGGAAGACCGAGTGGCAGCGGTTGTGGTCGTGTGCGTGGGCGCGACTACCGTCCGCTGTGCCAGGCTGCCGGCGGCCAGCGGCTAGCGACCTCGTGACACTCCGGCTAACGGGAGCCCTAACGGCTCGCAGCGCGCGGCCAGTAGCGCCTGCGTACGGTAGTGTAGGCAGCCCGCGACACACCGCCTGGCGAGGCGGGCAAAGCGGCCGGTTCTCCGCTGCACACGGCAGCCGTCCAACTCCTAGCTAGCAGCGAGTGCCGCGCAGCGATGTAGTCGGTTACGTCGGAGCGTGGAAGGTCGGTTCGCACTATACGCCAACGGAACGGAGCGGCAGGCGACGTCACCGTCAAATGCTGAAGTGTTCACTCTAGGTGGAACTGCAGTTCAATTTCATTTTTTCCTGTGCTAGACAGTGTAAGTGAGGTCATGAGATGCTGTACGTGATGCAAAATGTCGGAATATTGCATCAGAATTAAGGAACTGGCAATGATAAAATATATTAATAGCCAAAGCAGACTTCGTAACGGATATTCCTGATGAAGATTGCATGATTAACTGCTGAGAAGTTGAACAGCAGGCAGAGTATTGTTCAAATATTCAAAAACCAGACATTTCTTTGCTAGCGAAAGTATATACATACAAACATATCAGGCAATATTTATACGGAAAGACAATGAACCCGTTTATCTAATTCATTGTGTTTCTTTTCCTTTGTAATTACCACACACCCCCAAAAGGAACAGTATTTTTCTCTTTCAATAGAGCTGACTTCATCACTATTACAAAGAAGTTATCTAATGATGGCTTCATCTCTTTATGTTCTTATTTACAAACACTGTAGACTATTTTCCCTATCTATCTACTCTAAATATTCAATAAAGTATTCCACCAACATATCACAACACACACACACACACACACACACACACACACACACACACACACACACAGACACCGACAACTGAGAGACTCAGGAAACGTTGGTTAAATGCTTCATGTGAAATGTTTTTCCGTATGGCTTAAGCTGGACACTGAAGCCGAGAGAAAAGATAAAATTAAAGTATTCGAGACGTTGGTTTGGTAGCGAGCGGAGAAAATTCAATAGTTGAATAAAGTGAAGAAGAGTGAAATGCTGGAAAGGGTAAAGGAACAAAGAGCTGTCATAAACTGGCTTAAGAAAATAAAAGCAGACTGACTGAGACAAAAGCTGCAGAAATAGGAAGCTGTACAAGACAAATCGGAAGAATAGAAGAAAATAGTAAGCAGAAGACCAAAAAAGGCTGAACGAAATGAAAAGAGGAAGATACTGGACAACAAAGCAGTTGGCGTGGAACAGGGTCAGATAAAGATGGCAATGGTGACAGGAACATGCGAACATGCAGTACACCTTATGATCATCATAACCCTACATCATACAGTATACAGTTTCTTGCGGAGGATACAGTGTGATCCAAGAAAACTCCGGCAACGCTTAGTATGTTGTGCGGGAAGGCAAAGTGAGCGGTTTTGAAGAAGGGACACATATCCGGAAACGCACAGCTTGGGCGCTGAAGAGCGTCAAAGTCTGAGGATGAACACTTGTGATAAAGTAGTTTGTTCCGATTCGTTTTGGTGTCTGAATACGGAAAGTATGCAAGCTTTTAGTGATATGTGTACTGCGGATGGACGGCCTGAGCCTAATAACACACTGCGCATGCGTTGCATTCCTCCTCACAGACCTCATGCACTTCCTACAGCGGGCCATGAGTGATCTGCCAGCGCAGTAAAGTTGTTGGCAGCAGTGCGACATGTACCAGCACACAGCTAGGGAATTAACCGACATGGTGCTTGTATATCGCAAAGTGGACTGCAACGGGAGAGCTACTGCAACATTATATGCAGAACGTTTTCCAAAATGTTGTGTCCCACATCATTCCACGTTAGCTGACACCGGGAGACGCCTCAGAAAAACCGGAAAGCTATACATAGGTAATTTATGCCTAAGGTGTGTCCACTGCAGAGTAAATTACTAGCACTTCGTGCTTGGTACTTGCGAATGCTATCTTCAGTGTACTATTTGCCCACTCGTAGGACTCGAAACGTGCAGGAGGCCATCCACGCTCGGCGCGAGCACTACAGTCGGAGAAGAACGTGCTGAAATTGTTCGAAACACCAGCTACTAGTACTCGGAAGGTGGCATAGGCGCTGCACAAGGGTGAACGTGCCGTGTGGTACGTTGTCCGTGAACTCCAGATCCATCCATACCATCTGCAGAAAGTCCAGGCATTACGGGAGGAGGACTACCTATTATGCGTACAGTTTGAACAGTGGTATTTACAACAGTACATTCACCACCAACAATTCTGGACCTTGGTACTATTCACGGATAAATGCACATTTACTGGAGACGGAATGTTAAACTTGCACAACATGCATGTCCAGGCGAACGAAACATTGGCATGCGTGGGTATTCAAAATCACCAACACAGGGTCTGTGGTAACATCTGGGCCAGGATAAAGGGCTACCATATCACTGAGCCACATCTATTACAAAACAGACCAACAGGACCGTTCTCAAAAATGGTCCAAATGGCTCTGAGCACTATGGGACTTAACATCTGAGGTCATCAGTCCCCTAGAACTTAGAACTACTTAGACCTAACTAACCTAAGGAGATCACACACATCCATGCCCGAGGCAGTATTCGAAACTGCAACCGTAGCGGTCGCGCAGTTCCAGACTGCACAGGACCGTTGTACCTCACTATTATTAGAGGTTTTCGTCTTCTCTATTGGATGTTATGCCACTAAATGTTCGAATAGACATGTGGCTGCAAAACACCGGAACTGCTGCACACATTGATGTCGATGAGGGGAATCACAGCAATATTGCGTATTCCATTGATGAATTGGTACAGCCGGACTACTTCCATGGTCAGTATGATCACCAGATATGACATTTCTCGGCTATTTTCTTTGGGGTGGTATGAGCAGTGTGGTGTATTGCACACCTGCAACGTCAACAGATGACCTTCCTGCTCGAGTTATAAAAATGATTTTTTTTAATATTATCAATATTTATATATGTGTTTGGAGAGAGAGAGAGAGAGATTGATTTTTAATTCGGATTTTTACTTTAAGTCGTAACTGGTACCTGAAGTTTGGTTGCTGCCTCCTTGAAAGATCAGCTTCTGCACCAGTTGTTGACTTATTGCAATTTGGAGGAAGTTATTGTTCTTTAAAATACGACTCTGTTAGTTACTTGGCCGTATTGCGGATAGCTCTGAGCCCGAGTTTTCGTAGCTTTTCGTACCTAAGTAAGAAAGAGCAAACAGCAATCTGCTTTTCGTGAGAAAAGGAGATTGCTTGGCACACAAACTTCCTTCAAACTACACGTCCTGAGACATCAAAATTGGTCAGTGGAGTTCAGCATCGTACTATTGTACAAGAACATAATCCAATTACTGTAATTAAGAAATTATGAGAGGTTATTACTTATTGAATAAAAACTATACAGAATGTATTTCCTTTCCTGTATTTTAGTGAACTTTGTACACTTACAATTCTGCCGATTGATAGACGGCAACGATAATGAAGCTCACCTCCTTTTTCCAAAAACAAGATATTTGTATTCTTCACTTCCAGAAAACTTGTATACATAAATGTTTGGCAATGCTTACACATACTTTACTCGGTTTTATCACTAAAATATCAATTTTCATTAAATGTAACAATACGTTCTGAGCGACGGCCTAGCAACACGTCCTCTTTCCGGAAGATACAGGTTAACCGTAATCTTTTTTTGGTTTTAATAAATCAGTTGTCTTTTTTTTAGAATCCATACTCAAAGATTCACTACTGCTATAGTTGCGGTGATTGCGGGCTAAAGAGTTTCTTGCTGTCCAGCTGCGCTTCACTTCAAGTACTTTTTGAATCACATTTAAATTTATGGTATTTACATACATTACTGAGCTTCTGAGAATAAAATCAGGCAGAAATTAGTTAAAGAAAAAAGCAGTGAGGCACACATAACATTACAGAGTCCGCGGAGAGAATGAAATATTTCAAAGACTGTCGCACGTATCGAATCATGTGCACGAGGCTCAGAACAACAGATGTAGGCACTGCTTTGACGTAGGGGGTATGCAGTTCGTAGCCAATTTGTAATGCAGACCGCGCGATTTGCTACCCTTGCTGGGTTTATTGACGTAATGTGGGATGCACAGTGAGCGCAGTCTTCGGCGCTCTCCAGCGCCCAAGCCGTAAGTTTCCGGCTGTGGATTCTCCCATGAAAGCCGGACAGTGTGCCTTCCCTCACAACATAATAAGCGTTGTCGATAATGTACACTCATGCTCATAAATTAAGGATAATGCTGATACATGGTGAAACAACGCTCTGGTGGGCGAATTACCGGCTTATTTCACCTCGGGCTACGACCATTAGGTGCAATTGACCTGCGGTCGTCGCACGGTGGCACTGACAGCAGTCCACATACGCAGAGGTAGGTTGGTGCATGTCAGAGTACAGTGCATCGAGTAAGTGTGCAGACGTTTTCAGATGTGGTAATGGCGACTGTGCGTTGAAAACGGCTCAAAGAACACATATTGATGACGTTATGATGGGTAGAATACTAGGGCGACAAGAGGCTGGTCAAACACAGCACGTCGTAGCACAAGCGTTCCGTGTGCCACAAAGTGTGATCTCAAGATTATGGCAACGATTCCAGCAGACAGGGAACGTGTCCAGGCGCTACAGTACGGGACATCCACAGTGTACACCACCACAAGAAGACCGATATCTCACCATCAGTGCCCGCAGACGGCCGCGGAGTACTGCAGGTAGCCTTGCTCCGGACCTTACCGCAGCCACTGGAACAGTTGTCTCCAGACACACAGTCTACAGACGACTGAACTGACATGGTTTATTCGCCCGGAAATCTGCAAGGTACATTCCACTGACCCCTGATCACAGGTGAGCCCGTAAAGCGTGGTATCAATAACACAGTACATGGTCATTGGAACAGTGTTCCGAAGTTACGTTCCCAGACGAGTCCACGTGTAGTCTAAATAGTGATTCTTGCCGGGTTTTCATCTGGATTGAACCAGGAAAAAGATACAAACCCCTTAATGTCCTTTAAAGGGACCTGTATGGAGGTCATGGTTTGGTGGTGTAAGGTGGGATTATGATTGGGCAACGTACACCACTGCATGTCTTTGACAGAGGAGCTGTAACAGGTCAGGTGTATCGGGACGTCATTTTGCACCAGTATGTCCGCATTTTCAAGGTTGCAGTGGGTCCGACCTTTCTCCTGATGTATGATAACCCACGGCCCCACCGTGCTGCCATCGTGGAGGATTACCTTGAAGCAGAAGGCATCAGGCGAATGGAGTGGCCTGCCTGTTATCCAGACCTAAACCCCATCGAATACGTCTGGGATGCTCTCGGTCGACGTACCTTTGCACGTCTTGAAAGCCCTGAGACACTTCAGCAGCTCCGAGAGGCACTGGTGTAAGAATGGGAGGCTGTATCCCAGCAGCTGCTCGACCACCTGATCCAGAGGACGCTAACCCGTTGAGCGGCCTGTGTACATGTTCGATACAGTTCCCCACAGTCGATAGTCGTTTAATGAACAAAGTAAGAGCACATGGACTATCAGACCAATTGTGTGATTGGATTGAGGAGTTCCTAGATAAAAGAACGCAGGATGTTATTCTCAATGGAGAGAAGTCTTCAGAAGTAAGAGTGAATTCAGGTGTGCCGCAGAGGAGTGTCATAGGACCGTTGCAATTCACAATATACATAAATGACCTTGTGGATGACATCGGAAGTTCACTGAGGCTTTTTGCAGATGATGCTGTGGTGTATCGAGAGGTTGCAACAATAAAAAATTGTACTGAAATGCAGGAGGATCTACAGCGAATTGACGCATGGTGCAGGGAATGGCAATTGAATCTCAATGTAGACAAGTGTAATGTGCTGCGAATACATAGAAAGATAGATCCCTTATCATTTAGCTACAAAATAGCAGATCAGCAACTGGAAGCAGTTAATTCGGTAAATTATCTGGGAGTACGAATTAGGAATGATTTAAAATGGAATGATCATATGAAGTTGATTGTCAGTAAAGCAGATGCCAACTCTGATTCATTGAAAGACTCCTAAGAAAATGCAATCCGAAAACAAAGGAAGTAGGTTACAGTACGCTTGTTCGCCCACTGCTTGAATACTGCTCAGCAGTGTGGGATCCGTACCAGATAGGGTTGATAGAAGACATAGAGAAGATCCAATGGAGAGCAGCGCGCTTCGTTACAGGATCATTTAGTAATCGCGAAATCGTTACGGAGAAGATAGATAAACTCCAGTGGAAGACTCTGCAGAAGAGACGCTCAGTAGCTCGGTATTGGCTTTTGTTAAAGTTTCGAGAACATACCTTCACCGAGGAGTCAAGCAGTATATTGCTCCCTCCTACGTATATCTCGTGAAGAGACCATGAGGATAAAGTCGGAGAGATTAGAGCCCACACAGAAGCATACCGACAATCCTACTTTCCACGAACAATACGAGACTGGAATAGAAGGGAGAACCGACAGAGGTACACAGAGTACCCTCCGCCACACACCGTCAAATGGCTTGCGGAGTATGGATATAGATGTAGATGTATGGTGATCATATCCCATATGGATGTCGGAGTAGATGCGCAGGAAACAGTTTTGTAGCACATGTGTTTCGGGACGGTTTTTTCAACTTATCACCAATACCGTGGGCTTACAGATCTGTGTCGGGTGTGTTCCCTATGTGCCTATGCTATGTGCCAGTTTTGTGTAGTGCCACGTTGTGTGGCACCACATTCTGCAATTTATGAGCATGAGTGTAGATGTAGATACAGGTGTAAAGCGTGTTGTGTGGGTGTAATTGTTGTTGTTGTTGTTGTGGTCTTCAGTCCTGAGACTGGTTTGATGCAGCTCTCCATGCTACTCTATCCTGTGCAAGCTTCTTCATCTCCCAGTACCTACTGCAACCTACATCCTTCATCATCTCTTGGTCTCCCTCTACGATTTTTACCCTCGACGCTACCCTCCAATACTAAATTTGTGATCCCTTGATGCCTCAGAACATGTCCTATCAACCGATCCCTTCTTCTGGTCAAGTTGTGCCACAAACTTCTCTTCTCTCCAAACCCATTCAATACCTCCTCATTAGTTATGTGATCTACCGATCTAGTCTTCAGCATTCTTCTGTAGCACCACATTTCGAAAGCTTCTATTCTCTTCTTGTCCAAACTATTTATCGTCCATGCTTCACTTCCAAAATGGCTACACTCCATACAAATACTTTCAGAAATGTCTTCCTGACACTTAAATCTATACTCAATGTTAAGAATTTTCTCCTCTTAAGGAACGCTTTCCTTGCCATTGCCAGTCTACATTTTATATCCTCTTTACTTCGACCATCATCAGTTATTTTACTTCCTAAATAGCAAAACTCCTTTACTACTTTAAGTGTCTCATTTCCTAATCTAATTCCCTCAGCATTACCCGATTTAATTTGAAAACATTCCATTATCCTCGTTTTGCTTTTGTTGATGTTCATCTTATATCCTCCTTTCAAGACGGTATCCATTCCATTCAACTGATCTTCCAAGTCCTTTGCTGTCTCTGACAGAATTACAATGTCATCGGCGAACCTCAAAGTTTTTATTTCTTCTCCATGGATTTTAATACCTACTCCGAATTTTTCTTTTGTTTCCTTTACTGCTTGCTCAATATACAGATTGAATAAAATTGGGGAGAGGCTACAACCCTGTCTCACTCCCTTCCCAACCACAGCTTCCCTTTCATGTTCCTCGACTCTTATACCTGCCATCTGGTTTCTGTACAAATTGTAAATAGTCTTTCGCTCCCTGTATTTTACCCCTGCCACCTTTAGAATCTGAAAGAGAGTATTCCAGTCAACATTGTCAAAAGCTTTCTCTAAGCCTACAAATGCTAGAAACGTTGGTTTGCTTTTCCTTAATCTAGCTTCTAAGATAAGTCGTAAGGTCAGTATTGCCTCACGTGTTCCAGTATTTCTACGGAATCCAAACTGATCTTCCCCGAGGTCGGTGTAATTAGAATTATAGAGCCCAATGGTAGTCAGAAGTCAGGATGACTTTGATCGCTCGAAGAGGTGGCGCCGTAAGTGAGTCGCTAATACGAGGCCGTCGGACGCGACCTGGGCACCTGCGCCGGCTCCAGCGAGGGGGCGCAGAGGCAGATGCAGATGTGTGGGGGTGGCTCCGGCGCCCACTCACAATTTCACGGTAGACGGCGGCTGGTGGCGAGCCGCCGGCCGCGTTATTAGCTGTGACGTCAGGCAATATCTGGAGGTGGCCGCCCGTCTGCAAACAGGGGGTGCGCCACCAGCGCAGGGGTCGCCCGCGGGCGCGGGGGTGTCGTGTCGTGGGCGGGTGCCCGCGCGCTCCGTGGGCGGCCGGGATAGCTACTGCCGCTGCCGCTGCTGCTGCCGCACGCCTGCCATGACGTCACTGCAATCACTGTGGCCGCTCCCACACTAGCTGTCACTGCACGGCCACCGCCTCGCCCCCTCACGTTCCCCGTCCTGTAAGGCAATGGGTGACAGACTGCTCATTATACGTCTTCGTCCCCATCTGATACACTGTCTGATGGAAACCGTCGGGACACGTAGTACGAGTGTCCATCAGTCGCCTTTAAATCGTCTTGAAGTCTGTTGGGAACACTTTCAATAAGGTGTCTGAATGTCCGTGGAGAATGCCAGGTCATACTTTATCAAGAACCGGAATGAGATGTATTCAATTATTCAAAAACTCCTGTCTACATAACGGCAGGAAACTATGTGACACCACCAGCAGTCGACCAATGGTGTAAACGCCCAGAAGATGACCCCTACGTCGGGTTGAAACCAGTTGGCGGTATAATAATAATAAATGCGATTAAGACTGTTTTTGAATAATTGATTAATCATACTAATCGCTGCTTCATCTCCACAACCATGTTGTCCGAAACCAGATGGTTCAAATGGCTCTGAGCACTATTGGACTTAACATCTGAGGTCATCACTGCCCTAGACTTAGAACTACTTGAACCTAACTACCCTAAGGACATCACACACATCCATGCCCGAGGCAGGATTCGAACCTGCGACCGTAGCAGCACCGTGGTTCCGGACTGAAGCGCCTAGGACCGCTCAGCCACCGAGACCTGCCTGAAACCAGACACGGTAGTTACGTTGGACTCTGTTGTCTGGACCGAAGTCGACGTTATAACTTATTTCAAAGGTTTTCGGTTGAGATCAGGTCGGGACCTCAAGGAGGCCAGTCCGTTTGAGGAATGATGCATCCACAAACCATTACCTCAAACACGCTGCTTTACGACAGAGTGCGGTATTATGGTGATGCAAGGAACTGGCCTCTGAGATGTTCCCACACTGTACGAAGCACGCATGAATGTAAAACGCGTTCACATCCTTCCTCATTTATCGTTAACTGAAGCTCGATATGGAGCCACACCTTAACCATGAAAAATACCCCCACTCCAGAACACCACGTTCTTAATTCTTCAGTGTTGGCACTAAACATGATGGCAGGTCACATTCAGCATGCATTCGCCAAACCCATAGCCTTTCATGGTATTACCACAAAGTATAGCATGATTCATTACACCAAATCACTCGCTGGCAGCCATCTCCCGTCTAGTATCGTCGCTCTTTACAGCACCTCAAGCCTCCCATAGCATTAATTACAGCAATGTGTGGCTTATAATGTACTGTTTGAACACTGAGCCCCATTCTTTGCATCTCCAGACACACATACATCTGGCCTGCTGGTACCACTTTGGAATTCACTATTGATTTCTTCCACTGAATTCATGTGATTTTTACACCCACTCACCGTAATGCCTGGGGATCCCTGTTCTTCAGTACATAAGGTCTGCCAGATCTTGGTTTAGATCTAATTGTTTCTTCGCGTTACCACTTCACAGTAACGCCACTAACAGTCAAGTTCGGCAGCTTTAGAAAAAGTTGAAACGTCGCCGATAAGTTTGATTCTTAAGTGAAATTCAATGACTAGTCCACGTTCTAAGCCACTTAGCTCTCCTGAACAGCCGGCCAGGATGGCCGAGCGGTTCTAGGCGCTACATTCTGGAACGGCACAACCGCTACGATCGCAGGTTCGAATCCTGCCTCGGGCATGGATGTGTTTGATGTCGTAAGATCAGTTAGGTTTAAGTAGTTCTACGTTCTAGGAGACTGATGACCTTAGAAGTTCAGTCTGATAGTGCTCAGAGCCATTTGCGCCATTTTCTTCTCCTGAACAATCCATTATGATGTTACTGCTTCTCTACTGTCGAGACAATACTCCCCGTCTCCTTTTATACTCGCTATTCCACCTCTCTTTGCATCTCGTAGTCAATTCCTCTTTACGTAAGGTTGTCCAGACACTCTTGTACAGCGTACGTAATGAGTGACTGAAGTGGAGCACTAACAGTAGGAGAGGCAGATGTGACAGTGAGATTCAGTGGACCAATTCTCAACGAAAGTGAGCCGCCAACACAGACGGTAGCAAACAACGGGGAAAAGGCTGTGGTAGTCACAATACTCCCATTACACACGGCACACTGGCTAGGGCCATATAGATCTACATGTAGAATAGGACGATAAAGAAACATAAATCTCACATTTCAAGTTCCTTTTCACATTTTTCACTGCTCGGCAAAGTATGTTCTCTAAAAAAGAGCAATATTATTGCACAAAATTAATTCCACACGCTATGATTACTGAAACGGGGGTGATCCTAAACATAAGTTATATGTGTTTTACAAATGGAAGAAAAATGTTGGTTTTCGTTAACTGATACTTCTAAAAGTTCAACGTAATTTTGTTCTACATAATCACCGTTCTGGTATTCTCAGTTTAGTATGCCCAGAGGTAGTTTTTGTATGCAAGTGTCGTCGCCAATCTGTGTTGGAGTTCTTTCAACCCGTCTTACTTGTTGCAGTGTCTTTTGGCGAAATGTCCTTCTCATTTGGGATTGTCTAATACTGAACTGTAGACTGAAGACGGAGCGAGAGATTTATAATGTTCCATCTAAGTTTTTGCAGCAGAGACACTCTTTATCGATGTCTTGGAGGTGAGTTGTTGCGGAGAGATATTACGGCATGTTCAAAAATGCCGATTATAGATCGACAGTATCGGTTGTCTGTGTTACCAGTAGCCACGAACGAAGTCAGTGTCTCAGCTAGGAGGAGAGGGGTCAAAGGAGGGTGTTCAAAATGGTGCAAATGGCTCTGAGCACTGTGGGACTTAACTTCTGAGGTCATCAGTCCTCTAGAACTTAGAACTACTTAAACCAAACTAACCAAAGGACATCACACACATCCATGCCCGAGGCAGGATTCGAACCTGCGACCGTAGCGGTCGCGCAGTTCCAGACTGTAGCGCCTGGAACCTCTCGGCCACCAATGCATGATAGTTTCATGGTGAATGACGAAAAAGTTTAGAGATTTCGCATCAAGTGGCTCAGGTTGCTCTTGCTACTAGTGAATATCCGGTACGTTTCTGGCTTATTTCAAACAAATACTGAACTGATACATCTGTTTGGAGGGGCAGGATGTGAGTTCGGTTTGCGAAGATGATTTTCCTCACTTAGATGACGAATAAGGGAAAATCAACACCGAAAGCATTGCATGCGCCAACATACACTCCTGGAAATTGAAATAAGAACACCGTGAATTCATTGTCCCAGGAAGGGGAAACTTTATTGACACATTCCTGGGGTCAGATACATCACATGACCACACTGACAGAACCACAGGCACACAGACACAGGCAACAGAGCATGCACAATGTCGGCACTAGTACAGTGTATATCCACCTTTCGCAGCAATGCAGGCTGCTATTCTCCCATGGAGACGATCGCAGAGATGCTGGATGTAGTCCTGTGGAACGGCTTGCCATGCCATTTCCACCTGGCGCCTCAGTTGGACCAGCGTTCGTGCTGGACGTGCAGACCGCGTGAGACGACGCTTCATCCAGTCCCAAACATGCTCAATGGGGGACAGATCCGGTGATCTTGCTGGCCAGGGTAGTTGACTTACACCTTCTAGAGCACGTTGGGTGGCACGGGATACATGCGGACGTGCATTGTCCTGTTGGAACAGCAAGTTCCCTTGCCGGTCTAGGAATGGTAGAACGATGGTTTCGATGACGGTTTGGATGTACCGTGCACTATTCAGTGTCCCCTCGACGATCACCAGAGGTGTACGGCCAGTGTAGGAGATCGCTCCCCACACCATGATGCCGGGTGTTGGCCCTGTGTGCCTTGGACGTATGCAGTCCTGATTGTGGCGCTCACCTGCACGGCGCCAAACACGCATACTACCATCATTGGTACCAAGGCAGAAGCGACTCTCATCGCTGAAGACGACACGTCTCCATTCGTCCCTCCATTCACGCCTGTCGCGACACCACTGGAGGCGGGCTGCACGATGTTGGGGCGTGAGTGGAAGACGGCCTAACGGTGTCCGGGACCGTAGCCCAGCTTCATGGAGACGGTTGCGAATGGTCCTTGCCGATACCTCAGGAGCAAACGTGTCCCTAATTTGCTGGGAAGTGGCGGTGCGGTCCCCTACGGCACTGCGTAGGATCCTACGGTCTTGGCGTGCATCCGTGCGTCGCTGCGGTCCGGTTCCAGGTCGACGGGCACGTGCACCTTCCGCCGACCACTGGCGACAACATCGATGTACTGTGGAGACCTCACGCCCCACGTGTTGAGCAATTCGGCGGTACGTCCACCCGGCCTCCCGCATGCCCACTATACGCCCTCGCTTAAAGTCCGTCAACTGCACATACGGTTCACGTCCACGCTGTCGCGGCATGCTACCAGTGTTAAAGACTGCGATGGAGCTCCGTATGCCACGGCAAACTGGCTGACACTGACGGCGGCGGTGCACAAATGCTGCGCAGCTAGCGCCATTCGACGGCCAACACCGCGGTTCCTGGTGTGTCCGCTGTGCCGTGCGTGTGATCATTGCTTGTACAGCCCTCTCGCAGTGTCCGGAGCAAGTATGGTGGGTCTGACACACCGGTGTCAATGTGTTCTTTTTTCCATTTCCAGGAGTGTTTTTCGCTTCTAGCAAATGTTTAGCTTCCTGCCAGATAATAACCTGTTGTCAATTTACTGGTCGTAACTGTTGTTTCTTCAGTGAGTTGTGGTTCTATAGTTTTTAGGTTTGTTACATTTCATATTATGACAAAGGCAGAGTTCTGCAGGTGAATGACTTTTGTGGGTGGTGGAGCGGACATATGCCTATTTTAATATAATTTTTATTTTGATTTGGCTGTTTGATCTTGGGTATTGCCGTTGTAATTTTCACAGACGTTGGTCTGACTGCCTGAGATTCATGGCCGTTCTACTTTACTGTTCGGTTCCACTTTGACTTCCGCTGCTCGCTATTGGATGAAGAGTTGACGTCATAAAGAACAATAACAGAATATACTGTAATAACTGAAAAAAGTAATGGAAGCGTGACCGTTCTACAGTAATACACTGCTGTTCCAATACAAAGAAATGATACAGCAAATCAAGAAATAAAGTATCGCAAAAAAATAAATGTTGTGTGGAGATTCCACAGTAAGACGCTAGGTAATAACAACAACAACGACATGGGAATGCTTTACCTTAATAAGAACGTGAAAATTTTAAATTTACCAGCAAAATGGGAGTCTTTTAATTGGCTGAAACTTTTCGGTCTTTCGATACCAAAAGCCAAAATCAAACGAGAACAGATTCATTTTTCTCATAATGGCCACCAACAGTCCATAGCGAATGTAGCTATTAACATATAAATGCTCATTGTCATTAGTTATGCAGCAATAATAAGTTACTTCCACGTTTCCCACAGAAGTAGCGCACCTTCATTAGCGCTGGATAATACTAATCTTTTTCTGCTAATTGGCAACATAATTAACAATTGTATACTTAATTAGGGCTCGCAGGTTACAGACTGCCTCCACGGACGAAAACGCGCTGCATAGTGAGTCTGACAATACGAAAGAGGAGGAGAAACGCCGCCGGAATAATTATAACAACGAATCTGGTTCCAGAAACAGCATTACATTCTTACAACAATTGATATACCATTTCGCTGATGTTTCGTACAGCGCCTCAGATACGACACATCTGCATTTAGAACTATATGATTACTCCGCTATTTCACAGTAATGTGCCTGTCAGAGTGTACAATGAGCCACCTTGAAGCTGTCTCTCTACCGTTCCACTCTCGAACGGCGAGAGGAATAAAATAACACTTACATTTTTCTGTACTAGCCCTGATTTCTCTCATTTTATCGTGATGATTATTTCTCCGTATGTAGATGGGTGCCAACAGAATGTTTTCGCAATCGGAGGAGAAAACTGGTGATTGAAATTTCATGAGAAGACTCCTTCGCAAGGAAAAACGCCTTTGTTTTAATGATTGCCACTCCAGTTCACGTATCCTGTCTGTGGCACAATCTCCCCTGAAACTTCCTGGCAGATTAAAACTGCGTGCCGGAACGAGACTCGAACTCGGGACCTTTGCCTTTCGCGGGCAAGTGCTCTACCATGTGAGCTACCCAAGCACGACTCACGCCCCGTCCTCGCAGCTTTACCTCTGCATCAACTTGTTCGCCACTTGCGGTAGGCGAATGAGCGACGCGGAGGGGAACAAAGAGCTGGCGGGGAGCGCCCGGCGTCGTGTTGCGGGCCGTGCCGGCCGGTCGTAAGCGGAGAGCGCACTGGGCGGGGGTAGGCCACGTGTTGCAGTGCGACTGCAACGGACACGTGCGACTTCCGCTGGATAGCATCGCCGGCGTTTCCGCTCCCACCGCTGTATCGAGCACCGCGTCTCCCCAGGGCACGCCCCTTTCGTGTTGCGAAGCTCCCGTGGTCACGGCAGTCGGCGGCCCCGTGCGGACCGGGGCTAAATCTCGCGTGGGACACTCGATCTGCTGAATCGTCACCTTTTTCTCCGCGAGCGTTGTGCGAAAAAGGCGCGCCAACTGCGTTGCCCACAGAGACACGTCTTCTTACCGTTTCTGACGGACAATAAGCTGGAACACCGCACAGGCATAGGTTTCATTGAAACTGACCCTGAATGTTGTAATCTGACGATGGCAGTAGCAGAAACGATGTTTAAAATGATGGCTCCTGATCTTCCACCATAATCGAGTCCATCAATATGAGGTGGCAAATATGAAGTAGCCAAGGAGGTGGAAACGTGGGTTCCACTATGCCAAGACTGCTTGGTAGCTACAACAGGGAAACACAATTAAATACAGGACTGGCCATTAAAATTGCTAGACCAAGAAGAAATACAGACGATAAACGAGTATTCATTGGACAAATATATTATACTAGAACTGACGTGCGATTACATTTTCACGCAGTTTGGGTGCATAGATCCTGAGAAATCAGTACCCAGAACAACCACCTCTGGCCGTAATAACAGCTTTGGTACGCCTGAGCATTGAGTCAAACAGAGCTTGGATGGCGTGTACAGGTACAGCTGCTCATGCAGCTTCAACACGATACTACAGTTCATCAAGAGTAGTGACTGGCGTATTGTGACGAGCCAGTTGCTCGGCCACCTTTGACCAGACGTAATCAATTGGTGAGAGATCGGGAGAATGTGCTGCCCAGGGCAGCAGTCGAACTTTTTCTGTATCTAGAAATGCCCGTACAGGACCTGCAACATGCGGTCGTGCCTTATCCCGCTGAAATGTAGAGTTTCACAGGGATCGAATGAAGGGCAGAGCCACGGGTAGTAACACAACTCAAATGTAACGTCCACTGTTGAAAGTGCCGGCAATGCGAACAAGAGGTGAGCGAGACGTGTAACCAAGAGCACCCCATACCATCACGCCGGGTGATACGCCAGTATGGCGATGACAAATACACGATTCCAATGTGCGTTCACCGCGATGTCACCAAACACGGATGCGACCATCAAGATGCTGTAAACAGAACCTGGATTCATCCAAAAAAATGACGTTTTGCCTTTCGTGCACCCAGGTTCGTCGTCGAGTACACAATCGAAGGCACTCCTGTCTGTGATGCAGCGTCAAGGGTCACCGCAGCCACCGTCTCCGAGCTGATAGTCCATGCTGTTGCAAACATCGTCGAACTGTTCCTGTAGATGGTTGCAAACGTCCCTATCTGTTGACTCA
Source organism: Schistocerca gregaria (assembly GCF_023897955.1). Taxonomy (NCBI): domain Eukaryota; kingdom Metazoa; phylum Arthropoda; class Insecta; order Orthoptera; family Acrididae; genus Schistocerca; species Schistocerca gregaria. Next base: position 930,221,203 of record NC_064922.1, read on the forward strand.
GGGATCGAGTCGTGGCTGCACGATCCGTTACAGCCATGCGGAGAAGATGCCTATAATCTCGACTGCTATTGCAACATTAGATCTTGAGTGAATCGGAAATCTCTAAACGAGTTTACTAATTTTTTCCGGCTTTCTATTTCTTTTTTAATAAATTAACGGTTCAAATTTTCCACAGTTTGGAGGACATAATTTTGGACTAAATATGCAGTGAAGTGATAAACAGACTGCGGCGGCGCGCTTCTTTCTTTCGCTTTACGACGAACCTGCACCTACCTGTGAACATTGTCTCAGCATATCATCAGTAGTGGAGCCGAGCGAAACCTACTGTACTTCGACGTGAATCAGGCTGCAATTAAAGTCACTAATCTACGTTTCGGGAGAAAGTTTTCACACGAAATGAAAGGTTGAAAATTTTGTCTTCAATTAATACATTCTGAAACTTAGGTGCCAAGACCGTGCTAGTCTTAACACAGTCACTCACAATCCCTTTCACTCACGTTAGCAAGTTTATGGTGTTCCTGAAAACGTAATAGCTACAAAAATATCGATTGGTTTTGATTGAGAATGCTCGCCAAATATTAAATCTGTCGGTACCAAATGCAGTCACAGTTTTTAGCCACCGACCTGTTCAATACGCCACGCGGTTATATGTCTTTTCTCGTCACAAAATTCACTTATAAATTCCGAAATTTCTACACGCCCATCGAAATAATGATGCCGCGCGACGTATATTGCTTTACCATTGGTCAGTTTACTAAACAGCCAATACCAAAACAACATTCTCTCGCATCAATCCGCGCTTTTCACCAATAACCAATTGCAAAATAGTAAACGTAACGACTGCACTTTTTACCGACGTAATTATCTAATATGCTGAAGCTTTGCTTATGCATAAAGTTATTTACTATTATTATTTATACCTGAATTAACTTTCCCTTTGCCATAAACTTACTTTACAAAAATCCCCTTTGTCCATATTCATACTTCTTCGAAATGTTCCCACACTAAATCCTACTACCTAACTCGTTATACAATTATCTTCATATTAACCTTAAATCACACTCACGCATCATTCATACTTCTAAAACACATTTATAACATTTTACATACACAAAAGGCATAATAACACTTTATGAAAATACTAGAACAGTTTATGAAAAGCATTCTATTACTTTAGTGCACTCTAGTGGGCACAAACGAAACTAAAATCACAGTCCCCTTATCCAATACTGTCATCTATCGGCTGATACATAAACTACGTGCGCGTCCAGTCTCGCGTCACCATCTGTCACTATCCAGTCCTGAGACACATCTCCCACTTAACCGCCTCCAAGGCAGGATCGTTATACGACGATACACCTCAAGACCTTAAGCAGGGCGACACCCAGAGTCAAATTCAGAACAAATCTTTCAGTCTTTCAAAATCAAAATCAGAGTCGGATGATAGAAAGACTGTACATTTTGGTCCTTAACTGTATCCTTGATAAGGTGATTAGGGAATTGTGACGAGAAATGGCAGGAACTGGTGAAACATGCCTGGGATGCATACAGAAAGGAATGGATGTAGATATTGATCATTAGAAGAGGCGGCTGGTAAGTCCACTCAACTACAGAGACAAAGCGGCTATAGAGTCTACACGGATTCATCGAGGAAACACATTATACGTATGATGGTCATCGAAACAGGTCCTAGATGGATGACAATAGAAGGAGGAAAAATTTAGAAACTGGAGGAATTCAAAAACCTTGGGGACTAGATAGAAACTGGTCTGGCAGCAAAAGAATCAACGGGGGCACGAATAAAGAGGATGAATTTAGATTACAAATTTGTTGCTCTGGTTGCGCGACTAGAGGACGCTCGAGGTCGCGAGAACGGAGTTTTAAGGAAGAGAGTGGGGCACGGTGGGGAGAGGAGGGAGTAGAGAAGACAGCGGACGCATCAGTATACAATGTATAACACGTCGCAGCAGAGGCGGGTTGTGGACTCGCGCAGCACGTGAGTGAACCATCCAACTTCGAGAGCAGCGGGGCCTGGAGTGGTGCTGTTTAGTGAGGGCGAGACGAGCCACTCCAACTGGCGTCCAGAAAGTTTGGGGGTGTGGAGCTGGAACTACTGCTCCTACATTCATAGTAACATCATCGTCAACTATAGTTCCTGGAAAATTTATCAGCTATTTTGCATAAAATGATTCATGTTGTGTGCAACCTTGAGCGCCTGTGGCTATAAATGCTGCAGTCTCGGGGTATGCCCCTTTGCTGTGTCCTAGTGGGCAGATGTCACTGTCAAGCATTGTGAGTAAAATTAACGAGCCTTGTACATCTGGGCTGATCCTGTTTTGTAACGAGTATCCATTTCAAATGTAGTTAAACTTATTGTGTGCTTAATAACATATAGCTGTGTGACTAACGGCCCGTTTAATTGCCTGTTGTATGGCTGTAGTGGTAGCCCAGTCGCTGTTGTTTCCGATGTTTTTCAAGTTAAATATTTTGGACCGACATACACTAATGAGCTACATTATGACCCCCGATCCACTATCGATATAAACCTGACTAGGAGATAACAGCGTCACCAGGCGAGGAATGACTGCTAGTCATACACGCTCAAGGTGCATGTAGTATCAACGAGCTTGCTGTCCGTGTGTAGAACGGGGAAGACCCGCGATATATATGAGTTTAGCCGAGGCAGACTGTGATGGCCCGGAGGCTCAGCATGAGCATATCTGGAACTGCACGACTTGTCAGGTGTTCGAGGAGTGCTGTGGTGAGTGTCTTCAACGTGTGGTGAAACCAAACGGTTGAGCGACCACCGCTCATTACAGATGTCGAACGTCGTAGGCTGGGCAGACTGGTAAAACAGGACATACGACGAACTGCAGCGGAAAAAACATCAGACTTTAATGCTGGGCAGAGAGCAACTGTCTCTGAACACACAGTGCACTGAACACTCCTAACAATGGTTCTCCCCAGCTGACGACGCATGCATATGTCAATGTTAACGCCACATCTGCAACTACGACTGAAATGGACACGTGACCATCTGCACTGGACGTTGGCACAGTGGCAGAGCGTTGGATAGCCTGAAGAATCCCGGTAACATCCTCATCATGCCGATAGGGGGGAGGGGGGGGGGGGAATCTGTCATCTTACAGGGGAACACCTCCTTGACGCCTGGACTTCAGGACGGAGAAAAACTGGCGGCGGCTCAACTATGGTCTGGAGAACATACACGTGGGCACCCATGGGATCAGCAGAGTTCCTGCTAGGCACCATGACGGCCAAGGAGTATGGTACACTTGCTGCAGGCCACGTACACCCCTCCAAGACGATCATGTTTCCCGACAGCAATGGAAATTTTTCAAAGAGATAATGTGCCATGTCGGAGTGATTTGAAGAATTCCAATTGATGTGCTGGTCTCCTAACTGGTCAGATCTGAACCCGATCGAACACATCTAGGATGTGGCTGAACGTGACGTCAGATCTAATCGCCCCCCTCCTAGGAATTTACGGAAACTAGGTGACTTGTGTGTGCAGCTGTGGTTCCAACTCTCTCCAGCGACCTACCAATGCCTCATCGCTTCCATGTCAAGACGTGTCTCCGCTTTTATGAGTGCCAAAATTCGATATACCGGCTATAAGGTACGTAGTTATTTTATTCTGGCTAATCAGTGTAGGCCGGAGAACTGCTTTAGAAAAAGGAAATTTTGTTTAATATGTGAGTGGCTACAGCCGCATAGTTGAAATATTCTCTTTCACTATTCTTACAGACATCTTTAACTTCTTCTGATAGTACTGCCTAATGCGTTGTTTTAAATTTGTGGCGGTAAAATGTTATATGTGTAGCCTCCAGTCGCACCTATATGTTTAAAGCGCTATCGTTGAATGCTTTTAAAACCTTCCGCCTGTTACGCTACAGGATTTGAGGACTCATTCACTGACAAGTCGTAACCTTGTATCTGATTAAGTACCAAGCAGCTGTGACTGCTGGACTTACGTGTAACGAGGTATGTCGTCAGCGCTGAAGGCAATAGTAATTGAAAGTATTGTTTAATGTGCTGTGTCGGTCGGGGTCTATGGTAAACGCATTGGTAAATGCACTGGAGAATTTAAAGACGGCTAACCTACGAGTTAAACTTAAAATGTAATCTGTTTCTATAAGCTGCATCTGTAGTTTGAAATTCCAAACGGTTAGTTCAGATCCAGATTGTGAATTCAGAGGTGGCTAAGGGCCGTGTTAAACTCCATCCTTTGTCTGTTTGCGCAATTTTTAGAGTATTGGTAAATTTATCTTATTTTATATCGTATGTAGTCTGCTATTTAAGTGGCTACTGACGATTCAAAAAGTCGAGTTAAATGTTGTAAGGTGGCTATACACCGATTAAAAGTTTAGTATTGCGAGTGTCGAGTAATCATCCGTAGACAGTTAGACTCTTTGCTTACTTTAATTATTCTAGGGCTTACGCGGTTATTCTTACAGAGCGACTAGTGCCATTTGGAAAACAGAATCATAAACGATTTTTTAGATGAGACTGCTGAGAAATGGGGTGACTATTAAGGTCTTATTGTCGTGTAATTAGTTAGTAACGAAAGGCCAGTTGAATTTGATTTACTTGTGAGACTGTGACATTTATTTCAAAGTTGGCTTGGGCCGTTTGAAACTTAAGAACCCTGATTGCTCAGGTCTTGTTGAATTAAAGCGAACTGTGTTATTACATAATCTCGCTAATGCCAATTGCATGTTGTTTTCTTAATAACGGAGCGCTTTGCTCAATTGCCGAAGTACGATTTTTTCAACAAAGTAAATTTAATTTTCTGTGCCTAGTACCTTTCACTCCAGGAGCCTTGTATCCTGGCTATACCTGATCCAAAGGGTATTGCCAATCCTGGTTCTCATGTTAGGACAAATTCAGGGGGGGGGGGGGGGGGAGGTTTCAAAATTAATTATGAAATGAAGTGATCTTATGGCACTGTTGGCCGGGAGGCACCATTCGGGGGAGTTCGGTCGCCGTATTGCAAGGCCTTCTTGAAGTGACGCCACAACGGCGACTTGCGAGTCAATGATCATGAAAATGATGATGAAGACACACAACACCCAGTCCGCTGCCGGGACTCGGACCCTTGCGTGGTAGGCGGTAACGCTACCGCTACGCTACGAGTGCGGATATTAATTATGAACATCAACAAAACTGAGACATTACCAGACACTGATCCGCACTCAAACCTTACACGAAGCAAAAAGTCTGTACCTTGAAACAACAGAACTTGTGCAACAAATCCGTCTATAATGACGTCACCGCCGAGGGAAAGTTAAAAACTCTGATCTTCCTTCCTTGCTTGTGGAAAGAAGGATTCTCACGAGGATACTGGGACTTCGAGGATCAGGAAACAGTCAATGCAGAAGACGATGTAACTGTGAATGCCTACACTACTGGCCATTACAATTGCTACACCACGAAGATGACGTGCTATAGAAGCGAAATTTAAGCGACAGGAAAAAGATACTGTGATATGCAAATGATTAGCTTTTCAGAGGATTTACATAAGGTTGGCGCCGGTGACGACACCTACAACGGGCTGACACGAGGAAAGTTTCCAACCGATTTCTCTTACACAAACAGTAGTTGACAGGCGTTCCCTGGTGAAACGTTGTTGTGATGCCTCGTCTAAGGAGGAGAAATGCGTACCATCACGTTTCCGACTTTGATAAAGATCGGATTGTAGCCTATCGCGATTGCCGTTTATCGCATCGCGACATTGCTGCTCGCGTTGGTCGAGATACAATGACTGTTAGCAGAATATCGAATCGGTGGGTTCAGGAGGGTAATACGGAACGCCGTGCTGGTTCCCAACGGCCTCGTATCACTAGCAGTCGAGATGAGAGGCATCTTATCCGCTTGGCTGTAACGGATCGTGCAGCCACGTCTCGATACCTGAGTCAACAGATGGAGTCGTTTGAAAGACAACAACCATCTGCACGAACAGTTCGACGACGTTTGCAGCAGCATGGACTGTCAGCTCGGAGACCATGGCTGCGGTTACCCTTGACGCTGCATCACATACAGCAGCGCCTGCGATGGTGGACTCAACGACGAACATGGGTGCACGAATGGCAAAACGTCATTTTTTCGTATGAATCCAGGTTCTGTTTTCAGCATCACGATGGTCGCATCCGTGTTTGGCGACATCGCAGTGAACGTACATTGGAAACGTGTATTCGTCATCGCCATCGCCATACTGGCATATCACCCGGCGTTATGGTATAGGGAGGCATTGGTTACACGTCTCTATCACCTCTCGTTCTCGTTGATGGCACTCTGAACAGTGGACGTTACATTTCAGATATGGTACGACCCGTGGCTCTACCCTTCATTCGATCCCTGCGAAACCCTACATTTCAGCAGGATAATGCACGACCGCATGTTGCAGGTCCTGTACGGGCCTTTCTGGATACAGAAAATGTTCGACTGCTGCCCTGGTCAGCACATTCTCCAGATCTCTCACCAGCTGAAAACGTCTGGTCAATGGTGGCCGAGCTATTGGCTCGCCCCATACGGCAGTCACTACTCTTGATGAACCGTGGTATCGTGTTGAAGCTGCGTGGGCAGCTGCACCTGTACGCGTCTTCCAAACTCTGTTTGACTCAATTCCCAGGCGTATCAAGGCCGTTATTACGGCCAGAGGTGGTTGTTCTGGGTACTGATTTCTCAGGATCTATGCATCCAAATTGCGTGAAAATGTAGTCACATGTCAATTCTAGTATAATATATTTGTCCAATGAATACCCGTTAATCATCTGCATTTCTTCTTGGTGTTGCAATTTCAATGGCCAGTAGTGCAGATAGAAAGAGGAGGAGACATCCTTTGAATGGACCATGAGAGGATGACAAATCAGCTAATATTGTTTCTTGTTAACATGAGAACCAAAGTACGCTGCGTCCAAGAGGTACAAAGGTGTTTGGAAGAAATAGAAACACAGGAAACATAGCTTCGCAACAGGGTGACACTCAGGTCAAAAATTCAGTCTGTCGTCGGTTTCCAGGACGGAATTAGACAAAGGGCAATATTATCACAGTATTATCAAAGTGTAGATGCAGTGGTAGATGTGTTTCAGCTGCGTGATTGTTGGCTGGGAGGAACTCGGCGAGACTGCAGTCTTGCCGGGACCCGCACGCTGGCAGCCTCCTTGGGTCCGCTGGCTCGCCGGACCCGGAGAGACCGCCCCTGCCCCTCGCGAGTCGTAAGCAAATCAACCCCTGCGGCCCTCAGCGGGAACAATAAACGGCCCGAGCAGGAGCGTCCGTGCGCCGAGAGGTCCGCCAATCGATCTCTTAATGTATTGCCTCAATCCCCCAGATGAGGGGGAGCCTGCGCGCAAACAAAGCCCGGGAAAAAAGCCGTTTACCCTGAAACGAACGTCCGCCGTCCCACGCCTCCGAGACTCCGCCAGGCCCCGCTCCGGCGACGGAGCTGCTCTCTCGTTATTTAACGGCTCTGCAGGCGTCGATGGATCGCTTTTAAAACGGCCGCTACGGCCTCTTTTTTACGGTTGTCGTCGTCGCCGGCGGATTCAGTTAAGAGACACCCTAAACAGTGAGCAATATGTTCTGAGGCGCTCCAGAAGACGGCGTGTTCCTTCCGTCTCCTGTCCGCTCGCTTTTACTTTAATGTCCTTGTCCAGGCAGGGCGCAGAGTGGTAACGACTACTCTTAACAGCACTCGCCGTAAACGAACGCTTTGTGGGTGGCAGCACCGCGAGACGTTTCTGCCACACGCAGTGCCACACCTTGACGTAACCAGAGCGCTTCTGGATAGACTTGTGACGAACTGTCCTTCAATGCGACTGTCTTAAAACGAGTACGCCTTGGCATACATTCGCGTCATCATCTCCATTTCCTTAACTCGGACACTACATTCCGAGATTTTGCATCACGGTTAGTATCTAATTATACACTGTCCAGTCACATTAATGAGACAGAAATGTTGCTGTCCATGCATCAGCACGGCTTTAGAAAACATCGCTCCTCCGAAACGCAACCCGCCCTTTTTTCACGTGATATCTTGCGAAGCATGGATGAAGCGTATCAGACCGATGCCATATTCCTTGACTTCCGGAAAGCGTTTGACTCGATGTCCCACTGCAGACTCCTAACTAAGGTACGAGCATGTGGGATTGGTTCCCAAGTATGTCAGTGGCTCGAAAGCTTCTTAAGTAATAGAACCCAGTACGTTGTCCTCATTGGTGAGTGTTCATCGGAGGTGAGGGTATCATCTGGAGTGCCCCAGGGAAGTGTCGTAGGTCCGCTGTTGTTTTCTATCTACGCAAATGATCTTTTGGATAGGGTGGATGGCAATGTGAGGCTGCTGCTGATGCTGTGGTGTACGCGAAGGTGTTGTCGTTGAGTGACTGTAGGAGGATACCAGATGACTTGAACAGGATTTGTGATTGATGTAAATAATGGCAGCTAACTCTAAATATGGATAAATGTAAGGTAATGCAGATGAATAGGAAAAAGAATCCCATAATGTTTGAACACTCCATTAGTAGTGTAGCGCTTGACACAGTCACGTCGATTAAATATTTGGGCGGAACATTTCAGAGCGATATGAAGTGGGACAAGAATGTAATGGCAGTTGTGGGGATGGCGGATAGTTGTCTTCGGTTCATTGGTAGAATTTTGGGAAGATGTGGTTCATCTGTAAAGGAGACCGCTTATAAAACACTAATACGACCTATTCTTAGTACTGCTCGAGCGTTTGGGATCGCTATCATGTCGGATTGAGGGAGGACATAGAAGTAATTCAGAGGTGGGCTGCTAGATTTGTTACTGGTAGGTTTGATCATCACGCGAGTCGAACTCGGGTGGGAGTCTCTGGAGGAAAGGAGGCGTTCTTTTAGTGAATCGCTACTGAGGATATTTAGAGAACCAGCATTTGAGGCTGACTGCTGTACAATTTTACTGCCTCCGACTTACATTTCGCGGAAAGACCACAAAGATGAGATAAGGGAGATTAGGGCTCGTACAGAGGCATATACGCGGTCGTTTTTCCCTCGTTCTGTTTGGGAGTGGAACAACTAGTTGTGGTACGATGTACAATCCACGACGCAATGTATGGTGGATTGTGGACTACGTTTGTAGATGTAGATGTAGATTCAGATGAATGTGACAACCTGTCAAAATGCTCAATAAACACCTGCGAGATTGTGGAAAGTAGCGGCAGGGATGTGGTGCCATGCTGGCTCCAGCTGCGCTAGGTTTCTCGGTTGATAATCCATGGCGCGGACAGCTTTACCGGGGTGGCCCCACAGATTCTCCATTGGGTTCAGATGCAGGTTATTTGGTGGCTAAATGGTTCAAATGGCTTTAAGTACTATAGGACTTAACATCTGAGGTCATCAGTCGCCTAGAACTTAGAACTACTTAAACCTAACTAACCTAAGGACATCACACATCCATGTCCGAGGCAGGATTCTAACCTGCGACCGTAGCAGCAGCGCAATGCCGGACTGAAGCGCCTAGAACCGCTCGGCCACAGCGGCTGGCAGTAACAGCTAGCCCAACTAACATTCAAATAGTTAAAAATCGATGTCTAAGATTAATCCTAAGAGCTCCAAGATGAGCATGAATCCGCTACTTACACGAGGAACTTAATACGGAAGTAATCATGGATAATATTAAGAACAATACACGGAAGCTGTTGCGAAAAACTGACTGCTCAGACCAACTAAATGATATATAAAGTACACAGGAACTGTGAACCCAGAAAGGTGGCACAAAATATGAGTACCTGGCCAGCCGTCGGGGATTTCTATATCACGCAAAAATATTTTGCCACCATCTAGATTTGCAAAAAAAAAGAAAAAAAAGGTAAATTAAGGAGAGGACAATGTCATTTTAACATCCTCAGCATATCAAACTGAATTCTGATTCTGATGAAATAAACTAAGCCGGCCGGTGTGACCTCGCGGTTCTAAGCACTTCAGTCTGGAACCGCGTGACTGCCAGGGTCGCAGGTTCTGTTCCTGCCTCGGGCATCGATGTCCTTAGGTTAGTTAGGTTTACGTAGTTCTAAGTTCTAGGGGACTGGTGACCATAGAAGTTAAGTCCCATAGTGTTCAAAGCCATTTGAACTAATATGAGTACCAAGTGCGATCAAGGAAGACCCGATATAGAGGTAAATAAAAGCAGTAAACACCACGTGAGCAGGTCTTCAGGTCGTGAGACGAAAGGTCCTGTTAAAGTTTCAATAATGTTAAAGTATAACGCAGCACAAAATGTAGGAAGTCCAGTCTTTGACGAAGACAGCACTTACAGATACCATTATAAGAAAGTAACAACAATTGTTCGATATAACACATCTGTTCGCTTGTTGCTTGTTGTGCATTAACTGAAGCGGTCACTATGGCTGAGCGGTTCTAGGCACTTCAGTCTGGAACCGTGCGACCACTACGGTCGCAGGTTCGAATCCTGCCTCGGGCATGGATGTGTGTGATGTCCTTAGGTTAGCTAGGCTTATGTTTTAAGTTCTAGGGGACTGATGACCTCAGATGTTAAGTCCCGTAGTGCTCAGAGTCATTTGAACCATTACCTAAATTCACTGTTCAGCCAGAACATTATAACCACCTACCTAATAGCCGGTTTGTCCACCTGTGGCATGGATAACAGCGGCGACACATCCTGGCATGGAAGCAATGATGCCTAGGTAGCTTGCTGGATGGAGATGCCACCACATCTGCACGCGCAAGTCAGTTAATTCCCGTAAAACCCTGGGAAGGGGCTATGTGCTCTGACGCCATGTGTTCGATCTAGTTCAGATTTGATGAGTTGGGACTCGCCACTGTGTTCCTCGAACCATTCCATCACACTTCTGGCCTTGCAAGATGGCGCATTATCTTACTGAAGAATGATACTGCCTTCAGGAAACATGGTGGTCATGAAGGGCTGTACGTAATCCACAACCAGTTTACGATACTCTTTGCCCGTTATGGTGCCTTGTAACGGCTCCATTGGGGCCATGGATGCCCAGATCAGTGTTCCCCAGAGCAGAATGAGCCGCCGGCAGCTTGTGTCTGTCCCGCAGTAGAGGTGTCAAGGAGGTGTTCCCTTGAAAGACGACGTATTCACGCCTTCCCGTCGGTATTATGGAGAAGGTATGGGTATTCACCGGACCATGAAACGCTCTGACACTGCGCCAACTTCCAGTGCCGATGGTCACGTCCCCATTTCAGTCATAGTTGCCAACGCCGTGGTGTTAACATTGGCACATCCATGGGTCGTCAACAGCGGAGGTCCATCGTTAGGAGTGTTCTGTGCACTGTGTCTTCAGACACACTTGAACTCTGTCCAGCATTAAAGTCTGATGTTAGTTCCTCCGCCGTTCGCCGCCTGTCCTGCCAAACCTGTGACGTTCGACATCGGTAATGAGGGGTGGCGGCCCAATCCCATGACGCTTGGATGTGGTTTCACCTTGGTTTCGCCACATATTGAAGATACTCACCACAATACTCCTCGAACATTCGAAAAGTCGTGCAGTTTCCGAAATGCTTATGTCGAGCCTCCAGGCCATCACAGTCTGCCCTTGGACAAACTCAGATAGATCGCGCGCCTTCCCCATTCTACACACGGACAGGACGATCACTAATACGACAGTTCTGATGGTACAACTGATATGCTGTGTGTTGTAATTGACTTCAGATCTGGTTACAAACGTACAGTGATCAGCCAGAACATTATGACCACCGACCTACTATCGATATAAACCCGTCCTGGCCATAGCAGGGTTACCTGGAGAGGAATGATTGCTAGTCAGACACACGCACGATATTACATGCACCGTGCATGTGTCTGACCAGCAATCATTCCCCGCCAGGTGACGCTGCTTTCGCCTGCACGGGTTTATATCGGTAGTAGGTCGGTGGTCGTAATGTTCTGGCTGATCAGTAAATGTTTGCAGCCACATATTAAGTAATTTACAATACACAGCAAATCAGATCTACTAGCATAACTGTCTAACATTACGAAAAGTCCACAGGTGTCGGTGTTGTGCATCTGAGTGTATTTTGAATACATTGTTGCCGCCGAAGTAAGGGTATGGGGGGGGGGGGGGGGGGGCAAGACGTGAAACGGACAACGGACCGACTTGGAGCAGGAGAATCACCACAGGACATTTTAACTTGCACTGTCTATTCTTTTACAAATAAATTCATAAAGCTTTGTCAGCGTGAACAGGAAGGATTCAGGATTCACGCTCATAGCAGAGGAAGTTCAAAAACATAACAAAACAATTTTTTTTCACATGTGAAATTTCATCATTTTTTCACTTGGTACTGGCTGCATTTGTTGCTGTAGGTACACTTTTCTTCATAAGTAAGAGATATTCTTCGATGAATTTTGCACAGCATACAAACCATACTTACAGGTGTATGAAACACTAGAATTTCCCAAATCCGTTAAAAACTGTGATAAAAATTCAGATAATTAACTATAAAATTCTGGTTATATGTAAACACGAAGTTTAAAGGGTAACAGCCCATTCATTTTTCCATAGATAAAATAAATTCTAGGGTTTCATACACCTGTATGTATGGTTTGTAGGCTGTGGAAAATGCATCTAAGAATCTTATGAAGAAAAGTGTACCTATAGCAACAAATGCAGCCAACAGTAAGTGAAAAAATCATGAAATTTCACTTTTTAAAAAATATTATTTTTTCGTGTTTTTGAACTTCCAATGCTGTGAGTGTGAATCCTGAATCCTTCCTGGTCATGCTGACAAAGTTTTGTGAATTTATTTGTAAAAGTATAGACAGTGCAAATTAAAATGTCGTGTGGTGCCTCTCCTTCTCGAAGTCGGCCCGTTTGACGTCCTACCCCGCTTAAGTGGCGGGGAAATTCTACGAGTAGTGGGTAAGTAAAAGAAAGGCAAAAGAACGCCGAAAACAGTTCGACACGGAGGGCATTCCAGTAGACGGAATGGCTGGCGTGGTCTCACGCCAGCAGTGAAATCAAGAGTTGGCGCACAGCTCTGGACGCGTCGGGCGCCTTACATCCAGATGAGGCGCCGAGCGCCGAGCCGGCGTTATTGTGCTGCCAGGGGGTCATTGTCCTGGGCGCGCGCTTTTCTGTAGCGGCAGGTAGCAGGTACAGCGGCGTGCATCGCACGAGCAACCTCGGCCGTTCTTCAGCCCTGCGCGCTGCGGGCGGTTTCAGAAGAAAGGGCGGCGACACAGTAGGGCAGTACCGTGGCGACTGACAGCGCAACGAACTGTGCTCTGCTCTGCTGCACGGCACATCACCTGCACGCTATAGCTTAGCTGTTAATGTGGTGACATTTATTCGTAAAATTAGATGTATCCTGTTTACATGGATCAGTGTCAGGGCTGCTACTCACCTGCTCTATTCAAACCAGCAAGCTTCTCGAAAACGTACGTAAAGTGAAACACAGCTCTCGCGTGGCATACTGAAAGCCATGATCAAGGTAGACAGATACAGTATTTCTCGATTTCCGGAAATCGTTTGACACAGTATCACACCATCTACATCTACATCCGTACTCCGCAAGCCACCTACGCTTATTATCAAAAACGTTACGACGGAATGGAATAAAAAGTTAAATTTGTGACTGTACTGAGGATTTCATAGCAGGAAGGGCGTAACACGTTTTCTGGGATGGAGGGTCATCGATAGTTATAGAACTAACTCCCTGTGTGTCCCACGTTAATGTCTTGGGACCCATCCTGTTCATGATGTATATTAGCTACCTTCCAAACATTAGTAAACTCAGACTTTTCGGAGATAAAGCACTTATCTACGATGAACTACTACCTGAAAAAGACTACACGAATATCCAGCCGTATCCTGGTAACATTTCAAAGCAGTGCAGAAAGCGGCAACTTGCTTTTAATATTCATAAATGTAAAACTGTGAGCTTCACAAAACTAGAACGTGTAGTATCCTTTAACTACAATGTCAGTGAGTCACAGAATCGCTCAACGGATGCAAATACTTTGAATGCAATAATTTGTAGGGATACGAAACGGAACGATCTCATAGGCTCAGTGTTAGATAAACCAAATGGCTGGTTGTGGTACACTGGTAGAACACTAGGGAAGTGCTATCAGCCCACAAAGGAGACTGCTTCTGCTTGCAAAGCACTCATCTGACTCATCCTAGATAATGCCCAAGCGTACGGGACGTCTACCGTACAGGACTAATAGGGGATACTGGACGTATACAAGAAAGGCCAGCACCAATAGTCACGGGCTTGTTTGACATATGATAGAGAGGCTTAAAAACTGAACTGGCAAATACCTGAAGACAGATGCAAAACGTCCCGTGAAAGCCTAATTGGTAAGTGATGGCTAACAATATAGCCAACCCACCAGGATAATACTAATCACAGCGCTCATAAAGGCCTGTAGTCATTTCTTCTTCCTGCTCTCCATATGTGAATGGAATGGGCGACGGCCTATTAACATATATAATGGGAAGTACCTTCTGGTATGGACTTGACAATGGTGTGGAGAGTATGGATGTAGACGTGGATGTAGACGAAACAGGAAGTACACAGGTTATAAATCAAAAGTTTCAGGATTGATCTCTGGTCGTCCTGGGATTTTAGGTGTCATTTATTGCTTCTTTCAGCACTGTCATTTGTGTCACAAACGCAAAGTTTCATTCTGGTTCGAATTCGATGTTAAAACTGGAGCGTCCCATGTAACTGCTTGGGTAAGTAAGGTTACAGGCCATCGGAAGGCAACAGCGTACCCCCTCCAGTAACTAACTGAGCTCTGAGCTAATATTCATTCCGATTTACGGCAAAGAGGTCACGAAAAATACAATGCCATCTTTTAGAATTCTATATAGCTATGTTTGTAAGTAAAAAATGGTGGTACTACTAAGAAATTTAATTCGACTGATTATAACTGCGAACTTGAAGATGATATAGCGATAAATATCATCTTTTTAAAATCACAACAGATGCAAACATTGCAAAGTAGGTATATTGTTGTTTTTAGGGTTAGCTACGACACTCATACAGACGATAAAATGTGTTTGAGGCGTACAAGATATTACGAGAGAGTGCTGAAAAGTAGTGTCTACGAATTTTTTTATGTGGAAACTGTTAAAGCCTTTTAAATAAAACAAACATTATTAACATTTACATCTGTATTCTTCATATGTGTATATATTTGCAACCCTCTTCCACTAGAGGACTCTGAATTATAGCGTGTATCTTGGCAGTGTGTAACGTAGCTATGTCGGAGCCTGAGAAGCAGCGTGCTGTAATCGAGTTTCGTACTCGAAGAGTTGGTCTAGACATGGGGCTCCCTCTCCTTCACCACGACAATGCCTCACCACACACGAGCGCTGCGACTTCTGCAACAGTTCGACACCTTGGGTCTACTGTCACCGAGCATCCTTCATACAGCTCCGACTTGGTGCCATCCGATTTTCATCTGTTTACAACACTTAAAGAACAACTTCGAGGACTTCACTCTGATAGCGAAGAAGCGGTGGGAGCAGAGGTGAAACTGTGGCCCCGTCAACAAACTGGTCTCTCATTGGGAGAAATGTGTTCGCCGCCAGAGTGACAACGTTGTCAAATAAATACATAGACATGAAGAATGAAAATGTAGAGCGTTAATAACATTTGTTTGATTTAAACAGTACAGATTTTGAAATAAAAATTTCGGAGACATTACTTTTGAGCTCTCCCTCCTGTATTCATAACAGGCGATTGGCAGTGGACTTTCGTTAGTAAACGGAGGCCTGTGAGTGTATTAATCGTTACCATTAATTGCGAACTTTATACCATGAAATGTATAATTAAAAGTTTTACATGTTTGACAATGCTTTTTCGATGGTTGCTATCTTTGGCTGTGCTCAATGGTATAAATACATTTAAGCTACGTAAGACTACATAGACGACACAGACAGATTTCCATGACATGTATGTCAGTTAGTGAAATAATGCGAATTTATTATTTGTATTTTCCTTGTTTATGGAACTTCATATTGGGATCATGTCCTCACGAAAAATGTGTTTTTAAATTAAATAGATATCACGATAACTGTCACTTTCTTATTCCCGTACTGGTATAATGGTACAGTTGTACTATGCCTTCAGAACAGATAATTTATTCACGTAGGTAGTGGTCTAAAACATACTTCCACGACCGATCCTTTAGTACCGATGAATACTCTCGGATCCTCATTAAGTTAGATTAATAGGAAAGAGATGGATGATGATCTTTGGTTTTTAGAGTGCTCAATTGCGCG
The DNA here is from genome assembly GCF_023897955.1 of Schistocerca gregaria. Taxonomy (NCBI): domain Eukaryota; kingdom Metazoa; phylum Arthropoda; class Insecta; order Orthoptera; family Acrididae; genus Schistocerca; species Schistocerca gregaria. The sequence continues at coordinate 930,237,479 of NC_064922.1, forward strand.
GTTACCAGCGCACGTACAAATTCCCAGCCTTTGCTCAGTCAAATCTCGCCACTTTCATGAATAATGATGAAAACAACACAAACACTCAGTTATCTCGCGGCAGGTGAAACTCCCCGTTCTCGGGAAGCGAGAACGCGACCGCGAGACCACGAGGTGCGGACGGAAAGAGATGCTGAGTTCCAACAAAGAATAGGCGCATTTGCTCACGGGATGAAACCGCCACGCAGCTGTCCTCCCATCTCCAGTGGCACACGCTGTAAGAGAAGCGTTGTGCATCACACCGTGATTTGCTGTTAAAATTCCCAGAGCGGACGTTCTTATACATTGCTTTCTCCTGTGGGCGTCTCAAGAAATGAGCGCGACAAGAAAGTCAGCGAAATTAGAGCTCATACGGAGGCTTACTGCCTATCACTCTCTTCACGCTGCAACGGCGTTGCCGCAATGGTAACATAGGTTCCCGTCACACCGTTGAAATAAAGCGCTGTCGGGATTGGCCGGGACATGGATGGGTGACCATACGGCCTGCGGAGCGCTGTTAGCAAGCGGGGTGCACTTAGCACCTGTGAGGCCAGTTGAGGATCTCCTAAACAGAGAAGTGGCGGCTCCAGTGAGAAAAACTGACAATGACCAAGTGATCGTGTGTTGACCACATGTCTCTGCTCAGTGTTACCTATTGGATGAGGGTGGCACGGCGGTCGGTCGCTACCGTTGGGTCTTCCGAGGCCTGTTTGGATGAAGAGTTTATTCCCCTAACGCAACGTCCGAGAAAGGAATGGCGAAGTAAGAGAGAAGTCTTCCGAAGTAAGAGTGATTTCAGGTGTGCCGCAGGGGAGTGTCATAGGACCGTTGCTATTAACAATATACATAAATGACCTCGTGAACAACATCAGAAGTTCACTGAGGCTTATTGCAGATGATGCTGTAGTATATCGAGAGGTTGTAACAATGGAAAATTGTACTCAAATGCAGGAGGATCTGCAACGAACTGACGCATGGTGCAGGGAATGGCAATTGAATCTCAATGTACACAAGTGTAACTTGCTGCGAATACATAGAAAGAAATATCCTTTATCATTTAGCTACAATATAGCCGCTCAGCATCTGGAAGCAGTTAATTGCATAAATTATCTGGGAGTAGGCATTACGAGTGATTTAAAATGGAATGACCATATAAAATTAATCGTCGGTAAAGGAGATGCCAGACTGAGATTCATTGCAATGATCCTAAGGAAATGCAATACGAAAACAAAGGAAGTAGGTTACAGTACACTTAATCGCCCACTGCTTGAATACTGCTCACCGGTGTGGGATCCGTTCCAGATAGAGTTGATAGAAGACATAGAGAGGATCCAACGGAGAGCAGCGCGCTTCGTTACAGGATCATTTAGTAATCGCGAAAGCGTAACGCAGATGATAAACTCTAGTGGAATACTCTGCAAGAGAGACGCTCAGTAGCTCGGTACGGGCTTTTGTTAAAGTTTCGAGAATATACCTTCACCGAAGAGTCAAGCAGTATATTGCTCCCTCTTACACATATCTCGCGAAGAGACCATGAGGATAAAATCAGAGAGATTAGAGCCCATACAGAGACGTACCGACAATCTTCCTTTCCACTATCAATACGAGACATGAATAGAAGGGAGAACCGATATACTCAAAGTACCCTCCGCCACACACCGTCAGGTGGACTGTGGAGTATGGATGTAGATGTAGATAGCTGTCCAGAAATACTGTCCAGCACACACTGTAAAGTGACTTGCGCAACATAGATGTAAATCTTAAACCGAGAAACGGTTACCATTTGTGGTTAATGAAGGGATGTCAACTTCATGACGGGAATCGGACCTGCGCTTTCTCCAGATACAAACCCATTGTCTAGGTACCATTTCTCTACGACTGGGTGCAGTTTCACGGGAGGCTGCCGCATTCTTCCTCCACTGTCACAGAACGTGTCGCACAGATTAGTCCATGCGCTGGCACGCTTCTGTTTCCCTTTGTGCGAGTGTAGCGGCAGCGTTGTGGGAGACAGAGCCTCCTTGCGGTGGCCGTGGGCTCGGGAACGGCCGCAAGTGGGTTAACTGCTCTGTGTCTCGGCAAGTGGGACGCGCGGCGACCCCGATGCTGCAGTGGCAGCAGCTCGCTCCACCCTAACCTAGGCTAGTGTACCGCGCAGCACCGGTAGGAACATCCATCTGGGTGTCTTATTCCACGCTTCTGTATACACTCGTACCTGAGCAGACAAACCCCTCATAGCCGGCCTCTGTGGCCGAGCGTTTCTAGGCCCTTCAGTCCGGAGCCGCGCTGGTGCTACGGTCGCAGGTACGAATCCTGTGCCTCGGGCACGGATGTGTGTGTTGTCTTTAGGTTAGTTAGGTTTAAGCAGTTCTAAGTCTAGGGGACTGGTCACCTCAGATGTAAAGCCGCGTAGTGTATGGAGCCATTTAAAGCCCCTCACATGCTTCTAACATCGTAGTTGGCGATCGGTGATCTCGTTGATCCTCTGGCAATTGGTTGGCAAGGCCGTGTCGCATGCGAATTGGGTGTGCACGACCCAAGGCCATAGAGGAATATCATTGACATACATGACAAGGGCTGGAGACAACGCAGAACCCTGAGGGATGCCGTCTGTAAGGAGCCTGAGGCTAGAACGCTCTCCCTCAATCTTCAGTGGTATACGCCCATTGTGAAAAAAGCTGCCTATGATCTTGAGCCTGCAGTCCGGCAGCAACTGCAAGTTTGCCGTTTGAGTAGTAATTTGTCCCCCCCCCCCCCCTCTCATCGGAAACAGTGGACGTGGGGATGTTTAGGAGTGTGGAAATCTCGCGTACAGGCGTATGACACAAGTGACACCCAACCACCTGACCACGTTCGAAGTCCGTGAGTTCCGCGGAGCGCCCAATTCTACTCTCTCACGATGTCTAATGGCTACTGAGGTCGCTGATATGGAGTACTTGGCAGTAGGTGGGAGCAAAATGCACCTAATATGAAAAAAGTATGTTTCTGGGGGTGTCCGGACACTTTTGATTACACAGTGTAAGAGAAAATCAGGTACGGGAAAAGCAGGAGGTAGGAAAAAATGACACGGGCAAGAGAAGAGGAAACTAAAGAAACTCCAAAGTATAATGAAGGCTTTCACGACCGGATGGTACTGTTGTTGATAATTCTTCCGGGTTACATGGCCTTGCTCCACGGAATTCTTCTATTCCTAACGTTTCGTCCAGTACTACGTTGGACATCCTCAGAGTTATGGCTGGTCCTGCTGAATCCTGCCGACAGGACTCAGCAGGACCAGCCATACCTCTGAGGATCTCCAACGTAGTATTGGACGAAACGTTAGGAATAGAAGAATTCCGTGGACCACGGCCTTGTAACCCGGAAGAATTATCAACAACGAACTCAAGAGTTTGAATGTGCTTTCCAGAACTCGACGCATTAGCGGACACAAGGGTGCGTCAATTGGCGAGAGGCACGTTAGCACCTGTCTCAGGCCGCGGTGGGAGTTGTCAACGGCGGGTGCCGCTACGTGAGTGAGCGGTGACGCCGAGGTTCTAAGTGTATGGGACGCCGGTAGCGGTGCTGGCGTGTGGTGGGCCTCGCTTCCTCCGGGAACGCACGGGTCAGCGAACCGCAGCGAGCACGCAGTTAGGATTACCAAACCCGTGGGAGCGCCGGCACTCTGCAGGAAGCCGTGACGTAAGCGGCTCTAATTACCTGCGTGTCCGTAGCGAACCTCAGCGGAATATGCCAGCGTCTGACTCCAAAAGACTCCTGCACAAGCTGGATGAAGAACAACAAGAAGAAGATTTTTTGCTGCTGTATCGCATTTGTAGAATGGGTCTTTTCGGACCCAGGCATTGATCCCCTGCGGGTAGGTGAAGTGGAAAATTTTTGCTTTTCGCGAGTGTGTTTGGGGGCAAGAAAACACGAAAGATAAATTAAAGGCTGCATTAGGCTTTATTTGAATCCTTGGCATTATACACTAAAAATAATCACTGTAAAGCAATTATATTTCGGGAACACGTTTGTCTAGGTAACACATTGAAGGTCACAGGTTAATGTTCCAAAACATTGGAAATAGGCACAGTCATCCCCGTTTTCAAGAACGGACGTCGAACAGATATTCAGAACTATACACCTATATCTCTAACGTCGATCAGTTATAGAATTTTGGAACACGTATTATGTTCGAGTATAATAACTCTTCTGGAGACTAGAAATCTACTGTGTAGGAATCAGCATGGATTTCGAAAAAGACGATCGTGTGAAACACAGCTCGCGCTATTCGACCATGAGACTCAGAGGGCCATAGACACGGTTTTTATACTGTTCCCCACAGTCGTTTAATGAATAAAGTAAGAGCATATGGACTATCAGACCAATTGCGTGATTGGATTGAAGAGTTCCTAGATAACAGGACGCAGCATGTCATTCTCAATGGAGAGAAGTCTTCGGAAGTAAGAGCATTTCAGGTGTGCCGCAGGGGAGTGTCGTAGGACCGTTGCCATTCACAATGTACATAAATGACCTTGTTGATAACAACGGAAGTTCACTGAGGGTTTTTGTGGATGGTGCTGTAGTATATCGAGAGGTTGTAACAATGGAAAATTGTACTCAAATGCAGGAGGATCTATAACGAATTGACTCACGGTACAGGGAATGGCAACTGAATCTCAATGTAGACAAGTGTAATGTGCTGCCAATACATACAAAGAAATATCCTTTATCATTTAGCTACAATATAGCAGCTCAGCATCTGGAAGCAGTTAATTGCATAAATTATCTGGGAGTAGGCATTAGGAGTGATTTAAAATGGAATGACCATATAAAATTAATCGTCGATAAATCGGATACCAGACTGAGATTCATTGCAATGATCCTAAGGAAATGCAATCCGAAAACAAAGGAAGTAGGTTACAGTACACTTGTTCGCCCACTGCTTGAATACTGCTCACCGGTGTGGGATACGTTCCAGATAGGGTTGATAGAAGACATAGAGAGGACCCAAAGGAGAACAGCGCGCTTCGTTACAGGATCATTTAGTAATCGCGAAAGCGTTACGGAGATGATAGATAAACTCCAGTGGAAGACTCTGCAAGAGAGACGCTCAGTAGCTCGGTACGGGCTTTTGTTGAAGTTTCGAGAACATACCTTCACCAAGGAGTCAAGCAGTATATTGTTCCCTCCTACGTATATCTCGCAAAGAGACCACGAGGATAAAATCAGAGAGATTAGAGCCCACGCAGAGGCATACCGACAGTCTTTCTTTCCACGAACAATACGTGACTGGAATAGAAGGGAGAACCGATAGAGGTACTCAAGGTACCCTCCGCCACACACCGTCAGGTGGCTTGCGGAGTATGGATGTAGATGTAGAGAATTTAAGCTCGTGATATGCCATTGCAAATGTGAAGTGCTGGTACAATAATAACAGGTGTAGCCACTAGAGCATACAAACGTACATGCACTATGACGGGTGACGGCTGTCAGTTTACGGGATGAAGTTCCATGCCTGTTGCACTTGGTTGGCCAATGCGGGGACGGTTAACGCTGTTTGTGGGTGAAGCTGGAGTTGTCGTCCGATGATGTGCCACATCTGCTCGATTGTAGATCTGGTGATCGACAGGCCAAGCAACATGTTAACACCTTGTAGAGACAGTGGTATGTGGACGAGCGTTATCCTGTTGGAAAACACGTCCAGGAATGCTATCCATGAATGGCAGCACTACAGGGTGAATCACCAGGCTGAGGTACAAATTTGCAGTCAGGGTGCCTGGGATAACCACGACAGTGCTCCAGCAGTCATACGAAATCCCACCTCGGACTGTAGGTGTGGGTCCAGTTTTCCCAGCACGCAGACACGTTGGCTGACCAACACAGTCATCAGTGGCACCCAGGCAGAATCACAGAACCATCTTTTATCAGTAGACCTCCTCCTTGCCTCGCAAGCTCTCGCTTGATGCCAATGAAGTCGTAAATGGCGGTGGTTTGGGGTCAGTGGAATGCATGCTGCAGGGCGTCTGGCTCGGAGCTGTACTTGGAATAAAACCAATCTGTAACAGTTCGTCATGTCCCAGTGGTGACAACTGCTACTCACATTGCTGCTGCACCAGAGTCGTACGCTGAACGAGGTGGTCTTTCCCTCTCGGCATTGCCACGTGGCCGTCTGGAACCCAATCTTTTCGCGACCGTATGTTCTTTTGATCACTGCTGTCAGCAGTCATGTACAGTGTCTACGTTTCTGGTAAGTCTTTCTAGAATATCGCAGAACGAACATCCAGCTTCTCGTAGCCCAATTACAAGACCTTGACTTCTTGACTAGCATCAACTTTCCACGTCCAATGCCCACTCTTATGAGACTGGCGCGAAATCTGAGTGTACATCATCTTTCAGATGTAGAAACACGCGTACCAATTTTCGTTCATGTCGCACAACCCCTTCCTTATGTTGCGATTTTTTCCTCCGTAGATGAATGATCGGTACGGTTGACTGCCATGTGATGGACCCCGGTTTGACTCTCGCTACTGCTAGGTATGTCCCCTTGGTGGGAGAACTGGAACAGGCCGCACTCAGCCTCGTGATATCAGCTGAGGTGCTGCACGTTGGTTATAATTGGACTTTCGCTAACTAAGCCACTGTAGACGAAACACTTTTTAACGCGTGGGTACCGAAATTTGTGTTCAGACCGTGTGGTGCATGATTTTCGTCTTTAGTAGCGTTAGTGTGGAGATTTGCCGTTAAGCACCGTTACTCATACTGCGGCGTAAGGCTGAAACACAAGCGTCAGTGTGCACTACAGTTGAAGACAGTCAACATGGATCTGGCCAAGGTGAGCAGGACTTTAGTCGTAAAGCTGTTTTATCAAATTAACAGCAACAGCGCTGCTGCTCTTCACCAATATCGACGCATAAAGGAATACAGAGACGTTCTCTTTCTGCACCGGGGTTGGAGAACATAGTTCGGAAGTTCGAATTAACTGACGATTTGGGAATGGTTCGTGGGAGAATCCCGCTCCCAATTGCACCACAAATAGTGCGCGAAGTTACTCTTGGAAACTGAAAATTTTTGGTAAGTTCTATGGGACCAAACTGCTGAGGTCATCGGTCCCTAGGCTTACCCACTGCTTAATCTAACTTAAACTAACTTAGGCTAAGGACAATACACACACCCATGCCCAAGGGAGGAGAAGTTACTCTTGCTATACAGGACATAAAATCTCGTCTGAGGCTTGCGATCATTTTTATGTTAATAATTAGCAACCAATGCTGTACAATCGCAATAAAGTCATGACATGTTCAATTACGTGTGGCCTGATCATCAATCGCGAATGGCGGCATATCACGCCGGCAGCTGTGGCCGAGCTGTTCCAGGCGCTTCAGTCCGAGACTGCGCAGCTGCTACGGTCTCAGGTTCGAATCCTGCCACGGGCATGGATGTGTGTGATGTCCTTAGGTTAGTTAGGTTTAATTAGTTGTAAGTCTAGGGGACTGATGACCTCAGACGTTAAGTCCCATAGTGCTCAGAGCCATTTAAACCATTTGGCATGTAACGGATGGCTCCAGCTACCACTAAATCTTCTGGTGACTCCGAGGGTGTCACGTACACTATCGTTTTCATGTGCACCCGTAAATTAAAATCGAGAAGTGACAATTTGCGGTGCAACCGCCTTCCTTGGGATAATAATAACTGTAGGAAAAATGAAGTCTTTATGAATATTAGTTTTGATGAAGGTAGCGAAATAAAAGTTCTTGAAATTGGACGTGTGTAACTCAGACTATTCAAAAACAATTGTTGGCCTGAACGCCACTGCACTTAATTCTTTGTGTAAATTTCGTAAATGAGGGAAGGGCTAGAGAACACCATGATTCTCTAATAACATTAAAGGCCAAAAAGTGACTGGGGTGTACTAGATTTAGTACACCGAATTTTGTTTGTTTCTTGGCTTGATGTTACGTCACACAGTACCGTTCAAAATCTTAGACTGTACTGGCCCATTTCGGGCAATTTCTCGCAAGTCTTTCATACATTCGCTGACGGAAGGAACAGTGTTAAATGTAGTAATTTCGTTAAGTACAATTACACAAGTTGTTCAAAATTACATCAAATGTTATCGTTACAATTGAAATACTTGAAACAGGATACAAGGTCAAATGTATATCTGTCGCTTTTATGGAAAAATAAGTGAAATTATTCAAATAAATAAATTTGATTACATTTTTGCTAACTACACTGAGGCTACATCATCCCGAGTATTCCTACCAACTTTCCTGCTCCAAATATGAGTACATTATTATTTAATGTAGCCTGAATTCAATATATGATACAGTATGCTAAATCAACCCTTTTTTACGTTGTTAATTTAGTTTCCTTTTGCGAATTGGAATAATTAATTAGATGTCGTTATCTTAAACAGTATTAAAGCAAGACGACAGTATGACAAAGAGACTTGTTACGGGTTCCTAACATTATAGAATACAGCATATATAAAATAAATGTTCAAGAACTGTCTGTGATAAATAATACACCTTAACTATCAAAAATTTTTAAGGTGAATGATTTTGAAAACTGGTGAAGTGGGAGGTATGTACCCCGCAAACCTAACTGGATCCATGTTTTCATGTGAGTCTAGGATTTTCACAGAAAGTTCTAAAATTATGGAATGACATTATCAGGATGGAAAGCATGGAAAAAGTGTAACAAATCCGTATCAAAACATATTTTTTTCTCCTGACAATGGAAAACGTGAAATATCGTACACGACCTTTCAACATAACATTTGAAGATGACTTTGACACACCGGACACAACTGTTTTCTACGTTCTGTGAAGTTTCCTATGGAATGTACGACCCAATATTAGAAACTTCGTGCAAAGCAGCAGAACTACTGAGGTGCGTAACAGTTTTTCAAGACGACGTCTCTGAGGCATAACAAAATACGATTACTTAGGTCGGACATTATGGAAAGGAGAAGACGGTGATTTGATCGGATTTTCGTCAAACAGTCGCTCTATAAATACTCACCTCCCCAGTTTGATCCCTCAGAGTTTTCTATACATCTAGCCTGTAGGCTGCAGTATTTTTCTACAAGTTCCGAAAGCACCTCGCTATACGCTAGCATTAGACATATGTGATACGTTGACGCCCCAACGCTCGAAACTGCGTATTGCTTGAGCGGGACAATATTTGTCCCGTCAACCGCGAAATGGTTAAAAAGTTTATACAGGCTGCTGACCCATATTACAAGAATAAAAGAGAGTGGTTGGTTAGAAATCTCCTCTGGTCATTATATCGTGTCAAGTTGTAGCTCTACTCAAGCTCTTATACTAGTATAGTGTCAACTTCACAAGGTTCTTTGTATCAGGTTTGTTTCTGATATTCTGATCAGAGGCAGTGCCCTATTACAAGCGACTTGTTGTCATTTAGCAGCCTGAAACGAAGCATTGTTACGACTGTACTCTAGCAGCCGCTATAGCTGGTTCCCGCCGCCACTGCCTCAGTATCGTTCTTTACTTTCACTGAGCCATTTGACCGTGTTTGTGATTGCTACATTGCTCTAGATAATTAACTGCCTTAACATTGTTGTTGTTACTGTGGTCTTCAGTCCAGAGATGATTTGATGCAGCTCTCCATGCTACGCTATCCTGTGCAAGCTTCTTCATCAGACAGTACCTACTGCAACCTACATCTTTCTGAATCTGCTTACTGTATTCATCTCTTGGTCTCCCTCTACGATTTTTACCCTCCACGCTGCACTCCAGTACTAAATTGGTGATCCCTTGATGCCTCAGAACATGCCCTACCAACCAATCCCTTCTTCTAGTCACGTTGTGCCACAAATTTCTCTTTTCTCCAACTATGTGCAATATTCCCTCATTAGTTATGTGATCTACCCATCTAATTTTCACCACATTTAGAAAGCTTCTATTCTCTTCTTGTCTAAACTATTTATCGTCCACGTTTCACTTCCATTCATGGCCTCAATCCATACGACTTCCTGACACTTAAATCTATACTCGATGTTAACAAATTTCTCCTCTTAAGGAACGCTTTCCCTTCCATTGCCAGTCTACATTTCATATCCTCTCTGCTTCGACCATCATCAGTTATTTTGCTCCCCAGATAGCAAAACTCATTTACTACCTTAAGCCTCTCATTTCCTAATCTAATTCCCTCAGCATCGCCCGATTTAATTCGACAACATTCCATTATCTTTGTTTTGCTTCTGTTGATGTTCATCTTACATCCTCCTTTCAAGACAGTGTCCATTCTGTTCAGCTGCTCTTCCAAGTCCTTTGCTGTCTCTGACAGAATTACCATGTCATCGGCGAACCTCAGAGTTTTTATTTCTTCTCCATGGATTATAATTCCTACTCCGAATTTTTCTTTTGTTTCCTTTACTGCTTGATCAATATACAGATTGAATAACATTGGAGATAGGCTAAAATCCTGTCTCGCTTCCTTCCCAACCACTGCTCCCTTTCATGCCCCTCGACTCTTATAACTGCCATCTGATTTCTGTACAAATTGTAAATAGCCTTTCGCTCTCTGTATTTGACCCCTGACACCTTCAGAATTTGAAAGAGAGTATTCCAGTCAACATTGTCAAAAGCTTTCTCTAAGTCTACAAATGCAAGAAATGTAGGTTTACCTTTCCTTAATCTATTTTCTAAGATAAGTCATAGGTTGAATATTGCCTCACGTGTTCCAACATTTCTACAGAATCCAAACTGATCTTCCCCGAGGTCGGCTCCTACCAGTTAACATTACTCAGTATAAAGTCTTGCATTACTCGACCGAATAGAAAACTGCGTTAACGTTTTGATTGCATCGCATTCACTGCCTCCTTTTAGCCAGTATTTTTAAAAACAATTTCTCTGGTTGTCGTCAGCCTTTGCCAGTTATATGTACTATTGTTGCCTTATCAGCAACTGCACCCGTCAGCCTGTTCCCCTCATTCGGCGAGAGCACCACAGCCAGACTCCCACCAGTGGGTGATGGCGCAGCGCGACTCGTCTTGACCCCGCCGCCGCGGAAGTCGCCGATTTTGATTAATGGGATAAATTTCGCGCGGGCCAGTGCGCGGCCGCCAGTGGAGGCGTTTGGTACTGAGAACCAACACTCGCTGTTCGCGAACCAGCTGCTGTTTCGCGGGTGATTCGTATGGTGGGCAACTGTAGATTATTTTCAGAATCGGCAAGAACGCCTCATGAAATAAATCTTTATTAATTATTGGTTTCATCTGATGAGCTTCAAGTATCAAAACTTATTTACATCCGTCTGTATGCCAATGTTCTTACTGTGGCGTCAGATATAATGGAAACGAAGTTGCGTGACTGCCGTCAATAGCCAAACGCAAGATACAGTCAATAGTGAAATGCATTTGACGCCACTGTAAGAAAACTACCATAAAGGCTTTTATAAATAATTTTATGATGCCTGAGGATGATCAGGTGATCGCAACTGGTATTGAGTGAGCAGAACGTGGCGTTTTCGAAATGGCCTGGTTCATGTAATTACGAACTGACAGGCATCACATGTACAAAACGTCAATATTTATCGCTTCCGAAACCCAGAAATGGGATGAAATTCAAATCGCTAGTTCGACATATGGTACATAAAATCTATGCCCAAATGGAACCCGGTGTAATAGAAGGGGTCATAAAAAAGTTTACATTCGGAGACTGTACAGTCTAGAATCGGTATGCCAATCAGGAAAAATCGCCGTGAGCATTGAGTCAGTCATCCCACTGACGGACCAGATTGAAGATATCTGTTTGGTAAAAGACCGTGTCCTGTTGGGTGAAGAAGTCCGTAACTGCCTGCTATACATCCTCGTCAAAAGTGAATTGTCGACCTTTCAAGGTGTTTTTTAAGTAATAGGTTTGGGAAATATAACAACAAAACTAACGAACACAAGAAAACGAGTACACCAAGGCTGCTGTATTTACTCTTCAAAAGTTAGCAGCAAATGTAAAATGTTGTACATAAATGGTGTTCTTTTAGATCGTGACACTAGACTAAATTATTATATATGCAGATGAACTAACTCTGATTACAAAGACTGAAAATGACATTCAGATGGGAGTCTATAAATTGCAGCACATAGCCTCAAATTAAAACCTAACACTGTCGGTAGGTAAAACGAAAGTGAGAGCATTTCAGGGCAGACAACCATTAACATATAAAATATTCTTGAAAAATAAAATCTTGTAGCAAGTAAAATATATTAACTATCTAGGATGCGACATTACTTCCGAATATAACCATAAGGTGGATAAGCAAATTTGCTTCCATATGTGGAAGCATCGTAAAAAGTCTGCAGTACAAAGCCAGGGAAGGAACCCACCCGAAGTTATATAAAACAAGACACCGAGAAAGTAGAATACACCCTCAAGAAATGAGATTTCTAAGAAGAGTGGAAGGATGTACAAGGGAATATTGAAAAAGAAGTGAAGATATGTGGAAAGATTTAGAAATATGTAACATAAATTAGAAAATAAAGGAAAATAGGGGAAAATGGAATTATAAATGCAGTGGAAGAAGAAATGTAGGAAGACCACGCAAGAGATGGGTACCGTGAAAGACAGTGTTCCTAATATATGAAGTGAAGAAGAAAGACGGTGTCATAATCTCACGGGCAGAGTTCAGGACTATGCGACAGGTGTTCCTGTGTCATCCACTTGAGTTGGCAAAACTTCTGCGCTACGATATTTGCGATATGGGGACATGCGTTATCATGAAGTAGCAATACCTCTTGTCGCCTTTTTTGAGGACGTTTCGCCGTAATTGCACGCCGTTATTTCTCCAGCCTAGCGCATTACGTCTCCCAACTGATGGAGCCACCAGGTTTCTTGAAATCAATAAGCAATGGGTCGCGGTAATCAAGAATAGGGTGAGCACACCTTTCCAGTAAATGGTTGGCTCTTCAATACCTTAGGACGAGGGGACGAAGGATGACGGCAAACCATCGTCGACACTTTCAACTCAGGTTGCCAGTGGAGGCACCAACTTTCGTTGCCTGCAACAAGATGCACAAGGAAATTGTTCGCGCCCACATTGAACGGCATCAGGTACTTCTTGCAAACAGCCATCCGGTTTGCTTTTTGTTCAGTATTTCAGATCCGAGGTATCCACTGGTCTCTGCCAGATAATGCTTTGCACTCCACAGAAGCTGATGTCGAGATACTTTTACCTGTCCGCCCTAATCGCATCGTCAACCACCTTATTGTTGTCCGTAATGTATGAGACTGGCCTTGCAGAAGGATCGGAGTCATGTGTCGAATCACGATCAGTGTGGTACTTAGCGCACCATTACACGACGGTGGTTTTTGACAGGGATGCCGCACCAATCCCTTGCAAACATGTCGGTTCCTATATACCGGCATTGGTGTTGTACTACGTTGCATCAACGCTACAGCACCACTCTCAAACGGAATATTTCTGATCGCCCCTTATACATTTCTGTGATGGGTAGGAAACTTCCGCACAATACATGCTAAAAGACAAGTAAGACAGAATGTCTATATGATTAGCTGCACAAGCAGCTAATTCAACAGAAAAAAATACTGTGGTTTTTTGAACCAATGTACAATGTATCTGTGATAGAAACATGACACAAGACTTAATTGCTACCTTTTCGAGCACTTTTCGAATGAGATCTTCCTCAAGTACTGCACATTGCTTGGTTATTGACAACCGCGTAGTACCATTACGTGTGGATTTAGAGTTTCTTGGTTTATACTACGTGATGAAAATCTCTCGGGTATTCAGCCCGGTGGAAAAGTTAAGACATTTCGACGAGTGTCATAATCGTAATATTCTGGTGAAGGCAAAATACTTTGCCAGAAGATGATTACTCGAGACTTTTCGAAAGGTCGCGGTATCTCAACACCCGCCTGAAAACACGAGAGTTTTTTTTATCACTTAGGACAGTTAGTTCCCCGCAGTGATTTTCACAGTCACTGTAGATTAATAATCTCCATTTCACTCAACGGAGAGGGGAAAGGGGTGAGACTATATTTTGTCTCAAGTATTCCCGTTTGACGGAATTGGTACGTTTTGGACATGAGTTCCTGTTCAAAATGTAGCTTACTTAGTCTCCACCAGAAATACCTAAACTGTGCAACGAGAATGAATGAAGGCCCCTTATAGGCATATGTAGAAAATGACGTAAAAAAAGGCCATTATGGCATACTGAATCAACAGGAACAAAACAGCAAAGAAATCGAGATGGGAAGACCGAATTGGTAGGATTTCAGTTCTCGAAGATGTATGAAAATTTTGGTGTGACTTGGGCAGGTAGACCATATAAATTACTGGATATACCCTTCATTTTGGCAGAAAAGTAAAGATCCAAATTATATACAATTTATGAAACATATTTCCAAATTAAGTTGATGTTTGTAATATATCTTTAGTTGCTTTTCCAGTTACTCCCTGCCGGCGTCAGTGCGTAGATATGACACCTAGAAAATATTTACCTATCCTTCCAACCATTTTATCCCCTCCTCCTGAACTCATATAAACTGTACAAACTTATTTCCACACATATTTTATATACCTTCAGTCTAAAGATCTAGCCTACGCGTCTATGCTTCACACAAGAATAAACGGTCGCAGGATATATCCAGATAAATGTTTTGAACAGAAAACAAATTTCCCCGAATAGCGGTCCTAGGTGTTTGTGTTGAACGTCGTATCATAGTTTCGTCACATCGGACTCGAGCAATGACATTGATTACACTGTTCCAAACATTAAATGTTATGGAAACGAGGTATAAAACGATTGTTGTATCATCGATTTACGAAAAACCTCCGTAGAGGGACCAAGGACGCTTTGCCACAGGTAGTTATAGGTCACTAGTGACCTTACCAAGGTAATTTGAGACGAAAAGCGTTAAAACGTAAAATATGAAACATAAATCAGATCGACTCTGCTCCATTATCAATCTCTTGCATTTACACTTTTATACCGAAGTACAAAATACCTGACACAGAATATAGTCATTGTTAAAATACAGAGGTAATAACCACAGAATAGAAAACTTGCAAATTATAGGATTAGCTACCCTCTCCGAAATCAGATTGAAAGTTTATTGAAAGCTTGCGGATTTTCTACCTAATAACATATGTAGGAGGTCAGTGGCTACACAGAATCTTGTAACACGAATCACATTCGTTTCATCGTCTTCTATAATACAGGGCATACCAGCTCGTGAACTGGTTTTAACCCTCATGTCTTGATGTGTAAAACACATTCTGTTGAAATGTGGTGTACAAGTTTCAGTACGCAACTAGCACTGCACAACAGTGAGTCCACTCGCCAAGTGGCCTGGTATGCAACAGACTGATTTCTCCTAGTCCTACCTGCGTTGATGAAAAAAGAGAGTCGCGGATCGCTTGGACATATTTTTCTCTGATGGACATATGAGAAGGGTATGTGCTTTCGGGCATGCTCGGAAGAACAGATACCATCTTCATATAGTTAAGGCTAACCGGCTATTGACCTTCTTCTTCTGTGCGGATGCACACGCATTGCCCGAACTCTAACGAGACTCGGAAAGGTTGTCTGCAGCGAGTGATGAGTGTAATAGGCAGGGGCACTACGAATGTAATATGTGCACATTAACTTACGAATGTGGGTCTCACAGGGAGCGTGCAAGGGATAAGTCCCTGCAGTAGCACTATACTCTGTACCCTCGGTGGCTCAGATGGGTAGAGCGTCTGCCATGTAAACAGGAGATCCTGGGTTCGAGTCCCGGTCGGTGCACACAATGATGAATATCAACGCCTGTCGGCAGCGTAGAGTCTTGATTCAATAATCATTTCATGTGTGAAGGCTAGTCTGAAGGGGAGAATGCAGATGAGGAATTTAGCACCACCTTTGCATCTCATCTGCGTTAGGGCCCTGAAGATGGCATGTAATTCAGCGTGATACACTGTGAATTCATGAGGTAAGTGCGTCTCGACGGCATATTCAGTACGTAAGACAAAGTAACCGGCAGAAGTCCTCTGTTTGGACTCTCCAGTGTAAGCTACAACATAGTTGCAGTGCTCGTGTAGAATTCTACGAAACGTTGTCCGAGGTGCAATTGTCTCTGTACAGTCACAAATCTAAAATAATTCTGAGTCTCTCACTCTGCTGTTTCTGTGTAAGCGCGCTGTGTGTCGACCGCGCTGGCCGCCCACGCCCGTGTGAAAGCGAGCCGGCAGCCATTGTTTCGCCAGACAGCCTACAGCTGTGGTGCACAGATGCGGGTACGCCGTTGCTGCAATATGCGCCCCGGAAACTTTTTGTCGGGAAAAGCCAACGACATACAAATTCGTAATAGCTCACTGGCACGAGGGCGTGACCATGGGGACACCACAGCTGCAGTCCCGGTTATTTCTCAACAGGCTTCAGAGGCGGACGTCATCAGATATGGCCAGATATTCATTATTTTAATTTTTTCTGGGTCATCAGTCTTTTAGCTTGTTTGTTGCGCACGCCACGACTTCCTCTCCTGTGCCAACCTCTTCTATTCAGAACAACAGTTACACCCAGCGTCGTCAAGTACACTACTGGCCATTAAAATTGCTACACCAAGAACAAATGCAGATGATAAACGGGTATTCATTGGACAAATATATTATACTAGAATAGACATGTGATTACATTTGCACGCAATTTGGTTGCATACATCCAGAGAAATCTGTACCTAGAACAACCACCTCTGGCCGTAATAACGGCCTTGATACGCCTGGGCATTGAGTCAAACAGAGCTCGGGAGGACGACGGTTCAATCCCGTCTCCAGCCATCCTGATTTAGGTTTTCCGTGATTTCCCTAAATCGTTTCAGGCAAATGCCGGGATGGTTCCTTTGAAAGGGCACGGCCGATTTCCATTCCAATCCTTCCCTAACCCGAGCTTGCGCTCCGTCTCTAATGACCTCGTTGTCGACGGGACGTTAAACACTAACCACCACCACCACCATAAACAGAGCTTGGATAGCGTGTACAGGTACAGCTGCCCATGCAGCTTCAACACGATACCACAGTTCACATACTGGCGTATTGTGACGAGCCAGTTGCTCGGCTACCATTGACCAGACGTTTTCAATTGGTGACGTATCTGGAGAATGTGCTGGCCAGGGCAGCAGTCGAACATATTCTGTATCCAGAAAGGCCCGTACAGGACCTGCAACATGCGGTCGTGCGTTATTCTGCTGTAATGTAGGGTTTCGCAGGGAAGGGTAGAGGCACAGGTCGTAACACCTCTGAAATGTAACGTCCACTGTTCAGAGTGCCGTCATTGCGAACAATAGGTGACCGAGACGTGTAACCAATGGCACCTCGTACCATCACGCCGGGTAATACGGGTAATACGAATACACGCTTCCAATGTGTTTTCACCGCGATGTCGTCAAACACGGATGCGACCATCATGATGCTGTAAACAGAACCTGGATTCATCAGAAAAAACGACGTTTTGTCATTCGTGCACCCAGGTTCGTCTATGAGTACACCATTGCAGGCGCTCCTGTCTGTGATGCAGCGTCAAGGGTAACCGCAACCATGGTCTCTGAGCTTTACTTCTGCCAGTACCACGTCTCTTACCTTCCAAATTTTACAGAAGCTCTCCTGCGAACCTTGCAGAACTAGCACTCCTGGTTCGCAGGAGAGCTTCTGTAAAGTTTGGAAGGTAGAAGACGTAGTACTGGCAGAAGTAAAGCTATGAGGACGGGGCGTGAGTCGTGCTTGGGTAGCTCAGATGGTAGAGCACTTGCCCGCGAAAGGCAAAGGTCCGGAGTTCGAGTCTCGGTCCGGCACACAGTTTTAATCTGACATTAAGTTTCAAGACTTGCTTTCGTTTAGTGATTTAAGTTGCTTCACTGCTACGAGAATATCTACTTCTACGTTACTTAGGTGGGCAGCTGTTCGAATTGTGGAATATTTACTTCGTCTTGTTTGGTGAAGGACTCTCGGAAGGCTATATTTCGTAATTTTGCTTTGACAGCACTGTCTGTAGTATTTTTAATGCTATCGCGCAGAGGAGGCATTGGTTGGGTCTTGCAGGTCGCATACTTCACATACGACCAGAATCTCTTTGTATTTCCTGCAAGATTTAGAGGCAGTTTAGTTGTGGAAACTATTATAAGCATCTCGTATTGTCCCACGAATTTTGATGTAATTTATGTCGGTCGATCTGGATGGCAAAAATATTCGCTCGAATTGTCCACAAATTTTCTTCAAACCATTATAGTCAGGTGTCATGGAGCATTGTTATTCATAAATATCCCATCGCTGTTTCGGGAAATGAAAATCATAAATGGCTGAAAATGGTTTCCAGGTAGACAAACGTAAACATTTCCAATAAATTATCGGTTTAGATGGAGCAGAGGAGACATTCCATTCCGAGTTAACACAGCCAACACCATTATGCACTGTGCCTTGTTGACAACCTGGGTCCATGTATTCGTGGGATCTGTCCGACGCCCCAATCCTACTATCAGTTCTTACCGACTGAAATCGGGACTCATATGACAAGGGCACAGTTTTTCAGTCGTCTAGGATTCAATCGATATGGTCACGAGCCCAGGAGAGGCACCTGAGCCGACGTGCTTTTACACTACTGGCCATTAAAATTGCTACACCAAGAAGAAATGCAGATGATAAACGGGTATTCATTGGACAAATATATTATACTAGAACTGACATATGATTACATTTTCACGCAATTTGGGTGCATAGATCCTGTGAAACCAGTACCCCGAACAACCACCTTGATACGCCTTGGCATTGAGTCAAACAGAGCTTGGATGGCGTGTACAGGTACAGCTGCCCAAGCAGCTTCAACACGATACCACAGTTCTTCAAGAGTAGAGACTGGCGTATTGATCCGAGCCAGTTGCTCGCCCACCATTGACCAGACGTTTTCAGCTGGTGAGAGATTTGGAGAAAGTGCTGCCCAGGGCAGCACTCGAACATTTTCTGTATCCAGAAAGCCCCGTACAGGACCTGCAGCATGCGGTCGTGCATTATCCTGCAGAAATGTAGGGTTTCGCAGGGATCGAATGAAGGGTAGAGCCACGGGTTGTACCATATCTCAAATGTAACGTCCACTGTTCAAAGCGCCGTCAATGAGAACAAGAGGTGACCGAGAAGTGTAACCAATGGCACCCCATACCATTCCGTATTACCCTCCTGATCCCACCGATTCCATATTCTGCTAACAGTCATTGGATCTCGACCAACGCTAGCAGCAATGTCGCGATACGATAAACTGCAATCGCGATAGGCTACAATCCGACCTTGATCAAAGCCGGAAATGTGATGGTAGGCATTTCTCCTCTTTACACGTTGCATCACAATAACGTTTCACCAGGCAACGCCGGTCAACTGCAGTTTGTGTATGAGAAATGGGTTGGAACCTTTCCTGATATCAGCACGTTTTAGGTGTCGCGTCTGTAGCACGTCACCTTCGTGGTGTGGCAATTTTAATGGCCAGTAGGGTAGCAACGGCACTAGGGTCGGTCGTCTGCTGCCACCGCCTATCAACGCCGTATTTCGCCGCACTGTGCTAGCGGGTGTGTTCGTTTTACGTCTCAGACTGATTTGTGCTGTTATTTCACGCATTGTTGCTTGTCTGTTAGCACCGGCAACTCTACCCAAATCTGGTCCCTTTAATCCCACAAACCAACCAATCTACCAAAATGCTGCTACTCTCGGTCGTTAGGTGAAGGGCGTCGGCCGCTGCGTTGTTCATGGTGAGAAGTAATGTCCGAAATTTGGTATTCTTGACACACTATTGACACTGTTAATATCTAGATGTTAAATTCTCTAATGATTTTCGAAATGGAATGTCCCATACGTCTAGCTTCAGGTACCTTACTGCAATCAAAGTATGTCCTGCGGCCATAACCACATTGGAAACCTTTTGACATGAATCGCACGAGTACAAATGGCTAATGCATTGCCCTTTTATACCCTGCCTACCACCATCTGAATACCTTCATATTGCTGTCTCGCAGCTTTTGTCACCTCATTGTAAATGATGTATTGGATAACGTCGGGCCGGCCGCAGTGGCCGAGCGGTTCTAGGCGCTACAGTCTGAGGCCGAGCGACTGCTACGGTCGCAGGTTCGGATCCTGCCTCGGGCATGGATGTGTGTGATGTCCTTAGGTTAGTTAGGTTTAATTAGTCCTAAGTTCTAGGCGACTGATGACCTCAGAAGTTAAGTCGCATAGTACTCAGAGCCATTTGAACCATTTGATAACGTCGGGAACTCCGTAAGACTCTTCGCATGTGATGCGGTTGTCTGTAAAGAGGAAGTAACACAAGAACCCTGCAGCGAATTCCTGAAAGACCTACAGAGACGACTGGCGCAGACTCTGGCGCTTGACCCTGAGCGTAAGGAAATGTAACGAATTGTGTGTGAAAAACAAAACAAAACAAAAAAAACCTTCCCTCAGATTACGCTATTGGCAACAAATCACTGGAAACAGTAACTGCTGCAAAATACCATCCGTTATGATCTAAACAGTTAATGCAGATCCCAGGCTGATTTTGTCAGGAAGAAAGCTAAAGAAATTTAATTTATCAACTAAAGAAATTGCTTTCAAGAGACTTGCTCGATGAGGCTTTGTCGGGAAATATGTAAACAATATTGCCAGTGCAGATGAAATACGCAAAAGAATTGCTGGAACCATTAGCAGAAGTTGTTTATTTGAGGTTCTGTAGCTGCTGAAGAGGATGCACGCATGTTTCAAGTCGGATTTTTTTTACTCTTTCACGGTAGAAGCGGTACGGGAGAAATCGTGTAAAGCACGCTAGATGCTGTTGACTTTGAGCTTACAGAGCCGACTGCGTTCTAATTTCCTTTGAAAGTGCCGGAACAGATTTAATTTTTCTCTAAACCTATTAAGTTTTATTTCTTTCCATGCGGCACTACCATTTGCAGTATTTTATGTATCTTCCAAGTACAGAAGCTTCGGCAAAATAAACAGAAATCACGGTGAGATGGGGCGGACTATGGAGAGCGCAGTTCGCACGCGGAGTACGGGGTGCGGCAGGAGAGGAGGAAATTAGCTGGGAGCCTGGCGGCGGCCAGTTTCGCTTTGCTTTTCTTTGCTGTGCTGCGCTGAGCTCTGCTCCGGTAGCCTACTTTTGCGGGCGGCAGGCGTCTGCTCTTTCTCCGAGTGTGAGTGCACAGCTTTCGCTCGCCTGCGCTCCTCAGACGCCGAACGTGAACTGCGTGGGGTAGAGGAGCTCTCAGCCGCCTGCAAAGTAACTGTGGCGGCCCAACACTGGTGGCCTATTTAAATATCGCTCCTGGTATCACGTCTGTACGTCTTCTTGTGCCACCCCTTCCACTATCTCTCTCCCCTCTCTCTTTCTCTCTATTCACCTCCCTCTCCAATCTCAAAAATGGTTCAAATACCTCTGAGCACTATGGGACTTAACTTCTGAGGTCATCAGTCCCTTAGAACTTTAATAAAACCTAACTAACCTAAGGACATCACACCCAAAGACGTCACACACATCCATGCCCGAGGCACTCCAGTCTCCTGCAACCTCCTAGATTAGAGATTAGATTAGCTTTTCGTTTCATAGATCCGTGCTTAGGAGTTCCTCGTGGATGTGGAACATGTCAATATTTTTTTAAGCTGAAATAACAATGCTAATAATATGAATATATACAATACATCATTTGTTTCTATTAAAAAATTCGACAATGAAGTAGAAGGAGTTGGCCACTAGCAACTCCTTCAGGCTCCTTTTAAACTGATTTTTATTTGTAACTAAATTTTTTATGTTTTCTGGCAAATTATTGAAGATCAGTGTTCCTGAGTAGTGGGCCCCTTTTCGAACTAAAGTAAGTGCCTGTAAGTGCTTGTGCAGATCATTTTTGTTCCTGGTATTGTATGTGTCAACTAAGCTCTTTGTTGGAGGAACAGATATATTATTTAGGACAAATTTCTGTAAGGAGTAAATATACTGAAAGGCAGCAGTTAGTATACCCAGTTCTTTGAAGACGTATGGTGCTTCGACGACCAATCCACCTGTCATGAAATATGCTGTTCAATACCGCTTCAACCGCACGCGAGCTATGTGTCGGACATTCATAATGTTGGAAGTACATCGTCATTCTGTCATGCAGTGAAACATCTTGTAGTAACATCGGTAGAACATTACGTAGGAAATCAGCATACGTTGCACCATTTAGATTGTCATCGATAAAATGGGGGAAATTATCCTTCCTCCCATAATGCCCCACCATACATTAACCCGCCAAGGTCGCCGATGGTCGCTGATATTCTGCCATCGTCACGTAATTTCTCTTGTGCCCAGTGGCAGAACTGCACACGACGTTCAAAGCCGGCGCCATGCGGACCTGATGCATAGAAATATGGTACGGGTACAATCGATGTTGATGTAGCATTCTCAACACCGACGTTTTTTAGATTCACGATTCTCGCGCAATTTGTCTCAAACTGATGTGCGGATTAGCCGCGAGAGCAGTTAATACACCTACTTGGGCATCATCATTTGTTTCAGGTGGTAGTTGACGTTACACATGTGGCTGAACACTTCCTGTTTCCTAAAATTACGTAACTATACGGCGAACGGTCCGGACACTTGGATGACGTCGTCCAGGATACTGAGCAGCATACATAGCACACGCCCGTTGGCTATTTTGATCACAATAGCCATACACCAACACGATGTCGACCTTTTCCGCAACTGGTAAACTGTCCATTTTAACACGAAGCAAATACCGCCCGCACTGGCGGAATGTTACGTAATACCACGTACTTATACGTTTGTGACTATTACAGCGCCATCTATCACAAAGCTAAAAAGTGGTCCAACTAAAACATTCATATTTCTTTACGTACTACGCGAATATGTAAAAAAGTGGGGGTTCCTATTTTTTTTAAAAAAAACAGCAGTTGACATCTGTTTGACCTATGGCAGCATCTAGTGGGCCAACCATAGCGCCATCTGGTATCCCCTTTCAAGCTAGACGAGTTTGTTTCTTTGTAGTCTTTTCGTTTGGCTCATATTTCGTGAGATATTTGGCCCGGTCACTATCAATGGACCACCCTGTACTTGTAGTTGTAGACGGTGGCTGCTGCATTGTGTAGGGAGCACCGCCCGCCGAGCTGGTAGGTCCTTCGCGCTTCACTCCCGGGCAGCTAAGCGGCAGCTCGGCCTGCTGGCGCAGCTGGGGCTGGGGAAGGGCCGTCGTAACGTAACGGGTCCAGCTGCGGGTCGGCCTTGGCCGCTGCAGCCTCCTCGGGCCGACGCGCACACCTCCTGGACCGCTGGCCGGGATTTCCTGATCGCAGAACACGGTACCGGCTCAGCGGTTAGCAGGTCTCATTCGCCGAACCGAATGACGGCACCCATATTTCGATATCTAGTGCACTTTCGATCCTTTTTTCCTTCTTTTTACCTCATTTACTGGCAGCCATCCGACGTTTTTATTTGGTACGATTAGTTTCTCCATCCTCCGCGATCAGTGCAATGCTTAACATCATACGAAATAATTTTTAAACCGTGCTGATCGGCTGAATGTACTTGGTGATCAAAAAGTCAGTATAAATTTGAAAACTGAATAAACCGCGGAATAATGTAGATAGAGCGGTAAAAATTGACACACATGCTTGGAATGTTTACAAAGTTCGCAAAATGTTCGACAGATGGCGCTGGACAGCAAAACATCAGTGACTGCGCATGACAATCGTGTATAAAAGGAGCTGTAATGAGAGAGAAAATCAGATGCGCCAGCAGTCTTACCATGTTGACGTTACCTGAAAAGGCGCTTTTGGTGAAGCTATATTACCGGAATGGGGAATGTGCTAGTTCTGCGTGACGATCGTATTGCCATTGGAAGGGGTAAAGGTCCGTTCACAAATGCAGCTGTGCCGAGAATGATTTCGAACTTCGAAGCCACGGGTTGTTTAGACGATAGACCCCGTAGTGGCCGACCGAACACAAGGCGTAATGAAAGGTCTCTGTTGGTTTCCTTTCATGTTAATTTCTGAAATCTGTTGTTATTTACGGCATAAATTCCTCTTCTAAATTTACTGTGGTGTTTCTGACTATCTGGGAGGAGACTGAGCAGTGAAACGTGTTGCTTTTACACATAAACAGGAACGATCTGTCACACTACTACACTTTAAAACACAGTTTATATGTAATTCATGTCACACTGTCTCATACGGAACCTACATCCGCTTTCTTTTATATATTGTATATGATAAGATACTGTCATCCCCCTTCCCTTCTGTGTGAGAGGATGAATGTGCAATAGCCGGCCGCGGTGGTCTAGCGGTTTAGGCGCTCAGTCCGGAACCGCGCGACTGCTGCGGTCGCAGGTTCGAATCCTGCCTCGGGCATGGATGTGTGTGATGTCCTTAGGTTAGTTAGGTTTAAGTAGTTCTAAGTTCTAGGGGACTGATGACCACAGCAGTTAAGTCCCATAGTGCTCAGAGCCATTTGAACCATTTTTTGAATGTGCAATTGTATTTCTAGTTGCATGCTTGAGGGTAGCCGACAAGCCTATCTGCTAGACAGCTGTAGGACCAACGTCGGAACAGGTAGCTACGCTTTCTAAAAACAGAGAGGTTTCTATTCTTAGTATTGTCCTGTCCGTCCCTTGTCATGTTGCTATAGGGAGCTGCCTCTATGATCACTTCCGTTTGTATTTGGGAAACACGCTCGGCAGGAGCGCAGGTCAGTCTGTCCGTGGCGAGCGTCTGAAGTGGTAAGATCTCCGGCTAAGCGCGTGTCTGCTAAGTCCGTAGGACAATGGATTTCTTAAGTTCAGCCTAACTGAAAATTTAATCACTTTTATTTCAGGTTTAGCCCTAAAATATCTAATGTTATCTTAAATTGCAACGCAGTGTAATTCGAGTGTGAATTCACAATATTTTCCGTTAGTTGCTTTGTCACTACTTTGTGAATAAAGTGGAACCACGTGTTGATCAGTAACTCTAAGATCATCAGTTATAAATGCGAATGTGCGTGATATTATAACGTCTCGTCTTGACAATATTTTTCAATATAGCAACTTTTCTTTATGTTCAACCCACGTGGGGTGTACTTTGTGAGACCAGTACCATGTGCTTATACAGTTGTTTGACCCATCAGGTTAATACTAAGACGATAGTAACCAGTTCGAGGTTTTTCTTTTGTAAATTGCGTTTCGATGTAATTTATTTTAATTATTAGAATTATTGTGGAGGTACTCTTTGTGTAAACCAAGTTGACCACGTGAAGAATGTGGTGAAATCATCAAAGTAGCCCTCAGCTATTCTTTTCGGGAAGATTTCACAGAGAGTTAGTATGAATTTAGTATACCAGTGTGTGGTAATTACATGACGGACAGGATTGCGCTACGAACGTAACTTCTTTGGGTGAAAATTGAAGCGGTTGGTTGCGGTTAATTTCCTCTTGCATATGTTTCAACGGCCTTTCTTGTGTTATTTTATGAATGCAGTGTTGTATGCAGTCTCCCAATCTTGGCTCCATATTTGATGTGTTCCGTAAGATTACAATCGCACATTTTCACAAGCCTAAATAAGGCACCAGTTTAGTTATGAATCAAGTTCAATATGCTGAAATTTCAGTGATCAATGTTAAAATAAATTTCCAAATATAAACTGATTTATTCTTTTTTATTTAAATTCTCTTTTATATAGACTGGACACCTGGTGAAACAGTTGCGCAGTATTGCCAGGTTAACTTCCCCAGACAGCTCACAGCTTTTAACCCGCTTTTATTGTCTATCTGCACCGCTTTCACATCAAATTAATGCAACAATGTTACAGTACAGCTGCTGAGACAGTTCAGGAAGAAATGGAGACTGTAGCGGGTTCGTCTATGCACGGGGAAGTCAGCGCTCGTGCAGTCGCACGTCGCACCGGCATTCCATACACTTCTGTTTGGTTGGCACTGAGGCGTATCCTCCGATGCTATCCGTACAAAATCCATCGGCATCGTGAACTGTTACCTGGCGATTTAGTGAAGCGGAGGGCATTTGCGGTGTGGCCGTTTCAAAAGATGGCGGAAGATGACGATTGGTTGAGTAATATGTTGTGACCGACGAAGCTCATTTCACGCTCTGAGGGTCTGTCAACGCCCACAACTACAGAATTTGGGCTACCGAAAATCCTAGGACTGTAGTGGCAACTCTACTGCACGACGAGAAAGTCACGGTATGGGTTGGATTTACAACATCTACCCTTATCGGGCATTTTTTCTTCAAGGAAATGCGTGATTTTGGTTTTGTAATTGCTACCGTGACGGGTGAGAGGAACGCCGATATGTTACAGAGTCGCATCACCCCCAGCCTTGCTGATAACCACCTGCTGGAACGTAGGATGTTTATACAGTACGGCGCTCCACCCCATATTGCTAGACGCGTGAAAGATCTCTTTCGCGCGTCGATTGGTGATGATCGTGTGCTCAGCCACCACTTCCGTCATTCTTGGCCTCCCAGGTCCCCAGACCTCAGTCCGTGCGATTATTGGCTTTGGGGTTACCTGAAGTCGCAAGTGTATCGTGATCGACCCACATCTCTAGGGATGCTGAAAGACAACGTCCGACGCCAATGCCTCACCATAACTCCGGACATGCTTTACAGTGCTGTTCACAACATTATTCCTCGACTACAGCTACTGTTGAGGAACGATGGTAGACGTATTGAGCATTTCCTGTAAAGAACATCATCTTTGCTTTGTCTTACTTTGTTATGTTAATTATTGCTATTCTGATCAGATGAAGCGTCATCTGTCGGACATTTTTTGAACTTTTGTAATTTTTTGGTTCATTCCAAGCATGTGTGTCAATTTTAACCTCTCTATCTACATTATTCCGTGATTTATTGAGTTTTCAAATTTATACTGACTTTTTGATCACCCGGTAAAGTGAGCTAGGCCTAAGTCGTGCGACCAAAAGTCCTTAGTCGTTACCACAAGCTCGTCTCTGAGGTCGAAAACCTGAAGCGCAGTGATGGATAACATTACCATCCCTGCATTAGCGTTCACCCAGCGTCTCACGGTGCGAGACATGCGACATATTCTACTCTGGTCAGTGCGCCGTATGAAGATGCTAACTTCAGTGACTGCACATGATATTGGAGGGAATTAGGCTATGGCCCTTCCAATCTCTTCCGTGACCACTCGTATTAACACATATAAAACCTTATCTACATCTGCCTACATGGATACTGTGCCTGGCAGAAGGTTCATTGAACCACCTTCACAATTCTCTCTTACTCCAATCTCGGATAGCGCGCGGAAAGAATGAACACCTATATCTTTCCGTACGAGCTCTGATTTCCCTTATTTTATCTTGGTGATCGTTCCTCCCTATGTAGGTCGGTGTCTACAAAATATTTTCGCATTTAGAGGAGAAAGTTGATGATTGGAATTTCGTGAGAAGATTCCGTCGCAACAAAAAACGCCTTTCTTTTAATTATATCCAGCCCAAATCCTGTATCATTTCAGTGACACTCTCTACCATATTTCGCGATAATACAAAACGTGCTGCCCTTCTTTGAACTTTTTCGATGCACTCCGTCAGTCCTTATCCTAGGGATCTAACGAAACAACACATACCAGACGTCCACAACTAACACACGACTCTGACCAGTGAAAAAGTGCTCTGCCCTTTTTTTTATACTCAGGAAAACCGTTGGAAATGGGTCATAGCGTATTTCATTCTAAACACAACCAAGCCATAGGAAACCTTAGTCTGCCTCCGTAGCTGCGTGGTCAGTGTAGATGGCTGCTAGCGGAGGATCCGGGTTCGATTCCCGGTACTGTCAAGGATTTTTCCTTGGTGGAAGGACTGTTACGTGGTGCATTCAGCCTCGTGATGCCCAGGAGAAGCTGCTTGAAAGAGGCTTCTACGTCTGGGAAGTGTACAGAATGGCCAGGAGAGCGGTCTGAAAACCGCATCCCCCTCCATACCGCATCCGCATGATGCAGCAAGGCAGGGGATGACACAGCGTCCTTCACTGTCTAGTCGTGCAGCTGGTTATAAGAACGCTTAGCGTATACATGTTGGAAGAGTTGCCATGTCTAATAACTTTTCAGAGGAGCGTTGATCTTCCATGCTTCTTCTCGTAGCCACGGATGTATTGCAAAGTCATTTCCTCCGCCGTCATCCTTAAAACATTCCGGACATCATTAGCGACGTTCACACACATCATCACATGTCCATCTGCTCCTAATCGCTTTCCCCTATCTTCGTTTCGCTTTGTACCAATTCTGTATGTAATTACCTTATTACTATGTAATCCAATAAACTTATACATAATTTTCAATGTGTGGTGCAACAACATCAGTTGTTACAAGTATGAGACACATTTAATCGGTGCAGCCCCGATTTTTAGTTGGTAAAATAATTTATTTATTTAAAATTTATTTATTGACAAACTTGATCCAGCAACGTAGATCAGGCCTAGTAAACAAAAGGTTGTGGATGGCTGCTCTGTTATGACTTCGCTGAGACTCCACATTTGCATTTTTCTCACGAGTAAGAGAATAAAGTACGAAAACGCAGCAAATTCTGTGAAAAATGATTGTGTAAGTATTGCATGTGTTAACATACCGAGTGGTTATAATTAAACTTTTCCTATTTAGCACGTTATACCACGCAAACTAGTTACCGTACGAGTACCAAACGTAGTAGAATTAATGTCAAGGACGTGGGAAAGAGAAATAATGTAGAATCAATTCAAGTGGAAACACTGTTAATGTGCTGCTACGGTACATCATACCATTACATACCGGCACCATTACTGCCACAAAGGTGGCTCAATATCGCGGCCATCAGCGTCCAAAAGAGTCAGAAAGCTCGGGATTGCATTTTGCACAACTAAGCATGTCCTTCGGTACGCTGGCTACCTCTCTCGATATGCTGCACTTCGTATCTGCACATGTGTGAATGTTCCCCTGCTAAACCCGTTCTTCAGGTAGCCCCACAACCAGAAACCACAGTGAGGGAGGTCAGGTGATCGTGCCGGCCTAGCATTTGGAAACGATCAGCTGATAATTCGATCGTTTCCAAATGTGTTTCGGAGAAGCTGGTGAACTTCACGGTGGGGCCCCATCTTGCATGAAAATTGTTGGGTTCAGTGCGTCTCTTCCTGAAGGGTGGGTATGACATGGTGGCGAAGCATATCGGAGTAATGCCGGGCAGTTATACTGCACGTCTTTGCTCCTTAAGCGCCAACCTGTTCAAAGAAGAATGTGCCAATAAAGAAGTAGCCGTGAAGCCACAACAAGTTTTACAGAAGTTCGAAATATAGCGCGTACTTCAATGCGAGATGCTGTTAATAATTTCCACAACGAAATTCTGTCTCGAAATCTGGCAGGAAACCCAAAGAGATTCTGGTCATACATAAAGCACACCAGTGGCAAGACGCAATCAATGCAATAACAACGGTGAAGTCACTGATGACAGTGCCACTAAAGCAGAGTTATTAAACACGGTTTTCCGAATCTCCTTCACCAAAGGAGACGAAGTAAATATTCCTGAACTCCAATCAAGAACTACTGCCAAGATGAGAAACATAGAAGTAGATATCCTCGGTGTAACAAAGCAGCTTAAATCACCAGATTGTATACAAGTCGGTTCCTCTCAGAGTATGCTGATAAAATAGCTCCATATTTAGCCATTACATGCAACCACTCGTTCACTGCAAGATCCGTACCTAACGACTGGAAAATTGCTCAAGTCATACCAATACCCAAGAAGGGAAGTAGGAGTAGTCCACTGAATTACAGGCCTATATCACTAACGTCGATTTGCAGTAGAGTTTTAGAACATATACTGTATTCGAACATTATAAAGTGCCTTGAAGAAAAGATTTATTGACATATAGTCAGCACGGATTCAGAAAATATCGTTCTTGTGAAACACAACTAGCTCTTTATACTCATGAAGTAATAAGTGCTATCGACAGGGGATGCCAAATTGTTTCCATATTTTTAGATTTTCATAAGGCTTTCGACACCGTTCCTCACAAGCGTCTTCTAACCAAACTGCGTGCCTACGGAGTATCGCTTCAGCTCTGCGACTGGATTCGTGATTTCCTGTCAGAAAGGTAACAGTTCGTAGTAATTGACGGAAACAGAAGTAATATCCGGCATTCCCCACGGAAGTGTTATAGGCCCTCTATTGTTCCTGATCTATATTAACGACATAGGAGACAATCTGAGTAGCTGTCTTAGATTGTTTGCAGATGATGCTGTCATTTACCGTCTTGTAAAATCATCAGATGATCAAAATAACTTGCAAAATAATTTAGATATCTGTATGGTGTGAAAACTGGCAATTGACTCACAATAAAGGAAAGTATGAAGTTATTCATGAGTACTAAAAGAAATCAACTAAATTTCGATTACGCGATAAGTCACACAAATCTGAGGGCTGTAAATTCAACTAAATGTTTAGGGATTACAATCAGAAAAAATCTAAATTGGAACGATCACATAGATGATATTGTGGGTAGAGCAAACCAAAGACTGCGATTCATTGGCAGAAAAGTTACAAAGTGCAACAGGTCTACCAAAGAGACTGCTTACACCACGCTTGTCCGCCCTATTCGGGAGTACTGCTGTGCGGTATGGGATCCGCATCAGGTGGGACTGACGGATGACATCGAAAAAGTACAAAGAAGGGCAGCTCGTTTTGTATTATTGCGAAATAGGGGAGATAGTGTCACAGACATGATACGTGAATTGGGGTGTCAATCATTAAAACGAAGGCGTTTTTCGTTGTGATGGGATTTTCTCATGAAATTTCAATCACCAGTTTTCTCCTCCGATTGCGAAAATATTCTGTTCGCACCCACCTACGTAGGGAGAAATGATCATCACGATAAAATAAGAGAATTAAGGGCTCGCACAGAAAAACGTAAGTGCTCTTTTTCCCGCGTGCCGTTGTTCGAGAGTGGCACGGTAGAGACAGCTTGAAGGTGGTTCATTGAACCCTCTGGCAGCCACTTTACTGTGAATAGCAGAGTAATCACGTAGATGTAGATGTAGATAGTGTGACACGTTCACCGCTCAGAGGAACTTCATGCGCAGTGACTGGAGGTGAAGATCCCCACACTTCTGTGTGTTCACCTCACCCGTCAGAGAAAAATGAGCTTCGTCTGTCCATAGGATGTTCTCCTTGCGAGAAAGTGGAGAGCGTCCTGTGGTGCAAGCTGCTGTACGATATGGGTCTTGTACGGATACCATTTGAGAATGGTTCGCAGCACCTTCCGTACAGTGGACCACGCGATGTCCAACCGTAGTGATACAGCAAGCGCATTGCCTGACGATCGGGAATGGTGCGCAGCGCTGTCTGCCATAGCAACGGCGATTTCATCAACCACCTGTGATGCAACCGGTCATCGGCCTCTTCCTGCAGCGACGCCCAGTTCTCCAGTTGATTCGAACTTCTTCATCATGCTCCGCACAGCAGGTTGAGAAGGAGGACCATTTCGTAATTATTTCAGCCGGCGATATTCTCGAAGTGCAGCTGCAGCATTACTGTTGTTTTGATAATAGCGCTTCACCACTAATGCTCCTTCTGTCCAAGCTCATGTTGACACGCCAACAAGTGCACAGCGACTGGTCAGGTGTGTGAAATTGTGAATTACGATGACTGATCACTGCACCTAGTGGCCGTAGTTGGAACTGGACGGTGGTGCTGCGAGGCATGGAAATCATACACCCCATACTCTGGACATTAATGCTGCCATGTTTGGTACTCGTACAGTAATTAGTTTCCGCGTTATAAAGTTGTTAAACAGGGAAAATTTAATTATAACCACCCGGTATATTCTTTCAAGCAGATGTCTAGATTTTTGTCAAATAAGGCATCACTTACGAATCTTGAGAGTCTGCTGATCATAATTGTCTGTTACACACTACTGTTTTTGATTCAATTGTGCTACTGTAGTCCTGTTGTTGTTGTGGTCTTCAGTTCTGAGACTGGTTTGATGCAGCTCTCCATGCTACTCTATCCCGTGCAAGCTTCTTCATCTCCAAGTACCTACTGCAGCCTACATCCTTCTGAATCTGCTTAGTGTATTCATCTCATGCTCTCCCTCTACGATTTTTACCCGCCACGCTGCCCTCTAGTACTAAATTGGTGATCCTTTGATGCCTCAGAACATGTCCTACCAACCGATCCCTTCTTCTAGTCAAGTTGTGCCACAAAATCCTCTTCTCCCCAATATTCAATACCTCCTCATTAGTTATGTAATCTACCCATCTAATCTTCAGCATTCTTCTGTAACACCACATTTCGAAACTTCTATCCTCTTCTTGTCTAAACGATTTATCGTCCATGTTTCACTTCCATACATGGCTACACTCCATACAAATACACTCAGAAACGACTTCCTGACACTTAAATCTACACTCGATGTTAACAAATTTCTCTTCTTCAGAAATGCCTTCCTTGCCATTGCCAGTCTACATTTTATATCCTCTCTACTTTGACCATCATCAGCTATTTTGCTCCCCAAATAGCAAAACTCCTTTACTACTTTAAGTCTCTCATTTCCTAATCTAATTCCCTCAGCATCACCCGACTTAATTAGACTACATTCCATTACCCTCGTTTAGCTTTTGTTGATGTTCACTCTCTCTCTTTCAAATTCTGAGGGTGGCAGGGATTTTAATACCTACTCCAAATTTTTCTTTTATTTCCTTCACTGCTTGCTCAATATAGAGATTGAATATCATCGGGAGAGGCTACAACCCTGTCTCACTCCCTTCCCAACCACTGCTTCCCTTTCGTGTACCTCCACTGTTATAACTGCCATGTGGTTTCTGTATAAACTGTAAATAGCCTTTCGCTCCCTGGATTTTACCCCTGCCACCTTCAGAATTTGAAAGAGAGTATTCCAGTCAACATTGTCAAAAGCTTTCTCTAAGTCTACAAATGCTAGAAACGTAGGTTTGCCCTTTCTTAATCTAGCTTCTAAGATACGTCGTAGGGTCAGTATTGCCTCACGTGTTCCAATATTTCTACGAAATCCAAACATCTTCCCCGATGTCGGTTTCTACTGTAAAGAATTCGCGTTAGTATTTTGCAGCCGTCACTTATTAAACTGATAGTTCGATAATTTTCGCATCTGTCAACACCTGCTTGCTTTGGGATTGGAATTATTATATTCTTCAGAGGGAATTTCGCCTGTCTCGTATATCTTGCTCACCAGATGGTAGAGTTTTGTCAGGACTGGCTCTCCCAAGGCTGTCAGTAGTTCTAATGGAATGTTATCTACGTCCGGGGCCTAGTTTCGACTCAGGTCTTTCAGTGCTCTGTCAAACTTTTCACGCAGTATCGTATCTCCCATTTCATTTTCATCTACAAACTCTTCCATTTCCATAATCTTGTCCTCAAGTATATCGCCCGTGTATAGACCCTCTATATACTCCTTCCACCTTTCTGCTTTCCCTTCTTTGCTTAGAACTGGGTTTCCATCTGAGCTCTTGATATTCATACAAGTTGTTCTCTTTTCTCCAAGAGGCAGTATCTATCTTACCCCGAGTGAGATAAGCCTCTACTTCCTTACATTTGTCCTCTAGCCATCCCTGCTTAGCCATTTTGCACTGTAGTCCTAAGTTTCGTAAAGTTTCAGACACTCAGACATCTATTGCCCTAAATCCAAAGATAAATGGTCACTTTTATTCGATACTGAACTCGGCTACTTCTCTTGTAATACTATTATTGTTGTAAGTAGTATCTGCGTTGGATAATTTTTTCCAGATGTAGTCCTATCGCAGACAAATAATACAATAATATTTTTAAGCTATATGGCAACAGTGCCTGTGAAACAGACGACGGCGAGAAAATTTACACCGTAAATCGCGTACTATCACTCGACTAGAGCAGATGAGATTGCATGCACCTAAATCGTTACTCTGTACTTCATACTTGCATGTTTGGCAGAGGCTGCTTAGAACAGCTTTCGGACTATTTCTCTACGGTTTCACTCTCGAGTAGCACGAGGGAAAAATGAATAACTAAATCATTCCGAACGAGTGCCAATTTTTCTTAAAATATCACGGTGTTCATTTCTCACTGCGTTGGTTGGACGGAACACAATATGCCGGCGTTCGGAAAAGAAGGTAGATGATGGAAATCTTGCAAAAACTCTCAGCACTGAAAATGTTTGCCACCCCAATGTGATTATCATATCGGTGATATTCTCTCCTCTGCTTCATGGTAATACAAACCAAGCTGCCCTTCTTTGATCTTTTTCGATATGCTCCAGTCCTATGTCGTGAGGATTCATTACCGCGAAGCAATATTCCTGAAGAGGACGGACAAACATAGCGGTGGTAGTCTTTGTAGCAGACCTGTTCCATCTTCTATGTGTTGTGTCAATAATACACTGTCCTTTGTTCGTCTACCACACGACGTTTTCTGTGTGATGGTTGCAATTTAAATTGTTCGTGATTGCAAACCCCAGATATTTATCAGAATTCACAGCCTTTGCGTTACTGTGATTCATCGTCTAACAGTAACTGAAATGAGTTTTTCTACTACTCATGTAGAGGGTCTCACACTTTTTATTCCTTAGGGTCCATTACCATTTTGCTCGCCATGTAGATGTCCTGTCAGAATCATTCTGATTACTAGACAGGAAATGACGGTATCATCCACAAACAAACTACAATGGCTGCTCAGATTGTTTCTCAAATCTTTTATGCAAACTATGAACAGCAGAGGACCTGCGACACGTCCTTGAGAAACCTCGGGTCTGTGCCACTACATGGCTTGCCGTCATTACCACGTGCTGTGGCCTTTTTGACAGGAAACCTCGTATACAGTCACACAGCTGAAAAGGTCCTTTATAGACTAGCAATTTGACTAGAAGTCGCTTGAGAGGAACGGCATCGAGAAACCTAATAGAGTGGACTGTACTGAACATTGGTTTGGTTACATGATAGGACGGGGTTCGCCTCTGCCGTGCACAGAGCCTTGTGCCGAGATCTATACATGACGCGTGTCCAGTGAGGGCGTGGCCCCACGTGCTGGAGAAAGGCAACATTGACCTTGATGCGGGCTGGAGAGAGCCGCTCGCCGGCTAGGTCACTGGAACGCTGGCCTCTCCCCAGCTCACTCCAGATGGGTCCATACTGAGCCACGTTTCTGCTTCAAGGCATAGTACCGTTAACAGTAACAACAGGCTCTTAACAGTGTTCATTTCAGTGACATTTTTCATTATCAAATTGTATCTGTTTTCGATGATATCTATTTAACCCTTACTGTTCTGGTCGCTCGGTATTACAACAGTTCACTAGTCTCGATTCTTATGAATCGTCATCACTGTTACGAAAGTAACTCGTCCAACAGCCACCGACACTGGTCAATTCACAACAGGAGTTTCTGTCAAATGACCAACGTAGGCGTTAGGTGACTGTAGGACATGCTAGTTTCGTGCCACGCTTTCTGTGTAAGATGTAGTTCCGCCTAATGGAATTGTAGCTCCACTCTGTTGCGAAACTCGTCATGATATCTTTTCTTATCTGCCCACCCCTCCCCGTTCTAGTGCCCTAGTAACCAGTCCTCCTCCTTCTTTCCTTCCTTGTTCTTCCTCTCCTTCCATTTTCTTTTGCCCTTCCTAATATGATAACGAGATGAAAGGATATCAGTGATAACACTGCGGTCCTCAGTGAAAGTGAGGAAGAATTTCACGATGTGTGAAATAGAATGATCAACTTAATGAGCACATTTCACGAATTGAGAAGAAACCTAAGAAAGAAGAAAATAATTAGGAGTAGTAGAAATGAAATTGACAATGAAATTAACATAAAAAATTTACGATGAGAAGACCGGAAAAGGAGATGGAAATTTTGAAATGTGGACTACAGAAGTAGTGCGAAAATTAGGTGGTCTGATACCATAAGAAAGAAGAGATTATTTGCAGAGTCAATGAGGAAAATAACATCAGGAAAACATTGACAAGAAGAAGCGACAGGATGATAGGGCATGTGTTACGATATCAGTGAATACCTTCCATTGTACTGAAAGAAACAGCAGACGGTAAAAATTGCAGAGGAAGACATAGGTTGCAAAATGTAAATAATTGAGGACGTAGGTTGCGAGTGCTACTCTGAGATGAAGACGGTGACACAGGAGAGGAATTCGTGGCGGGGCGCCATCAAATCAGTCCAAAGACATGACCCAACATGCAGGGTGTTTCAAAGTATTTGTATAAAACGTCTGGGGATGACAGATCACGTCGGGACGGAATACTTTTGTTAGAGACAAGTAGTTTCCTGCTGATTTAGGTGACACTAGGCCTCTTTTCGTATTCTCTGGCCTTTAGACGAGAAGATTTCAACCGAACTGGCAGTATCTACAAATCAGGTTGTTTCCTTACTACCTACCCCAGTAAACTGATACAATGATTTTCAGCAAGAAAACAGTAAGAATCATTGCCTGTAAATGGAGAAAGGTATTTTAGAAGCGAATCGGGAATATCAGATTTGTTCAGTCCACCCTCTTTGACGAGAAGCTGATGAATGGGTTATGGGCAACACACATCACTCACACACACACACACACACACACACACACAGCACAGTGAATACCCTCCGCCACTTATCAGGGGCATAACGGGTACGGGAAGACAACTAGCATCGGTGGGAAGCGTTAGTGAACATTCTGTCTCTAACGCCCTCTGACAGGCACTTAAATGTGGTTTGCAGAGTATCCATGTAGATGTAGAACAAAAGTTGTTCCTCTCAGCGTGATCTGTGAATCCTGTCACCCGTGGGAACTGGGTTACCGCTGCCACATTCGTGTTACGCCATTCAGATGGTCAAACGAAATAATGAAATCTGTGCAGACAGGTCTAAAAACAAGCTCTGGTTATTCTGGGAGTGTCTTCTCATTTTGCCGAACCCCCGTAGGTTTATATCCACACTGACACACCTGTGACGCAGAAGGCAGTTGAGAGTAGCTATAAGTAGGTGTTAGGATGTATAGCTTAACATAGAACTTAAGTTTGCCCATTAAACTGTGCTCTCTTTAGTTGATAAGTAAAAACGTAATTAGCTGCAAATAATAACATTGTAACACTTAGGAACTACTAATCATTAAGGCGGTGGGTTACATTTACATCATTATAACGTATTGTGAATAAAGAATTACAGGTTGTAAAAGTGACAGTCCGTTTGTAACCTGTAACCAGGCAAGTAACGAACAGCCCTTAGAGGCTCGCCATCATAAATTTATCTTAAATTTCTTTGTGACTAATGCCCTTGTGGCATATTTATTATTGCATAAATGACATATATGTACTGTCAATCTTTCACGATGATTCTGTACTTGTATCATACGTTTTTAGTCATATTTCTGTGACCATGTTATAGACCATTCTTTGATTTAAATTCTAAGGAAGACACTCCTGGCAGTGTCGAAACCCGGTTAATTAGTTAAAAATAGTGATCGAGGGCTGTTTTCTTTCACTTATTTCTACACTCCTGGAAACTGAAATAAGAACACCGTGAATTCATTGTCCCAGGAAGGGGAAACTTTATTGACACATTCCTGGGGTCAGATACATCACATGATCACACTGACAGAACCACAGGCACATAGACACAGGCAACAGAGCATGCACAATGTCGGCACAAGTACACTGTATATCCACCTTTCGCAGCAATGCAGGCTGCTATTCTCCCATGGAGACGATCGTAGAGATGCTGGATGTAGTCCTGTGGAACGGCTTGCCATGCCATTTCCACCTGGCGCCTCAGTTGGACCAGCGTACGTGCTGGACGTGCAGACCGCGTGAAACGACGCTTCATCCAGTCCCAAACATGCTCAATTGGGGGACAGATCCGGAGATCTTGCTGGCCACGGTAGTTGACTTACACCTTCTAGAGCACTTTGGGTGGCACGGGATACATGAGGACGTGCGTTGTCCTGTTGGAACAGCAAGTTCCCTTGCCGGTCTAGGAATGGTAGAACGATGGGTTCGATGACGGTTTGGATGTACCGTGCATTATTCAGTGTCCCCTCGACGATCACCAGAGGTGTACGGCCAGTGTAGGAGATCGCTCCCCACACCATGATGCCGGGTGTTGGCCCTGTGTGCCTTGGTCGTATGCAGTCCTGATTGTGGCGCTCACCTGCACGGCGCCAAACACGCATACGACCATCATTGGCACCAAGGCAGAAGCGACTCTCATCGCTGAAGACGACACGTCTCCATTCGTCCCTCCGTTCACGCCTGTCACGATACCACTGGAGGCGGGCTGCACGATGTTGGGGCGTGAGGGGAAGACGGCCTAACGGTGTGCGGGACCTTAGCCCAGCTTCATGGAGACGGTTGCGAATGGTCCTCGCCGATACCCCAGGAGCAACAGTGTCCCTAATTTGCTGGGAAGTGGCGGTGCGGTCCCCTACGGCACTGCGTAGGATCCTACGGTCTTGGCGTGCATCCGTGCGTCGCTGCGGTCCGGTCCCAGGTCGACGGGCACGTGCACCTTCCGCCGACCACTGGCGACAACATCGATGTACTGTGGAGATCTCACGCCCCACGTGTTGAGCAATTCGGCGGTACGTCCACCCGGCCTCCCGCATTCCCACTATACGCCCTCGCTCAAAGTCCGTCAACTACACATACGGTTCACGTCCACGCTGTCGCGGCATGCTACCAGTGTTAAAGACTGCGATGGAGCTCCGTATGAAACGGCAAACTGGCTGACACTGACGGCGGCGGTGCACAAATGCTGCGCAGCTAGCGCCATTCGACGGCCAACACCGCGGTTCCTGGTGTGTCCGCTGTGCCGTGCGTGTGATCATTGCTTGTACAGCCCTCTCGCAGTGTCCGGAGCAAGTATGGTGGGTCTGACACACCGGAGTCAATGTGTTCTTTTTTCCATTTCCAGGAGTGTATATACAGTTTTGAAGCCTTTGGCTGAAGGTGGTATTGTGCGTTCCCAGCCCACACCTGTCGTGGGGAAATGAAACAACAATAAAACATAAGAAAAAAGATCTCTTCTCGACGGTGTCGCAAATTGTCGAACTGAATGAGTTGTGAATGCTGTGAAGTGTGAGAATCGTGAAGTGCTTGAAACGCCAGTTGAATGAAATTGAGTAGTTAGTTCACACTTCATATCCATTCACGAGATACTCATGACTAGTACAGTGAACGGTGAATCTATTGACATTGGTGACCAGTCGTGCTGAGCGAAAGCGTCTGCCGAGGATGAAGCCGAAGCCAACAGGCGAAACGTCAACAAGTGACCATGAAAGCTTCAGCAGTTATCAGTTCCCTACTGACCCACATGATGTGCATGGCACACGTACTTCCCACTGTATTACTTTGGGAGGTTTCTTCCCGTTCCATTCACTTGCGGATCGTCGGGAGAATAATTACTTAAACACCTCTGTTCACGTTTCAATAATGTGAACTCTTATTTGGTGTTAGTAGCTTGTTTCTAAACTGCATTCGTAATACTGATTATTGAAAAGCAGGCTTCCGCGGGACTGTTTTGCGTCTGTCTATATTCAAGCATCCACCACTTCTCGTTTAGCAGCAACTCTGTGACGCTCTCCCGTTGGTTACGCTTTTGTGTCACCGTGTGCGCTGCCCTTCAGTATCTCTTGCTAGTCCTCTTCGGTGAAGGAGAAGGAGAAGTACGATGCCTGTATGGTGACTCGAAACGTGCTCCTCTAGCGCATAAACCAGCGCGCTGGCTCGATCGGAGACGCAGCGGCCGGTACACGCCCGAGCCGCGGTTTGTTGTACCGCACGCTCTGCGTACCGCTGTCACAGCGGGGATTAGCGCTGGTATTATCGATCCATCGACCGGCGGGCTCGCTTGCCGGGCCGGCGTATAGCGGCCCACTTGCGGCTGGAAAGCTGCCAGCCACCGCTACACACACCCTCCCCTCCCGCCGCTCTCCCCCCTCCACCACACTCAGACGCCTCCCCCCCCCCCCCCCCCAACCGCCGCGGACAACCTGTCTCGCGGCCGGCCACCGCTCACCGCTCTCGTGCCTCGGCGTTTGTTTCCCGGCATCCCGCTCTTTAAAGAGACGCCGCCGACCGTACGTCGTCCCTTCTCTTTCCGGCTCTTCCCGCCCGCCTCTTCGGGCGAATACCGAGGAACGCTGAAGCGCTGTGAGACGAGAATCGGTTGCAATCGGAGCAAGGCTTCCGTGATGACAGTAACGACACGTTCTGTGTGTAGGGTTGGCAGATGTCCAGCTTTATCCGGACATGTCCAGCTTTTTAGTCATATCCGGTCAAATGTATAAGAGACCGGCCTGTCCGCCATTTGATAGACTTTTTAATAATAAGTTTATCGAAGCCAAATACCTATGCAAATTCAAAGTACAATGATAATGGCCCCTGTCTCCATGAGCCATGGACCTAACCGTTGGTGGGAAGGCTTGCGTGTCTCAGCGATACAGATGGCCGTACTGTAGGTGCAACCACAATGGAGGGGTATCTGTTGAGAGGCCAGACAAACGTGTGGTTCCTGAAGAGGGGCAGCAGCCTTTTCAGTAGTTGCAGGGGCAACAGTCTGGATGATTGACTGATCTGGCCTTGTAACACTAACCAAAACGGCCTTGCTGTTCAGGTACTGCGAATGGCTGAAAGCAAGGGGAAACTAACCGTAATTTTTCCCGAGGGCATGGAGCTATACTGTGTGGTTAAATGATGATGGCGTCCTCTTGCGTAAAATATTCCGGAGCTAAAATAGTCTCCCATTCGGATCTCCGGATGGGGAATACTCAGGAGGACGTCGCTATCAGTAGAAACAAAACTGGCGTTCTACAGATCGGAGCGTTGAATGTCAGATCCCTTAATCGGGCAAGTTAGATATAGTGGAAATTAGTGAAGTTAGGTGGTAGGAGGAACAAGACTTCTGGTCAGATGAATACAGGGCTACATATACAAAATGAAATACGGGTAATGCGGGAATAGGTTTAATAATGAATAAAAAAATGGGAGCTCTGGTAAGCTACTACCAACAGTATAATGAACGCATTATTGTAGCCAAGATAGACACAAAGCCCACGTCTACCACCATCATGATAATCATAAAGGGAATTTGAGATTTTAGATAGTTCTATATGATAACGTTTGCTTACTTGACGACACAGTTTACACTTCCACGTTGCGTTTGGTATATGATATGACTTGTTGATGCAAATAAGGTGGTGGAAACCATTTACTGCCAGTGTGGTGATGACCTGGATCATTTGAAAGTTTTTCTTCTCCATGTTCGGTCAATCATGGCGCCTGTGATGTAAAATTCTGGAGGTACGTCATCCCTCTCTTCCTTCAATGTTTTAATTCTTTATTCTTTCAATTATAATTTTTCTTTCAATTATAACTATTCTCGGTCTCTGAACGTGCAGCCATGTACAAAATTTTGGGTATATAAAAATGTTTAAAACATATGAAAGATGGCAATAACAGATAATACGACTAAGTGGACGATAATGATGATATTTACATAAAAACAAATGATAAAAACGAGGATTACAAAATAATATTAAATATTAATAAAAATAAATATAACACATAAATTATAAATAATATTAAATAATAAAATAATATTAAAATACACATAAATGAAAATACTTATGGTTTTTAAAACTCGTTTAACGATTTTGTATTGTAGCTAAATCACAGTCACTCCTGAACGTGAATGATGGCATGGTGTAATGGTGATGGGAGATGAGACACTAAAAATTGTCATGATGAAGGTGCGAAGATGAGTATGACTATGGGACCCTGTAGAACCGCAGCTAGCGACGTCACGTCAGCGAAGTGGATAAAGGGGGAAGGGAAAAATTGGAGGATGCTGTGAGGTGGATGGTACGTGGTTCCCTTTTCGTACCACACTTACCCATCATATCTTAGATACCATACAAGAGGAAATGGGATGGAATCGTGGTTGGTAGTCACAATTTATAATTAAGACTGTTTATTGAATTTACGCCTTCTAAGGAATATGACAATTACAAATTGTGGACGAGTCACTAGATAAAGGTTTGCAAATACAGTTAGAAACCCAACGCACGCAGTACTCAAACAGTCCCTTCTACATCTACATCTACATCCATACTCGGCAAGCAATCTGACGGTGTGTGGCGGAGGGTACCTTGAGTACCTCTATCGGTTCTCCCTTAAGAGAAACTTACAACAAACTTAATGTTCCAGGCATTTATAGAAACCTTAAGCATAGCAGTTATCAATAACTTTACACAGCCACTTCATCAAACTCCTTAAAAACAGTTATTACATTAAGATGGCCACACTTAACGTTCTTCACTAAAATACCCTTATAAACTTGCTATTTCAATCCGTTAAAGATGCACTTGTTAAAAGGTCAATTACAAACTTAATGTTGCCGTGCAGTAACACCCCTCGCTTTATTTTCCCTTATTAAGAAAACAGAATTACTGAGAAACTTAATACATTCAAATTTCCATATAGGATTTCCCTCAAAATACATATAATGAAAACAGTTACCAATAAAGGGTGACTTAATG
This sequence comes from Schistocerca gregaria, assembly GCF_023897955.1. Taxonomy (NCBI): domain Eukaryota; kingdom Metazoa; phylum Arthropoda; class Insecta; order Orthoptera; family Acrididae; genus Schistocerca; species Schistocerca gregaria. Next base: position 930,280,011 of record NC_064922.1, read on the forward strand.
ACACTTCAACACTAGTGCCAAGCTAAGATCCAATTACATAACATGATAGAACCACTGACACAAAGAACTACAGCAGAGACACTGAGCTTTGAAACTGAATGTTCACGTGCTCAGACGCGTTAATAAAAGACTATTAGAAAGAGCTGCGCAAGGAGCTCAGCAGATGGTATGCAGTTTAAAGTTTAGCCAGTTGCCGGTCGCTAATATTTAAGGAAACAGGTTCGTATAAGAACGGGTTACATACAATATATATTTATATATCTACCAGCTTAACCCGCCTTGGCGGAAGGAAGATAAATACTAAACTCTGGAAGGCGGTATGTGAATAACTCCCGGTCGTGGTCAGGTTCGTAAACACTGCCAGGCCTAGACCTCGGGTGACATTTCACTCCCCGATAAGGTGCTGGCACAATCAAAAGTTTTTGCGCGAATCACAAAGACATTCCAATAACTCTGGAACATAGAAACACTCGGCAGAACCTTTGACTCGATATATGGGTAAGCGTGTAAAGGAACACGTTACACTATTGACAAAGTCGCAACTTCGACCTTAAGCATTTTACACATGGACAACTGTATTAATAGGGTGCAGGCTTTGAAAACGCCAACATAAAATCATTTGATTACAAGAAACACAGAGCACTAGCAAAACTTCTGAGAAAACATTCAAATGACGCCACCATTTAACTAGGCCAACTGAACTCTTCCATAGCATCTTAAGGTTCGACTATGAAAGTCTCACCATAATAATGAAATATAATGCCTCTGAGTGCGTTGGTCAACAAAACACAATTACTATCACTTACTTCATATCACGTACACAATACGAAGGAGCGGGTTCCACAACTTCACAGCTTCAGTTCAAGTTTTGTTCCCAGCGAAGTCACAGAACTTGTCGCCAAAACGCCCGACCAATTTCACACCACAACATATAACGCTCATACGCTCCTTCTGCAGCCGTTGACACTCGTCTCCCCGCGAAATGTCACGAGATCTCGAGGGCTACCCGTCGAAGGCTCACAACCCAATCCCTTCGCCCTCCAATCCGGAAGATAAGACACGCGAAAAGCAAATATAGCTTAGCTCAACCACAATCGATCTCAACGATACATGAACAAAATAACACTGGCGCCAGCTCACCACGGCTCAGTAAAGTATTGTGATTAGCGTTGGAAATAGGGGTATATCTCTGGACGAATTTAATCGTTGGGGAGTGGGAGCTGGTTAAAAATGCGGTGAGAGATGGTGGATAAGGCACGGAGGTGCATGGAATATGGATGTTCTGGCACAGCGGAGGCTAGATTGGTGATTAGTGGGTGGGAAATTGGGTGCTAGGGCTGGGTTTTGCGATTTATGTACCAGATTCGAAGATGCTCCAGGAGCAGAAGAAATTTTTGGAAATTTGTGATAAGATCTTATGGGACCAAACTGCTGAGGTCTTCGGTTCCTAAGCTTACACACTACTTAATCTAACTTAAACTAACTTACGCTAAGACAACACGCGCAGCGCGAACCGTGACAAGACGCCTGAGACCGCTCGGCTATCCCGCGCAGCAGGAGCAGAAGAAGGTGTGAGAAGTGGGTGAGTTGGTTCAGGATGCGAGTTGAGTAAGGTAAGCGAAGGGCGTGGCGGAGTGCATGTCTTTTGACGATTTCACGGGACTTCTAGAATTTAGACGAGACATAGATCCAGGCGACGTTAGGGTAAGTTAGGATGGGGTGGAAGAGGGATTTAAAGATGAGTGTAATAGTAGAAGCATGTAGATGCCACATGCGGCCTGATGGTTGTTTTAGTACTTTTAGTCGCTTTCGGGCTTCGTATTGAACGGTAAGGAGATGTGCGTTCCATGTTAGTTTTCTGTAGACAGTTAGTCCTAAATACTTAACTTTGTAGTCATATGGATGGGTTGGTTGTGGATGAAGAGATGGAATTGTGGACAACGGAAACGCCGAGTGATGTGACCAGACACAACAGCTTGGCTTTTTCTGTAGGTTTGCTACAGGTTTCCATGTATTACTATGCTCGACTAGGAGATTGAGGGGACGTTGAAGGGTATGACGATTGATGATGGGCTAGGCAGACTGTGTCATCAGTATATTTCAGGAGGTAAATAGTATTTCAGAAACTGTCTTATATATATATATATTATATATATATATATATATAATAGAAAGAAAGTTCCACATGGGAAAAATATATTAAAAACTAAGATTCCAAGACTTACCAAGCGGGAAAGCGCCGGTAGACAGGCACAATAAAATAACACACAAACAAACACACAAAATTTCTAGCTTTCGCAACCAGCGGTTGCTTCTTCAGGAAAGAGGGAAGGAGAGGGAAAGACGAAAGGATGTGGGTTATAAGGGAGAGGGTAAGGAGTCATTCCAATCCCGGGAGCGGAAAGACTTACCTTAGGGGGGGAAAAGGATAGGTATATACTCGCGCGCGCGCGCACACACACACACACATATCCATCCATACATATACAAATATGTCTGCTTGTGTCTGTATATGTATGCATGGATATGTGTGTGTGCGCGCGAGTATATACCTATTCTTTTTTCCCCCTAAGGTAAGTCTTTCCGCTCCGGGGATTGGAATGACTCCTTACCCTCTCCCTTAAAACCCACATCCTTTCGTCTTTCCCTCTCCTTCCCTCTTTCCTGAAGAAGCAACCGCTGGTTGCGAAAGCTAGAAATTTTGTGTGTTTGTTTGTGTGTTATTTTATTGTGCCTGTCTACCGGCGCTTTCCCGTTTGGTAAGTCCTTTGTCTTCACGTAGTATAGAGCGATTTACATATGTTCTTTTTCTTACGTTGACGTATTAATCTGGTGTTTACCTGTCCCTGCCTTTTTCAAATAACTCATTAGCTAGATCACCTTATTAATTGACTGGTAAGGTGTTTTATCGTTCCTGTCTGGGGACGGTGTGTCGGAGGACAGGGGCCCCCTTTGGTCGTTGAGTCCCTCTCATCACTTCTCGCCTATGCGTCATTCCAGTGACCACGCCAACAGAGGATGCTGATTACTTACTACGGTCTGTTGTTTCTTCCATCTTCCTTCTTCCTCATTTTCCCTTTTTTTATTGCTCTGTTAGCTCTGTTAGCTCCGTAAGCTTGTCCTTGCCTATGTCATTACATTTTCCTCTAAAATTCGCTAAAAGAGCGCATCAGAATTATTGTCACTTAACTATTTCCTTTTTAACACTGTAACTATAGTCGTTCTTTAATATATTGCATTTTATCACAATAACTTGTACACCTGGTAAGTCCACTAAAGACTCCGCCTATTGTAGTCATTTTTTTTATACATTCACCTTCGTATTTCATATCGCAGAATTACACAATTATGTAACTGACGAAAGTGTGTACGTCTACAGTGGCGACATCTAACGAGGTTACCACACAAACATTTTGTGGCTTCTGTACAGCAGTTTGTTTTGAATAATACCGCTGTTAACAAGATGACTCCAGCGTTACTGTGGCCTAATGTACACTATACTTTAAAGACGTGCGACAATGCTAGGCTGTCTTATGACGATGCCAGTATGGATCCCTTATATCAGGACATGCTTTTAAAACAGGTATGCCTTGTCTTATTTAAAGCGCATATTTTCCACATGTGTGTCAGTACTACTTTTCACTGTGGCCTATTTTATTAAGATGTGGACGATCCACTAGTCTTTCTATTTTTCCCGTGTTTTGCTGCACGTCTGAAGATGGTCATTGCTGACCGAAGGACATAAAAAATTTGAGATCACAGACGGAAATAAAGAAATTAATTCAGTCCGTCGATGATCCTCTCACTCATGCTCTGCCTCTACATCGACGCTGCGTCGCTCGTGCCTCCTTCACTTCACAGCCCCACGCTGTCTATCAGCTGTCGAATTACACCATTAAAGATATAAACGACAGTGTGAACACAGCCAGCATGCAAGTAAAGTACTTACGTTGCGAATGGAAGTGAAGCATGCGCAGAATCCACGACCGAGGAGAATGTTTATCTTAAATATATTACTTAAATAATTACGCTAAATGATACTTTGAGGATTAGCCTAATCAAATTATAAGGATCCTTATATGAACAAGAGTAAACGGACTTGGTATCACATCTGAAGCGAATGTTTACAGATTCCCCTTTAAAAACATGATTTAAAAATAATTCTCGTACCTGTCACGCGATTTCTTCTGTTTGTTGTAAGATGTCCTCCCTGCGATAACACACTTTTAGATGGCGTGGAGGTTGCGACAACACACAACTGGATTTTTGGAAGTTCAAAAGTTCGAAGAGTTATAGGTGTACTGTCCCAGTACTAGGGGTTCTCTCGAATATTTGTTCGCTTCCACCATTGCAGCAGATCTCGGGTGTGTATTTCTCTGCAGGCTGGAAAACATTCATCAAATTCAACCCTGAGACGTGAACTAGTTTCGGTGAATGAACCTGGGATTTTGCAATGAGCACGAATGCGTCCCTCGCGTATTTCTCACAACGCTTAATCAGGTTTAAATTTATTTTCTCACTAGAACTTTTATCAGAAAATTCACGTAATTTGAACCGGACATCCAATAAAGTCGCTTCTGCGAAAATTGAATTTCCGTCTGTTCTGCGAAATCGCCGGTTAGCTCTTCAGTTAATTTCTCGGAAATCTGCTGCACATCACTACGAATTTCAGTGTTACTGACAAACCTGAAACACCATAGCTTCAACGCTCGCCTAGGAAGTATAGCAATCGACGCAATTATCTCCCTTTCACTGTTCATTTCCTCAATACAGTCCTTGAAAACTTTCAACATCGCACAGTGTCGTCCGTATTGCTTGGAAGGTCAGGATAACTGACAGTTATAGAGACATCAGGAATTCTTGACGTCAGGTATTCTTTGCTCCATATCAAAGGTTGAATTCCACTCTGTGATGCTATCCTGTTTTAGTGTCAGGACTAATTCTTTCAACTATTTCTGCAACTACTTGAGTTTCATACTAGTCTGCGAACTTCTTATAAACAATTCAAGCATTTTTTTTGACTTTATTCAGGATTAGTTGATTGGCAATGACTGCTGTGCGGTTCTGTCAATTGCTGATGTTGGTTGGATTATTCCTGGTTATCGTCCCAAAGAATGTCGAAAGGTGCAGAAGCAGGAGTTTCTAAACGCCTGACAAAAACACTCCTGGTTGCATCATTTGAACATGAGTAAACGTAGTTCCGTTGTTAGATGACGTCCGCTTCTCTTTTTATCTTTTCCTTCTCGCCTTTAACCACGGTCTATTCAGATTAGATCATACGCTGTAAGTGCGCAAACCACTCAGTACTACTAATCACATAGTCCTACCATCTTTTAGTAATATTACTCAGTATTAACAGATTTTACGAATGAGAGTCTTAGAGCGAATGAGGTCGTTGCCGAATGACAAACTGCGCGGCTTCGTCATGCTTCAACACTACATGAACGAACTACTTAATTTGACCACTTCACAGAAAGGCATTTCAAAAATATTAGAAAAAGGACAGATTGCTATTCACCGTAAGGAGGGCACGATGTGTTGCATACAGGCACAATGAAAAGACTGCTACACACATTAGGCTTTAAAAAAGCAAACACACACGCACCAAACGTCGTACATTCACAAAAGCAAGCACATCTCACACACACCTTGGATCGGATTGTGTTACCTTGTGACTAGAGCTGTTATTTTGAAAGACATGAATGGTCAAAGGGTAATCGAGGTGATGTATAAAGCCGAGTATGTTGAAATAGCATCTGTCCACCTGGAGAATGCGTTCGAGAATGTAAAATGATGCAAGATGTTCGAAATTCTGAGGAAAATAAGGGTAAGCAGTAGGTAGAGACGGGTAATATACAATATTTCTAAGAGACAAGAGGGAGTAACAAGAGTGGAGGGCCAAGGACGAATTGCTATGATTAAACAGGGTGTAAGACGGGGTTGTAGTCTTTCGCCCCTACTGTTCCATCTGTACATCGAAGAAACAGTGGTGGATGTAAATGAAAGTTTCAAAAGTTGAGTTAAAATTCAAGGTGAAATATATAAATGACATGAGTCGCTTATGACATTCCTATCCTCGGCCGGCCGGGGTGGCCGAGCGGTTCTAGGCGCTACAGTCTGGAACAGCGCGACCGCTACGGTCGCAAGTTCGAATCCTGCCTCGGGCATGGATGTGTGTGATGTCCTTAGGTTAGTTATGTTTAAGTAGTTCTAAGTTCTAGAGGACTGATGACCTTAGCAGTTAAGTCCCATAGTGCTCAGAGCCATTCCTATCCTCAGTGAAAGCTTAGACGACTTAGATGATCTGCTGCTGAACGGAATGAACAGCCTAAGGAGTACTTAATTTGGACTGAGAGTAAATCGAACAAGACTCAACTTCAAATGTCCATCGGATGCTTCTCCCTTCTTTTGGACTGACCTCACAGCAAAAATTTCTATAGAGTTTGATTGCGATTGTCAATGAAAAGACGTGACACTTGTCACCGGTACTTATTAATTCGAATCTTATTAGGACAACTTTGCGCCGCGATAATTGACAGCAAGTGCTCCAGCAATCTTTGTAGACGAGTTGAACAGTTCAACACTGTCAAATCGAGCAACTTCATTCACGGTGTGGTCGCTGTGACGTATAAACACGTTTGTGCATTTCGACCATTCTGTCACATCTCCACTTCGACTGCGCTGGTTCCGTACAGTACACTGCCACTTTATTCTCGTGACTTAACGTCAGCTGTGGAGGACCACACCATCGCTTAGTACCAGTTCCACAGGATCTTACAACAAAAGAGTTGATTTAGGCGGATACAGCATACTTGAAGAAGCATTTGTACTGTCTTTCTAGCCGAATTCAGGCCATTTTCAATACTAATGTCGGTGTTCGACGGTATTATTGTGTTGGCTAATGTGGTGACAAATTTTAGAATGTGGTGTTGCAGAAGTATTTAAAAAAAAACACTATGGTCTAGAAAGAACAAACGAGGATGTAAATTTACGGAAATTCTTTACTAGAAGGAGGGGTACCGAAGTGTGACACGCTCTGAGGCATCGAGTAAAAGATGTTTTAGCACCAGAGGGTGCGTTAAAGGGAAAATAAGATAAAGACTAGTTGAGTCCAATAGACAGACCAGTCACTTAGGGCGCAGAGGAAAAATTCTGACCCATTAAAGGACGTGAAATAAAAAAGGTTTGGAGACCGCTGCTCTGTCCAATGGCTCACCTGGTGGCGAACGGAGGAACTGTGGTCCGCAGAAGTACGACCCTCTCTGGCAATCACTTGCTGGTCGTATTCGGGAATCGGATGTCTGCGCAGTCACCAATAGTCCGGAGGTGAACGGAGTTATTATTTACAGTACAAAAAACATTTAACACTGTCGCACGTAAAATGTATGAACGCTACAAATAATTCAAAACCTACTCTTGCTGACACTGCAGGCAATGTAACTGATGATGATAAACAGAAGGCCGAAATTCTAAATCTAGCTTTCAGAAACTCGTTTACGGTAGAGGACTGCAGCACCATTCCCCCTTTCAATCATCGAACAAACGCAAGAATGGCTGACATAGTGTTTAGTGTATCTGGGATTATAAAACAGTTAAGATCCTTACACGCCAGGAAGGCATTTTGCCCAGACGGTATCCCCGTGGGATTATATGTTGACTATGCTACAAATATAGCACAATTCTTATCCATCATCTATCAGAGATCACTGCAACAGCGGAAAGTTCCACGGGATTGGAAGAAGGCCCAGGTCACAGCAATCTATAAAAGGGGTAGAAAATCGGATGCACAAATTTAGCGCCCAATTTCACTGACATCGATTTGTTGTAGAATCGTGGAACACATTTTTTTTTCAGACATAATGACCTCTCTAGACTCTGAGAAGCTCATCTGCAGAAACCAGCACGGTTTTAGCAAAAAAAATGGTTCAAATGGCTCTGAGCACTATGGGACTCTACTGCTGTGGTTATTAGTCCCCTAGAACTTAGAACTACTTAAACCTAACTAACCTAAGGACATCCCACACATCCATGCCCGAGGCAGGATTCGAACCTGCGACCGTAGCAGTCGCACGGTTCCGGACTGCGAGCCTAGAACAGCGAGACCACCGCGGCCGGCGGTTTTAGCAAACAGCGGTCATGCGAGACAAGGCTGGCCCTCTTTGTGCATGATATAAAACAGGCTCTAGATACCGGCTCCCAGGTGGATGCCATAATTCTCGACTTTCGAAAAGCGTCGACTCAGTTCCGCACTGTCGCTTGCTCCAAAAAGTGTGCGCTTACGGTCTATCCGATGGCATATGCGATAGGACAGAAAGTTTTCTAACAGACAGGGAGCAGTATGTCGTCCTGAACGTGGTGACTTCAACAGAAAGAAGTGTAACTTCAGGTGTGCCCCAGGGCAGCGTAATAGGTCCAGTGCTTTTTACAAATTACATAAACGATCTGCTTAATGGTATTGACAGCGGCATTAGACTGTTTGCCGATCACGCTGTAGTCTACAGGAAAGTAGTATCACACGAAAGTTGTGAACAAATCAATGAGGATTTGCACAAAATAAATGTGTGGTGTAATGCCTGGCAGTTATCTATCAATATTAGTAAGTGTAACCTACTGCGTATAATAAGGCGAAAATCCCCATTAGTGTACGAGTACAAAATAAATGCCCAGCCTTTGGAAGCGGTAACATCCGTCAAGAGTATCTGGGTGTGACTATTAGAAATGATCTCAAATGGAATGATCAGATTACACAAGTAAAGGGTAAGGCAAACTCTAGATTGCGGTTTGTTGGTAGAAACCTGAATTGATGCAGTCCTTCAACAAAGGAAATAGCTTACAAAACGCGAGTTCGTCCAGAGTACTGTTCGTCTGTATGCGACCCTTACAAGTAAGGTCTCATTCAAGAGATTGAGAAGGTCCAAAGAAGAGTGGCAAGATTCGTGACCGATACATTTAGCCATCGCGAGAGCGTTACAAATCTCATAGAAAGTTTGAAGTGGGACACTCTTGCAGATAGACGGCGCGCTAAATGGAAGGGGCTACTCACTACATTCCGAAATCCGATCTTCACCGAGGATGTAGAGCATATATTATTACCACCAACTTTCACATCGCGCAGTGATCACAATTCAAAGGTAATGGAAATTAGAGCTCTTACTGAGGCGTTGAGACAGTCGTTTTTCCCTAGCGTGATCAGCGAGTGGAAGAGAGAGAGAGGGGGGGGGGGGGGGGAACATGACTTTGGCGCGAATTCTGCCCTCACCGCTTGGTTGCTAGCGGAGTATATATGTATGCAGATGTAGTAGAGTATTGCAACATTGCGTCAACCTAATAGCTTTCTTATTCTGTGGGCATGCCCAAATACAACATGTACCATAAATACTGGCACTAAACCTCCCCCAAGGTCCCCCACGATAGAATCCGCCTTATTACCTCTTATGCCTTTCTCCTCTCTCTCTATAATCTGTATGCGTGCTACACTATGCGCTACCTAACATGTTGCAAATTCCGGCCGTAAGATCAGGGCTTTTCCGGATCTCATACCTCGGATACTAGTGGTGATAGATAGGTTTGGTCAACTGTTCTAGTAGCCCTTTCGCTGGGGATCCTTTATATACCCAACAAAATGATCGTCTTATTGTCACTATCCTACAGTACAGGGCCAAAGAAGGAATGTTACACACTTTCTCCTACTTAGGCAAATGGAGCAGATCACTTGGTGCCTTTTCCATTTTATGTGGTGTCCGGTGGACATTAAGGGGTTACGGAGGCACCATTAGTTCATGGACGGTAACTTAGAAAACAGCAAAAAAGTCATTTTCACCATTTTTTCGTACCAGAGCCGAGCTGTGGATCCCAAGACGATACATGCCTAAGATTCCGATCCCGAACAACTTGAAAATTTTCTTGATATCTTCATATGTTTCCGAGATACAGAGGTTCAAAGTAACCTTACAGATAAAAAGAATAAAAAGCTGCAAAAAAATTGCTCAAATTTTAACTGTGTATTCTACAGGTATTTGTCTAGAAATACCACCATACCCTTTTCAGAAATCATTATCCATTATCGAGAAACACGCCAAAAGCATAGCTGTTGGGTGCCAAACCCAGCCGCAGATACCAACACGACTATGCGCAGCAAATGCCCACAGTTTTTACGATATATTCCTAAGATCCAGGTTTTTAGGAAACTTGAAAATTTTCGTTATATCTTTACCAGTTTCCGAGATACAGAAGTTACCTACTTGTACATCTAAAATACGCATGTAAAATCTGGTGTGAGACGAAAACTTATTTTATAAAGTGACGTAACATGGATAAATACGCTGTAAAGCACCTCCATTATCATCGAAAAGATTTTGGGAACGCCTTGTTGTATCCTGAAGCACATGCAAAACTGCACGTTAAGTCCGCTCTGAGTGATAAAGTTATTTCAATTTCACGTAAGTTAGCCATTAAAATTTTACTAACCCATGAAATTCTTTTCATATGAGTGACATTCCCTGCTGTGGAGGCGAAACGAAAAAAAAAAAAAAAAAAACAGCGCAAACATGCTCCTACCAGAGCACAAAAAAGCCGAATATTCCTGCTTAAAAAAATCCGACTGAAAGATGGGGGTACCAACTGCCTCAGCAGTCCTTTCTCAGCACCTTTAAAATTTTCCCAAAAATTTTAGCATGCTGCCATATTCGCGCTTTTTATACCAAGGAGAGAAGACAGCAGAAGTGGCAAAGAGACTGAATAGTAATAAATACTGAAAGATACTAGTGGCTATGTTATAGAAAGAGCGAAGGAGACAGTTTCAGTGTGAGAGAAAGACAGATACACAGTGGCAGTAGAACGTAGTTGAAAGTGACAGAATAGTGGTACGAAAAGAGTGAAAGAATGCCAGGGCGAGGGGGAGGGAGGGGGGAGGATAAAGAGAAAGTGGAAGTGCGTGGGAGCCAATTATAATATAAGAGAGAGTCTACGAAAATGACGGCATGGAACAGGAAAGATAGTGACAGTGACAAGAGACAGCAGAAGTGGAAAGGATTGAATGAGACAGTACAAGCAAGAGCAGACGGAGTGGTAGGACAGAATGAAGGAGACCGAGGCTGTAGATAGCTGACAGTGACAGAATGACACAAAGAGATAAAGAGTTGGGCAGAAAGAGTGAGTGGACAAGTGGGAGTGGATGGTTAAGAGGAACTTACAGCTATGAACTAGAGGGTGTGAGCGAGTTAGGGGAGCATGTGCGAGTAGGAGGTGAGTTCCATGTTCAAAAGAGCGCGAATTGGTTTTGGGAAACTTTTTAAAGTTGCTGAGGAAGGTAGAATTAGGGGAGCTAGCACCCCACTTTTCAGTTTGACTCGTTTAATAAAGAGGAGTATATTCGCCTTTATTGTGCCCATATACACTACTGGCCATTAAAATTTCTACACCACGAAGATGTCGTGGTACAGATGCGAAATTTAACCAACAGGAAGAAGATGCTGTGATATGCAAATGATTAGCTTTTCAGAACATTCACACAAGGTTGGCGCCGCTGGCGACACCTACAACGTGCTGACATGAGGAAAGTTTCCAACCGATTTCTCATACACAAACAGCAGTTGAACGGCGTTGCCTGGTGATACGTAGTTGTGATGCCTCGTGTAAGGAGGATAAATGTGTACCATCACGTTTCCGACTTTGATGAAGGTCGGATAGTAGTCTATCGCGATTGCAGTTTATCGTATCGCGACATAGCTGCTCGCATTGGTCGAGATCCAATGACTGTTAGCAGAATATGGAATCGGTGGGTTCAGGAGGGTAATACGGAACGCCGTGCTACATCCCAACGGCATCGTATCTCTAGCAGTCGAGATGACAGGCATTTTATCTGCATGGCTGTAACGGATCGTGCAGCCACGTCTCGATCCCTGAGTCAACAGATGGGGACGTTTGCAAGACAACAACCATCTGCAGAAACAGTTAGACGACGTTTGCAGCAGCATGGACTATCAGCTCGGAGACCATGACTGCGGCTACCCTTGACGCTGCATCACAGACAGGAGCGCCTGCGATGGTGTACTCGACGACGAACCTGGGTGCATGAATGACAAAACGTCATTTTTCCGGATGAATCCAGGCTCTGTTTACAGCTTCATGATAGTCGCGTCCGTGTTTGGCGACATCGCGGTGAACGCACATTGGAAGCGTGTATTTGTCATCGCCATACTGGCGTATCACCCGGCGTGATGGTATGAGGTGCCATTGGTTACACGTCTCGGTCACCCCTTTTACGCGCATTGACGGCACTTTTAACAGTGGACGTTACATTTCAGATGTATTATGACCCGTGGCTCTACCCTTCATTCGAACCCTGCGAAACCCCACATTTCTGCAGGATAATACACGACAGCATGTTGCAGGTATTGTTCGGGGTTTTCTAGATACAGAAAATGTTCGACTGCTGCCCTGGCTAGCACATTCTCCAGATCTCTCAACAATTGAAAACGTCTGGTCAACGGTGGCCGAGCAACTGGCTCCTCACAATACGCCAGCCACTACTCTTGATGAACTGTGGTATCGTGTTGAAGCTGCGCTGGCAGCTGTACCTGTACACGCCATCCAAGCTCTGTTTCACTCAATGCCCAGGCGTATCAAGGCCGTTATTACGACCAGAGGTGGTTGTTCTGGGTACTGATTTCTCAGGATCTATGCACCCAAATTGCGTGAAAATGTAATCACATGTCAGTTCTAGTATAATATATTTGTCCAATGAATATCCGTTTATCATCTGCATTTTTTCTCGGTGCAGCAATTTTAATGGCCAGCAGTGTAGGAGCATTTTTCCGTGGTCAGCATTTGACCAAAGTCACACGGACGTCACAGAGGACTGCGTCTAACGTTGTCTTCTACAGTAACGCTACAAAAAGGATCCTCTTTGGTGAGATAAATATATTTGACTCGATTTGCTTGTGCTAAAGTTAACAACATGATATCGTGTGAACCACATGATATGAAATGACGTTCTCATTTGATACGAATAAGGCTTAAAACGTTCTCCGAACAGTCGCTCAGACTAGAACAAAAAGCGGACCGTCAGAGAGGAATAAAGTTTTGATCCGAGAAAGGGAAACGACAGTAAAACAAGGAAGAAGGAGAAAAGAAAAGAAGGCATCTTCGCAGCAGTTGTGTTCGTAAGAGAAACCTTCAAGAAAGAGACGCAGGTTAAGAGGTCCAAAGAACTTACACGAATGAGGATGAAGTACAGAAACAATAGCTACATAGAGAAACTATGTTGATTAATAGAGGTAGAAGGGCCAGGAACAAACATTTGCGTTAAGAAAGGAGAAAGCAAATGTGATTAACACCCATTTTGACCTTATAATTATTCTGTGCCACTAATACATCGAAGTAAGTATGAAGAAGGGGTGAAAAAATTGTATTCCAAATAAAATTACAAGTAGAACAGTTACGAAACGTTGTATAGGCTGTTTGTAAGGAAGGAAGAAAGAACAGACTGGAATCATACTAAACGCGTAAAATGATTGATTAGGAAGTAAAACCGCATGTGTTAAGCTTTTTGCTGAAAACCTGGAAAATGGATATCTGGTCACCTTTTGATAGACCAATCTGAAACCAGGATTTTCCATAAAGGTTCCTCCTGTACCTGTGCGTCATTGCCGTTGCAAGCCTACGGTCACTTAATTTACCTACAAATTCTAAAGTTGGCTGTCAAGCTTCTATCTAGATTGTGAACAGTAGATACGACTGCCTATGACTGTATACACCATCGTGTTTGTGTGTTCGTGTGTGTGTGTGTGTCCGTATGTATGTGTCTGTGCGTTTGTGTGTTTTAATGCGGGGACAGAATATGGGAGGCAGAGGGAGGGAAGAAAGTGGATGAGGTTTCATTAATTGGTTTTTGGCTGATAATAGCGTTTGTGTACGTGAATGTCGTTGTTTTAACCACATTTATCCCTAAATATAAACGTATGGATACGAGGAGTTACGTTAAAAGAGCAGTCTCCTTTTTTTGCAACATTTAATTTGACTCCCTGTTCCAAGCTAACAGTGCCTTAGCTAACCACCAATAACTGTGAAAAAGTAGTAGTATTACATACAAAAGCTAATATCATTCCGAGAGAGAGTATTGCCATTAAATTTGGAAATTTGAGGTAATGGGAATTAATCTAAATTGGACCTTACAATGCAGTTACAGGATTTCGATAACGTAAGGGGCATGTGAAATTTTAAAAAGAAATGTTTTTGCACTTAAGAAACAGGCGTTTTCTCACTGCTTCCATCTATTGGCCAGCTGTGTCTTAGAAGTACAGTAGTCCTAGTATGACAGAAGGGGTTGTTCGGAAAAGTTATTTTCCTGTAAGTACTACGGTACTAACGCAGTTTCAGAGTACCTCAAACTCCCTCTAAGCCTTTCATTCGAACCACAAAGGTCGATCAACGCACAACAACCTCTCAATATTCAAACCATTTCATATCTACGTGAACACTTGAATTTTCGAAGACTGACACCATCTTCGTAGTCTGGAAATAATTGGCTGCCGAATCCATATTTCCTATTCAAAACTGAAGTGACCTGAATATAGAGTTAATACTATGCTGTAAATACAGACAACTTCGTGGTCACGTATTACTATGTTTACTTCTACATTACGAAAACCAAAGGCAGGAAACCGGTTTTTACTGGATAGTTTATATATTAAGGCCTGATTCGAATTTGATAGCGCGGTCAAATAGTTACCTTCCTATCGTAAATTATTTCTGGAAATCTGCCGCACCAGTTTCCTATTTTGTCAGCACAGTGTGTGTTTCTATTTAGTTAAATCTAGGAGGTTGGGAGCTTCTTGCTGAATCTGAAAATTTTTCTTCATCTACATCTACATGTATACTCGGAAAGTCACACTTAAGTGCGTGGTAGCGGGTACATCGAACCACCTTCATAATAATTCCTTATTATAACTATCTTTAACAGCGCGCGGAAAAAACGAACGCATATCTTTCCGCACGAGCTCTGATTCCCTTCTTTTTATGATGATCGTTTCTCCGTATGTAGGTCGGCATCAATAAAATGGTTTCGCATCCGGAGGAGAATGTTGGTGACTGAAACTAAGTGAGAAGATTCCTTCGCAAAGAAAAATGCCTTTGCTTTAATGACGACCACCCCAAACTTTGTATCATATTAGTGACAGTCTCACCCCTATTTCGCGATAGTACAAAACGTGCTGTTCTTCTTTGAACTTACTCGATGTACTCGGTTAATTCTATCTGGTAAGGATCCCAGACCGCGCAACATTACTCCAAAAGAGGACTGACAAGCGTACTGTTGGCACTTTCTTTAGTAGACCTTTTACATTTTCTAAGTGCTCCGCAAATAAAACGCACTCTTTGGTTTGCCTTCCCACAACATTTTGTACTTCCCCAAAACATTTTCTATGTGCTTTTTTCCAATTTAAGCTGTTCGTAATTGTAGTTCCTAGATATTTAGTTGAATTTACGACCTTTAGATTTGACTGATTCATCGTATAACCGAATTTTAATGGATTCCTTTTAGCACTCATGTTGATGACCTTACTCTTTTCATTATTTGGGGTTAACTGAAAATTTTCGCTGCATACAGAAAATGTTCTAAATCGTTTAGCAATTGATTTTGATCTGTTGATGACCTTACTAGAGGATAAAGCACAGGGTCTTCTGCTAACAACCTAAGACAGCTGCTCAGATTTTCTCCTAAACCGTTTATATAGAACAGCAGAGGGCTTGGGGAACGCCAGAAATCACTTCTGTTTCACTCAGTGACTTTCCGACAATTACTATGTACAGTGACCTCTCAGACAGGAAATCAGGAATCCAGTCACATAACTGAGACGATTTTCTATAAGCACCGTCTCACCGTGTGTTGTACGGTGTCAAAAGCCTTCTGGGAGTCTAGAAATACGGAATCAGTTTTGATATTCCTTGTCAATAGCACTCAACATTTCGTGTGAGTAAAGTGCTAGTTGTTTTCAGACTGTGTGTCAATACACAATATGTGTTCCAGAATCCTGCTGCATATCGACGTTAACGATATGGGCCTGTAATTTAGTGGATTACTCTTACTACTTTTTTTGAATATTGGTGTGACCTGTGCAACTTTCCAATCTTCAGGTACGGATCTTTCATCGAATGAGCGATTGTTTTCCTTCTCCTTCGCAGCACAAAAAGTGATTCCATACGGATTGAGCGAATTTTTTAAGACAAGTAGGAACTTGACAATTTAATAATTGGGAAATCGGTTCATAAATACCGGATTTGGTTGTACCCCTTGAGGCGTAGCGCCGTATACCGATCCTGCCTTGGAGGCGGTTAAGTGTGAGTTGTGTCTCAGAGCTGGATAGTGA
This sequence comes from Schistocerca gregaria, assembly GCF_023897955.1. NCBI lineage: Eukaryota > Metazoa > Arthropoda > Insecta > Orthoptera > Acrididae > Schistocerca > Schistocerca gregaria. The sequence continues at coordinate 930,296,378 of NC_064922.1, forward strand.
CAGATGGTGACGCGAGACTGGACGCGCACGTAGTTTATGTATCAGCCGATGGAGGACAATATTGGATAGGGGGACTGTGATTTAGTTTCGATAGTGCACTAGAGTGCACTAAGGTAATAGAATGTTTTTCATAAACTGTCCTAGTATTTTCATAAAGTGTTATTATGTCTTTTTGTGTATGTAAAATGTTATAAATGTGTTTTAGCAGTATGAATGATGCATGAGTGTGGTTTAAGGTTAATATGAAGATAATTGTTTAACGAGTTATGAGTGGAATTTAGTGTGGGAACATTTCGAAGAAGTATGGATGTGGACAAAGGGGGTTATTTGTAGAATATGTTTGTAAAGTAAGTTTATGGTGAAGGGGAAGGTAATTCAGGTATAAATAACAATAGTAAATAGCTTTATGCATAAGCAAAACTTCAACATGTTAGATAATTACGGCGGTAAAAAGTGCAGTCGTTAGGTTTACTATTTTGCGATTGGTTATTTATGAAAAGCGCGGATTGACGAGGGTGAGTGTTGTTTTGCTATTGGCTGTTGAGTAAAGTGACCAGTGGTAAAGCATTATTCTTCGCGCGCCTTTCTCCGTTGGTAGAGAAGACTTAAGAGTATTCTAGAGGAGAGTCGGAGCCTAGCCACGAAACAGATCGGACGTGTGTAGTAATAGTTCCGATGTAAATGATAAGTTGCCGGATCTAGCAGTGTCTCATACATCAAAAGTGTGGTAAAGTGACGGCATAATTATTCCGATTGGTGTGTAGAAATTTCGGAATTTTTAAGTGAATTTTGTGGCGAGAAAAGACATATATTCCGTGTGGCGTATTGAACGGGTCGGTGGCTAAAAACTGTGACTGCATTAGGTACCGACAGACTTAATATTTGGCGAACATTCTCAATCAATATCAATCGGTATTTTTGTAGCTATTACGTTTTCGGGAAGTGCAACACCATAAACTTGCTAACGTGAATGAAAGGGATTGTGAGTGACTGTGTTAAGACTAGCACGGGCTTGGCAGTGATACTTGTTCACCTAAGCTTCAAAATATATTAATTGAGGACAAAATTTCCAACCTTTCATTTCGTGTCAAAACTTTCTCCCCAAATGTAGATTAGTGACTTTAATTGCAGCCTGGTTCACGTCGAAGTACAGTAGGTTTCGCTCGGCTTCCCTACTGATGATCTGCTGAGACAATATTCATAGGTAGGTGCAGGTTTGTTGTAAAGGGACGGAAAGAAACGCACCTCGCACCCTAAGTAAATGTTGTGACAGCCAGACTAAGGCCATCGGCGTACTTCTTCCCGTAGCGAGCCTTTACATATAGCAGCATGGCGTAAGCAGCGAGTCTTGCGTCAGGAGGATAAAAAGTTTTATCTCTGGTAGCCTCGACGTCAGTCCCTTTGCAGACGAATCTCGGCAGTGGCGAGAAAATCGACTTGTTATCGCGCGCCGCGGACAGCTCTCTCTCCCAGAGGGCCACGTGCTGGAATCGCCCCCGCAAAGAAAGGCCCGCCACGTGCCACGTGCCCAGACGCGACGTCATACCTCCGCGCGCTGCAGTGGCGCGTATGGCTCTTCGATTTCCGATCATGGAGGCTCTGCCCCAGTGCCGGTGTCTCCTGCCAAACCGTCGCCCAAGGAACGACTCGCCGCCCACATCAAAGCGGAACCTCTTGCCGATAAGAACGCTGCTTTCGACAGTGGTAAAGTTTTTTAGGGTCCGCAAGTGAGTGAACAGACACAACGGGAAGGAACTTCCTGGCAGATTAAAACTGTGTGCCAGACCGATACTCTAACTCGGGACCTTTGCCTTTCGCGGGCAAGTGCTCACCGAGTTCGAGTCTCGGTCCGGCACACAGTTTTAATCTGCCAGTGCACACTCCGCTGCAGAGTGGAAATCTCATTCTGGGAACATCCCTCAGGCTCTGGCTAAGACATGTCTCTGCAATATACTTTCTTTCAGGAGTGCTAGTTCTGCAAGGTTCGCAGGAGAGCTTTTGTTAAGTTTGGAAGGTAGGAGACGAGGTACTGGCAGAAGTAAAGCTGTGAAGACGGGGCGTGTGAGTCGTGCTTCGGTAGCTCAGTTGGTAGAGCACTTGGTCGCTAAAGGCAAAGCTCCCGAGTTCGAGTCTCGGTCTGGCACACAGTTTTAATCTACCAGGAAGTTTCAAATCAGCGCACACTCCGATGCAGAGTGGAAATCTCATTCTGGGTACAACCGGAAGGCTTTCTCTCTGGGTTTCAGACAAAATCTCCTTCCATTTCTCAGATTAGAAAACTCTGGGTTTCTCCTACAAACTCCCTTCTATGTCTTACATCTCTTCTTCATGAAACGACCCGTTCTTCTCGTTAGTTAGTTACGAGGCGTAAAGAATCTAAGTAATATATGTTAACTATAAGCTCGAAACGTCCCCTTACAAATATGATGAATGACTGTGCTAGTAAAAAAAGCACTCCGTCTTCAGGCCACAAGTGGCCGATAGAGACCATACGACCGCCGTGTCATCCTCAGATGAGGATGCAGATAGAAGGGGCGTGTGGTCAGCACACCGCTCTCCCAGTCGTTACGATGGTTTTCTTTGACCGGAGCCGCTACTGTTCGGTCGAGTAGCTCCTCAGTTGGCATCACGAGGCTGAGTGCAACCCCGAAACATGGCAACAGCGCATGGCGGCGTGGATGGTCACCCATCCAAGTGCCGACCACGCTTGACAGCGCTTAACTTCGGTTATCTCACGGGAAAAGGTGTATCCACTGTGGCAAGGCCTTTGCCACTGTGCTAATAAACTTCTACGTTATTTGATACAAAGACAGCTGAGTAAAACTCAGCGCAGTCAAACAGTTTTGTCTTAACTTATTCTGATCGTCACTAAACTGACACACAATATGTTTCAGTGCAACGCAATGTGACTTTCAATAATCCGTACAAAAGAATGACCCGACTAACAATAGCTTACACCTTTCATGAATCACTTACCTCACAAAAATCTTCGTTACTCGAACTACTGCAATACAGCGAACGCAAATACTGTGAGCTAAATAAAAGATTCTGACTACTGTAGGCACTAACTACTGATAAGCATAGTTATCAAATGAAAGATTTTGATAGAGAACAAACAATGTATTTACCTTAATAGCGTTTAAATTGGTTTGAGCGGTCGATCTGGACGTGTGTCCGTCAAAAAAGGAAATTTTCTTAATTGGATTTGAAAACTCTGGCATCTCCCTCTCCACATCCACTACTGAAGGCGGCTCACCTCCAACTGCCCAACACTACACAAGCGAATATTCCAAGAATGAGTCCAACCAGCCACAGACAATGATTTTGATACAGAGCGCTACGTGGCGTCGCCAACATAAAAACCTAAACAGCCTACTTACAAGCTTACTAACAGACTGAATGTATCTGGTTCCGACCTATCTGTAAGAATGTTATGCGTGTTCTTAACTGTTGTTGTTGTTGTTGTCTTCAGTCCTGAGACTGGTTTGATGCAGCTCTCCATGCTACTCTATCCTGTGCAAGCTTCTTCATCTCCCAGTACTTACTGCAACCTACATCCTTCTGAATCTGTTTAGTGCATTCATCTCTTGGTCTCCCTTTACGATTTTTACCCTCCACGCTGCCCTCCAGTACTAAATTGGTGATCCCTTGATGCCTCAATGTATGCCCTACCAACCGATACCTTCTTCTATTCAACTTGTGCCACAAATTTCTCTTCTCCCCAATTCTGTTCAGTACCTCCACATTAGTTATGTGATCTACCCATATAATCTTCAGCATTCTTCTGTAGCACCACATTTCGAAAGCTTCTATTCTCTTCATGTCTAAACTATTTATCGTCCACGTTTCACTTGCATACATGGCTACACTCCATACAAATACTTTCAGAAACGACTTCCTGACACCTAAATCTACACTCAATATTAACCAATTTCTGTTCTTCCGAAACGCTTTCGTTGCCATTGCCAGTCTACATTTTATATCCTCTCTGCTTCGACCATCATCAGTTATTTTGCTCCCCAAATAGCAAAACTCCTTTACTACTTTAAATGTCTCATTTCTTAATCCAATTACCTCAGCATCAGCCGACTTAATTCGACTACATTCCATTATCCTCGTTTTGCTTTTGTTGATGGACATCTTATATCCTCCTTTCAAGACACTGTCCATTTCATTCAGCTGCTCTTCCAGGTCCTTTGCTGTCTCTGCTTAACTATCAAGCAATAAGTACTAGTATTTTAAACATAAAATATTCTAGGCTTTTAGACCGCGTCATGTTTATTTACAAGTGTCTTCCTCACAGTCGACGGTTCAACCCTTCTGCCTGGCTCTTCTTCAGGATTTTGGTGTTATGTGACCCTTCTACCTCGCTCCTCTTCCGGATATTCTGGTATTAGCTGTTACTTGGAGACTGTCAAAGACCACTGTCGCGTTCACTTCCAAAATTTAGTTTTCTCACGCTTGTTCTAAGTGGGCTTATTGGGTAAATTTTGCCACCTACTATTGGTGATGAGATTCGCTGACGACATTGCCACCTTCAGTGAGAGCGAGGAAGAATTGCACGTCCTATTGTATGATGACTCGCTATGAACGCACACTATCGACTAAGAGACAAGGTCTTTCAACCGCTTTCCAGACAAACTCATGACAACAGCATGCGAAGAGATGACCAGTTTAGACGTTTCCGAGTTATCCGATCCCACACGGTCTACCATAACTATGTTCTCTCTGTCCCTGATGCCAGCGCCAGTGAAGGGTCGCAGGATGGTGTTTCAAGAAGTAGCGTATCGAACATTTATTCAGCCTGCAGGGAAAGCGTCACAACGTGGATGGGACTGGTTTTTGCGTGATCGTTACGGACGAGGATTCAGGAGGGCTGTGGCGAAAAATAAGAGGACGCAACGTGCAAAAGTCACTGTATAACTTAACGTCGCAATCGGGAACGTTCTAAAGACGAAAGAAAACCATAAGAAGGGTACTGCATGTTAAACTGGAATTCCAATACTACTCACCAGTGATTGTAGTGCCCGCGACAGGAAGATGTCGTGTAGAATCCATGAAACGAACTATGGTGCAACAAAAAAAGTTATTTGATCGAATGCGTCTTGTTTAACATGTTTACAACTTCTGGCCGAGTTTACGTCTCAAGAGGGAAATAAGAAGGGGTTTCGGTGATGATTGGGCACCATATCGTCGCATCCCGTGGTCCCTATGGTTACTCTGCAAGGTTACGTTACTGCCAAACATTAAGTGGCTACTTTAGTCGATCAGTTCCATCTAGTTGGGTCTTGCCTACTTGTCTCATATAGGGTGCCTAAGGGATGCTGTGTTCTCGGAATGCTATAAACAATTCAAGCAAGTAACATTAGTTGAAAATACTTCCACTACCGGCCATTAAAATTCGCTACACCACGAAGACGACGTGCTACAGATACGAAATTGAACCGACAGGAAGAAGATGCTGTGATATGCAAATGATTAGCTTTTCAGAGCATTCACACAAGGTTGGCGCCGCTGGCGACACCTACAACGTGCTGACATGAGGAAAGTTTCCAACCGATTTCTTGTACACAAACAGCAGTTGACCGGCGTTGCCTGGTGAAACATTGTTGTGAAGCCTCGTGTAAGAAGGAGAAATGTGTACCATCACGTTTCCGACTTTGATAAAGGTCGGATTGCAGCCTATCGCGATTGCGGTTTATCGCACTGCGACATTGCTGCTCGCGTTGCTAGAGATCCAATGACTGCTGGCAGAATATGGAATCGGTGGGTTCAGGAGGGTAATACGTAACGCCGTGCTGGATCCCAACGGCCTCGTATCACTAGCAGTCGAGATGACAGGCATCTTATCCGCGTGGCTGTATCGGATCGTGCAGCCACGTCTCGATCCATGAGTCAACAGATGGGGACGTTTGCAAGACAACAACAATCTGCCAAACAGTTCGACGACGTTTGCAACAGCATGGACTGTCAGCTCGGAGACCAGGGATGCGTTTACTCTTGAAGCTGCATCACAGACAGGAGCGCCTGCGATGGTGTACTCAACGACGAACCTGGGTGCACGAATGGCAAAATGTCATTTTTCCGGATGAATGCAGGTTCTGTTTACAGCATCATGATGGTCGCATCCGTGTTTGGCGACATCGTCGTGAACGCACATTGGAAGCGTGTATTCGCCATCGCCATACTGACGTATCACCCGGCGTGATGGTATGGGGTGCCATTGGTTACAAGTCTCGGTCACCTCTTGTTCGCATTGACGGCACTTTAAACAGTGGACGTTACATTTCAGAAGTGTTACGATCCGTGGTTCTAGCCTTTATTCGATGCCTGCGAAAACCAACATTTCAGTAGGATAATGCACAACCGCATGTTTGAGGTCCTGCACGGGCCTTTCTGGATACAGAAAATGTTTGACTGCTGCAGTGGCCAGCACATTTTCCAGATGTCTTACCAATTGAAAATGCCTGGTCAATGGTGGCCGAGCAACTGGCTCGTCACAATACGCCAGTCACTACTCTTGATGAACTGTGGTATCGTGTTGAAGCTGCATAGGCAGCTGTACCTGTACACGCCATCCGAGCTCTGTTTGACTCAATGCCCAGGCGTATCAAGGCCATTACTACGGCCGTAGGTGGTTTTTCTGGGTACTGATTTCTCAGGATGTATGTACCTAAATTGCGTGAAAATGTAATCACATGTCAGTTCTAGTATAATATATTTGTCCAAGGAATACCCGTTTATCATCTGCATTTCTTCTTGGTGTGGCAATTTTGATGGCCGGTAGTGTATAACGTGTTTTTCTGACCCCTGTAATTCATTTAGGTTGCTGACACCTTATATTAGGCATTCTGTCGACATAGTGCCAATGTTTGTGAATTGACAAACATCGCTTGCGTCCTGTGTTGAGGAAAAGCACGCCGGAGCATACCAAACGTAGGTAGTTTTCTGGGCCTTTCCCAACACTCAGTAAGAGTCAATATACCGGTGCCTAATGAGCGTAAGGAGAAAGCGCAAGGATATCGGCCGAAAACAATCTGGCCAAAATGGCACATTACATTTACTCCACAACTATGCCTACTTTTGACGACGCTTAAGGCCTGTACTGTCCGATATCTAGAATAAACTACACATGCAGACGGGAGCTCAAGTTCAGGTCCCAGGCTTGTGCACAAAGTTTTTCCTCCTGCCCCTCGCTCACGAACCCTTCCTTTATTGTCACTTCCCCATATTAGAAAGCAAAGGCCTGAAAGGCTTTCTTCGACTGTCTGGTGATTATTAGCATATTTAGTGAGTAATAAAAAGGACGAAATACGTGACACATATGAGACAGAATAACTAATATAGATTTATAGCAACAGACATCTGAGATGTTACCGGTACCACAGGTAACTTATTCATGTGATAGCCTTTGATGAAGAGTAGGCTGACTTTAAGAGACTAGTCAGGAAGATCAGTGTGCAAAAAAGTAGAATACCGAAATATTACAGAATGAAGAAATACGCGTTAGGTTCTCTGAGGCTATAGATACTGTGATAATGAATAGCTCAGAAGGTGATTCAGTTGACGAGCGATGAACGTACCTAAAAAGAGAAATCATGGAAGTTGAAAAGAAAACATAGAAGGTAACTGCGAAGAAGACACGGTTAACAGAAGAAATACGTCAGTGAAATTAAAAGCAAGGGAGGTATCATTGAGAGTGACATGGGAATTCCACTGTTATATGCAGAGAAGACAGCGGATGGGTGGAAAGAGTATATGGATGGCCTGTCTGGGGGGCAACTTGTCTCATGACGCGATAGTAGAAGATGAAGGAGTCGATAGGGAAGAGATAAGGGATCCAGTATTAGAATCAGAATTTAAAAGAGCTTTGGAAGACTTTAGATGAAATAAGGCAGAACGGATAGACAACATGCCATCGAAATTTCTACAATCATTGGAGGAAGTGGCAACAAAATGACATTCACGTTCGAGTGTATAATATTTGAGTCTGACTATATACCATCAGGATTTCGGAAAAACATCATCCTCACAATTCCGAAGACCGCAAAAGCCGACAACTGCACGAATTATCGCACAATCAGCTTAACAGTTCGTGCTTCCAGCTTGCTGACAAGAATTATATACAGAACAATGGAATAGGAAATTGAGGCTCTTTTACATGACGATGAGCTTGCTTTAGCGAAGGCAAAGGCACTAGAGGGGCAGGTCTGACGTTTTGATTTATAACAGAAACAAATCTGACGAAAAATCAAGACACGTTCATACGAGTTGCCGACCTGGAACAAGTATTCGACAATGGGGAATGGTGGAAGCTGTTCGAAATTCTGAAGGAAACAGGGGTAATCTACAGCAAAAGACGGGTTATATACAATGTGTACGAGGGCCAAGGGGAATAATAAGAGTGGAAGAACAAGAAGTTAGTGCTCCGATTAAAAAGGGTGTAAGACAGGTGTGTAGTCTTTCACCACTACTGTTCAGTCTGTACATCGAGGAAGCATTGAGAGAAAGAAAGATTGAAGACTGGGATTGAAATTCAGCATAAAACGATATCAATGGTAAGATACGCTGATGACATTGCTATCCTCAGTGAAAGTGAAGAAGAATTACAGGATCTCTTGAATAGGATACGGACTGAGAGTAGATCGAAGAAGAAATTAATGAGAAACAGCTGAAATGAGAATAGTGACAGACTTAACGTAAGAACTAATGATCACTAAGTAGATGAAGTTAAGGAATTCTGATATCTAGGCAGCAAAATAACCCGTGACGGCTGCAGCAAGGAGGACATCACAAGCAGATCGTCACTGGCAAAAAGGGCATTTCTAGCCAAGAGAAGTCTACTGGTATCAAACATAGGTCTCAATATGTGGAAGAAATTTCTGAGAACGTACGTCTGGAGTACAGCATTGTATGGCAGTAAAACATGGACTGTGGGAAAACCGGAACAGAAGAGAACAGAAGCATTCGAGATGTGGTGCTACAAAAAAGTGTTGAAAATTAGGTGGACTCATACGGTAAGGGACGAGGAGGTTTTATGCAGGAATACATGGAAAACACTAACGAGAAGAAGGGACGGAATGATAGGATATCTGTCGAGACATCAGGGAGTAACGTCCACGGTACTAGAGGGAGCTGTAGAGAGTAAAATATGTAGAGGAAAACAGGGATTGGGACACATTTAGCGAATAATTGAGGACGTAGGTTGCAAGTGCTACTGTGAGATGAAAAGGTTGATACAGAGGAGGAATTCGTGGCGGACCACAAAAACAAAACAGAAGAATGATCAATTAAAAGAAATTCTCGGTAATGCCCTTTACAGTTGTAAGTAACGGTGTCGTTGGGACAGCTTTCAAACACGTAGGGGGAGGTCTCCCGCGGAGCCTTTAATATTTTTTGTGGGGTTTGAAATTTAGAAACCCTCTCTCACACCGGCCTGATTTAGCTTCACTGATCAGGATAGTAAAAAACATGCGTATATTAAGCGAATTTTCATTCACAAAGCAGGCTTATCACATTCACACAGTTCAATACTGTTCTATCCTGATTAAACTGAGCTGAACTTAAATGCACAACGCCTCTCTTGTAGCGCCTGCCACTGGAATTTGTTGACAATCTCTGTAACAAACTCGTGCCGACTAAACGATTCCTTGAAGAAGCACACCGTTCTTTGTCAGATCTTCTCCATCTCTTCCATCAGTTCTACCGGGTAAGGATCCCAGACTGATGAACAATACTCGACAATTAGCCGAACGAGCGCCTTGTAAGCCAATTCCTTTGTGGATGTCTTACATTTCCTTAAGACCCTACCTATGAATATGAGCCTGCTCTCTGCTTTCCCTACTAGTTGATCACTCTGGATATTTACTCGTAGAGATCTTACGGTCGACGCTGTTTCCAGCAATTTGCCATCAACACTGTAACTCTACAGTAGTGAACGTCTTCTCCCATGTATGCGCTACGTGTTACCGTTATTTACTTTCTAGGTCAACCACCGGAGCCGGCCGGAATGGCCGAGCGGTTCTAGGCGCTACAGTCTGGAACCACGCGACCGCTACGGTCGCAGGTTCGAATCCTACCTCGGGTATGGATGTGTGTGATGTCCTTAGGTTAGTTGGGTTTAAGTAGTTCTAAGTTCTAGGGGACTGACGCCCACAGCAGTTAAGCCCCATAGTGCTCAGAGCCATTTGAACCAACTACCGGAACCTGCACCAATCAGGAATCCTCTGCAGGCCATTTTGCAAATCGATAGTGTCTCTGGCGTTGCTACCTTCTCATAGATAACACCATCATCTGCGAACAGCCTTAAAGAGCTTCCGACGCACTCTAATACGTCGTTCATATACATTGTAAACAGTAACGGTCCTATCACACTACCTTAGGCACTCCGGAAATTGCCTTTACACCTTTCGATTCTGTTCCATGAGAGTGACGTGCTGAGTGCACCCAGCAACAAAGTTTTCAATTCGGTCGTAAAGCTGCTCCTATACTCTGTAAGCTCGTATTTTTTTCGTCGATGACAACGCGGGACAGTGTAAAAAGACTGCCTGAAGTCAACGAACACGGCATCAACCGGAGCGCCGTTGACTACAACTATATGGATGTGGTGGAGGAACAGAGCGAGGTGAAGTATCGCTGTCTACGGAATCCACGTTGATTTTTATAGGGGAGATTTTTGTTCTCTTAAAGCTTCATGGCTCTTTAGCATAAAACATGTTCCATAATTCTATGACAGACTGAAGTCAACTTCAGAATTTCTCGTCGGTCTGGGATGCTTACGAGATTGTAGTAAGAGAAGAGACAGATACATTCGAATCCGCAATGGTGTGTTTTGTTGCGGGATTGTTTAGTGAGCTGGTGCGATGTGGAAGAAGAACCGGACGAAACGCACGCCATGTGACAGGTGCATATTTTGGTTTTTGGCACTGGAGGTTATAGCAAAGGTTAGTTTATCATAGTAACAATCACCTTACACAGAGTAAATTCCTCTCTTTCACAATGGAGATGCGAGAAAGAACGAATGTTAATTTACCATTTTATTAGTTTATATCGGAAACGGGACGTTTGTGGGCGTATGCTTCTGTCCAGAATTTTACGGCGTGCGCCAAACAGCACTTCTCGAACGGTTATTATTTCCCCCTTTCCTGCTCTCTTCACGAATGATGCAAGGGACGGACGATTGCCGCTAAACCACCGTCTGAGCTCTAGTTAATCTCATTGTCTCGTCGCAGTCATTGCGGGAGACGTATGTGGGAGAAAGTAAGGAGTTGTACCACTCTTCTCGAAATCTCAGGAGAAAATCTCTCCATAATGCATCGCGTCTCTTTTGTGACGTCTGCCATTGTAGTTAACTGAACATCTGTGTAGCGCTCTCACGCTTACTGAACTATCCCGTAACAAAAGCGCCATTATTGTTTGAATATTTTCTCTTTCTTCTGTTAATACAACCTAATAAACGTCCAACGCCGAGGAACAAAACTGCAGACTCGATCGAGCGAGTGTTTTGCTAGCCATTTCGTTCGTGGATGTAATAGTTTTCGATGAGATACTATATTGCGCCTAAGTCTGGCATCTGTTTTTCCTGAAACCTGTTTTATGTCATCATTCCACTTTATGTTAGTCCGGACAGTTACTCCTAATTACGGTATTTTACGAGCGTTACTTTCTCCAGTAATAACGACAGCGTAACTGAACGGCAACATATCTGCTAGCTTACTATTGTGCAACACGTTACATTCGTGTTCAGAGTCAATTGAGATTGCTTTGCAAGAATCGATTTTCCTGCATTCAGCTGCTCTCGTTTCGCGAACACCGTCGTTAAAATGGTAATTACTACATTTCCTTAATCGTTCATTTCGGATTTGGAGGTGGAAATTCCTCCTTTTTATGATACAAAAGACAAGGGAAAACAAATTACCTGTACCAGTAATTTGTATTTTCCTCCACCTATACACTATGTGATGAAAAGTATCCGGACTGCCCCAAAAACAAACTTTTTGTTATAAGGTGCATTGTGCTGCCAACTGCTGCCAGGTACTCCATAGCAGTGACCTCAGTAGTCATTAGACATCGTCAGAGAGCTGGATGAGGCGCTCTGAGGATCTCACGGGCTTCGAAAATGATCAGGTGATTGGGTGTCACTTGAGTCATACCTCTGTACGCGATATTTCCACACTCCTAACCATCCCTAGGTCCACTGTTTCCGATGTGATAGTGAAGTGAAGTGGAAACGTACAGCACAAAAGCATACAGTCGGACCTCATCTGTTGACTGACAGAGACCGCCGACAGTTGAAGAGGGTGGTAATGTGTAATAGGCAGATATCTATGCAGACCATCACACAGGAATTCCAAACTTCATCAGGATCCACTGAAGTACTATGACAGTTAGGCGGAAGGTGAGGACACTTGGATTTCATGGTCGAGCGGCTGCTCATAAGCCAATGATCACGTCGGGAAATGCCAAACGACGCCTCGCTTGGTGTAAGGCGCGTATACATAGGTCGACTGAACAGTGGAAAAACGTTGTGTGGAGTGACGAATGACGTTACACAATGTGGCGAACCGGTGGCAGGGCGTGGGTATGGTGAATGCCCGGTGAACGTCATCTGACAGAGCGTGTAGTGCAAACAGTAAAATTCGGAGGCGATGGTGTTACGGTGTGGTCGTGTAGCGTGGCACTATCAAAGCACAGGCGTATATTGATGTTTAAAGCACCTTCTTGCTTCCCACTGTTGAAGAGGAATTCGGGGATGGCGATTGCATCTTTCAACACGATCGAGCAGCTCTTCATAATGCACGGCCTGTGGCGGAGTGGTTACATGACAATAACGCCCCTGTAATGGACAGGCCGACACAGAGTTCTCACCTGAATCCTGTAGAACACCTTTGGGATGTTTTGGAACGCCTACTTCGCGCCAGGTCTCACCGACTGACATCGATACCTCTCCTCAGCTCAGCACTCCGTGAAGAATGGGCTGCCATTCCACAAAAAACCTTCCAGCACCTGATTGCACGTATGCCTGCGAGAGTGGAAGCTGCCATCAAGGCTAAGGGTGGGCCAACACCATAGTGAATTCCAGCATTAGCGATGAATGGCGACATTTTCAGCTACGTGTCCGGATACGTTTGATCATATAGTGTACATTAGTCAATCAAAAATATCCGGAAAGCTATTAGTGGACTTTAATATGGAGTGTGTCTACGCTTCCCGTTTATAACCACATGAACTCTGCTTAGGACACTTTCAACAAGCTATGCGGATGACTGAAGAAATGGCAGCCGAATCTTGCTCTTGGGCCGAAACTAGGGAAGGCAGCGATGGAGACTGTGGTCTGTAGCGAAGTCGACTTTCTAGCTCATCCCAGAGGTGTTCCACTGGTCTCAGATCGGGGCTCTCAGCATGTCAGCTCATTTCAGGAATATTATTGTGCAGGAACCATTGTCTCACAGATTCTGCTTTGTGACAGCGTGCCTCATCATGCTGATGCTGCCACTGCTAAAGGTATTTGGTTTGTGGGGCGCTCAACTGTGTGGCTATCAGCACCCAGACAAATTCTCAATCTTTTCACAGTCCAGTCTCGCCACTTTCACCGAATGACGATGAAATGATGATGACAATACAAACGTTCAGTCCCTGGGCTCATCAAATTGATGCAGTCATAATCTCCGAACTGTTCCTCTGCTGTACACAGCACACACTGCTGTAAAATGTCTTCATGATCTTACGGATACAGTATTATCTTAAGCGCGACATGGGGCAGACGCCCTAACGATGAAAAATACCTCCATACCGTTGCAGTGCCTCCTCTGCTCTTCACTATTGACAATACACATGATGGCACGTATCGTAACGTTGACTGCAGGAATTTGTGGCTTACGAGGAAGCTGTCGACCGCTGTGCCCCATTCTTTCTAATTTTGTGATCACAATCAGTGTGCTGGTTGGATTCCTCGTACCACTCTGGAACTCACTAACGATTCATTCCGCTAATTTTATGCGACTGTTCACAACCATCCTCCTGAATGCTCGACGGTCCCTGTCAAGAGGGCTGCCTGGTCTTGGTTTAGGTGTGGTTGTTCTTCCCTATTTCCACTTCACAATGACGTCACCAAAAGTCGACATGGGCAGCTTTGGAAGAGTTGAAATGTCTCTGGTAGATCTGTTAGTCAGGTGACACCGAATGACGAGTCACGTTAGAAGTCACTCGACGCTCCTTATCCACCCATTATGCAGGAGTTAGCTTGTTTGCTGATAACACTCGTTTTATTCTTGCAGATATGCCTTTCGTGACACTCAAGGGTCAATTCCACATTACATAGGAGTGTCCGCATAGTTTTGGTCAGCTAATCTATTATAAAATACAGCGTGTTTTTTAGTACAGTATCTTGTAAGTACGAGGGATATTCGAAAAGTAGCGTCCTATAGGGTGCGAAATCGAAACGACACTGAAAACCTGATGAAGCTTGGCACAAATGTGTTGGGCAGAGTCTAGTAGGCTTGTCGATTGCGGCACATAGCTTTTTGCAGTCGTGAGCTGAAACTGATAGGCTAGAAAGTAGTGTCTCCCGCCAAGTATGAGGCCCTGCTGAAACATTTCGCCTGAAGCTATGCAACTCACATGACATATCTGTCATGCGTTTCGCTCTGCACGACAGTTCTCGGCCAGACTCTACAGCGGCAATGAAGATGCTTCTGCAGCGTTTTCAATTGGAAGTGTTTGATCACCCACAATACAGCCCATAACTTGCTCTGCCTGAGGTTCATCTCTGCTCACATGAACCGCTGGCTATAAAGCCAACCTTTTGTCACAGACAACTAGCTATAGACCAGCATAGAGAATCTGCGGAGAGCACAGCTGGCTGCCTTCTAATAAAAGGGTATTGGAAAGTTGGTACAACGCTATGGCAGATGTCTCAGTCCGAACGACGACTGTGTACGTAACGAACTGGAAGTTGTGGCAAACTGGTGAAATAAGACGTTTTTGATTTTTACAGTGTTTTCTATTTCGCGACCGATCGCACCTCACTTCCCCAATAGCCCTCGTAGACATGTTACAGGATGTTATAGTGTATGAGCTCAGTGCAACACTATGAAATAAGTAACACTCAGTAATTAATCTGTTGCGAAATGAAACACAAGGCAGAAAACTGGATACATTTAGGAAAGGAAATACAAATGTAAACCACTCATACTTCCGAAGGTGAAGATTCAGTGTCTTTAGATCGAAAAGGAAGTATATGTGCCTGACGCAGATAACTGTTTTGTCAAGGTCACTAGCAGAAGTAAAGCTGTGAGGACGGGGCGTGAGTCGTGCTTGGGTATCTGAGTTGGAAGAGCACTTGCCCGCGAAAGCCAAAGGTTACGAGTTCAAGTGTCGGTCCGCCACACAGTTTTAACCTGCCAAGTAGTTTTATATCAGCGCACACTCCGCTGCAGAGTGAAAATTTCATTCTGGAACTGTTTTGTCTTTTACACTTCATTCCTACAACAAGTCTTCAATTTTAGAAATATCTATTGTTGTGAAGATTACAAGCCGGCTTGGTAAATGTGTTTCTCTATACTCACCCTCTGAGAGAAACGGTATACATGGAAACTGCTGCGTTGTCATTTTAATGAGTGTCCCTAAATTCATGTTCTTTCAGCTTCACCTTAATGCGAATGAGCGAGAGTTTGCATGCGATTCTACTGCGTTTAGGAGTGCGTATTTCATCAGCAGAATATCGATTATCGCACGACACGTGTTTGGACTATTTGCATCTTGAGTGCTACAACCTGTCCGTACTACAGATTAGTACATTCCGAGTCCGTCGCTTTCAGCTCTGACGTAATCTGAGCTGTCCTACTCTCAGGCGGCAGGAAGCGTTGTCCACTCATTACAAGGAGTAGTCACGCGCGCAGGGGCTGTGAAAGTCTTCCGTCGCCTGAACACTTCCCTGAACTCACTGCTGGCAACCGCACCAGCTATCTCGTCACTTCCTTCTTTGCAGCTTTTCCTCTCTGTCTCTTATCCTACAAAAACGAAGGTAACGTCGAATGTGTCCCAAGGATGTACTATATAAGTAAACTGTTTGGGCAGGAGACGGTGGTCTTAGCGTACTTTGCTAAATAAAAGCTTTTTAAGGTAAAAAATATTTTTCATATTAGAATTGTAGCACGATAACTAGCTCCTGTTGCTAGGTACAACTATGGTCAGAGCGTTCAAAATGTAAAAAGGCGGTGAACACGTATTGGAAAGCATCATTAACTATAGTCATGCAATGACATGCATTCGTAAATACAAAAACAATGACAGAGCGTAGTTTAAAGAACACTACCGTGAGCAAGCCAGGTTTAGGCCGTAAACCGCAGGATAACGGTAATAATGAAAGACAAAGGCCAGTTGCATGAGAAAGTTACATCAAAGGCTTTTGAAGCAAGTTTTACTCGTGCAGCTGACCATGTAACAAGTACCTTATGCAGCGAGACGCGAATTTTTGCTGCATGGATGACACTCTTAACTATTGTATTAATAGAGATATTGATGCAAGTTTTGCTTTAAACATTGGAACGATATACTTTTCTACATGCGTTCTAGGCTTCTGAGAAGACAAGTTTAGTGATATAGCCTTTGTTAATGGTGGAGTTGAAACTTTTCGCAAAAGTATCAGGGCAACATGCCAAAATTGAAAAGCAGGTAAGTCGGAATTGGGATTTGTGGTGTAAACACCGCGAAGTGTGGGCCCAGCATAGTGCCAGACTTCTGAACTGTTGCTGTGTTTCGGCTAAAAAAGTGCTAACTTAAGCATAAGTGCATAAACACATTTGAAATAGTTTACTTAAGCCCCTTTCTGGTAGGCTATATGCTAAACAACAGTTACACGGTCAACAATCGTAACTGATTTCATGTCTATGTCATATAAAATACATCTAAGAGGAAATAAGTTTTGTTTGTGTAGTAGCCCTGACCCATGATGCGTATAATGACGGAGCCTGGCGCGTGAGACGCACATTCCGACTTCCCTGCCTTTCAACTTAATAAGAACATACAACGCCGACATTAACGAGTGTCATACCACTGTACTCTTTTCAGAAACTTTCCAAAAATGTTAAAAAAAGGACAGTGTTCTTTAATAACTCAGTTCACACGAAAATTAAGATTATTATCCAAACAACAAAATTATGTGCTCCTCTGCCTCCTATTAGCTGCAGAAAACCCCGTCTCGATGTCTCTAACCGCACACGAAATGAAATTGCTAAGGTGATCCACTCTGAATATTTGGAGTGAGCAACAGTTGCGTTTTTCACAGAAGCAGCAGGAAACAACAGCTCCTGATCCGAATTCATAATGTTTTCAGTTCTACGAGCCCTTCCTACTTTTCCAGTTTCTCTAGTCATCATATAAGGTTGTCGCTGGATTTTTACTCTATCTGCAGCTGACCCATCTGTGCAAGTTGTGCAAAACAACAAAATTCTTTAATTTACCAAAAATACATCGGATTTTCATAGTCAATCCCGCATTCTTCATTTAACCTCTAAAGTGTTGAGCTGTGGACAGGCTTTGCACGAGGGACTGACATGAACTAGAAGTTACGGTTCCGAGAGTCAGTACATTGCAGCTTCTGTCCTGGATTGCTGAATAGTTGATACACTAGGCGGATACGTGCCCCATTCTTATAAGAGTGTTTGCTTCATGTTCACAGCTTGTGCAACCGCTGCTGTATTTCAACCTGCAAGAGAACACAAAAAGTGGAGTGACTACGTTACTTACCTCCACTGTAGTCTCTCTGCCTTGACACCTCTCATGCTCATATGAAATTTGAATCAGTAGCATAATATGTAACGCGTGTACGTATGCTTTCTTATTACGCCACAAACTGAGACTCAACCCTACAACAGCAATGTCGCTTAAAAGTTGTACCTATGCCCTGACGTGCATCGATTACTCCTTATTTTCGTCCATGTTAACAGATCTCTGAATTCCTTCTTCATAGATCTGTTCTCTCCCCTTATATTGTATGTATGTAGATGCTTAATAATGGCGCAACGCCGAAGTTACAATGGAGACTTCTAAAGTAAGTTCCCAATTATCAGGTTGCAGTTTATCCCCGCATAGTTCGGTGATTTTTGAAAGAATTAGAATCGAAACCTGAGGTACTCCGTTATAATTACAACTAGTATTTTGCCGGTTAGATTATGCTATCACGCATGTGACACACGTTTTACCACCGATATCAAAAGACACACCTGAAATATTTGTCCGTTTGACCCGTTCCATTGTTATCCGAATGCGTGGACTCAATCGTTGTTTTATGTTCCCTGCCGATGTCCTGTCTATATTTCTGGAGTAGCCCTTTCCCTAGGAACTAGAGGTCGATAACTTTCGACTCATTTAAAGCCGATAGAAAAGAAAACGGTTAAGGTACCCTTCAGAATTCTTGCTCTGATACAACAGTAGCTTATTCGTGGAGTAAACTTGCGGCATACTCCTCCGAAAGTGGCTTTGAATAATATAAGACAGACGAATGCGATACTGTTACTCGTCTGATCCGTCTTATCAAACAAATTTCTGGTTGCGGATACGTAGATGACAAAAACATCCACCAGTGGTTAAACAGCGTTGTCAGTGGATTGAGATTTGAGCAGCCAAGTGACAAGGATGTAGTGAACGAACTGTGTTTGGCAGAGGCTGCGATCGAAGACGAGGCGATCGAGGAAATAGAAATCACTCATTCGGAGGCACTGAAATGCGCCGGCCAGTTATTAGAGTGTGTGAGACAATATATATACATTTGATTATAGCGAAGTTTTGAGTCTCCGGAATATGAAAGCCTTAGCTAGGGAAAAAAATGAAAAGAAAACCAGAAAAAGAAAATCATTTGGATGATTATTTCCGGAAAGTAACCTGAAAGAAAGATATGTTAAGTGCATCATATTTTTAGTTGCAATTTGTAAAGATGTTATCGGTTTCCTACGAATAACACGTAAATGAATCTATGGGCATTCGAATGTGATATGTAGCATGTTCCGTTGATGTGTAATGCCCTCGTTCTCTTCTTCACTCCGAAGCCTTGTTAGATGAATCCTGCTCTGCTACAACCTGTACAAGCCTGCTCATCTCTGCATCCCCTCCATTTGCAAGCTCACGACTCTTTGATGCCTCACGTTATGTTTTCTAATGATTCCTTCTTTTAATCATGTTCGTTTTCTCCCCAACTCGATTCAGTAGTTCATCATTAGTCCTTCGAAGTGCCCATCCAATTTTCAGCATTCTTCTACAGCCCCACATTTCAAAACTTCCTTTCTTGTCTCAACTGACAATCGTTCGTGTTTCACTACGCTCCAAACAAATACACTCAGAAAATACTTCCTAGTGTAAAAATTTATATTAGATCTTAACAATTTATTCTTTGTGGGAAACTATTTTCTTTCCATCGCCAGTCTGCATTATATTGTCTCATGGTCTGCAGACCAAATAGCAAAACTCGGTCTCCACTTTTAGTGCCTCATTTCCTAATCTAATTCCTTCAACATTTTCTTATAACATTCGACTGCATTCCACTACCCTTGTTTTGCTTTTGTTTTAGTTCATTTTATTAACCGTTTTCAAGAAATTATGCATTTTGTTTACTCCTTTACCGTCTCTGACAAAATTACGATGTCAACGCGAAACCTCAAATGTTCTTATATCTTCTCGCTTTCTAAACTTCTTCTCTGTTTCGCTTGCTGCTTGCTCATTGTAGAGGCTGAAAATATCAGCGACAAGCTACAATCATCTCAACCTTCCTTCTCAGCTACTGGTTTCCTTTCATGCCATTTGCATGTAGTAATTGCAGTAAGGTTTCAGTGCTTGCTGTAAATAACACTTCGCTCTCCATATTTTATCCTTATTACCTCCAAAATTTGGCATAGTTTGTTCCAATCAATATCGGTAAAGGCTTTCTCTAAATCTAGAAAGGGTTTTAAATGTAGTCAACAGCATATTGTTTAAAACAAGTTTATAATTCTTAGTGTCTATGTTTTCCGATTATCCTGCAGTCTCGGACCCACGTTAAGCCGAGTAATCGGGAGTTTGCCGAATATAAGATGAAAAATGACAGCCTTTAGATTCTGCAACCCGCATAACGTCGATGTATTGCGTGACATCTGCACACTAAGGGGCTCTACTAGGTTTATTTCACAAGCGGTTCTCGACTCGCCCACACCAAATAGCCAGACACCCAAGATGCTCGCAGAGCGTACTCACCGTAGGGTAATGTGAGCGCCAAGATGGCGGCGGCGAAAGCAAGCGGCCGCTCCATGGCGGGCGGGCCGGCGGTTCGGTGCGTGTGTGTTTGTGAGAGAGAGTGTGTGGTTGTGGGTGGTTGTGCGCGGGCGCTAGCAGCGGCGGTGGCGGTGCCGGCGGCGGTGGTCGCGCTGCATGTGTGTGGTCGCGCACTGGAGCCCGCGGGCCGACTGAGGCAGCGGCAGCGCCGGGCCGGCGCCGCGGCGGCCCGGGCGCCGTGACGTCACGGGGGGGCGTGCCGGGGGCGGGGCCAGTCGGCGCGTGCGCAGCGCGGCCGCCGGCGTCGCATCGAGCGGCGCAGGTGGACGGCGTCGGCGGCCGTGGCCACCGCCGGAGGCCGGAGGTCGGAGGCCGTCTGCGCAGTGGGGCCGCGCGGCGCCAAGTCTGCAACATATACCATGTCTCACAACAGCCAGCAGCACAGAATCGGTGTCCACAGGGCTCTGTTTTTGGACCAATATTTTGAGATATAGTTCTAGAGTCCCCGTACGTAAAACAACTGCGGCACAAGAAGCAACGGTCTCGTGGGTAATACAGACTCCCTGCTGTCCATGGGCAGCATCTCTGACTAGTAACAAAATGTCCTGCGTTCCAGAATCGGTCCCAGTCATTACTCAAATTTTGATTAAAATCATCAGCAATGTTAGCCGAAGACCTCTGGTATTACGAGCAACTTCTGCCAAATAGGGCAGAGGGACGAACAGAGTTCCACCGCACCCTTTTTTTCCTTCGGATGAGAAACTGCCCCTAAACGGCGGAAGAACCAGAAACGATAAACAGCATAAATATGCGGAAGGCAATGCAAACATCTGCATTAAAGACTCAGAATGTATTTCCACTTGATATGTGGTCTGTAAAAAGAGTTACAATGATGTCTCCATTGGCAAAGTGCTCCAGATTAGTCTACCGTTAAGAAAGAGACTGCAAGAGGGATCTATATACGAGAAAAGACTAAGTAACCAACGAAAGGGTGACATTCTTCAAATTGGAAAGTGGAATATCAGAAGATTGGACACGTTCTGTCCAAGCTCATGTTGACACGCCAACAAGTGCACTGCGACTGGTCAGGTGTGCGAGACTGTGAATTACGATGACTGGTCACTGCAACTAGTGGCCGTAGTTGGAACTGGAGGGTGGTGCTGCAAGGCATGGAAATCATATACCCCATACTCTGGACATTAATGCTGCCAAGTTTGGTACTTGTACAGTAATTAGTTTCAGTGTTATAAAGTTGTTAAAAAGGGAAAGTTTAATTATAACCACCCGGTATATTATTTCAAACAGATGTTTAGATTATTGACAAATAATGCATCACTTACGAATCTTGCGAGTCTGCTGATCATAATTCTGTGTTATACATTACTATTTTTTGAGTTAGTTGTACTACTGTAGTCCTGTTGTTGTTGTGGTCTTCAGTCCTGACACTTGTTTGATGCAGCTCTCCATGCTACTCTATCCTGTGCAAGCTTCTTCATCTCCCACTACCTACTGCAACTTACATCCTTCTGAATCTGCTTAGTGTATTCATCTCATGGTCTCCCTCTACGATTTTTGCCCTCCACGCTACCCTTCAGTACTAAATTGGTGATCCCTTGATGCCTCAGAACATGTCCTACCAACCGATCCCTTCTAGTCAAGTTGTCCAACAAACTTCTCTTCTCCCCAATCCTATTCAATACCTCCTCATTAGATATATGATCTTCCCATCTATTGTTTCTTCTGTATCATCACATTTCGAAAGCGTCTATTGTCTTCTTGTCCAAACTATTTATCGTCCATGTTTCACTTCCATACATCGCTACACGGCATACAAATACTTTCAGAAACGACTTCCTGACACTTAAATCTATACTTGATGTTACCAAATTTCTCTTCTTTAGAAACACTTTCCTTGCCATTGCCAGTCTTCATTTTATATCCTCTCTACTGAACCATCATCAGTTATTTTGCTCCCCAGACAGCAAAACTCCATAACTACTTTAAGTATCTCATTTCCCAATCAAATTCCCTCAGCATCACCCGACTTCATTCGACTACATTCCATTATCCTCGTTTTGCTTTTGTTGGTGTTCATATTATATCCTCCTTTCAGGACACTGTCCATTCCGTTCAACTGCTCTTCCAAGTCCTTTGCTGTCTATGACAGAATTACAATGTCATCGGCGAACCTGAAAGTTTTAATTTCTTATCCATCGGTTTTAATACCTACTCCGATTTTTTCTTTTGTTTCCTTTACTGCTTGCTCAATATACAGATTGAATAACATCAGGGAGAGGCTACAGCTCTGTCTGACTCCCTTCCCAACAACTGTTATGATGATGTCTCCATTGGAAGTGTTCCGGATTGGTCCACCATTAAGAAAGAGACTGCAAGAGGGAGCTAATTATGAGAAAAGACTAAATAACCAACGAAAGGGTAACATTCTTCAAGTTGGAAAGAGGAATATCAGAAGTTTGTACGCCGCAGGGAAGCTAGAAAACTGAAAAAGGAAAATGCAAAGGCTCAATCTAGACATAGTAGGAGTCAGTAAATTTAAATGGAAAGAAGATAAAGATCTCTGGTCAGACGAATAGAGTGTATTATCAACAGCGGCAGAAAATGATGTAACGGGAGTATGGTTCGTTGTAAATAGGAAAGTAGGGCAGAGAGTGAGTTACTGTGAACAGTTGAATGACAGGATTATTATAATGATAATCGACTGCAAATCTATGTCAGCAACAGTAACTGTGGTATACATGCCGACATCACAAACAGAAGATGAAGGTACACAGAAATGATCTGAAGATACTATATAAACATTGAGGATTGCAAAGTGATAGTTGGAGGAGGAAGTAAATACATACTGATTGTAAAATGAATCTAGGAGCAGGTACAAACTCCGATCACAATTTAGTAATCATGAAGAGCAGACTAAAGTTTAAGAGAATTTTCCGAAAGAATCAGTACGGAAAGAAGTGTGATACTGAAGTGCTTAGGAATGATAATGTGCCTTTGACGTTCTCTAAGGATATAGATATTATGATAACGTATTCCACACTCCATAGTTCAGTTGCAGAGGACAGCTCTAAAAAGGGTAGTTATTGAAGTTGGACAGTCAAACATAGGTACAACTGCGATGAAACCTTGATTAACAGAAGAAGTACTTCAATTGGTCAACGAAAGCAAGAAGCATAAAAATTTTCAGAGAAATGCTAGATTACAACAATAGCAGGAAACGTAGGACTGAAACAAATAGGGAGTACAGGGCAAACAAGGCAAAATGGCTGCGTGAAAAACGTGAAAAATCCGAAAACAAGTTCTTGACAGAGAGACTGTTTCAGAATAAAGAAATGTCAAAATAACCATCGATTAAGTGCGTCAGTATTAAGAATGCAACGGAATTCCAGTGTTGAACGCAGATAAGAGAGCGGATGGCTGGAAAGAATACGTCGATGGCCTCTACGGGGGCAGGAGCTGTCTGATAATGAGGCAGAAGAAGAAATGGCTGTCGATAGGGAAGACATACAGGATGCATTATCAGAGTTTACCAGACTTCTGGAAAACATACTCTCAAGTAAGGGAAAACAGAACGTTCTTTTGGAGTTCCTAAAATAATAGGGGCAAGTAGCAGCTATACTACTCAAATTTGTATGTAGAGGACAGAGGTAAGACCGCGTAGTGGGGTGAAACCGGGTACTGTTTTTATGATGTCGCTATTAATGCCCTCCGTTGTCGAGATACAGAATTGCACACCATTAGTCAAGAAGAAAGTGCGACCATTTTGGCTTGTTGTTATTGTTCAGATCACAGCATTTCTGAAGGTACGTTTTTTTTACGGTATCAACTGACTAATGTTGTTTTATTTTCAATCTCCGGTTATTTCTTACTTTTTTTCATTTATAAAACCTCTATTTAGTCAGGAATATTAGATAATTATCAGGCATTTATACACTACCAAATTACATGTGTATGGTTCAAAAGTAGTGTGTTTTTGTTTTGTTTCTACAATCTCTGCCCTCGGGGTAGGACGGAGTACCTTGAGTGAGGGGACGACAAAGTAGTGTAAAATATGCCGAGCAGTTAACAGAAGAAGACAAAAAGACAATCGTAGAACCAAGGTAGCACGGAAGGAGTAACAGATAAAGTGTTGTTGGATGGATGGGTGACTTAAAAGCTGCAAGAACCTTCGATGTTAGACAAAGTATCCACTCAACAGAAATATTTTTTCAGACCTCTTGTTTGTCCTTTCAAAGGCCACAAATAGACCTGATTCTCCAGAGGTACTACAATTAGAGAAGAGAGTCTGTTTCTGGAAGAAAACCTACGACAGGAAGGCACACACCCCCACAGCCAAATCTCATACCACAAGAGGATGCAACTGCAACAGAAAATCCTGCACCACAAACAAAGAATAAATTTGAAACTCCAGTTAAACCTCGGTCTCGTTTACGAATGAGTCATAAAACTCTACAAGTTTGGAACCACAAGCTCTTGGGAGTGACACCTCGGCTATGTCGTCAGTGTTCTCTGTAGCGTCGGTGTTTTCTATATGACACAAAAATATTATGCCACCATCTCGATTTGCAAAGAAAAGCAAAAACAGTAAAACAAGGAGAGGTAAATGTCATTTTAACATCCTTATCATATCAAACTGAATTGGAATGTCACTCCTCGAATATTCCGATGAATTAAACTAACTTTACTTTTCTGTAAATTCTTAAGCATTTCCTGAGACACTCTTGCTGTTTTAATTTCTTTTGCAACTGATTCTGAATCTAATTTAAAATAGGTATATCTCTGACACCAGTACACCAGTAACCACAGGGATCTTCTTTTGTGTGATTGTGCCTACCCCCCCCCCCCCCCCCCGAAGCTCACCCAAACTATGTTTCCCCCTCTTTTTCAGGTTTAGGCCTTGTCTAGTATCTTCCCTTGTCCCAATTGTAGCAACAGTCAGTGCACTCTTATGACATTTCATTTCAGTCAGTAGTAGCCAGCTGAGCTCTGTGTTCGCAAGTTTCTCATCACTGTTAACACAGGATTGGTTATGGCGCTGTGGGACATCCACAAAACCCACACTTATGTGTGAACTGCTACTTCTGTTCCATAAGGTAGCCCCTAATACTGTAATTCCAATCTTTTACCAGACTGTTTCCTCATCCCCCCACTGCTATCGCCTGAACCTCTTTACCAAAATCCTTGCACAAAATCCCTGTATTCTCTGTCATCTAGCTAAGGCTAGCACTTGGCTTCACAATAATTGTGACTTCACACACTGTTCCTAATTTGTCCTGTAATGTCTGGCCTACAACCTCGTCATAGCTGCGATCTAGCAGCAAGACTCTTTACTTCCTACTCTCCTTTGGTACTAAGCTATACCTGCTTTCTTTGCTAGATGTCGGCACGTTTTCTGTGACCTGTAGACAGCTGAATCTCTTCCCCTCCTACTTCATGTAACACTTAATACTTATTAGACACTAAAACGCATCCTGGCCCGCCACGATCAATATGCAGGAATATTTATTTATTTATGCATTTATTTTACCTGGCAAGATTAGGGCCTTCAGGCCCTCTCTTACACCTAACCAGGCATACTCAGATTCAACAAATTTCAGTTTCTACAGAACATAAGGACATATAACATGTTATACAGTATTAATGTTAAAGAAAAAGTAGTACAATGATAATTATAACATTCAAAAAATAATTATTAAAATCAAGAATAATGATAATAGTAATAATAATAGTAATGACTATGTATATGAAAGTAAACATATTTTTCTTTTATGAATGTCAGTACTATTGCTATTTGGGAATTTTCTCGTTATATTCTTGCAGCTTATGAGTCATTCTCATCAAGCAGAGACATAAGACGATATAATGGGGTGAAAGAGATATAGAGGAGGTAGACAGGTTAGAGGAAGAGAAATAGAATGGTAAAATTCGAATCTATGATGGAGAGGAGAAAAAAAGAGATGAGAGGGGCACAACAATGGTGGCTATACCGTCCCTAATATGTAAGTCTTGAGTTCCCTCTTGAATGTTGAGTGGTTCTGGATAAGACGCAGATCACAGGGGAGCGCGTTCCATAGTCGTATGGCTGAGATGGAGAATGACACGGAGAAAGATTCTGTGTTATGTAAAGGTACAGCCAAGATGCTGGACATATCCGATCTGGTATTGCGGTTGTGGAATGATGTGAAACGTCCTCTTAGAACAATTATACAAGAGTGCTTAAACTGATACACAATATTTTTAGCGCAACGCAGTCTGACTTTCAGTAATCCCTACAAGAGAATGGCTCTGACTAAATTCACCTATACGTTTCACAAATCACTTACCTCACAAAAATCTTCGTTACTCAAACTACTGCAATACAGCGAGCGCCACTACTGCCAGCTAAATAAAAGATTCAAACTACGAAAGGCACTAACTACTGATAGGCATAGTTAGTGAATGAAAGATTTTAATAGAGAACAAACAATGTATTTACCTTAATAGTCATAATATATATATCAGTTCATGACATCCATTCTTACAAATTTCAAAACTCCGCCATCTCTCTCCCCACATGCACCACTGCTGGCGGCTCACCTCCAACTGCGCAACGCTACGCGCTGTTAACATCCAGTCGCCCAACACTACAATGGCGAGTATTACAACAATGCCAACCAGCCACTGACTGCACACAGCACAGCCAGTGATTTTCATACAGAGTGCTACGTGGCGGCGGCGTTACCAATATAAGAACCTAAACAGCCTACTTACATAGCCCCCATGCTCCCCGCAAAAAATTTTACAAATTGGTTTGGGCAGTGGCCAATACAGATATGAAAAAAAATTTCATAATTACAATAACAAAGAAATGAAATGCACACACTTATCGATACAATGTTGGTCAAAAGCTAAAGTTTTCTCACAGTCCATAAAGACAGTCCTGATTGTTCATCACAGCATAATAGCAGTGTTTTTGCTCAATGTCTGAACAGTAAAAGAAAATGCACATGGAAGTAGTGGATTTCCATGCAGACTTGAAGAAGTAGTGTTGTCCTTCCAATGGAAAGACATGCTGACAGGTAATGGGTCACAACAGAGCAACCCACAGCAGAGTCAGTCGAAGTTTTGAAGAATATTGGAAGGTTGGTCATCACAGAGCAGACCCACTGTAGTCCTAGTAGAGATTATGGTATTGGTGGGTCACCAGAGGTGCAGACCCACTGCAGTCCTTGTAGAAATAATGGTCTTGGTGGGCTATAGAAGGTGCAGACCCACTTCAGTCCTCCGAGAGATGGCTAGCAGCCAACTGCTGCTACTGTGCAGGTGCACAATCACCATCGAAGAGTCTTGCGGACAATATAGCAAGTCCATAAACCACCACTTGTGCACTCACAAAGAATTTGTTTGAAATGTCCTTAGAACCAGCAATGCTGTTATCCAGTCCCTTGCTGAATTATTAACACACGTGCAAACACTATCAGTCCCTACTTCTCACATATTGTCCATATACTATGACCAACAAAAATGTGTGCAGTGAAATGAAACTTAATTTGAAGAACTGGTGTCTATACAGTTATAAATTTACAACATAAGAATACAATTACAAAGGTACAAAATATATCATTGAAGAACATAATAGTACAGATAACATTTGCAGTAATAGAGGCTTTACAAAAGAATCGAAATAACAAATACATCAGTGTTACAAAAATTATGACATAAGTACATACATAAAAGATCAGAATAACTTTTGAAACATCAACTTCACACATGAGCATTAGAACGAAACAGAATAAATAATGTGTAAACATCTTTACAAAGTAAACAACATGTTATTAATGCAAATTATATTTGAGGATAACAGTATTCCTCATCATAGTGAATGTAGCTTAGTATTAGAAGAGAAAAAATTCTATGAAACAGTACACAGAGACAGGAAGAAAATAAATACACAAGGGTACACAAACACATAGTGGGATAACACAAAAGTAAAGGACAGGGTTTGTTTTCAGGGTAACATTTGGTACTGCAGTCCAACCCAAAACTTCATTCCATAGATCGTCCCTCTTATTTCAACATTTGCTCCAGAAAAAAAAAACCTATCCAAGCATGCTTTCTGTATTCTGTTCACATCCTCTTTCAAAAATAGTTTTTCTCCACTGTACACTACTTTTTTGGCCAAATCATTTTCTTATAGCTTCTCAATGCATTTCTTCCAATTCATCATAGTTAGTTTCTTATATAGTCTACCCCCTCTTAAGCTAACTTAAACCTACTGAGCTCAGATGCTAAACTAAGGGACGAGGCAATGCAGCAGCACAAAACAATTAATACAAACAACAATGACAAAAAATGGAAATTGGCAAAGCAGTTGCAATATTATAACTAATATAAGTCACTGTGCAACAAACAAGAAAAATAAATCCGTAGTAAAACTGGCTTAACAGAGTAATACAAGTGAAATTCAGTAGCACTATGCCTGACACACAGCAGCAGCAGCAAATGCAATAACTTATACCTAAACATGACAAAGCTCAAGCAGAAAAAATAGTACACTAAAGACAACAATGCAGATAAGGGAAATGTATATTCACATCTTAATGTCTATATAATTAAAGTGGTGCACCACAAAAACTTATTCTATGAAATAAATTACCAAGTACTTAAAAAGAAAATTATGTATGCAGTTACTGTTACTAGTCCCTTCTTATTGTTCTTTCCTTTCCAAGTTCTCCTTTTTTTGAAGAATGTGGATCATAAAATTATAATTTAACAGATCTGTTGACAGAAAGTTTTCACATTAGCAAATGCATTTAATTTTATTTTATAAAACCAATGCTGTAACACAGCTGGAAAACATATCAAATGAAATAAGCAATTAGGCAAAGTAAAGAATAAAAACATCATTCAATAGCTATGTGGCATTTCGTAAGTCAGTAGAAGTTCTCTCAACTCTCGTAGAAAGACGGTTGTCATTATCAGGTGTGCAGATGTAAGAAAGTATCTTTCCAAGTAATGAGCGTGTCGTATTTGCGATGCTTTCTACAAAGGAATGCCAATAACGAGGATAATGGCCTCTTTTTTTTTCTCCACCTGTGTCTCTGAAAGGCACACACTAATGGCTTGTTTCCAGGTGGCTGTCGCCCAGCTGGGCGCCCACGACGCATTACGTGCAGGTGGTCACTTAACTTTCTTACCGAAATATTTACGACACCAGTTTCCACTGCAGTGGCAGTCTCATATAAAAAACTTCACAGGTCAAGAATTTGCGTTACAAATCTGTAGAAACAAAATCCTATTGATATAACAGTGTACAAAAAATTTTCGTTGGCATTGTAATACATTCACGCATTTACATACATTTCATAGCTCTTAAAGTACGATTCTTGGTTTCCAACAACCTTTTTCACAAACCAGAGACCCTAACCACTACCCTTTATTCCTTACCTTATTAGTCGACACTTCTTCAATATTTCATCATAACAGATACGTAGCACAATCAAATAACTCATATAGCATCAGCTTATTGATCATAAACATACCGCAACAGCATTATACACATAGTCATTGTAATAATAACATCATAACACCTCAGTCAACTCTCAAAATCGTCGTAGCATCCTCCAATAATTTCAAAACCTAAAAAAAATTCTCTGCTCATGTCAAAAGTGTCATCTGCCTCAAACGGACTTTAAAAATCATGATCCCATACCAAATACATCATTCAAAGCTCTCATAGTATCACAATGGTTTCGAAAAAATATGAACATTTCACAAAGTACAGACAAAATACAATTTCATAAGTGTGAAGTTACCCAACCATGTAATTATGTAAACATCTGTCACTGATGTAGTAAAATAAATATTTGTCTCTCTCAGTTAAATGATCAGATAGCTGTGTAATTCTGTGTTAGAGAAATATGGTACCTATGTGTAAAGTTGTATAAGCAAATACCATATTAGCTAGGGCTCCTTGTGCTTGCCACACACATGGTACACAAAGTAGGCGTGTACCCCCCTGAGGATTAATGTAATTATATCCTCAGGTGTTACAGATTACAGCAATGGAATGAAATGTATCACGAAAAACTTTCTTTGTAATTCAAAAATCTTGAAAAAATAAATGGCTTAAGTACAAAATTAATCTCTCAAATGCGTGTCCTGTAGCGCTAAATGTGCGTCTTGCTGTAAGATAATTCTGTGGAAGTGTCGTAGTTATCGTCCTCTGTAAGCAAAGTTCTGTTGAAGTCAATGTACTTACCTCATCATAAACGAAAGTGAAACGCTTTGCGTATAGATCTCGTAGTTATTACGTACCTTACCGTGATCAAGAAAGTACTATATTGTAATGTACTGTTGTGGTACAGAAAAGGCCGTCTCATTGTAGCTATACCACAATAGTTACTACTAAAACACGTTTTACTTTCCAGAATACTTCAGAGAAACTGTGCACATATAAAACAGATACACCGCAAAAGCAACAATGTATATTGTGTCATATTAGTAGCGTCGTGATATAATCATGTAGCTGTCACATAAACTAAGACTGTGTCATCTGGTATATCACGGAAAGTACTTTAAATCCAGAATGTATCTTCAAGTAAACCAAAATGTTGCATTA
Organism: Schistocerca gregaria; assembly: GCF_023897955.1. Taxonomy (NCBI): domain Eukaryota; kingdom Metazoa; phylum Arthropoda; class Insecta; order Orthoptera; family Acrididae; genus Schistocerca; species Schistocerca gregaria. The sequence goes on from NC_064922.1 coordinate 930,327,237, forward strand.
AAATCTCATTAGCAGTACCAGTATATGTCCTAAGTATGTAAGCCTGATAGTCGTTACGTAATCGTCCAACAATCGTCCAACTAACAAGTAAGAATGTACAAATACAACACTGTGTCGTCTGTTCACTATAACAATGCATTCGTAAATACTGTCTAAATATGTTCCCTAGGTTCTAGACTGGATAGTGAATTTCAAAACATTGTTGCATGTTAACAGTTTTTAAGTCTGACAAAGCATACTAGTAATGTAAAGTGAAAAGTTATATGGCAAAGACGAAGTTAAAAAGCAAATTCTCTTTCAATAAACGGTTTTACATGTGAAATGTGGTGTAATCTTTTACCCTTTCTAGTGCACAGAGTTTCAACTTCGAAGCAATTATCATGTTGTATACGTCAGTAAGGAATGCTAAAATTTGCTCAGGGATAGCGTCTATGTTATTTTTCGCTGAGCCAGCCGGCGCACGTGGCTGCCTGCGGTGCGAGTCATTGTCTGTTTCTTTGTTGTCGTGCGTCGTTATACTTTGGAGCCTAGTATTACGTTTTTCACACGCCATTATTGTCACAATATTTCACACGACAACACAGAAAAACACAATTTGAAGAGCAAAAATAAGAGAACACATTAACATAGCACTGAAAATAATATCTAGTTAATTGCAAGCGCAGCTGCGAAATACTTGGTGCAAATATACATGCATGCCACAACTGTTTTACTGTACATGAATGAAAAACTACAACTACAAAGGAAATCCTCCCTACAATTACGCACTAGCAATAAACAAAGGCTGCACTAATTGCACAAACTGCAAGAAAAAATCAGAAGATTCCAGTGAGGTATCCTCGGCTGAGGTTCGACATATGAAACGTCTCCTTAGAAAAATTATACAAGACTATACTTAAACTGACACACAATATTTTTAGCGCAACGCTGTCTGACTTTCAGAAATCCCTACAAGAGAATGGTCCTGACTAAATTAACCTATACGTTTCACAAATCACTTACTTCACAAAAATCTTCGTTACTAAACTACTGCAATACAGCGAACGCCACTACTGCCAGCTAAATAAAAGATCCAAACTACTGAAGGCACTAACTACTGATAGGCTTAGTTAGCGAATGGAAGATTTTAATAGAGAACAAACAATGTATTTACCTTAATAGTCATAATATATATATCAGTTCATGACATCCATTCTTACAAATTTCAAAACTCCGCCATCTCTCTCCCCACATGCACCACTGCTGGCGGCTTACCTCCAACTGCGCAACGCTACGCGCTGTTAACATCCAGCCGCCCAACACTACAATGGCGAGTATTACAACAATGCCAACCAGCCACTGACTGCACACAGCACAGCCAGTGATTTTCATACAGAGTGCTACGTGGTGGCGGCGTTACCAATGTAAGAACCTAAACAGCATACTTACAGATGATAGGTGTTTAATGTGAGAAGATAAGTATTGGGGGCACCAATGGCTAAGAAATCGATGAAGTAAGCACATCGTGTGGAGATCGCGTGCCTTATGTGGGCGTATCCAACCTAGCCGGGAGTATGAAGGACTGATATTTATCATACAACCGTATATTGCATACGTATCTAACGCAAGCATTCATCACTAGCTCGAGACATCTCGAATTTTCACTTTTTTTTGTCGTGTTGAACTACATCACAGTCGTAAAGATTAGGCAAGACTAGTGTTTGGACTAATTTTTGTTTAACATAGGTTGGAAATATTTTTCTAAATTTTTGAATTGCATGTAGGGAGGAGAGCGATTTCCGGCAAGCTGTGACTGTTCGTTCTTCCCAGTTTAGGTGTTCATCCAACATTATTCCAAGTTCTTTTACTGTTTTTTGGTATGGTAGTTGGGTACCATTGAGGAGTATTTAAGGTACTGTTTCGCGAAAGTACCGGCTGATTAACTTTGGATGAGATATAAGTATGACCTAGGACTTCTTGGGGTTTAGTTTCAGACCTAGGTTCTGTGCCCATCGAGAAACAGAGCAAAGATCTGCGTTCATATTCGCTACTGCGTCAGCAATGTTCTTGGGGCTTGCACTCATGTACAGTTGGATGTCGTCGGCATATAGATAGTAGTTGCAGGAGTGAATCACTGAAGATATATCATTAATGTACAGTGAGAAGAGTAATGGACCAAGGACAGAGCCTTGGGGAACTCCAGAGCGCACGTTTTTCCATGATGACTTTTCCGCCCCTCAAATGACTTGTTGACTTCTGTTTTTGAGGTAGCTGTCGAACCAGTGTATTGCGCTGTTTGAGAAATTCAGCTGCTTCATTTTAATTAGAAATATATCAGAGTCAACTGTATCAAAAGCCTTGCTAAAGTCAAGCAGTGTTAGGATGGTAGCTTCACGTCTGTCCAAAGCATGTTTAATGTCATCAGTTACTTTGATTAATGCAGTTGCTGTACTGCGGTGCTTTCGAAAGCCTGACTGATATTTCTCGTGGATGTTATGAGTTTTGAGGTAATCAGTCAGCTGTTCATGGACGATGTATTATAGGGCTTTAGATATTGCAGGCAGTATGCTGATCGGCCTGTAGTCACCTGGCGACTTAGGGTTGCCATCCTTGGGTATAGGTAGAATTAGAGAGGAACGATAATCCGAAGCAAAAATGTCTAGTAATCATGGGATCAAAATACATACTGTTAGAGCTGTGAGCACTTCTTCATCTTAGATACTTGTGCTCTGCTTTCTACATTTTTGGAGGAGTTAGAACGGATCAAAACAAGGGAAAAAATTGTCCAGTACACGTGAGTTTTAAAATTCATACCTTAAGAGCTGTGAGGTCCTCTTCAGTAGAAGAGACTTCGCCCACAGTAGCGTAGATGAACAAGTGCTCCTAGTTCTTAAGATGCGTACTTCAGAACCCATGTTATCGGACTTTCTTATTTCTGTCCTCACTATCTCTTCTCAAAACATGGAAAGCAGAGAGTTTACAGTAGAACAGGTTTGTTTCACCTTATCGAAGATGAAGAAGCGTTCATAGCTCTTAAAGTGCACTTATTAACAGCCTATGTTTACTGGACTTTTTTTTCCTTCGAATGATCTTTCCTGTCATATCTCTCAATACTGACCATTCCTCCTGGGACAGCGTGTATAAGCTCAAATTAAGCTCAAGTAGCTGAAGAGCTGTTCCCCTTTCGCTCGTTTCTTATTATCTTACACAATTCCCACGATCTTTTTCCCCTTTCAACCTATCTCTTTCAAATTTAGCATTTAATATCTAATTCAGCCTTGAGGGGACTACTCTTCACTTCCCGTCCAGCGATTCAGTCGTCTGTTTGGCAGAGTCTAGGTACCAGGGGAGAGTCTCCTTGACTTTCCGTTTGAATTTCCCACAACACTCGCTTAATGGAATTCTAACTCACAATCTACACATACCACTTCCTGTCTGACTATCCAACGGCAACATCCACCCTTATCACACATTGCAAGACGGATTAAGCACTTAAAAATAGAACTAAATCCCTTAATGCCCTTTACACTATACGAATTTTCGTTGTTTATGAGGCGCGAAAATTAGGTCTACAGGTTAGCACTTCAGGTATATGATATAATGTAAAAAATTACTTATTTTCGTTTCAAACAAAAATTCAGATATAACATAACTGCATAATATGTTAATTAAGCTGTTCACAACAAAATTTAACTTTTAATAGCTACTTATCACAAGTATTACTTAAAATAGACAATGTTTACTGTTGGGAAATGCGGCCTATTGTGCATGATGCTGTTTTACATGATAATATAAATACAAAACCTCAGATCACGAAATCATCGGTTTCCCAGATGAAGGAGATATGAAGAACCGCACTTACGTATAAACTCCCCCCCCGACGGGGGATTTGTATATGAATGTTACGCTGTGAACCGTACAATACATTTCTCCAAGCGTCTGCGCTGGAAAACAAGGTAATATTTTTCTATAACTGCTAGCTTGGCGAGCCATATTGCAAAACGAGTTTCCTTTTGTACGGAATCAGCATGAATAGCGCAGTGAAACTACCGGTTCCGGTTTAATGTAGGGCAGTTATATTCTTTTCATACGGTGTATTTGGTTAGTAATAGAGTTGAGCAAACAGATTTTTCATTCATCTAAGATATCTTTCATTTTGTTAGTTTCGCAAATACGCTGTAGATGTCTTTTTCTTACAACATCTGTCGGTTCCACGTGGTTTTTTGATATTAACTGTGACGTGACTTGTAAAAGTATTTGTATCTTGTGGGTTTAAATAATCATGAAATATTACAAAATCTGTTGCATTATTTACACGTTGTTCTCTCACCAATTCAGTACAAACCAAATTTTTTTATAAAGTTCGTTTTCAAATACATGAGGCTAAATGCATTTACATCACGCAGTAAAGATAATTAACGACGAATTTGTACGATCAGTACTTTCGTTCTTTCTATAAGAATTATTTTTGCAGCATGTTTTTCAAAAGCGAAAGATAAAACGCAATATTTGAGTAGGTTTGTTTCAGTTTTCAGATATTAAGTTCACAAATATTTTCTTTTAATTGTTATGGGATACGTTTTTTAGTAATGCAAACCATTTTGCATTAAAGTATGAGACTTCGTTTTTTTTACCTTTCAAGGAACTTAAATGATCAGTAATCATGTGCATAACTGCTGGGATTTAGCGAAGTTTCATTACACTATTCTAGAAGTAAATGAGTTTGTGGGAGAGTAGTACAGCGGCCACAGTCAGGCTTGTGTGATAACTGCTAAGATAAGTAGGGACGTTCTCGAGAGAAAGGTTTTGCTGAGTTGCTTCGTGCTATTTGTTCTGTTGATGCCATGTAATATGTGGAACAGGTTTTCTTTGTTAACTTACTGTCTAACAGGAACACAAATTGTTAATGATTACTTACTGACACCATTCTGTGTGGTGAAACAGGACAGTGTGGAAACTTGTTGAAAATTTTTTGGAATAATAAGCATTTTCTTATTTAAGTTTAAATATGATAGATTCCACGGCTCTACTGTTCCTGAGAGCTTCTGCTTTAATTGTATTTTGATGCACAACATGTCTGACTCTATATGATTATAAATACACTCCTGGAAATCGAAATAAGAACACCGTGAATTCATTGTCCCAGGAAGGGGAAACTTTATTGACACATTCCTGGGGTCAGATACATCACATGATCACCCTGACAGAACCACAGGCACATAGACACAGGCAACAGAGCACGCACAATGTCGGCACTAGTACAGTGTATATCCACCTTTTGCAGCAATGCAGGCTGCTATTCTCCCATGGGGACGATCATAGAGATGCTGGATGTAGTCCTGTGGAACGGCTTGCCATGCCATTTCCACCTGGCGCCTCAGTTGGACCAGCGTTCGTGCTGGACGTGCAGACCGCGTGAGACGACGCTTCATCCAGTCCCAAACATGTTCAATGGGGGACAGATCCGGAGATCTTGCTGGCCAGGGTAGTTGACTTACACCTTCTAGAGCACGTTGGGTGACACGGAATACATGCGGACGTGCATTGTCCTGTTGGAACAGCAAGTTCCCTTGCTGGTCTAGGAATGGTAGAACGATGGGTTCGATGACGGTTTGGATGTACCGTGCACTATTCAGTGTCCCCTCGACGATCACCAGACGTGTACGGCCAGTGTAGGAGATCGCTCCCCACACCATGATGCCGGATGTTGGCCCTGTGTGCCTCGGTCGTATGCAGTCCTGATTGTGGCGCTCACCTGCACGGCGCCAAACACGCATACGAGCATCATTGGCACCAAGGCAGAAGCGACTCTCATCGCCGAAGACGACACGTCTCCATTCGTCCCTCCATTCACGCCTGTCGCGACACCACTGGAGGCAGGCTGCACGATGTTGGGGCGTGAGCGGAAGACGGCCTAACGGTGTGCGGGACCGTAGCCCAGCTTCATGGAGACGGTTGCGAATGGTCCTCGCCGATACCCCAGGAGCAACAGTGCCCCTAATTTGCTGGGAAGTGGCGGTGCGGTCCCCTACGGCACTGTGTAGGATCCTACGGTCTTGGCGTGCATCCGTGCGTCGCTACGGTCCGGTCCCAGGTCGACGGGCACGTGCACCTTCCGCCGACCACTGGCGACAACATCGATGTACTGTGGAGACCTCACGCCCCACGTATTGAGCAATTCGGCGGTACGTCCACCCGGCCTCCCGCATGCCCACTATATGCCCTCGCTCAAAGTCCGTCAACTGCACATACGGTTCACGTCCACGCTGTCGCGGCATGCTACCAGTGTTAAAGACTGCGATGGAGCTCCGTATGTCACGGCAAACTGGCTGACACTGACGGCGGCGGTGCACAAATGCTGCGCAGCTAGCGCCATTCGACGGCCAACACCGCGGTTCCTGGTGTGTCCGCTGTGCCGTGCGTGTGATCATTGCTTGTACAGCCCTCTCGCAGTGTCCGGAGCAAGTATGGTGGGTCTGACACACCGGTGTCAATGTGTTCTTTTTTCTATTTCCAGGAGTGTACATTGCGAAAAATTTGTGTATTAATCTTCCTGAAATCCAGCTCCAACCTAATAGCTTCTCCTCTCTTTGGCACCACTACCGACGGATTGTTACAAGAACTAACAGCAAGTTCAATCGCCTCTTGCTGCACCATCTCAGTTTCTGCTTCTACCCTCTCTTTGTAAATCACTGGTATAGGATACAATGTGACAAAAATCTCTTATGCTCCTAAACTTTGAACTAATGTGAAAACCCCTAAATAGTGCCAGAAAATATTGATGGGTAACAAGGCAGTACCTCAAACAAATTTCTTTTCACTACTTCATCTGCCTCTTGTTCACGACAAACCCTCCAAATATCAGTAGATCATTTGCTGACAGTAGTAAAATCTTGATATCCGTCACAAAGTTTGAACCAAAATATCTTAGACACTTTTCTAAGAATGTTGACAATATACTCGTACTTTTATTTATTTCCGTGCCCCAACAAACGATAAAAATCAGAAGGACAATGAAAACATTGAAAATTCTACAACACTGTTGATCTGTGTGACGAAGAGCCCGAAACACAAAATGAAGATCTTACTGGGTGATTTTAAGGAACAAGTTCGATGGAAATTTGTATGTAAGATTATTGTTGGGGGTTTCACTCCACATAAAAATACCAACTGAAAACGATCTCCGGGCTTACGGCAGTATCATGGTCTTCAAGTTATTCTCACGTACTTTCGACAATTCCGAATAGACCATACTATTATATCTCGGAGGCAAAGTCCAGAAATAATGAATATTGGAACCAAAAATGATGTAAATATAATCCCTACGTTTCAGTAATAACGTTCACACTCACATCTCTTAGCAGAAAGAGCAACACAACAGCCATGCTGTATTCGAAACTAAAAGAAAAAGGAAATTAATTCAAAGATACAGAGAGAGACCTCGAAAACAAAAACTGACTGCGAAAAATAGCACGGATCAAAACATGAAAGAAAAACGTATGGTGGAATGATAACTGTGAACGGACACTAAAGGGTCATTTAACTGTTTGAGGAAAATGACACACATCCAAAAGGCAACAAGATTGGCACCTACATCGAAACAAACGAGCTCAAAAAGCTAAGCGAATTCATAGAAGCCAAATCTTGAAAACGAACTATTGAACGAAATAGAAGGTATTTCGCCTGTCTCATATATCTTGCACGACAGTGGAATAATTCTGCCATTAATTTGTCCCCCAACGATCTCACTAATTCTGAAGGAATGTTGTCTAATCCAGCGTCTTTGTTTCGACACTGATGTTTCAGAGCTCTGTTACATTATTCTCGCAGTACCTCTCTTCTCGTCTTCTTTTATTTCCTCTTCCTTTCTATAAGATATCTGCACACAGCATAGTCACACTGACACATGAGCATTTACGCAAAAGAAATCACGAAACAGATACGACATTAAACTGAAGTTATTGAACTGGAGAATTGGTAACATATACGCACATATAAATTAAGTTAGTCCCGATTCCGGATCAGACCACTGTTTATGGGAGGTTTTCCTTGGTTGTAAGGCAAATCTCAGACTGAATGTCTCACCCAAAACATTCTCAACTAGGATTTCTTCTGCAGCATTCCCATCCAGCTGGTCACCCGACTGAAAAGAAACGCAGCTCTTTAACGGGGCAGTTGTCAGTCTCTCTTTAGTTGAGGATGAAAGGCTTGCAAAATAAATTCTTTAATACTGCTTTAAAGTTCAGTTGCCTTGTATAGTTCTTCTATACATCCCACCGTTCAGATGTCTCTTCTTTGCTTAGTACTGAGCTCTATATGTTCATAAAGCTGCTTAATTTTTGTATGGGCGCATCTATCTTTGCCATAGTCATGCATACCTCTACGGCTCTACATCTGTCGTCCAGCCATTCCTGCTTAGCCACTTTCCATTTTCTGTCAATCATTTTTTAGGCTTTTTTCTATTTTCTTTGTTTTCATTTGTAGCGATTTGTATTATCTCCTTTCATTAATTAAAGCGTGTACTGTATTTGCCTTTAGTATTCCTAAAATCAAGGGGAAAGTAATAACCTAATGATTACGCTAGGTGTTGTATAGAATGTACGAGACTGGCCACATAGATCGAATTTTCGAGTAGATGAGCACAGTACCGTGAGCAGGTAAGAAAGAGAACCTTCAGAATTCATACGTCCAAGTCGTTGACCAGATGAATATACGAAGGAATGGAAAAGAAAACTGAAGGCTTGTTAGTAGACGATTAATTTGTCTTTTGGATGTTTAAGGCACTAGAAAGGTACTTTTGATATTAAACTTGATAATGGAAACAAGACTTAAGAACAATGAAAACACCGCCGCTGGACATACCGTACTAGAAAACGCACACAACAGAATAAAATGGTGCAAGGTTTCCAAACTTCATGAAAAATAATTATATTGTGTAGGTAAATACGAGACACACACACAACATGTACAAGGGTGTAAGGCGAAGAGAGAACTGCTTTCGCCGGCCGCGGTGGTCTAGCGGTTCTAGGCGCTCAGTCCGGAACCGCGCGACTGCTACGGTCGCAGGTTCGAATCCTGCCTCGGGCATGGATGTGTGTGATGTCCTTAGGATAGTTAGGTTTAAGTAGTTCTAAGTTCTAGGGGACTGATGACCACAGATGTTAAGTCCCATAGTACTCAGAGCCATTTGAACCATTTTTAGAGAAGTGCTTGTACTGGAATGAGCGTAACGCAGCGATGCAGTCTTCCATGCTATTCAACCGGTACACTGGAGATGCAATGTAGGGAATAAAAGAAAGATTTGGAGTTGTGATTAGAACTGAGAGTGAATGGATATCAGTGACAAGTTTCGCTGATGCCTTTGCGCTGTCGGATGGGCAGTCACATGAAAACTGAACATCCTCAACACTGGGAACATGGAATGGCTCCATTCGGAAGTAATCATCACATACGTTATGGCATTTATCCCACTGGGAGGCGAGACATTCAATTCTTGTTCTGTACAACGCGATCGGGCGCTGAGGAGTCCACAACCGCACCCACTCTTGCATTTCCTGGTATGACTGAAATCGACGTCGCCGCATGTCTTTCTTCAGATCGCCAAAGATTTCAAAATCACTCTGTGAAAGATCCGTGCTGTACGGAGCATATTGCAGTGTTCCCCACCCGTATCGCTGAGGTGTAGAACCGCACATCGTTCAATGTTTGTTCATGGGGTACTTTATGTGCATCTTGTAAGTGATAAAAATAAGTTAATAGCGTAACTCCTGCGCTTTTATATAACCAAATCAATAAAACAGTTATCTTCGATCCAAGTGTACTTTACATCCAGTAACATAAAAAATCTAAACTATTATTGTTCTTATTTTTAACTTAATAGAACATTCTTCATCATGATCAAAGGCAAGAGTTTCCTGTTATTAGTGATAAACGCAGAAGTTATTTATGAACAACTGTCGGTAAATACAGAACCGTTATAGGATCACTTAGTTGTTCGTCTGTCTTTCTCTGTCCCACTACTCAAAACCCACTTCCTCAGGAACGGGTAGACGTATCAAGTTGAAATTTATGTCACATATTAAGGCCTAAAGATCCTTAGGGATGTCAAAAAGTGAAACTTCTCAGTCAGTGCAATCAAAATACGAGGGTCACTCCAAAAGAAATGCAGACTATTTTTTTAACCCATCTTCTATTCTACATGTTTGAAAGTTTTACAGATACATCCTTTAGGAACAACATTTTCATTTCTCCACGTAATTTCCATCCCTCTAAACTGCCTTACGCCATCTTGGACCCAGCGCCTGTACACCCGCACGGTAAAATTCTGGACCAACCTGTTGAAGCCACTGTTTGGCAGCGTGCACAAGGGAGTCATCATCTTCAAACCTTGTTCCACGAAGAGAGTCTTTCAGTTTCCCAAAGTGATAATAGTTACATGGTGCCAGGTCAGGACTGTAAGGTGGGTGTTTCAGTGTTGTCCATCCGAGTTTTGGGATCGCTTCCATGGTTTTTTGACTGACATGTGGCCGTCCATTTGTAACACCATAGCTCTATTACTCCACTGATTTATTTTGCTTTTGTTTTATTTAATGTTACATCGTTGAGCTTCTGTAAATGTGTTTGCTTGAATCGATAACATAAAGTTGTATACTCCTTTCTTTGTACAAACTTTGATGTCATGATTTGATTCTATGCAAAGTAGTGTATCTGTCATTTAAATTCTTTGTCTCATTTGGAGGGAACAAAACTTACTACACATAATTGTAATTTCTGTGTGAGTAATTTTTTTTAGAAATGCCAATATGTGCAAATTTTCTGTGTTATTTAATGTGTTTAGTTGCTGTTATGTAAACTGCTGACCTTCACTTAGGGTTCTTAGTTATTCTGTGTGTAAAAGATGTTGTGGTTCCCCTCGGGAACGGAACTGTGTAGCGCGCGCAAATTGTGGTTGGCCCATGTAGAAAAGGTGGAACAAGAGTCAGTCGGGACGAGCTACGAGTCAGGACGAGCTACGAGTCAGGACGAGCTACGAGTCAGGACGAGCTACGAGTCAGGACGAGCTACGAGTCAGGACGAGCTACGAGTCAGGACGAGCTACGAGTCAGGACGAGCTACGAGTCAGGACGAGCTACGAGTCAGGACGAGCTACGAGTCAGGACGAGCTACGAGTCAGAACGAGCTACGAGTCAGGACGAGCTACGAGTCAGGACGAGCTACGAGTCAGGACGAGCTACGAGTCAGGACGAGCTACGAGTCAGGACGAGCTACGAGTCAGGACGAGCTACGAGTCAGGACGAGCTACGAGTCAGGACGAGCTACGAGTCAGGACGAGCTACGAGTCAGGACGAGCTACGAGTCAGGACGAGCTACGAGTCAGGACGAGCTACGAGTCGGGGACGAGCTAGCAAACTGTGCACTGCCATGTAAAAGACGCATATTGTGCTGCTTCCGAGAGAGGCTTTTTCTGCTACTTTCCAATGCCTCGGATGGATGGATAAATAGCTGGAATTATTTTGGATTTTGTATCTATCATCGCTACCAAGAAATGACAGAGTCCAGCAATTCTACTTGCAATTCCACCTACCGACATGCAATCGCCACCACAATACGCAATCACTACAATGCAGCACTATAGCAATGTACAGTGAAGGATCAGCTATAATGGATGTGTTAGTGTGCTCAGATATAAGGTAATTTATAACTTAATTTATGTACCTACATGGTTTTTCTCATTATCATAACACCTCTCAGGTTCCTCTCCGTTTGAACTAAAGTGATTTCCGACTGTCCTTACTGAAAGAACATTAAAGCCCAGTGTTTTGCTAATTGATGTTTCTTGAACATAGTAAACAGAAAGTTAAAGTGGCAAGAGAGTGAGTGAAAGTTAATGATGCTTGCTGAAAATAATTTTCCTAGTAAAACTGCTTATTAATGTGTTGTTGCCAACTTCAAATTAAAATTTCTTAAGACTGAGGCTTATAAAGTTTTGCTTAGTAAACGATCACGTTACTGCCTGTTGTGAATCGCAGAAGGTGAGTCAGTATCTTACGTATATGTTAATTTTGTGTCTCGCTGTCGTAAAAGTGGAAAACTGCAGTTGTGAAACGTTATATACTCATGTTTGCTAAGTATTTGTCTCGCTTGTGTATTAGAAGTGCATATTAATAGTATAACAGGATCCACAGTTTGTCTATTGTGTTAATGCTCGATAACAAGTTAGGAAAACGATAATCTCTTTATTCAACTGATAGTGAGAAGCAACCTGTTAGTGGATTCCAATTAACTTTCATTTTAAATAGTTAAGTATTTAACTGAGAGAGACTTAACCTATATCCAATTAATTATTCTGCAGTGAATAGTAATAATAATGCTATAAAAACCATTCAGTTTGTGTAAGCCCTGAAAGTAATAGCGTGTTTCTGTATCGGGTATAATTTTGCAAATAGTTTGTGCTGCTCTAACTGTTAGTTTCAATCTTACCGTAAACATAAGTATGTGTCAGAGTTCACTGCACTCGCCTGTGACAAAGTATAGGTTGTGTTTATCCATTAAACTTACTAATAATACGAGAATGGTAATCATTCTCTTGCCTAGTTAGGCTGGCGACCGTTTTCTTTATCCGTTGAACAGTGCAGATAGGCGAAATTTTGTTTGTTATTGTTCAAATATTTACGTAATTCCGACTTTCATTTCCGATAAGCCACATCTGTTAGGCACAACACGGTCAACATAACAAAATTCCTCTAAGAGGGTAACACTGCTCTGTTGCTTTATACCATAATTGCTTTAACAAGATATTCACGACCTGCCTACAACTTTAAGGTTATGGTACAGCAGTAGCAGACGGTAGTGTTATACTTTGTCGTGTAAGAGCAAAACATCCTGCTTTTGGCGATGTGGTCGAACACGATTCAGTCGAGCTTGAAGTTTTTTCAGTGTCGTCACATACGCATCAGAATTTATGGTGGTTCCGCTTCGCATGATGTCCACAAGCAAGAGTCCTTCGGAATCGAAAAACACTGAAGCCATAACTTTTCCAGCAGAAGGTGCGTTTTTGAATTTTTTTTTTCTTGGGTGAATTTGCATGATGCCACTCCATTGATTGCCTCTTCGTCTCTGGTGAAAAATGATGGAGCCATGTTTCATCACCTGTCACAGTTCTTCCAAGAAATTCATCTCCACCATTCTCGTACTGTTCCAGAAGTTCGCTGCATACCGTTTTCTTCGTTTCTTTGTGAGCCACTGTCAACATCCTGGGGACCCAACTGGCAGAAACCTTTTTTAACGCCAACACTTTCAGTATCCTGCAAACACTTCCTTTCCCTATCTCAACGTAGTGTGACAATTCGTTCACTGTGATGCGTCTGTCACCATTCACCAATTCGTTAACTCTCTGCACTTTGTCTGGAGTGTGAGAAGTACGAGACCTGCCGCTGCGAGGACAATCCTCAGTATTGCCGTGCCCGCTTTCACCACGTAACCTGCTTACCCACTGACTAACGTACTGCGATCGACAGCAGCATCTCCATACACCTTCTGAACCTCTTGTAGATGTTTCCCACTGTATCGTTTTCACAACAGAGGAATTCTATGACAGCACGTTGCTTCTGACGAACGTCAAGTGTAGCAGCCATCTTGAAGACATGATGCGACGGCGCCACTCACGGGTACAGGTTGAACTAAGTTTGAAAACAAGAGGGAAGGATGTATCTAAACACTGTAAAACTTTCACACATGCAGAATAAAAACTGTATTTTTAGAAAAATAGTGTGCATTTCTTTTGGAGTTATCCTCGTAAGTCACTTATTTATACACCCGCAACTCACGAATATTACCTGTGGACCTAGAACCACTAAATCTGACAACAAGGAAACTCACTGGTACTTCCCACTGGCGTAGAAGAGTAAAATTTCACAAGAAGCAAGCTTTCAGACTATATCCGAAGAAAAATCCGAAAGTTGTTACTTTTTAATTACATCACACGCAAAACTTTTTTGTCTTTAGTTATCAGTTATTAGACTATCAGTCCGCCGTCCTTTTTCTCGGGAACGGTTAGACGTATCTAGCTGAGATTCATATCACATACTAACGTCTATAGTACCTTGGCTATACAATAAACGTTAGCTTCTAAGTCAATGCAATCAAAAGATATGGCCATTTACGTCACGTATTTTGATACTCGCAAACGCACTCATCAAAACCTGTAAAGTACTTCTGTTTGGTATAGAACCACAAAACATTTAGCTGGAAGCAAGATTTCGCTGTTCAGGTTAAAGTAAAAATCCGAAACTCGTTAATTTTTGTAATTATGTCACTTGAAAACATTATTCTTTTGCCATTTGTTATGCGACTTCGAATTGGAAAATTAAAACATTCTCGAAGGTGTGGGAAACCTGGGACAGATGTATTTCCAGTATCAATGGCGATAACAAGCAAAATAGTCGAAATCGTTGATTCCCGGAATAAATGAACTGTCGATATATACACTCCTGGAAATGGAAAAAAGAACACATTGACACCTGTGTGTCAGACCCACCATACTTGCTCCGGACACTGCGAGAGGGCTGTACAAGCAATGATCACACGCACGGCACAGCGGACACACCAGGAACCGCGGTGTTGGCCGTCGAATGGTGCTAGCTGCGCAGCATTTGTGCACCGCCGCCGTCAGTGTCAGCCAGTTTGCCGTGGCATACGGAGCTCCATCGCAGTCTTTAACACTGGTAGTATGCCGCGACAGCGTGGACGTGAACCGTATGTGCAGTTGACGGACTTTGAGCGAGGGCGTATAGTGGGCATGCGGGAGGCCGGGTGGACGTGCCGCCGAATTGCTCAACACGTGGGGCGTGAGGTCTCCACAGTACATCGATGTTGTCGCCAGTGGTCGGCGGAAGTTGCACGTGCCCGTCGACCTGGGACAGGACCGTAGCGACGCACGGATGCACGCCAAGACCGTAGGATCCTACGCAGTGCCGTAGGGGACCGCACCGCCACTTCCCAGCAAATTAGGGACACTGTTGCTCCTGGGGTATCGGCGAGGACCATTCGCAACCGTCTCCATGAAGCTGGGCTACTGTCCCGCACACCGTTAGGCCGTCTTCCGCTCACGCCCCAACATCGTGCAGCCCGCCTCCAGTGGTGTCGCGACAGGCGTGAATGGAGGGACGAATGTAGACGTGTCGTCTTCAGCGATGAGAGTCGCTTCTGCCTTGGTGCCAATGATGGTCGTATGCGTGTTTGGCGCCGTGCAGGTGAGCGCCACAATCAGGACTGCATACGACCGAGGCACACAGGGCCAACACCCGGCATCATGGTGTGGGGAGCGATCTCCTACACTGGCCGTACACGTCTGGTGATCGTCGAGGGGACACTGAATAGTGCACGGTACATCCAAACCGTCATCGAACCCATCGTTCTACCATTCCTAGACCGGCAAGGGAACTTGCTGTTCCAACAGGACAATGCACGTCCGCATGTATTCCGTGTCACCCAACGTGCTCTAGAAGGTGTAAGTCAACTACCCTGGCCAGCAAGATCTCCGGATCTGTCCCCCATTGAGCATGTTTGGGACTGGATGAAGCGTCGTCTCACGCGGTCTGCACGTCCAGCACGAACGCTGGTCCAACTGAGGCGCCAGGTGGAAATGGCATGGCAAGCCGTTCCACAGGACTACATCCAGCATCTCTATGATCGTCCCCATGGGAGAATAGCAGCCTGCATTGCTGCAAAAGGTGGACATACACTGTACTAGTGCCGACATTGTGCGTGCTCTGTTGCCTGTGTCTATGTGCCTGTGGTTCTGTCAGTGTGATCATGTGATGTATCTGACCCCAGGAATGTGTCAATAAAGTTTCCCCTTCCTGGGACAATGCATTCACGGTGTTCTTATTTCAATTTCCAGGAGTGTATATTCAGGCTTGTACGGAATATTCAGTGAGGAGTTTTTTTTAAGGAAATAGCATTTCTGTATTTATTTTTTTTATTTTTACTACAATACCCGTATCTTTCGTGCCGGACGGTGTGGCCGCGCGGTTCTAGGCGCTTCCGTCTGGAACCGCGTGACCGCTACGGTAGCAGGTTCGAATCCTGCCTCGGGCATGGATGTGTGTCATGTCGTTAGGTTAGTTAGGTTTAAGTAGTTCTAAGTTCTAGGGGACTGATGACCACAGATGTTAAGTCCCATAGTGCTCAGAGCTATTTGTATCATTCGTGTTAGAAAACAACAATTTTCGAATAAAATCTGAAATAAACTTTTACAATTTCGATATTGCTGTAAATGTTATTAATTTTATAGTAACAGACGAGAATGATTATTACATAGAACAAAAATGTAATTTTTCTTATGCTGCAAGTCTGTGTTACTGAAAAAGCTTGCAATATAGATATACATTTCATCATATGAAGAGAAATAAATGATTAAACACTATGAAAACTACTGATAAATGTTGTTTTATTTATCTGTAAACGTAACGTAATTAACGTTGTTTGCTTTCAGTCATTTGCCTGTATTATTGTCCAAAATTTTCGCAAAATTATTTCGGATTTGTAGAATACTTTTCAACACAGAATAAAACAAATTACGAAAAGAAATCAGAAATTCAAAAATAATGGTCACCAAGATCTTTTGATTGTGGTCCTGACTTCAGTCATTGTGTTAAAAATAAAATTGTACTTTTCTGTTGAAAATACATTACTCCATACCACTATCAGTGTTTTCAATCTCAACTGTGTAGTGTGTCCCAAAAAGAATAATCCGATACTAAATAGAATTATTTATTAGGAAGAAGGGCTAAACACCAACAAATTGGATACTAAATTAGTCAGAAAAGACGGAAGTTTGTAGAAATCCACTATAAATGTTCAATATGTCTTCCATTGGCTGTACGGACGGCATCTAGCCGATAGCCGAATTCATCCCAAACGGAGCGTAAAGTGTGTTCTGTCACTGAAGCTACAGCAGCTGGTATTCTGGTGTTTAGTTCATCATTGTCACGAGGGAAGGGAGGAACCTAAACTCATTGTTTTCACATATCCCCACAGGAAGAAATCACATGGTGTTAAGTCAGGGGACCTAGGAGGCCAAGAGTGTAAAGCCTGGTCTCGCGGTCCTGTACGCCCTATCCAACGTTGAGGCACGTTGGCACTGAGGAAACTGCGCATCTAGCTGATTTTTTCTGAAACTCTAGACCATGCCGATTACATCTAGCGCTGTTTCAGCTACCTAGTGACATTTGCCTCAATGTTATTACAAGTTAAAATCGGGTTGTAACCTCCCCCTCACTTATCGACCTTAATGACAGTGAAAAATTAAACTGCGTGCGTCTAATGGAAATTTGGGAAAAGCAATCGTCATTGAAGTTAATTTGTCTGTAAAGAATGGCTTGGTGATAGCAGAATCAGCAGAACTAAAAGTAGTCCCCCTAGGTTAGCCAACTTTACTTGCTTAGTGGCATAGCTCCACCCAACACCAGACGAGCCATAGCAAGCGAAGTAGAGCGCCTCAAGCAGCTGCGCGACCAGCTCCATCCTCTCTTCGGACAAAACCCTCCACACACACGTCTAAAATCAAGACGGAGTTTCCTCACCTCAGTTCAACCGATCGATACCTCAAAACAAAAGGCCAGATTGTCAAAATGGCAAGCAACACTGCCTACGGGAGACCAGGCACCTCTAATCTCACCTAACGAACAATTGGCCTCTGGAGATGAATTAAAACGGCCATTATGGAGAACCCTCAACCGCCTACGAACTGGGGTGGGCAGATGTAACGTAAACACGTGTGAATGGGGATACCGACACGGGACGGACACGTGCCAGTGCGGGCAGACCCAAACAATGGACCACCTCTTGGAGTGCAGCAACATGGGGGAAGCGTGCAGGAAAGAAGGTCTGGCAAACGCTACGGCAGTGGCAGTTAAATTCGCTGAATTCTGGCGGGACGTGATATATATATATATATATATATATATATATATATATATATTTGTATTTGTGTGTATATGTAATATGTGGGTTGTCTATGGCTTGGACACGATTAAATAAAATAAATAAAATCTAAATGAAAGGAAAAATGCAAATAAAATTGGTGTAAATTAATTTTCAGAAAAGGGTAAAATTAATAAAGAAAGTAAATGTGCAGTCGTTACATTAACAATTAATTGGCGTTAATTAGATATTTGAGATTTGGGGAAAATTACGGTCGCCAGTCCTATGGACAACTACTATAATAACTGAAAATTAAAATTAATGCACATATAATTAGCACTAAAAGTGTGGCAACTGAAGGTTCACACGTGTTGTGTGAAAACTGAATGTTTGTCAGAAGTAATACATTTCTCTACACTCTGACTTAATTTGGCAAAATATTTAATAAAACTTGAAAATTGAAAGTTAATTTAGTGACTGAAATTAATAGTGAACTTTGTTTCTGAAGCACTACGAAATTCAATAAAATAAGGTTAGTCTTGGGCTACCTCAACAATCATTCCAAAAGCTACTTGAAGCTACGCAATTTAGAAATAACAGATTTAGCTTTGAACTTGAACTAAATGATTCTCAACAATTAACAATAGTAAAATTTAGTAGGTACCAAGCTGAGCTGCAGTCACATAAGCTAAAATATGGTAACAAAACTCACACTCTTAATTTCTGCTTGTGTAATCTAAATATTGTAGCCAGCTATGAATACTTTAATTGAACTTTGAAATTAAAGCAGTGAAATGGAATGATATTTCTTTAATGCTGGCGTATGAATTTCAACGATACTCGGGTTCATTCCAGAAAAGGAAGGGACCCTGCCTGGTAATGCAATTGGGACAATGACCAACAAAGGTTCATGCTAAGTTGCTGTATTTTTGTGATGCAACAGTTTCAAAAACTGAGGTCTGGCATACAGTTCTAAAACGTTACGTGCTTCCAGTCTTCCTTGTTGGTTGATTGAAGGTTTGCAGTCGTCGATCGAGGAGGTGGCCACAGTCACTCACTGTCGGCTGTCGCTGTTGCAGAAGCTGGATGTTGGCGCGACTTCTTCTCGACACGGTCACCAGGCGAAACGGGCTCTTGATGTGAGCCAGCTAATGCTTCCCGTTGGCGACACCGTGTCAGAAACTATCATAGCAAGTCGAGAGAATTACATGCTGCCAAACCCGAAAGCGCGGCAACTCGCGGGAGCGTCACACAACACACCTGCTCCACCGCCCTACTCCAGTCAGACCCCGCTCTGCCCGCGCTCCATGCGGCAGAGTTAACACTACCAAAGATCCTAAAAACTTTGGTTCTCCACACGACCTATCGATGTAATCGTTCGATAGCATAGTTTTCCCTAGGCCAGATTCAGCGTAAAAATACAAATAATATTTACAAAACAAACCAATTACACATCGACATAAATGCATATAGTAGCACAATTACAATATACAAAGACACAGAAATGTCATATATTCAGGTAACAAAATAAGGAAAAAAATTTATAGTACAATAGATGGAATTTCCGGCATTACAGGATCAATCTTTTTGGAACACCCTGTATTATATTCAGCGGGGCTTCCTAGAGTTTTTTAAGACACAGATTCATTGTGTCTCATTTAACGTAAGTTCCACTGAACGCAAACTTACTTTAAGAGGAGGAAGAAAGCCTACTTCTAATATTACTATGAATCATCCCACGTGCCAACCAATTGCGCTCGCTTGCAACTGTTGATGTGGTACACTGCGAAGTTCGCAGGCGAGATTGCTCAGAGGCTGCGTGCTAGCTCATGTGCCACAGCGTGGATAGGCTTGGAGGTGGATTTTATTCCGTTTGAAACTGCAGATGTGATACATAGCTTGTCTCCTGGAAGTAGCATTGTCTGCAACAAGTTGGATGTTGGCAGTAGTCTCTGGCAGCAGTAAGCGGCACTCTTGTTCAAGTTCCTTTAACACAGCGTTTCTTACTGTGTCATCGAAACGGACTGAAGGGCAAACAATGGAAACTAGAACAGCTTCTTTATCCTTTACCAGACTCTCAGAAATTCTCATAGTTCAACCCAATGAGTTGGTGAACTAAGATTAAAATTTACAGCCGAATTCCTGTACTTATCTTTCTGCCTCTGTTCCAACAGAACGTGATGTACATGACTGAATTTTGGTGCTTCGATTATTTTGTTTCTGAGCTGTAATAGATCATGGAGCACAGGTACGGCCGTGAAGTCTTTGATGAGCAGATTGATGCTCTGAGCAGCACATCCTACATACGTTACATGCATGTACAGCACTTTTCTTCGACTTTTTTCCAAACATTTCTGATATTTCTTCCGTTGTCGGTGATCACCACTATGCGCTTTTTGTTCCCTACCTATCTCTTCAATTACTGTGATAAGACTTGAGAGGATAAATTGTGTTGTTCTACGCTCTCACCAGGACGGGTACTCTTGAAGAAAATTGGTTGTGGTGTAGTGACGGTGAAATTAATCACTTGACGCCCGGACACATGTCTCCATCGATCAGATATCAAAGCGAGAGCATTTGATCGTTTAACTCATCTGTGATGGCAGCATGAACACGTTGGTATTCGACGTCGAGCAACGTTGAAGCCATAGCAGCGTGATTAGTTGGTTCGCACCCAAGGTGAATTAAATGAAAAGCTTTCAGCCAGCATTGGGTCTCTAGCATTGGTAACGAGGCCCCTGAAGCAGAAACAGCTCTAGCGATCATTTGGACTATATCTCTCAGAAATTGATGCTGCGGTGCCCGATGAGACTGATAGTGTGGCGTCGAGAGACTAGATTGCTCATCAGGTGAGGTCGCAACATAGTAGATATCGATGTTTTATTAGTTGTTTCAGAAGTAATCCTCGAAAATTTTCCTCACTCTGTGGAGCTTGCTGAGTCACACGTTTGACAGACTGTGAGCAGAGTTACGCTTTTGAAGGTGATCTCATAGATAAGCATCCGCCGCTTTATGACTTGCGCAGTTTTCGACGTTCCTTGTGTTGTACAGTTCCCACACTTCCGAATGACAATGCACGCTGAAGGTCGCTGGTCGCATACTAACGTTATTGATATATATTCACTCAGTTTTTTAGACGGTTCAACGCTTACGGTTTCTCGGGGAATCTAGTACCGATGGCCTATGTAAACAAAGCTATCGAAAAAGAGGTAAAGCCCGATAGGTATGCAACACACGTTACATACACGTAATGCGGGTAGGATCTTAACTTCTTCAATCTACTAGGAATACTACCGTAGTCTACGCTTATTTATCATAGTCTACAGTAGTCTACTAGTCTGATTGCTACTATGAGTGACGGAGCTTTCCTTCATGGGCTCATGGTAAGGTCAATAATAAACCGAAAAACACTTACGAGTAAACAGAGCGACGTAGTTGCCACATGGATAAGAGAAAAACAATTTATGCGAGATTTGACATAAACGTTTTCTGAGTATCGTACTATGTCATAATGCAAAAACCTAAACTGGAGCATCCCGCATCTCGTGGTCGTGCGGTAGCGTTCTCGCTTTCCACGCCCGGGTTCTCGGGTTCGATTCCCGGTGGGGTCAGGGATTTTCTCTGCCTCGTGATGGTTGGGTGTTGTGTGATGTCCTTAGGTTCGTTAGGTTTAAGTAGTTCTAAGTTATAGGGGACTGATGACCATAGATGTTAAGTCCCATAGTGCTCAGAGCCATTAAACTGGAGCAATCAACGTTTGGACCACAATTACAGTGGCCTTTATCTGGGTCCGCTGATCCAGACTCAGTAAGAGGCCACTGTAACAGTAGCCGACGCATTGTTATCTCCAGAACAGTTTTCACTTTATGGCTCTGTACGATACTCAGAAAACCGTTTATGTCAACTGATTCTGGCCACAGAAGCCTACAAAATTATGTATCTTAGTTTTGTCTCTTTTGAAGCTGTTTGGTGTTGAGGATGTCTTGGAAATTCAGGAACAAAAAGTCCTGTGTTGATTCAGTTTGCTCGTTAAGGATTTTTCGGGCGACTTTTGTCTTATGTAAACCTCCAATTGTTCGAGGTGATCCACCTGCAACCATTTATCAGCAATGTGTTACACCAACAGCGTGTTCTTGATGACCAATGTGTGATGCAAAGCTGGACTTCTTTGTGCCCAAATAAAGCGGCAAGAAATATAATTTACTCAGGAACTTCACAGCGCTAATAAACGTAGTTCGTGCAAGTACCAAAGCCAGAAATTACAGCTTCTCCTCGCATTATGTTTGGGCCAGTTTTCCCCGGAGTCGGCCATGGAGAAAAAAAGCAGCGCCGCTGAGTAATTGACCTACCTTGAAACTTGTCACCAAATATCCAGTTCCGGTCATCCTTACATCAGTAGACATACAAAGTAGTCTGAAAGTGAAGAGATTTACATATAAACCTACTACATCTAAATCTATTACTAAAATTAATCAAAACAAAGTTTCAAAATAAATGGAACTCAGTATTCGACAAACATTTTATATCACACCATGTCCTCATCTCGTGGTCTAGTATTCAATAGTCCTGCCACTAGATGACGGGGTCTTGGGTTCGAATCTCAGCATGGTTGGAGATGTAAGCCCCCCCCCCCCCCCCCCGGGACTGGGTGTTGTGTTGGCCTTAACATTTCATCATCATCGACACCCAAGTCACTAAAGACTTGCACAAGGCAAGCAAACTACCCCAGTGGAGTCTGTCGACCAGTAATGCCACACGAATATTTCTTTTCATCACAATACATAACGTCGTTATATGCAAAACCAAAGTAAATTTCCTGACACTCTTTGCAGAACAAAATTGTCACAAGCGTCACTTTAGCTTGCGTTATAAACAAGTAAGAACATCATTTCAAGTAATACAGGGACCTCGTTAGTAGCATATGTCAGACCTTCCCTTTTAACAAACTACATTTCTTTACATCAATCATCGTAGTAGTATGTCTGAATATCCTCAAAACGTAGTTTCCGTCCGTACTTGCCCTGTATAACAGCTTCTGTCTTCATCATGTTTGTGCATTCAATGCTTAGGATTTTGTATGATCCTTTGCTTTCTATATAGCAGCGCAAGCCTAGGCAAGAGACCTCGATGCCATAAAAAGAGCATTTGAAGCTGTATGGTAGTTCAGCATTACGCTACGGCACCTGCCAGTTGCTTCACTCGCCTGCCAGCCAGTGCCTCGCTAGTTACCGAAGTAAGGGTCACTTCAGTATGTGGCGAACACGACACCACAACAAAGCTGAGGAATGACAAAGTGGGCCATGCCTTCCTGATAAATCACTATTGGCTAAAGACGGGTGGGAAGAGACTTGCCATGTTCTGCAGGGGCGGAAAGAGAGAAGAGCGTGGAGGCGGCAGTTTACAATGCTGGAGGCCGCAAAAACCCTGTAGCACGTAGAGAGGCAGGAGGTTGCTCACTGCTGGTATGGAAAATGTTTCAGAATAGCGCACCTGAAGAAAGAGCATCAGGGGTTGAACAATGTTAAATGATACTATTTTAATGTAAAGGAATGCATGTAGTCACAAACGACGGTCATGAGCTTTTAACCTTGCCCTTCGTAATCGGCCTACTGGATTGCGATATAACTAACGGTGTTTGCATGAGCCTAATGAAATTTTACAATCAGTAAGGTTACCGTTACCGAATGAAGTAACGCCGATTAGCTAGAGAAGTAACGCCGATTAGCTAGAGAAAAAAGTATAAAAGACCCTTCTGAAAGAAGAATCTATTCTAAACTTAAGCTAAATACTGATGATAATTTTGAAATGGGTGGAATATAGTGCAACTGCTGATGAACCACACAGGGGGAAAGGGGTACCACGTAATATTTACTACAAACATTACTGATAATACAGAAGAACACTTACTAGTTAAAAAGGGGACAAGTAAACGGTCACCACCTAGCTATGTCAATGGATCTCTAGAATCTTAAGAAAGTTAACGGCAAAGAAATTTAAGCAAGTAATCACTGGTGTAGCAACAGAAGGTTGTCACGCTTTTCCGCAGCACAACAGTTCACTAGAAAATATATGAATCATAAAGCACTGAATTTGCAGTATCTTATCCTGAAATACTAAATTTTGAAAGTAAAACTAATTGCTGGTTAAATAAATTACTGGCTTAACCTAAACTTTGTTATGCTAAAAATGACTTTCAGTAACCTCAATGTAACGTAACGCAAAATTTAGAAAAAGGTAAGCAATTTGCTTTTGATTATTGAAAGATTGAAGTGAATTTACTTTAAGCAAATGAGCAACTGATTTTATTTTTCAAATGACAACAATAAGATATATATCAAGCCAGCAGAAGTCACTCGCTAAGCTAAACAGAGAATAAATGAAACGTGCACTCTTAACTTGTGGTGTATCTTTAGTTATTAGTTTTGCCAGTGAAATTTTACGTTACTTTAAATTAATGGAGTTAATAAGCAAAACTGCAAATTATTTAAGCCTCTGCTATTCAATAAAAGAATGAACAGTTACTGAGGGAGAAAATTTAGGCTGAAACTGGACATTACGAAACACACAAAACCGGCAGTAAATAGTTAATTTTCGTATTCTTACGACACTCGGTGATTGCACGGAAAGGAAAGGGACTTTGCCTGGTAATAACGTCTGAGAAAAATGACAACACAGGTGCCGTCCATGTTTTAACTATTGCAGGTTATTATTCAAGTTAGTCATACTTCGTGAAAGAAATGTCATTGGGTAATGCCTACGAAAGCTTATAATTTTCCACTTAACAGTCTTACGACGTTGTAGCTGCACGGACGACGAAGAATGTAGCTGACGACAGTGCTGAGTTGCCGTTGCCGCAGCTGCTGGTGGATGAGAACCCCGAGTCGTCTCCCAGCCGTGGATAACTGTGGGGCAGGAACTGCAGCTTCCCCCGCCTGACCACTCCTGCCGTGCTCTCAACACTCGCGGGTTCACGAATCAGGCGCGTCTGCAGTGGCGCGATCACATGACTCAAGCTTCTCTGCTTCCTCTCTGCTCACAACGCGACAGAGACTCTCTATATGCAAAGATAAACTACGGCTCAGTTACTGCCATTTCGTCGTTGCTATCGATACGTTTAAATAAAGTTCTCTTGGCTATTACTCAGCAGTTTACAATTTTTTCATTATACTTACAATCAGTTACATGCAGTCTGAAATAAATACGCTATTACATCGTTACGCATTAAATATAGGGTCTGGAAACAGCTTACAGATTCAGAATGAGAAGTACAGTAGTAGTTATCAACGGATTGTACAGAGTTGTGGTACGTTGCATATACGCTGGAGCAACACTCTCAGACAGAAACTTTTCGTCACCCCTTACATAACCTTTAAGTTTCCACTGCTAAAATTTTAGTGATCCTGCAAGTTTGCTAAACATGTTGTTGTTGTTGTTGTTGTTGTTGTGGTCTTCAGTCCTGAGACTGGTTTGATGCAGCTCTTCATGCTACTCTATCCTGTGCAAGCTTCTTCATCTCCCAGTACCTACTGCAACCTACATCCTTCTGAATCTGCTTAGTGTATTCATCTCTTGGTCTCCCTCTACGATTTTTACCCTCCACGCTGCCCTCCAATACTAAACTGGTGATCCCTTTATGCCTCAGAACATGTCCTACCGACCGATCCCTTCTTCTAGTCAAGGTGTGCCACAAACTTCTCTCCTCCCGAATGCTATTCAATACCTCCTCATTAGCTATGTGATCTACTCATCTAATCTTCAGCATTCTTCTGTAGCACCACATTTCGAAAGCCTCTATTCTCTTCCTGTCCAAACTATTTATCGTCCATGTTTCACTTCCATACATGGGTACACTCCATACAAATGCTTTCAGAAATAACTTCCTGACACTTAAATCTATACTCAATGTTAACAAATTTCTCTTTTACAGAAACTCTTTCCTTGATATTGCCACTCTACATTTTATATCCTCTCTAATTCGACCATCATCAGTTATTTTGCTCCCCAAATAGCAAAACTCCTTTACTACTTTAAGTGTCTCATTTCCTAATCTAATTCCCTCAGCATCACCCGACTTAATTCCACTACATTCCATTATCCTCGTTTTGCTTTTGTTGACGGTCATCTTATTGCTAAACATTGCACACCTAAAATCATGTAATATTATAATCCAGACATTGTCAGTGCTGAAACATCATGAACTCACTCGTTAGTTATAACAGCAACCAAAATCTGCTATTTGAAAGCTTTACTCTTTATACTTACAGCAGCATCAATGCACATTCCATTCACCTTTCCAACCATTTTGTATATGACTTTTGCGGTGTCTAGTAAAATGTCAAACTCCATATAAAAAATCTAGTCTGTTGTGACCTGCCGCACTGTTTCTTCAGTGTCTCTTCCCTCTTCTCGCAATAAATATCCACTAATCCGACATTTAGTGTCGACATTAGTGGGCCCTGGTCCTTCGATTCCCAAGCGGACATCATCAGCAACTGACGTTGGTTCTCCTAGAATCATAGAATCACTTTTGTCAGGGTGCGCGATATTCATTATTTATATCTCACTCCACTTCGATTTGTTCTCTCACTTCTGGTGCCCTGCACCCTGCACCATAACGAACAAATGCTTCTGAGCACTATGGGACTTAACATCTGATGTCATCAGTCTAGATCTACTTAAACCTAAGGACATCAAACACATCCATGCTCGAGGCAGGATTCGAACCTGCGACCGTAGCAGTCACGCTGTTCCAGACTGAAGCGCCTAGAACCACTCGGTCACACGGGCTGGCGATAGCGAACAAAGACACCACTCCTACCCCTCTAGTCGTACCTACCAAATAGATGACCACGCGATCCTCTACTATCGCCATTGCTACACTTGCTACTGTCCCTTTTATTTTATTCGGTGTCTCTTCTATGTACCTTTCATTGTTCCTTCGCTATCCTCTGTCTCGTTCGGTCTTGCCGTCTTTCTTCTAACGTATCCAGGTAGTCTAATGCTGATTTAATAGCTTCTACATCGCCCTTTCGGGATAGCTGAAAGCTTCTCCTGGACTGCCACTGGCACTCTACATTTTATTACTGCTATCGTCGGTGCTATTGTGGTTGGCTAATCTAAACACAATTTCCTTTCACACAGTTCCTGAAAAATTTCCTTAAGATTCTGTCACGTTATTAGCTATATCTCCAATTTCCATAGAGGCTATTTCTCACGTTGTTTTGATTTCTTATTGACCAGTACTGGTTTAGGGCATCTCTTTGGAACTGAGTACACGTGCTACACGTCTGACCAATTTTTACACCCAGTGTGGTGGTTTCTCCTTCCATACGTGATGTTAGAATCCTATCTTCTTGTGATTATTCTGAGGCATTCTGTCTTTATATTGCTCAAGAAAGTGGGTGCCATTTTCTGTTCAGACTAAATTTGCTAAATTAATGAATTCACCGTGATTCCCATTAGGCGGTTTTCAGCCACACCACAGCCGCATACCAGTTATCTTACAATGCAGTCAGCGGCATTGAAATCTGCGTGATTTTTCAGATAAGTAGACAATACTTATGACGGTGAGCCTTGTGGTAGTAAAAGTTTAAACTTCTTTTAAGAGTACTCGAATTCAATCAACCGGAATATTCGCTTTTCGATGGAGGTGGGAAAGGATGGGCGCCTTCCCTACCTTGATGTCTTAGTCAGCAAGAAGGCTTCTGGTGCATTGGGATGTCCCATTTACAGGAAGCCAAGTGACACACCCCCGTTTAATTTTCGATTGTGAGTGACTGAATAATCTGGAAGAATGACTTCTGATTTTAGTGACCTTCACCTAATGGATAAAGCATATCGGTTTGTCTGCTACGGGAGATGTTACAACAATTTCAAGCTGCTCAAAAATACTGCATTCAGAGAATGTAGGTCTTACAATAATGAAATTCATCATAATTTTTATGACAAAAGTTGTGTGATACGTCCTAATATCGCGTCGGACCTCCATTTGCACAGAGTAGTGCAAAAACTAAACGTGGCATGGACTCAAAAGGTCGTTGGAAGTCCCTTGGAGTAGTACTGAGCCAACGTCCCTCTATAGCCGTCCATAATTGAGAAAGTGTTGCCGTTCACAATTTTGTGCACAAACTGACCTCTAGATCATGTCCCATAAATGTTCGATGGGATTCAGGTCGGGCGATCTGGGTGGCCAAATCATTCGCTGGAGCTGTCCAGGATGTTCTTGATACCAATCGCGAACAATTGTGGCCGTGTAACATGGAGCATTGTTATCCCTAAAAACTTCATCGTTTATTGGGAACATATTGTCCATAAATGACTGCAGATGGTCTTCATATAGCCAAACATAACCATTTCTAGTCAATTATCGGTTCGGTTAAACCAGAGGATCCGCTCCGTTCCATACAAACACAGCTCACACTATTATGGTGTTATCCTCATCTTGCACAGTGCTTTGCTGACAACTTAGGTCCTTGGCATCGTTGGGTCTGCACCACAGTCGAACCGTACCATCAGCTCTTACTATCTGAAATCAGGCCTCGTCTGACCAGGCCACGGTTTCCTATCGTCTAGGGTCCAAACGATATGATCTCGAACCCAGGAGAGACGCTGCAGGTCATATCGTGCTGTTAGCTAAGGCACTCGCATCGATCGTCTGTTGCCGTTGCCCATTAGCACCTAACTTCGTCGTACCGCTCTAACGGATACGTTCACCGTACGACACTAATTTCTGCGATTATTTCAAGGTTGCTCGTCTGTTAGCACTGACGACTCTACGCAAACGCCGCTGCTCTCGGTCGTTAAGTGGAGGCCGCGGGCCACTACGTTGTCCGTGATGAGAGGTAATGCCTGAAATTTAGTACTCTCGACACACTCTTGACGCTAAGGATCTCGGAATATTGAATTCCCCACTGATTTCCGACATGGTATGTCCCTTGCCTCTAGGTCCAACTACCATTCCGCCTTCGAAGTCTGCTAATTCCTGTCGTGCAGCCATAATCACATCGGAAACCTTTTCACACGATTTAATGACATTTCTGCCAACGCACTGACTTGATATGACTTGTATACGCGATGCTGCTGCCATCTGTATATGTGCATATCGCTATTCCATGGCTTTTTTCCCATCTCATTATATAGTATATTATCGTCAAACATAATGGGACTCAGTCAGTACCTTCATTTTACACATTTATTGACATCTGTCTCAGTCCAGGTCTAATACATCCAAATAGTGTCACATTACTACAGCAACGTGCTCTTGTGGTCCTCACTGCAACTGATTATCTTGTGCAGTATACTCGTTTAATCGGCTCTCAGTGTCTGCTCACTGTTTGGTAAATATAGATACTTTTATCAGTAATTAGCATAATTGCAATGACTCCCTGAGGGTCAGCCCTTGGGTGGTTTTCTCTGTGGTAAGAGGCCGTGGATTCCTTACACAACTCACACTGATTTGTATCGGCAGATTAATAACTGCCACCACGCAAGTTGCCGTGGGGGGGTACTTTTTACCTCACTTCGTATGGTCCAAGCCATATGAAAATTTGTCATCAGAGTTGGTCCATCTCGAACAACAACCATGCATCGGGTGAGCAATGAAAATAACGAGTGACACCAAAGTCTACGCCCCCTTGCCGTCCACAGGTAGCATTTCCAGCAGGATCGTCGTATTCTGCGGAAATATTAAGTGAAATGTGTTTTTAGACCACCAGCTAAGATCAGGGGCCTTTTGGTCTGCAAAGGATGATGTTGGTTTGCGTAAGTTGGGTGCCTTGGAGTTGTGGCGTGTCATACATTTGTCAGACTATCAAGACCGTGGAGGTCCGGTGTACTGAGCATAAGAGTCACACACCATTACAACAGCTGGATAAATCTGCTATTGAAGAAACAATACGGAGTTTCTGGCATATACTTCTAGCTACTGGGGTACTGGTATCGAGGAAACAGTTGAGATTAAATTGGCAAGAGATCTTGTAAATAGAGATTGAGATTTTTGCTTGGATTCTGATTGGATTATCTCCCTGGTCAAGCAACAGAGTAACAGAGTTACTGCTACCTCAACCGCTGGTAATTAATACTCTGTAGTTCCCGACGAAAAAAAACCACTTGAGACATTCGCTTTGACTCTACAGTGGGTCCCAGCAATCCTTGATTTACTTATCGAGGAGATCCGGCGGACACTACAACACACAGAATATTAGATCACTTTATTAAACTTTCAGTAATCTGAAACACTTAACCTTTGAACTATCCGTGTCCACAGAAACTTTACTTACGCATTTGTTACTGTCACTGTACTTTATATGTTACTGCTTGCCGCACTACAGAATGATCGGCTCATATCATTAAACAATGGACTATAAACTTCGATGCAGATCTCGCCTCTGATACAACTTGCACTGCTGGATGTGACTAAGATGAAGATATCGTCTTAAGCCGTGATTGCAGATTGGGTCGAGTGGTATTGCGCCCTGACGTAACCAAACTTCCAGCAGTAGCAGCGCAAGGAACCTCTTGAGGGTGTAGTATTAACTTTATTCATCCATAGGTCTCTTTTTACGAGGGTATAGAACATGTCAAAGTATTTACAAGTTTAGACCAATTTAAAATAAGCTAATTCGTACACACAAATATTTACAGACTTTTAGTTAGACATAATCATTAGATTTACTCCTTGTATACAATACTTTTTTTACAAATAACTTATTAAGTTAACACGCTATACACACATTGTTTCACAACACTTCACTCACTACACACACACACACACACACACACACACACACACACTGATGATCTCTGGGCTATTTCCTGTACTGCACCTTCCTATTTGCTATCCTGAAAAACTGAGTCAGCATCCCTCCACAATGAATAAGATGTTGACCTTAGGAAGAGGAAGAGGTGTTAGTATTGTGCTATGCATAGCCTGGGGGTAAGTATTTCTAGAACGGAAAAGAACATGAAGTGAAGGTGTTATGTGAAATGTTGGATATTTTGTAATTATTATTATTATTATTATTTATACAACTTTTTTTATCAAACCCCTACTTTGTTTTATCTTAGTAATCCTTCAATGTATAAAACGAATTGCATGACAGGTACTTTTTAGCTGCATTTTTACAAAAGTGTATTCCTGCAATTTCTTTAATCTCTTTTGGTAATTTATTGTACGGTTTTATTCTTTGGTAGAAAATGCTGTTTTGAGTTTTATGTTTATTTTTCTTGGTAAATGTAAGTTGAGTCTATCTTTTGTTGAATGATCATGGACAGGGCTGTTTGTACAGTAATTATTAAGCATGTTACACACTGGTGTTAGGATTCTTTGGGCATAACATGCTGATGGCATTCTGTTTGCGGGTACCTTTGTGTGTTGACACCACTTCAACTGAGAATCAATATTCATTCCTAAAAATTTTGCATTTGTTACACAGTCTATAGAGGTGCTATCTACATTTCATTTAACATTGTCATTTTTCCTCTTCAAACTGCAATTCATGGCATTAGTTTTCTTCATGTTCAATGTCTCATTATTGCTTATTGACCAATCATAAAATTCCTTGAGAGTTTCATTTGCTTTCTCGGCAAGGAGTCTCGTTTTCTCAGTGAGTATAATATTGCTGTTATCAGCGATGAGAAATTTTTCACCACTAGTTACACTAGTGGAAAAACCATTGATGTATAACATGAATAGTATTGGTCCTAATATGCTACCTTGTGGAACCCCTGTATTAATGTATTTTTGTTCTGATAAGTGTTTTACTAAATGTTTATATATCTATTTGAAGTAT
This sequence comes from Schistocerca gregaria, assembly GCF_023897955.1. Lineage (NCBI taxonomy): Eukaryota > Metazoa > Arthropoda > Insecta > Orthoptera > Acrididae > Schistocerca > Schistocerca gregaria. Next base: position 930,358,931 of record NC_064922.1, read on the forward strand.
GTGTTATCTCTACTCTTTGTACCCTATCTGTATATGTATGATCGAAAGAAATCGTTAGTTACCCCACTTATTCCTAATGCTTCTAATTTATTTAATAGAATCTTGTGGTCGACTGTATCAAACGCCTTAGAAAGATCCAAAAACATGCCTGTGGCACACTTATCTTTATCAAGAGCACCAAATACAACTTTTGTGAATTCTATTATGGCTGACACCGAATTTTTGCCACTTCGGAATCCAAACTGGGACTTTCCTAAAATGTTGTATTTATTCAGGTAATTAATTAATTTGTCTTTCATAATTCCTTCTATTATTTTTGAGAATGCTGAGAGCAAGGAAATGGGCCGGTAATTTTTTATGTCTTCTGCATTAACTTTCTTAAGCAAAGGTACAACTCTTGCATGCTCTGGAAATGTCCCTGATCTGAAGGATTTATCTATTATTTTGCTAAGGGGTCTAGTATAATCCCTATGCGTTGTTTCAGTACACACATTGGCACTCCATCTAAGCCTACTGACTTATTATTTTTTAGTTTTTGAACAGTTTTATTGACTTCATTCTCTGTGGTTGGAAGTGACATCATTGTGTAAAGTGCAACATTATTTGCAGTTGTTATATTTGTTTTGGCCAATTTTTGCTGTAACTTCTCTGCAATACTTGAAAAATGATCGTTTACATAGTTTTCTAAGTGTTGTGGATCATTTATTACCTTATCCCCCTCCCTTAGCAGTATGTTATTCTGCGATTGTTTGCCTCTCCCTGTTTCCTTTTTTATAACACCTCAGACTGCTTTGCTTTATTCTCTGCATTATATATTATTTCGTCATTAAATTTACTTTTTTTCAGCAGTGAGCACCTTCCTATAAATCTATTTGTGTCTGTGATAGAAATTGAAGAATTCTGCATCATTGCGAAACTTTTTCTTGGAAATGAGGTGTTTACGTGTTTGGGAGGACTACTTAATACCTGCTGTTACCCATCTGTTTTTGTGAGATGTTGATACAGACATGCATACTTTTGGAAACTCCTTTTCAAAGTTAAATTTAAACGATGTGGAGAATTAGAGAATTTTATATTCACATCTAGGTGAACACTTTTAATTCGTTGCTGCGTCCGGCCAAGACTGACCTTACTTGTGGTTTCTTCGTGGGGTACCAACTTCGACATGGGACCTCATTTTTCGGACGACACATCATAACTGTTGACGTTGGTCATATTTGTTTGTATAGAGGCACTAGTGGATATGGTGTATGTGTTTTGCCTTTCAGTATATGCCAAGCATACTGAGGCTTTAAATTTCCTTACACATTATTCTGTCGTTGCATTTGTGCCTTGAAAATGGAAGTTCACCTGCCGAAATACGAGGTCTGTATAAAAAATTCAGGAATTTTGTCCCCAAAATTTTTCTACATTAATACTCTCCTCCACAACTGATACACCGCTCCCAATGCTGTTTCCACTTCCGGAAACAATCTTGCTGGATCGACGGAGCGCTGTCTGCGAATATTTTGTTTATCTCGTCTGTTGTTGGAAATCTTCGTTCTTACAGCGGGGTTTCCAACTTTGGAAATAAAAAATTCTTCAGGGTCCAGGTCTGGAGAGTACGGAGGATAAGGCACCACAGCGATTTCATTTTTTGTGCGATAGTTACCAGCAGGGATGAATGTGCGGGTGCGTTATCGAGATCAAAGAGCCATGAATTGTCTGGCCACATTTCAGGCTGTTTCCTTCTCACATTTTCTCGCAGGCGTCGCAACTACTCAAGATAGTACCATCACTTAACAGTTTGTTCCTGTGGCACGAATTCATGATGAACTAATCCTTCAAAGTCAAAGAAAACTATCAGCATGGCTTTGACATTTGACCTGACCTGACGAACTCCTTTTGGTCTTGAAGAATCTTTCCCGAACCATTGTGAAGACTGAACAAAATGGTTCAAATAGCTCTAAGCCCTATGGGACTTAACATTTGAGGTCATCAGTCCCTAGACTTAGAACGATTTCAACCTAACTAACCTAAGAACGTCACACACATCCATGCCCGAGGTAGGATTCGAACCTACGACCGCAGCAGCAGAGCCTTGAACCGATCGGCCACAGCGGCCGGCGAAGATTGAACCTTTGTCTCAACATCATAACCGTGCAGCCACGTCTGATCACAAGTTATCATTCTCTTAAGGAACATCTCGTTCTCATTTGCGCGATCCAAAATCTCTCCACAGATTGCGAGGGTAAGGTCTTTCTAGCCTTGACTCATGAGCGGTGGGACGAACTTGATGTGTCAGGATTTCATGATAGGAACCAGCTGAAATGTTACGCTCTTCTGCAATCCCTCGGACAGTCAGTTTTCCATTGGAACGCCCAATTTCGTCGGCGTTCCTGACATGAATGTCGTCGGTAGACGTCGAAGGACGCCCTGAACGAGGGTCATTTTTTAATTAAACCGTGTGAATCATTCCCAACACAGCGTACGGCTTAAGCACTCATCACCTTAGGCTTCCTGCATCATTCGGCGTGTCTCTGTAAAAGCTTTCTTGAGTTTCACCCAAAATTTACACTACTGGCCTTTAAAATTGCTGTACCACGAAGATGACGTGCCACAGACGCGAAATTTAACCGACAGGAAGAACATCAAGTGATAGGCAAATGATTAGCTTTTCAAAGCGTTCACACAAGGTTGACGCCGGTGGCGACACCTACAACGTGCTGACATGATGAAAGTTTACAAACCTATTTCTCATACACAAACACCTGTTGACCGGCGTTGCCTGGTGAAACGTTGTTGTGATGCCTCGTGTAAGGAGGAGAAAAGTGTACCATCATGTTTCCGACTATCACAAAGGTCGGATTGTAGCCTATCGTGATTGCGGTTTATTGTATCGCGACATTGCTGCTCGCCTTGGTCGAGATCCAATGACTGTTAGAAGAATATGGAATCGCTGGGTTCAGGAGGGTAATACGGAACGCTGTGCTGGATCCCAACGGCCTCGTGTCACTAGCAGTTGAGATGACACGCATCTTATCCGCATGGCTGTAATGGGTCGTCTCGATCCATCACTCAGCAGATGGGGACGTTTGCAAGACAACAACCATCTGCACGAACAGTTCCACGACGTTTGCAGCAGCATGGACTGTCAGCTCGGAGACCATTGCTGCGGTTGCCCTTGACGCTGCATCATAGACAGGAGCGCCTTCGATGGTGTACTCAACGATGAACCTGGGTGCACGAATGGCAAAACGTTATTTTTTTATGAATCCGGTTCATTTTACGGCATCATGATGGTCGCATCCGTGTTTAGCGACGTTGCGGTGAATGCACATTGGAAGTGTCTATTCTTCTTCTTCATATGGCGTATCACCAGGCGTGATGGTATGTGGTGCCATTGGTTACACGTCTCGGTCACCTCTTGTTCTAATCGAAGGCATTTTGAACAGTGGACGTTGCATTTTAGATGTGTTACGACCCATGGCTCTACCCTTCATTCGATCCCTGCGAAACCCTACATTTGAGCAGGATAATGCACGACCGCGTGTTGCAGGCCCTGTACAGGCCTTTCTGGATACAGAAAATGTTCGACTGCTGCCCGGGCCAGCACGTTCTCCAGATCTGTCACCAATTGAAAACGTCTGGTCAATGGTGGCCGAGCAACTGGCTCGTCACAATACGTCAGTCACTACTCTCGATGAACTGTGGTATCGTGTTGAAGCTGCATGGGCAGCTGTACCTGTACACGCCATCCAAGCTGTGTTTGACTCAATGCCTAGGCGTATCAAGGCCGCTATTACGGCCAGAGGTGGGTGTTCTGGGTACTGATTTCTTAGGATCTATGCACAGAAATTGCTTGAAAATGTAATCACACATCAGTTCTAGTATAATATATTTGTCCAATGAATACCCGTTTATCATCCGCATTTCTTCTTGGTGTAGCAATTTTAATGGCCAGTAGTGTAATACAGACGCGTTGCACCTCTAACTCTGCCATCTCGAAATTCCCAAACTGTGCGACCCAACGCTCTACTCGATACAGCACTTGAAACGTCCCCTTAGAAAAATTAATGAATGACTGTGCTGATAAAGCTCTTACGTAATTTGCTTTTCAAAGAGCTGAGGAGAACTAAAAGTACTCAGACATTACTCTCTTTACTTATTCTGATCAACACTAAACTGACACACAATATTTTTAGCGCAACGCAATCTGATTTTTAATAATCCCTACAAAAGAAAGGCCCTGACTAACGATAACATATACCTTCCACAAATCACTTACCTCACAAAAATCTTCGTTACCAAACTACTGCAATACAGCGAGCGCCAATACTGCCAGCTAAATAAAAGATTCAAACTACTGAAGGCACTAACTACTGATAGGCATAGTTAGCAAATGAAAGATTTTGATACAGAACAAACAACGTATTTACATTAATAGCGTTCAAAAGTCATAATATATATATATATATATATATATATATATATATATATATATATATATATCAGTTCATGACATCCAGTCTTACCAATTTACTGTCTCTGATGGACATACGACCAGATCATCCGCTCTCAAAACTCTGCCATCTCTCTCCCCACATCCACCACTGCTATCGGCTCACCTCCAACTGCGCAACGCTACGCGCTGTTCACAGCCAACTGCCCAACACTACAATAGCGACTATTTCAATAATGCAAACCAGCCACAGCCGGTACACAGCACAGTCAGTGATTTTCATATAGAGCGCTACATGACGTTACCAACATAAAAACCTAAACAGACTACTTACACAATGAACAATAATTAACAGACAAACAAGAACTTCCGGCAGTTACACATTAAACACAGACGTGTGCGGGGATGCCAACCGCACTTCACGCCAACGCACCATTGCCATGATATTACGAATGTTCCGGACTTTTTGTACGGACCTCGTATCGGCGGTTGATGAAGACGTCCCACGGCTGCATTCCCTTGAGTCGTTTAAATATTTTTAATGTTAAGTTAGAGCCTGGAGATCAATAGCTGGGTTCTATTTAAACAGTTTTAAACAACCTATGGCCCATACCTGTAAATTTTCCGAACTTTAAAGAGAATGCAGATATCAAGTTTTAGTGTAAGGCGACAGCGTTTCATCGTTATCTCGCCGGGAACTCAAACAGTCTCGTGCTAATATTTTGTCTGGTACTTGGGACGTTTCCGAGCGTAGTTAACAAATGAAGGCTGACGTTGACAGTTTCGATAAGAAAAAGAGCTTAGATATCATGTTCGTTGCTCGGTCGAAAAGAAATTAGACTCATTGCGTCCAGAGATTTTTTGAGCTTTTAAGCCTCCTAAACCTTCTTGTTTATTATCCTAATGAATATGAGACCTTTGAAGCTTGCTTTGCTGGTGCCAAATTCCCTATTCATTACTGAAGTGCGTACGGTATACGCCCTGTTTGCCGGCGGCGGCCTATCCAATTATTGCGTCTGATGTCGAGGGCAGACGGGTGCTGAAAAGCTTTAACAAATTATAGTAGGTCTTAATTAGGTTCATTTGCTAACCGTTCTTAAGTTTCTGATGGTCCCGACGACTCACTCGCGAATGTTCTCTTTGCTGCGCAGTTGCCTTTACTTTCTAACAAGCAGTACGACGCCTGCCCCAGACGACAATATCGCCCTTAATGCCCTCCCTTACGATCTGTCAGCCAGTCACTGGACTCACTTTGTTCTCATTAGCGGCAGCCTCTTATTCTCTTTGGGAGCTTATTTAGTTTGCATATTTAATTCTCTCTTGTCCTCGCTAGTAAGTAGGTCTCCTTGTTCACCAAGACAGTTTGGCCGCACCATGTCACGGATTGCGCGGCATCTCCCGCCGGAGGTTCGACTCCTCCCTCGGGCCTGTGTGTGTGTGTGTGTGTGTGTGTGTGTGTGTGTTGTTCTCAGCAGAAGTTAGTTTAAGTAGTGTGTAAGGCTAGGGATCAATGACCTCAGCAGTTTGGTCCCTTAAGAATTCATACACATTTGAACACATTTTGAACAGCGGCGATGGGCTGAAATTTTTTTAATGAACATATCTTCTGCTTCAATTTTTATTTGCTCGCGCATATGTGGCACTGGCATTATAAACTCAAAAGGCTTTTTTTGCGATTTCTGTACTTGTTATGGCGTCCCATAGCACACATTATGAGAACTATATATTATTGAAATTTTTCCACAATGTTAAGCAATTATATTTGTCATATGTAAACGAAACTCTTCTGAAAGTCAATGAATAATGCTATTTGTGGCGTCTTGTCATCGTCCAGCTCCGTTACATGCGCGGGTGTTTGAAAGTACAGTGGCGCAAAACTTTCCCGCTGAACACCAGAGACGCTATACACAAGCGACATTTGTTCTGTGATTTACTCTTTGATTGTTTATTTCTGTTCCACGCTCTACTACTTGGTGGGAGCGTGAATCCAAGTGTGTTAGATACGGAATAATTTACCGTACTGAACTTTTCTCACGCCTTCGCACGAGTTATCGATTGCAGTGTATTATTGTCTCTGCCGAACGCAGGGTTTCGTTAATAAATTATTGCATCAAGGTGAGACAAGCCTACTTCTGTTATTCATCCTAAAGGCACGCGCAGATGTTAAACAGTTGATCGCGGTAATTCAAACCGGTACCGACACTGTTATAAGGAAAAACTATTATCTGTAACATAAGTATTGTTATTATCTTTTTTCTTTTGGTATCGGCGTGAAATAAAAAGCGCCACGCTCTCTTTCGCTTTATCTTGTTCTCATATAACGCCATTGTGCGCAGTCTACATAATAAGATGTGTACATGTTTTATTACTCGAGCAGTGAGCTCCAATACGCGTCTAAAGTATTTCTGTTGTTAATTCCAACTGTAACCTGCTCCACACATCCCGTTTGCTTGTCCCATCATTTTTAAAACAACTTCAGACGCCGCTCCGGCAGCTAACTGAACATTGCTGGACGGCGACAATTGGCTGCCATTAAGCGACAATCTCAAATTATGGTGATTATTATCCAGTTCTTTCTACAGGCGACGCTGGACAACGGCGACACCACTTCCTTCATTTATTATCTGCAGAAAACCGATATTTTCATAGTACTTAACGATTTATTCAGACGATTTATGTTACGTGCAATAGGACACAGACTTGGCCTGCACTAAGACGAAATTAAATCACACGAAGATCTTTACGAATTAAAAATGGTGAAATACTTTTTTGTGTGTGTATATAGCCTATAATGATTAACTGTTTCTGAGCACCGATTCATCCAAGTAACTTCAGTAATTATACAGTATCCCACGCTACATTATTGCGTCAGTAAAATCCAAGAACGGTCCATGCCTTCGCATATCTTAGCAATGAAACCAAAATTAAATAAAATAAAACAAACAAACCACACATTCACATTCCATTCAACACCACACATTATATATATAGGGCGAGCACAAAGTCTTGCCCTGATTACAAAAATTTTTAACAGAATAACCGTTTGACATAATAAGTTACATTTGAAGCCGTTATATAGGTTAGTGTTACTAGTTTTTCTTAAGACCTCTTACGTTAGTAAACCTCAACGTGTGCTCCCTTGGTAGCTCCGAGAATATCGAGGCGGTATTGCAGTTCCTGAGGCTCTGATCTCGATATAGTCCCAGAAAAAAAGTCAAGGGGCGTAATGTTTGTGGAGCAGGGTGGCTAGGGTGTTGGATCGTTCCTTCCAATGCACCTATCCGGACATTACGCCCTCTCTCCGTTGACATTTTTTTCTGGGACTAGAAAAAAATCAAGGACATAGGCTTCGTCACACCAGTTGTTGACGTCGATGAACTGACGGCTAGGTTACAAGCTGCTGTGGGTACTGTGACAGCACACATGTTACGAAACACCTGGCGAGAAGTGCAATACCGCCTCGACATTCTCCGAGCTACCAAGGGAGCACACGTTGAGGTTTAGTATCGTAAGTGGGCTTAAAAACCTAAAAACACTAACCTATGTAAACGAATCAAATGTAAATTATGATGTCAATCGGTTATTGTGTAATAAATTGTTATAATCAGGGCAAAACATTGTGCTGACTCTGTATATCATATTATTTTACCCAACATACTATCTCTCAACAAAATAATTAAGAGATAAGTGCCTTCAGTGACATCTCCGCACATAGACTTGCTTCCGTTTGGTTGTTTCATATTTACTGGTATTTAGTTACTTTTACCAGATCATAAAAGCCCCCGATAAGGAAATGAGGCCTTATTTCAATTTCTGGTCCGTGACATGTAAGAAATTACAGATTCAAGTTAATTTCATTTGGTTGTTGTGACGCTCCAGAAGCAATTGCGTACGCCGCTTGGCTGAAATTCGCAATATCTTTCGTGTAGTAGGTGTGTCATATAAAATGAGAATAGGGGAATGCTAAGTTCTGGTCTTCAGCCCCAAGGCTAATTTTATCCAGCTCTCCAAGCTTGGAAAAATTTGCCCTTGCTTTCATCCAGTTATAATAAGTACAAACAGAGCAAGTCCGCGTTAACAAGGGCGGTGGTAGGATTTTCGAGCATCGACGAAGTTTTCTTAGGCCCTCCCACAAATTTTTAATTTTAAATTTCTTTTTCGGATAAAGTCAGAAAACTGTAACGCAAAAATATTAGGCAACACCTTTAAGAAACATTTTAATACTTGCAGTTTATATAAATTCTGTCAAATAAAAACGAAACTCCGGCCTGCCCAACGGCACCGACCGGCCGCCGTGTCATACTCACAGGCGTCACTGGGTGCAGATATCAAGGGACATGTGGTCAACACACCGCTCCTCCGGACGTTTTCAGTTTTCCTTACCCGATCCGTTATTTCTCAACGAAGTAGCTCCTCAAATTGGCTCACAAGGGCTAAGTGCACACCGCTCGCCAACAGCGCTCGGCAGACCGGACGGTCACCCATCCACATGCTAGCCAAGCCCAACAGCGCTTAACTTAGGTGATCAGACGGGAAATGTGTTGGCACTGTGGCAAGGCCGTTGGCATGTAAATTCAATACTTTACAAAATTAGACTTCCTTTCCAACTTATTACGGTGCGAACACTTTTATTCCGGTGTAAGTTAACGACCAAATGAGCAATGACTGTATCGCGGTCATAGCTAACCCAAGGAGCGGCCTTTGCCCCATTGTGGGATGTTTACAGAATGAAATTTTCACTCTGCAGTGGAGTGTGCGCTGATACGAATGTAACCTGCTAGGAAGTTTCATATCAGGGCACACTGCGCTGCAGATTGAAAATTTCATTCCGGACATATTGCTCTGTTTGGGCTGAAACGAGAGCCACGTCTACCGTAACATGAAGGTATTTATTACATTTTAAATTTGCTAAAATCGTTTGGAGAACGAAGTCTCCAGGTGTTTCAATAAATACGTTCTGAACACCGTGTGATAGATAACGAATCAAGTGTTTTCCTCCTTGTTGCGGCTCTTTAAATGTTCTGAAATACGCTTCTATCACTGGATCAAATATCGCCTATAACTCTAAGACCGCCCAAAAACTGATGGAGAAAGGACTGCTGCCAAACAGGTGTGCATCGCCAGCATGGTTTATGTGGCACCAGTGTGACGTGTTCACACGGCTGCTCCCTAAATTGTGCGCTCATGTTCAACAGTGAAGCTACTGCTGCAACTTTGCTATAACATTATAGAACCTCAAAGGTCGACGACCAGGTGCTGAAGCTAATATGCTATTTGACTGGAGGCTCCGATTTTTTCCGACTGGGGACTGGAGCGAGACTCTTTGAATTTGAATGAAGTATTCAGCAGAATAAGTCCAATGGAAAACAGACCTCACATATATCAAGACATTAATTTCCTGTTAGCAACCGCCTTAAATGAAAACTCTTTGTATAATTTTGAAAAATGAGGAGCTGATTTTGGTGCCAAATATGGCAGAGATATTAGTACAGCGTATCTAGTTAAAGTAATAGCTGCTTTAACTTCTAGGTGAAAGAACACATTAAGGACGTTGAAACCATCTCCCATTTGGATATTGCGAATGCTTTTCAAAGTATCAGTTAAGAGATACGTAGTCAAACGCTGAAATAGTTCTTGGTTGAAAGCAGGCTGTTAACTCTAATATCTTGCCATAGCATAAGACGCAGGTGCTAAACGTAGCCGGCCGTGTGGCCGAGCGGTTCTAGGCGGTTCAGTCACGAACCGCGAGACCGCTACGGTCACAGGTTCGAATCCTGCCTCGTGCATGGATGTGTGTGATGTCCTTAGGTTAGTTAGGTTTAAGTAGTTCTAAGTTCTAGGGGACTGGTGACCTCAGATGTTAAGTCCCATAGTGCTCAGACCCATTTATTTTTGGTACACTTAACTTCAGTGGCATAACCACTGAGTATTCTTCGAACAAAAATAAAAGCAAAGTAAACAAAGTAGCAAAGCAAACATAATTTTTGAAAGTGATCATCTCTCGACTCCTAATTACAGTCCTTTTTGTTATATTTTTAGTTAGTGATGTATGCCTTATTGATACTTTATAAAGAGCAAGTAAAATCTGATCTTTATGATTATATTGTTTTTATTCGCGCTCGTACCCTTTTGGATGATGCAGTGCTTTTAGAGCCGTTTTTCTGAGCGTCCACAACGGCTCACATTCTCTGCGTAAGCTGTTTTTTTTTGCTTCTGTAGCTCACTTGGTTCCTCGTCGTCTGGAACCTCATTCTGCCCAACAATTTATCTTTTGACTGAACAGAGTCCTATCTGCTAGTACCACTGTTTTCATTTGGGCTCTCTTGATATCCTTTTCAACTTATTTGGTTCATGGTATATTCTTTAACTTCTTGATGTGTGCCACAATCTTATGTGTAACCCACGTTGTTTGGAGTGTTTTAACGTGTCCATAAAATATAAACCCTCTTTCTTATGTCTGCTCACAGGTTTAGTAGTTTCTCTGTTGCTTCACGGGATTTCAGTCTCTATTGGTCCTCCGTTTTGTCTGGACCAAGAATTTTCCTTATAATTCTTTGTCCTTGGATCACTATGTTTACCAGATCTCCTTTTCCATTGAGAATTAAGATTTCCCTAGCGTAAAGAGCTTCAGGATTAATCACCGCTCTGTAATGTCTAATCTCTGCATGTGTAGATGCGCACGTTATCCCGCATGTTCTCTTAAATATTTGTGCTCGAAACTTCAGCAGTGCTTGCTTTACTAGCTTCGTTTATTCTATGATCTCACATACATACCTTGAAAATTCCCCTTAAAAAAATTATAAATGACTGCTCTTCAACTGATTCACAATATTTTTTAGCGCAACGCAATCTGACTTTCAAAAATCCCTACAAAAGAATGGCCCTGACTAACAATAACCTATACATTTCATGAATCACTTACCTCACAAATATCTTCGTTACTCGACTACTGCAATACAGCGAGCGCCACTACCGCCAGCTAAATAAAAGATTCAAACTACAGAAGGCAATAACTACTGATAGGCATAGTTAGCAAATGAAAGATTTTGATAGAGAACAAACAATGTATTTACCTTAATAGTGTTCAAAAGTCATAATATATATATATATATATATATATATATATATATATATATATATATATATATATATATATATACACTCCTGGAAATTGAAATAAGAACATCGTGAATTCAGTGTCCCAGGAAGGGGAAACTTTATTGACACATTCCTGGGGTCAGATACATCACATGATCACACTGACAGAACCACAGGCACATAGACACAGGCAACAGAGCATGCACAATGTCGGCACTAGTACAGTGTATATCCACCTTTCGCAGCAATGCAGGCTGCTATTCTCCCATGGAGACGATCGTAGAGATGCTGGATGTAGTCCTGTGGAACGGCTTGCCATGCCATTTCCACCTGGCGCCACAGTTGGACCAGCGTTCGTGCTGGACGTGCAGACCGCGTGAGACGACGCTTCATCCAGTCCCAAACATGCTCAATGGGGGACAGATCCGGAGATCTTGCTGGCCAGGGTAGTTGACTTACACCTTCTAGAGCACGTTGGGTGGCACGGGATACATGCGGACGTGCACTGTCCTGTTGGAACAGCAAGTTCCCTTGGCGGTCTAGGAATGGTACAACGATGGGTTCGATGACGGTTTGGATGTACCGTGCACTATTCAGTGTCCCCTCGACGATCACCAGAGGTGTACGGCCAGTGTAGGAGATCGCTCCCCACACCATGATGCCGGGTGTTGGCCCTGTGTGCCTCGGTCGTATGCAGTCCTGATTGTGGCGCTCACCTGCACGGCGCCAAACACGCATACGACCATCATTGGCACCAAGGCAGAAGCGACTCTCATCGCTGATGACGACACGTCTCCATTCGTCCCTCCATTCACGCCTGTCGCGACACCACTGGAGGCGGGCTGCACGATGTTGGGGCGTGAGCGGAAGACGGCCTAACGGTGTGCGGGACCGTAGCCCAGCTTCATGGAGACGGTTGCGAATGGTCCTCGCCGATACCCCAGGAACAACAGTGTCCCTAATTTGCTGGGAAGTGGCGGTGCGGTCCCCTACGGCACTGCGTAGGATCCTACGGTCTTGGCGTGCATCCGTGCGTCGCTGCGGTCCTGTCCCAGGTCGACGGGCACGTGCAACTTCCGCCGACCACTGGCGACAACATCGATGTACTGAGGAGACCTCACGCCCCACGTGTTGAGCAATTCGGCGGTACGTCCACCCGGCCTCCCGCATGCCCACTATACGCCCTCGCTCAAAGTCCGTCAACTGCACATACGGGTCACGTCCACGCTGTCGCGGCATGCTACCAGTGCTAAAGACTGCGATGGAGCTCCGTATGCCACGGCAAACTGGCTGACACTGACGGCGGCGGTGCACAAATGCTGCGCAGCTAGCGCCATTCGACGGCCAACACCGCGGTTCCTGTTGTGTCCGCTGTGCCGTACGTGTGATCATTGCTTGTACAGCCCTCTCGCAGTGTCCGGAGCAAGTATTGTGGGTCTGACACACCGGTGTCAATGTGTTCTTTTTTCCATTTCCAGGAGTATATCAGTTTATGACACCCAGTCTTACAGATTTACTTTCTCTGATGGACACACGTCCAGATCATCCGCTCTCAAAACTCCGCCATCTCTCTCCCCACATCCACCATTGCTGGTGGCTCTCCTCCAACTGCTCAACGGTATGCGCTGTTCACAGCCAACTGCCCTACACTACAATAGCAAACAAATACAAACCAGCCACAGACTGCACACAGCACAGCCAGTGATTTTCATACAGAGCGCTACGTGGCGTTACCAATAAAAAAAAACCTAAACAGCCTACTTACAACTTGACATGGCCGACCCTTTTCATTTGCGTGCTTGGTGCTTAATTCCTGCATGTTAGAATTAGTGCAGGTAAATTCAGTTTTTTCCAAAAGGATTCGTAGGCCAGCGTTTACATTGCATTCGTTGAGGACTTCTATCTTATTTCCGTGATTTCGCTGTCTGATAGTATCGATAAATTGTCTGTGAAAGCTAAGCGAGACGTATTAAGTCATCTTTGTTCATCCATGCGCAATAGGTTCCCAGAGCTTTTGATATTTTAAATCGTTTCCCCAATCCCTAAGGACTTTATATAACATGAGATTGAATATGAAAAGTGTCAGTTCATCTTCTCAGCGAATATCTGTGTTAACTTCAGAGGGTTCTGATATCTATCGGTCAATCAAGTCATGTCTTCCATAAGTCGACGAAAGTATAGATGATTGAGCTGTTTTGGGTTGCTTTAGACACTAACGAAAAAAAAAAGGCGACACGAAAGCAAAAAAAGTAATTAATGTAGAGTAATGAAATTTCAAGAATACATTTGTCCCAAAAACAACAGAACATCTGGCGAAAATGGGATCATCGCAGAATTATTGAGGCACATGTGGAGAAACAGACTGCACGTTGAAGGTTAATGTAAGTGTGAGATAAGCCATTGAAAACGTGAATGCTGGCACATTAATAAAAGGTGTAACTGCCAGAATGCTGTTGCCCAATGATGTCCCATATGTGCTCGATTCGATACAGAACTGGTGATCGAGCACGCCAAAGCAAGGTACGACGGTCACTCCAAAAGAAATGCACACTATTTTTTTTAAATCCATCTTTTATTCTACATGTTTGAAAGTTTTATAGTGTGTAGATACATCCTTTAGGAACAATGTTTTCATTTCTACACATAATTTCCATCCCTCTCAACTGCCTTACGCCATCTTGAAACCAGCGCCTGTATACCCGCACGGTAAAATTCTGGACCAAACTGTTGGAGCCATTATTTGGCAGCGTGCCCGAGGGAGGCATCATCTTCAAACCTTGTTCCACGAAGAGAGTTCAAAAATGGTTCAAATGGCTCTGAGCACTATGGGACTTAACAGCGGAGGTCATCAGTCCCCTAGAACTTAGAACTACTTAAACCAAACTAACCTAAGGACATCACAAACATTCATGCCCGAGGCAGGATTCGAACCTGTGACCGTAGCGGTCGCACGGTTCGTGACTGAACCGCCTAGAACCGCTCGGCCACACCGGCCGGCACGAAGAGAGTCTTTTAGTTTCCAAAAGAGATGATAGTCACATGGAGCCAGGTCAGGACTTTAAGGCACTTTTGTGATCGCTTCCATTATTTTTTTTCTTGGGTGAATTTGCATGATGCCACTACAATGATTGTCTCTTCGTCTCTGGTGAAAAATGATGGAGCCATGTTTCATCACCTGTCACAGTTCTTTCAAGAAATTCATCTCCAACATTCTCGTACTGTTCCAGAAGTTCGCTGCATACCGTTTTCCTTGTTTCTTTGTGAGCCACTGTCAACATCCTGGGGGCCCACCTGGCGCAAACCTTTTTAACGCCAACACTTTCAGTATTCTGCAAACACTTCCTTCCCCTATCCCAACGTAGCGTGACAATTCGTTCACTGTCAGTCAGCAGCCACCAATTCGTTAACTCTGTGCCCATTGTCTGGAGTGTGTGCAGTACGAGGCCTGCCGCTGCGATGACAATCCTCAATATTTCCGTGCCCGCTTTCATCACGTAACCTGCTTGCCCACCGACTAACTGTACTGCGATCGACAGCAGTATTTCCATACACTTTTTCAACCTGTTGTGGATGTTTCCCACTGTCTCGTTTTCACAGCACAGGAATTATACGACACCACGTTGATTCTGACGAACGTCAAGTGTGGAAGCCATCTTGAAGACATGATGCGAACGCACCACTCGCGGGTACAGGTTGAACTAATTTTGAAAACAAGCGGGAAGGATGTATCTACACACTGTAAAACTTTCACACATGAAGTATGAAAACCGTATTTTTACAAAAATAGCGTGCATTTCTTTTGGAGTGACACTCGTAGTATAGCATGCTGAGTTACAGCAGTGGTATGTGAGTGAACGTTATCCTGTCAGAAAACAATGCCTGGACTGCTGTTCGTGAATGGCAGCGCAACAACTCGAACCACAAGACTGACGTACAAATTTGCAGACAGAGTGCGTAGAATAAACACGAAAATGCTCTTGCAGTCATATAAAAGTGTACCCCAAACCATAACACCAGGTGTAAGTCCAGTGTGTCTAGCATGAAGACAGGTTATTTATAGGTCCTCAACTGGCCTTCATCTAACCAACACATGGCAATTACTGGCAGCGAGGCAGAACGAGCTGTCATTTTCGTTAGTAAAGTCGCAAATGGCGATGGTTTGTGGTCAGGGCAATGCACGCTACAGGGCTTCTGGCTCGGATCTGTCCTTGAGGTAACTCTTTTGTAACAGTTGGTTGTGTCACCGTGGTGTAAACTGTTGGTCAAATTGCTGCTCCAGATGCAGCATTATGCGCCAGAGCCATACGCCAAACAAAACACGATGGCCCAAAATGGTTCAAATGGTTCTGGGCACTATGGGATTTAACTTCTAAGGTCATCAGTCCCATAGAACTTAGCCGGCCGGTGTGGCCGAGGGGTTCTAGGCACCACAGTCTGGAACCGTGCGACCGCTACGGTAGCAGGTTCGAATCCTGCCTCGGGCATGGATGTGTGTGATGTCCTTACGGTAGTTAGGTTTAAGTAGTTCTAAGTTCTAGGGGACTGATGATCTCCGCTGTTAAGTCCCATAGTGCTCAGAGCCATTAGAACCATTTTGAACCCCTAGAACTTAGAACTACTGAAACCTAACTAACCTAAGGACATCACACACATCCATGCCCGAGGCAGGAATCGAGTCTGTGACCGTAGCGGTCGCGCGGCTCCAAACTGTAGCGCCTCGAACCGCTCGGTCAAAAACACGAGGGTCTTCCAGCTCGGTAGCACCACGTGGTTGTCCGGAGTCCGTCTTATTGCTAACATTTATTCACGTGGCTACCACTGTCAGAAATCCTATACAGTGGCTACATTTATGCCAAGTTTTTCTGCAGTATGACAGAAGGAATCTGTTGTTTATTATGCATACCACTAAAACCAATCTTCAGTAGCTCATAAATAATACAATATCGTTCTACTTTTACTTTTTTTAGAAATTTCCTACTATTTGTATGTAATTTGTATACTACAATGATATGTCTAATTTGTTGTGTGTAGTATTTTATATAGCAAAATTAAGTACTTTTTTCAATAATGCTTCAATTTTATTAAACTTAATACTTAAAAGTAGTAAATTTCTACGACTGGGGGGGGGGGGAGGGGGCGAGTGGGGGTGACACAGATTTTACAGATTTTGCAGTGCTGTCGAAAGCCACAATTTTACCTCGGTACGCCCCTGGCATATGCGAATAGACTTCCGGCTACGACATTCTTACCTAGGTAGAATGCTAGCGTTGCACTCATTTTGCATCCTGGTCTACATTATCTTCTATTTCATTATTTATTGCACATTCTTTCCTTCCTCTTAATTTCTTGCAGTTATATACCGATGGACAAAAAACAAAAGTTGTGCATTCATTTTATATGCTTATATCTTTCTTAAATTTTTCATTGTGTTATGATGTTTGGTAGATATTTAATAAATTCTTTTACCCACTGTTTGGTTTTATTTTATTGACTATAACATATGTTCTTATTTATTGTAAGTATGTGTACTTTTGTTCTACAGGCAATTAATCTACTTACAACTCTCAATGGGGCAATACTAACTACCATCCCTGAAGATAATCTGGCTTCGCTGAAAGCAAACGCTCTGACGACATTGTGTGCAAAATGTTGTATGTACACGCAGATTGTTAAAATGGGGCTGTACTCAGCATGTTTCTTATATTTTTATATTTTATTTCATACTGACGTCTTTGTTTATTTCTTACGTACTGAGTACCTAATATTTTATCCGACTTTTGTATACCATTATTTTATTGACATCCGGCTCTTACATGAGGTCCACTGCAATTCGAACGTTGTGTCCTAGACTCATTTTGCGAGCAGACACTACACGCGATCTTATAATCGGTATGTAGTTGACCTTATGGTTATATTATTATGGTTTATGTAATCCCTTCTCACTCTAGCTTAATGTAATTTTCTATTGCTGCTGTAGATATGAAGTGGGCTGTAGAATAAGCTGAAACTAGTAACCTTCAGCGTCATTCAGTTGGGTTGCTGGCTGTTAAAAGATTTTATTAGATTTTTTATTATTTTTAACCTGGTGTAAGACTTTTATATTGCTTGTCTCTATCATGGCCATACCATGAATCAACTGACCAGGTGTTTGTTGCCCGCTACGTTGATGGTGTTTATAACGAATCGGTACCACAGGGGCTTCAGTTCAATATTATATTGCGATACATATTCTGATGAACGAAATTTATGATTTCCTCCATTTTCTAACTATTTTCTCTAACGTTTTAAATCTGATGTTCGAAAAGGGAAACTTTGGATCGATGTAATGTTTGGGAACATTTATTTGAAATTTCATTTTTTTCTATTTTATATAATAACTTGGCAATTCATTTTATCGTCGAATTTTAAGAACATTTATTACCCTATAAAATTCCAGTTGTTTCTTTCCCAAATAACTATTTCGGCATTTTGCATTAATTGGCTACGAAATTACCATTCCAAAATTATGTTCAGAAATATATAATTATTTTATTTCTGTAAATTTTGTTTGTATCCTCAATATTGTTTTCTTGGTAAGTGCTCACTCAGGCTCACAGTGAAAACATATGAACGTTCCAGGAAGAGAAACAGCTAAGTCCAGTTTTTCATTTTTCAAGTTTCCATCAGTACACGAAAGTTTCCTATCATAGCGCGTGGGAAAAATTTCGGCCATAGTGTAAATGAGCTTTGAAAAGGCAAAGAAAGAAAACATTCATTGTCAAACAGGAGAAAAAAGGTTTAGTCCTTAACTGCTGGTCTTTAAAGTAAGTAATGACGTGGTCTGCAGTCCTGACAAACAGCTGTCAAACATTTTTGTTATTTTGTGCATTTTAGGCAGGTTTTCTCATATTGACAGAAGTTTATGCAATATTGTAAAAATATTTATGTGGAAGGTGAGCCTCCTCTCTGTAGTGAAAGTATGGAAGGAGGTCACCAACTAGGAAAGGGAAGAGAAAAAGCGTGACTGCTTCTCTTAGGGAAACTAAATGGTTAATTTAATGTCCATGAGATGGGAGAAAACTGCCATTGCATGTTATAATGTTTTAACAAGGCATTTTAAAGGGATTCAAGTTCATGGTATGTATAGATTTGCATAATGCTTATTTTCTCTCATTTCTGTGTTTCCAGAACAGCGAAGGAGATCTAGGAAGTCTGAATTTGAAGAAATATTTAATAATAAGCCTATAACTACCGAGTTCGAGGACAAATAGCGGATGGAGCGAAAGAAGTTGTAGTTTGTCGTAAGGCATTTATGGCAATGCACAGTATATCAAAAAGTGAGATTCAGTATTAAGTGTCTAAAGCCCCTTGTTGATAAGCGGCGGCAGCAGGCTCTGCAAATTACGTAATGAAACCTTTAGTACCATTAAGCAGCAAATTATCTCATCTCTGCCTAGAAATAGTCAATACAGGTTAAAAGATATATCTAAAGTATACCTCTCTGAGGAACTTGATAGAAGTTAAATTTTTATTTTGATCAAAGAGGGTTACCCAACAATTAATTATGAAACATGTAGAGATATATTTAATACGAATATCAGTATTTCCTTTGTGGATCCTCACACAGATACTTGTAGTATCTGCGACGAAAATTAAAGCCAAAGTGAAACGCCTGCAAATGGGAAAGGAGAAGTGCACTGAACTGGCAGAAATTAGAGGTACTGAGATCAACTGAAGAATTTCAAAACTTTAAAATATTTTCGCGAAGTGTAGGCCAAGATGTTTTATGAGAGGAACAGTAAAGGTAAGAAGGAATGCTGAAAGATCGTGGATAAGAAAGCCAAACGTATGGATTTTTGCAAGAATCTGTTTCTGCATTATACACTATAAACGGCAATTATCTATATATGCTTTCAATATCCACTGTTTATCGACTTCAAACAGTAACTTTTCGTTTATCCAGTATGTTTTGCCGCAAAAGGTAATGATAATGTCTGTTCAATCATTCATACGTTTTATTGCACTTACCTTGACGTGGCCGTGAAAAATCTTGATATATTTTGTAATTCACATTCCGGCCAAAATAAGGACAACAATCTTATTCGACTTTTGCACGAATTGGTCACAGCAGACTGAATATTTCGCACTATTAAAGCGACATTTCCAGTGAGAGAACATTCCTATTTGGAATGGGATGAAAACATGGGGCTTATAAACCAGAAATCTAACACCGAAGTCCCCAGATTGGACAGAGGTTCTCATATCAGCTCGGTCAAAGCCTTCACCATTTAATGTTGTTGAAGCTAAGCCTGAAGCTTTCCACTAGTAGGCGACATTCCCGCCGCCCTTCTACAAGCAGAACTCTCCCTTATCTACGCGGCCACTGAAAGAACTCGCCATAGCCAGAACTTACTCAAGGCTTGTCACATTCAACACGAATTATACTGCAAAACTGGAAATTGCTGCTATGAAATCTGCTAATTCAGATTAAGAATCAAGTGATTGATTTGCCTGAGTTTTCTTACATCAGGAACATGTACAATAATTTTCAAAACTTATATTATTTTTACATCATTTCTTCAAATTTTAAAGTGTTCGCTTTTATTTTTGGAGACCTACTACGCATCTCTCACGAGAAATATCATGATCTACAAGTTTGGAAAATTTTTCGTGGTTCAGAAGCGCAATAATATTGTGACCGTGTTCCTATCGCTTAAAGTTCTCAGAAAAGGCAATCTTATACATCTTTTCAAATATAATTTGACTTTTCTTCCAAGTAACAGAGTAAGTTGCTACGTTTATGTTACTCTGAATTCATTAAATAACTTACTCTCGCCCACGTTCTTAGCTTGTAGCTTCGAAAGTTTGAATAAATATGCAGTAATATTGTTATATATTGACAGAATATTATTTAAGGTTTGTTATTTTGCAAAATAAGTGTAAATGGTACAGTATTATCGGATCAATGAAAGATTTAAATAGAAACATTAATCTCCTGTAATATTTATGAAAATGGACTGCGCTCATTCTTTTCCTGGACCCTTCATCCTGCTGGTAGTAAGCGGAAAAGAGTTGTAATGTCTTTATTTATTTTATCGAAGGAAAGTCTTTGGGCAGTTATGGAGAGGGAACAGTAGCTTCGAATCGAGTCTTGTAGAGGTCATGGGGTGGGACTTCATTTATTGGTGAACAGTAGGTGTAACATGAATATCACTTTACGTAATTCTGCAACTATTAACAGGCCGGCCGGAATGGCCGAGCGGTTCTAGGCGCTACAGTCTGGAACTGCGCGACCGCTACGGTCGCAGGTTCGAAGTCTGCCTCAGGTATGGATGTGTGTGATGTCCTTAGGTCAGTTAGGTTTAAGTAGGTCTACGTTCTAGGGGATTGATGACCTCAGAATTGAAGTCCCATAGTGCTCAGAGCCACTTGAACGTTTGAACTGTTAACAAAACATGAAACTCAAAAGTAATGCAATATCATCAATTATGAAATCAGTGTGTAATTAAATGCAACTCTGTTTAGCGAAGACCCGCGAGTTTAAAAAGTGAATTTAATTGTTGATAACGTTGGAACTGGCAATAAATCACTGTGTTGTTTCAATCACAAATTAATATCTTCACTGAAACACCAGAAACATCACACACTCGAACCTCAAGACTCATATCCTACAGGTATTTCGGAGTCGAATTGAGCCAAAAGTTCTGCGAATAATCAAGATCAATATTATAATTGTTTTTAGTTAGTGCAAGAACCATAATTTGATCTGTTGTTTTACGATACTATTTCCCAGACTCCCCTCGAATTTCGTTTAGGATTTGAAAATCAGATTGCTCTGACAAACAATTGCGAAATTTAGCTTACGTCATTACTATACTGGTGTCTTACTGTTACAAACTTTTATCAGTTGTAGAGGAGAGTGAGTACATAAAATTTTGAACAAGAACCCATGTCCGGAAACGTACCGTTTCCGTTCTGAGGTGGTTTCAGTTCAGAGGTTTAAATCATCCACTTCCGCTTCAGGAACTGAATTAGGCGTAATGCAGTACAATTTTTATGCAACAGTTCGGAAAGAACTTTCCATTTTAATACAAACAAATGTGGTTAAATGGTACATAGATGTTTCGTTATGTTTCCTTTGGAATTGTTAAATAATTGTACTGTGTCACACCTAATCCAGTTTCACAAGCAGAATTGGATGAGGTAAGCGTACGTTTCTAGACGTGGCTTCCTATTCGAATCATTATCAACTCACTCTCACCCACAAACCCTAGAACCTTGTGACGGGAACTTGCGAACACCCTGTATATTCTTCTTGGTTTGAGTGTGCGGGCAGGACTTTTAGATGTTACAGATTTAATGGCCAGCCGTGTATGCCCTAGAACAGCGATCTCCAAACTAAGGCCCACGGGAAACACCGGTCCGCGAACACCATCAATCAGGCCCGATGTAATGGATTAGACATGCATGATATCTGGCCAGCCGTAATTCTTTATTATAGTCGAACCACACTTATCGAGCATCATCCACAACCAGTGATTCGCACAGTGAGTAGAAGAAAATATAATAAACTGGCTCGCTTAACGAATGATGTTTCGCATGAAGAATCTGTTCTCAGCCCTTTTCGAGACTCTAACAACCGCCTCTCAAAAACCACCTTCTAGCATGGATCGGTTTCTTTCACGACTACAAGTAAATACTAAATCACGCGTTCTGCTATAATATACCGCTTTGAAAAGGAGAAAATCCTACGATGCTGTACTCAAATCACACTAAAGCGATAAACTGTAAATTAATAATTTTAAGAATAAGGATTATCAGTAAAGAATTGCACTGAATTTATCTTTAGGGAATTTTAACTAAATTAAATACTCATTGTTAAACACAATGTATCTTCATTAAAAAGTTGTAGTCACAAAGTACAGTAGTCGCTCTATATTTTCAGAACGCACATTCCCGCCACTACTGCACTTCGCTACTTTACTTATACGTCTCTACTATTCTCGTATATTTAGCATTGTAGGAAATACTCGTGAGAATATGGAAGGCGCAGCACGCGTATTGGTTACCACAGCGGCAACCAAATGACGTAGACACTTGCCCGTAATTGGCAACAGAAATTGGTGAGTGGAGTCCACCCCTTCTCCCGGCGCATATACACTCCTGGAAATTGAAATAAGAACACCGTGAATTCATTGTCCCAGGAAGGGGAAACTTTATTGACACATTCCTGGGGTCAGATACATCACATGATCACACTGACAGAACCACAGGCACATAGACACAGGCAACAGAGCATGCACAATGTTGGCACTAGTACAGTGTATATCCACCTTTCGCAGCAATGCAGGCTGCTATTCTCCTATGGAGACGATCGTAGAGATGCTGGATGTAGTCCTGTGGAACGGCTTGCCATGCCATTTCCACCTGGCGCCTCAGTTGGACCAGCGTTCGTGCTGGACGTGCAGACCGCGTGAGACGACGCTTCATCCAGTCCCAAACATGCTCAATGGGGGACACATCCGGAGATCTTGCTGGCCAGGGTAGTTGACTTACACCTTCTAGAGCACGTTGGGTGGCACGGGATACATGCGGACGTGCATTGTCCTGTTGGAACAGCAAGTTCCCTTGCCAGTCTAGGAATGGTAGAACAATGGGTTCGATGACGGTTTGGATGTACCGTGCACTATTCAGTGTCCCCTCGACCATCACCAGAGGTGTACGGCCAGTGTAGGAGATCGCTCCCCACACCATGATGCCGGGTGTTGGCCCTGTGTGCCTCGGTCGTATGCAGTCCTGATTGTGGCGCTCACCTGCACGGCGCCAAACACGCATACGACCATCATTGGCACTAAGGCAGAAGCGACTCTCATCACCGAAGACGACACGTCTCCATTCGTCCCTCCATTCACGCCTGTCGCGACACCACTGGAGGCGGGCTGCACGATGTTGGGGCGTGAGCGGAAGACGGCCTAACGGTGTGCGGGACCGTAGCCCAGCTTCATGGAGACGGTTGCGAATGGTCCTCGCCGATACCCCAGGAGCAACAGTGTCCCTAATTTGCTGGGAAGTGGCGGTGCGGTCCCCTACGGCACTGCGTAGGATCCTACGGCCTTGGCGTGCATCCGTGCGTCGCTGCGGTCCGGTCCCAGGTCGACGGGCACGTGCACCTTCCGCCGACCACTGGCGACAACATCGATGTACTGTGGAGACCTCACGCCCCACGTGTTGAGCAATTCGGCGGTACGTCCACCCGGCCTCCCGCATGCCCACTATACGCCCTCGCTCAAAGTCTGTCAACTGCACATACGGTTCACGTCCACGCTGTCGCGGCATGCTACCAGTGTTAAAGACTGCGATGGGGCTCCGTATGCCACGGCAAACTGGCTGACACTGACGGCGGCGGTGCACAAATGCTGCGCAGCTAGCTAGCGCCATTCGACGGCCAACACCGCGGTTCCTGGTGTGTCCGCTGTGCCGTGCGTGTGATCATTGCTTGTACAGCCCTCTCGCAGTGTCCGGAGCAAGTATGGTGGGTCTGACACACCGGTGTCACTGTGTTCTTTTTTCCATTTCCAGGAGTGTATATCTCAATCACCCTCTAGTCCAGAAACGAAAATCCGCGCGTAATTGAACGTTATAGTATGTCAGTACGACGAGATATAGTCTGTCCAATTTTTCTTGTGCCATGACAGCGGTGACCGCAGGGACGAATAGGTAAAGACCATTATCGCCGTGTGGCGAGGTATGTTACAATGGGAAGATATCTCGCAGTCCTGATACCATACGCAGCTCATGCCACGTCCTGACCACATTCCTGTCATATTAATGACTTATCGAAGCAACAAAGTTCCGTGAAAGCGCGTTATAATGGCCTTCGCCACTGGTAGTCATTTGTAGCTATGTACTGGTATATGAAATGAAGTTAAGGCCACAGCTCAAACAATAAGCAGCCCAGTACATAATAACTACTCCTGTGTGCCCACACCCAAATCTCCAGAAGACAGACACTCAAATCGGTAGCATAGTTTGTATGTCGATAGACTATCAACCAGAACTCCGATTTATTTCGTACTATGTGCGTAAACGTTAAGTAAAGGTAACGCTATAACTACGAACATCAAAAGCAAAACCATGAGTGAAAGAATAATTGTGAGTGCAAAACAAATTTTGCTTCTGTAGTGAATTTGGCAGAACGTTACATTCACGCATCTAGTGTCCCGGGTTCAAACCCCGATGACAATTTATTTTTACTGTAATATGCTTGAAAGTGTTATATGGGACAACATGTTTATGACATGTGAAAGGGCTCTTTGGAGTTTATGTGAAAGAGCTGTTCAGAGTTTATGTAAAAGGGCTGTCTGGAGTTTACACCAATGTTCTCTTGGTAGTCTGCTTTCGCTTCGTTTCTTTGAAAGCAGTAAACCTGTAGAGTACATTTAATGTTTCACATAATATACAATCAGAACAGAAAAGTAAGGCAACAACTGCATCACACTTGTGGAAGTAATAGTTACAATAGTAATTAATAATAAACAACATAATAAGATCAATAATAAGTAGATAACGTTCAACTAACGAAGCGAAAGCAGACTGCTAAAAGAATTTTGCTACTAACTCCAAAAAATCCTTTACATTTGAGGAAAATGTCTTTTAAATAACTTTTTCACACGTAAACAGTTAAAAAAAACTGTCGTTAGTTGAGGTTGAACGCGGGACCTTTGGTAATTCAACCGAAAGTTCTACCATCTCACCCACGTGAGATCTACAATGTAACGACTCAAAGAAACGCTTCTCCTCTACTCCCCAGCTCTGATGATACTTTTATTTACCGTGGACGACAGTACACAGCACAAACTAAATCGGTGTTTTGGATCATACTCTGTCGATATTCAAGGTTTCAGTATTATGAAAAGGAAAGTTGTTACTCATCATATAGCGGAGACACTGAGTCGCAGATAGGCACAACAGAGAGACTGTCACAAATAAGCTTTCGGCCAACGAGGCCATTGTCGGAAATAGACGATATGGGGAAACACACACAAACACACACACACACACACACACACACACACACACACACACACACACACACACAAGCGTGGCTTCAGCTGGCAGAGACTGTGACCACGTGTGTGTGAGTTTAGTTTGCGCAAGTTAGTGTGCGTCTGTCGTCTATTTTCGACAAAGACCCCGTTGGCCGAAAGCTTATTTGTGACAGTCTTTTTGTTGTGCCTATCTGCGACTCAGCATCTCCGCTATATGGTGAGTAGCAACTTTCCTATTCATTATGTTGCTACATACCATCCTGCATTTTCCACTGTTTGATGTACAGGGTGTCCGAATAATCTTGACTACCGTAAATAGCTGTTTGTCCAGATGCAAATCATAAAATTTTCAAGCAAATGTTCTTTAGCCGTCAGGGTGACATCAATCAGCATGATTGCCTTCGTTGTAGCTTTGTTTTTTACAAAGATATGAACAGCGGTATGACTTTTTTAAATGACGCTCGTATTTTTCATTTGGTACTTTCATTTTCTCTCCTAAAGACCTATTCAAAAATGTATCACAGGGTACCATTCATTGAAACACAATGTCATTAATTACAGAACACAAAAATGACTTTGAACCCATATTCACAAACTCATCCACTTGCTGGAGTTGTCAGAAAACTGATGAAAACCAAGTAAAACATAACACAAAATTGACTTTGACTCTCCTGTAGCACTGACCAGGAGTAGAACATTCAAATGTGCACAGAGTGGTGACCCTGGACACCGAAACACCGGTCCAGTCGTTGAATGAAAGAATTATTTACTGCTTCTAGTGTTGCCTGCTGAAGAGAATTACAAGCGAACACTATAAGTTCCTGCATGTCTTCTGGAGTTGTTGGAATATCGCGATGGACGAAGTCTTTAATGCATCCGCAAAAAAAAGTCCGTAGGATTTGAATCACGAGACCTATCAGGGCAAGTAACTTTCCTCCTCAAATTCAAATGGCGCTGAGCACTATGCGAACTGATTAAACCTAACTAACCTAAGGACATCACACACATCCATGTCCGAGACAGGATTCGAACCTGCGACCGTAGCGGTCGCTCGGCTCCAGACTGCAGCGCCTAGAACCGCACGGCCACTCCGGCCGGCCTTTCCTCCTCGACCAACCCATCTGGCAGGATACCTTCGGTTCAGAACACAACGTGCACGCAAGGCATTATGTGCTGGACATCCATCGTTTTGATACCACATAACAATTCTGGTTCTTAGCAGCACTTCATCGAGAAGAGGAGGATGAATTCGTCTTAGGAAACTGGCATATGCTGTGCCCTTTAGATTGCCATTGATGAAATAAGGGCCAATAATTGTAGTACCAAGCATCCCACACCAGAAGTTAGCTCTCCACCTATCTAAACCATCGTGGGTTGTCGCTGGTCCAATAATGCATGTTTTTTTTGTATTTTCCTGTCCTTTGTTTGAGAAGGAACATTCATCAGTAAATAGAACATAGGAGAACAAGTTCGGGTTGGCGAGGATTTGCTGCTGTGCCCACTGACAGAATTCACGATTCTGGAAATAATTCCCATCCAATTCTTGATGTAGGCGTATGTGGTAAGGATGGAACCGGTGACGTGTAAGAATATGGTGCACACTGGTTTTAGGAAAGCCAGTCTTGCGTTCAAGCTGTCGTGTGCTCACATGTGGATTTATAGCAACGGAAGCGAGAACAGTAACTTCGGCACCTTCGTCTGTGCGAGTGCTACGACGATTGCGTTGTCGTGGGTTGAAACTTCCCGTTTCCTGAAGCGTCACCACAGGATGACAAAACATCCGTCAGGAAGGTGGGTTCTTGTCAGGATATCGCTCTCTGTAAAGTTCCACTGCCTGCGTAGCGTTTCGCCTACCTTCAACAACAACAATAAAAGAAACGTTATGTCGATGTAGTTTGCAGGAAGGACAGCCTTTACTGTATGTCTACTCTACACAACAGCATTTAAAAGGGTATTGCAATTATTGTTCTGCTTACTTACATTCGCCATAGATGAGTAGCCTTTCTACACTACTGGCCATTAAAATTGCTACACCACGAAGATGACGTGCTACAGATGCGAAATTTAAGCGACAGGAAGAAGATTTT
Organism: Schistocerca gregaria; assembly: GCF_023897955.1. NCBI lineage: Eukaryota > Metazoa > Arthropoda > Insecta > Orthoptera > Acrididae > Schistocerca > Schistocerca gregaria. The sequence goes on from NC_064922.1 coordinate 930,386,584, forward strand.
GCGATATGAAAATGATTAGCTTTTCAGAGCATTAACACAAGGTTGGTGCCGGTGGCGATACCTATAACGTGCTGATATGAGGAAACTTTCCAACCGATTTCTCATACACAAACAGCACATTGGAAGCGTGTATTCGTCATCGCCATACTGGCGTATCACCCGGCGAGATGGTATGGGGTGCCATCGGTTACACATCTCGGTCACCTCTTGTTCGCATTGACAGCACTTTAAACAGTGGACGTTACATTTCAGATGTGTTACGACACGTGGCTCTACACTTCATTCGATCCCTGCCAAACCCTACATTTCGGCAGGATAATGCAAGACCGCATATTGCAGGTCCTGTACGGGTCTTTCTGGATACAGAAAATGTTCGACTGCTTCCCTGGCCAGCACATTGTCCAGATCTCTCAGCGATTGAAAACGTCTGGCCGAGTAACTGACTCGTCACAATACGCCAGTCACTACTCTTGATGAACTGCATGGGCAGCTGTACCTGTACACGCCATCCAAGCACTGTTTGACTCAATGCCCAGGCGTATCAAGGCCGTTATTACGGCCAGAGGTGGTTGTTCCGGGTACTGATTTCTCAGGATCTATGCATTCAAATTGCGTGAAAATGTAATCACATGTCAGTTCCAGTATAATATATTTGTCCAATGAATATACCTGTTTATCATCTGCATTTCTTCTTGGTGTAGCAATTTTAATGACCAGTAGTGTACCTTCTCTTCGTTGGTGTACATTATACAGGGTGATTCAAAAAGAATACCACAACTTTAAAAATGTGTATTTAATGAAAGAAACATAATATAACCTTCTGTTGTACATCATTACAAAGAGTATTTAAAAAGTTTTTTTTTCACTCAAAAACAAGTTCAGAGATGTTCAATATGGCCCCCTCCAGACACTCGAGCAATATCAACCAGATACTCCAACTCGTTCCACACTCTCTGTAGAATATCAGGCGTAACAGTTTGGATAGCTGCTGTTACTTCTCGTTTCAAATCATCAATGGTGGCTGGGAGAGGTGGCCGAAACACCATATCCTTAACATACCCCCATAAGAAATAATCGGTGGGGGTAAAATCAGGGCTTCTTGGAGGCCAGTGATGAAGTGCTCTGTCACGGGCTGCCTGGCGGCCGATCCATCGCCTCGGGTAGTTGACGTTCAGGTAGTTACGGACAGATAAGTGCCAATGTGGTGGCGCTCCATCCTGGTGAAATATGAATTGTTGTGCTTCTTGTTCGAGTTGAGGGAACAGCCAATTCTCTAACATCTCCAGATACTGTAGTCCAGTTACAGTAGCACCTTCGAAGAAAAGGGGACCAAAAACTTTATTGGCTGAAATGGCACAGAAAACGTTCACCTTAGGCGAGTCACGTTCATACTGAGTTGTTTCCCGCGGATTCTCAGTGACCCATATACAGAAATTGTGACAGTTGACTTTCCCGTTAGTGTGGAAAGCTGCTTCATCACTAAACACAAACTTTGAAACGAAAGATACATCTGTTTCCATTTGAGCAAGGATAAAATCACAGAAATCGATTCTTTTAATCTTATCAGCTGCAGACAGTGCTTGAACCAATTTCAGACGATAAGGTTTCGTAACTAACCTTTTTCGTAGGACTCTCCATACAGTTGATTGTGGAATTTGTAGCTCTCTGCTAGCTCTGCGAGTCGATTTTCCTGGGCTGCGAACAAATGCTTGCTGGATGCGTGCTACATTTTCATCACTCGTTCTCGGCCGTCCAGAACTTTTCCCTTTGCACAAACACCCATTCTCTGTAAACTGTTTATACCAACGTTTAATACACCACCTATCAGGAGGTTTAACACCATACTTCGTTCGAAATGCACGCTGAACAACAGTCGTCGATTCACTTCTGCCGTACTCAATAACACAAAAAGATTTCTGTTGAGCGGTCGCCATCTTAGCATCAACTGACGCTGACGCCTAGTCAACAGCGCCTCAAGCGAATAAATGTAGAACTAAATGAAACTTTATAGCTCCCTTAATTCGCTGACAGATAGTACTTAGTTCTGCTTTTGTCGTTGCAGAGTTTATATTCCTAAAGTTGTGGTATTCTTTTTGAATCACCCTGTACTTACAGAACTCTTCAAATGACGATGGTTAACGGAATGACGGGTGTGCATTCTACTTATGTTTACATTTGTCCTGTGCCAGCGTCAGCACGTGGATGTTTTCCATTGCCCCGATTACATGCACTAAGCGCATGGAGAGTCGACATCAAAGTTGTGTTATGTAATTAATAACGATGTGGTTCAGTGACTGGTAAATGGTTAAACATTTTTGAATTTAGGAGAAGAAATGAATTATCGAATAAAAAATACAGGGTGCGAGTTAAAAAAGTCATACCACTGTACACATCTTCTTAAAAAGAAGCTACAACGAAGGGAATCATGTTGATTGGCTAAAGAACATTTGCTCGAAACAGTTTGTAATTTGAATCTCGACAAACAGTTATTTAGGGTGGTCGAGATAAATGGGACACCCTGTACAACTGTTTGGTACCGATCTGAGTGTCTGACATCTGTGGGTTTGGGTTTCAGTGTCAACTCGTAAAGTTTGGCAGTAGTGGTAAGCGTCACGAAAACTCTTGCATTGTTCCGAGGAGTTCTGAGCAGTACTAGGGCACTACATAGAAAATTTGGTCTGCTGCTAAGTATCGGCCCTTGGAGTCCCATACTGTAGGAGCCCGCAGCAAGCGACCGTGCTCGGAGCAGACTGACTGCCGGGCGACGCAGCGGAACGACTGCCTGCTCAGCCAGAGGGCACTTCCCGTGGCTCCGAAGGGGATGCGGTCTCCCTCGCCGCAGTGTGAGGTGCCGTGACCGGTGAGCCGGGTGTACATCGCAGGTGTCGGGAGTGTCGCGGCTACTGTGCCCCCACAGCGACAGCAGGCGCGGCGGGCGGCGGCGGCGGCGGAGGCGGCGGCGGCGGCGGAGGCGGCGGAGGCGGCGGCTTGGTAGCGCCGGGCGTGTCGGGCCGCGCATCGATCCCGCGGCCCGGCCTGGCGTAACCCAAGCTGGGCCGCGCAGAGCCCCGGGACGCTTCGGCAGAGTACTGCTGCTGGCCGGGTGTCTCGCAGCGACGCCGGCCGGCCACCGCTTCCTCGTCTGTGGGAGGCTCTCCCCAACACGCTGCCCCGTATTTTGGAAAATCAAGAAACCGCACAACACTTGCTGAGGTGACAGTGTTTTACTGCACACACGACCGGTTTCGGTCCACTTTAATAAGTTCCATCGCACGGTGCAAACCAGGCCGGTCACGGCACAGTGTGTTCAGTAGGACTGCTGATATTTTTAAAAATACTGTGAGTCCGATACATCGATATTTCAAAGGATATACTTGTCGGGCATCGATACATTGAGAAATCCGCGTAAACTATCGACATACAGGCCTATAAAAATACTGCCAATATTAGAGCTATATATTTAAGTGGTGGGGATATGATTTATTATTAGATATGCATGCTTACCGAGTACGCAGTAGAACTGTTTATATTTTTAAAAATACAGGGAGTCCAATGTATCGAAAATTAAATAAATATATTTGTCTTACATCGATAAATCGCAAAGGAAAGTCTCAATCTATCGGTGAAAAAATATCGATGAACCGGGCTATAAAAGTACCAGCTCAACATTGTATAATTACTACCAGTTTTAGAGACATATATTTAAGTGGTAGGGGTATTTAGTTTCCTTTAATTTACGTATATGATCACAAACGTTTTGTTAACATATTACCAGTTTCGGTCTTTAATGACAATCATCAGATCTGTTTCACAAAAACAAAGTCCTAATGTACTGCAGCCATAGGGGCGTCGTCAAATGTCAAATACATATGAATAACATCACATGTTGTCATTAGTACTATTGTTTGTGACCACAGACGTAAATTAAAGGAAACTTATTACATTCGATATATCGGCAAAGAAGGTCTCGATACATTGGTGGGAAAATACCGACGTACCGGTATATAAAAGTATCAGGTGAACATTGTAAATGTACAGACAGTTTTAGAGCTGTATATTAAGTGGTAGTGCATTGATTTATTATTAGATATTATGTACATCAACAAGCTAGCAGCCTGCCTATTCACCTTAGAGCAAGAATTGAAAGGAGACCGAAGCACGTTCACGCCTGTAAGTGGCACAGTAAAGGGTGCCCCATGGTTTCGTATTTCGTTTCGTCGGATATCGGATTTGTCCGCTACACTTCATGTTGACTTCCCTGTTTCTTTCTTTTTTTTTTATTTTTGCTAACACCAGCGGTCTAGCAGCTGTAGTGACAACATTTATTGATGAAGTTAAAAGTTGCAGTTTCTTTTGTGGTATACTGACAATTTTTACTTTTGGGCCGTCTAACTACAGCTGAATGACAAAATTTTCTTGCCATTTTCTGCCTCGGGCGTGGATGTGTGTGATGTCCTTAGGTTACTTAGGTTGAAGTAGTTCTAAGTCTAGGGGACTGATGACGTCAGATGTTAAGTCCCATAGTGCTCAGAGCCATTTGAACCATTTGAGACACCATGGCATGGCGGTGGGGGAAGTGAGCCAGCAAGGCTCAGCGCTATAGCACTCGTGCCAGGGCGTGGCCGGCAATACGAGTTCTAGGCCACCCATGGTATAAACTATAATAGGGAAAATATTGTGTGGGAGGGGATCCTCTGTTATTTGAACAAAGTTGTCATTTACGAAACTACACATTTAAAATTTCTAAACTAAAATAAAAGATACGATAGAACGTTAGTATGGAGTGAGTATTTAGGTTCAACGGCAAGCGTCTAGCCCACGAAAATATTTAACAAAACTGAACAGTCTCTACGTTGAGCCTTGAGAATATTTAATACACCCGGAGTAGGTGAATCAGTGAGAATTTAACATTTCATAACAGGAAGAACACTCCAAATTTAATTTTGCAATATGCAGTTCCAACTCAAAGAAAATGGATTCTCAGCTGGCCCCTTGGGCGTTTATGTCACGACTAAAACAGAGAGAAGGTACACTGTAAAAGATGCAAAACATAAAATCTTAAGGCCAGCAAGTATTGGCCACAAATAACTTAGACAGTCAAATTCTTATAGTTCCTTTTAACAACTGAGCAACAAGACCTTAAATAATGAAACATAATAATAAAAATAATAAAAAAATCATTAAAACAAGGAACCCCAGAAAACTAATCAACAAGTCAAGTTTAAGGCTTGAGATGTTAACTGTAGGTAATGAAAACTTATCAAACATTTCAATAACACTGGCTTCAAAGGAAAACTTCAGCTTTCTAATTTAACTGAGCTACACCTTGCAGCAAACTCAATAACTCTGTTGCTGTACCATAGCGGACAAATAATTTGTAGCAAACAGCTTAATTACTTGTGATAATCCTCAACAATTCCCAATGAGATAAACAAGGAATTTGAGTTCCAGAACTTAAAGTTTGTGGTCAGATTAGTGTCCAACAATTTAGAAGTTACGCAGAGACCAGGCAGGTGCCAGAGACAGATAATTAAAACCACAATCAAATATACTGATGGTATTCAAGGTGTATCCTTACGTCAGTAACAAATGGCCCAGACAGCTCGTTTTCAAGGGAACAGCCCATGCATCGAAACACTCACGACAATCACCTTTCGCAAACAGCACCCTGCCAAGCGATGTGTCCAGCGGTTTGGGTCAACAGCTTCCACAAACTACCCCTCATCTGCAGGCACCATACTGTAGAGTATACCGTGTCACACCTCGTCCCAAAACAGCCAAGTACGTTCGACGTCCAGCAAATGACTCAGCTCTTGCACCTAGCAGACTGCGCCTTCACTCCTTGTAGACTCTGCGCGACTCCGCAAATCGACATCGACTGATGCCGACAACGAGTCACAGCCCTGGGACAGAACCGTCGGCCGCGCCTCAGCTCACCGCTAGAAGAAGCCTCACCAAAATCCACGGTGGCGCCACCTGAGCGGTAGCTGCTAGCCTCAGACGAATGACAGCACGCTTAAAATCAAACCGAGCTATCGCACTAGAGATCGAGTCAGCACCAAACTGGCTCAGACGTTCATTACAAATAAAATCACCTTGTGAGGTCAGAGCCTCATCCCAATGTTGTCATAGAACAAAAGTCTCGTGTCGGAAGGATAAAAGAGGGGACCTAGAAAAATCCCAGAAACCCGCATCACGAACGACCCCGAAAGTCAGCAGAATCATAAAACGTGTAAGATGCATTGAAAATGGAAAGAAAACATTATTGTGTGAAATTTCTTACATAAATTCCGTAGAAACCGTTCCTCTGTGCCGCTCCGAACGGGAACACGAACAGGAAAACCAAGCAATAGTAAATAAACTCCTGGGAATTGAAATAAGAACACCGTGAATTCATTGTCCCAGGAAGGGGAAACTTTATTGACACATTCCTGGGGTCAGATACATCACATGATCACACTGACAGAACCACAGGCACATAGACACAGGCAACAGAGCATGCACAATGTCGGCACTAGTACAGTGTATATCCACCTTTCGCAGCAATGCAGGCTGCTGTTCTCCCATGGAGACGATCGTAGAGATGCTGGATGTAGTCCTGTGGAACGGCTTGCCATGCCATTTCCACCTGGCACCTCAGTTGGACCACTGTTCGTGCTGGACGTGCAGACCGCGTGAGACGACGCTTCATCCAGTCCCAAACATGCTCAATGGGGGACAGATCCGGAGATCTTGCTGGCCAGAGGAAGTTGGGTGGCACGGGCACGGGATACATGCGGACGTGCATTGTCCTGTTGGAACAGCAAGTTCCCTTGCCGGTCTAGGAATGGTAGAACGATGGGTTCGATGGCGGTTTGGATGTACCGTGCACTATTTAGTGTCCCCTCGACGATCACCAGAGGTGTACGGCCAGAGTAGGAGATCGCTCCCCACACCATGATGCCGGGTGTTGGCCCTGTGTGCCTTGGTCGTATGCAGTCCTGATTGTGGCGCTCACCTGCACGGCGCCAAACACGCATACGACCATCATAGGCACCAAGGCAGAAGCGACTCTCGTCGCTGAAGACGACACGTCTCCATTCGTCCCTCCATTCACGCCTGTCGCTACACCACTGGAGGCGGACTGCACGATGTTGGGGCGTGAGCGGAAGACGGCCTTACGGTGTGCGGGACCGTAGCCCAGCTTCATGGAGACGGTTTCGAATGGTCCTCGCCGATACCCCAGGAGCAACAGTGTCTCTAATTTGCTGGGAAGTGGCGGTGCGGTCTCCTACGGCACTGCGTAGAATCCTACGGTCTTGGCGTGCATCCGTGCGTCGCTGCGGTCCGGTCCCAGGTCGACGGGCACGTGCACCTTCCGCCGACCACTGGCGACAACATTGATGTACTGTGGAGACCTCACGCCCCACGTGTTGAGCGATTCGGCGGTACGTCCACCCGGCCTCCCGCATGCCCACTATACGCCCTCGCTCAAAGTCCGTCAACTGCACATACGGTTCACGTCCACGCTGTCGCAGCATGCTACCAGTGTTAAAGACTGCGATGGAGCTCCGTATGCCACGGCAAACTGGCTGACACTGACGGCGGCGGTGCACAAATGCTGCGCAGCTAGCGCCATTCGACGGCCAACACCGCGGTTCCTGGTGTGTCCGCTGTGCCGTGCGTGTGATCATTGCTTGTACAGCCCTCTCGCAGTGTCCGGAGCAAGTATGGTGGGTCTGACACACCGGTGTCAATGTGTTATTTTTTCCATTTCCAGGAGTGTATATGCTAGCCGTAAGTACTAAGGGGGCACGCGACCCATAACGCAGGCGCGGTATGAATCAAGTACGAGACAGATGAAGTGTTTAAACGTGAAAAACGGGAAGTGATAAGACAAAGGAGAAGGAACCATTACAACAATAGGAGGAAAGGGAACCTGTATATCTAAAAACAAGGAAAAACATTACGTTGCATACACACCAAAACTTGCCTGAGTAACGTCATAATTAACTAAAACATTTTTGCTATAAGGGTCAGTGCGTTCATTAACAATATTAAGGGGATGGAAATTAAGAGTTATTAAGGATCTAAATTTCTGGAGCATCCGACCTTTCTCTGCAGCGTGTAAGAGAGTTAAGTTGTCGAAGGTGACCTGCAATTGGCCTTGTCTTTGTGTTCACTAAATCTTGTATGAAAATTCCTACATGTGTGGCCAGTACACGAGTATCCGCCCCTACAAAACCGGCTTGATCGGACTCAATACTTTCCTTCCTTTCTTGGGGCCTTAGTTCCGCTTCAATGCGGGGTCGGCAGCGTTACTATTGATGTGGCAGTGTTAGTTGCAGAGGGTGGCCAGATGACCTTCCTGCCACCACCCTAACCCTTGTGCGACAGAATTGGTGTAGCCCAGCTGTCTGCGTCTAGTGTAAGCCATGGAATAGTACACACGTTTTTCAAATGTCTGCGAGTCGTGTAACTGAGGCGGAACTTCGCGACCATCCCGGTATTCACCTAGTGGGATGTTGAAAACCGCCTAAAAACCACATCCAGGCAGGCCGTCACATCGACCCTCCTTGTTAATCCGCCAGGCGGATTTGATCCTGGGCCGGCGTGCATACCCGAGTCCAGGAAGCTGCGCATTAAGCTCTTGGCTACCCTGACGGGTATCGCACTCAATACTAAATATACCACTATAAGAGAAAGAATTCTTTTGGAAAACTTCAAAGTTCCTTAACTTACTGCGTAAATTTACACTGACAATACGTCCTTTCCAGTCCTTTCTGATCCATAGCCATGATATGGAAGCTTATAAATTTTCCTTTTTTGCCTTTTTCGCTACTGGGTTCAGAGTGACTATCTTCTGTGCTCCCCCACCCTTCTCTCGAAAGTATTCATTCAATTTCTCGACTATATATATACTTTACTATACCGAACTCCCTTTCGTAAGCCTTTGGTGTGAAAGGGGTATTATTTAATCCATTTAGGAGAGAAATGATGGCAGCAGTTATATATTTAAACCGATGGTACGATGTGATGTTACATTCAGGACTAAATGAATAGTACATCATTAGTAGATACATTATTATTTTAAGTGTTCCGAAGCCAGTCGTGTATGCAATAAAAGATTGTTGATCCAGCAACAGCTGTGCAGTTTCTTCATTTTACAAAATGGACTCGTATAGTTGCGTATGTCCCACAGAAAGAACTACTACTTCCGTCACATTCTGAAAGGAGAACTTGTGGTTCCGCCTGCGCATCATCAGATGTTCAGATAACTTGCTGCTGTTATGGGCTTCCGTCCTAGGACTGTTTTGATGCAGCTCTCCACGCTAGGCTACCACACGCAAACTTCTCCGTCATTACATAACTTTATCAATTTATGCAAGAAGCCTCTCAGAAGATATGCGAACATCTTTAGCTAGTCTTGGTCTCCATTATAATATTTATTAACATCTGATCATTACACTCTTTCGGTTATCCCTGTTAGTCGTATTACATCTCTGGTACAAACACATAATATAAGACAATATATTCAAAAACATACAATACAACAGTACAGTGAAGCTGACAAATGTACCTATTGCCCATTACTATGTTCCGAAACACCACCAGTGCCTTAACTGACACAAACAGTTCGACGTAGCACGAAGAAAACAATTTAGTCAGTAAATGGCGTTAGTGACAATATGCCTATAACATTTGGCAAACTGTTGTATGACATTGCTTATTAAAACGTGTATTGTCTTAATGAGATTTAAGTAAAGTGTGCTTCATACAAGACATAATTTTTTTGTTAATAAAGCAATCAAACTGTAATAAATTTTCAGCTGTTACGTCCAAAGATGGTAGGGTTTGAACATAACAGTAACAAGTCGAAATAAACAGTACTGAGGTATTTCTATTTGTCACTTCCAATCTTCAGACTCTGGTAGCATAGAATATAACAGCCGCGGCTTTGTTACAATGTGATAGGTTTTTTAAATATTCCTTTACAAATAAAGATGTTTTAATAAATATTGACGTATAACGTTCGATTGTTGCCATAGCCTAACTGTCACTAATGCCACCTAATGGCAAACTGTTTAATTTGTGTCCTGTTGAAATGTTTGTGTCAGTTTGGGCACTGCTCTTCTTTTGGTATGTAGTACGACGTGACATGAGAGTGTACGAGGTGCGGCAATAAAATAACGGCACTTGCGCTGCCACAGAGTTAAGTACGCATGCGCCAAAGATGAACGACTAATACCTCAGACGCGTGAAGTCTTCTCAGTCGGATGTGGCATCTCTGGTGCCTCCAGGCAGATCAATCTGGCTGTGTCCTTCATTTGCTTTACCGGACAAGTGAAAAGTCTAATAATAGAGCAAATTTCTTATGAAATTTCGAAAAACTGCTGCTGAAATCCATCTTTTACTAAAAGAAGCGTATGCCAAAAGTTGTTTTATCACGTACGCGAATTTTTGAGTGGTTCAAGGGTTTCCAAGACGGCCGAGAAGATGTTGAAGATGACTAACGCCCGAGACGCCCTTCAGCATGAAAAACGGATGAAAATATCTGAAAGGTAGATAATCCGATTCGATCTAACCGTTACCTGAGTATGCTATCGATTGCTGAAACTGTATGAATTGACAAAGAATGCTTAAGGCATTTACATAACCAGTTTGACATCAGAAAAGTGTATATTAAAAGTATCGAACAAAAAGAAGCTCGTGAAAATGTTTGTACTGACGCTTTGAATACCTTCAACGATCGTGGTTTCTTGTAAAGAAATATAACATATGATAAATCTTGGTTTTTCACGTACGATCCGGAAGCGCCAATCCATGCACTGCCAGGACCTAACTTCATCGAGAGTGAAAGAAGCTCGAATGAGGAAATCGAGACTGAAAGCGATGATTTTTTTCGCTATTCATGGAATTGTGTATCTTCATGGGATTCATAAAGGTCCAACTATTAATCAACATTATTACCTTGTGCTTCTTGCTCAAATTCGATTTTTGGAAGAACACGTCATGGGTTCCGCATCAAGGTAATGCACCGGTTCTTAGTGCATTGTCTGTTAAGAGCCTTCTAGCATGCCATTGCTAGACTACCAACCTTATTCGCCTGATGCAGCATCATGTGACCTTTATCTACTCTCCAAGGTCAAATCTGCATTAAAAGGAACGAGACTTCAGTCCGATGAAGCAGTGAAATGAAAAAAAGGCACGAGTCGTCTAGGAGCTCTCAGAGGAAGACTTGCAACGCTGTTTCCATCAATGGAAAATTCGCAAGGAGCGTCGTACGGATAGAGGAGAATAGTATAATGAGGCTACCAACAAATAAATATGTACGATTTTGAAATAAAATGTTTTACAGCAGTAGCACATTATTTTATAGCCACAGCCCGTATATGGTTTTTGATAGGTACTTTTGTCAGCTTCACTGCGTTATCGTAATGTGTATCTTTAAATACCTTTTCGTACATCGTATACTTATACCACAGGTTCGTTGATAGGGGTGTCCCGAGCCGCATAATGATGAGATATTAATAAAAATTGTATTGGTGACTCAGATTAGTGTGCCGGCCGGAGTGGCCGTGCGTTTCTGGGCGCTACAGTCTGGAACCGAGCGGCCGCTACGGTCGCAAAAATGGCTCGGAGCACTATGGGACTAAACATCTATGCTCATCAGTTCCCTAGAACTCAGAACTACTTAAACCTAACTAACCTAAGGACATCACACAACACCCAGTCATCACGAGACAGAGAAAATCTCTGACCCCGGCGGGAATCGAACCCGGGCGCGGGAAGTGAGAACGCTACCACAGCTACGGTCGCAGGTTCTAATCCTGCCTCGGGCATGGATGTGTGTGATGTAGTTAGGTTTAATTAGTTCTAAGTTCTAGGCGACTGATGACCTCAGAAGTTAAGTCGCACACTGCTCAGAGCCATTTGAACCAACCTAGATTAGTGTATTTTCATTCGTTGCATACCTACAGCAACCTACAACCATTTGAACCTGCTTACCGTACTAAAGCCTTGGTCTCCCTCTAGAATTCCCCCCACCCTCCTTCCTCCCCCCTCCCCTCGCCCCCAGATATCTTTCCTGTACCAAACAGATTGTTCCGTGATGCCTCATGATTTATCCTACAAACTGGTCTTTTCTTTCAGTAAAGTTGTGCCAGTTTTTTGTCCTCAAATCGGTTCAGTACCCCTTATTTATTTATGCTGTCTAATTTCAGCATACGATTTAAAAACTTCTACTCTTATCTTCTCTGAAATGGTTATCGTACACGTTTCACTTCCGTACGAGACTGCACTTGAGATACCTTCAGAAGAGTCTTCTGAAAAGTTATATTTATATTCAAAGTTATCAAGTTTCTTTTTTCCAGAAACTCTTTCCTCACTTTTGCTAATCTTCATTTTATATCCCCCTATTTCGGCCATCGTTATTTATTTTATTACCTGAACAGAACTCATCCACTGCGTTTAGTGTCTCATTTCCTAATTTAAATTCCTCGGTACTGACTGATTTAATTCTATTAGATTCCATTACCATTTGTTTAGTTTCCTTCATCTGATGAGTTCTTTGCAAGACAACATCCAAGTCATTTGCCACCTCTATGAGAATTACAGTCGTTGGCTTGGAATTTAGTGCACTACGCCAACTACTGGCTTGCATAGCCACAACGTCGAAAAGATGTGAGGCTGGATGAATTTGTAAAGACGGATACAGCGGATACTCAGAGACAATGTGAAGCGTCTTAGGTGTTTGCAGATCAGACTAGAAAATACTCAGGAACTAGATTTTTTTGAATTCGGGGTGAAGACGAGATCCGTGGAATCGCAGGACAGAGAACGGAGTCACGAAAAGATTTGCAACGGAATATTAGACATGTTCCAGTACAAAATATAAATCTTGCAAAATGGCACCTCACCTAAGCTAGGCGCAAACGCTAGAGCGCATATCACACGGTTTTTTGACCTGAAGAATAAGGTGCCAACGAATAAAATAATATCTTTATAAAGTTGCGTGAAACTTCTATATTGCTTTGACAAGAATCAAACAAGTTAAACGTGAAAAACTCTTAACTTACACAGTAAGAATGTGGCCATATTGCAATTGTGCATTACTACTATTTATTTAGAAACCCTCAATCTTAGAACCCTCTGTGCCCACGGATTTCTCCCTGTGTTGTTCTTCGTGACCTCCGTCATTCAAAAGTTAATGTACGGCATGTCTAAAAAAGAATCATCCGATTTCTCAGGATTTTTTATCTTCCACATGAATGAAGACACAAACATGGGGTGAAGTTAAACTTACGCATAGGCTGTTCGAACTTACGAGGGTACAATTTTCACCATCTTGGTGTACTTTTTAGAAGTGTAGGATCAAGATTCCACGTCCTTTCACAAACGGTCAACGTGCCCTCTGCTTTAGGCAGCAGGTCCGAAGTTGGAGCACTCACGTGGCGTCCAAGTTCACCCAAAGCTGTTGGACGGGAGGCAACAGGTGGACTCTTTTGCAAATCCTTACAAAATAATTCTCATGTCATGAAATCAGGCGATCTCGAGGTCAATTGTGTGCGTTCGCAGTTCAGATTCACGTCCTCTGCACAGTTGTTTATAAACTGTATACTTTAATCTGGGAACATTGTGCGCCCTTCTTTGCTTATAAAACATCGACTTAAGTCTTGAAAGACACGCAAACGTGAGAAAAATACTTCGTGAGTATAGTCTTGCAGTTTATTGTTGGGTGTAAACGATTGATCGGAATAACCTCAAAAGTGTATTGTGTATGTTTCTCACTTTGCTCCTGCGTGTTCCCTGGTGAGTGAGACAGATTACGTCTAGGAAGATAGTCTAGAAGTGTGTTCTCGTTCGTGCTGTCCCATCTTGACATTTTCTCCTTCGGGATACAATTTGTTGCCGGGAAGTTCGATATTTCGATTGGTGTACCACGGACAAACCATATTCTGTGAACCATGGAAATAATTCTTTCTGTGTGCCATAAACAAAGTTCGATTTAAGTCTCGCGGAAATAGTTCGTTCTGAGAACCACGGAAATTGTTCGCTCTGTGTCCACGATTTGTGAACCTCTGATCAAGCCTGTCGCTGTCTTTCGACTTCACCAGGAGAGTGGCGGTGGCAAGGAGGTCAGGTGCAAAATGGAGAAGCCAAGATTCCTCACACCTTGTACAAATGCAAACTAAACCCAAGAAAACAGGTAAGAGCTCACCAACGCGCTCACAATTGCCAGAGATGGATGACTTGCAACGACTCTCTGCATCTGAGCAAATAGCCGTAATCGATGCTATAATCACCAAAACATGCAACGAACGTAAGGGGGAACATGTTGGTCAGGAAACTATTGGAATCATAAGGAACGAGGTCTTTCCACTTGCCTTTTATGAAGCCAATCTCGAGGGACAAAGAATTGTGTTATCAATGGAAAACACAAGATTACAACTGCCGGTAGATACGTTACATGGGCTATACGTCGCCAGTAATATCGAATAACTCGAGGCTCTGAGACACTCACTTCTGAAAGGACAAGTAGACGCTTAGAAAGAACGGTATACCAGACTGAGACAGGAGCTAGTGGTTGTATATGCGCCAAATGCCAAACAGCATACTGAAGAACTACAGAAAGAAATTGACAAAATTGAAAATGACAAGCTACTTTGTGCGGAAAACCCTAGACTCTTCTTCCGTATTCAGCAGTAGAGGGCGCCAAGAAAACAAGTAGACAAATAAAAATTGATCAAGCCAAAGGAAAGCAGCAGACAACTCTGTTTATTAGGTAAACAACAAAACAGGACACAAAAGATGTGAGTGAGATAATAACGAGGAATATAGATCCCCGTGAAGATAAACTCAAAATAAAATCATTCAGGACTACTCCAAACATAGTCATAGTGGAAAATGAATACAAAGAGACTGTAAAAAAGATGGAAAAAACATCTGAGATAAAAAAGGGTTAAGTGTGAAGGTCCAAAAAATTAGGAGTAGCATCAATCCTTGCTGATGCGGATTTCGTAGATATACTGTATGACCTGACTCTCAGCGAAATCCTAACTGAGCAGGAATTTGCAGATGAAGCGAAAATTCGCTTCAAAACTGGGCCCAAGGGAAATCGACAAACAAGATCGCTGATAATGTTTTCAAAAATTTCATTTCATCAAAAATTTTAATATAATTCAAGTTAGTCCCAGAGTGCGTAACGCGTTACTGCGACAAGAGAGAGTATATATCAGCATCAGTGTCCTCAAAACAGAAGACTATAATAACGTTGCTACATCTTTCAAGTGCTGTGACTTAGGCCATCCCACAGAACTTTGTACCGAAAACTAATATGTACGTGTCAACTGTGGTTTAAAGGGACACAGAAGGGCCGACTTTTCTGAAATGGAGAGAAAAGCGGGTTGCATCCCATGAAAATGAAGAAATTGTGTGAATGAGTAAGGAGGTGGTCCTGACTGCCCGATGTACAAATAATTGTGTATGTGCCAAATAGAAAGAACCGATTATGGCACAAAAGGACATGTAAGAAGATGGTCTGTAATAAGATCAGCCTGGACGCCTATGTAAAGAAGGAACAGGACAAAATACACACAAATCAAAATGTAAGTACACCTTCAGAACTTATGAAAAAATACAAATCGCCTTTTATGAGGGATCGTACATGGGGAAGAGCCATTGCAAGCCGACAAAAAATTGGACCCCCAACAAGGGCACGAGGTAGATAGCCCTGTACCTGCGTCTCCAATTGGTAAATTCAATTGAAATTTTTTGAAATGATTGTTTATATAGATGTTGCTTGTTTGGGGGAAGAGACCGAACAGCGAGGTCGTCAGTCTCGTCGGATTAGGGAAGGACGGGGAAGGAAGTCGGCCGTGCCCTTTCAGAGGAACCATCCCGGCATTTGCCTGGAGCGATTTAGGGAAATCACGGAAAACCTAAATCAGGATGGTCGGACGCGGGATTGAACCGTGGTCCTCCCAAATGCGAGCCCAGTGTGCAAACCAATGGGCCACCTCGCTGTTACGCGTAATTTGAAACACAAGTTTTTCAAGTAGACATTGTTAGAGTCTAGGGTTATAAATAAAGTCGATAAGCATACAAGAGGAGATATCTACCGATGAGTACATGTTTACATGCAGCCACAAATATAATTTCATGGATACTTATTTTACAGCGTGTGACAATGAAGGTTCACATCGGGTTAATCAGTCACAGTGCACACCCAGTAACAATAGTGAACACTCAATACAGAAGACATTGATAAATGAAAATAAAATCGTATTAGACCAGTCTAAAATACAAGCAAAACTTGAAGGCGACACAACGAAGTGTAAGGAAAGTGTTAATTCAGGAAAATTTGTATCAGTAGGATTCCTACAGACAAGTGCGGAGACACGAGAGTACAGGGCAAAAATGCGTGTATAGTGACAACTACACCTCAATCAGAACTATATCAAGCCAAATTAAGTGCAAGTATAAATACACAGAAAACTACACCTTCCTTTTATCCCACGATAGACTATAACAAATTGGAGGAGAATATACAATTAAGTACTATGGAGGACAATGAGAACCTACAGACTTCACAGAGATTGCTTATTAGGCTAACCCATCTACAGGGTGATAAAATCTGTTATCCAACAACGGGCAAGCGGATAGGATATTTTTGCGATCAGAAAACACAGCTTCGGATGCGAAAGCACTAGAAGAGCTTTTGAATGAAGGGAATACACGGGAATCAGAGAAGTTAAATCTAGAGATAATCTATGAGGAATTAGTTCGCTCTCATGGAAGAATTTACTTTGATCATAACAAGACCTTGACAAAGGATTATATATTTACTAGGTGTCTGTTATGAAAGTAATGCTGCTGAATGCAGGTGAGAATATATTAGTGACCGACGAATTGATTATATGTCTTCAAGAACCATACTCCAGCGTTGGACGACTAATATATCTTCCTCTGGGTGCAGTCAAGTAATCGGCGATCGTACTCCAATGGCAGCCATTATTAAATTAAATAGAAATTCTACTGTTACTAAAGTTAGTCAGTATAGTAATAACCATATACTCATAGTTACGGTAGAACTGACCTCGAGATAGACAAAGTGTGTCATAGTCACATTGTATGTCCAATACTCAACTGATATTCATCTTTCATTAGCGTATTTTCATCCGTCGTTGTAACTACAAAATGGGTGATTTTTTCATCAGACGCGTTTCGCTTTATTGAGGTAAAGCGTCATCAGTGATATGTAAATAAATTTATTTACATATTGATTTGCTTTTTAGATCGAAAAACAGTTCGTTAAGAATAGGTCGGTTTGTACTTACGGTGATTTTTCGGCTGATTTCTCGCTTACATCGGGAAATGCCGTCTGGTAGGACATCATTTTTCTGTGTTTGACACTGATAATTTTCGTCTACTTTTTAGATGTTCCGTAGCACTATGCATTTCTAACAACACACTTTTATACACACCACTGCATTCTGTTTGTTTTTGTACTTCAAGTATGTGTTGCTGTTTCTGTTTTGTAGTGTTGCTAACATAACCTATCCACTAATTTGTCTTTGACCTACAAATATTCTTTTTTAAATTAGATTATTGTATCTGTGTAGTTCTATTCAAGTATGTTTCTGTGTATTCATGGACACAAGGAAACAATTGTAGACAAACAAAGTAAAAAATAAAGAGACAAATAGTGAAGAACAGTCCAAACCACATTAACTCATACAACTTGCACTACAACCAAAAAATGGCATACAGTGACCTGCCACAGCAAATTCACTCATAAAATAGGAAACATATTCAAAAATTAGGCATAAACATTGCTTACAAAAGAAACTATTCCATACAAAAGCACATCCCAAAACTAAAATCAAAACCAGACCGATGTCAACAATGTGGTTTCTATCAGCTCAGTTGGCGAGATTATGAGAAGATATAAATTGGAATGATTGGCAGGACATTTGACACAAGATATAAAGAACACATCAGAGCATTCAAATATGGTACAAATCGTTCAAAATTTGTGCATCATCTAAAGCAAAAACACCAAAGAACAAGTAATATTGAAAATGATATGAATATCATAAAATCCACTAACGACAGACACCACCTTCCTTTCCAAGAAAATTTCCACATACAAAAAGCATTAACACAAACTAAACAGTCGCTCAATGAGCAGATAAATGTTGGAATCCAGACTCTACATAGAATAATTGATGAAATCACATGAAAAAGAACAGAGCCTTTTCCATCCTTCATCCCCCTCCCACTCTCCCACAACCCCCCCCCCCCCCTCCCCACCAAACATATACAGTTTTATTTCCCCTCTCGCTCCCCACCGTCTCCTCTAACTCACACTCAATCACACTATTACGTTCTTATGTCTAATGTCCACTTAACATGATTTCCCCCTACCTCCCAAAAATAACCTCCATCGCTATTCCTTCTCTACTCCTACACAGTATATAAATGCACCGAAACTTTCATCTGTACAACTACACAGATACAATAATCTTATTTAAAAAAGAATATTTGTAGGTTAAAGACAAAGTAATGGAAAGGTTATGTTAGCAACACCACAAAACACAAACAGCAACACATACTTGAAGTATAAAAAGAAACAGAATACAGTGGTGTGCATAGAAGTGTGTTGTTAGAAATGCGTAGTGCTACGGAACATCTAAAAAGTAGACGAAAATTATCAGTGTCAAACACAGAAAAACGATGTCCTACCAGACGGCATTTCCTGATGTAAACGAGAAATCAGCCGAAAAATCACCGTGAGTACAAACCAAACTATTCTTAACGAACAGTTTTTCGAATTAAAAAGCAAATCAAAATGTAAATAAATTTAATTACAGACCACTGATGATGCTTTACCTCAATAGAGCGAAACGCGTTTGGTGAAAAAAATCACACTTTTTTTTAGTTGCAACGACGGATCAAAAATACACTTAAAGAATTATAAAGCAACTACGGACACTATGGACTCGCAAATGAAAAATTTGACAGTCATCTACATGCACAATATAGTGCACACCTTGCACAATATGAAAAACACAAAAAGTTGCTGATTTGTGCTGACATAAACTCTGGATCGGTGCTATGGCTTTCAGATGAAACAAACGACACAGGTAGAGTTGTCAAAGACACACTACATGCAAACAACATTTATACTCTAAGTAAAGAGGACAATCACCAATCTTCTGAGCGTACACTGGACACCATAGTAGCATAGACACATCTGTAGTTAATGACAAGGCACTTACATTAGCAACAGACTGGACTGTTTACAAAGGATACACCCACAGTGATCACAATATCACCATCATAACAATAGTAGATGAAAAAAATTGTAACAATTTTTTACTGAACAAAACACATTCGGATAGGCTGCCACAAATTATCGCAAAATACCCACTAGCCGAGACTACAGGAAGCATTGACTGTATAATACAGGATGACAATAATTGAACCACATAAAAAAAAACGTAAATTAGTTACAAACTACGGTGTGCACACGCTTTATTCAACATTTAAATGTAACTACAGATACATGGACAAAGATTATGACATGTCCAATACACTTACAATCATTGGCGATGACGTGTCGCAGACGAATAGCGAAATTCTGCATGAGCCGCTTAAGTTTTTGGAGTTACTGCTGTACTCCTTGTGTTTAACATAGCCCCCAAAAAAGTAGTCGCATGTATTCAGATCCGGAGAATATGGCGGGCAATCGAGGCACATGCCAGAAGCCACTGGGTACCCCAGAGCCACAATGCGCTACCCAAAGTGCTCCTCCAGGATATCAAACACTCTCCTGCTTCTATGGGTTCAATTTCCGTCTTCCATGAACCACATCTTGTCGAAATCAGGGTCGTCTTGGATACTAGGGATGAGATTATCTTCCAAAACCTTTACCTACCGTTTGGTAGTCACCGTACCAACAAGAAATACCGCACCGATTATTCCGTGACTGGATATTGGTCACCACACAGTCGCCCGTCGAGGGTGAACAGACTTCTCGATCGCGAAATCAGGTTTCTCAGTCCCCGGAATGTGCCAATTTCGATTACTGACGAACCCACACAAATGAAAGTGGGCTTCACCGCTAAACCAAACCATACACACCATACTAATTCCCTTCATACCCCGTGGCTAATCGTGCAGATTCAACGTTCTAACGCAAACAGTTCAGAAGTTATAACGATTTTATTTTATATAGTTCAATTCGTACCACCCTGTCCATAACTCACCGATGTAATACAAAATGCACAAATACTAGATGTGCCGCTCAAGAATATAACCACAAAATAACGACCTAAAATTCTGTGGACACGAGCTTCTAATATGAGGAAAAGTACTTGACTACGTTGTAAATATTGTTAGCGAGGAAGAAATGATGAGGAAAAAGTGGCAATACTACAGACAAACAGCGAGACTAAAGAACAATACAGGAAGCTCTACTTCAGACCAAAAAACGACGGAGGAATTATAACAGTTCAAAACCATATGTGGAGAACACTTTTAAAAATCATGACAGAAAAGTTCAAAACACCGTTAGTGTTGGCAATCTTGAAAAGAAAGGGGATGAGGAAACTTTCACAGGTTCGGAGAGGCATTACAGAATATATGCTACAGAAACTCCTTCCCAGTAATGATGCAAACACTGATTCCGAACACATACGAATATGCGAATGGAAATGAAACATGAATGTGCTTCTGAAATTATAGTTTGCTCATTTATATATGAAGAGGTAGTTATGGCACTTGTGAAACTGAAGAAAGGCAGGGCTGTTGATCCTGATGGCATCCATGTTGAAGTTCTTCAGCACACTGCACCATCAATAACAACTTCCTTAACCGGCACCTTAAATGAGGCGTTACTGGCCGGAAAAATATCAGGAGTGTGGAAAACAGCCATAGCAACAATATGGCTTTCGAAAAGTAAGTCAATTGACGATGCATTTAACCAAGTATGTAAAATATTCAATGAAACACATACAAAGTATTCTATTGCAATAATGATAGGCGTGGCAGGTGCGTTCGACAGTTTGTGGTGGCCTGCGATGTGTGAGCGCCTGAGGGAATTCCATGTCCCAGCAGCCCCATGTAATACCTTACAGTACTACTGGAGAGACAGGGTTGCTGAGTGGAGTGCGGGAAACAGAAAAGTAACAAAGAAACTTAAAATCATAAAAATCGAAGTATTCAAGTGCTTATGATAGTATATCAACAAAGTTAATCAAAGAGTGCTTCTCATATCAGAGGAATATTTCCAGACTGACTAAAATATGCTGAAGATGAGCCTTTTTACAAGAAAGGCTATAAATCGATACCGTCAAACTGTCGATGAATTTCGCTTTTGCCGACTTGTTTACAAATATTTGGAAAGGTTGTGTTCAATCGTCTTCTTAAGCAACTGTTTGCAAACAATATATTGTCTAAGTCACAATTTGGGTTCCTTAAGGGTTCTGACAGAAAGAAGGCTATTTACACGTCCTGTGAGACTGTGATTAATTCATTAGATAACAAATTAGAGGTTACTAGCATTTTCTGTCAAAAGGCGTTTGACTGTTTGAATCACAGCATTCTCTTAAGTAAATTAGAGCACTATGGTGTCACTGACAGTGCTGCGATATGGTCCAAGTCTTACCTAAGTAAAAGGAAACAATGGGTATCATTGCAAAATACCTGTGGAGTAAGCACTCAGTCTTCATCTGATTGGGAATTAATTACTCGTACATGTGGTGTTCCTCAAGGTCCCAATTTGAGCCCATTGCTTTTTCTTGTGTACATTACTGACCTGTCGCCTCTTGCATTGCCACATAGTAAGCCTGTTTTGTTTTCAAATGATACAAACATTGCAATAAATATCAAGTCAAGTCTAGATTTAGAAATGGCTTCTAATCGAATTTTCACTTACATTAATAAATGGTTCATAGTTAATTCACTGTCATTAAACTTTGAAAAGACCCACTCCAGCAGTTCAGAACCTGTGAGTGATTTCCTTCCAGCATGTGTGTAATATATCAAGACCTGCAGATTGAAGCGGTTGGCAGCGTCAAATTCCTGGGATTACAACTCTATGATAAGTTCTGTTGGGAAGGGCATCCTACAGATTTGCTGAAGCACCTGAACAAGTATGTATTTGCACTGAGAATGATGTCAGCTGTAGGAGATACAAATACATGAAAAAAACTTGCATACATTGCTTACGTCTATTCTGTCATAAGGGATCAAATTCTGGTGCAACTTATCAAACCGAGCAAATGTTTTTAGCATTCAAAAGTTTGTAATAAGACTCATTCGAGGTGAAAATTCAAGAACATCATGAAGAAACCTGCTCAAGGAACTTGGTAATCTAACAACTGCTTCTCAGTATATTGGTCCTTAACGCAATGTACTGCAAGTAATATATATCTGTTTCCAACCAATAGCTGAAAACATAGTATCAGTACTAGAAATAAGAACAATCTACATAAGGACCTAACATCACTTACCTTTGTCCAAAAAGCGGCCCAATATTTAGAAGCGTACATTTTCAATAAATTGCTAGCAATCATTAAAAACTTGATTTTTAATGACAGTTTAAACACTGTCTGAAAGACGTCTTGATAGGCAACTCCCTCTACCCTATAGATGAATATTTCAAAAGGAACTTTTAGATCAGCTTCAATAAAAATGCCAGTTAGATATCAGTTTTGTCAGTACTTGGTCACGACAGTCAAGATTAGGTATTTTGTGCATGATAAAGTTATTTAAAGTGAATAACTATATTTCATTCTGACAGTGAATTAATTCTTAAATCTTAGCAGTTCCAATTTACTGTAATGTACTGCTATAGTTTTACAATCTCCTGAAAAATTATCAGGGTAGTAAGTGTTATTTTCAAATGTTTTATGTTTTTTGTGTTATCCTGTCTGACTTGTTCCATACAAACGAGAATCATCCCGTTTTTGGATCTATGGAATGAAAACTGAATCTAATCTAATCTCTGATCTAACAAAAGGATGCCCTCAAGGATAAATTTGCGCTCTCAGTTTTTGGGACCTCACAATTGCGTCCTTATTACATGTGGTTGAAAATGATGGCTGCGCCAATAGAATTGTTGCCTATACCAACGACTTATTGATCGTAGTGTAGGTAAGGTCATGAGCAGAGTTAGAACTAAGAACAGGTTACATATAATTGGTGTGTGCAAAATAATCTGACTAAACTCTAAACAAAACAGTGTACATCATATTAAAAAGACACTTCAGTAGGGACCCATCTATTAAGCTAGGAACAAATAGTATAGGTAGGGAAAAGATAACACGATACTTGGGTACAATGATAGTTGGAAAACGGTCATTCAATGAACATGTACGTACAACTTCTGATAAAAAAGAAAAAAAATTACAGAAATTAGCAAGAGTTAACACAATAGACTACAGACTGCCACTAAGGTAAATGAGTGTGCATCCCTGGCAGTACTTGAGTCAGTTATGTACTTAGATGCCAGTGCATGGGCGCACAAACTCAGCCTTGATGTAAACAGAAATGTTGTGCTTTGTAGGTGACAGGTGTCTTGCTACAACCCTTAGGCTCCTTTGGAACGACATTATTTGATGCTGTTCTTGTGTGGTTCTGCGTGTTTGTCCAATTGACATAATGATAAAATACCGTGCAGCAACATATTGGCTCAGAAAGGGGAATATGGACAAAGTTAGAGTAATAACAGGAGAAGATATCACTAGCAAATGTATTTTAAAGATACGGCGAGTGGACACATGGCAGAGAGACTGGGATATGTCTGAAAAAGATTTATTACTTCTTTGCAGAGATGAGAGAAAGAATCGGACAAATATAATGACCCACGTCGTGGAATGGTCAGCTTCTTAACTAGTCACTGTTCCTCCCCTACGTATTTACACAGGATGAACCTTAAACAAAGAAATTTACGCTTAGGTGGGTACATTGGGACCCCAGAGCACACATTACTACACTGCACACTGCACACTCAGGCAGGATGACTGGACTTTAATCATGACAGTGTCTACAATTCCATTAGAAATAGGGACAGACACACAAAACTGAATAATACAGCTGCCAAAATTTCGATAGAGTCACAAAATCAGTACATCAGAGATAGACACAGACAGAGAGGACAAGAATGTGTAAATAATAACAGTAACACAGAGGATACACAGAGCTTGAATACTGACAACGATACAGGAACAGACACACAAAATACAATTTGTACAAATATATGATAAAAGTTATGAGCAATAAGCCATTATGCACAATAGTGTTAAAACTTGATAATGACTTTAACTAAAGGACATAAAACAATAAAACACTTAATGGCTTATGATGTAACAATGATATTATCAGAGTAATATTGTAGTAAACATGCAAAGAAATGGAGAGAGCTTAAGAATCACAATCTAAAGGAAGTCTGAAACGTATTAAAATTCAGTTGTACATGAAACTGTGTATTATAAATTAAAGACAAAACCATGGCACATGACATACATGATTGAAATAATGTAAAAGATATTATGAAATATGATTTACAGAGAAAAGGATGATGTATAATATAGACAATTAAGATAATGCTGTAATATATAGAATGGTACTAGAAGGAATTAAAATAGATCATAATGTAATTGTAACTGTTGTAATATGATCTGCATGCAAATATTGTAACAATGTAATAATGTAGAACAGAATACGTCACATTTAATAACTACTCACTTTGTGTAACTTGAAGAATGTAAACACAATTCTGTATTCATATATTGTATGTAATTAGTAATTTAGGATACAAGCATTAATGGAAACTGCTTTTCTGAGGAGATCTCGATGAAACTATACTGAGACATGCCGCTCAGGCTTGCAATGCAGTATAAGCTAATTATTTTATTAACATATAGGAAGTGATTGGCCAAGGACAATGAATATCTACCATAAATTAAAACTAATATTTTAAAATAAACTAAAGTGCATAGACTCTAACAGTTGCCGAGTCTTTCACTTTCTGGTCTAGTGGTGATGGGATATCCTTCATTTTTTATTTATCTTACTAACTTTTATCAACAACATACACTGAAGTGTAATCATTTTCTATTTTCCTTTTACTTAAATCACTAATTTTATTTTATATTTCATTTTCAAAATTTAAATAGCTGCTGATAATTCATTATCACTGACATTCCACAAAAATGTTCCACCTCCGCATGATGGGACATGGCACACTTGTCACTGAAGGGTATATCTGGTGGAGGAGTGTATCTGCATATTAATATGGGTGTGTACGTGTGTAAATGGGTGGGTGTACATGTAGATACATTTGAGTGACCGATTGGATGGCTCGCTCCAGTGCCATTTATGGTAATAACATCAGTGACGTCACTGAAGACAGTGCAGCTATGTAAGGACGGCAGCAGCAATCGTTCGACAGCCACCACTTGACAGTAGCCGAGGAGAACTCGGCTGAAAGTTCGTGGATTTTAAACCACTGGACGCGGCTGGAAGCCCGAGCTAATTTTACCAGTATATATCGCCGCGAAAATATGCATTCGTATATCACTGGGTAAATGTATTGCTAGTAAATGCACTTGTATTGTGGAATGTGAAGTAGCTTTTTTATCCATATCGATTGTGTTGTTTACATCTGTTGTCCGTCCAGTATGAGGTTCAGCTGTTAGAGGTGATTGGCTGTGGATAATTTTACTGAGCTAATGCGCTTGTTGCTATATTATTTCAGTGACCTATTTGTACGGTTAATTTGTGGGCAGAAGCAATATTGTTCTATACGCGTGGGTGCTGGAAACTAATACCTCCATATTTTTTGTGAAAACTAAAGCATTTTAAATGAAACAAACGTTATTAACATTCTACACCTTTATGCTTCATGTTCAAAAATTTAGTTTTCAACATAGTCAACCTGACGATGAAGGCATTTCCCCAACGAGCAACCAGTTTGTTGATACCGTCACTGAGCAATGATGGACTTTGTTGACGGAGCGACAACCTCATCTCTGCTTGCGCAGCTTCATCACTATCAAAGTGAATTCCTCGAAAGTGCTTTTTAAGCTTTGGAAACAGATGTAAATCAGATAGGATCATGTTGGGACTGTGTGGAGGATCATGAATGACAGTGAACCCAAGTAGTCGGACTGTTGCTGGGGTCGCAGCACTGGTGTGTGGTGAAGGGTTGTCAAGCTGAAAGAGAGGATGCTCCATGTTTGCACGAACTCTTCGTTTATAGTACACTGTTTCTCACGCATCGACATAGGTACGCCACACGGCGCCATGTTACATGCTACAATTTGGAAATACAGAATGTTAATAACGTTCGTTTCTTTTAAAAAGCTCCACGAGCTTTCACGTAAAAAATTTGGAGGCTTTACTTTCCATTGCCCCCTTGTATATACACTCCTGGAAATTGAAATAAGAACACCGTGAATTCATTGTCCCAGGAAGGGGAAACCTTATTGACACATTCCTGGGGTCACATACAAAACATGATCACACTGACAGAACCACAGGCACATAGACACAGGCAACAGAGCATGCACAATGTCGGCACTAGTACAGTGTATATCCACCTTTCGCAGCAATGCAGGCTCCTATTCTTCCATGGAGACGATCGTAGAGATGCTGGATGTAGTCCTGTGGAACGGCTTGCCATGCCATTTCCACCTGGCGCCTCAGTTGGACCAGCGTTCGTGCTGGACGTGCAGACCGCGTGAGACGACGCTTCATCCAGTCCCAAACATGCTCAATGGGGGAAAGATCCGGAGATCTTGCTGGCCAGGGTAGTTGACTTACACCTTCCAGAGCACGTTGGGTGGCACGGGATACATGAGGACGTGCATTGTCCAGTTGGAACAGCAAGTTCCCTTGCCGGTCTAGGAATGATAGAACGATGGGTTCGATGACGGTTTGGATGTACCGTGCACTATTCAGTGTCCCCTCGACGATCACCAGAGGTGTACGGCCAGTGTAGGAGATCGCTCCCCACACCATGATGCCGGGCGTTGGCCGTGTGTGCCTCGGTCGTATGCAGTCCTGATTGTGGCGCTCACCAGAACGGCGCCAAACACGCATACGACCATCATTGGCACCAAGGCAGTAGCGACTCTCATCGCTGAAGACGACACGTCTCCATTCGTCTCTCCACTCACGCCTGTCGCGACACCACTGGAGGCGGGCTCCACGATGTTGGGGCGTGAGCGGAAGACGGCCTAACGGTGTGGGGGACCGTAGCCCAGCTTCATGGAGACGGTTGCGAATGGTCCTCGCCGATACCCCAGGAGCAACAGTGTCCCTAATTTGCTGGGAAGTGGCGGTGCGGTCCCCTACGGCACTGCGTAGGATCCTACGGTCTTGGCGTGCATCCGTGCGTCGCTGCGATCCGGTCCCAGGTCGACGGGCACGTGCAGCTTCCGCCGACCACTGGCGACAACATCGATGTACTGTGGAGACCTCACGCCCCACGTGTTGAGCAATTGGGCGGTACATCCACCCGGCCTCCCACATGCCCACTATACGCCCTCGCTCAAAGTCCGTCAACTGCACATACGGTTCACGTCCACGCTGTCGCGGCATGCTACCAGTGTTAAAGACTGCGATGGAGCTCCGTATGCCACGGCAAACTGGCTGACACTGACGGCGGCGGTGCACAAATGCTGCGAAGCTAGCGCCATTCGACGGCCAGCACCGCGGTTCCTGGTGTGTCCGCTGTGCTGTGCGTGTGATCATTGCTTGTACAACCCTCTCGCAGTGTCCGGAGCAAGTATGGTGGGTCTGACACACCGGTGTCAATGTGTTCTTTTTTCCATTTCCAGGAGTGTATAATAGGATACCACTCTATTTTATCGTTTAAATGGTGTAATCATTTTTGTAGGCTGACAGCATAAGGTGGTTAAAATGGTTACATTATTTAGATGAGACAGTGAGGTTGTGGACCTACACACGAAGAAATTAATGTTTATTGCATATTCTTACTTCACCTTTTGGAGATACAGACCTCAGAAAAAGTTTTGCATCACCTCAGTTCCGAGAGTTCCGGAACCGGTACAGAAAATTGGAGTAGAGATCAGCATCATTTCTGCCCTTTTTATCTGCTCATGAAAACCACACATTGCATATTGTACTGCCTTACAGTGAGACCTTCAGAGGTGGTGGTCCAAATTGCTGTACACACCGGTACCTCTAATACCCAGTAGCACGTCCTCTTGCATTGACGCATGCCTGTATTTGTCGTGGCATACTATCCACATTTTCATCAAGGCACTGCTGGTCCAGATTGTCCCATTCCTCAACGGCGATTCGGCGTAGATCCCTCAGAGCGGTTGGTGGATCACGTCGTCTATAAACAGCCCCCTTCAATCTACCCCAGGCGTGTTCGATATGGTTCATGTCTGGAGAACAAGCTGGCCACTCTTGTCGAGCGATGTCGTTATCCTCAAGAAAGTCATTCGCAAGATGTGCACGATGGGGGCGCGAATTGTCGTCCATGAAGACGAATGCCTCACCAGTATGCTGCCGATATGGTTGTACTATCGGTCAGAGGATGTCACTCACGTATCATACAGCCGTTACGGCGCCTTCCATGACTGTCAGCGATGTACGTCGGCCCCACATAATACCACCCCAAAACATCAGAGAACCTCCAACTTGTTGCACTCACTGGGCAGTGTGTCTAAGGCGTTCAGCCTGACCGGTTTGCCCCCAAACACGTCTCTGACGATTGTCTGGTTACAGGCGGCGTATGTGACACTCATCGGTGAAGAGAACGTGATGCCAATCCTGCGCGGTCCAGTCCTCATCTTGTTGAGCCCATCTGTACCACGCTGCATGGTGTCGTGGTTGCAAAGATAGACCACGCCATGGACGTCGGGAGTGAAGTTGAGCATCATGCAGCCTACTGCGCACAGTTTGAGTCGTAACACGACGCCCTGTGGCTGCACGAAAAGCATTACTCAACAGGGTGGCGTTGCTGTTAGGATTCCTCTGAGCCATAATCCGTAGGTAGCAGTCATCCACTGCAATAGCCTGGACACTTCCCTTGTTGAGAGCCCTTCCTGGCACGAAGTAATAATGCGGAGGTGACCGAACCGCGGTATTGACCGTCTAGGCGTGGTTGAACTACAGACAACACGAGCAGTGTACCTTCTTCCCCGTGGAATAACTGGAAATGACCGGCTGTCGGACCCCTCCGTCCAATAGGCTCTGCTCATGCATGGTTGTTTACATC
The DNA here is from genome assembly GCF_023897955.1 of Schistocerca gregaria. Taxonomy (NCBI): domain Eukaryota; kingdom Metazoa; phylum Arthropoda; class Insecta; order Orthoptera; family Acrididae; genus Schistocerca; species Schistocerca gregaria. Next base: position 930,415,829 of record NC_064922.1, read on the forward strand.
TTTAGGAGATTTCAGTGACATCTCTGGTCAAAGGGACTGTGTCTGTGATACAATATCCAACGTCAACGCCTGTCTTCAGTTCTGGGAACTGGGATGTTGTAAAACTTTTTTGGTGTGAGTGTATCAACATACACAAAACTTTAATTTCAAACTGGTATAATGGGAAATATTATCTTAGAAATCCTCTAGTTCTTCCGACGGTTGCCGATTCCGTGAGAACCTCCTCATTCCTTACCTTATCAGTCCACCTAATTTTCAGCATTCGTTTGTAGCACCGCGTCTCAAATGCTTCGATTCCTTTCTGTACCGCTTTTCCCATAGCCCATGTTCCACTACCGTGCAACGCTGTACCCCAGACATACAGTCTCAGAAATTTCATCATCAAATTATGCCTATGTTTGAAACTAGTAGACTTCTCTTGGCCAGGAATGCCTTTTGTGCCCGTGCTAATCTACTTTTCATGTCCTCCTTGCTCCGTCTGTCATTGGTTATTTTGCTGCCTAGTTAGAAGAATTCATTAACTTCATTTATTTCGTGACCATCAATCGTGATGTGAAGTTTCTCGCTATTCTCATTACTTTCTTCTTTCTTCGATTTACTGTCAATCCAAATTCTGCACTTCCATTCAGCAGACCGCATAATTATTCTTCGCTTTCAGTCAGGATACAAATGTAATCGTATGATTGATACCCTTTCACCGTGAATTTTAATTCCATTTGGATCTTCAATGTACAGATTGAACAGTAGGGGAGACAGGCTACTACCATTTCTTACATCCTTTTTAATCCTAGAACTTCGTTCTTGGTCGTCCATTCTTTTCATTCTCTCTCTCGACTCTTGTACATATTGTGTGTTACTCCCCTCCCCTATAGCTTACCCCTAATTTTTCTCAGAATTTCGAACATCTTGCACCATTTTACGTTGGTGAACGCATTTTCCAGGTCGAGAAATGCTATGAACATGTCTTGATTTTTCGTTAGTCTTGATTCCATTATCAACCGCGACGTGAGAATTCCCTCTCTGGTCCCTTTACCGTTCCTAAAGTTAAACTGACCGTCAGCTGACATATCCTCAATTTTCTTTTCCATTTTTCTGTATATTATTCTTTCAGGCAACTTGCATGTATGAGCTGTTAAGCTGACTTTCCTGTATACTAAGCAATTCCTTTCGACATTCACTTCTTTTTCGATTTCTTCACATTATTCATGCAGACATTTCGGATACAAATGGCTTTACGAACCCTTCACGACCGAATGAGTAGATGCATCCAAGTCAGCAAGAGCAAAAAGTCATACTGATAAAAGGGGTCACACTGTCAAGTGGACTCACACTGCCAAGTTCTTTGTAAATTTGAATTGAGTTTCTAATCAATGAAATAGTCTCATACACAATTAAAATAAGTCATCTGGATATTGTATATCGTCATAGCTGTCATCAACATCTCACAGTTACAGTAGCTTGCTTCAGGATCTACGCAATTATAATATCACATACCTTCTCAACCTTTGAAGTTTCTTTCTTCCTCCTCATATGAGTACTTCTTATTTTTGTGTGGAAGTGTGTATTAAAAAGAAACCGATACGTCTTGCAGATTTAACGTACAAAAGAAAACCAAATATATGTTTTGAAAATTGTATCGGTAGATATATTTTATGAAACTCTCAAATATGTCCACATATCAATGGTCAGTTCTGCTTTCACTCCATATACAATAATATTTTTCGTTTGTCTGACCAAAGAAAAAGCGACAATTACTTTGAAAATAAAAAAAGATTAGGTTTTTAAAGCCAACACATTGTGTTCTCTCCTGTGAATGGAGTATTTTTAAACTTTACTTACATGTTTTACATGTGAAATAACATGTATTTGACAGAAGACTGCACGCCAGTTAGAAGAATGCGGCATATAAACTTCTTTACTGGCTTTTCATAATGTTCGGGCATACTGGAATCTGTGAAAGCGACGCACATAGCGGGATAACCGGGAGTGAATATGCGTATCAGCCATCTATGAGCAAAACGTGAACCAAAGGTGCTGAGAAGTCGAATCGAGACACCCGTTAGTTCGCTAGACTCCCGCAGCGGCGCGGCGCCACCGTCCACGATGCGGGGTTGAAACACAGAGATTGCTTTGGATAGCGCGAACACGTGAACAAATACGAATATACCATTTTCTCCGAATACGTACAGTCGTTGAGGTTTCTGTTGTTCTTGTTCTTTATGCATTGCTTGTAATGGCTGCAAATGCTGTAGAAAAAAAGCAACGAAGAGCGTCACAAAAACAAACAACGTATCATTTTTCTTACTTCTGTCACATTGTAGCCTAGAATTTCAGTGTGAAAATAATAGTAAATATATAAAAAACGAGGCAGAAGAGTAATAATTACTATTGTGCGCTTAATTACAAAAGCTTACCGCCTCTGTAAACTATTTTGAAGTGTTGTAAAAGACACTCAGTACAGTGAGAAGAATGGAGAGGACACCTGAAATCTCTATCGCTCATTACCAATTTCCTAACCTCCACATCCATAGTAATCTCTGCCAATAATCTTGTACCCATTTTTGTTGTAATAACTTGTGACCGAAACAGATAGGTAGGTAGACACCAGACCATAAATCGAAAAGTCAAAGGTTCAATCTTCGATGGGTCTTATTAATGTTTCTGTTATGTATCGCTTGTCGAATTGATTTCTTAATGTGCAAAACTCAAAGTTGCACCGAGTTTCGGAGTTCCTGTTAAACTGAACATCTCTGTACAAATAACTAAGTAATTCGGCTCAAAGACAGGAGAAACGTATCTCATCCTGCAGGTCCATTCCTAGCAAAGCACAGCGGTATTCAAACTATTTTCGTATTGAGAATATGTTTCCTTTGTATATTTGCAATGTGGCCCGTCGAAATCACCGTCCAGCGTTCGACAGGGCATTACTGTTGATAGAGGAATCATCCACACCTCTTAGACATCGCTGGTTTTCTGGAACATTCGAAGCTGAGCATGCGTTTTCCGGCAGGCTGTTTCGTCCAACAACGCCTGTGCGCTCCCAGTCACGCACCACTATGCTAGACAAGGGCAGTCATTATTCGGGTGTTGCTTTGGACGGTCGTATGAAGTCGATTCGCACCTAAGGTATATGATCAGTTTGCACGTGAAATATGAGTTTAGAAGATTCCAGTTGACTGGTAGGGCATCTTAACAGCGTCTGGCAGGTCTGTTTATTATTCGTGTAGGGCACACTTAAATACACACAAAAGCAGTGGACAAATCAGTAACATAATTCTTAATTAGCAGCACCTCTTGGACAGTTATATTATTATCTGAACTGTGATGAAGGCTACACTGAACTTTTGTAGCGTGGGAATTCAATTGGGAAAAGCAATAGAGCAATGAAAACTTCAGCTGAGTGGAACTAAATTTAACTGCTAATATAAATATGGTTGACTCTAGCCCCTGTTAGGAAGTGTCTTACGGATGGGTTCAGTTAACGAAGTAGGTGGTATGAACCGTTGACCTTTCAAAGCAGCCATTTCCACTTGAAATTAAGGAACTTTCACATCCATAAAGAAAAATATATGATTTCGAGACAGGCAACATGGTGAGGTTTCTTACGAACTGTGTTCTCTCTGTTAACCATCCAGTTCTATGGCCGATCGTTGCAAGGAAAACAGTTTCTATTGAGAACTAGAAAAACATAGTGGGAGGGGGTCACACGTTACTGCTTTAATCTTCACAGAGAAACAGATGATTGTCTTTTAAATAATTTAGGAAAAAGTGAGCACACTAACTGAAATAAAATCTCCTACGAGGCAAGTATTAGTAAAGGCAAATAGCACAATTCGATTACTTATAAAATGTATGCTCATGAAAAGAAAAGACTCAATTACACTACTGGTCATTAAAATTCATACACCAAGAAGAAATGCAGATGATAAACGGGTATTCATTAGACAAATATATTATACTCGAACTGACATCTGATTACATTTTCACGCAGTTTGGGTGCATAGTTCCTGAGAAATCAATACCCAGAACAACCACCTCTGGCCGTAATAACGGACTTGGTACGCTTGGGCATTGAGTCAAACAGAGCTTGGATGGCGTGTACAGGTACAGCTGCCCATACAGCTTCAGCACGATACCACAGTTCATCAAGAGTAATGACTGGCGTATTGTGACGAGCCAGTTGCTCGTCCACCATTGACCAGACGTTTTCAATTGGTGAGAGATCTGGAGACTTTGCTGGCCAGGGCAGCAGTCGAACATTTTCTGTATCCAGAAGGACACGTACAGGACCTGCAACATTCGGTCGTGCATTATCCTGCAGAAATGTAGGGTTTCGCAGGGATCGAATGAAGGTTAGAGCCACGAGTCGTAACACATCTGAAATGTAACGTCCACTGTTCAAAGTACCGTCAATGCGAACAAGAGGTGACAGACGTGTAACCAATTGCACCCCATATCATCACGCCGGGTGATACGCCAGTATGGCGATGACAAATACACGCTTCCAATTTACGTTCACCGTGATGTAGCCAAACACGAATGTGACCATCATTATGCTGTAAACAGACCCTGGATTCATCCGAAAAAATGACGTTTTGCCATTCGTGATCCCAGTTTCGTCATTGAATACACCATCACAGGCGCTCCTGTCTGTGATTCAGCGTCAAGGGTAACCGCAACAGTGGTCTCCGAGCTGATAGTCCATGCTGCTGCAAATGTCGTCCAACTACTCGTGCAGATGGTCGTTGCCTTGCAGACGTCCCCATCTGTTGACTCAGGGATCGAGACGTGGCTGTACGATCCGTTACAGCCATGGTAGAGCGATGCAGTGCTAGTGACACGAGGCCGTTGTGACTCAGCTCGCGTTCCGTATTACTTTCCTGAACCCACCGATTCATATTCTGCTAACAGTCATTGGATCTCGGACTACGTGAGGAGCAATGTCGCGATACAATAAACCGCAATTGCGAGAGGCTACAAGCTAATAATTTGCATATCACAGGATCATTTTTTCCTGTCGGTTAAATTTCGCGTCTGTAGCACGTCATCTTCGTGATGTAGCAACTTTAATGGCCAGTAGTATATTACACGATGTCCTACGACCACTTCTGCATTCCTACAGCCTAAATTGGCCGAGAAAAAAAAGTATTGGATTTATTAGTGAACGCTCCTCGTTAACCAAGCAGTTTACTTCCCTTGAAATTAATATACAGCCCCAACCCACATTGTGATCATCTGTCATAGAGCTTCATCTAGGGCAGAAGCGTTCCTTCTGTCTCGCTCGCAGCTTCCATGGCCTCGCGCGGAGTCACACTCAGGAGCGCGGCCACACTCCATGCACCGTTAAGCCCCCTTCACACCGAAGCGTCGCAAGCGAACGAGCATTAGCGAACCGAGAATTATCTCTCATGTAAATGCTAGGCTCTCGTGAGGAAATGGCATTCGGTCGTCCTCAGTTCGCATCTGCTTGTGTTCTGCTGGTTGCCGGTCCTTTATCGAACCATCAGTACAAGTTCTCGTCCTCTCTGCTTCGGCGCTAGCCGTGCAGAAGCAGCTGTAGCCTCCCTCTCTGTTTAACAGCATAAGAGACACGGGCATACAGTGCTACCAAAATATTGTCATCTCACATGCGTTCCAAGTTTACAGGAAACAAATAGTGTCATGACGGCTGGACCAACATCAACGAATTTTAATCAAGTATGATTTAACCAAAAACATTATTTGATGCCTGACTGCCTAAATCACACTAGAATATTGCCCTATCATTTTATATGTGTGGGAGAGATCGAAAACTCTAACATTCCAGAGGCATCGTCGTTGGAAGGGACTGGAAGTGCGATCTTGACGTTGTTACGGTGTGGGAGCTCTGTAAATTCGCTCCATGCAATAAAACGATTCCTGTATAACCGTGTCGTACATCATTCGTTAGTGGGTCCAGTACTCCTTAGTACCCTACTTCAAAAGTGTTTCACGATTCATGTTACACACATCTAAAGGTTTTAGAGGGGATTTTGTAGCTCAAGTTTTACATAGGAACCCATGTCCTGAAACGTCATCCAACGACGCAGCAGAATGTCGAAGTCATAGGTGCCGGCGCCTGTAAACGTATGTACACTCCTGGAAATTGAAATAAGAACACTGTGAATTCATTGCCCAGGAAGGGGAAACTTTATTGACACATTCCTGGGGTCAGATACATCACATGATCACACTGACAGAACCACAGGCACATAGACACAGGCAACAGAGCATGCACAATGTCGGCACTAGTACAGTGTATATCCACCTTTCGCAGCAATGCAGGCTGCTATTCTCCCATGGACACGATCGTAGAGATGCTGGATGTAGTCCTGTGGAACGGCTTGCCATGCCATTTCCCCCTGGCGCCTCAGTTGGACCAGCGTTCGTGCTGGACGTGCAGACCGCGTGAGACGACGCTTCATCCAGTCCCAAACATGCTCAATGGGGGACAGATCCGGAGATCTTGCTGGCCAGGGTAGTTGACTTACACCTTCTAGAACACGTTGGGTGGCACGGGATGCATGCGGACGTGCAATGTCCTGTTGGAACAGCAAGTTCCATTGCCGGTCTAGGAATGGTAGAACGATGGGTTCGATGACGGTTTGGATGTACCGTGCACTATTCAGTGTCCCCTCGACGATCACCAGAGGTGTACGGCCAGTGTAGGAGATCGCTCCCCACACCATGATGCCGGGTGTTGGCCCTGTGTGCCTCGGTCGTATGCAGTCCTGATTGTGGCGCTCACCTGCACGGCGCCAAACACGCATACGACCATCATTGGCACCAAGGCAGAAGCGACTCTCATCGCTGAAGACGACACGTCTCCATTCGTCCGTCCATTCACGCCTGTCGCGACACCACTGGAGGTGGGCTGCACGATGTTGGGGCGTGAGCGGAAGACGGCCTAACGGTGTGCGGGACCGTAGCCCAGCTTCATGGAGACGGTTGCGAATGGTCCTCGCCGATACCCCAGGAGCAACAGTGTCCCTAATTTGCTGGGAAGTGGCGGTGCGATCCCCTACTGCACTGCGTAGGATCCTACGGTCTTGGCGTGCATCCGTGCGTCGCTGCGGTCCGGTCCCAGGTCGACGGGCACGTCCACCTTCCGCCGACCACTGGCGACAACATCGATGTACTGTGGAGACCTCACGCCCCACGTGTTGAGCAATTCGGCGGTACGTCCACCCGGCCTCCCGCATGCCCACTATATGCACTCGCTCAAAGACCGTCAACTGCACATACGGTTCACGTCCACGCTGTTGCGGCAAGCTACCAGTGTTAAAGACTGCGATGGAGCTCCGTATGCCACGGCAAACTGGCTGACACTGACGGCGGCGGTGCACCAATGCTGCGCAGCTAGCGCCATTCGACGGCTAACACCGCGGTTCCTGGTGTGTCCGCTGTGCCGTTGTGGCGTCGCAACTAGTGCGAGCGCACAGTTTTCTATCAAATATTTACTGTGAAATGTAGACAGACTGTAAAGTAGCCATCAGATTAGCATATGTGCTGTAGCGGGCAGATTACCGGTGTCCGTTCGTCTGACGTCACGACCATATGGCATGTCTGTACCGTGAGAATGTAAGACCTGTGCGCTAACTAGCCGCGTGTATAACGTGGAACTTTCATCTTTAATAACTTCTAACTGAGGAACCTGAGGAAATTAAAAGTTAATATACTAGTTTCTGTTATGAATAAAAATAAGTCATCCAAATTTGAGCTTTGAAACCTGCATATTTTGGAAATTAGAAAAATCTTACAGAAAACGCAAATTTCTACAATTTTCGAGTCTAAATAAATACCATTATGTATAGATCACCTTCAGTGACCATCCAACTATGAAACAAAATCACCTTCCGTGCTTTTGTATTTATTTTGAGAATTTTACTTTTAGAAATTCACCTATAACTTTGTTAAAACCATAAATGTTTTGAATTTTTGTGAACAGTTATTTTATATGAGTAGGTGAGAGTGAATGAGTGTGCCTGAGTGAATGAAAGAGGGACATTCGCCATTCTTTGCAAGTGTATAAAATCTAGGTTGGAACTCGCAAGTGTTCAGACGATGTAACCGTGGGAACAGAGTCGCCAGTGGTTCCCCATCTTAGTGAATGTCGGATGTCCAAGAGTGTATGGTATTGTACAAGCAGCCAGAACGTTCGCGAGTATTTAAATAATTTCTGGAAATAAAGTAAAGTCTAGTTTTCCTTTCGGTTTGTTAAATTATACAGTAAATTTTGTGTAACAAGAAATCATGACGTAAATGATTCAGAAGTCATGACTGGTGCGTGCTAGATTTTGGCGCGAGGCGCACCCAAAGAGCTAATTCTGATTGGCTGTGTGATGTGTGAGCCAATGAGATGCGAGGACGGTTAGCAGACTAGGAGAGTGAGTCGCGAGTGGATGAGGAGTCGCGAAGGAACTGTGATCGAGAAGAGACATGCTTGATGTGTCCTCGCGAATAATGTGTAAAATGAAGTCATAAAACGGCTTCATCGGTTCGGTACTGTGCGATTTGAGACTGGAAGAGTCCAGTAACGCGTAGTGTGAGTTTGAGCGAGTTGTGACTTTTCGTTCCGCGAAAGACGCGAGTAACTTTAATAATTAAAAGCGTGGCGGTACTTCGTAAACTTTTACTAAGTGCTTATGGCGAGCATTAACGTTAAAAAACGAACTATTATTGAACATCGACTGCAAACGTGTATGTTAGAAAATCGTCTGTGTTGCAGTTAAGTAAATTCCGTAACTTTGAAAGCTAATTCTGGCGGGGTTTGAGTGTGGATAGAATTGTGAACTGAACTTTCTTCAAACGTAGATTAGCGGGCTGATGATCAGGCTTAAAGACAATAAAGAGCTTAAATAGAATTACCAACTTCGCGTTCTCGTTTGAGTAAACAATTACTACCATTCCAATAACTCAATTTATTTAGGAAGATTGCTCATAGATTGTATTTCAGCAAACATGTATCGCGGCCTCCGGTGAGCGGCTATTAAATTGCAGTTTCTTCAACACTGCTTTTCTGCAATTTTTCCAGTAGCTGCTATCAGGAGAGGCGAGTGCAGCAACTACCTAAGAAACGAGGTAGGTGGATTTTCTTTCAGGGAAAGGAAACTGCGCGATAAGAGCCTGACCCGTCGCACCGTGCGTGTGATCATTGCTTGTACAGCCCTCTCGCAGTGTCCGGAGCAAGTATGGTGGGTCTGACACACCGGTGTCAATGTGTTCTTTTTTCCATTTCCAGGAGTGTATATACAGGGTGATACGGCGATGGTGTTACAAACTTTCTTGGAATATGGAAAAGAATAACTGTGCCAATTTGAAGTAGGGGTTTAATAGAGGAGATGTGTTTTACACTAGTGAAAATAAACAAGTGCTCATAGCTTCTTAGGTACGCATTTTAGAGCCCTTGGTTACTAGACGTTTCCGTTTTTTGGACCGTAATACCATCTCTGAAAGTTGCCTATCCTACAGTCTTAGGTATAACAGTACCAGTACATGTATTCCTCTGTCACAGTTGTCCGAACGTTTTCGCTTTTAACTTTCGACTTCTCTGTTTGGAGAACAGGGAAACTCAAATTCATACATTAATCCTTCTCCATCATCCTATAAATTTTGCAATATCATCACGGAATCGCCTGTATATACATTATTTAGCGGCACCGGCGCCTATAACTTTGATGCTCTGTAACCTCGTTGGATGAAGTTTAAGGAGATGGCTTCCTACACAAAACTTGATCTGGTAAGTCACCTCTACAACTGCTAGAAGTGTGTAACATTACTTGTGAAATATCTTGTATGTATGAAAGAATTCAAGACAGACTACCAACGGCGACTGTTAGTGACTAACATTCTAATCACTATCTCCTAACTCGTTAATTTCTTGCCAAAATTGCGAGCTAACATCCCATAGATGTTTGGACTCACACGCGGTTCCTCTTCGTTGAAATGTCTTGGCTCAAACTCGTCTAGGGGTTGAACCGCATATGTCACATTACACACCCTAAATTAGGCACATGTGACCCTTTGGTTAAATTGTCTGGCTGATGACAAGTTTGTGAAATACAAAGTTAATAGAACATACAATAACAGTAATAATAATATCGGGAACTAAATTAACGACCCATAAATAACGTAGGCCACAGAGTTGCGATTTGCTTAGAATAATGTTTATTCAGAAAATAAGGTAATAGCGAAAGTGGTTGGATTTAGAATTACTATTTTACCCGAGCGCATATCCATTTGGCACAGTCCGATCACTTACAGTCTCATCGCGAGATACAAGGTCGAAGCTCCACTTCGTTACCACGCGAAAAGTTAAAGAGTTCACACCAGGCGCGCGACTGCTCACCGCTCAGAGATTAAGTCCCGCGATACCACACAACGCGAAATCTTCTAGGTCGTTTCACTTCCTAGCTACCTAGAGACCGACTGTTCGCTTTCGCGCCTTCATCAGTACTGTACCCTTTGGTGTCTAGACCAGAAGGGTCTCTCTCTCTGCCCGTTCCCGGCCGCATTTTCCCGCGCGCCGAACATCCTCCCTCAACTGACTAGGGCAGTTTCCTTTCTTGAAGCCGTCCATGTGACTGGCTACAGCTTATTCTACATTATTTTACGTTTTAAAATATTTAAATGATCAAAGCTCAATCATTTCACGTTCTAAACAAAGTAACAGGTTGGTTGTTTTGGGGAAGGAGACCAGACAGCGTGGTCATCGGTCTCATCGAATTAGGGAAGGATGGGGAAGGAAGTCGGCCGTGCCCTTTCAGAGGATCCATCCCGGCATTTGCCTGGAGTGATTTAGGGAAATCACGGAAAACCTAAATCAGGATGGCCGGACGCGGGATTGAACCGTCGTCCTCCCGAATGCGAGTCCAGTGTCTAACCACTGCGCCACCTCGCTCGGTAATAAAGTAACAATAATATGCATACATAATAAACGTTAAATTCTTTTACATAAAACCAATACAATTTCCTTCTTAACTTTGAATGTCATGGCCAGTAGCCTTGCACCAACGTACTTTCTGATAAATAAATAAGGAACAAAAGTAACTATAATGTACTAAACTTTACAACAAATATTCTGTTACCTAATGATTCAGTAAGGTATTATGCTGTCATCGTTCAGTCTGTTTTGTGTGGAGGAAATGATGATCTGATGCTTAACTGAAAATATTGATAATTTAAATTTACTATATATTTTAAACAAATAAAGTTACAGAGTTGATACTTACAACGGTTTTCATGTTAATTATGGGCTTCTATATGAAATGTCGATCGTTAAGATCGACCAAAGCGTTCAGATTTTAGCATTCAGGTCTTTGTTACAAAACTTGTTAATTTCACTTTAACAGTAAATCTTAAACTATTATAGATATGATCAATATTCAAGTTTTATTGGGATTACCATGAAAATGTATGAAGGATGGTAGATTAAAATTACTGTGGCTTCATTCCCTGAATTACTACAGAATTAAATAGTTTTCATAAATGTTTCCCTTTATGGCCGATATTAGGTCCACCATATTTAACACTGCTATGTCTGCTTGGCCACAAACGGCTTCTAAGGGATTTCCCTATGACGTAGGTTCTAGTCGGTCTCTCTCACACACTACAGCGCTTAGGCCTCATTCAGCACAATAGACGTCTGTGAATTTCCCCATATCGTGGCAAATCTGCGCTCTTTGTGGCACACGGTCCTGGACGACAGGGTTCGTTTCACAATTCCTGAAGGCTGACTCTTTGGGCCATATAAGTTATTTAAACGAGAGCGAAGTGCTCGTTAACGCACAAAGTAAGTAAATCAGAACTGCGCAAATGCCTACACTGAACAAGTGTGTGCCTGCGCTTAACAGCTAAACAACAAATCAGAGCTTAGCACATAAACAGATAGAAGTTTAACTTTACAACTAGGTTTAGTATTTTATTAGGTACAATGTGTTACGTCTCCGTTTAGGCAGAGCTACTGTATATTACTGTTAATAGTGTCAATTACCCTACTTGAAGATATCAGTGCTAGACTGGATACAAATTTATTAGAATCTACTGAACAGTCCATACGTAAATAGTAGTAACTGAATTGAAACTACACTGTGAGATACCTAGAGCAATGTTACGAGTATGGCGGTCAGATCACAGTCGCTGAGGTGACAGTAAGTCAAGCGATACTCACATGCACATGTACAGACGGCCTCAGTACCGCGTACAAAAGGCGTTGCATTGGCGGAGCTGTCAGATGATTCATATGAAAAGGTTTCCGACATGATTATGGCCGCATAACGGGAATTAACAGACTTTGAACGCTGAATAGTTGTCTGAGTTAGACGCATGGGACATTCTATTTCTGAAATCGTCAGGGGATTCAATATTTCGAGATCCACAGTGTCAAGAGCGTGGTGAGAATTCCAAATTTTAGGCATTACCTGTGACCACGTAGAACGTAGTAGCCGACGGTTTTCATTTAACGACCGTGAAAGTTTGCTTAGAATTGTCAGTACCAACAGAAAACCAACTTTGCGAGAAATAACCGCAGAAATCAACGGGGGAAGTTCGACGAACGTATCCGTTAGAACAGTACGTCGAAATTAGACGTTAATGTGCTGTGGCTGCAGAAGACCGAAGCCATAACCTTTGCTAACAGCCGGCCGCGGTGGCCGAACGGTTCTAGGCGCTCAGTCCGGAACCGCGCGACTGCTACGGTCGCAGGTTCGAATCCTGCCTCGGACATGGATGTGTGTGATGTGCTTAGGTTAGTTAGGTTTAAGTAGTTCTAAGTTCTAGGGGACTGATGACAACTGATGTTAAGTCGCCTAGTGCTCAGAGCCATTTGAACCTTTGCTAACAGCACCTCTCGTGGCTCGTGACCATATAGGTTGAACCCCAGACAACTGCAAAATCATGGCCTCGACAGAAGAGTCCCGATTTCAGTTGGTAAGAGCTGATGGCAAGGTACGAGTGTGGCGCAGATCCCACGAAGCCTTGGATCCAAGCTATCAACAAGGCACTGTGCAAGCTGCTGGTGGCCCTGTAATGTCGACGGCTTTGTTTACATGGATTTGTCTGAGTCCTATGGTTCAACTGGAAATGATTATGTTCGGCTACTTGGAGACCATTTGCGGCCACTCATACATTCAGCGTTTTGTGGACGATGATGTGACAAGTCACCAAGCCACAGTTATTAGCGATTGGTTTGAAGAACATTCTGGACAATTCGACCGAAAGGTTTGGCCACCCAGATCACCCAACAAGCATATAATCGAATATTAATGCGACCTAACCGAGAGGTCGGTTCGTGCACAATATTCTGAACCGGCCAACACTCGAACAATTATGGACGGCTGTAAGTCGTCGAGTGCATGCCTCATTGCGTTACGGCATTGCTCCAGGAAGTAAGGGTCTGATACGATATCAAGGAGATTACCACGTGTGTCATCTTTTCGGTATACGTCTATTTTTATAGTACTGAGAAACTGTAACTATCAAGTATATCACTAACAACAAGCTTTAGTAATCGAAGAAAACTCCAGAGTTTGTTGAACAATGTGGCACGTCAATACCATGTAAATAGAGATTTACTGTTTCACTTTTATACAGTAGTTCAAAAGAACTGACTGCGAGTAATATCTTAATTTCTCTCTGTGGTGCACTCAATAGAACATGTTGTTGTTGTTGTGGTCTTCAGTCCTAAGACTGGTTTGATGCAGCTCTCCATGCTACTCTATCCTGTGCAAGCCTCTTCACCTCCCAGTACCTACTGCAACCTACATCCTTCTAAATCTGCTTGGTGTATACATCTCTTGGTCTCCCTCTACGATTTCTACCCTCCACGCTGCCCTCAAATACTAAATTGGTGATCCCTTGATGCCTCAGAAAATGTCCTACTAACTGATCCCTTCTTCTAGTCACGTTGTGCCACAAACTTCTCTTCTCCCCAATCCTATTCAACACCTCCTCATTAGTTATGTCATCTAGCCATCTAATCTTCAGCATTCTTCTGTAGCACCACATTTCGAAAGCTTCTACTCTGTTCTTCTCTAAACTATTTATCGTTCATTTTTCACTTCCGTACACACTACACTCCATACAAATACTTTCAGAAACGACTTCCTAACACTTAAATCAATACTCAATGTTAACAAATTTCTCTTCTTCTGAAACGCTTTCCTACCCATTGCCAGACTACATTTTATATCCTCTCTACTTCGACCATCATCAGTTATTTTGCTCCCCAAATAGCAAAACACCTATACTACTTTAAGTGTCTCATTTCCTAAGCTAATTCCCTCAGCACCACCAGACTTAATCCATTATCCTCGTTTTCCTTTTGTTGATGTTCATCTTATATCCTCCCTTCAAGACACCATCCATTCTGTTCAACTGCTCTTCCAAGTCCTTTGCTGTCTCTGACAGAATTATAATGTCATCGGTGAACCTCAAAGTTTTTATTTCTTCTCCGTGGATTTTAATACCTACTCCGAATTTTTCTTTTGTTTCCTTCACTGCTTGCTCAATATACAGATTGAATAACATCAGAGAGAGGCTACAACCCTGTCTCACTCCCTTCCTAACCACTGCTTCCCTTTCATCCCCCTCAACTCTTATAACTGCCATTTGGTTTCTATACAAATTGTAAATAGCCTTTCGCTCCCTATATTTTACGCCTGTCACTTTCAGAATTTGAAAGAGAGTATTACAGTCAACATCGTCAAACGCTTTCTCTAAGTCTACACAGTATAGGAAGGTAGGTTTGCCTTTCCTTAATCTAGCTTCTAAGATAAGCCGTAGGATTAGAATTGCTTCACGTGTTCCAATATTTCTACGAAATCCAAACTGATCTTCCCCAAGGTCGGCTTCTACTAATTTTTCCATTCGCCTGTAAAGAATTCGCGTTAGTATTTTGCAGACGTGACTTATTAACATGACAGTTTGGTAATTTTCACATCTGTCAACACCTGCTTTCTTTGGGATTGGGATTATTATATTCTTCTTGAAGTCTGAGGGTATTTCGCCTGTCTCATACATCTTGCTCACCAGATGGTAGAGTTTTGTCAGGACTGGCTCTCCCAAGGCCGTCAGTAGTTCTAATGGAATGTTTTCTACTCCTGGGCCCTTGTTTTGACTCAGGTCTTTCAGTGCTCTGTCGAACTCTTCACGCAGTATCATATCTCCCATTTCATCTTCATCCCACATCCTCTTCCATTTCCGTAATATTGCCCTCAAGTACATCGCCCTTTTATAGACCTTCTATACACTCCTTCCACCTTTCTGCTTTCCCTTCTTTGCTTAGAACTGGATTTCCATCTGTACTCTTAATGTTCATACAAGTGGTTCTCTTTTCTCCAAAGGTCTCTTAAATTTTCTTGTAGGCAGTATCTATCTTACCCCTAGTGATACATGCCTCTACATCCTTACATTTATCTTCTAGCCATCCCTGCATAGCTATTTTGCACTTCCTGCCGATCTCATTTTTGAGCCGTTTGTATTCCTTTTTGCCTGCTTCATTTACTGCATTTTTATATTTTCTACTTTCATCAGTTAAATTCAATATTTCTTCTGTCACGCAAGGATTTCTAGTAGCCCCCGTCTTTTTACCTAATTGATCCTCTGCTGCCTTCACTACTTCATCCCTCAAAGCTACCCATTCTTCTTCTACTGTATTTCTTTCTCCCATTCCTGCCATTTGCTCCCTTACGCTCTCCATGAAAATCTGTACAACCTCTGGTTTAGTCAAATTATCCAGATCCCATCTCCTTAAATTCCCACCTTTTTGCAGTTTCTTCAGTTTTAATCTACAACTCACAACCAATAGATTGTGGTCAGAGTCCACATCTGCCCCTAGAAATGTCTAACAATTTAAAACCTGGTTCCTAAAACTCTGTCTTACCATTATATAATCTATCTGAAACCTGTCAGTATCTCCAGGCTTCTTGCATGTATACAACCTACTTTTATGATTCTTGAACCAAGTGTTAGCTATGATTAAGTTGTGCTCTGTGCAAAATTCTACCAGGCGGCTTCCTCTTTCATTTCTTCCCCCAATCCATATTCACATACTACGTTTCCTTCTCTCTCTTTTCCTACTTCCGAGTTCCAGTCAACCATGACTATTAAATTTTCGTCTTCGTTCACTATCTGAATAATTTCTTTTATCTCATCATACATTTCTTCAATTTCTTCGTCATTTGCAGAGCTAGTTGGCATATAAACTTGTACTACTGTAGTAGGTGTGGGCTTCGTGTCTATCTTGACCACAATAATGCATTCACTATGCTGTTTGTAGTAGCTTACCCGCATTCCTACTTTTTTATTCATTATTAAACCTACTTCTGCATTACCACTATTTGACTTTGTATTTATAACCCTGTATTCGCCTGACCAAAAGTCTTGTTCCTCCTGCCACCGAACTTCACTAATTTCCACTATATCTAACTTTAACCTATCCATTTCCCTTTTTAAATTTTCTAACCTACCTGCCCAATTAAGCGATCTGGCATTCCACACTCCGATCCGTAGAACGCCAGTTTTCTTTCTCCTGATAATGACGTCCTCTTGAGTAGTGCCCGCCCGGAGATCCGAATGGGGGACTATTTTACCTCTGGAATATTTTACCCAAGAGGACGCCATCGTCATTAACCATAAGCTGCGTGCCCTCGGGAAAAATTACGGCTGTAGTTTCCCCTTGCTTTCAGCCGTTCGCAGTACCAGCACAGCAAGGCCGTTTTGGTTAGAACATATTCAGTTTTATTATTAAGTTTCGTAATATTTATGACTGTTCTGATTTACTTTTCTTTGGAATTTAGTGAAATACAGTCAATGGCGTGTTTGTGAATGAACGTATAACAGTCGTCGGCTGGCTCCTAAGACGTGCAACTCTGTTTCCTCTTTCAGTTGTGGCTACAGCGATGGGACTGTTTGAAGAAATCGCTGATGCCCAGCTCAGGTTTTCGAAGGCCCTAAGAGGCCGAAAAATTCTCAAGGCAAAAGTTAAAAATTGTAAGAAATCAGTTCTCTCTCGGGATAGCTGCTCCGAAAATTATGATGACATAAAAGCATAAAACACTTCAAGTTATGTGTGGTCGAATTTTTACTGGTTGTACCATCGGGACACAGATCTTCGATTTCAGCAATGTATGCTTACATAATAATTTATTTAGCTAGCATGGCTTCAGTATATTTAAAACTTTCTTCTTCAGATTAACGCATGACTGTTTCTCATAGTAAATAACTTTGACAATATATACAGAGTTTCAAGTGTGTTTTCAGTAGTACAAACGTCGCTTAGCAGAAACTCTCAAATTATACAGTTCACAACTCCGCTGTAGCTTACAGTCTTCCCACTTACATAGTGAAAACAGAGGCTGCTACCTGCTGCATAGAGTCACTGTTAGTGTCCCTTACATTCAGGTTTCCTTGATAAGCCCTGTACAGTTCTCACTCATTAGATGTCAGGAATTCTTCGGTTCTTGCACCTTCTCTTTCTCCCTCTTCCCCTAGATCATGCTCTCTTCTCTGATAAAAAGCTCAGACACGATGTTTCTTCTTAAAATTTAATCATTGATTGCAACAATGACACCATTGTCGGTCTACGGAAACTTCTTCATCTACTTGTCGCTGAACTCCAAAAAAACTGTTTACACTCTCTCAATGTTTCAACTCCCCACACCATCTTACCATTACTACATTCATAAAATACCACTCTTCTCTGCGTAAATAAAATGATACGTCTTCCCATTTCTCCTGAAAAACCTAACCCTTGTCTTCAGCTGTCTTCTCCTCAGTACAAGCCGGCCGGAGTGTCCGTGCGGTTCTAGTCGCTACAGTCTGTAACCGGGTTACAGCTACGGTCGCAGGTTCGAATCCTGCCTCAGGCATGGATGTGTGTGATGTTCTTAGGTTAGTTACGTTTAATTAGTTCTAAATTCTAGGGGACTGATGACCTCAGAAGTTAAGTCCCATAGTGCTCAGACCCATTAACTTACAGTGAAGAGAATTATCTGTCACGCATTTTCTCCTAACATAACGCAGAAAGGTATGTACTCATCTGTAAGTATCGCAGCCAGTAATACGAGCAAAAACTCTCTTGAGACGTGTCATTTTTTACTGAAGCAAAGTGGACCTCAGAAATGGATTTTCAACTACTTTGCAGTTTTATTTTCCCAGCAAAAATTTAAGGTCTTCAGGCGGCCACATTTTTTCTATATGCCTATTATCGTAGATGAAGTGAACAAAAGTAGCCATAAGATATGAGATGCTGCAGTTCTGGCGCAACAGTCACAATTCGAATACACTGGAATGAAGCTATATTTGTAACACATGGAAATTCGTGAAATAGGTGATGGGAAGCAAACTATCGTCAGTTTCTAGTACATCAAGTTTCTGTCACTTTGATCACACCATATGAAGGACCAGACACTAAGCTGCCGATAACGGCATCTTCATGGAAAGATGACATGAAACCTATTGTTGGGGCGGCGTGTGGAAATTTTGTTGTATATTAAATGTATGTGGAATGTCTTTCCCAACGATGCACCATATGTGGGGTGGCGTGTGGAAATGTTTGTTATTAAAATGTCCCTATTATTTATTTAATGCTGTTGTTTGCCGTTCTCAACACTGGCTCTCTAACTACAATATTGGCAACCAGAAAGTGATCAGCAAAACGTGAAGCCTGTAATTAGAATTCCTAGTGCCCACTTCACCTGAGAAATACACTTATAGCTACAGTTTATAGCTCTGAGGAATTAGGAGAATGTCTGGGATTCATATCAAAAACGATTCTTTCAAAAATGTTCACTATATTCTGAAAGTCACAGACCTAAAAGAATCCACACAATCCAACTACCAGAGCAGTTCAGAGTCTAATGCGCTGATGCAACTATAACTGTACAAATTAAACGTTTGCTCGCCATAATTTGATGATAATGTTCATCAAACGCCACGCTAAATAATGGTAGAATGTCTGTCCCGCGGCGGCATGTGAAAATACGACATACGCAAACTGAATATAGATAATTAAAGTCATCCCAGAATTAACACTTCACTCGAAAACGATTTCATGGTTACGCGTATCCCGAGTAACTTATTACGGCATCCGAGGCTGTTCATAGCAATGATACCGACGCGACGTGACGCGACTCCCGGCACAGATGGTGCGCTGATCAGCGTCTGGAGACAACTGGGGCCTTCTTTTTTCTCGCGCGTGCGCGTGGATCTGCAAGAAGATAACTTGTCCTCCGATGTGTGATGGAGTTCGCAGCAGTTAGTGCTTTGCCTCCCATGCATGCCGATGTAATGCGTCTTCACGTGTAGAATGTCTTCTTGGGTGTCTCCTCAGCACAGTTCTGCAGTGCTAGCTATGCAGCGAGCAGGTGTGGCCAGCGGGTGGTGACGCTGCGCGGCAGTTTGCGGCCCAGCGTCCGGATTTGGGCATTGCGTGACCGGCCAGAGCGTTCGTAAAAGGTGCGGGCGGCCGCCTGGAAGAGGTCACGGAGCAGAGGTACTTCCGCGATGTCGTGAAGATGAGCGGTGGGGAAATCGTAAGGCAGGTTTAAGGCCAGCCGAAGGATGCGACTCTGCAGTGTCTCCAGCTTCTTCAGGTTCGTGTCGGCGGCGTTCCCCCAGACGACGGCGGCGTATTGGAGTACAGGGCCTTATAGAGAGTGATGCCCAGCCGCGGTGGTAGTCGGGAGCCGGGGTTCAGCACTGGGTACCGGATGCGGAGCCGGTTCCGCACTTTGGCCTTCACTTCGCGAATGTGCGGAACCCACATGAGTCGGCGGTCGACGGTGACGCCGAGGTAATGCGCCGTGGGACGCCACGGGACAGTGCTGCCACCGAAGGTGAGCGGTTGCAGACCTGCAGGAACGAGTCGCCTGGTGACGATCAGGAACTGCGTCTTGGCCCCACTGAAATGTAGACGCCACTTGACGGCCCAGGCTGCCAGGGTGTCAACGGCGAGCTGCAGACGGCGGCGCATCACGGCGGCAGTGAGGCTCCTCGTATATAGAGCCGTGTCATCCGCGTACAGGGCGAGCCGCACACGGTCGATCTTCGGCGCATCAGAAGTGTACAGCGAGTACAGGAGTGGTCCCAAGACCGAGCCCTGTGGCACACCGGCGTTGATGCGGCGGATGGAGGACAAGCCATGCGCGGCCCGCACATGGAAGGTCCAATCGACAAGATAGGAGCGGATGAGACGGACGTGCGACGTAGGGACCCCAAGTTCAAAAAGTTTCAACAAGAGGCCGCGGTGCCACACACTGTCGAAAACACGCGACACGTCCAGGAACACCGCGCCGAAGAACTCGCGCTGCTCGAGGGCGACGAACGCATCTTCCACTAGCCATAGGAGTTGGTGAACTGCCGAGTGGACCCTGCGAAAGCCGAACTGCCCTTCCGGCAGGAGGTCTTCCTCGTCAACGTGGCGCTGCAGCCGCCTGATGTACACCCTTTCAAATACATTGGAGACGGCCGGCAGTAAGCTAATAGGTCAGTAGTTCGCGGGCTGACGCAGATCTTTCCCCATCTTCGGAATCGACACGATCTCTGCATGCTTCCAGGACTGAGGAAAACTGCTGGACCGGAGGATTACATTAAAGACGTCGGCGAGATGAGTGACAGCCACCGGCGGCAACTTCTGGAGTAGGGCGTTGCAAACCTCGTCTGGGCCCGCAGCTTTCCTGGGGTTAAGGGCACGCAGGATGGACGACACCCCCTCGCGCAGCGTTCTTATATATAAAGCCGCCGTGCGGACGGCTAAGGGAGCACCTGAATAAATCCGCTGTCCCGACTAGGCGCTGGGCTAGTAATGCACCACTTCAAGTCATCGAATAAATCATTGCTTCCTTTGCTGATGGCCGATGAAGCTCTCAATTTAAATGTGCAATCAGCACACAGGTAAGTAATCATAATAAAAGTTTGACGTGGCCAAGTCCAATATTATGGGCGAGAGAATTAATTTAATTACACTACACGCTGTAGACGAGCTCTGAACTTGCCCTTTGGAGATACGCTATCGCTATAGTTCTATAGTTATTCATTTGAAACTTCTTACATCTTTATGATTATAGCGTATCTCCCTTCTACTTAAATTTAAACATTCTAGATTTATTTATTCACCTGCTTAATCTATCTTGCTTCCTTAATTTTTTAAGACAAAAACCAGAAAATCATGAATTTCAACTAAAATTTTAATTTATGAGATCCAGAATATTGATTCTACTAAATTGTAATGCAAAAGGAATCTAAGTATAAATTTTTAAGTTTCTAGCTCTTTTCTGTTGCGCCAATGATTTTTACAGAAAAACGTCCAAATCTTGAAAATGGTTAAAGCTATTGAACTGAATTCAACACATAATGATATAGTATTACTCCTGACATGCTAGCAACGTTTCAGGTTATTTACTTGATTTTTAAAGTACTGCGCAACATTTATGACGTCAGAGCTAGTTACAGCGGACTGGCTGGCACACAATGGAAAGACTGATGTGAATTTATACGACGTGAGTAGGCTGCTTCCCTACATCACCCTCTACTTAATTTTTTTGAATGTAAATGAAAAAAAAATAATTACAAAAAGGGAAGCAAGAGTACAGCTTAACTCCCAATGAAAAATTAAAATTTAAATGTAAACATATAGAAATATTAAAAGAAAATTTATTACCAACTGCAATTATTTAAATTGCTGGCATATTCACTGTCTCTTAAGCAACATTATTACTCAAAATTTAAGCAAAATCAATGAAATACTTTGGCATACATACTGCCTTAGACAAACAAACACATAAAAATATGTAAAATTATGAAAATCTAAAATCCATTAAATACATTTTTACATACACAAATTCAAAGAAAATAACATAGTTATTCATGATACATAAACAAATGATTATATCTTATCAGTCTTCTCTAAACCTGAAAGCGAATTTCATAAATAATGACACTTTCATTTTTACAGAGGTGGTTGTAGCCGCTTTGCCTGGCGTTCTACACTTTCATTCACAAGGGTAGAGGAGGGGAAGTTGCTATGGTGTGCGTCCTTCACGTTCACTGTAAAATACATGGAGAAAGGGGAGGGGTCACTGTGAGTTGTGTCCAAGTCACTCCACGCTTTCACGCAGCTACCAGGCTGCCATTATCTGGTTTGTCCTGTAGAACAAACAAAAAGAGTGCCTCAGACTCTGTTCACTTAATATTTAAGGGTGGGTCACAATGAAATGGGGATATATACATTTTATCTTTCAATACGTTATTGGAACAAAGTTAACAGAACTTTTTCAATTTTACTCTCTTGGTTACTTAACTGACATAAAATCGATAAACAAATGGCTCAAAGCGCCGTTAGTCACGTACTAGAGAAAGTTTATGCTCAAGGCATACAATCATAAATCCTATTTAATTTCATCTTATTATTTCTGGGCCAGAACACTGAACCAATGCTCGGTATATTCCTGACAAATCTGTATTTTATTTACTTAGCTGACTCATCTTTGATTACCTTATTCTTAGAGATAGTATGAGTATATTTGATAAGTAGCTGTCTTTTCAGCTTATTTGTACATGTGAGTAACTTGTGGTAATAGTACAGTTCTGAGTGTTCAAAACACACTACGTTTAGTTGACTACTAAATCCACTTATTGGTCCTCTGCTGCTGTGTCAGTTCCACATCTGCAATTATGTACTTACTTTATCGAAGTGTATTTATGCTGAGCTATAAATAATGTTTCACGTCTGTCATTATGTTACTCAATTATGTTGCTAGTGTATGTACTTATTTAACACTCACTCTATTAACATTTAAAGCATAGGATAGCACGTTTATTTCGTATCTATAGTGTATTGCAGCTAATCAGTTTGCTCACGTGGCAGTCCATTTCCATTCGATCGGACGCTGAAACCACAGGTAGTCTCTCTCGACCTACCACTAAAGTGCATTAAGTAATTACGGACGAGCGTAATGCTAAATTCCTTAAACCTATAGGACACCATAAGCTGCTCTGTCTCATCTAACGTAAGGGTACCTATGGTCGCATTCACGCCTCCAACTCAGAACCTCAATACGTGTAGGTGTGTCCTGTCACACACTACACCAAATAACGGTCAGCTCCAACCTCATAAATACTTTAGGGACGTGTCCTTCACGTCTCAACCACAAACACTACTCAATTCTATTACACTGTCATTCCTTGCTACACAAGGTGAGTTCATTCTTACAACTTATCTGCATATTTTTCGTAACACTAAGCACTCTCTTTTACTATTTATTACAGCATACAATAGGTTTCACTGCCACTTCAGATCCTGCTCGTACATGAATTTGTACATCTTTTTAAAATACTGTTGGTGGACCATTTCCAATAAATCAACACTTTGTACTTACAATATTACCAGGGTTATATATATACTTGTTACTCAAATACATTTGTATCTTAATTACATCATACTTATCTGTTGTTTATGTCACTGTTAGGTTTGTCACATTAGGTATTTTTTTCACTAATTGGTGGATTGAATGGTTACAGAACTCATGGCTTGATAGCCATGACGGAAAATTTTCGTATTGGAAAGAAGGGATTGAAATTTTTGTAGATAGGAAAGATGAAGAGTGAGTGAGACCTGAAAAGGAAAGAAGATCTCACACAGCTGGGACTGCACAGGTGCCACACTGTGTAGAGGTTACAGAACAACCTCCTCACTATAGAATTCATTCACTACCTATGAACTTCTTTAGGTCGATCACGTTCCTGAGACCTAATATCTTTTTACTTTTAGGATACTCTAGCCTATATGCATTGGCATGTGGTTTTCCTATGATCCTGAAAGGTCATTGGCATACCAACATGAATTTCTTTGTTTCTGCATTTATTTTCTTTGATTTTTCCTTGGTTTTGACAAGGAATAGCTGACCTATTTCAAAACTAGTGGGTACAGCTTTTGCGTCATGACAGTTTTTCCTTTTCAATGCTCTTTTTCTTATATCTGCCCTAGCCTTTAACTTCTTTTCGTCTGTGGATATATACGTTAGAATAGGGAATTCTACCATATCTGCAATCACATTGTGCGGTTCTTGGCCAAACATCAATTCGCAAGGCGCAAAACCAGTTGCATCATGCCTTAAGCTGTTAATTACATTCTCAAAATACTTGATGTGCTCTGCCCAACTTGAGTGTTTCCGAGCACAATAAGTCCTGCAACGCCTATTCAATTCCCTCATAATACGTTCACTCATATTTCCTTGGGGGAAATACGCAGCTATTTTCAGATGTTTCACTCCGGCCGGATCCAGACATTCTTTAAATCTATCAGATGTAAACTGAGGCCCATTGTTGGACAGCAAATTCTTCGGAACGCCAACGTTCATGAAGAAATCTTTTTCTGACTTTTCTACCAACGCTTTTGCATTTGCTCTTTTAATTGGGTATACCTTAACATATTTACTAAATCCATCCACAACAACAAAAACATGGGTGCACCCACCTCTCGAAGCAGGAAGAGGGCCAAACAAATCACAAGCGAGTAATTCTAGCGTTTCACTTGGCTCTACTGAATGCATATCCCCTTGTATTCTGGTGTTAGCAGCACGGACTTTCTGGCACACTAAACAAGATGCTAGACGCTTGGCAACACGGCGGTACATGTTGTCAAACACAACTTTCTCTTTTAACTTTGCAAATGCACTTCTTTGCACCATAGTGCCCATACCTCAG
Source organism: Schistocerca gregaria (assembly GCF_023897955.1). NCBI lineage: Eukaryota > Metazoa > Arthropoda > Insecta > Orthoptera > Acrididae > Schistocerca > Schistocerca gregaria. Next base: position 930,440,549 of record NC_064922.1, read on the forward strand.
GTTTAACATAGTCGATTAGTAAGCCTACATGTTGTGAGGGAAAGCACAGCTTCCACTCAGAAACACCTACCTTTCTCCTCCTAAACAGAATACCTTTATGCAGACAGTAGTATTGCGAAACCTTATGATAGTTCGCATCTCCCAAATAGCTCTTTACTAATTTCAGCTGGTCATCTGCATTCTCCTCACATCTCAAGTTCTTAATCACTCTCTTTAATGCACTTTCTTTCTTTACTTCGTGCCACGAAAACATTCGTACTTCACTTAGGTCTGTAGCTGTAATTCCCGCGTCATCACAGAGCTCCGCACTTCTAGATAACCCATCAGCTACCAAATTATCTTTCCCTTCAATATATCTAACCTCAAGGTCAAACTGCTGGAGATGCAATGACCATCTTACCGAACGAGCATTCCTCAACTTACAGGTCTTTAAAAAGGTCAACGCCTTATGGTCACTGTAAACAATTATCTTGTGACCTAATAGAGAGTGCTCAAATTTCTGTACCCCAAAAACAATTGCCAACGCTTCCAGTTCTGAGATGCCATAATTTCTCTCTGCTGCCTGTAAAGATCGACTTGCGAAAGCTACAGTTATGTGCACTTCTTGTTCGTTCTCTATTTCTACTTGGAATACCTCCACAGCTATACCATAGCCACTAGCATCAACAATCATACATAATGGTTTTTAAAAATCAAGATGCTGTAAAATAGAACTATTAATTAAAGATTGTTTAAGCACCTCGAACGCCTGTTGGCATTCTGCTGTCCAAACCCAAGAGGTATTCTTCTTCAGCAGGAGATGAAGACAGGGCGCATCAAAAGCCTGATCACTAACAAAACGCCTATAGAAGCCGAAAAGACCGAAAATCGATCTCAACTGCTTCTTGTTTCTGGGAGCCTCAAATTTTTCAATGACTGCTAACTTGCCTGGGTCAGGCAGAATACCTTTTCCACTTATAATATATCCCAAGAAACCTATTTCCCCTTTAACGCACTCTGTCTTTTCAATCTTTAGTTTCATGCCACCTCTCTCAATAGCCACTAACGCTTCCTCTAATAAAACTATGTGTTCTTCCCAGGTAGGAGTTGCTATTAACAGGTCATCTACGTAGACTGTGATTTTATTACTTAAGGTTGGTCCTAAAACATGGCACATCACACGTACGAAGGCACAAACAATGATATTAAGTCCGAAAGGTACCACACGATATTGGTAACAAACTCCTTCGTACAAGAAAGCTGTGTACTTCCTTGAACTTTTCGCCAGTGGCAAATTCCAATATCCACATGTGATGTCCATAGAGATTAAGAACTTTACTCCCCGGAACTTTTGCCATAACTCGTCCATGTTCTGCGGTCTATCACTTTCCCTAACCACTATTTCATTCAACCAACGAGCGTCCAAGACCAATCTGACACTCCTGTCTCTTTTCGGTACAACAACAAGAGGATTATTGTACTCGCTGACCGCTTTTTCAATCACACCCCAGTCTAGCATTCTCTGTATCTCCTTTCGAAACGCCTCCTTCCTAGCTACATGTATTTGGTATGGCTTCCTGAAAAAAAACTTGGCCATATTTCACGTTTAATTGACATTCATAACCTTTGACCACGCCAGGTCGATTTGAAAATACCTTATGATGCCTTCTTAAAACCTGTCTCAGTTCTTCCTTCTGATTAGGTGAAATTTTATCGATTTCCTGCAATTTAGCTTCTATTTTGTCCAAAATAATTGCTTCTTCTTCTTCTTCTGTGTTTAGCTTACTTTTATTAAGATTGACATCTTCGTCCCAATATCTCCTATTTTTCAGAACTCGTATAGGCAACTCTCAAGTCTCATCATCAGTTACTACATGTTTATCAATAAAAGGTACCGTAATTACTCCAGTTATCGGTAAGATCATTTTTAACTGGCTTCTTTCAAAGTCAACAACACTCTGATATTTCGACAAGAAATCTATGCCAATTAAAACCTCAATATTGAGATTATTTATAATTAAGCATGGATGATCAATTAAATTACCATTATTGTTAAAGGGCAGCAAAGCTTCTTGTTTTACCGTTTTTGACACCTTGCCAGTAGCACCAGTTATTCTTAGTCCTGATACCCTCATTACTGTAAGCTTGTCTTTACCAGGTAATGCATCAAAGAAGGACTGAGATATCGCACTCACCTCACTTCCACTGTCTAAGAGACAACGTACATTGATACCCAACATATTCACTATTATTATAGGGTGGCTTATCCTAGATTGTACAGGTGGTTCCTCAAACTTATCCAATAGTTCCTTTTGGAATTTTTTTCCAACTAAAGTGATCGACATCTGTCTTCATTACATTTAGGTCAAAGTGTGTAGGGGTTTCCTGAATTACATTTTCAGCTGCCTTTTCCAGTCGGTCTATTAATTTTAAATCGAAACACCGCACGACTTCATTATATTTAGTTTGCTGAACATGACCCAAATTACTGTAGTCTGAGCGATTCTGCGTCTCCAGACCGGGCATAACACTAGTTACAGCTAAATCACTTTCAGCATTATTGTCGGGTTCCTTCTCAAGTGACAACTGGTCACAGCTACTGGGTTCATCGACCCACAACAGACTATCCTCTACATTCTCACTTACCTCCTGTCCTAAATCTATTAGTACAGTATCAACATCCTGCACAGGCACTTTAGATAAGAGCACATCATCGTCATCGTAAATATAAGCATGAATTTCTTCTGCTTATTCACCTGACAATTCAGTATTTTGTAGCTCTTCCCTACCACTTAGAAAGCGTCTCTAACACGGTAGCTATCAAATACTGTGAGTGATCTAATATTTCTGCTGTATCCTTAGATGCTACCGACCCCTCATCCACATGTTCAGTCTGAGTATTGTGATCTGTCTTACCAATCACTGTAATTACTGGCTTAGGAAAAGTAACCGCCTGGTGAGCGCCAGCGTCCTCATAGACGGGAACTAGTTTTCCTGCCTCAGCCTACTACTGTTTCCTTTATTCCCATTATAGTTAACTGGCATAGCATTGCTTTCCGCACTGTTGTTTACCTGCATAATTTTGTTCGGAACAAAATTACTATCATTTAGATGCCATTGTTGGTTCTGGTAATTATTTCTCCAATTCCTACCTCTCTTAGGATGGCGAACACCTACTGTTCTGATGTTTACAATGCCATTCTGCTTGTTCTTAAAATTACTACTAGTGTTGAAACGTCCCCTTAGAAAAATTATACACGACTGTGCATAAACTGACAAACAATTTTTTTTTTTTTTAGCGCAACCGAATCTGACTTTCAGTAATCCCTAAAAAAGAATGGCCCTGACTAACATTAACCTATACGTTTCACAAATCACTTACCTCACCAGAAATCTTCGTTACTCGAACCATTGCAATACAGCGAGCGCCACTACTGCCAGCTAAATAAAGGTACTAACTACTGATAGGCATAGTTAGCAAATGAAAGATTTTAATAGAGAACAAACAATGTATTTACCTTAATAGTCGTAATATAAATAGCAGTTAATGACATCCATTCTTACACATGTACTGTTTCTGATGCTCTAAAAAATCCGCCATCTCACTTCCCCACATCCACCACTACTGGCGGCTCACCTCCAACTGCCCAACGCTACGCGCTGTTCACATCCATCTACCCAACGCTACAATGGCGAGTATTACAACAATGCTAACCAGCCACTGACTGCACACAGCACAGCCAGTGATCTTCATACAGAGCCCTACGTGGCGTTACCAATAAAAAAACCTAAACAGCCTACTTACAGTGTTATTACCATTTCTGTTATTACGTGCTTCTCCCTCATTGGCAGCAACACGTTCTACACGTTCCAAATATTCAATGAAACGATCCAGATTGTCTCTAGGGGCAGATATAATTCTAGTTTGCCAATACCATGGCAGTTTGGCTTAAAGACCCAGTATTATCATTTCAGGTTTTAGCTTTTCTGCCAAATGTGACAAAAGCGAGATCCATGACCTGGCAAACTCTTTAATAGATTCCTTGCCTACATTGAAGCGTTTCCCACTCCAGAATTCTTTCAACACTTCATTTTGCTTATTACTTAATGAAAGCTGTTTTAAATTCCGCTAATGTTTTACACTTCAACATAACATCAGCTGACCAACGCATGGCGTCACCTGCTAAATGGCTTCTACTAAATGAGATTTTCTCTCGTTCAGACCAAGTTGGTGGAATCACATCTTGAGAATCGATCCAGAAATCTACAGGGTGGATATTTTTATCTGGATCGAGCCGCAAGAACTGCCGACACCCGATAAAAGTGGCGTTTGCAGCTACAACTTGTTGCATACTACCATTACCAGAAGTTACTGAAGCTACTTTACTCTCAATGTTAGCAATGTTAGTACTAATATTTTCTACTCTCATTTTAACATTATCTACTCTTTGATAGCATCTACTTCTGCTTGACATATGTTTACTTTTATATTAACATCTTTAAACTTATCTGAGCACAGTTCAGATTCCGCCTCTATCTTTTCTGTTAACTTGTGCTCCAGCTTCGCATCTTCCATTTGGAAGTCTTTGCGAACCTCAGCAACTTCGGATTTTACTGTTTTATACATCTCAGATAACTGTTGAGCAACCTTTTTCTTAATATCCTCTTGGTTGTAATCAATTTTATAATTTAAACTATCCAGATTCTCTTTCAACTTATTGCAACCAGCCTTGAAGAAAGTTTCTAATTCAGCTTTATTGGATTCTAATTTATTGTCCATTGCCTCAAACCGTTTATTAAAATTAGTTTGGCTGGTCACAATCTCATACTTTAATTCAGCATTACTGCTTTTGACCTGTTCACTTATTTCAGAATTTAATTCAGCTGTCATTCTAGCATTACTGGCTGACATTTTTGCATTACTGGGCGCTATTGCTTGTAATATAACACTTAAAAACATAGCTCCAGTATCTTTGGGTTGTTCACTAGCTGGTTTTTATTAGACTCAAGTGAGGAAAAACTAGCTCCAACACCAGAATCATCAAAACTAAATGAAACTTCTGATTGATCAGTCATATCTAACTTCTCCTGTTTAAACTCTACCACCTCTGATGACTGTTTCATCAGAGAAACTATCATCCAATAAATTAACAATTTCTGATTTCTGCTTTACTACAGGGGTCTCCATTATTGAATAATTGCCCCTTTTCACACTACTGTCAGGTGACAATACCTCATATTTCAACTTAACATTATTATTTTCATACATATTTACACTTGTACCGTTGTCTGGATTTACACTTCCCTCAACAGACATAGGTTCTAATTTAAGTTTAACCTCGGTTTCTTCTGGCGGTTCCATCACCGACAGTATTTTAGTGCACGTTAGCGAAAGTTTTAACAGCTTTTCACTTAACTTAGTTCCTTCTTCACGGCGTATGGCGTTGCCGGCGCGGCGCGTTGAACTGCAGACGGCACTTCGACGGCAACTGTGTGTTTGCGTGGCCCGCAACTACAGGCGCCGCTCCGGTTGCTGCGGTGAGGCGAAACTGGCTTCTCGCGATGCCGGCAGCGCCGCTAGACTCAGTGCCAGCACCGTCAATCCAGATGCGTTGTTTATCCAATTGCGTCATCCACATGCACACGTAACACTATCACTGGTCTATTACTCAGTTGCGTGTCGCACTTCACTCCCGTCTCCGAATATTTAAAAATCACTTTCACTTTTACTCTGTTTGTTTCCCGGCCGATGCACCGTAGGTGGGGCGGCTGGTGGAAATGATTGTTGAATGAAATGTAATGTGGAAATGTCTTTCCCAAAGATGCACCATATGTGGGGTGGCGTGTGGAAATGTTTGTTATTAAAATGTTCCTATGATTTATTTAATGCTGTTGTTTGCCGTTCTCAACACTGGCTCTCTAACTACAATATTGGCAACCAGAAAGTGATTAGCAAAACGTGAAGCCTGTAATTAGAATTCCTAGTGCCCACTTCAACTGAGAAATACACTTATAGCTACAGGAATTAGGAGATTGTCTGGGATTCATAATCAAAAAAGATTCTTTCAAAAATGTTCAGTATATTCTGAAAGTCACAGACCTAAAAGAATCCACACAATCCAACTACCAGAGCAGTTCAGAGTCTAATGCGCTGATGCAACTATAACTGTACAAATTAAATGTTTAAGTGAATGCTCGCCATAATTTGATGATAATGTTCATCAAACGCCACGCTAAATATGGTAGAATGTCTGTCCCGCGGCGGCACGTGAAAATACGACATACGCAAACTGAATATAGACAATTAAAGTCATCCCAGAATTAACACTTCACTCGAAAATGATTTCATGGTTACGCGTATCCCGAGTAACTTATTACGGCATCCGAGGCTGTTCATAGCAATGATATCGACGCGACGCGACTCCCGGCACAGATGTTGCACTGATCAGCGTCAGGAGAGAACTGGGGCCTTTGTTTCTCCCGCAGCGTTCTTATATATAAAGCCGCCGTGCGGACGGCTAAGGGAACGCCTGAATAAATCCGCTGTCCCGACTAGCCGCTGGGCTAGTAATGCACCACTTCAAGTCATCGAATAAATCATTGCTTCCTTTGCTGATGACCGATGAAGCTCTCAATTTAAATGTGCAATCAGCACATAGGTAAGTAATCACAATAAAAGTTTGACGTGGCTAAGTCCAATATTTTGGGCGAGAGAATTAATTTAATTAAACTACACGCAGTAGACGAGCTCTGAACTTGCCATTTGGAGATACGCTATCGCTATAGTTTTATAGTTATTCAGTTGAAACTTCTTACATCTTTATGATTATAGCGTATCTCCCTTCTACTTAAATTTAAACATTCTAGCTTTATTTATTCACCTACTCAATCTATCTTGCTTCCTTAATTTTTTTAGACAAAAACGAGAAAATCATGAATTTCAACTAAATTTTAATTTATGAGATCCAGAATACTGTTTCTACTAAATAGTTATGCAAAAGGAATCTAAGTATAGATTTTTAAGTTTCTAGCTCTTTTCTGTTGCGCCAATGATTTTTACAGAAAAATGTCCAAATCTCGAAAATGGTTAAAGCTATTGAACTGATATTCAACACATAATGATATCGTATTACTCCTGACATGTTAGCAACGTTTCAGGTTATTTACTTGATTTTTAAAGTACTGCGCAACATTTATGACGTCAGAGCTAGTTACAGCGGACTGGCTGGCACACAATGGAAAGACTGATGTGAATTTATGCGCCGTGAGTAGGCTGCTTCCCTGCACTATGAGTAAACTTCTTCATTGGTGCTAACATGATTGTGTGTCTATATACGAACCAAGTTACATCTAAAAGGATTCCTCATAGTTGAACTAAAATCTACATAATCTTTTTCCGTTCTTCCTAATCACCAAAAGCTTAACTCAAACTAATGTCGGCTAAGCAGCAAAAAATACGCCTGGATGAAGCCGGGGACACGTCTACAAACCACACTTGGTCTGTCTAGTATAATCGAATTGAACGACCCGTGTTCTATTCGAGATGGCTTTCACCTATATAGTGTGACCTACAGGCACATTAAACCACGTAGCCCTTTCAGCTCATGTCCGCAGTCACGGTTATTGATTTCCCAACTATCGCAACACTTATGATCCTCCAGAAAAAATTATTTATCGATGCCACTTACCACAAAAGAGGCGTTTAACTAATACATGCAGCACCACCGCGCTTGCTGACTCGTACTCATAGCACTTATTTGTTTGCGAAACAGACACGAGAGCTCCCGCCCAGAACCCTCTGTTATGAATCGCTAGGGGCCACTTGGCTGCACAATTTTCGGATCGCCCATCATGTCAGCCATTCGCTAGGACAACGACAACCGTTTTGCGTGTTGGCTCGGTGGTTGTTTTCTCGAAGGTAACTGTCGCCTCCAATGGTTTCAGTACTTTAGCACTAGAAGTAACAACTAAAATATCAATTTAAATTTAAGACAAATGCGGGGTGTTCGAAAAGTCTCTCTGCAGTGCCGTATGACTGTTAGCTGCGCGTGCAGTATGATTGTTCGCCTGTCTGGGTTACTTCCCTTCAAATGAACTCTCCCAACATTCCACTGTTTCGTTTATCTCAGCCAGCGTCAGTAGTGTGTCATTACGACTTGACGTGAACGTTTAAGTTAAGATCCTTCGTTCGTTTGTTTCGTTTTTGTCACTGTTAAAATGCTAACCATAGAAGAACGTGTGTTTTCAGCAGAATAAGTGTTCAAAGCTGACGGTAAAAACACAGTTTCAGTTCGTCGGACATTAAATTCAGTTTTCCCGGAGACAACACACCCACATCGCGATACTGTGCGAGATTTGATTAACAAACTTGTGTTTGGAAACAAGATTAGACGAACTAAATTGAGAATTCAACAACAGAGGGGACACTTTCAATATTTAATGTAAACATTTGTAGGTAAAAATGAATATTCAGTAAATTAATAACTTGTGTTTCACTGGGTTTCATTTCGGCATATTCACTGCGGCATACGGCAAGCGCGACTAACAATCATGTGGCAGAGCGGAGAGACTTTTTGAACACCCCGTATAAGTTAGCTACGGTATCATTAATATCAGATTCCTCTGTAGATACATTATTAATGTAGCACACTAACCTATCGGCCATCATTTATTAATATCTAAATAATAGTTCTGACGATACCCATACAAAAATAAGGATCTGAGGTGCAGGGTATCTCTGAAGTTATCGTTATCATTAGCTTAGCACCAGTACCCTTTACCTGACATGATCAGGGTGATGGAAACTTGTTGTACTAGCAACTGTTGATAGTTTTCTTCCAGTCATCTAATTCTTGATATTCAGTGATATATAAGCACCGTTTCATTCCGATGTGTCTGATTAGTATGTTCAAATTGTTAGCACATCCAATCTTATTGCTACCTTCCATCACTGAATAGAGGATAACCGGGATGTAGAAAAGAGTTGACATTTATAAATACCTTAAATTGCTGGGGGTAAAATGAAACTGCAAATCAGATGAAAATTCATTTCCAAGGTCTACACCATCTTAGCAAAGAAAGTGGGCGTCGGAAAAAAGTTGTTATTGCAGGGTGCGACACTTTTAGATGACTACATTCAATTTACGTATTATGTTAGAAGAAAATGTACTCTTTTTGTTAAACTGTGTTTTCTTGAAAATATTTTTTGTTGACTCCTAACGTTGGTCGAGTTGACAGAACACAATTTATTTCTAGCATCGTGTCTCCTTACCTGGTATGCTGTGTAACAGACAGCAAAACTTTGCTGTTCAGCAAAACGAAAAAGCGAGGAATGTCACGAATTCTGTTCTAGGCTGTACATCCTTATAAAAGAGGGAGAGGAAGATATACTTACGACTACACTCACAATAGAAGCTTCCATGACTCTTCAGCACACAAGACGGAAGTCAATGAAGCTGAAAATATCAATGATTTCCTTGCAAAAGGAACTGAAGTTTTTTGTGTATTTTCGAAACTTTGCTTACACCTTCCTTTTGAAATGTCAAAACTAATAAAAGTTAATGAATTTTGCAATAAGAGTGAGCTTACTTTTAATTGGTGTTCAAGTTCTTACTTTATGTTCCCCTATGCAAAGAAATACAATTATTGAAACTAAAGTACTGTTTATAAATTTATTTTTGCAAGGGATATCTGTGGGAAACGGCCTTGCCGTAGTCGATACACCGGTTCACCTGAGATCACCGAAGTTAAGCGCTGTCGGCCGTGGTCGGCACTTTGATGGATGACCATCCACGCGGCCATGCACTGTTGCCATTTTTCGGGGTGCACTCAGCCTCATGATGCCAATTGAGGAGCTACTCGACCGATTAGTAGCGGCTTCGGTCAAGAATACCGTCATAACGACAATTCGAGCGAACGCCGCCAGACATGAATCTTATGGAAGATAATCGAGAACTCAGTTCGTCCACAGAATCCTGCACCGGCAACTCTTTCACAATTATGGACAGCTATAGACGCAGCATGGCTCAATATTTGTGCGGAGGATTTCCAGCAACTTGTTGAAACCATGCCACATCGAGATGCTGCACTACACCGGGCAAAAGGAACTCCGCCACGGTGTTAGGAGGACTACTATGACTTGTTTCACCTCAGCGTGTATCGCCAAACAGCTAAAACGGTCACTCGTCCCAGCTGTGGGTTGCCCAACTAGAAGTTTTCTGGAGCCACAATTATTTGATTTCTAGTATTTCACATAGTTAATGGCCGAATTTAAACTAGGTAAAACGTTTTAGCACATAAAGGCACGTGTTAAAGTTAGAAAGTGAGCACGTATATGTCTTCAGGTGGCAATACTGATGAGGCGCAAAATACCCAGTCTATGCTCACCACGTGTTTGATAACTAGACGACTTAACATCTTCTGGTAAAATTTAAAAGTAATCTGAAAGCTTCTCTAAACTTTTTTCGCTTACAGGCGCACAAAATAATGTAAAAACAAACAGTTTATCTTGCTAAGTGTAAACCTGCAATGTCAAGTATGAAGTTTTGTACATGGAAGGAGGTTAGATTCCTTAGAGGATGCTGAGTGGCAGTGTACTAAACGATGAATAAATAAACGGCACTTGTTTGCATCTTCACTGTGCGCAGCGTTATTTCTCTTCCTATTTATTTCTGGTATAACTGTCGGCGACCAGCAACGCTGTTGATGTCTTCTTCTACACTACTGGGCATAAAAATTGCTACACCAAAAAGGAATGCAATCGATAAACGGGTATTCATCGGACTAATATATTATACTAGAACTAACATGTCATTACATGTTCACCCAATTTGGGTGCATAGATCCTGAGAAATCAGTACCCAGAACAAAAAAATTGACCAAATGGTTCTGAGCACTATGGGAATTAGCATCTGTGGTCATCAGTCCCCTAGAACTTAGAACTACTTCAAACTAACTAACCTAAGGACATCACACACATCAACGCCAAGGCAGTATTCGAACCTGTGACCGTAGCGGTCAAGCAGTTCCAGACTGAAGCGCCTGGGCCGGCCGCAGTGGCCCTGCGGTTCTAGGCGCTACAGTCTGGAACCGAACGACCGCTAATGTCGCCGGTTCGAATCCTGCCTCGGGCATTGATGTGTGTAATGTCCTTAAGTTAGTTAGGTTTAATTATTTCTAAGTTCTAGGCGACTGATGACCACAGATGTTAAGTCGCAGAGTGCTCAGAGCCATTTGAACCATTTTTGAAGCGCCTGGAACCGCACGCCCACACCGGCCGGCTACCCAGAACAACCACCTCTGGCCGTAATAACGGCCTGGATGCGCCTGGGCATTGAGTCAAACAGAGCTTGGATGGCGTGTACAGGTGTACAGGTACAGCTTGAACACGATACCACAGTTCGTCAAGAGTAGTGACTGGCGTATTGTGACGAGCCAGTTGCTCGGCTACCATTAACCAGACGTTTCCAGTTGGTGAGACATCTGGAAAAAGTGCTGGCCAGGGCAGTAGTTGAACATTTACTGTATCCGTAAAGGCCCGAACAGGACCTGCAACATGCGGTCGTGCATTATCCTCCTGAAATGTAGGGTTTCGCAGGGATCGAATGAAGGGTAGAGCCACGGGTCGTAACAGATCTGAAATGTAACGTCCACTGTTCAGAGTACCGAAAATGCGAAGAAGAGGTGACCTAGACGCGTAACCATAGGCAACCGATAACATCACGCCGGGTGATGCGCCACTATGGCGATGACGAATAGACGCTTCCAATGTGCGTTCACCGCGATGTCGCCAGACACGGATGCGACCATCACGATGCTGTAAACAGAATCTGGATTCATCCGAAAAAATGACGTTTTGCCATTCGTGCACCCAGGTTCGTCGTTGAGTACACAATAGCAGGCGCTCCTGTCTGTGATGCAGCGTCAAGGGCGACCGCAGCCACGGTCTTCGAGCTGGTAGTCGATGCGGCTGCAAAACGTCGTCGAACTGTTTGGCAGATGGTTGTTGTCTTGCAAACGTCCACATCTGCTGACTCAGGGATCGAGACGTGGCTGCACGATCCGTTACAACCATGCGGATAAGATGCCTGTCATCTCGACTGCTAGTGATACGAGGCCGTTGGGATCCAGCATGGCGTCCCGTATTATCCTCCTGAACCCACCGACTCCATATTCTGCTAACAGTCATTGGATCTCGACCAAAGCGAGCAGCAATGTCGCGATATGATAAACCGCAATCGTGATAGGCTACAATCCGACCTTTATCAAAGTCGAAAACGTGATGGTACGCATTTATCCTCCTTACACGAGGCATCACAACAACGTTTCACCAGGCAACGCCGATCAACTGCTGTTTGTGTATGAGAAATCGGTTGGAAACTTTCCACATGTCAGCACGTTGTAAGCGTCGACATCGGCGCTAACCTTGTGTGAATGGTCTGAAAAGCTAATCATTTGCATATCACAACATCTTCTTCCTGTCGATTAAATTTCGCGTCTGTAGCATGTCATCTTCGTGGTGGAGCAATTCTAATGGCCAGTAGTGTAGTACCATGTCGGAAACGGCACACAAGAACTTGACTTCCGTCACGACAACGCTCCTTAGAATAGCTACTAAAGGTTTATGGCTGGAAAGACGACCTTGCATTACTTTCTTTTTGATGATAAAAAACTAAATCAGATAAAATACTTCGGTAAATGATATACGTGGATCATTCTTATGATAAAAAAGTAGTCAGATAAAATACTTTGATAAATGATAGACGAATATCATTCAGTCACAGTTTACTACTGATGGGAATATTTTGCTAGGGCTTTCGCTTGTGCGATCCGTGACACAGTCACGAAAAAAATTAAAATTTTGTAGAATAGAGGATATAGCATGTCCATCTTTCTTATTGTATCTGAAGTACAGAAAGAAAAGTGAATCTGATCTATGTAAATTAAGTAACAGCAGGCACTAAGAAGTTTAGACAGTTAATCATTACCTCGTTATATTTTTGGTCCTCGGTTGTTTCTCAGATATATAAAATATCTTCCATTCACAGCTTCGGACTCTGCAAATCTCGTCCTACTTGCAGATTTGAAAATAAAGTAGTACGAATTTCTTTACTGAAATGGCAGCTAATGATTTATTCGAAAATAACAGATGGTCTGAGGCAAATCAGTTATCATTTAATTTTAGCAAGACACAGTACATAGCGTTCACTGCTTCAAGTAGAACTCCGAAAACAACAAAAGTAGCTTTCTCTAATCATCGAATGGAAGAAGTAAATAGTGTTACATTTTGGGACAATACTTACGTAGATTTCAATTTTTGTTGAAAAAACCACTGTCTAGAACTAATGAAGCACCTTACATTAGCTACTTTTGCTATGCGCTTCAGGTGTTGTAAATATGAAGAATCTAGTTTATTCTGCATATTAACATTTACTGATGAGTAATGGAATCACATTTGCAGAAATCAACTTACATGGTTAGTGTTTTAAAAACAGAAACGCGATGTGTGGATTACACCTGGTGTTCAAATAAAACAGGGGAATTTAGTCTCCCACATACGTCCGTATTTCGACAGCCGCACACCCTGTCATGTTCAAGACAGAAATGAAACGAAGGAGGGCCCTACAAGGGAGTTTAAACAAGAGGAAGTATTGCCTTGGTTCATCTCTTGTTTTACCATGGAGAGATTAGGTTTACAAGCAGAATTTAGCAAAAAACCCCATATCTGTTTATGATTCTAATTTTATCTCAGCTAATTCTATAATAACACCATCCAGTAGCTGGAATTACATTCTAAAATCTCTGTGTTGTACTCCATAGCATGACCGGTGCTAAGGCAGTCTTGTACAAATAATAGCCCAGAAGTTGTAAGCGCATGCGGCACAGCGTGATACCTTAAATGAATAAATATAACTATAAATTAATTAGCCATTTTAAAAGACATCCTCATTTGTAAGTCCAGAGAATGCTCACCAAATAAAGTGTAATAACCAACATTCTCTTGCAGCACGTTTGGGTGAACAGTGACGCCGCAATCCGCATCTCGTGGTCCAGTGACTAGCTTTGCTGCCTCTGAATCACGGGGCCCTGGGTTCGATTCCCTGCCGGGTTGGGGATTTCCTCTGCCGGGGACTGGGTGTTTGTGTTGTCCTTATCATCTCATTCATCTCATCATCATCATCATTCGTGGCAGTGGTTCGATTGGATTGCATGAAAATTTAGACGGTGTGAAAATTCGGACTTTGTAAAGGCACTGATGACCGAGCAGTTCAGCGCCCCACAAACCGAACATCATCGTCATCAGTGACGCCTAACTGCAATAGCAGTAGCATCAGCAATTCCAGACATACCTACAGAAGTGTGGAACCATCCTGAATGTCGTCTGACTATATCTAGTGCGTCTGGAGCAGCCAAATTCAACGTTTGCGAAACTTCAATGATAATTTTGGCCTTAAACGTAACTGTATAAAGTACTCCGAGGTTTAGGTGTACACATGTAAAAGATACACTCTTAAAATTCAGGTGGCTTTTTAGTAAATAAAAAAAATGAAATCGGACGAATATATTGTATCACTCTAGATTCTATGAATAAAATACTACATTTAGAAGGATTTCAAGAAAGAAACAATAACATGGTCGAAGAAAGAAAAAGACTGTGAGGTGAGAACATGGAACACTGTAATCTCTCAGACTTTGCAGTTATTGCAGTGTCAGTGTCTATACGGTTCACTGCAAAGGCCCTTCAAACGTGTACACATGTCTGAAGGAACAGATACTGCTGGCAGTCAACAGCCGTACGTAATAGCGTTTTCACAGTTTGCGGATACATTTCAAAATTTAATACGACTGTAAATCGTCAGCAGAGACCGTTCCTTCGTGCATGCTTTTGTGAACGTCATTTGCATCGCACTATGTAGACGCTGTCAAATACAGACACTGCACTAACTGCATATCATGCCAAAGTAGGCAAACTGACGAGAAATACACTGCCTCTCTCCCTCTGCGGGAATAACACAAACGGTGTGCGAACATTACAAAACACTAGGACACAAGGAAGTGTGGAGCGGTGTGCAACGCGTACAAGGATGGCGCAAGTGGTTAAGCCGACCACATACACGATAAGTGGGAAATCCGGGTTCGAGTATCCATCCGCCACAAATTCTCATGTGTCTCTAGTAACCCATGCAGCTAATGTAATATCGTATTCGTAATTCGAAATCCGGTATCGAGTCCCAGACCAGCAAAACCTTTCATATTTTTAATACTGTATGCGCAATTTCCGAAGACATTTCACAATTCTCAAGTTTTCTCGACGTGACAGATTAATTGTGTGCCAGATGTTCAAGCTCAGTCTCAGTTGTTGTTTCCTTTCTATTCGCGAAATTTCAGCGACCGACCCTGTTCTCTCCTTCAGGTGCTGCGAGCTGTGATGTTATGTGTCCTTGCTCCCTGGACTCCAACCATGCTCTGAAATTTTCTCGGTCTGGAGCCGGTAATTCTAGCTGATTGTGAGTTCGACTCCCGAGGCCCACTGCACCCTTAGATGCTCTTTTGTTTTTCTAAATCCACAGCGATATTCCGTAAAACGCCAGTTCTCGCAACGATCCTCGAAAACAGAGGGTGCAACGGATTCCGCGCGAATGTTCCATGCACTACGTAGGGTACTCTACCACAAGAGTCGAGCAGAGATGCAAGGAACACCAGCAACATACCACACTAAAACAACGACGCAAATTAGCTGTCAGCGAGCACTGCCAAAAATGTAGTCACGAAACGATATTGTATATGATGAGAGCAGAATCTAGGTGCAAGCAGCACGTTTCTTGGACAACTCAATTAAGCAAACTGTCTGAATAAAACTATCGCAAGACCTAACAAACAAGGACAAAAGTTTCAGTTGAAGCAATGCTAGGAATCCGGTGTCAAGATTTTGCGGGCCATCACATCCAACTGCGCTGGGAAACATTTCATGGAATGGCAGAGTGGGTTCCAAAAAACAAAAGAACATCAAAGGGCGTAGTGGTACTCGAGAGTCAATTTCAGCTACAAACAGCAAAGCAAGATCGACAGTAGTTCAGTCAGGTTGTGAGTCCAGACAGCAGATGCGCATAACATCATTACTGTCAGCAGCTGAAGAAGACGACTCGGTCAGTCGTCGAAGCAGGGAAACACTGGGAAGCACACCATTAACATGAAGGAGTGCTGGATAAATGGGGATTAAGAAGCCTATTGAAATAAATCTGTCAAAAGACCTAGCAAATAAGGACCGAGGTTTCAAATTAAACAACACTTAGGATCCAGCATTCAACTTATTAAGAGATCTTGCTGCCCATCACATCCACCAGAGCTAGTAAACCTTTCATAGAATAGCAGTAAGGTCCCCGTTGTCTAGAGCTAGCCAGTACGGTAGCTCAGCGTGTTCGGTCAGAGGGTTACGCGCCCTCTGTAATAAAAAAACTGAGTCAATCGATCAACAACGAACAAAATGAATGTCTTACGGCGTCCGCCCCAAGCAGATGCAACGAACAAAAAGCGAACAAATTGAGATTTAAAAAAAAAAGGGGGGTAGTGTCTTTGATTCATAATCAAAACGTCTTCGGTCCCGGGTTCGATCACCACCACTGCCCAAATTTTGATAAATAATCAGCATTGGTGGCCGAAGACTTCCGGCATAAGAAGTCAGCCTCATTCTGGCAACGGCCTTGTCAAAGAGGGCGGAGGAGCGGATAGAGGTTCAGGGCACTCTCTTGTCCTAGGGGTGGGAAATTGCCCCTAAAGGCGGAAGAATCAGCAATGATCAACGACATGAGGATGCAGAAGGCAATGGAAACCACTGCATTAAAGACACGTAACGTGTATCCACAGGACATGTCGCCTGTAGTTGAAGAAGTGTCATGATGATCTCTCCATTGGCAAAAGATTCCGGAATAGTCCCCCATTCGGATCTCCGGGAGGGGACTGCCAAGGGGGAGGTTACCATGAGAAAAGGATTGAATAATCAACGAAAGGATAACGTTCTACGAGTCGGGACGTGGAATGTCAGAAGCTTGAACGTGGTAGGGAAACTAGAAAATCTGAAAAGGGAAATGCGAAGGCTCAATCTAGATATAGTAGGGGTCAGTGAAGTGAAGTGGAAGAAAGACAAGGATTTCTGGTCAGATAAGTATCGGGTAATATCAACAGCAGCAGAAAATGGTAGAACAGGTGTAGGATTCGTTATGAGTAGGAAGGTAGGGCAGAGGGTGTGTTACTGTCAACAGTTCAGTGACCGGGTTGTTCTAATCAGAATCGACAGCAGACCAACACCGACAACGATAGTTCAGGTATACATGCCGACGTCGCAAGCTGAAGATGAACAGATAGAGAAAGTGTATGAGGATATTGAAAGGGTAATGCAGTATGTAAAGGGGGACGAAAATCTAATAGTCATGGGCGACTGGAATGCAGTAGTAGGGGAAGGAGTAGATGAAAACGTTACAGGAGAATATGGGCTTGGGACAAGGAATGAAAGAGGAGAAACACTAATTGAGTTCTGTAACAAGTTTCAGCTGTTAATAGCGAATACCCTGTTCAAGAATCACAAGAGGAGGAGGTATACTTGGGAAAGGCCGGGAGATACGGGAAGATTTCAATTAGATTACATCATCGTCAGACAGAGATTCCGAAATCAGATACTGGATTGTAAGGCGTTCCCAGGAACAGATGTAGACTCAGATCACAATATAGTAGTGATGAAGAGTAGGCTGAAGTTCAAGACTTTAGTCAGGAAGAATCAATACGCAAAGAAGTGGGATACGGAAATTCTAAGGAATGACGAGATACGTTTGAAGTTCTCTAACTCTATAGATACAGCAATAAGGAATAGCGCAGTAGGCAACACAGTTGAAGAGGAATGGACGTCTCTAAAAAGGGCCATCACAGAAGTTTGGAAGGAAAACATAGGTACAAAGAAGGTAGCTGCGAAGAAACCATGGGTAACAGAAGAAATAATTCAGTTGATTGATGAAAGGAGGAAGTACACACATGTTCCGGGAAAATCAGGAATACGGAAATACAAGTCGCTGAGGAATGAAATAAATAGGAAGTGCAGGGAAGCTAAGACGAAATGGCTGCAGGAAAAATGTGAGGACATCGAAAAAGATATGATTGTCGGAAGGACAGACTCAGCATACAGGAAAGTCAAAACAACCTTTGGCGACATTAAAAGCTACGGTGGTAACATTAAGAGTGCAACGGGAATTCCACTGTTAAATGCAGACGAGAGAGCAGATAGGTGGAAAGAATACATTGAAAGCCTCTATGAGGGTGAAGATTTGTCTGATGTGATAGAAGAAGAAACAGGAGTCGATTTAGAAGAGATAGGGGATCCAGTATTAGAATCGGAATTTAAAAGAGCTTTGGAGGACTTACGGTCAAATAAGGCAGAAGGGATAGATAACATTCCATCAGAATTTCTAAAATCATTAGGGGAAGTGGCAACAAAAGACTATTCACGTTGGTGTGTAGAATATATGAGTCTGGCGACATACCATCTGACTTTCGGAAAAGCATTATCCACACAATTCCGAAGACGGCAAGAGCTGACAAGTGCGAGAATTATCGCACAATCAGCTTAACAGCTCATGCATCGAAGCTGCTTACGAGAATAATATACAGAAGAATGGAAAAAAAATTGAGAATCCGCTAGGTGACGATCAGTTTGGCTTTAGGAAACGTAAAGGCACGAGAGAGGCAATTCTGACGTTACGGCTAATAATGGAAGCAAGGCTCAAGAAAAATCAAGACACGTTCATAGGATTTGTCGACTTGGAAAAAGCGTTCGACAATATAAAATGTTGCAAGATGTTCGAGATACTGAAAAATGTAGGGGTAAGCTATAGGGAGAGACGGGTCACATACAATATGTACAACAACCAAGAGGGAATAATAAGATTGGACGACCAAGAACGAAGCGCTCGTATTAAGAAGGGTGTAAGACAAGGCTGTAGCCTTTCGCCCCTACTCTCCAATCTGTACATCGAGGAAGCAATGATGGAAATAAAAGAAAGGTTCAGGAGTGGAATTAAAATACAAGGTGAAAGGATATCAATGATACGATTCGCTGATGACATTGCTATCCTGAGTGAAAGTGAAGAAGAATTAAATGATCTGCTGAACGGAATGAACAGTCTAATGAGTACACAGTATGGTTTGAGAGTAAATCGGAGAAAGACGAAGGTAATGAGAAGTAGTAGAAATGAGAACAGCGAGAAACTTAACATCAGGATTGATGGTCACGAAGTCAATGAAGTTAAAGAATTCTGCTACTTAGGCAGTAAAATAACCAATGATGGACGGAACAAGGAGGACATCAAAAGCAGACTCGCTATGGCAAAAAAGGCATTTCTGGCCAAGAGAAGTCTACTAATATCAAATACCGGCCTTAATTTGAGGAAGAAATTTCTGAGGATGTACGTCTGGAGTACAGCATTGTATGGTAGTGAAACATGGACTGCAGGAAAACCGGAACGGAAGAGAATCGAAGCATTTGAGATGTGGTGCTATAGACGAATGTTGAAAATTAGGTGGACTGATAAGGTAAGGAATGAGGAGGTTCTACGCAGAATCGGAGAGGAAAGGAACATGTGGAAAACACTGATAAGGAGAAGGGACAGAATGATAGGACATCTGCTATTACATGAGGGAATGACTTCCATGGTACTAGAGGGAACTGTAGAGGGCAAAAACTGTAGAGGAAAACAGAGATTGGAATACGTCAAGCAAATAATTGAGGACGTAGGTTGCAAGTGCTACTCTGAGATGAAGAGGTTAGCACAGGAAAGGAATTCGTGGCGGGCCGCATCAAACCAGTCAGTAGACTGATGACCAAATAAAAAAAGAATAGCAGTGATAGCTCACAAAAGAGGATTGAAATTGCGTAACTCGAGTCGGGAGTCAAACACAGCTATAAATTGCGACGCGAGACCAGCAACAGTCGAGTGATTGTTTGTAAGATGTAGTTGGGAGCGAGGTGACGCGTGATGCTGTAGATCAGAGTTATGTCATGGCTCGCTTTCAGAGGGAGTTTCCAAAGAGGTGCAGCAAGTCTCACATCAATTTCTTCATTCGATTCCTGAGATCGCGTAGGCCTCAATTGCTTAGTCGTTCAAGCGTACTGAAAAAGATTCGGTCGTTTTCGAGGCATTTATATTCATAAACGGAACGGAATCAGAATGGAATAAGTAGGCACTCAAATGACAAAGCACTCCCAATATTTTTTTTTTTCTAACCAATAAGTCAAATATAAATAAAACCAATAAAAAGAAACAAAGCAGTTTCATTTCGTTTTTAATACAGAAAGAGAGATCGTTAAATCCATATATCCTAACCAATTAAATTCGATGCTATTTTATCTTTATAAATATAAGATTGATGCGCTTAATTCTGTTAGTGACGTAAACTTCCGGAAATACATCTGTCACCGAAATAAAAATAATAACAGTGAAATCTGTTGGTTATTTGGTGTGTACTTCGTCGTGGTGATCTTGTCACGGAGGTAAACATCCTAGTGACTAAGATGAACAGACTCTTAATATTTAAATGAAGATGGTATTTTTCCCGTGGTCCGATTCTGATGAACATTTACTTTTTCGTGTCTGGAAACCAATCATAGCCTTTCAGCCCTGTATTGAGCCACGTCCAGGGTTCTTTCTTGTCCAGCTACAAATCATCGTGGTTACATCTGCAGAGACAGTTTAGACATGTCAGGAGGTGTTGCATGTCTTTGACAGTACCAAAATTGCACTTATCGTCATCCACGTTACCTTTACTCCACCCGACCATGTTTATTTTCACTGTGGCCACCCTTGTTCTAATGAGGTTAAGGGACATCACCAACTGCAGTTTGTTGTGGAACCATCAGGCACTACCTGTGCTGGCAGATAGTCAGGTGGTGGTTCCTCAGTGAAGTACCTTTTATGGAATCCCAGTCATCCAGGCTTCGCACTCAGTACCAAAGGGAGGATGTCAATGGTCGAATCTCTTTGTGAATCCATGAGATGTTCTTCGGAAGCTGGGACTCCCAAGACCAGGAGCTCTGTAAATCTTTGGTAGAGGCATGAGTTTGATAAGCCCTGTTGTGATTCGACATGTTTCATTAATGCTTATGTCGAGCGTCTTCGCATAGATTCATCTGGTCTATATTGGCAGGCGAATTGAGCTGTAGGAATGCATAGTGCTTGGGCACTGGTTCTCAGGATAGTACGTTCAGCCGGCCGCGGTGGTCTAGCGGTTCTAGGCCCTCAGTCCGGAACCGCGCGACTGCTACAGTCGCAGGTTCGAATCCTGTCTCGGGCATGGATGTGTGTGATGTCCTTAGGTTAGTTAGGTTTAAGTAGTTCTAAGTTCTAGGGGACTGATGACCAATGATGTTAAGTCCCATAGTGCTCACAGCCATTTGAACCATTTTTGATAGTACGTTCAGCTGCCCATTTGAGACAAAGAAGGAGCCTCCAAAAGAACATTAAGTGGGATCCTGATGAAATAAAGCCTATAGGCTGCCCCAAGCTACGCTCGAGTTACCTGTCAAAACTCCACGAAAATTCGTCTAGTAATTTTGAAGGTTAGCGTGTCCAAACAGACAAACAGGCATAATCTTATTATATTCTGTTACTCTCCCGACATTCCCTGCAGTCATGTTTTGTCAAATATTTATAATGTAGAGACACAACGGTTTTACAGCTATACCTTTAGTCTAGATGAAATGGTAACAACAACGCGGTTGAATGTCCGGAAGCATGCGATTAAGTTGAAGGAGTGGTGGTTAAAGAAAAAACTGAGAAGAGGAGTCGAAGCTGTTACCGTGTCCCGAATAGAGTGACATGAAAACAAATATCCGTTAACTTCTAGAGGGACTCGTGCATTTAAGGTTCCGTACCGAAGTTATTACGTATACACATAGTTCATTCACCGATACCTACATATAAAATAGGTGACATACAAGGGTGAGTCAAATGAAAACCTTAATTTTTTAATAACAAATCGAAATTTCCTCGCCGTTGTCCTGTAAGTTGGTAAGCGTGCTACAAACAGCGTGCAGAATGGCCTGCAGGTGACAGCATAGTGCAGATGCACACATACCGTAGCAGTATCAGTATAACGATGGCCGCCCCAAATGTGACTTGCACCAGAGAAGAACAGCTTTCTGTTATTCGGGTTTTGCGTAGTGAAGGTGTGAAACCTATTGAAATTCATAGACAAATGAAGGTTCAGTACGGTGATACATGTTTGTCACAGCAGCAAGTCTACGAATTGAGTAGGAAGTTCGCAAATGGAGTGACTGCAGTGGAAGATGCTCCTCGTCCATGTCAGGCACAACGAGTTGTGACTCCACAGAACATTGCAGCAGTTGAAGCCATAGTGAAGGAAAACCGCCGAGTGACACTGAATAACATTGCAGCATGTTTACAGATTAGTCATGGGTCAGCACTCCACGCTGTGCATGATGTGCTCCAGTTTCACAAAGTGGCTGCAAGATGGGTGCCACGTCAGTTGACTCCTGAAATGAGAGAACGACGTGTTGATGCTTGTGACGAACTTCTTCGGCGCTTAGAACGAGAAGGTGATTGCTTCCTTGCAAGAATCGTTACTGGGCACGAAACCTGGGTTCACTTCCACCATCGGGAAACGAAGAGAGCGAGCAAGGAATGGCGCCATTCCTCGTCACCAAAAGCAAAGACGTTTCGAACAGAACCATCAGCAGGGAAGGTTATGCTGACTCTTTGGGGCGAAAAAGGCGTCATTTTGGAGCATTACATACCTAGAGGGACCACTGTCACCAGTGAATCATACACAGATCTTCTAAAAAAATCATCTGCGGTCTACAATCAAATCAAAGCGACGTGGATTGCTGTCAGCAGGTGTCCTTTTGCAACATGACAATGCAAGGACCCACACTGTCCGTACAACAGTTGCAACAATCACAGACCTGCATTTTGAGTGTCTTCCTCATCCACCGTACTCACCAGACCTCACCCCAAGTGATTTCCATATGTTTGGATCACTCAAAGGTGCAATGGGAGGAAAGAATTTCCGTTCTGATGAAGAGGTACGCTACGCGGTGCATGAGTAGTTGCGCGGACTGCCAAAAGAATTTTTTTCTAAAGGAATTTATGCACTTTGTAAGCGCTGGTGGACTTGCATTGTGCTTGGGGGAATTTATGTTGAACGGTGATACAGCTTCTACACAATAAATAATATGTAAAAAATATTTAAGGTTTTCATTTGACTCACCCTCGTAAAGGGGACGTGTCTTTCTGTCTGCATTGACGTAGAGAGTTAAATTTTTTACACCGCAAAGGGATCTTGGACTTTAGTACCTAATAGAAATTTTAACTTGATACTTTCACACGTTCCTGAGAAAAAGGGGACTTAAGACAAAGTAGATAGAAAGACGGACAACAACAGACAAAATAATTTTTTCATGTGATATAATTTACAAATTAATAATTTCCGGATTTTTCCTTTACTTATACTGCGAAACCTTGCTTCTTGGCATATTTCATGATACCAGACTAACGGGAAGTACCCTTTAAGTTATCGTGAGTGAGTTTGCGAGTATCATAATATTTGACATAAATGGCCGTATGTTGTGACTGCATAAACTGTAAACCTTAAATTTATTACAGAACCAATGGACCATAGAGCTTAGTATCCTGCCAGCCGGGGTGACCGAGCGGTTCTAGGCGCTACAATCTGGAACCGCGCTACCGCGCAGTTTGGAATCCTGCCTAGGACATGGATGTGTGTGATATCCTTAGGTTAGTTAGGTTTAAGTGGTTCTAAGTTCTAGGGGACTGATGACATCAGACGTTAAGTCGCTTAGTGCTCAGAGCCATTTGAACCATTTGAATCTCAGTTTACGATCCAGTGTGGTCTCAGTAATCTGTGACTGCAGTCGTGTGTGCGAGTTGCGTTTGCGTAAGTGTGTGTGTGTTTGTGTGTGTGTGTGTTTGTGTTTGTGTGTGTGTATGTGTGTGTGTATGTGTGTGTGTGTGTGTGTGCGCGCGCGTGTGTTGTTGACAAAGGCCTTAATGGCCGAAAGCTATAATTTTATGAGAATCTTTTTGTTGTGCCTATCTGCGATTCAGCATCTTCTCTATATGGTGAGTAGCAGCTTCCCATCGCTAATATCGATATAAATTTTAACTTAATGTGACTGTCCGTTCCGGAAAAAATAGGGTCTTAACTAAAACTTCCTGGCAGATTAAAACTGTGTGACGGACAGAGACTCGAACTCTGGACCTTTGCCTTTCGCAGGCAAGTTCTCTACCATCTGCGCTACCCAAGCACGAGTCACGCCCCATCCTCACAGCTTTACTTCTGCCAGTATCTCGTCTCCTACCTTGAAAACTTGACAGAAGCTCTCCTGCGAGCACTTGCCCGCGAAAGGCAAAGGTCCCGAGTTCGAGTCTCGGTCCTGCACACAGTTTGAATCTGCCAGGAAGCTTCATTCCAGCGCACACTCCGCTGCAGAGTGAAAATATCATTCTGGAAACACCCCCCAGGCTGTGGCTAAGCCATGTCTCCGCAATATCCTTTCTTTCAGGAGTGCTAGTTCTGCAGGTTCGAAGGGAGCTTCTGTAAAATTTGGACGGTAGGAGACGAGGCACTGGCAGAAGTAAAGCTTGAGGACGGGGCGTGAGTCGTGCTTGGGTAGCTCAGTTGGTTTCCACCTAACCCGATTGCACAAAAGATCCCCAGGTTGACTGGCGTCATGTATGACGCGGTGTTCGCCTCTTACCTTGACACGAATGTTCAATCTGTCTGGTACCTAACTGTCAATGGTAAGCAAATCAACCAATCTCGCCTTTAATCGTATCCACCTCGCCCAATCACCTCTATGTTCCACGTATGGAGTGCCAGACAATGACGAACATCGGTTTGTTTGCGGAACTGCGGCGGAGGTTTGGCAATTGATTCGTCGCATTGTGGCTTTTCTAACGCGGGACATTCAGGATCGGATTACTCTCTTTTCATTATTATTTCCGGAACGTGACTATTTTCCTCTGACAAAGACCAATGCTGTGAACTGGATTCGCGGACATGCCATTCACTACCTATTTGGACAAACTGTAGACTCAGTGCTCGATTTTTGGACATACCTCAGTGACCTTCATTATGTCGTTGTCCGTCACCCAAAATACAGACAATTTTTCTCAAACTTCCTTGGGTGTGCTTTCCACTACCCGCCTCGCAGCTAGAATGTGTTAAGCCAAGAGAGAAGAAGGTTTCCTGTTTGAACTAATGAACATTTCTGAACAACTGAACGGAACACATCAATTTCGAGAAGACGTGACTCAACATATTACCAGCGGGGCGCAGAAGGCCTCTGATCAATTACACAAAAATAAACAAAAAAAAAAAAAAAAAAAAAAAATTACAAATAAAACTAAAATTCAGAAAAAGGAAGATTTTGTTTTGTTTGTAAGGGTAGCGCTAACCTTGATTTCCCATATTTCTCCTGGTATATAGGCAGCTCTTTGGGGTAGGTTTAGTAAGGAGCCAACGCCTGAACTGGACCAGATTTTTTTGTTATAGGATGAAAAGTGGCGGTGGCACTTAGTTTCTTTTTCTTAGTTCCATTTTCCTAAGGAGTTTTAAAGTAATAGAGAAAAAATAATAAAATAAAGAAATAAAAAAAGGGTAAGGAGAACGCTCGAGATAAGCGGGAAATCCGGGTTCGAGTCCCGGTAAAAAGAAATAAAAAATAAAAAAAGTCGTAACAGTAAAAAAAAAAAGATGGTAGAGCACTTGCCCGCAAAAGGAAAAGGTCCGAGTTCTAGTCTCAGTCCGGCACACAGGTTTAATCTGCAAGGAAGTTTCATATCACCGCACACTCCGCTGCAGAGTGAAAATCTCATTCAGGGTCTTAAATGTTGGACGGACCGGCAGATGGACAAAAACCGATTCTACAAGGGTTCCGTTTTTACTTACTGAGGAACGGAAACCTAAAAGAACAACCGTAACATCAACGCCTGCTACATCTACATCTACATCTACATTCATACTCCCCAAGCCACCCAACGGTGTGCGGCGGAGGGCACTTTACGTGCCATTGTACCTCGCTTTCCTGTTCCAGTCACGTATGGTTCGTGGGAAGAACGACCGCCGGAAAGCCACCGTGCGCGACCAAATCTCTCTAATTTTACATTCGTGATCTCCTCGGGAGGTATAAGTAGGGGGAA
Source organism: Schistocerca gregaria (assembly GCF_023897955.1). Classification (NCBI taxonomy): domain Eukaryota; kingdom Metazoa; phylum Arthropoda; class Insecta; order Orthoptera; family Acrididae; genus Schistocerca; species Schistocerca gregaria. The sequence continues at coordinate 930,466,750 of NC_064922.1, forward strand.
GAAATATATTCGATACCTCACCCAGAAACGCACCCGCTCGAAACCTGTACAGCAAGCTACACCGCGATGCAGAGCGCCTCTCTTGCAGAGTCTGCCACTGGAGTTTGCTAAACATCTCCGTAACGCTATCACGATTACCAAATAACCCTGTGACGAAACGCGCCGCTCTTCTTTGGATCTTCTCTATCTCCTTCGTCAACCGGATCTGGTACGGATCCCACACTGATGAGCAATACTCAAGTATAGGTAGAACGATTGTTTTGTAAGCCACCTCCTTTGTTGATGGACACATTTTCTAAGGACTCTCCCAATGAATCTCAACGTGGCACCCACCTTACCACTAATTAATTTTATATTATCATTCCACTTCAAATCGTTCCGCACGCATACTCCGAGATATTTAACATAAGTAACTACTACCAGTGTTTGTTCCGCTATCATATAGTCATACAAGAAAGGATCCTTCTTTCTATGTATTCGCAATACATTACATTTGTCTATGTTACGGGCCAGTTGCCACTCCTTGCACCAAGTGCCTATCCGCTGCAGATATTCCCGTATTTCGCTACAATTTTCTAATGCTGCAACTTCCGTGTATACGACAGCATCATCCGCGAAAAGCCGCACGGAACTTCCGACACTATCTGATATGTCATTTATATATATTGTGAAAAGCAATGGTCCCATAACACTTCCCTGTGGCACACCAGAGGTTACTTTAACGTCTGTAGACGTCTCTCCACTGATAACAACATGCTATGTTGTGTTTGCTAAAAACTCTTCAGTCCAGCCACACAGCTGGTCTGATATTCCGTAGGCTCTTACTTTGTTTACCAGGCGACAGTGCGGAACTGTATCGAACGCCTTCCGGAAGTCAAGGAAAATAGCATCTGCGTGGGAGCCTGTATCTAATATTTTCTGGGTCTCATGAGCAAATAAAGCGAGTTGGGTCTCACACGATCGCTGTTTCCGGAATCCATGTTGATTCCACCAGAGTAGATTCTGGGTTTCTAGAAACGACATGATACGCGAGCTATGCGTGCGCGGCCCCTACCTTTGGGTGCACAGCGCGGAGGCGACGTCGGGGCGCGCTGACGACCCGGCACGTCGTCGCCCGGCAGCGACCGGTGCTCTCGGCGACTGGCGGCAACTCGCCCAGCCACTGCCGCTGTCTCCACGTCGCGCCTACTTTTTAATTAACTGCCTGGCTGCTCGTTCGCGCTCTCGGGAAGCCGCTCTCGGCCCTGCGTTTAAAGACGACAGCGGAACAATAAAGGGGACGACGCGGCGACTGCTCGAGCCGGCCTGCCTTCTCCACGTACTGGCCTCCACCGCCCGTGGCAGCAGCAAATGCACCAGCGAGAACTCGCAGTGCGGACGTAGTTTCAACGCGGGATAACTGCAAAACCTGTTAATACCAGCTACAAAGAATACGTAAGGCCACATAAGAGACAAATTGCCCACTCTATATACACCGATATGACAAAAGTCTTGGGATACCTCATAACATCGCGTAGGACCTCCTTTTGTCCGATGTAGTGCAGCGACTCAACGTAGCATGGACTCAAAAGACTGTTGGAAGTCCCCGGCAGAAACATTGACCCACGCTGCCCCTAAAGTCATCCATAGTTGGAAGTGCCCCGCAGAAACATTGACCCATGCTGCCCCTATAGTTGTCCATAGTTGGAAGTCCCCGGCAGAAACATTGACCCAGGCTGCCCCTATAATTGTCAATAGTTGGAAGTCCCCAGTAGAAACTTTGACCCATGCTGCCCCTATAGTCGTACATAGTTGGAAGTCCCCGGCAGAAACTTTGACTCATGCTGCCCCTGTAGTCGTCCATAGTTGGAAGTCCCGAGCAGAAACATTGATCCATGCTGCCCCTGTAGTCATCCATTGTTGGAAGTCCCTAGCAGAAACATTGATCATGCTGCCCCTATAGTCGTCCACAGTTGGAAGTACCTGTCAGAAACATTGACCCATGCTGCCCCTATAGTCGCCCATAGTTGGAAGTCCCTGGCAGAAACATTGACCCATGCTGCCCCTATAGTTGTCTATAGTTGGAAGTCCCTGGCAGAAACATTGACCCATGCTGCCCCTATAGTCGTACATAGTTGGAAGTGCCTGGCAGAAACATTGACCCTTGGTGCCCCTATAGTCGTCCATAGTTGGAAGTCCCTGGTAGAAACAGTGACCCATGCTGCCCCTATATTCATCCATAGTTTGAAGTCCCCAGCAGAAACACTGACCCATGCTACCCCTATATTCATCCATAGTTTGAAGTCCCCAGCAGAAACACTGACCCATGCTGCCCCTATAGTCGTCCATAGTTAGAGGCCCCAGGCAGAAACTTAGACCTATGCTGCCCCTATAGTCGTCCATAGTTTAAAATCCTCAACACAAACATGGACCCACGCTGCCCCTATAGTCGTCCATAGTTGGAAATCCCCAGCAGAAACATTGTGACCCATGCTGCCACTATAGTTGTCCATAGTTGGAAGTCCTCGGCAGAAACATTGACCCACGCTGCCCCTATAGTCAACCATAGTTGGAAGTCACCGGCAGAAACATTGACCCATGCTGCCCCTATAGTCGTCCATAGTTGGAAGTGCCCAGCAGAAACATTGACCCATGTAGCCCCTATAGTCGTCCATAATTGCTTAAGTGTCGGCGGTGCAGGGTTTCGTGCATGAACTGACCCCGTAATTATGTTCCATAAATCTTCGATAGGATTCACGCTAGAACTGCGGGTTGAAAGCAGAGCTCACCATCTGCAGCATCGCCGACAGGACTGACTGCGGACCTTTGGTACAGAGCCGAGTGGAGGGTCTGAATCAGAGGCTGAGACGGTTCTGCGACAGTGCTGGGTGCAGATTCCTCGACTTGCGCCATACGGTGGTGGGGTTTCGGGTTCCGCTGGATAGGTCAGGAGTCCAGTACACGCAGCAAGCGGCTACACGGGTAGCAGGGGTTGTGTGGCGTGGACGGGGCGGTTTTTTAGGTTAGATGGCCTCGGGCAAGTACAGAAACGGCAACAGCCTCAAAGGGTTCGGGGTCAAAGTCAGGACATGCGGGGGCCAAGCAGCAATCGGTATTGTAATTGTAAACTGTCGAAGCTGCATTGGTAAAGTACCGGAGCTTCAAGCGCTGATAGAAAGCACCGAAGCTGAAATCGCTATAGGTACAAAAAGCTGGCTGAAGCCAGAGATAAATTCTGCCGAAATTGTTACAAAGGCACAGACGGTGTTTAGAAAGAATAGATTGCATGCAACCGGTGGTGGCGTGTTTGTCGCTGTTAGTAGTAGATTATCCTGTAGTGAAGTAGAAGCGGATAGTTCCTGCGAAATATTATGGGTGGAGGTTACACTCAACAACCGAGCTAGGTTAATAGTTGGCTCCTTTTACCGACCTCCCGACTCAGCAGCATTAGTGGCAGAACAACTGAGAGAAAATTTGGAATACATTTCACATAAATTTTCTCAGCAGGTTATAGTCTTAGGTGGAGATTTCAATTTACCAAATATAGACTGGGACATTGAGATGTTTAGGACGGATGGTAGGGACAGAGCATTGAGTGACATTATACTGAGTGCACTATCCGAAAATTACCTCGAGCAATTAAACAGAGAATCGACTCTTGGAGATAACATCTTGGACCTAGTGATAACAAACAGACCCGAACTTTTCGACTCTGTAAGTGCAGAACAGGGAATCAGTGATCATAAGGCCGTTGCAGAATCCCTGAATATGGAAGTTAAGAGGAATATAAAAAAGGGAGAAAGGTTTATATGTTTAGCAAGAGTAATAGAAGGCAGATTTCAGACTACCTAACAGAACAAAACGACAATTTCTGTTCCGACACTGATAATGTTGAGTGTTTAAGGAAAAAGTTTAAGGCAATCGTAAAATGCGTTTTAGACAGGTACGTGCCAAGTAAAACTGTGAGGGACGGGAAAAACCACCGTGGTTCACAAACAAAGTTTGGAAACAACTGCAAAAGCAAAGAGAGCTCCACTCCAAATGTAAACGCAGCCAAAACCTCTCAGGCAAACAGAAGCTAAACGATGTCAAAGTTAGCGTAAGGAGGGCTATGCGTGAAGCGTTCAGTGAATTCGAAAGTAAAATTCTATGTACCGACTTGACAGAAAATCTTAGGAAGTTCTGGTCTTACGATAAATCAGTAAGTGGCTCTAAGCAGCATATCCAGACACTCCGGGACGATGATGGTATGGAAACAGAGGATGACACGCGTAAAGCTGAAATACTAAACACCTTTTTCCAAAGCTGTTTCACAGAGGCAGACCGCACTGCAGTTCCTTCTCTAAATCCTCGCACAATCGAAAAAATGGCTGACATCTAAATAAGTGGCCAAGTAATAGAAAAGCAACTGGAATCACTCGATAGAGGAAAGTCCACTCGACATGACGGGATACCGTTTCGATTCTACACAGAGTACGCGAAAAAAACCTGCCCCCCTTCTAACAGCCATGTACCGCAAGTCTCTAGACGAACGGAAGGTTCCAAATTATTGGAAAAGAGCACAGGTAGTCCCAGTCTTCAAGATGGGTGGTCGAGCAGATGCGCAAAACTACAGACCTATTACCTCTGACGTCGATCTGTTGTAGAATTGTAGAACATGTTTTTTGCTCGCGTATCATGTCGTTTTTGGAAACCCAGAATCTACTCTGGTGGAATCAACATGGATTCCGGAAACAGCGATCGTGTGAGACCCAACTCGCTTTATTTCCTAATGAGATCCAGAAAATATTAGATACATGCTTCCACGCAGATGCTATTTTCCTTGACTTCCGGAAGGCGTTCGATACAGTTCCGCACTGTCGCCTGATAAACAAAGTAGGAGCCTACGGAATATCAGACCAGCTGTGTGGCTGGATTGAAGAGTTTTTAGCAAACACAACACAGCATGTTGTTCTCAACGGAGAGACGTCTACAGACGTTAAAGTAACCTCTGGTGTGCCACAGAGAAGTGTTATGGGACCATTGCTTTTCACAATATATATAAATGGCCTAGTAGATAGTGTCGGAAGTTCCATGCGGCTTTTCGCGGATGTTACTGTAGTATACAGAGAAGTTGTAGCATTAGAAAATTGTAGCGAAATGCAGGAATATCTGCAGCGGATAGGCACTTGATGCAGGGAGTGGCAACTGACCCTTGACATAGACAAATGTAATGTATTGCGAATACATAGAAAGAAGGATCCTTTATTGTATGATTATATGATAGCGGAACAAACACTGGTGGCAGTTACTTCTGTAAAATACCTGGGAGTATGCATGCGGAACGATTTGAAGTGGAATGTTCATATAAAATCAATTGTTGGTAAGGTGGGTACCAGGTTGAGATTCATTGGGAGAGTCCTTAGAAACTATAGTCCATCAACAAAGGAGGTGGCTTACAAAACACTCGTTCGACATATACTTGAGTATTGCTCATCAGTATGGGATCCGTACTAGATCGGGTTGACGGAGGTGATAGAGAAGATCCAAAGAAGAGCGGCGCGTTTCGTCACAGGGTTATTTGGTAACCGTGACAGCGTTACGGAGATGTTTAGCAAACTCAAGTGGCAGACTCTGCAAGAGAGGCGCTCTGCATCGCGGTGTAGCTTGCTGTACAGGTTTCGAGAGGGTGCGTTTCTGGATGAGGTATCGAATATATTGCTTCCCCCTACTTATACTTCCCGAGGAGATCACGAATGTAAAATTAGAGAGATTCGAGCGCGCACGGAAGCTTTCAGACAGTCGTTCGTCCCGCGAACCATACGCGACTGGAACAGAAAAGGGAGGTAATGACAGTGGCACGTAAAGTGCCCTCCGCCACACACCGTTGGGTGGCTTGCGGCGTATGAATGTAGATGTAGAAGTAGAACTGTCCAAAACTGTCTCCAAGAGGTTCACTGCAACCAGGGGATCCAGTCAGTTCCATATAAACACAACACACACCGCATTATGGAGCCACCACCAGGTTTCACAGTGCGTTGTTGACAGCTTGAGCCCGTGGCTTCGTGGGGTCTGCGCCATGCTCGAACACTGTTGTTGTTTGTTGTGGTCTTCAGTCAAGAGACTGATTTGATGCAGCTCTCCATGCTACTAGGTCCTGTGCAAGCTTCTTCATTTCCCAGTACCTACTGCAACCTACATCCTATTGTAACTGTTTAGTGTATTCATCTCTTGGTCTCCCTCTACGATTTTTACCCTCCATTCGATTACACGTATTTTTCCCATTATATCAATTGTAATATAAATAGTGAAGAATGACAGTGTTGACAATAAAAAAATCTGACGGTCGGGACTTTTTTCTTCCTTTTCTTGTTGTCGTTGCGGACGTCACGTGACCACGTGACATCCGTTCAAATTCGTTGTTGATCGTTTCACTCAGGTTTTTTTTAATTTTTTATTTTTTTATTTTTTTATACAGAAGCCAGTAAGCTCTCTGACCGAACACGTTGAGCTACCGTGTCGGCTTATGCATTTTATTGTCCTCATGGACTGCTACGACTGTACGAAGTTTGCAGTAAATCTGCGTTCCAAACGTCGTGGCCTCCCCCTGTCAGGCTGCAGGCGGTGTCGTGCTGTTAGCAAAGGCACTCGCGTCGGTCCTCTGCTGCCATACTCCATTAACGCCAGATGTAGCCTCACTGTCCTAACGGATACGTTCGTCGTACGTCCCACAATGATTTATGCGGCTATTTCACGCAGTGTTGTTTGTCTCTTAGCACTGATTACACAAAAGCCGCTGCTCTCGGTTCTTAATTTATGGCCGCCAGTCTCTGCGCTGTCCACGTTGAGAGGCAACTCCTGAAAATTCGTATTCTCTGAACGCTCCTGACACTGTGGATTTCGGAACGTCGAATTCTCTGACGACTTCTGAAATGGAATGTCCCACGTGTTAGCTCCAACCACCATTCCGTGTTCTAAGTCGCTTAATTCCCAGCGTGCGGCCATAATCACGTCATTGCACTGCCCCTTTTGTATCTTGTGTATATGATACTACTGTCATCGCCATATGTGCTTATCGCTACGTCATGACTTTTGTCACCTCAGTCTATGCAGAACATCTAATAAAAGAGAATCACCACCACACTGGGATAAAAACAGACACATCACTCGTGGACTGTTGCAGCAAAAGCAAGGTAATTCCCGCACTACAGGAAAAATACTTCATAGTGAAAACATGCTCAAATACCAAAACAGCAATGCCAGAAGAGCAATAATCAAACTAATCCACAGTTTACAATGAAAAAACTATAACAAGTAAAGTATAAACATTTCACATACACACACATGTTCCCCACCACCAACTCTCCACACCTCCCTCCTTCCCCCTCCCCCCTCCATGCCCACTCTCAATACTCCTCTCCACTCTGCTCCCATCCTACTCCCTACGATTCCCATCATCCATGAAGCAGCCCTAAGGCACGTGAGCGAGACAATGTGTACTGTGCTACAGTACAGGTTATGTACAGTGAAATGAAACGTCATCTGGCTAGGGCCTCCCATCACGTGATGCAATTCTTTTGAGTTTACGCCACTTCGGCTACTTGCGTGTCGATGAGAATGAAACGACGATGAAGACAACACAGCACCCAGTGCCTGAGAGGAGAAAATCTCCGTCCCAGGCGGGAATAGAACGCGAGCCTCTTTGCAAAATATTTCGCCACGCTAACCACTCAGCTATCGAGGGAGACATGTGTAGTGAAATGCTTAAATGTGACCTATAAATTCAAGGAACCAGTACTATTCGCATCTCGTACATACAGAATAAAACATGAGTACATGAAAATGCCTCTTCCCCCCCCTCCCCCCATGAACCATGAACCATGGACCTTGCCGTTGGTGGAGAGGCTTGCGTGCCTCAACGATACAGATAGCCGTACCGTAGGTACAGCCACAACGGAGGGGTACCTGTTGAGAGGCCAGACAAACGTGTGGTTCCTGAAAGGGGCAGCAGCCTGTTCACTAGGTGCAGGGGCAACAGTCTGGATGATTCACTGGTCTGGCCCTGTACCATTAATCAAAACGGCCTTGCTGTGCTGGTACTGCGAACGGCAGAAAGCAAGGGGCAACTACAGCCATAATTTTTCCCGAGGGCATGCAACTTTACTGTATGGTTAAATGATGATGGCGTCTTCTTGGGTAAAATATTCTGGAGATAAAATAGTCCCCCATTCGGATCTCTGGGCGGGGACTACTCAAGAGGACGTCGTTGTCAGGAGAAAGAAAATTGGCATTCTACGGATCGGATCGTGGAATGTCAGATTCCTTAATCGGGGAGGTAGGTTGGAAAATTTAAAAAGGGAAATGTATAGGTTAAAGTTAGATATAGTGGGAATTAGTGAAGTTCAGTGGCAGGAGGAACAAGACTTCTGGTCAGGTGAATACAGGGTTATAAATACAAAATCAAATAGGGGTAATGCAGGAGTAGGTTTGTTAATGAATAAAAAAAATAGGAGTGTGGGGAAGCTACTACAAACGGCATAGTGAATGTATTATAGTGGCCAAGATAGACACGAAGCCCACGCCTACTACAGTAGTACAAGTTTATATTCCAACTAGCTCTGCAGATGACGAAGAAATTGAAGAAATGTATGATGAAATAAAAGAAATTATTCAGGTAGTGAAGGAAGACGAAAATTTAATAGTCATGGTTGACTGGAATTCGAGTATAGGAAAAGGGAGAGAAGGAAACGTAGTAGGCGAATATGGATTGGGGCTAAGAAATGAAAGAGGAAGCCGTCTGTTGGAATTTTGCACAGAGCGTAACTTAATCATAGCTAACATTTGGTTCTAGAATCACGAAAGAAGGCTGTATACATGGAAGAACCCTGGAGATACGAAAAGGTATCAGATAGATTATATAATAAGAGAGATATTTAGGAACCAGGTTTTAAATTGTAAGACATTTCCAGGGGCAGATGTGGACTCTGACCACAATCTATTAGTTATGAACAGTAGATTAAAACAGAAAAAATTGCAAAAAGGTGGGAATTTAAGAATATGGGACCTGGATAAACTGAAAGAACCAGAGGTCGTACAGAGTTTCAGGGAGAGCTTAACGGAACAATTGAAAGGAATGGGAGAAAGAAATACAGTAGAAGAAGAATGGGTAGCTTTGAGGGATGAAGTAGTGAAGGCAGCAGAGGATCAAGTAGGTAGAAAGTCGAAGGCTAGTAGGAATCCTTGGGTAACAGAAGAAATATTGAATTTAATTGATGAAAGGAGAAAATATAAAAATGCAGTAAATGAAGCAGGCAAAAAGGAATACAAACGTCTGAAAAATGAGATCGATAAGAAGTGAAAAATGGCTAAGCAGGCATGGCTAGAGGACAAATGTAAGGATGTAGAGGCTTATCGCACTAGGGGTAAGATAGATACAACCTACAGGAGAATTAAAGAGACCTTTGGAGAAAAGAGAACCACTTGTATGAATATCAAGAGCTCAGATGGTAACGCAGTTCTAAGCAAAGAGGGGAAAGCAGAAAGGTGGAAGGAGTATATAGAGGGTCTATACAAGGGCGATGTACATGAGAGCAATATTATGGAAATGGAAGAGGATGTAGATGAAGATGAAATGGAAGATACGATACTGCGTGAAGAGTTTGACAGAGCACTGAAAGACCTGGGTCGAAACAAGTCTCCGGGTGTAGACAACATTCCATTAGAACTGCTGACAGCCTTGGGAGAGCCAGTCCTGACAAAACTCTACCATCTGGTGAGCAAGATGTATGAAACAGGCGAAATATCCTCAGACTTCAAGAAGAATATAATAATCCCAACCCAAAGAAAGCAGGTGTTGACAGATGTGAAAATTACCGAAATATCAGTTTAATAAATCACAGCTGTAAAATACTAACACGAATTATCTACAGACGAATGGAAAAACTAGTAGAAGCAGACCTCGGGGAAGATCTGTTTGGATTCCGCAAAAATGTTGGAACACGTGACGCAATACTAACCCTACGACTACCTTAGAAGACAGATTAAGGAAAGGCAAACCTACGTTTCTAGCATTTGTAGACTTAGAGAAAGCTTTTGACAATGTTGACTGGAATACTCTCTTTCAAATTCTAAAGGTGGCAGGGGTAAAATACAGGGAGCGAAAGGCTATTTACAATTTGTATAGAAACCAGATGGCAGTTATAAAAGTCGAGGGGCATGAAAGGGAAGCAGTGGTTGGGAAGGTAGTGAGACAGGGTTGTAGCCTCTCCCCGATGTTATTCAATCTGTATATTGAGCAAGCAGTGAAGGAAACAAAAGAAAAATTTGGAGTAGGTATTAAAATCCAGGAAGAAGAAATAAAAACTTTGAGGTTCGCCGATGACATTGTAATTCTGTCAGAGACAGCAAAGGACTTGGAAGAGCAGTAGAACGGAATGGACAGTGTCTTGAAAGGAGGGTATAAGATGAACATCAACAAAAGCAAAACGAGGATAACGGAATGTAGTCGAATTAAATCGGGTGATGCTGAGGGAATTAGATTAGGAAATGAGACACTTAAAGTAGTAAAGGAGTTTTGCTATTTGGGAAGCAAAATAACTGATGATGGTCGAAGTAGAGAGGATATAAAATGTAGACTGGCAATGCCACGAAAGTGTTTCTGAAAAAGAGAAATTTGTTAACATCGAGTATAGATTTAAGTGTCAGGAAGTCATTTCTGAAAGTATTTGTATGGAGTGTAGCCATGTATGGAAGTGAAACATGGACGATAAATAGTTTGGACAAGAAGAGAATAGTGGCTTTCGAAATGTGGTGCTACAGAAGAATGTTGGAGATTAGGTGGGTGGATCACGTAACTAATGAGGAGGTACTGAATAGGATTGTGGAGAAGAGAAGTTTGTGGCACAACTTGAGTAGAAGAAGGGATTGGTTGGTAGGACATGTTCTGAGACATCGCGGGATCACCAATTTAGTACTGGAGGGCAGCGTGGAGGGTAAAAGTCGTAGAGGGAGACCAAGAGATGAATACACTAAACAGATTCAGAAGGATGTAGGTTGCAGTAGGTACTGGGAGATGAAGAAGCTTGCACAGGATAGAGTAGTATGGAGAGCTGCATCAAACCAATCTCAGGACTGAAGACCACAACAACAACAACAACAACAACAACGAGTGTCTCTACTAAGTCTCGTCAGGTCCATTTGTCCATTTTCTCTAGTGTTTCGACTGGTATTTGTAATTTAGATTTTGTAATGTATAGCTGCAGTGAGCTCAAACAAAAACACATCTCACACGCCTTTCATCCGACTTCCGGTGTCAATGGCAAGCGTAAGTTTGGGTCTCGTTACAAACAAAATAATTTTTAATGCGAAATTTTGCGTGCCCATTCGATAAAGCTGTTCCAAACTAGTCCAGGGTGATTTTAGTTGTATCGATTTGAATTATATCGATATGAATTAACAATATTCAGATTGTGATTTTTTTGAGGCACTGGATAAATGTTTTAATAGTCCGTAGACCCTGGGCTGGTTTTTCACTCCCGGTTTTCCCATTCCCGTGAACCCGGGGGTTAACATAAGTCGTTTTCCGGTGTGATTAGTCAGCATTTTTCAGGACTGAAACTTCTTTCACACAAATAAGGAAATTATACTTGCTCTCCCTTACCATTTGAGAAAACACGCATTTTAAAGGATGATATGCCAAACTAATTTTAGAAACTAACTGAATGAACATGCATACAATCGTGTGGAAGAACTGAACAGTACTGCGGTGTTGAAACGTCCCCTTGGAAAAATTTATACATGACTGTGCTTAAACTGACACAGAATTTTTTTTTTGCGCAACGCAATCTGACTTTCAGAACTCCCTACAAAAGGATGGCCCTGACTAACATTAACCTATACGTTTCACATATCACTTACCTCACAAATATCTTGGTTACTCGAACTAGTGCAATACAGCGAGCGCCACTACTGCCAGCTAAATAAAAGATTCAAACTACGGAAGGCACTAACTACTGATAGGCATAGTTAGCAAATGAAAGGTTTTAATAGAGAACAAACAATGTATTTACCTTAATAGTCATAATATATATATCAGTTCATGACACCAATTCTTACAAATTCCAAAACTCCGCCATCTCTCTCCCCACGTCCACCACTGCTGGCGGCTCACCTCCAACTGCGCAACGCTACGCGCTGTTAGCATCCAGCTGCCGCTGCCCAACACTACAATGGCAGACAACAATGCAAACCAGCCACAGACTGCACACGCCACAGCCAGTGATTTTTATACAGAGCGCTAGGTGGCGGCGGCGTTACCAATAAAAAAAACTAAACAGCCTACTTACATAGCCCCCATGCTCCCCACAAAAAAATTTACAAATTGTTTTGGGCAGTGGCCAATACAGATTTGAAAAATTTTTTCATAATTACAATGACAAAGAAATGAAATGCACACACTTATCAATACAATGTTGGTCAAAAGGTAAAATTTTCTCACTGTCCATAAAGACAGTCCTGATCTTTCGCCAAAGTAAAATTGCAGTGTTTTTCTCAAAGTCTGAGTAGTAAAAGAAAATGCACACGGAAGTAGTGGATTTCCATGCAGTCTTGAAGAAGTAGTGTTGTACTTCCAACGGAAAGACAGTGCTCACTCTTGACATGCAGACAGGTAATGAGCCACAACAGAGCAAACCCACAGCAGAGTCAGTTGAAGTTTTAAAGAATATTGGTAGGTAGGTCGTCACAGAGTAGACCCATTGTAGTCCTGGTAGAGATTACGGTATTGGTGGGCCACCAGAGGTGCAGACCCACTGCAGTCCTTGTAGAAATAATGGTATTGGTTGGTGGGTCATCAAAGGTGTAGACCCACTGTAGTCCTTGTAGAGATAGCCAGCAGCCATCTGTTGCGACTGTGCAGGCGCACAATCACCATTGAAGAGTCTTGCGGATAATATAGCAAGTCCATAACCACCACTTGTGCACTCACAAAAATTGTTTTGAAATGTCCTTACAACCAGCAATTCTGTTATCCAGTCCCTTACTGAATTATTAACACACGTGCAAACACTATCAGTCCCTACTTCTCACATATTGTCCATATACTATGACCAACAGAAATGTGAGCAGTGAAATGAAACTTAATTTGAAGAACTGGTGTCTATTACAATTTTATAACATGAGAATACAATAACAAAGGTACAAAATATATCATTGAAGAACATAATAGTACAGATAACATTTGCAGTAATACAGGCTTTACAAAAGAATCGAAATAACATATACATCAGTGTTACAGGAATTGTGACAGGAGCACATACATAAAAAATCAGAATAAATTTCGAAACATCAACTTCACACATGAGCATTAAAACAGAACAGAATAAATAATTTCTAAACATATTTACAAAGAAAACGACATATTATTAATGCAAATTATATTTGAGGATAACAGTATTCCTCATCATAGTGAATGTAGCTGAATATTAGAAAATTCTACAACATAATTCTTATCAGATGAACATATAACGACAGGAAGAACATAAATACACAAGGATACACAAACACATAGTGGGATAACACAAGGAAAGGGCAGGGTTTGTTTTACTGCAGTATTTTGCAAACAAAAACTTTCTTTACTTCTTGGAGATCTCCCTTCGTTCTTCATTATTTCCAAAAAGTCCTATCTATACCTGCTTTCTGTACTTTTCTCATATAACCTCTCAGTGCATTTCTTCAAATTCATCGCAACTCATTCTCTTATATAGGTTACCCCCTCTTAAGCTAACTTAAATCTACTTAGCTCAGATGCTTAACTAAGGGACGAGGCAATGCAGCAGCACAAAACAATTTACACAAACAGCAATGATAAAAAAATGGAAATTGGCAAAAAAAAAGGCAGCAATATTACAACTAATATAAGGCAATGCGCAGCAAACAAGAAAAATAAATCAGTAATAAAATTGGCTTAACCTAGTAATACAAAGTGACATTCAGTAGCACTATGAATGGCAAACAGCCGCAGCTAATGCTATAACTTATACCTAAACATGACAAACCCACAAGCAGAAAAAATAGTACACTAAAGACAACAATGCAGATAAGGACAATGTCTATTCACATCTTAATGTCTATGCAATTAAAGTGGTGCACCACAAAAACTAATGCTACAACAAATTACCAAGTACTTGAAAAGAAAATTATATATACAGTTACTGTTACTAGTCGCTTATTATTGCTCTTTCCATTCCAAGAGCTCCTTTTTCGAAGAATGTGGATCATAAAATAATTATTTAATAGATCTGTCGACTGAAAGTGTTCACATTATCAAATGCATTTAATTTTATAAAACCAATGCTGCAACACAGCTGGAAACCAGATATCAAATGAAATAAGCAACTATGAAAGGCAAAGCATAAAAATATCATTCAATAGTCATGTGACATTTCATTAGTTAGTACAAATTCTCTCAACTCTCGTAGAAAGACGCTTGTCATTATCAGGTGTGCAGAAGTAAATAAGTATCTTTTCCAAGTAATGAGCGTGTCGTTTTTGCGACGCTTTCTGCAAAGGAATGTCAATAGCGAGGATAATGGCCTCCCTTTTTTTTTTCTTGTGCCTCTGAAAGGCACACACTAATGGCTTGTTTCTTGGTGGCTGTCGCCCAGCTGGGTGCCCACAACGCATTACGCGCAGGTGGTCACTTAACTTTCTTACCGAAATATTTACGACACCAGTTTCCGCTACAGTGGCAGTCTCATATAAAAAATTTCACAGGTCAAGAATTTGCGTTTCAAATCTGTAGAAACAAAATCCTATAAATATAACAGTGTCCAAAAAATTTTCGCCAGCATAGTGATACATTCACACATATACAGACATTTCATAACTCTTAAAGTACGATTCTCGGTTTCCAACATCCTTTTTCACAAACCAGAGTCCCTAACCACTACTCTTTATTCCTTACCTTATTCGGCGACACTTCTTCAATATTTCATCATAACAGATACGTAGCATAATCAAATAACTCTTATACCATCAGCTTATTGATCATAAACATACCGCAACAGCATAATACACATTATCATCGTCATAATAACATCATAAAAACTCAGCTAAATCTCAAAATCATCTTAGCTTTCTGCAATAACTTCAAAACCTAAAAAATTTTCCCTGCTCATTTCAATAGTGTCATCTACCTCAAACGTACTTTAAAAATCATGATCCCATACCAAATACATCATTCAAAGCTCTCATAGTATCACAATAGTTCTGAAAAAATGTGAACAGTTCAAAAAGTACAGACAAAATACAATTTCGTAAGTATGAAGTTATCCAACTGTGTAATTACGTAAACATCTGTCACTGATGTAGTATAATAAATGTTTGTTTCTCTCAGATAAATGATCAGATAGCTGTGTAATTTATGTGTTAGAGAAATATGGTACCGATGTGTAAAGTTGTATAAGCAAGTACCACATTAACTAGGGCTCCTTGTGCTTGCCAAACACATGGTACACAAAGTAAGCGTGTACCCCCTGAAGATTAATGTAATTATATCCTCAGGTGTTAGAGATTACAGCAATGGAATGAAATGTATCACGGAAAACCTTTGTAATTCAACAATCTTGAAAAATAAATGGTTTAAGTACCAAATTAATCACTCAAATGTGTGCTCTGTACTGCTAAATGTGCGTTTTGCTGTAAGATAATTCTGTGGAACTGTCGTAGTTATCGTCCTCTGTAAGCAAAGTTCTGTTGAAGTCAATGTACTTACCTCATCATAAACGAAAGTGAAATGCTTTGCTTATAGATATCTTAGTTATTACGCTTATTGCCGTGATGAAGGAAGTATTGTGCTGTAACGTATTGTTGTGCTACGGAAAAGGCTGTCTCCTTGTAGCTATACCACAAAAGTTACTACTAAAACATGTTTTACTTTCCAGAAAAATTGACAAAAACTGTGCAGATATAAAACAGATAAACTGCAAAAGCAACATTGTAAATTGTCACTCATTAGTAGCGTCGTGATAAAATCGTGTAGCTGTCACATAAACTAACCACTGTGTCATCTGGTATCTCACAGAAAGTACTTTAAATCCAGAATGTATTTTCAAGTAAGCCAAAATGTTGCATTAAAATCTCATTAGCAAAACTGGTAAATGTTCTAAGTATGTGAGCCTTACAGTCGTTACGTAATCGTGCAACTAACAAGCAAGAATGTACACACGCAATAACACTGTGATGTCTGTTCACTATAACAATGCACTCGTAAATACTGTCTAAATATGTTCCGTAGGTTCTAGACTGGATAGTAAACTTCAAACATTGTTGCATGTTAACAGTTTCTCAGTGTGACAAAGCATACTAGAAATGTGAAGTGAAATGATTTATGGCAAAGGCAAAGTTAAAAAGCAGATTATCTTTCAATAAACGGTTTCACATGTGAAATCTAGTACAATCCTTTACTCTTCCTAGTGCTCAGAGTTAACTTGAACGCAATTATCATGCGGTATAAGTCGGTAAAGAATACTGGAATTTTTCTCAAGGTTGGCGTCTGTGTTATTTTTCTCTGAGCCAGCCGGCGCACGCGGCTGCCTGCGGTGTGAGTCATTGTCTGTCTCTTTGTTGGAGCGCGCCGTTATTGGGATTAGGAGACCTAACATCTACAAATTCACCTTGACGAGAAGGCCCTGCCCTGTTTGAATCCCGCCAGTTCTGATGCAATTCAGGTCTGTCGTTACGATCATATCGTCTGTCATCATGTCGGTAGATTCCATAGTTTCTTTCTTGTCGGTCACGTGGTGGAGAATTTCTCCCTGAATCGTAACTGCGCGCTGGACCGTTGCGCGTTAAGTTAGTCTGTCTCCCTTGATAATAATTATTTTGATTTCCATAATGTCTGTTTCTCTGATTGTCTCTGTGATAGTCATTACTACGGAAATGCGATCTTTCTCTGTAACTATTATTTCTCCGCCAGTGGTTGTCATATGGGTGTTGTTGTCTGTTTTGGTCACGATTTGCGTTGTAAAAATAGACTTGTCGTGTCCAGTTATTGTTTCTGTAGTCACGGAATTGTGACGGATGTGAACTGTAGTGATTGTTTTCCTGTTTTCGCATTCCGCGACTGTCTGTGTCAATTTCTAATTCTTGTAAGTGTTCCTGAAAAGCTTCAATGTCGTCTTTGCAACGCCCTGCCAAAATAATATTCCTTAAATGTTCAGGCAATTTCATTATGCAAATGCGGATGAGTTCCGAAGGGCTATATGGGTTTGAAACATATTGGTTCTTATGCAACATGTCTTCAAAATATTTGACGAGACTGGAAAATTCAGATTGTTGAAAGTGTTTCATCATCATGATGCTAGGTTTTACTCGGTCTTGTGTAGCTTGAGACCAATATGCTGAGAGGAAGGCATGATAAAATTCTCCTTCACTGTGACAATCGTGAATGGCCGATCGCATTCTTACAGCTGGTTCATTCTCCAAGTAGCCACACATAAATTCTAATCTGTGCTCTAATGACCAGTTGGGAGGAAAACAATGAGAGAATTGTTGTAGCCACGCTTGTGGATGAATGTCGTTGCCAGAATTCTTAAATGTTTTGAATTTACGTGAAGTAATGAACAGCTTATAGTCAAAATCATCGTGTCAGCGAGTAGCATATCGGTCATTGTTACGTCGTTTCGGCGGTTCCATCTCAAAATTCGGTGTACCTTGTCAATTTCTTTCATAATTTCCTAAGTGCCCTGTGTTATTATTTTGTGGCTGTTCCGTATTTCTATGTCCCTCTTCCCGTATTGGAGCGCGAGTGTCCTCTGAAATACGTAATTGTTGTATTACCTGTGTCAGCTGATCTTGTACTTCCCGGATTTCTCTTTGGTGTTGCGTACTAATTTGATTCAGACTTTGTTTGAATTTCCTAATTTGTTCGCACTCTTCTGTGTCATTAAAGACTACCGGTTTTGTGTCATTCAGATTATCATCTACCTTCGTAGATAAATTAGTGAACTGATACGAAAGTTCGGCTACTTTCTCCGATAGTGAACACATTTCCTCAGTGTGTTTTTCTGAACCAAGTTTCAGAGTGTCCATTTGTGTTGAAATCGAATCTACTGTGTCCTTTAAGTTTTCCTGAGTTCTTGCAAGTTGCGTAACCGAATCGGTGGATGCAACTGAGTCCATTTTAGCTTGCAAGGTGTCGTGATTTTCACGAACAACAGTTTGCAATTCTTTTATGGCTGCTTTGTGATTCTGTAATCTGTTTTCATGCCGCGAAAGAATAGGTTGAAAATGCTCACAAATTTGTGTTTTTACGTCATTACAGATTTTTTGACATTTCGATTCAATGTTAAGTAACTCAGTAGTTAAATCTTCACGTGTTTGTCAAGTGTGGTGTCTAACTTCCGAAGATTTTGTTCCATTGTGTCTAACTTTTGAAACTTTTGCTGTGTTTGTCTCTGATTTTGTTCCATTGTGTCTAACTTTTGAAGATTATGTTCCATTGTGTCCAACTGTTGCTGTGTTTGTCTCTGATTTTGTTCCATTGTGTCTAACTTTTGAAGCTTTTGCTGTGTTTGTCTCTGATTTTGTTTCATTTGTTGCATTAATTGCAATAATAATGTATTAGTGTCTGGAATCTGTTCCACTATGCTTTTCGGCAGTGCATTTGCAGCGGCAACATTCACATTTTGACAAGCAGAAAATGTGTCTTGACTTATTTGAGAAAACGGTGAGGACGCAAAACCAGAATCTACAGTATTTGCAAGAATGTGTCCTGTCATTTCGGAATCCTGAGGCGAGCTGTTGCCGACCGATCGATCGATAATGCTTCCCTGTTCACTAATTGTTTCACTGCCTACACCATTATTTGCAGCCCGCTCCATTTCCCTATGCACAATTACCAAATTTCTACTTTGAACGTTAGTGAATTCATTACATGGTGACGCTAACACACTGCTTTCGTCTTCACTGTCATTTCTCAGTTTACTTTGGAGCCTAGTATTACGTTTTTCACACTCCATTATTGTCACAATTGTTCACACGACAACACAGAAAACACAATTTGAAGAACAAAAATAAGAGAACACATTAACATAGCACTGAAAATAATATCTAGTTAATTGCAAGCGCAGCTGCGAAATACTTTGTGCAAAACTACATGCATGCCACAACTATTTTACTGTACAACAATGAAAGACTGCAACTACAAAGGAAATTCTCTCTATGATTACGCGCTAGCAATAAAAAAATGCTACACTAATTACACAAACTACAAGGAAAAATTCAGAAGATTCCAGTGAGGTATCCTTGGCTAAGGCTCGACATATGAAACGTCCCCTTAGAAAAATTTATACATGACTGTGCTTAAACTGACACAGAATTTTTTTTTTGCGCAACGCAATCTGACTTTCAGAACTCCCTACAAAAGGATGGCCCTGACTAACATTAACCTATACGTTTCACATATCACTTACCTCACAAAAATCTTGGTTACTCGAACTACTGCAATACAGCGAGCGCCACTACTGCCAGCTAAATAAAAGATTCAAACTATGGAAGGCACTAACTACTGATAGGCATAGTTAGCAAATGAAAGATTTTAATAGAGAACAAACAATGTATTTACCTTAATAGTCATAATATATATATATCAGTTCATGACACCAATTCTTACAAATATCAAAACTCCGCCATCTCTCTCCCCACGTCCACCACTGCTGGCGGCTCACCTCCAACTGCGCAACGCTACACGCTGTTAGCATCCAGCTGCCGCTGCCCAACACTACAATGGCAGACAACAATGCAAACCAGCCACAGACTGCACACGGCACAGCCAGTGATTTTCATACAGAGCGCTACGTGGCGGCGGCGTTACCAATAAAAAAACCTAACCAGCCTACTTACAGTGTGTCTGATTGAAAGACATCCTTTTGACCCAGCCATTCCAGGGGTCCATTGTACTGTTTCTCGTGGGTGGACAGAGGGTTTAAAAAAATGTAAAATAAATATTACTATAAATTTTATAAATAATCGACAAGTACGCCAAAGAAAAAGAGATAGATCTAAAATAGACATGTTATTCCATGGACTCTTGCGCTTCTGTGCATGAACTATCTTTCCTTTGTCTTTCGCTTATCTTATGTTCTTGGATTCGGACCTAAGAAGACGTCCTTGTGTAAAGTTCATCTTGCTGTACCAGCTGGAAATGTAAATTGTACTTAATACCCGAAAAATATAATGGTTATTTTGTCAAAAGAATTTGTGTAAGTGGTCAATCAATTGGTAGTCTGATACTCGGATTGTCTTGGTAGATATGGGCCTTAACAAAGAGTTTTCATTGTTAGGTGCAATCTTAGAAAAATCTTTAACATTTTTCTTTTTGCTACAAGACGTGCCGTCGGTTAGGACGAGACCGGAGGCAGCTACTAATAATTTAACAATTTTATTTACAGATTTTCTTTACATAACGAGATAACATCCCAGGCAGATAAGGTCTGGTCACAGGATTGCAGTTCCATTATATGATTTCATTTGTAGATGCTACTCTTGGTATCTTACATTGGGGAATCGAAACGAAACCACGATAACTTACATATAACAGTAGTGTACATCGAACATACTTGGCAAATGTTCTCTGGTGTAATAAGCACACGGCTTCTCACGAACCTGGAATAATATCCGTAGTGTTGGAAAGTAAGAAAAGGACAATTAATTATCGACGATTACGTAACTACCCTGAGAACTGAGCTAGTTTACTGAGTGCTTATACATGTCAGGCTAAATTAAACAACATATTACACTGTTAATAATATTCCTACATTAGTTATTTCTCTTTTATGCTGAGCCATTGTATTAATGTGTGTTTCTTTTTTATATAAGTCATGGCTCATATTTTATTTTATTACATTACACTAATAGTCACAAAATTATAAAAAAAATATTTTATTACATTACAGTTCTCCAGGCTCTCCGTTCTTCTGCTATCCTCTTCAGGTCTGCATAATTTCCTCTTCCCTTTATGTCATGTATCATCTTATATCTCCTTCTTCCTCTCAGTCTTCTCCCACAAACCAATCTGCTAGCAAGCACTCCCTTCTCAACGGATGCTCCAACCAGTTCTTTTTCCTTTCTCTTACAAACTTCAGCAGACATCTTCTCTTACCAACCCTTTCCAATACTCTTATTACTCACTCTTTCCATCCAGCTTATTCTCTCCATTCTCCTCCACATTGTAACGGAACCTATTAAAGGCTTTACTTTATCGAAGTATGCGATACCCTCCAAATTCAACCAGTTTAACGAGTGTTTATGATTATAGAAAATTTATTGTGTATGGTAACAATGATTGCATAACATGTCTCCGTAAACAGTCAACCCATTAAATTATACTGAATAACTGACCCACAAAAAAGTTAATATCACTTGATCACTGTTGCAGCAAATGTCATCATGCAAAAACACTAATTTCATCTTAAATAATTAATATGAAGTACGAAAAATAGTGGCCAACTGACCTATTTTGGATCTCCTTAAATAATAGTCACCCAGTGAAACCTATTTGTTCACTAGGACTGTTTTGACTCAGTATTCACGTAAACTCTCCTATTTTAGACGAAAACCAAGGTAATTATTAATAATTCATGTTATTTACTTATTTATGGAAATTAGAGAAGTCAATTGACAAACTTCCAAAAACTGCCTTTTTGTAACAAAGAACAATTCTGTCAAGTCAACAAATCTGTCTGTCATTGTAATGACATGTTAAATTATGTCACTCGATGTAAATTAATAACTTTTCTGCACAAATTACGATAACAGATGTACATGTGACATATAAACTATATCTCTTTTTAGTAGTTCTTTGACAAGGTTATAAATACAAGCAGCAAGAAGGGTCGAGGGAGCAGTCGGAATGTCACTTTGGTAAATTGTGTATGTGTGTTATTGTTCAAGGTGGATAAACAATGCAAAGAACATGTAAAAGAAGTACTACTTTGTGTTGTGTCATTTTCTTTGGTGGACAGTGGAGTGAAAATGGCCACCAGAGTAATAAATAATTGAAGTTTAAATATTTGTTGGTTTCGCTCGTTATTTATCATACCCCTAGACAACCAGATTTATAGCCAGCATCAACATCGAGACACAGCAGCGATCCAGCAAGCAGCAGCGATTTCTACAATGCATTTTAATGGCTCCAACCTAAGATCAAGTGCTAACAAGCTGCGTAAACGGGAGTGAAATAGTGCGATTATAGCAATTAGCAATATCTACGACTAGGCGACCATTACAGCATCCACATCTCAAATGCTTCTAACCTTTCTTTCATCCTCTAGTCTCAGCGTGCATGTTTCTGCCCCATATAGTGCCACAATCCAGATAAAACACTTGCCAAGCTTTTTCCTTAGTCCTTTATCTAATTTGCCACATAAGAGTCTCCTCTTTCTTTTGAATGCCTCCTTTCCTATGGCAGTTCGGGTTTTCACCTCCTGGTGACATCTCAAGTCTTCAGTTATTGTTCTTCCAAGTCATTTAAATGCACTTACTTGGCTAATTGTAGATTGTCCTATTTTAACATTGGACAGTCTGCGTCTTGTACTGATGACCATACCCTTTTTTTTCTGTGTTTATTTGCATCCCATATTCCACACAAGCTTCATTCAGATCTTTCAGCATGTTATTCACTGTCCGCTCACTTTTTGCCACTAATACCATGTCATCAGCAAATCTTATACATTCTAATCTCTTACCACCAATAAATATTCCTCTTTTCCCAGCTAAGCTTCCGCAACAATCTCTTCAAGGTATACATTAGTACATACCAATAAAACTATTATCGTACTAGACTAGTTTGGGACCACTTTAAAGCATGGGTACGTAAAGACTTGGCTTTAGAAATCGTTTTGTTTGTAATGGTAAACAAACCGACGCCTTCCGTTGACGCTGGACGTCGCATCGAGGATGTGACAAGCAATATTTGTTTAAGCGGACTCTATGTACACACTGCAAAACCGGAACTGCAAATACCTGCCGAAGCACCAGACAAGATGCACCTGCCGTCCCTTGGGAGGGCTACCCTGCGTATTAATACAGCATAATATGCCAGTAGTGTTTGGCGAAAGGAAAGGCTCCTTACCTCTAATGAAGGGAGAAGGAAGGAAGGTTAGGTTTTAACGTCCCGTTGAGATCGAGATCCTTACAGATGGTCGTTTCTGATTCTGATGGAGATGATGAGTTTGATCATTCGTTTGCAGAATTCTGAAAAAAATGGAACACACAGTGGAATTGATAACCATGATGTTGACGATGCTGGAAGCCGTAGTGACGGAACCATCCCTGAAGCTCCTCACATAGCTGGTAACGAGTATCCTATCATCACTGGGAAAAGAAGATGGAGCTTTGTTAACGTGCTTGAATATAACCATGAACTGCTTGACAAAATACGAAGTGACTTCCTACTCATATTCCCGTGGTTTACAGGATTTATTAAATTATGTGAGGTCTCTACCATATTCCCGTGGTTTACAGGATTTATTAAATTATGTGAGGTCTCTACCAGGTGGTTCTACAGTGACGTCATTGTCACAGAAAGACCAGGAGATGCTGACATCTTGCATAGCAAACTTACTGAGTTCTCAAACAGATACCCTGGAGAAATTCTCCTCTGGAGAGAAGACGGAGACCACTTCCACGTCATTCATGACTGTGTCTATTCCTCCAGGAGATGCAGATGTTGGTTCCGAAATGATGCATTTATTTCCTCCAGAATTAAGAAGCTCCACAGGCGGAAAAGAGCAATTGCAGCAAAGTCAGATATCGACTGGCTCAATGTACTGTTATACCTCTATGTGCAAAAGGGGTATGGCCGCGGACAAATTTGGATTAGGGGAGCCATTAAAAGACTACCTCATCCAGCTGAAGTTGTACTATGAGAAAGTTACCTCTCAGGATACCAAACAATACTGGAACGGGAAAGTAGTCGATCTGATGGTGACAGCGAACACAGGCACGCAAATAATGCACCATGTAAATAGTCTCATTCGAGACGCAAACAGATCATTACAGGAAAAGGGTGCAACCCGACAACAATCGCGCGCCAGGTTCTTTCCGTACTAATTCAGTACAATTGTATACCACCTGAGAACATTACAAACGTGCTTCCAATTGATCATGGTTACTTCATGAATTTTATTGATCCTAAGTTTAAAAGATTTTTCAACATGGGATTAGAGTTATACAAGAAAACCATTAACGATTTAGATCTTAGGTGAATTGAATCACTTTTATGATCTGGTTCACAGGATAGTATATTTTATGCTACCTCTAACACTGTATGGAAATATTATTATACTTTGGGCGATTCTTTGACCTGGTTAAACAAAATTCTATTAATCCAATGTGAAGATGACAATGATAAAGCTACAGAATTTTGGTTAAATTTAGTTTCATGGTTCAATAAGAATGGATTGTATTATTGGAATAATGATAACTATGTACAGTGAAAAAAGTTAAGCACTTTGTGTATTGTGGGTCCTCCAAATAGTGGTAAAAATTGGTTCTTTGATTGCTTTGTATCTTTAGCTCTTAATGTTGGTCATATAGGTAGATGTAATAACAAAACAAATCAATTCGCAATGCAAGATGCCGTTAATATAAGATTAATTGTTGGCAATGAAATTAGTATTGAGGAAGCAGCCTTAGAAGATATTTAAAAAAGTGTGCGAGGGAATTTCATGTAACATTAGAGGGAAGTATAAAGGCGATGCTGGTCCCAAGGTCGCGCATGGCGCCTGTGGCAGTGGTGCTGAGATGGTTGGCTTTTCAAGTCGCTGGCTATCTGGGCAAGCACCCACGCCAGCAAAAGGCTGGCGACAGAAAGAAACCGCGCGTAATCGGTCACAGCCATTTCCGCCATGCAGTGACAGATGTTGCTGTTACGTATATATATGCAGAAACTAGTAACATTTATTTAGTCAGCACAATGTCTTGGTTAAATGAGTATTTAAGCACGGGACAACATGATTCAATACAGTACGACGGAGGAACTTTATTTCCAGGACCGATGGACGATATTGAAATGGCGGAACGGGGAAACGTTTTTAATGTTAATAGGAGTAATAGTATAAGGACAATGTTTCGCAAAGATGCTGCAGATGAAACTAGGTATGAAAGAAAATCCAGCATACGATGATTTAGCCGAAGAAGTTGTTGAATTTGAAATGGAGCCAAGGCCAACAGAAGACGTAAATACTGGATTGCGCCAGCGTCGTCCATATCAGTACGGCGAAGAAGGTCATACAGCAATAGAAACAGATGCATCTGAAAATACGTCACTTTTATCTGGAGCAGCTGAAACAGCAGTTGATGGCGCGACCTTAAGCACATCGTTATCTACAGGACAAATAGCTGGAGCTGCTGGTGTAACAGCTTCAGCAGGTGCAGGAGTAGCGTATGGCGCTACAAAATTAGTTGAAAGAGTAAAAAATGAAGGATTAACATTACCTAGTAGTGATTACGTGGGACCTGGAAATCCTATAAATATACACTCCTGGAAATTGAAATAAGAACACCTTGAATTCATTGTCCCAGGAAGGGGAAACTTTATTGACACATTCCTGGGGTCAGATACATCACATG
This sequence comes from Schistocerca gregaria, assembly GCF_023897955.1. NCBI lineage: Eukaryota > Metazoa > Arthropoda > Insecta > Orthoptera > Acrididae > Schistocerca > Schistocerca gregaria. The sequence continues at coordinate 930,492,340 of NC_064922.1, forward strand.
ATCACACTGACAGAATCACAGGCACATAGACACAGGCAACAGAGCATGCACAATGTCGGCACTAGTACACTGTATATCCACCTTTCGCAGCAATGCAGGCTGCTATTCTCCCATGGAGACGATCGTAGACATGCTGGATGTAGTCCTGTGGAACGGCTTGCCATGCCATTTCCACCTGGCGCCTCAGTTGGACCAGCGTTCGTGCTGGACGTGCAGACCGCGTGAGACGACGCTTCATCCAGTCCCAAACATGCTCAATGGGGGACAGATCCGGAGATCTTGCTGGCCAGGGTAGTTGACTTACACCTTCTAGAGCACGTTGGGTGGCACAGGATACATGCGGACGTGCATTGTCCTGCTGGAACAGCAAGTTCCCTTGCCGGTCTAGGAATGGTAGAACGATGGGTTCGATGACGGTTTGGATGTACCGTGCACTATTCAGTGCCCCCTCGACGATCACCAGAGGTGTACGGCCAGTGTAGGAGATCGCTCCCCACACCATGATGCCGGGTGTTGGCCCTGTGTGCCGTGGTCGTATGCAGTCCTGATTGTGGCGCATACCTGCACGCCGCCAAACACGCATACGACCATCATTGGCACCAAGGCAGAAGCGACTCTCATCGCTGAAGACAACATGTCTTCATTCGTCCCTCCATTCACGCCTGTCGCGACACCACTGCAGGCGGGCTGCACGATGTTGGGGCGTGAGCGGAAGACGGCGTAACGGTGTGCGGGACCGTAGCCCAGCTTCATGGAGACGGTTGCGAATGGTCCTCGCCGATACCCCAGGAGCAACAGTGTCCCTAATTTGCTGGGAAGTGGCGGTGCGGTCCCCTACGGCACTGCGTAGGATCCTACGGTCTTGGCGTGCATCCGTGCGTCGCTGCGGTCCAGTCTCAGGTCGACGGGCACGTGCACCTTCCGCCGACCACTGTCGACAACATCGATGTACTGTGGAGACCTCACGCCCCACGTGTTGAGCAATTCGGCGGTACGTCCACCTGGCCTTCCGCATGCCCACTATACGCCCTCGCTCAAAGTCCGTCAACTGCACATACGGTTCACGTCCACGCTGTCGCGGCATGCTACCATTGTTAAAGACTGCGATGGAGCTTCGTATGCCACGGCAAACTGGCTGACACTGACGGCGGCGATGCACAAATGCTACGCGGTTCCTGGTGTATCCGCTGTGCCGTGCGTGTGATCATTGCTTGTACAGCCCTCTCGCAGTGTCCGGAGCAAGTATGGTGGGTCTGACACACCGGTGTCAATGTGTTCTTTTTTCCATTTCCAGGAGTTTAGATGCACCACGACGTTCGGTACGAAGCTCGGTACGAAGCTCGAGAACGCGTTTCTACGGAAGAAGAATTTAGACAACGAGTGCAGCAGTTGGATGCTAAAGCCATTGTAGACTTTGCTGTTGATTGGAGTCTTACACTCAATTGGCATTCTTTTGCCGGAAAGTATGAATTGAAATTGAAAACATTTGTGTAAAAGAAACTTGACAAAGTGTCATACCCGAAAAAACCTGAGTTCAAGCAACATTTCCGTAACACTCTCGTGTAGATCGAATCTACTGGTAATAAATCGAACAGCACGCTTCACAATTGTTTCGATTTCTTGCCGGCCGTTGTGGCCGAGCGGTTCTAGGATCTTCAGTCTGGAACCGCGCGACCGCTACGGTTGCTTGTTCGAATCCTGCCTCGGGCATGGATGTGTGTGACGTCCTTAGGTTAGTTAGGTTTAAGTAGTTCTAAGATCTAGAGGTTTGATGACCTCAGATGTTAAGTCTCATAGTGCTCAGAGCCATTTGAACTACAGTAGATCGTCGATTATCAGAAGTAATTGGGGGACATTGGTGTTCGGAAAAATGGTTTGTTCGGATAATCGAACTGTACGTGTTTATTCGCCAAAAAGAAGTACTGTATAGTAAATTTCTTCATAAAAACAGGCATTTCTTTTAGTATTACAAAGTAACATACAAAGGCAAATTCAGTAGGAATATATAGTATGTGGCACAGTTTATTAAACAAAAATATATACATATTACATACGCATTTTGCATGAACAATACACACAGGATACGAAATTAACGTTTTAAAAAATCCTTTATTTTGGTCTGTCTAAGAAAGCCTACACGCTTACGAGCAGCTAAGTCACGTACTTAATACGTCCCTTAGTTTGACTTTGAAAGAATCAGCCGACAGGTTTTCTCCCTGTGTTGTAAGCTCACGAATGCCATGTCTTGACTTGAAGCGTTTTAACCAGCCCATGCTCGCTTTAAAGTTCGAAGGCCCTCCAAGTTTTTCGTTGAACTGCATTGCCTCCTTACACAGAATGGGACCTGAGATAGGTTCTCCTTCCGATCTCTTTCGTGTAAACAACTTGTAAACAGCATAATCTAGATCTGTGTTAGTGGCGAGCTTCATAGTTCTACGGCTTGTTGATCCATCAGTAGAATCAAGCATAGCTATAAAATTTGCTATGCTCGTTTTTTGGTTTTTTATATCCGCAATTGTCGACTTCCCCACCCTGTACTGATTGGATAAAGTGGTTACATATTCACCTTCTTCTAACCTTTTAATAACCTCGTACTTGTCCCTCATAGAAAGGACACAACACGTTTACGTTTCAGCATTTTGTATCGTCAAGTTCACTTCTTCACGCAGCAGCACACAAGTGGACGTAACAGAGAACAGAAGGTGACTGTTTGCACCGTGAGAAGCTCTTCTCTGGGGCGCGCTATCCTTCAAACTGCGCGGAGCGGCACGCCTCGACTCTAAGCTGGCGCAGCTGTTGCTGCGAACAGCTTTGATACTGCCGCTACTTCTGCTGTCAGTGCCAAGCCGACAGATGTGTGCTCATTGTTCAAACACAGCGACTGGATTCTTGGCAGGTCAGCAGCGCCTTGCGAAGGCCCCATTAGAAGCAATGTTCCGCCAGCGGTGGCCCAGTGCGGTGACTACTGTGGGAAACTTGGTTTGGGAGTGAGGGGGGGGGGGGGTTGGACGGTATGGTGGGAGAGTAACAGGTGCGAGAGAGTACACAGTTCGGTTAAGCGGTCGTTTCGTTGACCGACGTTCAGATAATCGACGCTCTACAGTATTTGTTTCGATTTCTTCCTATAAACTGACTTGGGGGGGGGGGATCCCGAACCCAAACACTCGAGCTGTATTCAAGAATGGGCCACACAGTTGTTCCTTAAAGAAGAGCTACACTTTCCTAGAACTCGCCCAATAAACCGAATTCAACAGTTCGCCTTCTCTGCAGCCGGCGTTATGTGCTGGTTCTATTTGACGTCACCTTCCAATGTTACTACCGTGCAACGTTATGCTTAGATATTAGTCGATGTGACGCTGTCAGACGTCACATGTGTAGTACCCCATTTGAGCGTCATACGATTATTTTTCCTACTTCTATTAATTTACATTTTTTCACGTTTAAACCAAGTTGCCATTCACCATACCATAAATTCTTTCTGTATCATTCTCCAACCTCCTAGTCACTAAAGACGACACTATACCGTACACCTCTGCGTCATCAGCAAATAGTCTCAGATTGGTGTTCACACTATCCGTCAGATCATTTTTGTATATAGAGAACGAGAGAGTCCTCACACACTTCCCTGCAGAACTCCTGACGATACCTTCGTCTCCGACGAACACTCACTATCCAAGACAAGGTACAGACATGTAGAATGCTACTGTAAATTTCTGTGTTAGCTGGCCCATTGAAGGCGTGCGGCTTTCTCTACCATTGTGAGAAATGACTTTTAGCGCGGTACCCAATGAGCCGTTATTCTAGCATATCAGTTATAGATTTCAAAGGCATCTCGCTAAAAGGATTGTTGTCGTCATGGAGGAAAATGGCACCACAAACTTACGCTTTGCCGCGCGGAGTGGCCGCTCGGTTTGAGGAGACATGTCACGGATAGCGCGCCCCCTCCTGCCGGAAGTTCGAGTCCTCCGTCGGGCATGCGTGTGTGTGTTGTTCTTAGCATAAGTTAGTTTAAGTAGTGTGTATGTCAAACGACCGTTGATCTCAACAGACCTTAGGAATTCACACACATTTGAACATTTGAACGTTGCTTTGATGCCAGAGAAGCCATATTGCACGCCCCAAAACATTACACTACTGTTTACGATTGCTTCTTGTTCTTAATTTCTGTCATTTGCACGTAACTGATGTTTTAAATAGTAAGCATTACAGCACGTTCGTGAATAACGAAGTGTAGGAAGGCAGTTTCGCATTTATTTTTCTGCTCTTAAATGTATATTTGATCCAGCAACACGACGCATTTAGCCTGGATAATGTAATTTTGTTTCTATTACACATTTCTTATAAACAAGAAGAGAAGTACGTCATGCGAAAAAGTTGCTTTCGTAAACAAGTATTTTCCTTAATATGGACTGACATAACCGATGTTCAGTCTCTGTCATCTTTTCGAAAAAGCTGAGAACATATTTACACTCCTGGAAATTGAAATAAGAACACCGTGAATTCATTGTCCCAGGAAGGGGAAACTTTATTGACACATTCCTGGGGTCAGATACATCACATGATCACACTGACAGAACCACAGGCACATAGACACAGGCAACAGAGCATGCACAATGTCGGCACTAGTACACTGTATATCCACCTTTCGCAGCAATGCAGGCTGCTATTCTCCCATGGAGACGATCGTAGAGATGCTGGATGTAGTCCTGTGGAACGGCTTGCCATGCCATTTCCACCTGGCGCCTCAGTTGGACCAGCGATCGTGCTGGACGTGCAGACCGCGTGAGACGACGCTTCATCCAGTCCCAAACATGCTCAATGGGGGACAGATCCGGAGATCTTGCTGGCCAGGGTAGTTGACTTACACCTTCTAGAGCACGTTGGGTGGCACGGGATACATGCGGACGTGCATTGTCCTGTTGGAACAGCAAGTTCCCTTGCCGGTCTAGGAATGGTAGAACGATGGGTTTGATGACGGTTTGGATGTACCGTGCACTATTCAGTGTCCCCTCGACGATCACCAGAGGTGTACGGTCAGTGTAGGAGATCGCTCCTCACACCATGATCCCGGGTGTTGGCCCTGTGTGCCGTGGTCGTATGCAGTCCTGATTGTGGCGCTCACCTGCACGGCGCCAAACACACATACGACCATCATTGGCACCAAGGCAGAAGCGACTCTCATCGCTGAAGACGACACGTCTCCATTCGTCCCTCCATTCACACCTGTCGCGACACCACTGGAGGCGGGCTGCACGATGTTGGGGCCTGAGCAGGAGACGGCCTAACGGTGTGCGGGACCGTAGCCCAGCTTCATGGAGACGGTTGCGAATGGTCCTCGCCGATACCCCAGTGTCCCTAATTTGCTGGGAAGTGGCGGTGCGGTCCCCTACGGCACTGCGTAGGATCCTACGGTCTTGGCGTGCATCCGTGCGTCGCTGCGGTCCGGTCCCAGGTCAACGGGCACGTGCACCTTCCGCCGACCACTGGCGACAACATCGATGTACTGTGGAGACCTCACGCCCCACGTGTTGAGCAATTCGGCGGTACGTCCACCCGGCCTCCCGCATGCCCACTATACGTCCTCGCTCGAAGTCCCTCAACTGCACATACGGTTCACGTCCACGCTGTCGCGGCATGCTACCAGTGTTAAAGACTGCGATGGAGCTCCGTATGCCACGGCAAACTGGCTGACACTGACGGCGGCGATGCACAAATGCTGCGCAGCTAGCGCCATTCGACGGCCAACACGGCGGTTCCTGGTGTGTCCGCTGTACCGTGCGTGTGATCATTGCTTGTACAGCCCTCTCGCAGTGTCCGCAGCAAGTATGGTGGGTCTGACACACCGGTGTCAATGTGTTCTTTTTTCCATTTCCAGGAGTGTATTTATTTTTCATCAGATTCAGATCGTTCGTTCTGACAGCGTTCACCAATAGAGCTTTTAGAGTTGGTCTGGTAGGAAATCCAAATCCGAGTGACAGAAATAAAACCACTACAGTAAGAGTAATCAGAGCAACCAAAATCCATTATATAAAAGAAAATATCACCTCAACGAATGCACTTACGAATGAAATGTGATACCTTTAAACTCTAGCCTATAGTCAGAACGATTAGTACATATGAAAATTACGCAAGCTGACACTTTTGGCCAAAATACGTACACTAGAAGCACATGTTGGAGGCAAACTAACATGGCGGACGTCGGCTTCTAGTTTGAGACGTCATGACATCTCCCATTATTACACATCCATGGCTGTCGCTGTAGTAGTTCTTTGACGAAAGAGGAAATGCGCGAGTGTGAACTGGTGTTGCAGACCTACAGGCAGTCGGCCGCTGGACAATGAGGAAAGCACTGCAGCTCTGGAGTGCCAACCAGCATTCAGTTGGCAAGTGACTGCTATAGAGCGGGCTCTCCCTCTCTCTCTCTCTCTCTCTCTCTCTCTTTCTCTCTCTCTCTCTCTCTCTCTCTCTCTCTCCTAAAATGTTTGTACGGCACTGATGGCAGGGGAAGTTGACTTGGGCTAATTGCATGTCGAGCATTGCATGATGAGGACAACACAACACCCAGTCCCCACCTGAAAAATCTCCAACCCAGCTGGAAATCGAAACTAGTTCTGCCATATGACAGTCGGACCTGTTGACCACTCAGCTAAGGGGCCGAACTGGCGACAGCTGATTTTAAGCGACCAATGATTGAATTGCTGCAGATGGCGCGTTTCGTAGCCCTGAATTTAAAGTCATGTCCTGAACTGACCATAACTTCTTGATGTGCAATGTAAATAGTAGAACAAGGAGAGAATTCCCCCCCTGACGTCATCCAAAATGGCGGCTGTGACGTCAGCTGATAACGCGAGTACCGTTATCCTAGATGGCAGCCTTGAAGTCAGCTGATGATGTGAGTGCCATTATCCAAAATGGCGGCTTTTGTCGTGAAAATGTCACGCCCCTGTTGGGAAGTTAGAATTTTGGCGGGAAACTGAATAATGTGTTTTTACACGCCCAGCCCCCCTCCCCCCCCCATTTCCGACTTTCTGCATGATGATGCGTCATCCTCTTCTAAACTGGAGAGGAATCTCGAATTTCGGAGTGAGTTATGCTCTAAGAGCTTACTCGGCAGCTGAGTAGAGTTAGTATGGTTTTGCCCCCGTTAGACACTGTTCAAGATGTCATTCAGTTTGAATATAATTTGGTAAATTTGTATCAGTTTGTTTAAATTGGTTATCTGCCTACAGCAGTAGCAGCTTACTGTGGTGTTACCGCCATAAAGAGGCCGAGATGCTTGTTGAGTTGTCGGTGTAGAAGGAGCATGTATTCAATAAGCGAGATGTTGGTGCCAGACAGGGAGTGTTTTGATAGCTGTATTACATCCATTCATTCAGATGAAGTGTGCATCCACATCTCACTGCATGAAGAATGCAAGAGAGCATTAATGCCTGTACATATGAACAGGAAAAATACTGTCCTGCAAATAAATGCTTTGAGTTAAACATGCATTACACAATGTATCGAAACATCTGTCTCTGCTGGAATTGTCTGTCATTTCTAAAATCTATAAGCCCCACCACACAAGAGACAAGTGCCTCCAATCCACCAGACCAAAGAACTGAGCTAGTTGGCGAGTTCACCGGTAGAGGGCTCGACGATAAGTCACGTGATTATGCAGTTCAGTCCATAGGAGCACAGCATCATGATGTTACGTGTTTTTTCTTAGCTACACGTGTGCCCCAGCCTCCTCATCCCTCTGACGGTCTTGAGAGACAATTGGCGGGAAAAGGAATCAGCCTCTTATGGGCCGCTGGAGAGAGGAAGGAGTGTACTTTATTTTTGGAACAAATTATTTAGGGATGGATTTCACCTAGTTTATTTATTGCGCTGAAACAAAACATTCACTCTGACGTGCTTGGGGTCACAATATACAGTTTACAGACCTGTGGCGACGAGCTGCCACAGACTAGACGCATCCCAAATGCCTCCAATAGGCCTCATGTTCTGGGATGGAAAACACTTGTTTAACATCTCATAGGACGCTCCAGCTGGAACCGGTCTCGTAGAGAACTCCCCCGCCGTTCTGCGCCGGATTATTTAACATCAATTCGACTCCTATAGTAAAGCAACTATTAAAACAAGAGGGGAAAAACATTCACTACGAGAATAAATGTCCTCTTTCCACGAACATAGACAAAGTCCAATATTTAGTTTTATGAGCAAAATCAGTATAGGTTTTTATGTTTGACTGAGAAACTTATCCCTTTAAAATCTTTTATCCTTTATGTGAAAAGTTGAAAAAAATAAAGTGATATTTCTGCTCACGAATACCAGCATCGGTAATATAAGAGATTCCAAATCATCCTTATAATTTACAAAATCAACTAAGGTGTTTCTCATGTCTAGAGAACCAGCAAACTTTTCCTCCACCCATCTTTCACCTGCTAGATGCATTCTACACACACACCACAATCTATCTTCTCTCAACCAAGTAAAGACAGGATATGTGAATAAGCAGTGCATCGGACAATTTACTTGGGAGGGATTAATGGTTCAGCACAAACACATGCCCATATTGAATCTTCTCAAACTTCACATGTAACAATCTTCCTGTAGCGTATTTTATTATTGTGCTGCTTAATATCAATGGTTAACTGACTTTATTTTATTATTATATACCTGCATGTATTACTCCAATCTGTATTAACCAACAATGATGAAGCTGTAAAATGATCAATAATGAATAAAGGTTCTTGATTCTTGACTGCTGATGAATAAAAATTGAAAAATAACCTAATTTTATTTCCAAAATAGGACATTTCTCCATGGTTGATTTGCAGATGAAAACTTGTCAAAACGATAAAAAGGCAAAAAAACCAGACACGAAAAAATCCATTTACACTAGAAATTAAATAGTGAGGTGAGCAGTGAAAAGAAAATAAACAGAATAAGCATATTATACTTTTTAGGCCTAAAATAGATAAACGACCACGAACTGTGTATGATATTTTACAGAAATAAATTTGACCCATAGACAATGACACACAGGTGTTGAATCATGTCTTGGTAAATGAAAAAAAGTACATGTTTGACATAAGTTGGAGTGTTAAGGAAAACAGATCGAATGTCCAAATGTAGGACTTTTTTCCAGATTCTGTCAGTTAAAATCTTTTTATTAGTTGTATTACATGGTTTCCAGAGCACTCCTTTCCTACCTCAGACACACTGTGAAACATAACAGGCCAGAATGGAAAGCATATTGAACAGTTCATTACCACAGCCCTTAGAATAGAACAGAACAGAATAGAATCTTCATTTGCATTTCGGTATGTTTTGCATGCAGTTGGCTGCATCAGTGTGTTGAAAACCTAAAATAATAAATTATGATTATATAAATATGCATGTGTAGGACAAGTATATACATGCGCTAAAATAATAGTGTTAATAGAACCATACAGTGGTGCTACACCATGTTAATACAATAGTAATAATAATAATAATAATAATAATAATTGTAGTAGTACTATATTACATTAATCACACACTATATGACAGTATCATATGTCATTGTACATTAACCTAAGTGCCATGTAGAAAATAGTATAAATGCTTATACATTACTGTCACTTTACAATGTAGTTATTGACTGCTTACTGTATATCTCCTGTGTATCACTGTTAAGAAATTCACCAGTTGGGTAGTATGGCATACATACGAATCACACTTCCATGATATGCTTAAAACGTTCATTGTTAGAATGCTCACTCTTTTTGGAAGTTTGATACAGAATTTTAAACATAGCTGCTTATGGCTGTTATGTGTAAATATTGAGTATTATGGGCATGGAGTTGGGATCTTAAGTCAAAATTGCTTTTTTTTCTTTAGTATATATTAAACAGTTGTAGCTATACATACTAGACAGTTACATGATCTTGCATTACTTAAAGTGTTTCTTCTAGCTTTTGGTGCATAGTTTACTAAGGGTTAGTCGTAGCCCCAATTCCAATTCTGCTATAAGAATGTAATGGATTTATATTGTACATTACCTTAGTACACTAATTGTATCTTATGCTGCCACTCCAAATTAGACAAAGAACCAGATACTAATTAGCTTAGAAACAATAATGGTTATGAAACTAACATATCAGACCCTTAAAATTCGTTCAATTGGTATGATAATCTGACATTGTCATGTTCTGTTTTAATTAACATATATGGAAAATGTATTATACCAAATTGCTCATTATTGTTTATCAACCATACATAAAACAATGTTTGGAAAAATATAAGGACTGCTGTTATCCATCTTTTATTTACATTCAAAGAAATTATGTGAGCTAACAAAATAACAAAATCCTATGCTTACATCAAATTGTCAAAAGAAATTTTCGCTCTAAAATATAAAATTACTGGAAATGTTAACTGAAAGCTGTGTTAAAACGTATGTTGAAAACATGGTTCAAACACTATACTTGGTTTTTTTCATTGTGTAGTTAATGAAATTGTCAAAGTCATTCTTTACTCTGCATACCTGATCTAAATTACAATATTACAATTGTTTTCTGGATAGTGTGTCATGTGAAAACAATAGTAATGTTCATACTATTTCTGCACATATTTCACATTGACTTCATGAAATACTTTTCCATAGTAACTATTGAAAACAGCAAAATCAACAATAGTGCAGTTATATGAAAGTGTATATAAGGATATATATACATATAAAAACGATCTGTTGGATAGGGTGAGCAGCATTTGCTGATGATTCTATACTGTTCAGGAGGATATGGAATGCATTGGACAGAATTTCTATTTGGTGTGATGAATAGCAGCTTGCTGTAAGTGTGGAGAACTGTAAATTAATGGCGACAAGAAGGAAAAATAATCCTATAATGTTCATATACGATAATAGTGGTGTGTTGTTTGACATATTCAAGTCAATTAATATCTAGGTGTAGCAGTGCAATGTGACACAAGATGGAACAAGCATATAAGTTCGATAGCAGGGAAGGCAAATGGTTGACTTCGGTTTATTGGGAGAATTCTAGGAAAGTGTAGCTCGTCTGTAAAGGACACAGCAGACAGAACACTAGTAAGAGGTATTCTTTAGTACTTCTCAGGTGTTTGGGTTTGGGATCCCCACCAGATAACTTTAAAGGAAGACACCGAAACATTTCAGACACACACTGCTAAGTGTGTTATTGGTAGATTCAAGCTACACACGAGTATTATGGAAATGTTCAATGAATTCAAATGGAATTCAGAGAGAAAAGGAGTCTTTTTTTTTTGAAACACTATTGACATATTATGCTTATCAAATGTTAGTAATAAACTGCTGGAATTACAAGAGGACTTAGTTACAAAGGGTTTTGGTAGCAATTGTGGCAATGTGTAGGGCAATGTAAATAATAAAAATTTTCCAAGAGGCAATAAGTTAGATTCTGTTGATTTTATTTACTAGCATTAACTTAATTTTGTATCTGGAATGTATGATACCGATAAAATTAGATTTTTACAAAAGTTCATTGACGTGAAACCATTATCTTGGGCCAGTCAAACTTTTAGCACAAATATGACTTCTTATGAGTCTGACAAGTTTTTAAACAAGTTTTGGTCAGAGACTAAGCAACCTAGAATCAAACATTAATTCCTAAATGGGCCTAATTTCAGGGAAAATAGTGGTTGGATGAAGGATCTCTGTTAATGGAAGTTATAATCATTGGTAAATAAGGATAAGTCACTGGATGGGATATTTCAGATTTATGCCTTAAAGAGGAGGTTACCAAAGAAACCTTTTGGGTGAATCTAGTAGGCAAAATGTACCAGCAGAAGAGATAGCGAATAATAATTGTGATGAATATGGAACTGTAAGGTTAATGGGCAATGTAAGGTGGTTGGAAGTGGGTTGTGAACCCATAATTGCTGAAGCTGTAGGTGTTGAAACTGAGGATCATATTCCAAAAGGAGAAGAAAACAAGATATTATCTGTGAACAGAATATTGAGATTTTTAGTGATATTTCTACTGAGGATAATGACGAAATGAAGACACATAGTTATGTTATAGATAAAAAAGTTAATAGAGAGCCATTATGTCTGTTACATAACATATTGACTTTATAAATTTGTTTGTGAACGAAAAACCACCATCCATTATTTCATTGAACTCTTTGTTAAAAAAAAGTGACTAAATTAACATACTTTCAGATATGACAACTTTACTCATAAACAGGCTATCCACCACAGAGGCATACAGTGTGACAATCCAATGGTACTGAGAACTTTTATAATTTTCCAACTAACTATCTTAAATCAAATCATCACTCGAACCAATAGATCATCTACGTTATTAAATTTCCACCCTGCAGTTTTTCGAGCTATAATGTAATTCTCAAGATCAGAAAATAACATTAAACCTTTCTATAACCACCCCTCCCCTCACCTCCCAAAATTACTCAGTCTGCCACCATCATTTGTACAAGTAAGATCACAATTCAGTCATGTTGTAACTTTTATTCTCTTTTACTAACATCTTTGAGGAAGTCTATGACTGGCATTCACATGAGTAAGATCTATGTAATAAATTTGCATTCTGCTGTCAAACAACCAACAGGTTTCTAGTAAAGTGTACTAAAGTCTGCTGCTATCGTTCAACACAATAAGAAAATATATGCACATCAACATAATGCTTGGTTAGCACCTACATGAAAGTCTGCACATCACAATCATTAATCTAACAGTTCAATGAAAGTGCACTCGCATTTATAATTATGCATACAGGATAATGGTGTGTGTGTCCGTCCCCGGTAGCTGAATGGTTAGCGTGACGGATTGTCAATCCTCTGGACCAGGGCTCGATTCCCGGCTGGGTTGGGGAATTTTCTCTGCCCAGGGACTGTGTGTTGTGCTGTGCTCATCATCATCCTATCATCCTCATAGACTGCAGGTGGCCGAAGTGGCGTCAAATTGAAAGGCCATCACCTGGCGAATGGCCTGCCCGATGGGGGGCCCTAGGCATAAGCTTAAATAAATAAAATGGTGTTCGTATTAATGAAAATACACCAGTGTTTATTTTATATTGCACATCGCTAGTACTTAATATCTTTTGTACCACATTATGAATAAAAGGACACGTTTGTGCAGATGATAATGATGTGTTTTACCACTCTGTTGGATTCTGACTGAAAAAATGTTATGCTCACTGTCTCTAAATATTTAGGTACTTTTAATGAACCATCACAGTCACTGATTTGGGAGTGAATTCAATGGACTGTGAACTAGACTTATGTACAAATGAAGTGTGTCATGACAACACGAGTAGACTGTGTAGATATGCTACCACTGAGTGTTAGTGTTGTTTATAGTGTCGAGAAGTAAGGTTGTTTTACTTGTTGCTTAATGACAATGTTTTGGATGAAAATTAGCAGGATGGTTTTTTTCTAATTTTAAGACATAAACTTTCAGTTGACAGAGACTGTGCATCACTGCAATGAAATGTGGAATAGCGAAAAGTCTAACCCAAATGTGTTGTGTTCATCATTGAACTAATGACTACCAACAAAAAGCAACTTCAGATTATAAGAGCTCAATTTTACAGGTACTACTGAGGAACATCTAGCAGCAACCAAGTGAGTAAACTTACAAATCCTGAAAAAATGCCAAATTTGGGGGCATTTGGCGTAAGAAACATCTTACACAAGCGGCATTTAGATGTATTGCAAATAACATGGCAAGCAGATTCGATGATACAAATGTGCAGACTACACTGCTACTTCATTTATCGAATTTCTAAACTATACCACATTTTTTTTCTCTTTCTCCTGCGGTCTTTTTTTTAATCACGGCAGTCTACACTTAAAGTATATAGACCACAATGCCTCTGGCACATACAAGTCAATCATTGAAAGAGTGACCTACTACTGACCGAAATTAAAAATAAATTAAGGGAATTCTATGCACATTCCTATTCTTGTGTTTCGGAAAGGCGCTAACTGGTAATTATGGTAATCCAAAACAAAAATTATATTGCTGTTAAAACAAGTTTCAGCACAAAGTTTTATCAGAATGAGATTTTCACTGTGCAGCGGAGTGTGCGCTGATATGAAACTTCCTGGCAGATTAAAACTGTGTTCCGGACCGAGACTCGAACTCGGGACCTTTGCCTTTCGCGGGCGAGTGCTCGAAGGTCCCGAATTCGAGTCTTGGTCCGGCACACAGTTTTAATCTGCCAGGAAGTTTCAGAAACTTTTATATTATGAATAACAGGAGTTATGCAGATGATAATGACGTGCTCTATTATTCTGGTGGACTTTAATTTGAAACAAAGTTATGCTGAGAGTACCTGAATATTGAGTTTCTTTTAATGAACTATCACAGTTACTGAGTTAGGAGCGAATTCGATGGGCTGTAAAATAGTCTTATGTACAAGTGAAGTATGTCATGCAAACATGAATGGACTGCGTAGATATACTACCACTGAATGTTAATGTTGTTTATAGTGTCGAGAAGCAAGTAGCTTTACTTTGTTGCTTAAGAATTCACTTCCAAAATCATTATTTTAGACCTCAACCAGTTTTATGACGATACAGATAATATACAGCAAAACATAGCCCAAATTCGACCTTACAAAACACATACTATAGCTAACACATTTCGCTACAGAGGGATATGTTACAAGATCAGTGTAGCGCACAGCCGTTTAGAAATAAATTCACTGCAGAGTATGTGGGCGCAAAGATCCACATGGGCGAAGGATCCTGTTGGGGTTTAAATGCGCGCCATATCTAGAGGAAACAATAGTTACGTGATCAGATAGCCAATATGACAAGTATCTTTGTTAGGAAATTTTGTTTGTCCACGAATCTTCGACCGCCTAATTTGGGGCTGTTAGGTAAAAAGTATAATCACATACTGTATGTATTTTGATATAAGATTTGTCAGTATTCAACAGCTTATGTGCCACGATACAAATCATTAAATTGATAGTTCCATAAACATGTGTGACTATGTAGTAAAGTGGCAGCGTGACACCAGGACAGTTGCTGCTGGTACTTGGTGGGAACACATACTGAAAAGCAGTTACAGCACTTGGGACAAAATTCTGCAGCAATGATGGGCAAAGGTCCGTTGCGGTCTTACCCATCTCAACTCCTCTTCATCGTTGCACCTTCAAAATGCTTTGCAAAATATAAAATTGCATCCGATATGAATTTACAATACTTTTCGTTGTAGGAACTACAAGCGAAAGACTTTCAGCTTTAAGCCACTGTGAGAGGCACTTACAAATGAAGCACGACAAATGAACGAAAATGGCATGACTGAGGGGAAATGAGGGCACTTGGATATTATGAAATCTAAATTCGGGACCGATTGTAAGTTGGGAAATGTGTGAAGTTTCTAGAACCTTTCCAACGTGTACGAGTATTCACGCCAGAGAAAGAACAAGAAATGCTGAAACACTGCAGAGACCTAGATTCTCGTTTTTATTGCCTTCCGTTAAGGTATCTACACTGTATTGCCTTTGAGTACCATACCGTATGCACAAAGGAACGGAAAATCTCACCCACTCTCAGAAGAAATGGGCAAGAGAGATCACGTAGTGAAATCTTCTGCCTCCAAGATGGAAAGGAAAGTGAGCACTGCTAGAACAATGAGTTTCAGTGAGCAGCACTAAAACCTAAGTAATCGGCAAATATGGTTTCCCACTAAATTTGATGTACAATAGGGATGAAACTGATGTTCAGACGGTCTTGTTGAATATGCCCAACCATGCTGGTTCTGTAAAGTAAGGCCAAGAGAGAGATGTCAAAAAATGTTTCAGCTCAGAAAGGTAAAACAGTGCATGCTGGATCAGTGCTGCAGGCCATCATCTTCCATCATTTTTCATATTTTCTCAGAAAAATACAAAATACGATTCCGATTAAAAGTGCCTCAACAAGATCTGGGATGGCTGAGACTGGTTCACGTTACATAAGCACAGATTTCTTGTGTCTCTGGATCACTTCAGGGAGCAGACCAATCCAGCCCAAGACGACACAATCTTACTGATAACCATATCACACATCTCCCTGTAAGCTACCACCTGACCTAAATTTAACGATATTCACATACTCAACCTGCAATCCCATAAAAGCCACAAACTGCAGGTTACCGTGCAAAACTTTTCCAAGCCTTTTAAGACTTATAAAATTACGATGATGCCTTTTGCGATCACTGGACAGTATCACACTTTGATCAGCTACTGATTATCGTGTTGCTGATCTTGTAAATCAAAACATTTCAGAAGTCTGTAATTGTGGAAAAGGCCACTTAATAGTTCAGAGTGTCAGGAATTTTCTCACTTGATGTCAGTATTTTCGCTGAGCAGGACTTTTACCAACTGAAGTAACAGACCATCAGAAAATATCAGCTGACACGAATGATCTTAATATACAGTAATTCATTGTATTTGAAGACAATCCTAGGTCTGGTGATGACGATGCTCTTCCTAAAGAAGTAGCTGGAGCTTCTCATTACCAGGATGCGCCACCTGCAGAAACATCCGAAACTACCTGTATTTGCCTTCCAACGACCAATCTGATCATTCCGGCTTGGTCTAACGGTATCCAATAAATTATTACTGTGAGTTCACCGCATGACATCATTTCAGTGTCAAAACTATCAATTAAGAAGAAACATTCTGGCAGAGGACTCAGTTCCACACTCCTCACATCCATTCCAAATAAAGAAACGCTGTAAGATGAGACAAAAGCAAAACGATAACTTATAAGAGGAAGGACGTTGAAAGAAAACTCATCTGCGACCTAAAGAAACGACTGTGGAACACTAGTCTTCTAGTGAGTCCAATTCCAGAATGTCATTTGGTGATACCACTGGTTATTCAGAAAAACTGTCCAAAGATGTACCTGGACACTATCGGGAAATACACTGATCACCAGGCTGGTGACTTTGCTGCGGTTAAAGTCTATGTAAAGACTAGAAACAGATACCAACTTTACGTCATCAAGTTCACAGAGCATCTGAATATGGATACGTGGGTATATTTTACAACAGAACCCCCCAGACAAGCGAGCCCCACTATCAGATGAGGAATCTCTCTTCATTGCAGAAGATATTGTGCAGAAATTATCAAAACCAATTCGAAGCAGTTATGGACGTTTCCAAGGTAAGATTACTCTTTATAATGACAGGAATAAGCTTGCCCAGTCTTCATACTAATTTCCAATACGATGTTGTTCGTGATCACTTGTTACTTCTTTAATACAGCACCCTGTCACATGAATTTAGCATTTTTTTCTACTAATTTCTGCGCTGTGGAGCGAATATCGTCACTGTAGATCATTGCCCTATTTCCCTATTTTATAGAGCAAACATCCTCAGTGATCATTGTTCAGAAAAAATTTTCTTTTCCTTCACCCGTCGGTGACTTGCTTCGGTAAACATTCTTAATTGCCGGCCGCCGTGGTCTCGCGGTTCTAGGCGCGCAGTCCGGAACCGTGCGACTGCTACGGTCGCAGGTTCGAATCCTGCCTCGGGCATGGATGTGTGTGATGTCCTTAGGTTAGTTAGGTTTAAGTAGTTCTAAGTTCTAGGGCACTAATGACCACAGCAGTTGAGTTCCATAGTGCTCAGAGCCATTTGAACCATTTTTAATTCGTAACTTATATAAGGGCTATAGGTATATTAATCCACTCTTTCATGTAAATACCTAGCTCACTAGTCACCAACAGACACGCTAGGCTAAGTATGTAACACTCAACAGGAGATGAAAAACCTCATGTTCTGATATTCCCATGATCTACATGCTACAGAAGAATACTGAAGATAAGGTAGATAGATCACGTAACTAATGAGGAGGTATTGAATAGGATTGGGGAGAAGAGAAGTTTGTGGCACAACTTGACTAGAAGAAGGGATCGGTTGGTAGGACATGTTTTGAGGCATCAAGGGATCACAAATTTAGCATTGGAGGGCAGCGTGGAGGGTAAAAATCGTAGAGGGAGACCGAGAGATGAGTACACTAAGCAGATTCAGAAGGATGTAGGTTGCAGTAGGTACTGGGAGATGAAGCAGCTTGCACAGGATAGAGTAGCATGGAGAGCTGCATCAAACCAGTCTCAGGACTGAAGACAACAACAACAAACAACAACATGCAAATACAGTGTTTCAGGCATTCATATCCTAATTTGTCTATTCTGAACTCCATACCAGGAAGTGATGACAAACTTGTATAATGAACAAGTAATATAAGCTATAGATCAAGAGGAAATGACTGCAATAATGAAACGAATGCCCTGTAATAAGCCCCCAGGCTTTGACAGTATCCTTGTGGAATTTTATAAAATCTATTAGTTATTCGGGAAGCCCAAAAATGGACATAAATTTACAACAGTCTACTAGGAGAAAATAAGATGCTGTCTAATTTTATGGATAATGTCAGCCTTGTAATTGAGAATCAGTTTTATATAAAAGATTAAATCACTTTGGCCCAATAACGCGTCTCAATACCGATTACAAACTTTTCGCCAGAGTTCTTCATTCACAGCTCACAGGCCGTTCACTGAGTGTTGGATGATCAACGTAACAGCGTCATTCCTGGTCTAAGTTTCTTTGGAGTTTCTTCAGTTTTAGTCTACAGTTCGTAACCAACAGATTGTTATCAGAGTCCACATCCGCCCCTGGAAGTATCTTACAATTTGAAACCTGGTTCCTAAATCTTTGTCTTACCACTATATAATCTATCTGAAATCTTCCAGTGTCTCCAGGCCTCTTCCACATATACAGTCTTCTTTCATGATTCTTAAACTAAGTGTTGGCTATGATTAAGTTATTCTCTGTGCAAAATTCTACAAGGTGGCTTCCTCTTTCATTCGTTGCCCCCAATTCCATATTCACCTACTGTTTTCCCTTCTCTTCCTTTTCC
The DNA here is from genome assembly GCF_023897955.1 of Schistocerca gregaria. Classification (NCBI taxonomy): domain Eukaryota; kingdom Metazoa; phylum Arthropoda; class Insecta; order Orthoptera; family Acrididae; genus Schistocerca; species Schistocerca gregaria. Next base: position 930,511,242 of record NC_064922.1, read on the forward strand.
TACTATCAAATTCCAGTCCCCCATAACTATTAAATTTTCATCTGCCTTCACTACCTAAATAATTTCTTTTGTCTCGTCAGACATTTCTTCGATCTCTTCGTCATCTCCGGAACTAGTTGGCATATAAACTTGTACTACTGTGGTAGACGTGCACTAATCTTCTGTCTTGGCTACAATAGTGATGCTGTTTGAAGTAGCTTACCTGTGCTCCTATTTTTTTATTTATTAAACCTACTCCTGCATTGCCCTTATTTGATTTTGTATTTATAACCCTGTATTCACCTGACCAACAGTCTTGTTCCTCCTGCCACTGAACTTCACTAATTCCCACTATATCTACCTTTAACCTATCCATTCCCCTTTCCAAATTTTCTAACCTCCATACCTGACATTGGGTGCTCCAATACGTGGAACGCCAGTTTTGTTTCTCCTGATAATGATGTCCTCCTGATTAGTCCCCATCTGGATATCCGAATGGGGGACTGTTTCACCTCTGGAATATTTTACGCAGTAGAACGCCATCATCATTTGACCATTCAGTGAAGCTGCATGCCCTCTGGAAAAATTACAGCGGAAGTGAGATATTCAGTTTCAAGAATCAGAACCCTAGACAAGAAGAACTGGAGCCATCTCAACCTGACAAGCAAAGTAAAATAGAAAGTTTATTGTAATCTTTCCTCCTCTCAAACCTTCATAAAAAACTTTGCTTATTAATTTTTGGACTAGACTTTGTTTGATGTGGACAATAGATGGAAGTAGGAAGGAGGGGGGAGATTAGATACTCGAAATAACAGTCGCTTGGTTATCGAGTGAAGTTGTAGATTTCATTAAATAAATCACTGAGCAGATGCACAGAGATGTTAACACAAGGAGGATACACAGAACCTACGAACTACATGTAACATTACAAAAATAAAACACCATCAAAGAAATCGGTTAACTAGTCAAGCAGATAATGTTTGCTTGTAGCTGATACCGTTCAGGTGCGAAGTCCCTACACATTTCTAGTTAGTACTGTGGAAGTTAATAGACCTGAACACGGAACGTTACCTACCCCAGAAAAGAGTTTTACAGTGTTATATAGAAAAATTGCAGAAATTAAAGTTAACCAGTCCCTCACTCATTCCTGCATGGTCTCTGCCAAGGATGCGCACACTCTCCTACATTATTTGCTCTACCAATTGAGCCACCACGCTATGTCGAACTCTTAACACATCACGTTCTACCACAGTCCCATCACAGGCATATTCCACCTGTCAGAAGCGCGGCCACGTTTTCAAGTAATCATAACAAACACTCTCTCCGATACAAGCTCTGTTCAGCCTTTAGTGTGGATATGAACACTAATGAGCTGTACACTTGAACGAATGGACACTGCCAAACTGTGGCCAAGGGCAAATTTAACCAACCAATCTCAGAACATGCTGATAAGCATCACATGTTTTGTCTCAACAGCCTAGGACAACTTCTCATCTGAATTGTGAAACCTCCATGACTCTCTGCTGATTGTTGCACTTCAGGAACGTCTCTCTACGATAGTCTATTGCTGTTCAGTTTAGCTAAATGAGTAGTTTAGACACTACTGTTTTCAGTTTCCTAATTATGGAAATTTAAGTACTGCCATAGTGCATTTACAACTACAGGAATATTAGTATATCTGTACCTACAAGATAATATGAATTATAGTGAGAAAATTCGACCCAGCGTCATTGTTCACCAAAATAAGTTACCGAATTATATTTAGTTTTACGAAGATGTCATGAATTTGTGCGACTACAACTTTTTTTTTGTTACATAAGTGTTTCACATAACTAATACTTTAATGTTATCTGACAGTTTTTACGATTTATCTCGATTGTGAATAGGCTGTGATCTGACCCAAAATACGTTTCTGTGGCAATAAACATTTGCGTATACCGTAAAATCTTAACCAATCCACACTTAAGAGCAAATAATTTGCTCCCGCTTACCATGTGGACATAATAATTTAAATCCTTTCTCTTAAATTAAGTTGCCTTTCGTGAATAATTTTCGTTTTATCATGTTAAATTACTTTCAGCGAAGTATGTAAGCTTAAATGATACATTGCAGTTACTTATTAAACTAGCAACAAGAGATGTCTAATACCATTGTGAAGTATGCTGTATCGACAAAACAATAAACTACCACTGTAATTGGTTATCGATGCTGTAATTGTTGCTAAATAATTCGTATTTAAACATTTAAATAAATCTCTGCCCTTTGAGAAATCCCTGGGGTGTGATATTTGAACAAATTTTTAACCGAATACCTTGATTGTCACAATGGAAAGTGTGCAAACTCTCGCAGGATCGTCAGAAATGGCAACCAGTTTGGGAAATGTCAACGTTATTTTCGTGTGGGATGCAATACTTTAGGATGCCCATTACGTTTGTATTAGAAAAAGGGAACACTTTAAAAAGTTTAGAAAAAAACCTGGGATATTTAAGGAAAGATATGGAACACAAACTCTACTTGCAAAATTTAATGGACATAGAAGTTTATCTTTCGGATGCATTTTCTTCTGACATTTTGTAATAAAAGCACGTGATAGGCTACGAAAGAGTGTTTTCACAATGAATAAGACCTTCACTGTTGGAAATTTAATTTTTTATGTGGCCACAAATAGTTAACTAAGGAAAACCCAAGCCCTGCAGCGAAGTTTGACGCAGAAATTGCCAGACAGAACCACCACATTAATGATGCTATTCATGTTAACGTTTTACTATTGAAACAGGCAGGACACAAAGCTTTACGCCTCGCCTGGGCTAAGACATGACTGGAAACATGTTCGGATGTGTCTCGTATCAAATTGTATCGAGTGGATGAACATGTATGGGTATGAAGACAATTTCATGAATCGATGGACCCTGCATGTCAGCTGTTCAGGCTGGTGGAGGCTCTGTAATGGCGTGTGGCATGTGTAGTTGGAATGATATGGGACCGCTGATATGTCTAGATACGACTCTGACAGGTGACACATATGTAAGCATCCTGTCTCATCATGTGCATCTATTCATGTCCACTGTGCATTCCAATGGTTTTCGACAATTGCAGCAGGATAATGTGACACCCCTCACCCACAGAGTGGCTCCAGGGACACTCTTCTGAGTTTAAACACTTCTGCTGGCCACCAAGCTCCCCAGACATGAAGATTATTGAGCATATCTGGGATGCCTTGCAACATGATGTTCACAAGAGAGCTCCACCCCATCGTACTCCTACAGATTTATGGATACCACAGCAGGATTCATGGTGTCAGATCACTCCAGTGCTGCTTCAGAATTAGTTGAGACCATATAGTGTCATGTTGCGGCACTTCTACGTGTTCACGGGGGCCCTACACGAGATTAGGCTGGTTTACCAGTTTCTTTGGCTCTCCAGTGAACTATTATTAAAACTACGCTTTCATTTTGGGCATGGCTAAACAGTGATTGCATAGATTTAAAACTGTCATGTATCCACTAGAACATCTTCAGTCTGCACACCACAACAGAAACGGAAATTCATATTATGTGAACCATTTGAAAATACAGCTTAAGGTGGCCCAGTAGACTAGTACCAGAGTGCAAAACATTGACAGTAAATAAAAAAAGATTGCAGAACAAGTTGTACAAGTGGCACTTGTGCTTAAATTGCAAATCACACATCTGGTAGTGTAAAATGCTTTAGCCAAGCACAATCATAGAAGAGCAGGACATTGGGGAGTCCTTAAAATACTTTTGGGTTAGCAGATCATTTTGGGAAAAAACAGTACTATACCAGGAAAAATGGTGTTAATGGATGCTCCATAATATGTCATACTTGAGGAATGATGCTGTTCACAACACAGTGATTGTCACTACTAGTACGCAATACTTGAAAAAGGAGTAGCTTATCCTGAAACTTGGGGTTGATTTGGCAGTAGTGCAAGAAGAGTTAGCAATTTTGCATACTGCAGTCAGCAACAGTAATGTTAGGTCTAGGCCAGAAGGCTGCTCAGCCTTCCAGATCAGTGAAAAGATCCAGAAGATGTTGCAAGCCTCATTTCTTCAGTCTAGCTATGTCCAACAGCTTCAGTGCTTTTGATACTAAAAAAGAGGCCTTCACATTTCTCAAGAACTTCCAAAGTATTCTGACAGTACAAGTTAAGCATGGGAAGAAAAGTTAAACAAAGGCCAAAAATGCCTTATTGCTGGGTAAGTCAGGAGACAGGTGCATCAGAACTCATTCATTCATAACTTTTTGGGAAGTATCTTTAAGACAAGTGCAGGGACCAGTGACGCTGATGTCACACAAGGTTTAGGTTCTTTGATGTGGGATCTTGGAAAAGAAGATCTTGTATTAATAATAGGGAGTGTGGGTAACAGCTTGGACCATAACCTTCATTATACAACAGAGGATGACATCAGGCACATTGCTGAGAATGTTCTTCACACAGATGTGAAGATAATGTCACACTTTGAAGTGTATAATAAGCCATGGATGAAGCATTCTTTGGACAGTCTTAGTGCAGAGCTTGGAAAATAGCTCAGGGGAGAGGGACATTCACACTTGGATGTGACTGATGCATCACCCTTACTCAGTCAGATCACACAAAGCAGGGTTTGTATATTTGTGCTTGGGAAGAGGCTACCTGCATGGCTAATTGCCAGAAGTATCCAGTCTGATCAAAGCATTCTTCATGTCATAACAGTGTTCACTAGGCCTTTTTAGGGTAAATACATCTGAAAGACAGATAGTAGTAAAACTCAATTCTGTAGCTTTGACAAAGCCAAGGACATTAAAGGAAATTCATTTACAGTCTTCCATCAAAACACCAGGAGCCTAACAAATAAAAAAGATTAATTTCTCATTTCCATTCATAAAAAAGGAAAGGTGATGGAATTTCAGCATACCTGTTAAAAACATAACCGAATATCAAATGGAAATCATCTTAAATGTGCTGTAGTAGCAAGCATCCAAAAAACTGGAGATAAACAAACCATCTATAATTACAGACCTATATATGGTAACCCCTTCCAATCTTTTCAACAGTACTTGAGAAAGTGGCACATGATAGAAAACTACCAAATGTCACTGAGCAGAACTTGTTGACCACCCCTTAGTTTAGTTTTTGTAAAATCTCCAAAAAGAAGAAGGCAATATAAAACCTCACAAATAGAATACTGACAGAGCTAAATGAGAAAAATTATCCTGTTGGTACATTCACCTTGTCATAGCCTTTGATTGTGCAGATCACAAAATTTCACTTAAGTCTTGTGACATTAATGGCATCCCTCCTGAATGGATGGAATGTTACTTCCATAACAGAAAGCAGAGTGTCTCCTCAACTCCTTAACAGCCTTTACCTTAAGCATAAAAGTAACTTCATAATGTAGGCACATAACATATGGAGCACTTCACGGATAAGCTCTATGCACACTATTATCTTCTAATGATTTTAAAAGACAATTCAAAACTGTAATGGTTGCTGAAGATGTAAGCATAGTAACCAAGGGTCTAAACTTAAACCTAACAGACACAGTTCAGATAACAGCTGAACAGAACTATGAGTTTTTCGTAGTAAATACTTTAAGTCTTAATCTCAAAAAGTCTCATATTACAGAATTTTAAACAAACAGTAAGTCTGATTACCTGTTAACACCAGAAGTAGGTATTAGTGGTCATACACTGAGGGAAGCAGTGCGCATTATTCCTTTTGCTAGAGTTGGATACACGTTAAAATGGAGTCAACACACGTATAAATGAAGAAGCTCAGTTCAGTGTGTTATACTACTAGAAACATCTCCAATTGTTCAAATGGTTCAAATGGGTCTGAGCACTATGGGACTTGAAATCTGAGATCATCAGTCCCCTAGAACTGTGTTGAGCTAAAGACGAGTGTGTTGGCGTATTTTGCATATTTTAATTCTCTGCTGACTTGTGGGATTATCTCCTGGTGTAGTGCACATAAAATAAATAGTGTAAATAAATGAAATGTTTGATGAGCAGAGTTGTTATAAAATTGTACAAGTAATAATGTACTATAAATAGGTGTCTGTATCTACATGAGGAAAAAATATTTTGTTTGAGAAATACCATTGTAATCAAGTAAATATTTCAGATAACTAGCAGCTGTATAGCAAAACTAAGAATGCAGCGGCATTTTTTTTAAAGTAAGAGGTCTCTTACTAATTTACTTGATTAAATTTATACTGTGTAAGTGTGAAGAACATTGCCACTAAGGTGGTAGTTTATTGTTAAGTCAATATAGAGACTATGTTTTCTGTGTCCTTGTCTTGAATCTATCTACATGTTTGAAGTTTCTCCTTGATGTGATCTACAAAATACAATGAATGAATGACAGCTTCTTATATCATCTTGCCTTCAATTTCCTTTAGCTCGTGTGTGATGCATCTTCACTCTGAAGCTCTGTCTTCACTGAATTTAAACTTCTTGGAAAATTACAAAGTTAATGAATTTAATATATGTGTTTGCAATCTAGGATCTCAAAAGGGAATTGCTGCTTCTGGAATTATCATTTATAATTGTTTGAGTTTACAGATCACCAATAGGAAACTTTCAGACGTTCTTAGAAAAATTTGAATCTTTGTTCTGTCACCTAGCACACAAAAGAAAGCACATGATAGTCTGTGGAGATTTTAATATAAAATTTTTGAAAGATTTAGACATGGGAGGTCCTCCACTTGAGTACAAAAAAATTCAATGAAATATCAGTTACACAATAAATCACACAAATTTAAAGATAATTGATTCAGCTACATACATATGCATTGCAATTACAAACATCTTAAATTGACACCCTCACATAGAAAATGTTGTGTAGAAGACAAACCAGAGAATGTGTTGTATTGGCAGAACATGTAGAAGATGCAGTGAATCTACTAAGTGACTGCTTGCCCGAGAGTTGTCTAGCCTCTTCTGGAATACTGCTGCATGATATGGGATCTTTACCAGATAGGGTTAACAGAGGACACTGAAAAAGTTCCAAGAAAAGCAGGTGTGTGTGTTATGAATATGATAAGCTAATTGAGGTGTCAGTAATTAAAACAACAGCCTTTTTCATTCTGACAAGATCTCTTCACAAAAATACAACCAGCAACTCTCCTCACCAAAGGCAAAAACATTTTGTTGAGTCCCACATACATAGGGAGAAATGACAATCTTTATAAAAATAAGAGAAATTTTTGAGAAGAAGTCTGAATGTGGCTGTATGATACCTCTGCCAAGCACTTAAGTGTGAATTGCTACTTGTCATGTAGATTTAGATTTGGATCACTTATAACAAGAGTTACATTGTTCATTTCTTTACCATGATTACACAGAATGTCATAACACTAACAGAGAATATTTTTGTAGGTGAATACTTAATGAGTGATATAAATGTTTATTGAGTACTGAATGGCTTCTCTGACACTGATGTAGAATTAGCCATAGTAAAGAAATTACCCAATTACAAAGAAGTGTCATTGAGAAGAACAGCTTTTCTGAATTGCACAGATGGGAACCCTCCCTGCAACATATCTTTCATTTTAAAGTTTGCCATTAAAAGTATGTATCCACTTTTCAGTGGGTCCTCTTTGTGGTGAGTGGCAGGTGGGATAGTACACAGTGAAAAGAAAGTTACACTTTTGATGATTTTGTGAAGATTATTTCTTACAGAGCAAAAGTTTTGTATTTATTTTAAAGAACAATACTTCATTAACATTTTGGAATGAAATAATAATAATTTGGCAGCTAGTTAACAAATGAACTTACAGTATAGAGAAAGCACTGCAATTGTTGCAAAACATACTGCATATAGCACAAAGTGAAAGAATTGTAATTTTTTACATTTATTTACACTTGAAAAGCTTATATCATTCATAAACACAAATATGTATATTATATACAATTACAACAAAAAGATACAGAGAACATGAAGTCTACCAAAATTGATTTGATATCTAATACAATTTGATAGTCTCTTAGCAGTCATGAGCAACATTGTCAGTAGAATCTGTGCAATGTCCTTATGTGATATACAAACAATTTCTTCTGCTTATGGGAATACAAAACCTGTTTTTTTAATTGTTTTCAGCTAGGAGACCTCATATTAATCATCACCGTCTACTAACTTCAACGGTTCAGCTACAAAAAAGTAAATCAATTGGAAATTTTATCACCAATCACAACAGCCCAGTTTAGATAAAAAATATATAGGTATGAACACCCACATGGCCTATTGGGTGCACCTCACCTTTATCACATTTATCATTACTTTCACTTAAAGCCCTTTCTCTCAAATTTATTTAGTCTTCTGCTTGTTGGGTCTCTGCATACATTTTTTCCTCTCTTTTTCATTTTCCTTAAACCTGTTCTTCAAAACCCATTTTCTCATGCACTGACATCAATATGATACTTCTCCCTTTTGAATATCTAGTAGTTTTTCTGGGAGGAGCTTTTGGAAACTACAAAACTCTTTCAGTGAGATATATGATTTGCTGCTGCTACAGCTATAACTACATAAATTACAACTAACGCCTCAACATTTTGCTTATTATCATCTGACGTGTTTTGAGTGGTCACACACCACAATGATTTTACTGTATTAGACAGATAATAAAAATTTAGAAAGCAGTCTGAAACCACAGATATTAGAAAATATAATTCATCAAATATGTTGATGTTGAGTGGATAAATTCCACTTTTTCTGAACCCACAAGTTATTTGGGGTCACTGGCTTAAATTTCAATGTAACTCAGTCAAATGCAGCCAGTGACTCAATAAAGTTTATGGACTTAATAAAAAAGATTGGTTTGAATGTAAACTTCATGGGAGTCACTAGACAAAATGATAATAAAGGAACCTGTATTGATAATATTTTAACAAATTATAAATCTGATGATGCAAGGAAGCTCTGTGTAAACTTTGGACTTTCAGACCGCTTTTTCCTTTTTACTGAAATAACTAATACAGATGAACCAAGCACTAGAAAAACTTATAGCAAAGAACATATTACTCTTAAAAATTTTAGATTATTCTGCTATAAATTTGAAGAGGTGGAGTGGCAAGTTCCACCTGATATACCAACCTTTGCACATTTTAACATATTTTTAGAAAATTTTGTACCCGTATCTGATGAAAACATTTCCAGTTTGAGTGAGCCACTCAAAAATTTCAAATAAGATAAATTGGATCACTGCTGGAATAAAAATATTGGGCGGGAAAAAAATGACAGCTACACAATGAACTGAAATAGAATAAAGATCCTGTTTTCATTAATTGTGTTAAATGGTATAAAAACATTTAAAATGTAGTAAATGCAGCAAAAGAAATGGTAAGTAATAAATACACCTTGGCTCATGAACGCAGATCAGTGGCAGTGTGGCCTGTCATCAAATCAGAACTAGGAAACAGAACTGACAGCAAAGATATTTCCAGAATTAATGTGGGAAATAAAGTTGTAACAAATCCTGCTGAAATATTAGAATAATTCAGTAAATTTTTTACAAATGTATCAAAATCAGATGTAGATGTAGATGCTTAAATAGAACAAGTACCTTTAGGTCAGAAGGCAGAAGAATACTTCAACAGATGTGAGAAAATTTCAGCCAAAGATGCAGAGAAAACTATATTGCAGTTAAAACACAAAAATTATGCAGGCTGGGATGTCATACCTACAAAAGTAGTTAAAGCAGCTGCCAGGATAACAAACCACCACCGTTTGCTCAATAATTAATAAATCACTTGAAGAAGACCACTTTCCACATATCCTAATGTACACAGAAGTAAAACCTTTGTTTCAAAACGGATCAATAGAAGACATGTAAAACAGCAGCCCACTCCATTCTTCCAATTTTTTAAGAAATATTTGAAAAATTGGTAGTAATGCAAATCAATATTAACTTTCAAAAAGTTGAAAGCACAAATGAGCCATCATTAATGAAATCGAAAAAAAAGAAAAAAACAAAAAAAAACAAAAAATCAATCCGTTCCACCTTAGATAAGTCAAGAAAGGGTTGTAGGATTAGTCTGCAACCTCAAAAAGCATTTGATTGTGTAAATTACTACTTGCTCATGATGTATAAAATGGATAGTTATGGAATAGATTTACAAGGTTTCATACCGGGTCCAATATAATTTCTACTTTATGTAAACAACTTTCCCTAAACATAAATTGACACTCAGCTTCATTCGCAAATAGTACTTCTACCGTTACTGAAGGCAGTGACTCAGAACAAATCCCCTCAACTGTCTTATTTACATCTACATCTAAATGGATACCCTGCAAATCACATATAAGTAAGTGCCTGACAGGGGATTCATCAAACCACCTTCGCAATTCTCTATTATTACAGTCTCGTATAACATGCTGAAAGAACGAGTACCTATATCTTTCTGTACGAGCTCTGATTTCACTTATCATGATGATCGTTTCTCCCTATGCACATCAGCATCAACAAAATATTTCACATTCGGAGGAGAAAGTTGGTGATTGGAATTTCATGAAAAGATTCCTCCACTGCAAAATACACCGTTGTTTTAATGATGTACCTCCCAAATCTGTATCATTTTTAGTGACACTCTCTCCCCTATTTTGCGATAATACAAAAAGTGCTGTCCTTTGAATTTTCTTTTAATGTACTCCATCAATCCTATCTGGTAAGGATCCCACACCATGCAGCAGTATCCCAAAAGTGTATGGACAAGCTTAGTGTATGCAGCTTCCTTAGTAGATCTGTTACATTTTCTAAGTGTCTGTCCAATAAAATACATTCTTTTGTTACCCTTCCCCACAAAATTATCTGCATGTTCTTTCCAATTTAAGTTGTTCATAATTGTAATTCCTAGGTATTTAGTTGAATTTATGGCATTTAGATTTGACTGATTTATCGTGGAACTGAAGTTTAACAGATTTCTTTTAGCACTCATTTGGATGATCTCACACTTTTCGTTATTTAGGTTGAATTGACAATTTTAGCACCATACAGATATCTTTTCTACATCATTTTGCAATTTGTTTTGATCTTCTGGTGACTTAATTAGTTGATAAATGACATCATCATCTGCAAACAACCTAACATGGCTGCTCAGATTGTCTCCCCCCAAAAAAACCTTCCAGAAATCACTTCTCTTTTGCTCAATGACTTTCTGACAATTACTGTGAACTGGGACCTGTATGATAGGAATCACAAAGCTACTGGACAGGTTAGAAAACTGGTTCCAACTAAATTTTTTGAAACTGAACTGACACTGGAAAAACACATTTACTGCATTTTGAAATTAAAAACTCTAAGGTAGCGTAAATGAAACCCACATTAATTATAGAAGCCAGGAACTGGAAGAAGTGGGCTGTGTTAAATTTTTATGAATGCATCAGACCAAATTTTATCTTGTTCTTCACACACAAAGTACTTAGCAAATAAATTAAAGATGCTGACCTTTGCAATGAAGATTCTGTCATACTCAGCTAGCATGGAGACTAGAAAGTAGTTTGCCACAGCTTTACTGAATCAGTTACAAGGTATGGCATTACTTTTTGGAGTAACATGAGCAAAATGATTAGAACGTTAAAATTACAAAAGTCAGTTGTTAGAAATATGTGTAATGCAAAACCAAAAGAATCCTGTCACCCACCATTAAGAAATTAAAAAAAAATAAAATTAAGTGCCACCTGTACATTTATGAACTTATTTCTTCTTGTTTTGTATACAGTAACTATAAGTTATTCATAGACAATAATTTTAAATATCCATACTAGGAATAAGAGGAATTCTATGCATCCCCCCCCCCCCCCCCACACACACACACTCACACAAGGGTTAAAGCTACACATCTACATGACTACTCTGCAATTCACATTTAAGTGCTTGGCAGAGGGTTCATCGAACCACAATCATACTATCTCTCTACTATTCCACTCCCGAACAGCGAGCGGGAAAAATGAACACCTAAACCTTTCTGTTCGAGCTCTGATTTCTCTTATTTTATTTTGATGATCATTCCTACCTATGTAAGTTGGGCTCAACAAAATGTTTTCGTATTCGGAAGAGAAAGTTGGTGACTGAAATTTCGTAAAAAGGTCTCGCCGCGACGAAAAACGTCTATGCTGTAATGACTTCCATCCCAACTCGTGTATCATATCTGCCACACTCTCTCCCCTATAACGCGATAATACAAAACGAGCTGCCCTTTTTTGCACCCTTTCAATGTCCTCCGTCAATCCCACCTGGTAAGGATCCCACACCGCGCAGCAATATTCTAACAGAGGACGAACGAGTGTAGCGTAAGCTGTCTCTTTAGTGGACTTGTTGCATCTTCTAAGTGTCCTGCCAATGAAACGCAACCTTTGGCTCGCCTTCCCGACAATATTATCTATGTGGTCCTTCCAACTGAAGTTGTTCTATATGCACATATCTCAGTGCACCTGGGAATGAAAATGGACAACTTTCTAAAAAAGAAATAAATTCACAGCTAGGAGGTAGGACAAGTGAAATGAAAGCTATGTAAGTTGTTAGTACACAAATACTATGATTCCTTAGAAGAATTTCTGATTGATAATGTGAAAATCTGAGCAAGAAAGCAAATGGTTGACACATTTTGTTAAGTAAACTTGGCAGTTTTGTGTCAAATAAGCAACCATACCTAATAATTATGCTTTTAATGTTAATTTTTTGTTATCTGTTGTTTCCATAGTATATATAAATTGTAAATGTAGTGTTGACAAGTCCCCTGTACATTAAATCTATGCTTTAACTTTGTATGTTACTGGACATAAAAAATTCTCATTCTGATTCTGAAGAAAACTTTCACCGACATATTCTACAACTTAATAAACTGTCATAGGCCTGAATTTCTTGTCATCCATGAGTCTATAGTGTTTCAGTGTGTACTGAATATAAGGGTTTCATTGTGTACTAGAGACACTCTAAACTAAAGAACCAGTTAAGAATCTTAACCTACCATATCCAAAACTGGTTGCTGTATGGATAAATCTGATTATAAAATAACAAATTCATCTTAGTTGTATATTATATGAAAATATTAAACTTGTTGATGGATGTTAACTGTAATTTCGGACTATCAAAAAGTTACAATAACATTAAAAAATACAACTTAAGACTATTACAGTCAAAGTTTTGTTTGCTCAAGGTTGATGTACAGGAATATCAAAATGAAGAAACATATTACCAGAAACAGTTGAAATGGGATGTTTCACTGCATGCCATGTTTACTAACTTGTATTGCTGTCCCAAAATAAGATGCTTACTCAGTCTCAGTATGTATTTTCAAAGGGATTTTCCACAGGTAACATTAATTTTCATTCCATGCATCAGATTATACAAAATTAAAAAGACAAATTATTGCCTGATGTTATTTTCTGTGACTTCTCAACAGTGTGTGTTTGTGCAGTTCACAGTACAGTAATGTCATAAGTAAGCTTAAATATTGTGGTATCAGATATTTAGCTCATACTTGATTTTCCTCCTGTCTAACTATAAGAATGCAACTGCATTAAGAAGCTCAAAGGATGTAGGCCTACATAATGATACAGCAACTTCATAATGGGGAGTAATCATTACGGGTGTACCACAGGGATTGATACTGAGTAAGCTCTTGCTCTTATTATATACAGATAATCTTCCATCACATATCTAAGAAACACAAAGAGTTCTTTTTGCAGACAATTCAAGGACTATAGTTATGCTTGATACAGTAACTCCAACACTTTTCTTCAAAGATAATAACAAGTTCTCTGCAAATGGATTGTCATTGAATTTAAATGAAAAACAAAAAATGCAGTTCAGAACTGTATGAGACATGACAACACCATTAGATATAAGACACAAGTATAGACTATATATTCAAAATTATAACGTGCTTATATTGATAAAAACCTGAACTAGAAATACCACATAATAGATTTATTTAAATGTCTAAGATATGCTACTTTTGTGTTCAATCTTATAGAAAGGTTTTTAAACACCTGGGCTTACTGACAGTTGCTTCACAGTACATTTACTCCCTTACGAAGTATGTTGTCAAAAATCAGACACTTACAGTCTGAAACTGCTGCCACATATATAGCAATAGAAGAAATTACTTGCATTATCCATTATTCAGCAATAGTGAGGCACAGAAATGAGAATCTGTGTGGTAGGAGTTTTATTGGAAAATATAACTGAAGAAATTATTTACATGGTCAGCCAGTTGTGACATTTTTTTACTGAGATAGTGCACTACAATAGTGTGTTACTGACTCGTTCCACATCATAGTGATAGATCACAATTATGATCCACTAAACATGCAAATAACTGTTTTATGTAAGCATGAATACCAACTTGCAGTGTTTCAGGAACTGATATTAAGTGAAAATCTAGAAATATCCCACATTTTCTACATTACTGCCCATTAAAATTGCTACACCAAGAAGAAATGCGGATGATAAATGGGTATTCATTGGACAAATATATTATACCAGAACTGACAGGTGATTACATTTTCACACAATTTGGGTGCATAGATCCTGAGAAATCAGTACCCAGAACAACCGCCTCTGGCCATAATAACGGCCTCGATATGCCTGGGCATTGATTCAAACAGAGCTTGGATGGCGTGTACAGGTACAGCTGCCCAAGCAGCTTCAACAAAATACGACAGTTCATCAAGAGTAGTGACTGGCGTATTGTGACGAGCCAGTTGCTCGGCCACCATTGAAAAGATGTTTTCAATCAGTGAGAGATCTGGAGAATGTGCTGGCCAGGGCACCAGTCTAACATTTTCTGAATCCAGAAAGGACTGTACAGGACCTGCAATAAGCGGTCGTGCATTATCCTGCTGAAATGCAGCGTTTTGCAATGAAGGGTAGAGCCACAGGTCGTAACACATCTGAAATGTAACGTCCACTGTTCAAAGTGCCGTTAATGCGAACAAGAGGTGACTGAGACATGTAACCAATGGCACCCCATACCATCACGCCGGGTGATACTCCCATATGTCGATGACAAATACACGTTTCCAATGTGCGTTGACTGCGATGTCACCAAACATGGATGTGACCATCATGATGCTGTAAACAGAACTTGGATTCATCTGAAAAAAGGACGTTTTGCCATTCGTGCTCCCAGGTTCTTTGTTGAGTACTCCATCGCAGGCGCTCCTGTCTGTGATACAGCATCAAGGGTAACGCAGCCATAGTCTCTGATCTGATAGTCCATGCTGCTGCAAACATCATCGAACTGTTCATGCAGATGGTTCTTGTCTTGCAAATGTCCCCATCTGTTGACTCAGGGATCGAGAGGTGGCTGCACGATCCATTACAGCCATGCGGATAAGATGCCTGTCATCTCGACTGCTAGTGATAAGAGGCCATTGGGAACCAGCATGGCATTCCATATTACTCTCCTGAACCCACCAATTCCATATTCTGCTAACAGTCATTGGATCTTGACCAATAAAAAATATTTATAGCAGTTGATTTATTTCATCAGGCAGGTCATACTCAAAAGTGACCTGTCAGACAAGGCGAAAGTTTTATACCCTTCGAGCAATGACTGTGAATATTTCTGATACCAGAAAATCTCAGGTAATACAATTAGAAAAGTTGTATAAAAATATCAAACAAACTATGTTTCATTTGTATGAGAAGTATTCAATATTTTGAAAGTTATTGGAAGACAGTACTTTATGGTCAAATGTATAATGTAAACAAAACATTTCAAATCATTCAATAAACCATAGTGCTACCATTTTTACTATATAAACTGACTGAAAAAGAAATTGAAAGAAAGGGAGTAGGTAATGAAATGACACTTCATGAATTGAGAGGCTACATAAGCTATTACAAAATTGAGTCATTGTAACTCTGTACGTGTATATATCATTGGCAGGCAAGTAAACAATTAAAGTTGCAATTCTCTGTGACAGGTTGGTATGGTCATCAGAGTGGATTACTGTCATTGATGATAACATTGTTACCAGGCCTCATAGGTTATATATGTGGCATAAACAGTGTAAGATGCTGAGTGATCTGTGTGAAGGACACAGAGATGCTGATGTGACCAAACAAATTAACACTCCTAAAAGAACTGGTTTTAGCTTAATTCTACCATAGTAGGTGTATAATACAAAACTTTGGACATAGGTCCCATTATCCTAGTTTGGCAACACTACATGATGGAGTAGGATTTATTCATTCTACATGCCATTTCAAATGAAATGTGATTTCACCCTTTCATATATTAACCCTCAGAAAAATTCAAAACAAAGTGGAAGAGTCTTACTCAACTGTTATGTCATGCTGTTCTCTGATACTTATGAACACATTGTTGTTCAACTATCATGACACCATATATGCTGATCACTATAGGTATAACCACCACCCAGTCATTATGTTCGGTAGATCTCATACTGCAGGAGGAGATTTACAGCATAGGACAAACCAGTCCTACATTAATAAGTAAGTGTCATAAACCATAGTATTCCAAATGCATTTGTACAGCATTAAATGAAGATTGTAGTAACAACAAACAATGGAAAATCCAGGATAGAATGTAACATCCCTGTGCCATCTGGATGTAGCTGCCAGAGACTGTGGTCATGTATGTGTGACCTTGAGTGAGTGAGTGTGTGTGTGTGTGTGTGTGTGTGTGTGTGTGTGTGTTTTGTCTATTTTTGAAAAAGGCCTTATTGGCCAAAGCTAACTTTCTGACAGCCTTCCTGAAATTTTCTGTGACTCAGCATCTTCACTGTATGGTGAGTAGGAACATTTTAGTAACCATTACCTGAAACAAGCAACTGCAGTAATTCACCAGCTACATCATGTAGCTGTTGAATGTGTTCCACTGCTTTCTGAATATTTGCATGAACAGTCCATTAATTGCCAAACAACAATGCTTACCTTCATGCTTCATGAACCAAGATATGTTAACATAGAACATTGTTACTTGTCCAGCTGCTAACATGTATTTTCAACCACTGAATCTTGATTACTTACAAAACAAGTGACAAACCAATTTTTAACCCTTTCTCTGCTGTACGCACAGTTGCTACGTGCCACATCATTTACAGAGACTTTACTGTCTGGTATAGCTACCTGTATTGAATGCCATGTATTCAGGCTGCTATTAGGTGCCAAGCCTGACCTTCAGTTCAATATTTCCGAAGCAACTGCAGTCATTGATACTGTTGCCTGGGTTTTGTCAATGCTAGTCTCAAATAAATACCATCCACGAAAATTAATCAGATCTTTAAATTATGAAGTCACTACATCGTAGGGTAGCTTCTTTGGCTACTGGTCTCAGTCTGAGTCACAGATTTAATCTCAGCCATTGCTTAGAATGTTAATAAAAATCACTGGCGATTGTGACAGAAGACTTCTGGCTTATGGTCTTACATCATTCTCCTAACAGCCTTGTTAAGTAAAGAAGAAGAGTGGATAAAGCTACAGGGCACTTGTCTGTACTTGGAGTATAAAACTGCCCTGATAGGTGAAAGACTCAGCTGTGATGAACAACATGAAAAGCATAATGTGTATCTCTACAAAATGTGCCTTGCAACTGAAAAAGTGTCATGTTACTCTCTCCATTGCCAAAATATTCTGAATTAATTTATCATTCAGCATGTCATGTTACTCTGTCCATTGACAAAATATTCTGAATTAAGTTCTCATTCAGCTTGCTAGAAGGAAACTGCTAAGCAGGAGTTGACTATGAGAAAAAATTAGAAAAATCAGAGAATGTGTAACATTGTATGAGTTGGAGCATGGAACATGAGAAGTCAGGATATTGTAGAGAAACTAGAGTATCTGATAATGGAAATGCATTAGCTCATTCTGCATATATAAGAGTTAATGAAATGGACTGGAAAGAAGATAAGCAGTTCTGGTCAGATAAATATAGTATAATATCAACAGTGGCAGAAAATCATATTGTGCATGCATGATTTGTTGTGGGTAGGAAGTTAGGGCAATGAGTAAGTTACTGAGAATGGTTCACTGACTAGATAATTCTCATCAGAACTGACACCAGACTGATACCAGCAACAATATGACTCTATGGAATTCCAGTGTCATTCTTTTGTGTGTGAAGCAACATCTTTATGAAAAACTAAAACAACTACAAAATCATCGTCTTTGCAGTTATTCTCTTAGAGGTGATTGAAGTGCTGGACACAGAGCACAGTTTTTTTTTTCTACATATAGCATCTCATCTCAATCATTTTGTGCAGCTGATATATCACACTCTGGCAAGTTACTGGACAGTTCTAAGTCAGTATCATTATGTTGGGATGGCCACAAGGTAGGCATTGCCTGTGCTACTCTAGCAGGTGATTGGCAGGTGACAGTGGACTGACTGTTTGTACCCAGGGGCAGTGTTTTCCTGCAGTGAGACACTGATGTTAGAAGGCAGTTCCCTGGTGGTCACTTGTTTGTGGTGTTTGCCTGGATCTTATAGTGCTGCTGGTTGGTAAACACATGCAGCCCATTGGACAGAGATTGTGGCAGCTAAGCTACATGATTACAACCTGTGGGCTATAAAGTTTTTGATAGTGAACAGCATCATGAGATCTGGGTGAACAGTATAAAAAATGGCCACAACAGACTGTTATGCAGACATTCAGAAGAATATCATCAATAAATCCTGAAAGCAAACAAATGCAGGAACTATTATCAGGTCAGTTCAACACCTCAAGCATCCAAGTTGCTGCCAGAACTGATATAGAGAAGAAACGAAAACAAAACTGATGATCTGTTAGGCAATGATCAGTTTTGCTTTACAAATGGTAAGGCAGTTCTGATATTGTTCCTGATAATGGAGGCAAGATTTAAGAAGAAACAGCACACATTCATACAATTTGTTGATTACGAAAAGGTACTGACATTTTAAAAATAGTGTAAAATATTTGAGATTCTCACATAAATACATATACACTATGAGGAAATATGGATATGTACTATCTGTATAACAACCAACAGGAAAAAAGAAGATTACCAGAGAAGACGGACATGCTCACATTAAAAAATGGCAGTCTTTTATCCATACTGCTCAACCTGTACATCAAAGGAGCAGTGGCAATAAAAAGAGGAAGGTTAATTAAAAGTGAGAAAGAATTACAGTACCTCTTGAATGGGATGTACAGTGTTATGATGACAGACTATTAACTAAGAGTAACTCAAAGAAAGGTGAAGTATCTGAAATGTGATTAGCAATAAACTTAACATTAACATAGAGGACTACATAGAAGACAAAGTGAAGTAACTGCTATCTTGGAAGCAAAATAATGCATGACGGATCAAGCAAACTGGATATAAGAAGAATAGCAGAATTTCCAGAGTATATTCTTCACTAAAAGAAGCCTACTAGTGACACACAGAGGCCTCATTTTAGGAAGAAATTTTTGTGAGCATGCATGATGGGAGGACAACATTCTATGGAAGTGAACCAAGAATTGTGGGAAAATTAAAGAAGAGAACTATAGCATTTGGGGTGTTACAGAAGAATGCTGTAAATTGAGTGGATGAGTATGAAAAGAAATTTGGAAGCATTGTGCAGAATCAATGAGGAAAGGAATGTGGGAGAAATTCTGACCAGAAGAAGGGGCAGGATGATAGAATGTGTGATAACAAATCAGGAAATACTTTTCACAATGCTAGAGGTAGCTATGGAGAACAAAAACTGTAGATTGGATACATTCCACAGTTAATAGAGGAGGGTGTTCTTGAGATGAAGAGGCTGCCATAGAAGAGGAAGCTATGGTGAGTCCCCTCAAACCAGTCAGACTCTGAGAGGACTGATAAGTCACCAGATCACTTGATGGAAAAAGCTTCTCTGTTTCTCTATCAATGAATTTCTGTGCTGACAGTCTCACAGGAATGTTAAAACTGTTTTCATTTCTGGTAAGACTTACACCCTTAACAATATTTGCTTCTAATTAATTTTCATTGTTCATAGTCCTTTCTTTGCTGCCCACTCATAATTTCCGATTTTCTGCATGTATTCCTGACTATACACAACAACACTGGAAATTCCTGGATGGAAAAATATGTAAAATAAGGGAATGGAAACCACTCACCTATAGCGGATCGATGCATTCCATACAGACACATGTAACAGAAAACATTATTTATGTTTTCTGTTACATGTGTCTGTGTACCCACACATCTGTTTGATATGGATAAGTGCGTGTCTATTCCTGACTATGATTACTGAAGAAATAATTAAATTTCTCAAAAGTTATGTGGATAAATTTCAGTCACTTCTTATATGCTCCTGCATGGCTGGATATCAATTACTCTATTATGTTGCCTATGAAAGATACAGAGAGAGTAACTAATATACAGCCATACAGGATCCTATAAGAATGTTGCCTATCAAAGATACACACAGATACCCATATTGTAGGTGCATCCACAATGGAGAGGTATCTGCTGAGAGGCCAGGCAAACTTGTGGTTCCTGAAGAGGGGCAGCAGCTTTTTCAGTTGTTGCAGGGGCAGCAGTCTGGATGATTGACTGATTTGTCCTTGTAACATTAATCAAAATGGCCTTGCTGTGCAGGTACTGCAAATGGCTGAAAGCAAGGGGCAACTACAGCCATAATTTTTCCTAAGGGCATGCAGCCCTACTGTATGCATAGAGAGCTGCATCAAACAAGTCACTGGACTGAAGGCCACAATAGCAGCATAAAAGATACGGAATATTCATGTTGTGGGCTGCTTTTAACATTTGGCATGGCAAAATATTCTGTTACGTTATGAGGTGAACAAGGTATATTGAAGTTTTGTAGTGTCACCTCTACTTTATAGTTATTCACTCAGTTCTCTTCAGATGAACTTGTTTTGAAGATTTGTGCTTCAATTATCCCTTAAACTATAATAGACTGAGCATTTAGTTACAGGAGGAAGGCCACTAAGATGTACACTACATGAAGAGGGCTGTAATGCCATAAATCCATAGACATCCACAGACAATCATCAAGATAAAGTATCCCATGTGCTGCTACAATTATTGGAGGCATACCAACACTTTGAAGCCAAAAGATTGAGGTACTTGAATACTTTTCATAGATGCACAAATAAATCCATGTTGCTAACAGAAAAGTATTTACAGCTTTCCAGAAAGAATTTTCCCTCTACAGTGGAGTATCCACAGATTTGAAACTTCCTGTAAACTTAAAACTATGTGCTGAACTGAGGTTTAAATGCAGAACCTTAACTTTTCTAAAGCCTTCCCTTATTAAAACATTGGCCAATTTACATACTATGTATTATAGGTGAAAATAATCAATTTTTGATTATATAATGTAACTGGATAGATAAAAAATCTACTCACCAAGCAGCAGCAGGAGAACACCACATACAAAAAAAGGTTTTACATATGCAAGCTTTTAGAGCCGCTGGGTCTTTCTTCTAGTAGGAAGGTTGAAGGTAAAGGAAGAAGGGTGAAGGAAAAGGACTGGAGAGGTTTAGGAAAAGGGGCAGAGTTCAGAAAAGTCGCCCAGAACATCGGGTCAGAGGAGACTTACCAGCTGGCATGAGAAGGAATGTCTTATACCATCCGGTATGTCTCTCCAGACCTAGGGTTCTGGGTGACCATTCCATACTCAGACCCTTTTCCTAAGCCTCTTCAGTCCTTTTCCTTCACCCCTCTTCCTTCCTCTTCAACCCTTCTGCCAAAAGAAGAGGCTACTGGCTCCAAAAGCTTGCATATGCAAAACCTTTTTTTATGTGTGTGTCCTCCTGCCCCTTTATGAGTAGATTTTTTTATCTATCAAATCGCATTATATAGTATAGGGGAGGGTTCACATAATCAGAGCATCTTTCTGTTACCTTTCCTTCCTTCTTATGAACATCTGGCATCATGCATGATAGTTTAATAATAAATTTCATGTCTGAAACTATTCCCTGCAAATAAAGAATATTTCTGATTGCAAATTCAACTGAAAATAAAGAATGTTTCTCCTTGCAACTTAGACGGGGTTACAAATAGTATATGCCTTCATTCTGTACAGATTGTCTTATTAGTAAACAGAGCTGATTACATATTTTTCTGTGCTGATGCTCTGTGGATAATGTGAGAAATTAAAAAGCACAAGTCTGTGGTGTAAAAAATCAGATTCCAGTTCTATTTCAGTCTCACACATAGGTCTGACTGATCTCAGTGCCATGTTAGGAAGGTCTGCAGAGAGAAAATGACTATTTAGAACTTGTACAGAAAGAAGGCTGCACTTAACAAGAATGAAAGGACATGAAATGGAGGCAGTCATTGAGAAAGGAGTGAGATGGGGCTGTAATGTATCCCCAGTGTTATTCAATCTGTACAGTGAGCAAGCAATAAAGGAAGCCAAAGAACAATTTGGAGAAGGAATTAAAGTTCAGGGACAAAAAATAGAAACTTTCATGTTTATCAGTGCCATTGTAATTCTATCAGAGAAAACAAAACACTTGTTGGACAGAATGGATAGTGTCATTAAAAAAAAGGATTATGATGAACACCATGAACATGAAAGCAAGGGTATTGGAATGTAGTTGAATTAAAACGGGTGATGGATAAGAAATTAGTTTAGGAAATGGGAATACAAAAGGTGGTAGGTGAGTTTTTGCTATTTGGGCAGCAAAATAACTGGCAATGGGCAAAGCAGAGAGCATATAAATGCAGACTGGTTTCAGAATAAAATCTCAAAAGGAGGAATTTGACATCATCTGATAGAAATTTAAACATTAGGAAGCCTTTTCTGAGGATATTTATCTGGAGTGTAGCCTTACCCATGTGAAATGTTGATGGCAAGTTGTTCAGAAAAGAAGAGAATAGAAGCTTTTGAAATATGGTGCTACAGAATAGTTCTGAAGATAAGTGGATAGATCAATTAACTAATGAGGAGACAATGAACTGAATTGGCAGGGGGAAGAAAAGGCACAACTTGGCTAAGTGGCTGGGTGGGAAAACACAAACTGAGGCATGAAGGAAAGTTTGGAGATGGAAGTAAGTGTGATGGCCAAAATTGTTAAAGATATAACCATACAATTATGAATGTTAATTCTACATATGAATACTTTGGGCTTGGTGCTATGAATCATAATGAAGCTATTTATATATAGGATTAAATGACACAGTTGATATACAATTCAAACTATTTACATTTAAATTATTGTCAGCCAGTAATATAGGTCTTCTGAATGTTGCTTTTAATCATAAAATTGCCTGGATTCCATTTGGATGTGCAGCAAATAACTGATGTGTAAAATAATACCCAAATATATTTTTAGACTTTGCAGCTTCAGTCATTAATGAACATTAGAAAAACTTTTTAACAACAACTTATGCAGCCTATCTGACACTACCACTGACAAATAGCAACCAGCACACACACTGACTCATGGACTCAGGCACCCTTCTATTTATATACCATGTATCAATGGTGGTTCTTTACAAATATTGTTAACTTTTGAAATTTTAATGAAACACAGCAAAAATTATACATTTGTATCACAAAGCAATGAACAATGTAATCAATAATTATAGATAAATTACACAAAATCATGAAAATAGAAAAAAAATTATATTTCCAACAGTACTTAAATGTTATTTCTAATTTTACTAAAACTTGTGTCACTGGATATCATAATCTGGCTATGTTTAGTTTAAGAAATATTGTCGTAATCTTCAAATGAAGGTATATTTTCAGTACATACAATTTTAATTCTTAAATAAACAAGATATACTGATCAGCCACATCATTATGACCACCGACTGACCATCAGGGATGGCGGCTAATCAGACATGCACGGTGTATGTAGTATCAGTGAGCATGGCATCCCTGTGTAGAATGGAAAAGGTACACGGTCTATCCAAGTTTGACTGAGGGTGGCCTGGATGCTTGGCACAAACATTTCAGAAACTGCATGGGTTGTCAGGTGTTTGAGGAGTGCTTTGGTGGGTATGTCCACACATGGTGAAACCAAAGTGAAACCACATCCACACGTTCTGGGGTTGGGAAGCCTTCCCTCATTACAGATGTCAGATGTCATAGGCTGGTCAGACTGATAAAACTGGACAGGTAGTGGACTGTGGTGGAACTAAAATCAAACTGTGGTGCTAGGCAGAATACAAGTGTGTCTGAAAACACAGTGCACCCAACACTCCTAATAATGGGTCTGACAACCCATGCATGAGCCAGTGTTATCATCATGACATCCGTAACTATGACCACCGGCACTGGACATTGGCAAAGTGGCAGAGCATTGTGTGTTCTGATGAATTCCAATACCTTTTTCATCATGCCAACAGGAGGGCCAAATCTGTCATCTTCCAGGGAAACAGCTCCTTGACATCTGTATCATGGGATGGAGATAAGATAATAAGCTGTCTGCGGCTCCATTATGATCTGGGGAACATTCGTGCGGGCATCCATGAGACCAGTGGAGCTCATGCAGTGCACCAAGATGGCTAAGGATTATCTTTCACTGGTTGCAGACCATGTACACACTTTCATGATGATTATGTCTCCCAACAACAGTGCCATTTTTCAGCAAGATAATGTGCCACATCACAAGGTCAGGAGCACGATGGAGTTGTTCAAGCAACACAGTGCTGAGTTTGAATTGATGTGCTAGCCCCCCAACTCCCCAGATTTGAAACCAGTCACACACATCTGGGTTGTGACTGAAAATGGTGCTAGAGCGCACTGTACCTCTCGCCAGAATTTACAAGAATTAGGTGACTTGTGTGTGCAGATGTGGTGCCAACTCCCTCTGGGGACCTACCAAGGCCTCATTACTTACAATCCATGATGCGCTGCTGCTGTTATTTGTGCCAAAGGTGAACATATGGGCTGTTAGGAAGGTAGTCATCATGTCCTGGTGATCAGTGTATATAAATGGGCAATAACATTAAATATTATATGTAATGGTAGAATAAAATGTGCCAATCTCTTCATCATAAAGTGTTCTCATCTGTCACATTATCCCTCCCTTTCCCCACCTCACTCCTTCTCCCCCCCCCCCCCCCCCCCCCCGTCATACACACACACACACACACACACACACACACACACACACACACACACACACACACACACATACAAAAAGGATTAAGGATTCTGCCAGAACATGCATGGAGCAAAAAAAGTGTAAATTTGTCAAAACATGTCAATAAAGTTTTGTTAGGTAGTTCTGGAGATTAGATAAATCTGTATTGCGAATAGTGTGTCATTTATTTAACATTTAAATAATAAACAAGTAATTCAAGAGTACAAAGTGACAAATAATGAAACTGGTAACAACCTATTCTCATTGTAAAATTAAGTGTGCTAAATATTTTAAGATTACTGAAACATGAAGACATCAGATATTTACATTAATAAAAAATGTCTCAAGACCAAAGTATATTAACAGAATATTTTCTAATAACAAATTAAATTCTTAGTTTCATCTTTTAAAGTTGATCATACAGTCTCTGTCATAAGCTTACACAAGGCACATTTTTTATGAAGTCTTTTCTTTAATGGTCATTAAGTGTGATTTGACCTAATTTCACCATTTCATTCTTTTTAGTTTATATTATTGGTTGCTCTGGTTATGTCTCAACTCTCAGTTTCATAATCCTGTTCCAGGTTGGACCACAGGAACATATGTAGTTCATAGGCAATGTATTCTGAAGTAGTACATGATTTTGATAACAATTTAGAATGATTATGGCAGAGACAGAGTAAATAGTCAGTGCTTGAACACTGGCGGGGCTGTAATTACAAAAATCACTAAACAATAACCATTTTGTCCTTCATGTGTGGTGTTATAGTACGTGAATGACATTTATCCTAAGTTTGTGTGTTCATCAAATATCTAAGATATGTTGACGAGTGCACATAATAATGTAGTGGGGAATGTAGCAATGTAGATTTGGTTATTATCAATTGCCAATGATTCTGGAATGAGGAGTGCTCTATCTTCAAATTCAGTGAGCTTGGTATGACTTGGGTTGTTTTCAAATGCTGTGGTATTTTTTCATGTGATCATGTGTGGATAAAGTGTGTTCAGCTGTAAATGTTGGTTGTTTCTATCCATGGAATGCATCAACATCAATAGAAAATCCACATTGGTGGCCCCGAGTCATGTGAATATAGTTAAATTTGTGCATTACTTGTTGTTGCTTTCACGTCAGCTCAATCAATGACTCAATCTCCAACCTTGCTGAGAGTGCAGGATGTCACTACTGACTTTTCTTTGTGAAGCGCAATGTTTTTTCTGTGAGTGGTTCAAACACAACAAGAATACTAATTTCTCCATTGTTTACTCTACTGGAACAGATGACTCTAACATCCTTTGTCACGCCACACCAGGTGCAACATGCACCTGCATTGGTGTCTGCTACAGGATTCTACATTTGCTAGGAAGTTTCTTCTGCAGAAGATTCTGGTTTCCTCTCTCTAGAGTTTCTACTTCACTCCACTATGGGCTATTCAGCTGTACAGTTTTGGAGTGCACATGAATTGCACCCAGTGTAGTCCACCATCACATGCTTCAGTCACCTTGAACACTGACTTTCACACTGATCGCACTCTTCCATTTAATGTGCCCATTGACACACTGGCCAGTGAGACACTCAAGTCAACTGTGCTGGGGTACCTCTGCATCTGCCACAAATAGTGTGCCACATAGACTGTGGGCAATGTACCAGCTGTAGTTCTGTCCTGCTACTCAGCACCCAGTTGCAATTTCACACGTTCCTTCAGGAATCCATCTGCATTGGTTGTCATTGCTTTAATGCCAGTCACTTGTGGTCATGTGCTGCTCCCTCCCACACAGGCCATGGGCGATGGATCTCCGGCAGCCCACCTTGGCATAGGTCATTTCATTTGACCCAACATGCTTCACGATTCTTTCATGCTGGCTGCACTGTGTTTGTTATGTGGCTATGCAGGTCCCTTCTCCATAGGACCTGTGCATGCTGGGCATCATATCCTGCCAACACAAGGGCCAGGCTTTCATCAGAACATTGTGCCTGTCACCATACACTGTCTACACCAGTGGATCTAGTTCTACAAATGCTCATATGGTCTGCACCATACCACCTTTGCTTCAAGCTCTGCCTTCAGACAATTTTTAGAAAGTGTTGTCGATACAAATGGACAACTCTGTGACATGGTTTACCTCAGTGACAACTTATTGGACTTAGTATTGAAATGATGGCACTCATTTTGTTTGTTTGGTGAACCATTTGCATGACCACCCCAGTCTTATTAGTGACCTGATGCTAAACTCACCCGAGTGTAACAAATAAGCTTCTCTTCATGCGCTCCTCATTGAGTGCTCTTCCAAATGTGCCAGCAGATGCAATCCACAACATCATTTATGATGAAAGTTTAGGTGACAGAACACCTTCCCAGCTGTGGCGATGCCTACATGCACAGGTCACGATACGGGTTAAGACAGACTTAGTGCTCTGGGGACTGTGATTAGATAAACTGCTGCAGAAACTACAATTGCAATTGTTTCCTCATGTCTCATCATCACATGAGGATAAGCTTAGGTCATCTGAGTGGGCATATGCCACTATTCAATACAGCTCCCTACTTCCCTTGCACAGTGCAGCATCTGCCACTGAGGTTGGTAAGCCAGAATCTATACTTCTTCTGTCAACTGGTAGGTGTTGGTCACAGACTCATGTTGGGCAATACAATGAACTGCAGTCACCTAGTGGCCAACATCATGAACCACCAGCTGCTTCTCACTGAACTTCACTGCCTACAGTCGACTTAGTGTGGGCCCTCCCTCTGTTCCCCTTTCCCAATGCTGCACGAGGTGTAGTGGTCCTAGCAGATCCACACAGAGCTCCCCACCCATTACATCCTCTATGTTGGTTCCACACAACTTTTGGGAATACTGCCCGTAACTTCTGACCACCCTGTGCGGTCCCAAATGCTTCACATGGGCCACAGTGAGTGCCAAGACTCTTGATGATGATGAAGGGCACCTACAGACTTGCATTCTGTTCAGTCTTCTACTCCACAAGGCCATCTGTATGGATTTATGCACACTTCATCATTTCCTTGTCAACACTGGAGTAGATGTTAGTGTTGTCCCACTCTCATTCACTGAACCAGATGTGATACCAATCCAACTTTTCCTTCAAGCAGCGACCAAATGGACTCTTTGTGTCAATGGCTTAGTGTTCTTACCTAATAAACTCATCCCCAGCAAACTGTTCATGTGGTCCTTGCATGTGGCTGATGACAAAGAACCAGTAACTTGAATTGACTTCCCAATTCACTTCAGACTGGTGCCTGACTTTGCCCTGTCATCTACCATATTGCACCATGCTTCGGCTACACATACTGCATGTTCAATTGCTTCCTTAGCTCCCCCTCCTCCTTGGTTCAAATGGCTCTAAGACCTATGGGATTTAATATCTGTGGTCATCAGTCCCCTAGAACTTAGAACTACTTAAACCTAACTAACCTAAGGACATCACACACATCCATGCCCGAGGCAGGATTCGAACCTTTGACCGCAGCAGTCGCTCGGTTCCGGACAGAGTGCCTAGAACCGTGAGACCACCGCGGCTGGTCCCCCCCCCCCCCCCCCCCCCCTTGGCCCTACAATGATACTGACATAACTCTCATCGAGTGCTCTCCTCTGGTGAACTGCCTTGCCTCTTCCGTTGCTCATCTCCAATCTGAACACTGTGGCCGATGATCTTTGCCCCCTCAAAGCAGAACTAAACTGCACTATCTCAATAACTAAGCAGGCCCTCGCTGATGTGTGACACCTTATATGCTGACAGTCCATGATTCTGAATCTTAACATCAGCAACATATCTCTTTTGACTCTGGTGCACCTGCTATTGCTGGTACCAACAGCATCTCAGGTTAATGGCTCCTGTGTACTACAGACGCCTGCTCTAGATATTCCCGTTGTGTTTGTCAGTTTAAATGAATGCTATTGTGAGTGGTAGAACAAATAAAATTGTCATGACAGATGACCTCCCTCCCCCCCCCCCCCCCCCCCACACCCACCCTGCAGTGCATCATAAAGCATATTCCTCCCCCCACACAAACTATGCCTTGCTCAGACTGCAGCTGATAAATTCCTGCAGGCAGGCATTGTTCACATTTCATATCGTAATTACTCTGTAACAACAACAATGATGCTGTACTATTGTACATATAAGTTAATTTTTTCCATCTTATTTTTCGATAAACTAGTGTAATTTATGTTCTGATTTCATTTGTTTTTTGTTTCATGCCATTGTGTTAAAAAAACTGTAAACACGTTTCAATGTGGAGATTAATTTTTATGTCAAATGTCAAGTAATATTGTGATAGAATTGAAATGTAACAAATTTTGAAACTGTTGTAAGATGTTTAAAATTGTAAATGTGCGTCTGGTCCATACGTAGGCAACGTGTTAGGATATGTAGAATGCAAAACTTCGGGTGAATACCCGGTCTGTCAGGGAGCAGTACAAGGTGGATGGCAGGCGAGTGCGGGAAAATGTGCATGGGCACTGCACAGCACAACGGGCTCAGCAGTAGTAGTTGGAGTTGGGCATTGGTCTGACCGACACCTTCTGGGGCGAGGAGGCTCTCCTGGAATCTGTAGTTTCACTGAGCCTTGGGTATGCTATTCCAACGCCCACACAGCATGGCAAAATTCCATAGGCACTAAATGGAAAAGTATTGCAATGCTAAGAAGAATTAAAGTGCCGATATGTCAATAGCCATGGCTGTGGTTGTATGTGTGCCCTGTGGCTCGTCATGTCACCAACCGCTGCATTGATACAAGCAGGTTGAAACTTTTAGTACTGTATTCGTATGGACCATAGAGTGAACTGTTCAATAATAACCTAAATTTTACCAGAACTTTCCCCTCATTTAATTATCCTCACAACTAATCTAGACAGGGTCCTTTCCAAATGTTGTGTAATCCGAGTGTCCCGAAATGAAAAATTAAATTTTGTGTTACTAATAATTACTTGCACACCTAGTTATGTTAGAATGGTGTTTAAAGAACTGTTTTGTTAATGAACCAGTAAATGAATAATGAAGGTCTAACGAAGTTGAAAGATAACTTTAATATTGATAGAGTAATGAAGTTTAATTATTTCAAGGCAGATATAAAGGTATTTAAATGAACAGTAAATAAGAAAAAAAAAAGTAGTAACTCATATATTGGAAATCTTGAACGCATAATAATTTCAGTAATTTTTTAACAGTCTCAGAGTCCGCCCCCCCCCCCCCCCCCCCTTTTATTCATTTGAATTCTGTAGTGTTCTAAATTGGTTTGACCAGCAAAAGTTAAAGTCAATATAAAAGCCAAAATTTATCAGTGTTTTATCTTTATTAAAATTGACATTTTGTGTGTAGCTGGAAAGTACTATTGCCTGATTTTGCCTGATTTTAATCAGATCAATAGACAGTATGAAGTCTTATAGTATTCATTATAGTGTAGTGCTATGTATTCATGGTTTTTCTATATCAGTACAGAATGTTAAACTAACAGTTCAATAGATTTTCTGGATCTAAGATTTTACTATATTATGCAGTGTTACTACGTGTGGTTTGGCATGAATATACACCAATTTGTACAGGGAAGAAACTCAGTTAATGCCTAATTAGGCTGGCGACCATATTATTATCAAATTGGTAGCATCTTCAGTGTTATTTTTTGTCCATCTTGACCTGTAATTGCATTTTGAACTTACTTGAGAGATCATTGTATTTACAGAGTGGGTGTAAGTCTGAGTTGCCACATTCAGGTATACGCGGTCGATATCTATATGAAAATCCTTTCTCATAAGGTGAACCCCGCTCACTTACCATACTACAGGCTTTAACGAGTACTGTGTGCCCCACACACACGTTACAACTCCTCCCCCCCCCCCCCCTCCCCCCTCTCTCCTCCATAAACTTAGTCCCCAAGAAGGACTGCATAGTGCACCTCTGTGGTGACTATTGTTGTCTGAATGTATGTGCTGTAATAGACAGTTATCCTAACCCACACATTCAAGACTTCACCCAACTACTTATTGAAGTATGCATTTTCAGTGTTTTGGATTGCCACAAGGCATATTTATAAATACCTATGGAAGAGAGTGACATTCCAAAAACAGCCTTGATCACCCCCTTTGACATTTACAAATTTTGTTGCATGCCTTACACCCTCAGAAACGTGTCTCAAACCTGGCATTGTTACATAGACTCAATTCCCTTCAACTGCTCTTACTGCTAAGCATACCTAGATAACATTATAATTTTTTCCTCCTCTGATGAAGAACATGAGCTACACCTGGCCTTGGTACAGGACTTGCTGGCATGCAACAGAGTTGAGATTAATCATGATAAATCTCAACTTCGACATATGTCTGTAACCTTTCTTCAGTATACCATCTCCTGCGAGGGTATATTCCCCTCACAAGATTGGGTCAGCTGTATTCATGATCTACCACACCCAGTGACTTTTCATGAACTGTGCCAGTTTTTGGGGACCATCAATTTTTACAGAGCTAATCTGCCAATGGTGGCAACTATTCAAGCCCCTCTTACTGATGCATTAGCAGGCAAACAAACTTTTGGTAACCGTGAGGTACAGTGATCTGACAAGATGATTTTTGAAAACTTTCAAGGATCACCAAACAGCTTTAAAATGTGCCGTTACTGTCGCCCACCCCCTGGCAGACACTCGCTTCTTTGTTATGGTGGACACAAGTGATTTTACCATAGGTGCAGTTCCTCAACAGCATGTTGATGACACAACTCAGCCACTCTGTATTTTTCCAAAAAACTATCTATGACTCAGCATAACTGGTCAACTTCCAACAGGGAACTTGCTGTGGTGTACAAGCCAATAAAATATTTCTGCGAAGAAACTGAAGACATTCAATATATTTGTGGCTCAGAAAATGTGGTGGCTCATTATCTGCTATTAAATTCAACGAAGTGGCATGCTTACAGGACAATGATATCAAACTTCAGAACCTATGTCAGTCCTCTTCCACTTCCAAACAGATAGTTACTTGCCACCTACCATGTTCATTCAAGCCGTTATAGTGTGATACATCCATGGACCGCACTCACCCTATTATCTCAGCTGCATTCCATCACAAGTTTTTGCTGCTTGCATAGTCTCTCACATCCTGGCACTAAGGCTACTAAATGTCTCACCATGGAATACTTTGTGTGGCCAGATGCGGAGAAGAATTGCCATGTGTGGGCTCATGCCTGTGTGCCATGTCAGCACAGCAAATTTGGCAGACATGCACAGCCCCCTCTAGACAAATCTGACATCCCAAGAGGCTATTTCAAACGTGCAGCTAAACTTTGTTGGGCCATTACCCACATCTGATGGTTTCAGACATATCTCGCCCATCATGGGCCGTGTGACATGGTGTGTGATGTGATCCCTCTTGCAGACATTATGTCAGATTCTCTAGGCCAAGGATTTATATCTTCCTGGATACCTAGATTTGGTTGCCCTATATCCATCACCAGTGATCAGGCAGTTTGAATCACTATCATTTAACAAACTCTGCATGCTGTCTGGTGTGGATAAATTTCATTCTGCAGCATACCACCCTCAGAGCAACAGGCTTTTTGAGTACTGGAATAGGGCTCTGAAAACAGCCCTCTCATGCCATGGTGGTGAGTGGATTGACACCCTTCCTTACGTCATGTTAGGAAACTGCTTGGCTTACAAGGCAGTTCTCCATGTGTTGTTTGCCGAGGTCCTGTGTGGTGAGACATTAGTCCTCCCAGCTCAGTTCATCAATGATGCTGCAACCATTGACCTATCTGACTCCCTCCCCCCCCCCCCCCCCCCCACTCGCTAGTTGAGCATGTCTGGTTGCACATAACTGCTAAACATGTGCCTCCTCCATGACCACATACTTGTCCCCAGTTCTCTTGCATTTGATTCTGGACTCATGTGAGTTTATTATGTTATGGACGATGGATCACTCATTGTCCTTCATGTGAGGGGCTCTTCACATGAGGCCACACCCCTTTCACATGTAACCATCTGGTGCACAGTCCCTGTTCAAGAGGGCTGGATGCAGCTGGAATAACAGCAACACTCAACACCAACAGGATGCTCAAGATATGCAACCTCCTCTTTGCCGCTCCTCCAACACTGTCTCTATCCTTGCTGGTCCAGTTTACACATGCAGGTCAACTGGCCCATCTTCCTTACTGGATGGTGAACTATACCTTTCTAGTACACCTTGCATGGGGGGCCCTGAGCTATGAGAAATGGACCATCCCTGCCTTCCATTCAGACAGCCACAACATGGGTGGTCAAGCTACCTTACATGATCAACCATCACCCCTGTATTTGACAATGCCTATTTCCCCTTTCGGGGGGCGGGGGGGGGGGGGAGGGTTGTTGCAATCGTAGATTGTCAATGACTGGAACAAGGAGTGCTTTATCTGTGGATTTGGTGAGCTTTGATAAACGAAGTTACTTGTGTCATTTTTGAATGCTGTGCTACCTTTTTTTTTTGGGGGGGGGGGGGGGGGGAAGGGGGGGGGGTTTCAACTGCAAATGTTGGCTATTTCTATCCATGGAATGTGTCAGCATTGATAGAAATCTCCTCATAGGTGCATGTATACTCACAAGAAATACACATGAGCAAGTATTTGTCAAAAGTAGTGTATATCAATACAATAGAAAAATAACTATATATAACACAAGTAAATTCATATGTCAGCTTCACTCTCTGGATCACAGCACTGAGAGATAGTTTGTACATGTGGAAATGCACACATAATTCACCCTTAAAACTAAGTGACATAATTACTACTATGTGTAAGCTGGTATGAAACTCCAACTAAGGTGTTTCAAATGTTCAGTGGTAACAGCCTCTTCTTTTGACAGCTTAATTAGAATTCTCTACATTTTCCTTGGTTGCTGTTCTTTACATCTTTTGCCTATTAACAAGAATCAGTTCTGCTGTGTTAAAATGTTTCAGCTTAATTTAGTGTGTTTTCCTAGAGCACATGTTGTTTGCAATAATTACAGTCTCATAAGCAGTTTAATTTACTAAACAAACAATTTTACTTGATTTCACTTGTCTTCACTAACATTAAGTTGACAAAGTACTTCAAACTATTGTTTTATCATAGAGACAATTTATTTTATTAACATTTCACCATTCCGTTGTGATTTTCCCGACTAATTCACTAACATTTCAACATTCCCTTATGATTTTCAAGCATATACTGCATTCCAAGGTAGTGTAGAACTAATTATAATTTCATTCTCCTACTTTCCATAATACAACATCACCCCCTCCATAAAATAATCCTGAATACATCATCATTATTAACATAATTAACTTCACCATCATAATAATTGTTGTTCATAAATAAATCTAACATAGCTTCCTGATTTACACACAATGAATTTTCATTGCATCCAAAATGATTCACTGAATTTCATCATAATTATCTCTCACTTAATTTCTGTACATTAAAGTGCTATGAACATAAATTACCTCATTATTTCATAAAAAACAGCACAATATTCAATTTCATTATCTAATTAGGTCTTAAAAATTCTGCACCCAGATCTTGCCTTATCTTACATATACAAAATTACTCTGTTCCTTCAACACATTAGCTTTCTAGCAGATAAGTGAAATAATAGGTACAAGATGTTCCTCTTAAGTGAAAAATGCATCATGGCCAATAACACACCTGTTTCACAAAAACACAACTAATGAATAGAAGTTACAGTTAACTGCTTGCCAGTAGAAACATTTAATTCAGTCACCCTGTTCATCCTTACACTTTCCATCAAAATTACATATTTGTTTGAAAACAGTTGCAGGTGAGGAGCTGGGAGTGATAAGGTGCCAGGCCACAGAAATACTGCATGTCACTCAGAAAAGATTAATCCAAGAATCAGTGATAAAAATTTAGTATTTCACATTTGTTCAGTATCTAATTGAGATTTCAAATTGTAACTTTGCATAGAGCTATTCCCCCATTCAGGTGGCTCTGTCTTAAGTAAATTCAATAAAGCACAGTATGAATTCAGGTACTACTGGAACCAAAAGAAAAACATTTCAACTAATTAATGTTCCAGAATAATAGATCAAGTATCAATAAACATATAGTTAACATGTTCTATAGTAGTCCAACAGGAACTGTTACAACAACAAATCAGTCAGTACAACTGAAGAGTGAATGTGCCTCTACTGGATTAAAAAATGTTCACACGAAATTATGACATCAGAGAAAACTATTTGTTTTGGTATCTCATGCAACCTCCCTAAGTTTGTTGGTATAAATAATTTTCACCCTGTGTAATTATATCAGGCAGCACACAATCAGGTCAAATAATTGTCCATTCCAGAGTTTGTTGCTTTGAGTTCCATACTAGGTTTACATTCCAATGATTTTTCTTGTATATTCATTGGCTGACACTCATAAAAACTTTCATTAGCATTCCAACTCCAAACACCATTTTGTAATCATCCACTTGTGAAAATTAATTCTGAATGTTAATACTTGTGACTTCCTGTTGCACTTCAAATTTTCACATGAGATTAAGTGACAAAGTGGAGAATACAATTCAAGCTATATATACTTAATTTATTGCCAACCAATCATGCAGGCATTCTGAATATTACTTTTAATCATAAAATGGTCTTAATTTGATTTTGATCTATGCTAAATAACTGGCATGTAAAATAATATCCAAACTCATCTTTAGAGTTGAAAATTCATCTTTAATGGAAATAGCAGCTAACACACATCCTAAGTCATGGATTCAGGTGCCCTCATATTAATATATCCTGCAACAATGATGGTTCCTTACAATTGTTGTTACAGTTTGAAGTTTTAATGAAACACAACAACAAATTTTTACATGAAGCTATTTGCCTTATGAATTAATTAACAACTTAATCAATACACATAGATTAATTACACAGAATCA
The DNA here is from genome assembly GCF_023897955.1 of Schistocerca gregaria. Lineage (NCBI taxonomy): Eukaryota > Metazoa > Arthropoda > Insecta > Orthoptera > Acrididae > Schistocerca > Schistocerca gregaria. Next base: position 930,547,158 of record NC_064922.1, read on the forward strand.
TGAACCAACAATTGTATCATCTCATATCATAAGCTGATCATTTAGTGTAAAAATTGCTTTTTCAAATTACTTTTGGGACAGAAAATACAAGTACATTTTTATTACATTTGATTTAAATTCTTGTAGTTTCCGCTAAACATTATCCTAATTTGTAGTAATAAACTGTACCATATTCATAAGTTAATAAGATATGTGAAATGGCAAAAACATAAACTATTGTATTTGGTGGTAAAATAAAATATAGATTTTGAAGATTCCTACATAGTGTATCGATCTCTTCATTATAGGATGTTCTGGTTTGTTGTATTATGAAGGGAACCAAGGGATGAATACAGTAATCAGGATGAAATGGATGTAGGCTAAATCTACATCTATACTCTTGTATGTAATGGGGAGTGGGCATTGTAATTATGAGAATAAATAATAACTCACACTTCCATCACTTACAATGAATACTTTTACAATCAAAACATATACACAATATGCGTAGAATAATTTTTCTACTGAATTTAGCTTACATTCTGTATCTGTATGTTTTCATTGATATTCTTTTCTTGCTTTTGTAGTATGTGCAAAACTTTTTTTGTGTTCTGTAAAGGTCTCATCCCACACTGCTCCCAGTGTGAATATCCAAGTTCACCCTATTGCAAATGATATTATACTCCATGTAATTATCTTGACTTTGACTGGCTTTATGTTTTAAGAACGCTTTCTACTCCTGAACAGCTAATTCTTTAACATCTTGATCAAATCATGGTGTTCTGTATGTAATACTACCTGCTATCACATTTACTCTTTTTGGAGTAGTCCATGTAGCTTTTATGTCTTGTTAGTCTAGACATACGCTGTTAATAATTTTCTCCTTTAATCTGTTTTGATACAATGTCTTTTTTGTCTAAGTTTCAGATCCAATATACACATATTTGACTATGATGAACAACTTTCTTGGTTGTGATGTAATCAGTAACCGAGTGCTGATCTTTTGTATTACTTTAGGTATATTTATGCTATGAGTTAAGATTGATGTATGCATTATTATTACATAGTTCATTCAATGTGCAAACAAGAATTAGATCTTCTCCACTTTAATTTATTTCTATTTCATTAATATTTGTTTAATGCCTGGAATAATCAAATCACCAATACATCCATTGAGATCTCTCATGAGTAAGATTTTTCCGATCTTGGGAACAGCATCAGTTACAGGTTTAAGATTATTATAAAAAAATTTGCTCTCTTGTTTAGGTCTTACCAGATCAGGTGCGTATATAGAAAACATGTGTAGTCTACATTCATCTACCACTGTTGTCACAATGAGTATCCTTTCATTAACATAGTTAACATCAATAATGGTATTACTAAATTTCTTGTTACTTAGGATCCCCACTCCTGCATATGATCATGGATGTTTGTCAACATAACAGTAGAATAGTGAGTAACTTCCCCTTATGACTGAATCTCTCCCTTTTCTCTTTATCTCAGTCACTGCACATGTGCTTATTGATGCCTTTCCATTTCCATAATAATTTTTTGCTCTTTATTATCATGGTGCTGTATTTCACGCAGCAGCTATTAAATACATTAATGTCTGATTCTTTGTCCTTTTCTGAGGCCTGGTCATTATACCTTCAAATTCTTACATCCAGGTATTTGTATGTGTTGGCTAATACAAACTGCAGCTCACTGATACTGTAGTCATAGGATACCATTTTGTGAAATGTGTAAATTTATATTACTGAACATCGAAATCAAGAGTCCCAACATATTTTCCTGGGGCACACTTGAAGTTTCTTCTAAACCTGTCAATGACTCTTCATCCAAGATAACATTCTGTGTCTTCTCCATCAAGGAATCATCAGTTCTGTCACATATCTCACTTGATCTCCAATATGATCTTATTTTTGATCATGTGAGTACATTTAGTACTGAATCAAATGCCTTTGGAAGTCAAACAACACTGCATCTGTTTGGATCCCTTGATCCTTGGATTTCAGGAAATCACATGAGAAAAGCATGAGCTGCATTTCACATGTTCAGTATTTTTGGAACCAATGCTGAGTTGCAGGAAGTTATTCTGTTCAAGCGAAAGGTGTCCCCGGAGGCTGATCAGAAAGCCTCCCCGGTGCGTCTGACAAACCGGTTTCAGACACTGTCTCTGGCTGAGCCAGATGCAGCCGCCTGCCCTGTTTCAGAGGATCATTCTCAGCCTTCAAGGTCCGGGCAATCGCAGAGGGTGGGCTTACTGGTAGTTGGGAGCTCCAATGTTAGGCGCGTAATGGGGCCCCTTAGGGATACGGCGACTAAGGAGGGGAAGAAATCCAGTGTGCACTCCGTGTGCATTTCGGGAGGAGTCATTCCTGATGTGGAAAGGGTCCTTCCGGATGCCATGAAGAGCACAGGGTGCAGCCAGCTGCAGGTGGTGGCACGTGTCGGCACTAATGACGTGTGTCGCTTTGGATCTGAGGAAATTCTCTCTGGATTCCAGCGGCTATCTGATTTCGTGAAGGCTGCCGGTCTTGCTTACAAGATGAAGGCAGAGCTCACCATATGCAGCATCGTTGACAGAACCAACTGCGGACCTTTGGTGCAGAGCCGGGTGGAGGGTCTGAATCAGAGGCTCAGACGGTTTTGCGACCGTATTGGCTGCAGATTCCTAGACTTGCGCCATAGGGTGGTGGGGTTTCGGGTTCCGCTGAATAGGCCAGGAGTTCACTACACTCAGCTGGCAGCTACACGGGTAGCGGAGGCTGTGTGGTGTGGACTGGGTGGTTTTTTAGGTTAGAAGGCCTCGGGAAAGTGCGGGATGGGCTGCAATGTCAAAGGGTGCTTGACAATTACAGGACGTGCTTGGATCAAGGAACAGTCGGAATTATAGTTGTAAATTGTTGTAGTTGCGCTGGAAAAGTCCCTGAGCTTCAAGCGCTAATAGAAAGCACAGAAGCTGATATCGTTATAGGTACAGAAAGCTGACTAAAGCTTGAAATAAGTTCTGCAGAAATTTTTACGAAGTCTCAGACGGTGTTCAGGAAAGATAGATTAGGCAGAATTGGTGGTGGAGTGTTTGTGTCTGTCAGTAGTGGTTTATCTTGTAGTGAAGTCGAAGTAGATACTCCGTGCGAATTGGTGTGGGTGGAGGTTATACTTAACAGCCGAATTAAGTTAATAATTGGCTCCTTCTACTGCCCCCCAGACTCCGATGATACAGTTGCGGAACAGTTCAGAGAAAGTTTGAGTCTCGTAACAAATAAATACCCCACTCATACGGTTATAGTTGGTGGGGACTTCAACCTACCCTCGGTATGTTGGCAAAAATACTTGTTCAAAACCGGTGGTAGGCAGAAAACGTCTTCCGAGATTGTCCTAAATGCATTCTCCGAAAATTATTTTGAGCAGTTAGTCCACGAACCCACGCGAATTGTAAATGGTTGCGAAAACACACTTGATCTCTTGGCCACAAACAATCCAGAGCTGATAGAGAGCATCATGACTGATACGGGGATTAGTGATCACAAGGTCATTGTAGCTAGGCTCAATACCATTTCTTCCAAATCCATCAGAAACAAACGCAAAATAATTTTATTTAAAAAAGCGGATAAAGTGCCACTAGAAGCCTTCCTAAAAGACAATTTCCATTCCTTCCGAACAGACTATGTGAATGTAGAGAAGATGTGGCTCAAATTCAAAGATATAGTAGCAACAGCAATTGAGATATTCATACCTCATAAATTGGTAAGAGATGGAACGGATCCCCCGTGGTACACAAAAAAGGTCCGAACGCTGTTGCAGAGGCAACGGAAAAAGCATGCGAAGTTCAGAAGAACGCGAAATCCTGAAGATGGGCTAAAATTTACAGACGCGCGAAATTTGGCACGTACTTCGATGCGAGATGCCTTAAATAGGTTCCACAACGAAACATTGTCTCAAAATTTGGTAGAAAATCCGAAGAAATTCTGGTCGTATGTAAAGTACACAAGCGGCAAGACGCAGTCAATACCTTCACTGCGCAGTGCCGATGGTACTGTTATCGACGACTCTGCCACTAAAGCGGAGTTATTGAATGCAGTTTTCCGAAATTCCTTCACCAGGGAAGACAAATGGAATATTCCAGAATTTGAAACACAAACATCTGCTAGCATGAGTTTCTTAGAAGTAGATACCTTAGGGGTTGCGAAGCAACTCAAATCGCTTGATACGGGCAAGTCTTCAGGTCCAGATTGTATACCGATTAGGTTCCTTTCAGATTACGCTCATACTATAGCTCCCTACTTAGCACTCATATACAACTGCTCGCTCACCGATAGATCTGTACCTACAGATTGGAAAATTGCGCAGGTCGCACCAGTGTTCAAGAAGCGTAGTAGGAGTAATCCATTTAACTACAGACCTATATCATTGACGTCGGTTTGCAGTAGGGTTTTGGAGCATATACTGTATTCAAACATTATGAATCACCTCGAAGGAAACAATCTATTGACACGTAATCAGCATGGCTTCAGAAAACATCACTCTTGTGCAACGCAGCTAGCTCTTTATTCGCACGAAGTAATGGCCGCTATCGACAGGGGATCTCAAGTTGATTCCGTATTTCTAGATTTCCAGAAAGCTTTTGACACTGTTCCTCACAAGCGACTTCTAATCAAGCTGCGGAGCTATGGGGTATCATCTCAGTTGTGCGACTGGATTCGTGATTTCCTGTCAGGAAGGTCGCAGTTCGTAGTAACAGACGGCAAATCATCGAGCAAAACTGAAGTGATATCAGGTGTTCCCCAGGGAAGCGTCCTGGGACCTCTACTGTTCCTGATCTATATAAATGACCTGGGTGACAATCTGAGCAGTTCTCTTAGACTGTTCGCAGATGATGCTGTAATTTACCGTCTAGTAAGGTCATCCGAAGACCAGTATCAGTTGCAAAGCGATTTAGAAAAGATTGCTGTATGGTGTGTCAGGTGGCAGTTGACGCTAAATAACGAAAAGTGTGAGATGATCCACATGAGTTCCAAAAGAAATCCGTTGGAATTCGATTATTCAATAAATAGTGCAATTCTCAAGGCTGTCAATTCAACTAAGTACCTGGGTGTTAAAATTACGAACAACTTCAGTTGGAAGGACCACATAGATAATATTGTCAGGAAGGCGAGCCAAAGGTTGCGTTTCATTGGCAGGACACTTAGAAGATGCAACAAGTCCACTAAAGAGACAGCTTACACTACACTCGTTCGTCCTCTGTTAGAATATTGCTGCGCGGTGTGGGATCCTTACCAGGTGGGATTGACGGAGGACATCGAGAGGGTGCAAAGAAGGGCAGCTCGTTTTGTATTATCGCGTTATAGGGGAGAGAGTGTGGCAGATATGATACACGAGTTGGGATGGAAGTCATTACAGCATAGACGTTTTTCGTCGCCGTGAGACCTTTTTACGAAATTTCAGTCACCAACTTTCTCTTCCGAATGCGAAAATATTTTGTTGAGCCCAACCTACATAGGTAGGAATTATCATCAAAATAAAATAAGAGAAATCAGAGCTCGAACAGAAAGGTTTAGGTGTTCGTTTTTCCCGCTTGCTGTTCGGGAGTGGAATAGTAGAGAGATAGTATGATTGTGGTTCGATGAACCCTCTGCCAAGCACTTAAATGTGAATTGCAGAGTAGTCATGTAGATGTAGATGTAGGTATCTCATTAGATTTGAGCTCAGAATGTGTTCCAAGATTCTGTGACAAATGGATGTCAATTACATATTGGATGGTAGTTTTGCGAGTTACTTCTGCTCCCCATTCTGTAGATGCGTGTGTCCTGCACTATCTTCTAATTACTGATCTCTTATTTGTTTGAGGGACTTTTGGTATATTATGATTTAAAGAGGGGCCTACTCAGCCACTAATTCAGTATGGAATCTGACTGATCATCCATGAGGTCTGAAGCTTTTATCAGTTTTAATGATTTCAGCTGTTTCTCAATACCACTGAAGCTATTTTAGTCATCTTTTCAATGGTAAGAGAATCAAATTGGAGCACTGTTGGATGCATGAAACTATTTTTGGACTGAAGACCACAACACAACAACATGTAGCAGATTCTGCTTTGCGTTCGTTACTAATTCATTATGTCTATTTGAGGTGTGGTTCCTGGTTTCCATACTGTGGTAGAATGCAGCATTTATTGATCAGAACTAATCTAGACCTCGGGCTACACTACAGAACAGTCTGCCACTACAACCAGGATTTCAAGAGGAGGAGGGGGGAAATGTCACAATCTAGCCAAACGTTTATATACTGTATCCTCTTTCCATTTCATAAGCGACTTCTAAATAACAGCAGAAGCTAACTCCAAGTTAAAATCTGTAGGTAGCTTATTTATCCCCTGTCTCATTTTCTGACAATTAACAGCAACAAATGATACTGGAAGATGCATTTTGGGGAGACCATTAATTTGGTGTATGTTTGGTGTCTGTCAGCTTCACTGCATCCTTAATGTTTTTGGTGTTTTCACTTCTAAACTTCAGACATTTACTGTTTTATGCATTCAAACTGTGGTGAGCATGAGTTTGCCTGATAAAAAGGTGATGTTCCCAGGATGTCTCACAGCTCTTGTGTTGATGTGAACAAGTTGAGCAACTGACATGGAAATTTACACACTGTATTTATACTAGTGTATTACAAAAATATGCATTTTCTGTGATATAGCACACACAACCACTCAACATTGTACACTGCTCTGTTAAAATTTTGTGTATGCCCTTGCCTGGCTTTACACTGTTTTTGTTCTTGATTCATGTAAGTCTTTGTCAAGCAGTATATTCAAACACAATTTCAGAAATGCACCTTAATCCTATCACTGTAGAAGAAATTTAAAAAAATCATGATGCCTCTAATAAGTACGAACTCTGCAGGAGTTGACGATATATCTAGCAATTTATTGAAATATTCTTGTGTGTGGATAATGGACATTCTCTGTCATATTTTCAATGCTTCCCTTCAGAAAGGTATTGTTCACAGTAGACTTAACTATGCCATTGTGAAGCCCCCATACAAAAAGGACGATAAAGCTGAACTAACTGACTATCGACCTCTCTCTTTGTTGGCAGCTTTCTCCAAAATTCTAGAAAAGCCAATACATGTAAGAATTACTGATCACCTCATGAAGAATGGAGTTCTCAGCAAGAGCCAATTTGGCTTTCAAAAGGGCCATTCAACAGAAGACGCAGTCTATGCACTTGCAAATGAAGTCCTAGAAACCCTTAATGCAAAAATGCTAGCACTTGGTGTCTTCTGTGATTTATCCAAAGCATTTGACTGTTGATCACCAGATTCTCTTGTAAAAAGCAAAATTAGTAGGAGTAAGTGGTATTGCAGGCAATTGGTTACAGTTGTACCTCCAAGACAGAAAACAAAAAGTTGTCTTGAATAGCTCGGGTGGAGTATATGACACTTCCTCAGATTCTGAATGGAGTTTCATTACGTGTGGAGTGCCTCAGGGTTCAAGTCTTGGGCCACTATTACTCTTGATTTTTATAAATGATGTACCATCATGTACAAGTCTGCCGTGTAAATTTACATTATTTGCTGATGATACCACAATTTTTATGAGCAGTAGAACAGACAACAATCTTGAGGAACTCATTAACCACATACTCTCAGATGTGGTTAATTGGTTCAAGGTGAATGGTCTCTCATTAAATTCCAGTAAGACCAGCTTTATTCAATTCTGTACAAAAACAGAAAGAGAGAGAGAGAGAGAGAGAGAGAGAGAGAGAGAGAGAGAGAGAGAGAGAGAGAGAGAGAAGTGTGACATGTGGTAATCAACCAATAGAAAGAATGGAAACAACAAAATTTCTTGGAGTGCACATTGACAAGAAAATGAACTGGTCTTCACATATTATGGATCTCTGTAAGAGGCTTAGCTCTGCTACCTATGTTTTACGGGTTGTCACTACATGTGCTGAACACTGCATTTTCACTCTCTCATTGAGTATGGAATTATTTTTTGGGGCAACTAGCCATTAGCAAGGAAATGGTTCATTTCACAGAAGTGAGCTTTAAGAATTATATGTGGATTGCACCCAAGAGACTCGTGTAGAAATACTTTTCGTAAACTTAAAATATACGCAACTACATGCCAAAGTATTTTTTCTCTCATGTGTTTTGTTTGTAAAAATATAGAGATATTAAAACCAAACAGTAATTATCATGAGCATAGCACACAAAGAAAGAATGGCATACACAGCGAGCTCAGAAATTTGAGCTTGGTGCAGAAGGGTGTCCACTACACTGGAGCAAAACTGTTCAATACTCTTCCTCCTGAAATAAAGACGGAGATTCATAACAGGAGTAAGTTTAAGAAAGCACTAAAAATATTTCTGCTAGAAAAAGCCTTTTACAATCTAGACGAATTTTTAACTAAATAAATTGTAATATTTTAATATTATATAATACAAGTTGACATAATGCCACTAATAATGGTATTTAACCTGAGCTCTGTATCTGTGTGTGCTCTGTATCTGTTTTATGTAGTGTTTCAATGATTCTCAGAAAATATGTATTTTCTTTTTCTGTATTGCTGCCCAAAGAATTTACTGTATAAATTTTTATATAATTATGTACTCAAATTTCTGTATATGCTATAAGATTATCAGATTGTATTTGTAGAAAACTGACTTGTTACACGCCCTTGTGTATCCAACACAGTTGGACCTATGGAACACGAAATAAATCAAATCATATCAATCAAATCTACATCAGGTCTGGGCACACCAAGTTCCTTCAGTTTCATCCTAGCCACATGCTGCACAGATTTACATGATAAATTGCACACTAAATTCATATTGCGTTGTTGTCAAACTTAGTATGGTGCTGTTATATGCAAGAAAGTAAAACTCACTAAAGTCATCAGTAATACACTCACTAACAGAAATTTGCTATTAATGCAAGTCACCCCTAGTCAGCAAGTAATGTAACTAAAGTTACAGGACATATTTTGCACAAGGAATATACTTCACACACTTTTACCTCAAATCATTTGTGTAACTCTTGCTAGGTGGTGAGGCTTATTTTGCCATACTCTAGTGTACTCTGATGAGACGTTTGCAAACTTATTCCAGGAGTAGATAGAATAATTAGTGGCAGAAAAAAAGAAAAAAATACTGTCTAAAATACTATCAAAACAATAATAGGAAATGTCAATTAAACACAGATCAAAGCATTATACAGGGTGTTACAAAAAGGTACGGCCAAACTTTCAGGAAACATTCCTCACACACAAATAAAGAAAATATGTTATGTGGACATGTGTCTGGAAACACTTAATTTCCATGTTAGAGCTCATTTTAGTTTTGTCAGTATGTACTATACTTCCTCGATTCACTGCCAGTTCCCCCAATTGAAGGAAGGTAATGTTGACTTCGGTGCTTGTGTTGACATGCGACTCATTGCTCCACAGTACTAGCATCAAGCACACCAGTACGTAGCATCAACAGGCTAGTGTTCATCACGAACGTGGTTTTGCAGTCAGTGTAATGTTTACAAATGTGGAGTTGGCAGATGCCCATTTGATGTATGGATTAGCACGGGGCAATAGCCGTGGCGGGGTACGTTTGTATTGAGACAGATTTCCAGAACAAAGGTGTCCCAACAGGAAGACGTTCGAAGCAATTGATCGGTGTCTTAGGGAGCATGGAACATTCCAGCCTATGACTCACGACTGGGGAAGACCTAGAATGACAAGGACACATGCAATGGATGAGGCAATTCTTCATGCAGTTGATGGTAACCTTAATGTCAGCGTCAGAGAAGTTGCTGCTGTACAAGGTAACTTCACCCACGTCACTGTATGGAGAGTGCTACGGGGGAACCAGTTGTTTCAGTACCATGTACAGCGTGTGCAGGCACCATCAGCAGCTGATTGGCCTCCACAGGTAAGCTTCTGTGAATGGTTCACCCAACAATGTGTTAATCCTCATTTCAATGCAAATGTTCTCTTTGCGGATGAAGCTTCATTCCAACATGATCAAATTGTAAATTTTCACAATCAACATGTGTGGGCTGACAAGAATCTGCACGCAATTGTGCAATCACGTCATCAACACAGATTTTATGTGAACGTTTGGGCAGGCATTGTTGGTGATGTCTTGATTGGGCCCCATGTTCTTCCACCTACGCTCAATGGAGCATGTTATCTTGATTTCATGTGGGATACTCTACCTGTGCTGCTAGACCATGTGCCTTTACAAGTATGACACAACATGTGGTTCATGCATGATGGAGCTCCTGCACATTTCAGTCGAAGTGTTTGTACGCTTCTCAACAACAGATTCAGTGACCGATGGATTGATAGAGGCGGACCAATTCCATGGCCTCCACGCTCTCCTGACCTCAACCCTCTAGACTTTCATTTATGGGGGCATTTGAAAGCTCTTGTCTACGCAACCCTGGTACCAAATGTAGAGACTCTTTGTGCTCGCATGGTGGACGGCTGTGATACAATATGCCATTCTCCAGGGCTGCATCAGCACATCAGGGATTCCATGCAAAGGAGGGTGGATGCTTGTATCCTCGCTAACGGAGGACTTTTGAACATTTCCTGTTACAAAGTGTTTGAAGTCACGCTGGTATGTTCTGTTGCTGTGTGTTTCCATTCCATGATTAATGTGATCTTAAGAGAAGTAATAAAATGAGCTCCAACATGGAAAGTAAGCATATCCGGACACATGTCCACATAACATATTTTCTTTCTTTGTGTGTGAGGAATGTTTCCTGAAAGTTTGGCTGTACTTTTTTGTAACACCCTGTATAGATATGAAGAAACAGAGATTCAGTAGCAAAGTTTCAGCTGTTCTGCTCATTCCCTCTTGATGAAAGCAGTGGAACATGAAAATTGTGTGCACCTTTAGGCTGGGACACCAGACCCTTCAGGACACCCGTAAGAGCTGTACTTCGAAGGAACAATGTCCCGAAACCACTGATACATAGAGCTAAGCAGGCTTTCAAGGCACTGTCTTAAGACTAGCTACTACCTGTTCAAAAACATTGCATGACATCACAAAACAACAGTTAAAGAAATGTTGACCAGTATTATTTTTAATATATGTGGGAAATATGTGAAATGTGTTCCGATAATTTAAATTCTGTAATATTTTGTTAAAAATTTTATTTTAATATATATTTTGGGGCAGCTCTGCTGCAGAGCCTTTAATTAAGAGCCATGCCTGGTCTGTTTATACATATTGTTTGTAAAAACTGTATGATAGTTACCGCAGTTTTCTTATTTTTGTATGCATCACACTTATGGGTTTACTTTCCAGTAAGTGGAAATTTCACTTATGGAATAAAATAGATTTCTCACCAGTATTTCTGTCAGTGAACTTAAAGGTTTAAATGTTCATTACTTGGCTGATATTGTTTGTAAGACAGTTGAACAGATGAATTTCAGTGTATGTCGCACTTTTATTGTAACAATGGAAAACCCAGGATGGAATAATGACAGTTTTATGACAGACCTTGGCAGCCAGAGACTGAGACCATCTGTGTGTGATTTCCATTTGTGTGACTGTGTGTGTATGTTATCTAATGCTGATGAAGGCCTGTTTGACTGAAAGCTTTGTTAGAATTGAATTGTCCTTAGTCTTCAATGGTTCTTTATTTTACACTGAAATACTTCCAAACTCCTTTGTTAGAGTGTATGTACACAGCCTGACAAAAAAGTGAACCTTTCAGAAGATGCTATCATATCTCATTGTAACTTTGTACATGCATACACCATCAAGTAGGCATGTAAATGATTATAGTTGCAATTGTCTGTAACAGGGTAGAACAACCAACAGAGTACACTGCTTTTGCTCATGTTTAATGTAGTTACCAGACCTGGGAGGTTTGTAAGGGGTGTGAGCAGTGTCAGGTTTTAAGCGATCACTGTGAATGGCATGGAGATGCTTCATACTAATGTGAAACACCATTATCAGCATCTTTCAAAGTTTGAAAGGGGCCTCACTGTGGGACTGCAGTTAGCCAGTTGGTCAAATTGTGTAATATCCAGATTTGTGGGCCATTGGATGTGACAATAACCAGTGTTGGAATGGATGGAAAAATTAGGGTAGGCATACTCATCATTAAGATTCTGCTCAGCTGTGTCTTGCCATTACATGGGAGGATCAACAAATAGTGCACCAAGCACACTGTAAACCCTTCGTACCTGTGCCAGGTATCTAAGAACAAGTAGTGGACTTCCTGCAACATTCTGTGTCATCACATACTATTGCCCGGAAGCTATCAGCAACCAGACAGGGGAATTACTGTCCCATGCATAGGCTGCAGTTAACACCATAGCACAGACTGCTATGGTTGGTGTTACAGCATCATCAGGAAGCAAAAACTGCTGATAAAGGGCCTCATATTGTGTTCAGCAATGAATTGTGGTTCTGTGCTATCACTGGTGAGTAACATACAATCTGGAGAGACTTCCCATTGTTAAAATGTTTTGGAGAGATGCAGCAGTGTTACTTCAGATGTCATTGTTTGGGGAGTCATTGGGTATGACTTCAGATCATGGCTAGTAGTGATCGAGGGAACTCTAATGGCACAATAACATGTCACTGACTTCTTGCCTCCTTATGTGCTACCTTTCATGTCACGGCATCTCAGTATGTCTCTATGAACTGTCTGCATGGTTGGCTATTCCAATGACCTGTAACATCCCCAGATGTTTCCCTGATAGAACATGTGTTGGACCAGCTCAGACATCAACTCTGATGCACTGTAAGTATCCATGATATCAAGGATCAATTAGAACAGTTGGGGGTTATCAGACTGCCTCAGATGCAATTGCTTCATGACACCCTTCTCAACTGAAACGGTGCATGCAATATCACACTGATATGTGGGCTCTACTGCCAAGTTCTTCGTAAATTTGACTTAATTTTGTAATCACTTGAATAACATTAGCTACACTCTTGACCTGTAAAATTTCGTTTCGTTTACTTCACCTCTTCTAGGTGCTTCTCTATTTTATATTTTGTTTAAATATTTAACAGTCTAAATTTTGGCTCACAGCTGATTTAGATTTTTGAATTGGTCATTATACAGACAACTCTTTCTAGTATGATAAGTGCCCTTTTAATATTTATTCAGTTTCATCGTAGTTCTGTTCACTGTGCCGATGCGGACTCTTCAAGTATTTGCTGCAATAAATAATTATAAAAACCGTTGTTATTAATCTGTTTTTAAATGTTTGCAGTTGATATAAATATAATCTAAGTATTCTTAAATTAGTTGAAGTGTTAGTGAAGTACAAAGTAAGATTACATGGGGTAAGAAGCGTATTTTTCTTCTTGCACCTGTAGCATGAAGCCTAGGCCTAATTTCACGTGCGTGAATCATAAGTAATCAGTGAATTAAAATTATAGGTAAACATTTACAGTTGGTATAAATATAATGTAAGTGTTGTTACATTAGTGGAAATGTTAGTGAAGTGTTAAAGAAGATAAAATGGGGTAAGAAGTTCATTTTCCTTCTCATGCCTATAGCACAGATTTTAGGCTTAATTTCACATGCGCATATCATACGTAAACAGTGACTTAAACTTATATGTAATCACCAGTTTTTTTATTCAGTACTCTTTCTATTTATTTATATCTGCCTGAATAGTTTCTAGGGTCCTTTGTTTACACTTTAGTAAGTACTTAAGTCAGATTATGCGATTTCGGTTTTTTCCATGAGAGAGAAGTGTTCGACGTGCCTTAGGATCGTTAGTTCCGGGGTGTGGTGTGATGGGTGCTGTAGTTTCTTACATTGGGGCAAATGTAGTGGCGTGGGAAATGGGTACATAAATGAGGCTCACCAGTGGTATTGTAGGATCTGCAGTAGAGATAGGAAAATGCTGGAACAGGAAGGGAAAATTGCAGCTCTTCAAGCTGACTTAGACAAGGCCAGGGCGGATATGGACAGGTTAAAGAGGGAGAAGGGTGAACAGAAGCGGATAGTGGCAACAGGTAATAGGGGGAACAGGCAAAGGAGAGCATGAGACAGCTTTGTCATAAATCTTGAAAATAGATCTGAGCTGTTGCCTCAGTCAGAATCGGATGAGCCTCATGTAGCTGAAGCTGTAGAAAGGTTTCAACAAGCTTTCAAGGACTTGAAAAATGTGGGGAAATTTGTAAAGAGAAAGGAAGTTCTATTGTTAGGTAGTTCCCATGGTAGTGGTGTTGGTCAACTACTGCAGGAAAATCTAGGTCCAGAGTACCACGTCATAAACTTTTTTCAAGCCTAGTGCAGATATGGGTCAGGTAACAGAGGATGTAGGTTCTATATGAAAGGATTTCACAAAGAAGGATGCTGTGGTTATCGTGGGTGGTACGGGAAATAGCATTGAAATAGCATTGACAGAGACTGAAGGCCAGTGTTCACTCTGTCTGCTTGCCGGGGGGTCTCATCCGAGATGTGGAGGAGGCCCTACCGGCGGCGATAGAGAGCACTGGGTGCACCCGACTGCAAATTGTTGCTCATGTCGGCACCAATGACTCTTGCCGTCTGGGTTCAGAGGTCATCCTCAGTTCGTACAGGCGGTTAGCGGAGTTGGTGAAGGTGGAAAGCCTCGCTCGCGGGGTGGAATCAGAGCTAACTATTTGTAGTATCGTTCCGAGAACCGATCGCGGTCCTCTGGTTTGGAGCTGAGTGGAAGGCTTAAACCAGAGGCTCAGACGATTCTGCGGAGAGCTGGGGTGCAAATTTCTCGACCTCCGCTATCGGGTGGAGAAATTTAGGGTCCCCCTGAATAGGTCAGGCGTGCACTACACGCCGGAAGCGGCTACGAGGGTAGCGGAGTACGTGTGGAGTGCACATGGGGTTTTTTTAGGTTAGAGAATTCCCTCCCTAGGCCCGACAAGACGCCTCCTGAGACGCGGCAAGGCAGGAGTAGGCAAAATGCAACAAGGAATAACAATATTAATGTGCTAATAGTAAACTGCAGGAGCGTCTATAGAAAGGTCCCAGAACTGCTCTCATTAATAAACGGTCACAACGCCCATATAGTACTAGGAACAGAAAGTTGGCTGAAACCAGACGTAAACAGTAATGAAATCCTAAACTCTGATTGGAATGTATACCGCAGAGATAGGCTGGACAGTGAAGGGGGAGGCGTGTTTATAGCGATAAGAAGTGCAATAGTATCGAAGGAAATTGACGGAGATTCGAATTGTGAAATGATTTGGGTGAAGGTCACAGTTAAAGCAGGTTCAGACATGGTAATTGGATGTCTCTATAGGCCTCCGGGCTCAGCAGCTGTTGTGGCTCAGCACCTGAAGAATAATTTGGAAAATATTTCGAGTAGATTTCCCCGCCATGTTATAGTTCTGGGTGGAGATTTTAATTTGCCGGATATAGACTGGGAGACTCAAACGTTCATAATGGGTGGCAGGGACAAAGAAACCAGTGAAATATTTTTAAGTGCTTTATCTGAAAACTACCTTGAGCAGTTAAACAGAAAACCGACTCGTGGCGATAATATATTAGACCTTCTGGTGACAAACAGACCCGAACTATTTGAATCAGTTAATGCAGAACAGGGAATCAGCGATCATAAAGCGGTTACTGCATCGATGATTTCAGCCGTAAATAGAAATATTAAAAAAGGTAGGAAGATTTTTCTGTTTAGCAAAAGTGACAAAAAGCAGATTACAGAGTACCTGATGGCTCAACACAAAACTTTTGTCTCAAGTGCAGATAGTGTTGAGGATCAGTGGACAAAGTTCAAAACCATGGTACAATATGCGTTAGATGAGTATGTGCCAAGCAAGATCGTAAGAGATGGAAAAGAGCCACCGTGGTACAACAACCGAGTTAGAAAACTGCTGCGGAAGCAAAGGGAACTTCACAGCAAACATAAACATAGCCAAAGCCTTGCAGACAAACAAAAATTACGCGAAGCGAAATGTAGTGTGAGGAGGGCTATGCGAGAGGCTTTCAATGAATTCGAAAGTAAAGTTCTATGTACTGACTTGGCAGAAAATCCTAAGAAATTTTGGTCCTATGTCAAAGCGGTAGGTGGATCAAAACAAAATGTCCAGACACTCTGTGACCAAAATGGTACTGAAACAGAGGATGACAGACTAAAGGCCGAAATACTAAATGTCTTCTTCCAAAGCTGTTTCACAGAGGAAGACTGCACTGTGCTTCCTTCTCTAGATTGTCGCACAGTTGACAAAATGGTAGATATCAAAGTAGATGACAGAGGGATAGAGAAACAATTAAAATCGCTCAAAAGAGGAAAGGCCGATGGTCCTGATGGGATACCAGTTCGATTTTACACAGAGTACGCAAAGGAACTTGCCCCCCTTCTTGCAGCGGTGTACCGTAGGTCTCTAGAAGAGCAAAGCGTTCCAAAGGATTGGAAAAGGGCACAGGTCATCCCCGTTCTCAAGAAGGGACGTCGAACAGGTGTGCAGAACTATAGACCTATATCTCTAACGTCGATCAGTTGTAGAATTTTGGAACACGTATTATGTTCGAGTATAATGTCTTTTCTGGAGACTAGAAATCTACTCTGTAGGAATCACCATGGGTTTCGAAAAAGATGATCTGTGAAACCCAGCTCGCGCTATTCGTCCACGAGACTCAGAGGGCCTTAGACACGGGTTCACAGGTAGATGCCGTGTTTCTTGACTTCCGCAAGGCGTTTGACACAGTTCCCCACAGTCGTTTAATGAACAAAGTAAGAGCATACGGACTATCAGATCAATTGTGTGATTGGATTGAGGAGTTCCTAGATAACAGAACGCAGCACGTCATTCTCAATGGAGAGAAGTCTTCCGAAGTAAGAGTGATTTCAGGTGTGCCGCAGGGGAGTGTCATAGGACCGTTGCTATTCACAATATACATAAATGACCTGGTGGATGACATCGGAAGTTCACTGAGGCTTTTTGCAGATGATGCTGTGGTGTATCGAGAGGTTGCAACAATGGAAAATTGTACTGAAATGCAGGAGGATCTGCAGCGAATTGACGCATGGTGCACGGAATGGCAATTGAATCTCAATGTAGCGAAGTGTAATGTGATGCGAATACATAGAAAGATAGGTCCCTTATCATTTAGCTACAAAATAGCAGGTCAGCAACTGGAAGCAGTTAATTCCATAAATTATCTGGGAGTACGCATTAGGAGTGATTTTAAATGGAATGATCATATAAAGTTGCTCGTCGGTAAAGCAGATGCCAGACTGAGATTCATTGGAAGAATCCTAAGGAAATGCAATCCGACAACAAAGGTAGTAGGTTACAGTACACTTGTTCGCCCAATGCTTGAATACTGCTCAGCAGTGTGGGATCCGCACCAGGTAGGGTTGATAGAAGAGATAGAGAAGATCCAACGGAGAGCAGCGCGCTTCGTTACAGGATCATTTAGTAATTGCGAAAGCGTTACGGAGATTATAGATAAACTCCAGTGGAAGACTCTGCAGGAGAGACACTCAGTAGCTCGGTACGGGCTTTTGTTAAAGTTTCGAGAACATACCTTCACCGAAGAGTCAAGCAGTATATTGCTCCCTCCTACGTATATCTCGCGAAGAGACCATGAGGATAAAATCAGAGAGATTAGAGCCCACACAGAAGCATACCGACAATCCTTCTTTCCACGTACAATACGAGACTGGAATAGAAGGGAGAACCGATAGAGGTACTCAGGGTACCCTCCGCCACACACCGTCAGGTGGCTTGCGGAGTACGGATGTAGATGTAGATGTAGATGTAGATGTAGATGTAGATGTAGATATTCCATAGAGAGTGACCTGGTGAAGATAGCATCAGCAACGAAGCATACGAGTGTTGGATTTGTGTGTGTGTTGAGATGCTACGATTGGCCTCATTTGAACTCTTCCATTGGGAGGGTGAACTTGGAGTTGGAGTGGCTGCTTAGGGTGTATATAAGGTCCCATGTTAGTTTGATTACTGTGGATGCTATTGATAGGTAGGACTACACTAGGCATGGCCTTCACCTCAGTAGGGAAGGAAAGGGAAAACTGTCTGGGTTGATTGCAGAAAACTTAAGGGGAGACACTGTCACAAGTGGTAAAATACCAGTGGTCACGGGTGTCAGAGGGATGCCTTTTTTAAGATAGGGAAGGGGGGAAAGAAAATGAGTTTTAAGAGAGATTGGCAGACTCACTCAATATGAGTCTCCATTTAAACAATGTTTAACAGAAAGTAATCAGAAACTGCCTGTTCATCTTCGCCGAAGCAGTTATTATCCCATTAGTATGCAGTATCAGTTATCTTTATTATACCAGAACATTCCGGGACTCAGAAATAAAGTTGATGAACTACTCATTTGTATTGATGAAATGAATTCATCTAACCAAATTTACATAATCTGCTTCCCTGAACATCACGTGACCACTGGTATAGATATGTTAGACATTTGAGGATTTAAGCTAGCTTCCTACTTCTGTAGAGCAGATATGGATGGAGGAGGAGTTGCCACATTTATTAAAAACTGCCATAAATTCAAGAACATTGACATTGATTGACTGATTTTTATTGTTCAAAAAACAAAACATTTACAGGAATGTAAAGCTTGTATAAGCAATGTCAATAAATGTACAAACAACAATGACAATAAATATGCAAATAATTAATCTATGTTAGAAATTATGCTCACAGAAATCTTCCATTGTATAAAAACAATTTTGAATTAATAAAGTTCTTACAAATATCTTAAATTTTTTCAGCTCCATACTCTTTGCTGACTCTGGTAGTATATTAAATAGTTTTACCGATGTGTGTTTGAAGCTGTTTAGAGTTTTGGTATATGAGCATTAGTCTTTTCTTACATCATTACAGTGTCATGTGTTATAACTATGTAGATCAGAATTCAGATTAAAACTAGACAAGTTCTTTTTAATGCACATTAATAAATTCTGTATAGAGCAGCATCTAGAAGCATGTGCAACAGAAGTAGGGTTCCATAAGAGATCCTATATAATAGTAACTATTTACCGAGCACATGCAGGAAATGATAATCTATTCATAAAACGTCTAGAAGCTCTTTTGGGTTATTTAACAGGAAGAAACAAGAAATTTTGATTGCTGGTGACTTTAATACAGATTTTCTAATGCAATATTCCAGTAAACATTTACTGCAGTTAGTAACGTTATCTTTCAATCAAACTCATACTGTAAACTTTCCAACTAGGATCACTAAATCCTCAAGGACAGCCATTGATAACATTTTTATAGACAAATCAAAGGAACAAAATTATACATGAAACCTGTAATAAATGGACTATCAGATCATTACATGCAGCTCTTTGTTTTAGATGTAAATTCTAAGCAGTTTATCAAGACTGCTAAATCTGAGTACAGGAGAGTAGTCAATTAACCAAAAATTGAGTGTTTTAGAAAAATGCTCAAAGATATGAACTGGAAAGATGTTTATAGTGCTCATTACACGAATGAAAAATATAGCACATTCATTCATGAACAATGTCAGTACCATTTTTGAAAACTGTTTTCCTCTAAAGGTTATTCAAATTCAGCAGAAGTCTATAATAAAACCATGGATTACACAAGGAATAAAGAGTTCCTGTAAGAAAAAAAGGAAAATGTATCTGTCGACCAAGAGTAGCTCCAATGCTGATGATTTAGCTAAATACAAGAAATATTGTAAAATATTTAAAAAAGTAATTCAGACATCTAAACAAATGCACTATGAGAAGAAGATAGAAATGTCAGGGAACAAAATAAGAACAATATGGGTATAGTGAAAGAGGAGACTGGTAGAACCAGAAAGGAACAGGAGCAAATAGCATTAAGGGTAGATGACACATCAGTAAACGATGGGCGTAGTGTGACAAATCTATTTAACAAGTACTTTATATCCATTACTGATAGAATACGATTGTCAGGATCAGTAAATAATGCCCTTGAATATCTGAAACTAGTCTTTACAAATAGCTTCAGGTACATGAATATGTCACTCACTTCAACAAAAGAAATAACTTCCATAATAAAATCTTTAAAAACAAAGCATTCTAGTGGTTATAATACAATGTCAACAAAGTTAATTAAGGCATGTTCTTGTGAGTTTAGTACAATTCTAAGTTAATTATGTAACCAGTCAATTTTAACTGGGACATTTCCTGACTGGTTAAAATACGCAGATGTTAAGCCTCTATTCAAGAAAGGGGATACAGAGACACCATCAAACTACAGACCAATTTCACTTTTGCCAGCATTCTCATGAGGAAAGAAGACACCATAGAATTCTAATTTATTTAAAAGTATGTTGTGGTTCACACTTTCTATGGTGTAACCCCCCCCCCCCCTCCATGAACCATGGACCTTTCCATTGGTGGGGAGGCTTGTGTGCCTCAGTGATACAGGTAGCCATACCATAGGTTCAACCACAATGGATCGTTATCTGTACAGAGGCCAGACAAACACGTGGTTCCTGAAGAGGAGCAGCAGCCTTTTCAAAAGTTGCAGGGGCAACAGCCTGGATGATTGACTCATCTGGTCTTGCAACACTAAACTAAACGGCCTTGCTGTGCTGGTACTGCGAACGGCTGAAAGCAAGGGGAAACTACGGCCGTAATATTTCCCGAGGGCATTCAGCTTTACTATATGGATAAATGATGATAACGTCCTCTTGGGTAAAAAATTCCAGAGGTAAAATAGTCCCCCCTTTGGATCTTCAGGTGGGGATTACTCCGGAGGATGTTGTTATCAGGAGAAAGAAAAATGGTGTTCTATGGATTGGAGCATGGAATGTCAGATCCCTTAATTGGGCAGGTAGATTAGAAAATTTGAAAGGGGAAATGGATAGGTTAAAGTTAGATATAGTGGGAACTAGTGGAGTTTGGTGGCAGGAGGAACAAGACTTTTAGTCAGGTAAATACAGGGTTATAAATACAAAATCAATTAGGGGTAATGCAGGATTAGGTTTAATAATGAACAAAGAATAGGAATGCAGGTAAACTACTACAAACAGCATCATGAATGCATTATTGTGGCCAAGATAGATACAAAGCACATGCCTACCACAGTAGTACAAGTTTATATGCCGACTAGCTCAGCAGATGATGAAGAGATTGATGAAATGTATGAAGAGAAAAATAAATTATTCAGATAGTGAAGGGAAATGCAAATTTAATAGTCATGGGTGACTGGAATTCAATAGTAGGGAAAGGAAGAGAAGGAAATGTAGTAGGTGAATATGGATTAGGAATAAGAAATGAAAGAGGAAACCGTCTGGTAGAATTTTGCACAGAGCATAAATTAATCATAGCTAACACTTGGTTCAAGAATCATAAAAGAAAGTTGTATACATGGAAGAAGCCAGGAGATACTGACAGGTTTAAGATAGATTATATAATAAGAGAGATATTTAGGAACCAGGTTTTAAATTGTAAGACATTTCCAGGGGCAGATGTGGACTCTGAACACAATCTATTGGTTATGAACTGTAGATTAAAACTGAAGAAACTGCAAAAATGTGGGGATTTAAGGAGATGGGACCTGATAAAACGACAGAACCGGAGGTTGTAGAGTTTCAGGGAGAGCATTAGGAAACGATTGACGAGAATGGGGGAAAGAAATACAGTAGAAGAAGAATGGATAGCTTTGAGAGATTAAATAGTGAAGACAACAGAGGATAGAGTAGGTAAAAAGATGAGGGCTAATAGAAATCGTTGGGCAACAGAAGAGATACTGAATATAATTAATGAAAGAATAAAATATAAAAATGCAGGAAATGAAGCAGGCAAAGAGGAATACAAAAGCCTCAAAAATGAGATCAACAGGAAGCGCAAAATGACTAAGCAGGGATGGCTAGAGGACAAATTTAAGGATGTAGAGGCTTATCTCACTAGAGGGTAAGATAGACACTGCCTACAGAAAAGTTAGAGAGACCTTTGGATACAACAGAAACATTTGCACGCATATTAAGAGCTCAGATGGAAACTGAGTTCTAAACAAAGAAGGGAGAGCAGAAAAGTGGAATGAGTATATAGAGGGTCTATACAAGGGTGATGTTCTTAAGTACAATATTATGGAAATGGAAGAGGATGTAGATGTAGATGAAGGTGGTGGTGGTGGTGGTGGTGGTGGTGGTGGTGGGTAGTGTTTAACATCCCGTTGACAACAAGGTCATTAGAGATGGAGATGAAGATGGAATGGGACATACGATACTATTTGAAGAGTTTTATAGAGCACTGAAAGACCTAAGTCGAAACAAGGCCCTGGGAGTAGACAACATTCCATTAGAACTACTGATAGCCTTGGGAGAGCCAGCCCTGACAAAACTATGCCACCTGGTGTGCAAGATGTATGAGACAGGCAAAATACCCTCAGATTTCAAGAAGAATATAATTATTCCAGTCCCAAAGAAAGCAGGTGTTGACAGATGTGAAAATTACCAAACTATCAGTTTAATAAGCCACGGCTCCAAAACACTAACACAAATTCCATACAGACGAATGGAAAAACTGTTAGAAGCCGACCTCGGGGAAGATCAGTTTGGATTCCGTAGAAATGTTGGTACATGTGAGGCAATACCGACCCTATGACTTATCTTAGGAAATAGATTAAGAAAGGCAAACCTACATTTCTAGCATTTGTGGACTTACAGAAAGCTTATGACAATGTTGACTGGAATACTCTCTTTCAAATTCTGAAGGTGATGGGTAAAATACAGGGAGTGAAAGGCTATTTAGAATTTGTACAGAAACCAGATGGCAGTTAAAAGAGTTGAGGGACATGAAAGGGAAGCAATGGTTGGGAAGGGAGTGAGACAGGGTTGTAGCCTTTCCCCGATGTTATTCAACCTGTATATTGAACAAGCAGTAAAGGAAACAAAAGAAAAATTTGGAGTAGGTATTAAAATTCATGCAGAAGAAATAACAAGTTTGAGGTTCACTAATGACATTGTAATTCTGTCAGAGACAGCAAAGGACTTGGAACAGCAGTTGAATGAAATGGACAGTGTCTTGGAAGAAGGATATAAGATGAACATCAACAAGAGCAAAATGAGGATAATGGAATGTAGTCAAATTAAGTCGGGTGATGTTGAGGGTATTAGATTAGGAAACGAGACACTTAAAGTAGTAAAGGAGTTTTGTTATTTGAGGAGCAAAAGAACTGATGATGGTCAAAGTAGAGAAGATATAAAATGTAGACTGGCAATGGCAAGGAAAGTGTTTCTGATGAAGAGAAATTTGTTAACATTGAGTATAGATGTAAGTATCAGGAAGTCGTTTCTGAAAGTATTTATATAGAGTGCAGCCATGTATGGAAATAGAACACGGATGATGAATAGTTTGGACAAGAAGAGAATAGAAACTTTCAAAATGTGGCACTACAGAATAATGAGGAAGATTAGATGGGTAGATCACATAACTAATGAGGAGGTAATGAACAGAATTGGAGAGAAGAGAAATTTGTGGCACAACATGACTGGAAGAAGTGATAGGTTGGTAGGACACATTCTGAGTCATCAAGGGACCACCAATTTAGTATTGGAGGGCAGCGTGGAGGGTAAAAATCGTAGAGGGAGACCAAGAGATGAATACATGTTGTATGCATAGTTCTGCATAGTCAGTGCGAACTTAACTTTCCCAATAGAGTGCGCCCCACTAAGCACAACAGCACAGGCGCAGCGCTATTCGATCTCCGCACTACGAGATGGCGCTGTCTTAGAGACGGACCAAATTGTGCTTCCGCCGATCCGCTTATTAATATGTAACACAGCCAATGAGATTGCTGCTAACGTAGAACCATGAATGAGCCAGGTATTATAATGAGTGTACAGATCTCCAATTAGTCAATCTGCATTAGTCTGTACCAGTCTATAGCCAAGTTTCAGTCTGTGCCTAATAAGATTATCAAATTCCTGTACATAGCCATGAAGATAAATGTATAGGCACTTTTGTCAAGTATCAGAGATATATGTCAGAATAAGATTAACGTACCAATACCAAAGGAACTTCAGATTGTCAATTGTAAATATCATCCAGAACCAAGTTAAGAAATTTTTATGCTTGTTATTATTTTAATAAATGTGTGTGAAAATTAATCAAGTTCTGTTTAAAGGTTGTCACCGTCAATCTGCTACTCTAAGCGTGCAAGTGGCATTTCTATCGTCTGACCTAACAACAGAAGATAAACACGCCATGATAAGACCACGATACATATTGCTAACACTTGCCTACTTCGTTAGAGCAACAAGTCAAATAATCTGATGGTGTGTGTACCGAAGGTCTTACAGTACGCACACCACAATGCACTGAGCAGATTCAGAAGGATGTAGGTTGCAGTAGGTACTGGGAGATGGAGAAGCTTGCACAGGATAGAGTAGCATGGAGAGGTGCACCAAACCAGTTTCAGTACTGAAGACTACAACAACAACATGGTGTCACGGGCAGTGCTGCAAAATGGTTCAAGTCATTCCTTGTGATCACGAAACAAAGGGTGTCAGTGCAAGGGACAAGTGAATTAAGTTATCAGTCATCACCAGGGAAGATATTACATGTGGTTCCCACAAGGATCCATCTTAGGGCCATTGCTTTTTCTTGTGTACATTAATGTAGGCAGGAAGGACAGAGCACATTATTTTGGATGGAGAGTAATCATCAGATGTAGAAGTAATTTTGGGTGTTCCCCAGGGAAGTGTGTTGGTCCCTTGCTGTTCGTGTTGTATATTAATGACCTGCTGACAATATTAATAGTAAAATCTGGCTTTTGATGATGATGCAGTTATTTTTAACAAAGTACTATCTGAGAGAAGGCACATAAGTATTAAGTCAGATCTTGATAAGATTTCAACGTGGTGCAGAGATTGGCAACTTGGAATGATCACATAGGTTCAGTCATGTGCAAAGCAGGTAGCAGATTTCAGTTTATTGGTAGAATACCAGGGAAGTGCAATCAACCTACAAAAGAGATTGTTTACAAATCATTCATGTGACCCATTCTAGAATATTGCTCAAGTGTGTGCCACCTGTACCAGACAGAACTAACAGGGGATATTGTACGTATACAGGGATGTGCAGCAAGAATGGTCATAGATTTGTTTACTTTGTGGGAGAGTGTTACAGAGATAGTGAAGGAACTGAACTGGCAGACCCTTGAAGACAGACATAAGCTATCCCAAATAAGTCTATCAACAAAGCTTCAAGAACCAGCTTCAAATAATTACTATAGGGATGTACTACAAAATCCCCTATGTATCACTCACATAGGGATTGTGAGGATAAGATTAGAATAATTACTGGATGCACTGAGGCTTTCAAACAATCATTCTCCTGCACTCCATACATGAATGGAATGGGAAGAAACCTTAATAACTGGTACAATGGGACATACCCTCTGGCATGCACCTCACAGTGGTTTTCACTGTCCTTAGTCTAACTGCACTAGTAATAGTGATTTGGTGCAGTGGTCATTGCTGCACATTTGAGCCACTGTTAAACTGCATGGAATCTCAACATTGGTACACACAGATGGTCTCAAAGACCTTACAGTTTCTGTTGCTTTTAATTTGCATTATTAAATATATTATGGAGGGAAGTATTGGTAAAAGAAGCAGTATCATTACTAATCACTTTAATACACTTATTTAACAGAAAACATTTATATTGTAGTCACGAGCATTAACACAAAATGGATGTACATTAAAGTGAGCTGCTATCAAAACAACACACAATTCAGTGGGGTGTGTTGTTGGTATGGTTTTTGCACGCAACAACAGAATGTTCCAGACAAGTGTGTTTCTTGCAGTTTTTACAACATATCTGGTTTTTATATTTTTTCTTTTGCACTCCACAAATCATCCTTGTGAACTAACAATTGATTCTACTGCTGAGCATTTCTCACCACAAAGCTCCCCAGGTCTCCCGATCACCTATTTGCCAATGTTTTTGATGCTGTCCTTTGCCGAAGATGGTGCAGAATCACAAAAAAAATCTTCAGGAGATAACTTCTCCTCAGTTGTTCTTTTTTACTTGTGTTGAAAATAATAATGGCACATAATTATCTCCCCTTGTGCCTCATAAGAATAAGCTATGATGCAGTTACAATATTTACAAGATACTAAAATATTCCACACTGTTACTTGTTGGATGGCAGCTGGCCTCATTGATGTAGGAGCTGGTGGAACAACTGAGACTTGAATTACCTACTATAATAAGATGTTACAGATTGGGGTGGCCCAAAACTTGTGATCCAGTTCATGATCAGGGCTCTGGCCACTGTGTCTGCTGCCATGTTTGTAGAGGGAATGGCACCGGGTCAGCATGGAATATGTCTGTGATGGTCAGTAAGTAACTGTGCTGGCCACAGCTCAGTAATGCTTCTACCAGCTCCACAAACAATGCATAAAATGTGCTATAGTGTGTTGATGATACCTAACATCACAGAGACATGCCTAACAGTCTTATCCACACTGATCTTTGATAGTATTGTGCCCATTGACTGCAATACTTCCTGATACCCAAACTAAATTACCTTCTTGGTGACCCACTTGACTGACACCAGGATGAGCTATGTTAAGGAAGGCCTCAAATACCTGATATTGGAACTCTTGCAGTATATATGGTTGCTGCGTGTTGTGGGCTGTGTTGCACTATAATGTTGCTCGTATTTTGGGCACATAAACTTGCATTATGTTGAGTGCAAAATTATGTTGCTCAAGGAATTATTGTAAGTTGCTGTGTTCCTTCTGCCTCTCTGCAGCTTGTTTCCATGGAATAATTTACACACTAATGCAGTGGTGAAGTGCAAGACATATTCTGTCTGTCTACACTGTCTTGGTGAACTGTGGTCCATAGCTTTTGTACAAAGTGCTGTTAACAGGTTGTGATTGATGTAGACTGTGAAATGCTTTCCTTCCCTTGAGCCTGTGATGTGTTATATCACTGCATTGATTGCATACAGTTCCTTATCTATCATAATCCACATTTTCTGTGCCTGGGCAGTAATTTCTATGTTCCTCTAACCTGTTACAGCAATTATGCACCAACAGCATTCTGGCTGGCATCTACCATTAATGCTGATGGTGTGTTGTGATGAGGGTTCATAAGAAGCACAACATGAGCAGCATAGTCACTGAATTTATGGAACACATTTAACTGACTATGTCCACTTCACTTTTCATTTTCCAGACATATATTTACCTTTCAAGACATCTGTATGCAGTGCTTGTAGTACCATGGCTTTGAGCATGTGCCAATGGTAGAATTTAGCACTCCTGAAAAAGTCTTAGATCTTTGTAGATTTCTTGTAGATTTGCAGAAGTGTCACGTTTTGAATGCTTGACTCAATCTGTATTTCTTGTTATGGAACCAAATTATGCATCAGTACCTATTTAAAAAGTGTGTTGTTAATATAATTCAACAAGAATAAACAATTTTTTTATTTTAAATTTAGTGCTAGCATAAATTACCCTGCCTTGGTATTACGTGTTGTGCAAGATGCCTTGACACTGCTAGGGTTTATCTTCACACTCTAAATGAGGCACCTTCTGCAAAATTCCTTGGAGTCTGACTGGATAACAAGTTAAAATGGAGTCACCACATAGATAAACTGATCAAGAAGTATGGTTCAGCATGTGCTGTCCTTAAAAGTATCTTTCATTTTTTGACCTAAATACATGTGTGGTGGCTTACTTTATATACTTTAACTCTTTATAATCTTATGGAACCATCTTCTGGGGCAGCACAACTAACATAAATGAAATGTTTGCTTGGCAAAAGTAAGCAGAAAGATTATTGTGTGAAGTACATAACTAATCTTGGAACTCACATATTCAATTCCCAACATATTTTGTCTTTAAAAAGATTTCTTGCTGACAAAAACTCAGTTGCAGCTGAACATGATCTACTCAATCACAACAAAAGACATGAAAGTAATTTTCATGTAAACTTTGCCTTCTTGTCCAGGGAACTCTAGTGCAAACGCATTTGGCGAGCTAACAAAAATCAAGAAATTGAACAATTGAAAACCCAGGATGTTGTTACAGTGTGAAATTGGGAATTCCAGTCACTTCAAAAGAAAATTGAAAACATACCTAATGAGCTACTGTTTCTATGAAGTATCTAAATATCTAGTTTAAGAGTTCTGTTAGCCTAGAAAGTTCTGTTAGCTACATTGCAAATAGCAGTGATCACTATGTGACAAGTAGGGCTAGCAATGCAATAATAAAGAGGAAACAATGTTTAAAAATGTAGATGACTATTTTCTTTAAAATGTAGTAGTGCAAGTAAGTAAATATTACACCACCAAAAATATATTTGGAGTAATGGAGGATGCATGATTTTTTTCCAAAATGACAGTTTTCTACCTAACTCACGTTATGAAATTTAGCGAAATTACTCAATAGTAGCATTACACATTACTGTAATAGTTTATCATTATTACAATAGACAGATTAAGTTTCTGTGATCAGTTGAATTACAGAAATGAATGGTGGAAAACTACAGCAGGACTCTTGACACCACAGACTGGAGTCCATATAAAATGAAGAAAAACGTTCAGTTACCACAGAAGGACAAGACTTTATGTTTTAACATCACAAATGGAACACAATTGCTCAATTTCCTTTTCGAAGGGCGCCGTAATCTTACCCTCCCTCAGATCACCAATTGATTTTCACTATTCTAAATAATTGACTTGCTTCATAAGGAGTAAGATGTACAAACAACTTTTTTTACTTACCTCCTTTTTCTCCTAGCTCACTCCAGCTTGTGAAGTCTAGGAGTTGAGTCTTGAGACTGAAATTTTTTTGACTTTGTAGGTTCCAGATGACATGATGACTATTGAGTAGACCTGCGTAATTTCTGTTTTTGTATACTTTTTTTATTCTATCACATTTTTCTATGTCACACTGTCCTTAAAGTTTCCATTTCCATGAAACCAAAAATCACATTGTTATTGCCAAACATAAAAGCATATCTGATTCCTTCACAGGCATGCCCACTAGCCACTACTATCTCTTTCTAACAATATTCCAAAGAGTTTACAAAACAAAAAGAGTTTACAAACTTCCTTGACAAAAGAAAAATCTTCACCAAGTTATATCATTATTTAATGCATGAAGCAAGGAGTAAATTTAAAAAAAGTATGATCAGATTGTTCCATTAATAATATGAATTTTAAGTGTGCTGAATATTTTGTAATTTCAAAAGTTCCTAAAGGAAATATAATTTTAACTGCACATACAGAGTTAATACATATCAATTATAATAAAGTAATAAAATAATTTTTTTGTACATGTTTGCATGAAATATAATAAATTATATACAAAATATGAAATTATTTTAGTTAAATAGCTGAGATGATATTAACCTGTTTAACAGCTAGAAATCAAAAATTGTAGGATGTAAAGTCTGCCAGTTTGGCAAAACACTTTTGATGGACTTTACATCCTACAATTTTAACTGCAAACATGGTAAACACAAAGAGCTGCAAATCCAAATGATAAATAAGTAGAAAGTATTTTTGGTATACTTCAGTTGAACTCACAAAATTAGGAAACAGTGTGCTTACAATATTTTGTGACAGACTATAAGATTTGGCAGTCAGTGTACAAATTAATGCCTACAGGTAGAATACAGATGTATAGAAGTATCTGATACACAACATATTACAGAAGACATAAGAAAAACATCTACTATACAAGTCATAATCTATACATATATCAGGACGCAGCATTCAGATTTTCAGGTCTTTGGAACATACAGTCACAAGACAATTAATACAAAGTCAAAACTACAGCATTGCAACACTAAACTATAAAAATAATTGCAGAGACATTGTAAATTACTAGAATTACAAAAGAGAAAGAAAAATTTCAAAGCCTGAGTGTATGACAAGTGAGCCAGCTCAAAAAACTCATGACGACAGGTACAGACCAGAAGAATATACTCAATCATGAGTAAGAACACAGTACAAAATCAATCAGCCACATAAATCAGAGTATTTAGGGATATGCTGATTCATGAAAGGACAAAATGATGCAAAAATATAAGGGCCTAAGCTTATGATGTGGGGACCAACCCAATGAATGCAAACCACACTGGGTACAAACCAGTAAAAATTGTTTCGATGCAACAAAATTAGTAAAGATCATAATCAATCCATTAGCTTGAAAAATCAAAATTAGTATATGAAAGCAGACATGTATACATGTTGTTATATTGTCTATACTAGCAAATGTCTTCCACACAATTTGCTGACTGTCCATACAAACTAACCTACATACATAAAGACCTTGAAGATTCATTTACAACCGATAAAAAAAATATATACTGATTTATAGTTACAAAATGTACTGGCAAGTCAATCCCCATATTTGAAAAAAACCAACATACATTCACGTGAAATAAAACTGTCTTTGGCAGTCTTGGCTAACAATTTACAAATCTCAGTCACAACACTGATGTAGCTGACAGATGCTTGAGTACATTACCCAGCATCTATGATCTCATGTAAGATGACTGTTCCAGCAAGGTACAGCCATACAGCAGTATGGGGAGTGGAGCTGCCCACATTTTTCAGTTTCCTCCATAGAGTTCTCATCACACACTTCAACAGACAGGTAACTTCCTGTCTAGCATTCACATCAAATCCTGAAACATTGTTTCATATACTAAATATGCTGTTCAATACCTTCTTCACATCACATGGCATGTGCTCTCCCTATTCATTTTTCTAAAAGCAATTATGTGGGATTTATGTCACATGAGATTAAAAGGTATTCACATATGAAACATTAATAAATGAAGTTAAATGCAATGAAAAAAAAAAAGAACTAACAAGGTGATACACACAGGTATACTACAGTGCAAATTATGAACATTGTCCTGATTCAAAATTTGAAAAGGATCTACACATTTAGCCTCATGGCATACACGTATCAAATTCTAAAGCACAAATCTATTACTGAACATAATTATATAGTGTATCATAGATTTTAACTTGGCCAATAGATAAGATAAAACTTCAAAAATCACATCATCTGACATACCACATTCCTGATAAGCAAAACACAATTATATAGTCTTATGAATCTACAAACAGATTTAAACTCAGTCAATGGATAAAACAGAACTCCAGGAATCATATCATCTTCCATACTAAATTCATGACAGACAAAATACAGTTATATAGTCTTATAAATCTACAAATGTAGTGTGTATTTTCTTCTAGACTAGGGATTCATGTTTAAAGGTTTTGTCTTCTATATTAAAAGTTAACAGTACTTGACGTTTTACATACTTGCTTTGCTCACCAGTAGCTCCTCTTATTTTTACACATGCAATGGACATTTCCACAAAATTCTTAGTATACTGAATTTACGGCTACATAACTAGTATAAATTGTATAAAGTGCAATAACTACATCACGAAAGGTATCAGGTTATATGCAACGCTGCAAAAATGGATTAGTGTTCCACGGGATTGGAAGAATGGGACGCAAAATGTGACTGTGACATGGAATGCTGCAATCTACTAATGGTAGGTTTGTCAAGATACGATAACTGCATAGAAGAAAGTGTTACTGCATTGCTTCAGCAAGACCTTGTGCTTGCAAATCATTACGTAAATAAGTTAAGGAACTGATAAAGCAATGGAAATATGATGATTTAAAAAACGGGTGTAATGGAAACATACTGGCAATTTTCGTTTCAAACAAAACTTCTGCTAGTAGCAACCGAAATCTTTCTGACAGTATGAAATCATCAGTAACTAGAGTGCAACGACAGAGCGAAATGTGAACTCAAAAACTAAGCCAAGTGAAAGTGAATCTAGACCATCTGTGTGTCCTAAGGAGAGAAATGTTTCTTCAAAGTGTACTTTAAAAATGACGGAATGAGGGCACCTGGAGAACAACAAATATCAAAAGTGTATTAGGTGATAGTCATGCAAATGGTGTGGCACAAATAATAAATGATCGGCAGTCCCAATTCAGAGTAACAGCCATTGTCAAACCTGGTGCTCCCCTTAATGAAATAGTAAATAATTGTGATAACTTAGTTAAGAATGGAACATGCTGTGTGCTAATAGGTGGAGCAAGTGACATACACAAAAATGAAAGCCAACTAGCAACAAGGGCACTTCAAACAACTCTGAAAAAGCTGTCAGATCTAAATTTAAAGTTTCTCATTGTAAGTGTGCCACATAGACATGATCTAATCAAGGAATTATGTGTAAACAAAGAAATAAAGTCAACAAATAATAAATTCAGGATCTGCTGTGCTTTTAAGTGTGCAACTTTTGTGGATGCAAACAGCTGAGTGAGAAATCATTTCATGAGGCATGGACAGCACAGGAACTATTATAGAAAAAAAAAGAGGATGGGCGAAAAGATACTAGAAGAAATAAGCCATGTAACAGTAGAAAAGTTCCCTAAAATCCCACTCCAAATGAGAGCAGAAGCAGAAGGAATGAAAACCTCAACAAGAGCAACATTTGCTGAAGCACTAAAAACATCAACATCTGCTATAGTGAATATTAAAATGTCATCAGCTGATACAGCTAGTATAAACAATCGGTTAGCATCATCCACTTCAAGTAGGAAAAGCAACAGAAACAAGAAACCTATGGTACTACAGGATTTTTGGTATCCAGCCATAACGAAAACTCTAAGATAACAGTGTTAAACAAAAGGAGAAATACCATCGGTGCTCAATCCCCTGTTCTAAAGATTATGACTCTACATGTGCAGTGCCTCAAGAACAAATATTGTGAACTTGAAATAGCAGTAAGTAACACCCAACCTGATGTCTTGTGTATTACTGAACATTGGTGTAAGGACCAAGAAATTAGTAGTATTCATATTAATCTATTTAAAGTGGCAAATCATTATAGTAGGAAAATTGGAAAAGTCAGTATTTACCTTAGACAAGAGTTAGAATTTAAAAAGAGATGTGAAGCAGAGAACTTAAGTATTGAAAAGTTATTTGAAGCAAGTGCTGTCCAGTTATATGGCCTGATGAAAAAAGTCATAGTCATAACAGTGTATAGGTCACCACGTGGAAACATAGAAGTCTTTTTTGATAAATTAGAATTGTTGCTAAATACTATTTACAAAATAGAAACTGTGATTATTCTTTGTGGTGATTTCTATATCAATCTTCTAGTTGAAAGTAAAAAAAAAGGCAATTTTTGGACATATTAAAGAGTTTCGACATGCCGCCACACATAAGCAATTCAACTAGAATAACAAACACCACCAATAGTCTCATAGATAACATTTTCTCAAATATGTTAACAACTAATATAGAGGTAACAAACATAGATTTAGAATTGTCTCACCACAATGCTCTCACCATTAAAATCCCTTTAAGGTCAAAGGAAGATATAGTTGTAAATAATATTTACAAAAGAAACTTCACTGTGGGCAGCTGTCATCGGTTCATAAGCATCTTAGAAAATGAAAATTGGTTAGATGTTATGAAACAGCCAAGTACAGATGAGGCATATAGTGTATTTGCATCAATTTATATGATTAAGTTTGAGATGTGTTTTCCAAAGAAACTGACCAGAATCAAGTCTACTGGACACACAAAATCAAGTTCTTGGATGACTCTTGGCATTAAGAAATCATGTGAAAACATGAAAAAACTGAATTCAGAGTTGAGGGAGTGTACAGATACTGATTTTATAGAAATGTAAAAAGGTATAGGAAAATATACCACAGAGTAATTGCAAATTCAAAGTTATTAGGTAAAAATATGGAAATAAAACAGTTCAGAAATAAAACTAAAATTTCATGGGAAATTGTGAGAAAAGAAATTGGGGTACCTGTCAAAGACAAGGAAATTATTCTAAAAAATGAGGAGAATAAAATGGTAGATAAATATGCCATGCCTAATTATATAAATAATTACTTTGTAAATGTACCCCAGACATTAAGCAGGAATTTTGGGGAGGAGATTAAGATGGAAGCACCCAAAGCAGCCAGCAGTATGATGGCAGTTCCAACAAATGAAAAGGAAGTTTTAAAAGTGTTTAAAAGCCTCAAGTCCAAGATGTCAGCTGGAGTAGATGAGGTGCGAATAATATTAGTAAAGAAAACAGCTAATCAAATAGAAAAACCATTGGCACACATAGCAAACTTGTCAATGGTTGAGGGTGTGTTTCCATAAAAACTGAAAATTTCTGTAGTCATTCCCCTGTTGAAAAAGAGTGATAAACTTAAAATAGAAAACTACAGACCTGTCTCACTTCACCCAACTTTCTAAAAGGTTTTAGAGATGCTAATGAAATACAGAGTCACACATTATCTTAATATGCACAATCTGATAAACAGTAATCAGCATGAATTTCAAGCTTGGAGAAGTACTGAAACAGCTGTACTGGAATACACAAAAGAAATAATCACTAAATTGTAAGAGGGAAAAAGTGTAGTTGGGATAAATCTAGATTTGTCAAAAGTCTTTGACACTGTTGACCACAGCATACTTTTGGAAAAGCTTGAAGCTATAGGTATCAGAGGACTGGTAAAAAAGTGGTTTGAGTCTTATCTGGAAAAGAGGATGCAGGCGATTGAAATTACAGCACCAAATATTAATGAAAATATTAAACTAAGATCAGATCCAAGGGAGGTCACAGTAG
The DNA here is from genome assembly GCF_023897955.1 of Schistocerca gregaria. Lineage (NCBI taxonomy): Eukaryota > Metazoa > Arthropoda > Insecta > Orthoptera > Acrididae > Schistocerca > Schistocerca gregaria. The sequence goes on from NC_064922.1 coordinate 930,581,740, forward strand.
GAGTACCCCAAGGAAGTGTATTAGGCCCCTTGCTGTTCCTCATTTACATTAATGATACTCAGGTGTCAAAGAGAAAAGCTAGAATCATGTTATTTGCTGATGATACTAGTTTAATACTTAGTGATACGAAGCAGTCATTGCACAGTACTGTGGACCATGTCCTACAAGATATACAAAAATGGTTTAGTGCTATCAAGCTAACACTGAATGCAAAAAACACCAATTATGTGCCATTTGGAAAAATAAGTGAACAGATCAACCTAAATCCCACCATGGAGGGCAAGCAACTAGAAAGAGTGCAAAATTCCTGGGTATGCACATCGATGAGAAGATTAACTGGAAGGGATATGTGGTGAGCTTAGCAATAAAACTAAATTCAGCATGTTTTGTGCTTAGAGTAATTTCAAGAGTTTGTAGTAATGACTGTACCAGATTAGAATATTAAGGCTATTTTCAGTCCATTGCATCCTATGGGATAGTATTCTGGGGAAAAACAAATTGTCATTTAAATGAGATTTTCAAATTACAAAAACGTGCTATTCAGATAATGACCCACAGCCCACCTAAAACACATTGTAGGCCCCTTTTGAAAGCATTTAAAATTTTAACAATTCCATCATTATACATTCTGAAATGTCTGTTAGTGATCAAAAGAAATCAGGACAAAATGAAAACCGATACAGATTTCCATAATTACTATACACGGCAATATAAAGATCTCCACATACAAGCTGTAACAAGGACCCAAAGTCAGAAACATGTATGTAATCAAGGCATCAAACTTTTTAATGCACTACCAAAACATAGCTGGAAAATGAGGATAAATTTAAAACTGTCAAAGAACCACATGCTTGACAAATGTTATTACAGCATAAGCGAATATCTCTGTGCATCTGTATAACAATATATTTGTAAGTTAATGAGACAAATGAAATTCAATCAGTGCGTAAGAAATTATGTTATAAAAACACTTATTAGCTGAATATTCTATTAAACATAAGATAGATTAATATGAATTCAGCACAGATACAAATTTTGTAACGATATTATATAGTTGTTAAAATGTACCCTGACAAATCCTATATTGCAAATGTGATCATTGGGATGATAATATATAAATAAATAAATTTAGTCTCTAAATTGTTTCAATATACCACAAATCAGGCTACCTGTATCAATCAAACAGTTCCCTTCCCACTGGTCAATCTTAACCTAAGAACACCCTAAATCTAAAATCATCATCTCTATTATTAGACACTTCTTGTAAAAGATCACTTTCACTTTCGTCAAATGCTACATCCACACTGTTTTTGGAAGGTTTCACCAACATTACGGGTATCATAGCCTTACTTTGGTTACTCATGTTGTCAGGTAAAGATTGAACACAATGAATGGACTCCATAGCATAACTAACATCACTTATTACAGAAGGAACACAAAATACATTAGTGTCAAAATTATATTTCCTACTTACATCCTCTTTCTCTTCATTCCACCAATTTAGATACAAATTTTGATTGATGACAGCTAACTTATACCAGAATGCACATTGATATACCTGTATGTTATCATCGATCTGTTTCCAAACAATCTTCAAAACATTTTCACCTTTATTCTCTACACTTACAGATAACTCATCTTTACTGTTTGGATCATTACTCTGCATGGTGTTAAAGAAAAACTGCGTTGACTGGACTGGTATTCCATGACTCTCACTTACATCATCACATACATCACTCACCTTACCTGGATTCACAAATAACTCAATCTTAATTATTCTCAAACTTCACAAATACCTGATACTCATAATCATCATCATCATATTCTTCCAAAATTATTTTATCAACAACATAATTAATGACACAAGTTTCATCTCCATGAATGTCACACACCTCACCTACGTTCATTTGCAATAAGCTACCACTCTCAGACTTACCAACCTCAGTTTTTTCGCAGCTCTCATTCATATCTACACCTAATTCATATCCAATGCAGTCATCACCCGATTTACATACATCAATAACACTGTTTTCTGACCAAGTGAAGAAATCATTAGTACACACTATATCAAAATTCTCATTACTCTCACATTATGGTTTGTGATTAGTACCTGCATCACTATAATTAAACATAATAGCCCAGAAACATTGATCAAAACATAAATGAGAAATCTGATATTTCTTCTGTTCAACTTCAGATACCTGTGCCCAATTATTAAGACCATTATTATTGTCTAATTGCAAGTAAACATTGGGGCTACTGTTATTATTGTGTTTCCTCACTCCAAAACTGTGGACCTTCATTGAGGCAGATTATCATTTCCTGAGTATGATTGTTTCTCCTATTAAATTGCCCATGGTTATCCCCCTTATTCTTATTCTGCAGATGTTCAACATTTCTGTCTCTATTAACGTTTTGACCTTGATGGAAGTACCTCTGTCTCTGTAGTTACTGCATTGTGATCTCTGTCATTTCTATTATTATGGTACATGCTTCTTTCTACTGCCCTATCCAGCCTGTCAACATATTGTAAAAATTGTTTGAGGCAATCATAAGGTCCATGCTCTAAAACCCACTGCAAACTTTCTCATAATCTCCTTTTAAGCATATCAGTCAATGTCATTTCATCAAATGGTTTGTCAAGGTTTGTTAATTTCTTATGCCGGTTCTTACAAAACTGTTTCAGAGTACCATCCCTATTCCTATAATTAGAACCATTCAAAAATTCACTTTTAATTCTCCTCTGTTCAGCTTCTGACCCACATTTACTTAAAAAAGCTTTTTTGAAACTTTGATTTGTCTTCCACTGACTTAAATTTAGATTTGCCCAAGACAGAGCTTCGCCTTCTTTTAACAGATTTAATTTTTTGATTGTTACTCATGCCTGACACAACACTATATGTACAGTTGTGCAGAAAATCAACTGGATGTAAATTGTCTGATGGGAAAATTTTGATTGGAATGCTGGACCATGCAGTACCATTGTTTGAATACAGATTTCTGTGAAAACAATTTTCCTGAACTGCTGAAATTTTTTATCTGGAGCATTTACATTAGTTAGCATACTGTTTTCAACATTTAAATTGTTTTGATATAAACTACTAAAGTTCTGTTCCATTCTTTCTACTGCAGCCTTCTTTCAACTCTGACATCAAGAGCATTCTCTGATTGTCTTGCTGAGTCATTTACTAGCTCAGTTTCCAAAACAATAAATTTATTTTCTAAGACATCAACTTTTTAATACCCACCTTTTAATCCACCTGACAATCCAATTTTTAGCTCTGAAACCTGATTTCTAAGTTGGTCTATTTGGTATTGTATCCTATCCATTTTACTACTGTTTTCAGTTTTTAGGTCATTTAATTGTCATTATAGTGAAGTAAATTTGCTATTATTGTCTGTCCCTATTTCTGTTAACTGCTCATTACTTGCACTAAATTTGCTACTGTTATCTGTTCTTATTTCAGTTAACTGATCATTAACTACACTAAATTTTCTATTGTTATCTGTCTTTATTTCCTCTAGTTTTGCCAAATTAACTGAAAAATGTTGGTTATTACTGTTTCTTTGCTGACTATGCTTTCACTCAGTTCAAACATGTCCGTATTGTGTCCCACAGCTTTCATTCCTGCACGACTTTTACCCTCGTCTCCGTTCATTTTGTTAACAGTCACACGAGTCCACAAACAAATTAATTTTGCAAATAGTTTGCACTTACCTTTACTTTTTTTATGTCCCTGATCGTAATTGTAAAGTCCTCTTTCAATTCATCCAGTCCATCATTGTTGGTAGTATCTTTTCACTGTTGATATGACGTTATTGGGCACTCCTCAGTATTATTTCTCCGCGCGATTGGAAATCTGTTTATATATATAAACTGCAAATGACACAAGTCACTATCCATTCTTCTTCTGCTACAGACAAAACTTGACTATCAGTCAGTTGATACAGGCTGATGCCACCAATTTTAATATTACCCTCCCTCAGATCACAAGTTGATTTTCACTCTTCTAAATAACTGACTTGTTCCATTAGCTTTGAGAGGAGTAAAGATGTACAAATTACTTTTTTTACTTCTTTTTCTCCTAGAGGGCTCCAGTTCTTCACATCTAGGGGTTGATTCCTGAGGCTGATTTTTTTTTGACTTTGTAGGTTCCAGATGATATAACTATTAAGTAGGCCTGCTGCATAATTTCTGTTTCTGTACTTTTTTTTTTATTCTATCAAATTCCTCTACATCACACTGTCCTTAAAATTTCCACTTCCATGAAACCAAAAATTGCATTGTTATTGCCAGACTAAAAACACATCTGATTCCATCAGAGGCATGTCCACTATCAACTCATTCTAACAATATTCCAAAGAGTTAATAAAACAAAAAGAGATTACAAACTTATTTGACCAAAGAAGAACCTTCACCAAGTTATATCATTACTTTATAAATGAATCCAGATATAAATTTAATAAATTATGTTAGAGTGCACAATTAATAATATGAATTTTGAGTGTGCCAAATATTTTGTAATTTCAAATGTTTCTAAAATAAAAGTAATTTTAATTGTACATGCAGAGTTAATACATAATGACTGTAATAAAGTAACAAGATAATTTCTTTTTATACATTTTAGCCTGAAATATAATACATCATATACAAAATCATATAAACTACTTTTACTTAAACAGTTGAGATAATATTAACATTTTTAAAAGGGAGAATGTATTTTTTGGTATCGATAACTTATGTTGAATAAAAGTAATGTTAGAGGAGGGTATCCCTTTGGTTGATTGATTTATTTATTTATTCATCCATAGAACAATATACATTGCATGGATGTTGTAAAATGTTTGTACAATATTTCTTATAAAATAAAGATGTCCCTTTACAGTATATACAGCTCCTATAGTTAGTTCTACTTTTCTAATCACGTCAAGTTAAATTTGTTACAATGTTCTTTACAACACTCCCTATCATTTGTTTTAAATGTGGATGGTCAGCAAAGGTACTGAACTGCTGTTCCTCTGAATCAGTGTCTAGTGTCTTACCAGTGCATCACCTTATTACCAGTAAATTTTCTTCAAACGTTATCTTGTAACTAAAACTTCTCAAATGGTTTATTTAATATCAGCATTTTACACCTTAGCAAATGTTTGCATCTGTCTGTTTCTATCACACAGAAATGGGAAAAGGTTGCTTTTTTGTCCTCAGTGTTATTATTTTCTGTTTTTCTATGTATTCCAATGCCGATACACTTCTCTACACTATTGCTACAAAATCCACTGTAGCTAACTATTACACACTCCCTCATGATTTTCTAATTTAGCATTTGAACTTTGAAATGAGGTGACCAATATGTACAAATAATTATCCTTTTCATCTTTGTGAATGCTGTCTTCAAAAATTTATTGCAAATCTCTAATGAATATTTGTTGCTATTTACAAACAAAACTACACAAAAGTATACATCATTAACAAAATATTCATTTGCTTTCAGAGAGAGTGAGAGAGACAGAGAGAACTTCTTTCACCCATACTTCTGGCCACTGTATCAGCAGGATGTAAGTTTCTGTGCTCTTAAACTTTTAAGCTATAATGGGTTTTGATGTGTAATGATACATTTTAACAGTAATAGAAATTATTCAGAAACAAGTATATTGTAACAAAAATGATTAGTATTATTTGTAGTGCAGTTTTTCACAAAAATAAGATCACAAAAAGTGCTAATTACGAGAATCGCCGCTGGTACTGCGTTATGTCCTACGGAGCAAGCCCAATGTGTAATGTTTGCCTGGTAATGGAAGTGAAACTGCACTGTGTCTTTAGACTATTCCTTAAATTAACACTTCTCAGTTAATTCTGTGATACGTTTCGTTGTAAACATGTAAGACACATGTACTAGACATGACTTGTTGGGAACTGAACTGATTAACATCCACTGCAAGAGCCTCTGTTGTGGTGTGGAGACAAATGTATTTCTGTAGCTTCATTCAGTTTTATTACATAAAAGTATTATTTTGGCAGTGAATGAATAAAACTGTGAATATCATATTTGTACAAGGATATAGAAACTCCAAGAATTGTATAACTACAAGATGACAATACTGTACAGTGTGGATGATGAGTTGTTTTAAGTCACTTATCATTGTTATTACCAAAATTCTTGTTAGTCAAATGAACTTCATACTTTTTGGTTAAAACACATTTGAATTATTCTGGTACATCGAATTCTCAGTTATTGACTTACTCAAAGTAGTATATCCTAGGTTCCCCAATCATCCAAGGTGGCTGCTTGAATCAACACTAAGTTGTTGAAAGAGGTGAGGAGAACCGTAATGTGTATTACATTAATCTCTGCCATGAACTGTTTTTCCAGTATCAATACAGCTTTGTGCATCATGACCAGTGGAGAAATAGCCACTCTACTTGGAGGTGAACAATGATTGTAAACACTGAGCACTCTATAACTAAAACAGACCCAAAGGTGTGTCACAATTGGAGGTGACATCATTGCATGAATAAAGGTAGCTCATCAGCATTAATGTAAATTAAGGTAATAGAGCTTATCTTGTAAAGAAACTGTTGATAGACTCATACGTACATGATGCACTGCGTTTCTAGGCGGAGGTTTGACATGATCCGCAGATAGTGTACCTGCACACCACTAGTCAGAACAGAAAGAATACTTTGTGAAATAGCTGTACACACTTCCTCCCTTTAGTCAAAATCATCCCATTGAGGCACTTTGTAATGTCTAGAATTTTCATACATTTTACTTTACAGATACACTACTGTGGCAGCCAAGCCTGCTTTTCATAAAATATGTGACCCAGAGAGTGGAGTGACTCATTTATAATGGAGTTCTGGTAGTTTAAATTATAACACCCATTATTACAATGTAAATAGTGTTTTTATATGTTTTCAATGTAAGACTTGGTACCTTTCTCTTTCCATTCACTCCTTCTATCTTTGAACATCTCCTATAATTGACAAGTGAAGGTTGCAAGACTTGGAGGGAGGGGGAGGGGGGCAATGAATGATAAATCATAAAACTGCCTAAAAAGAGAGAAAACTTCAATAGATGTCTTCATCACGTCTGTAATTGTGTACACAGCAATGCCAAAGAGGGTAATACTTGCTTCATTGGTTCATGGACATTGCATGAGATAGTGTTGTGAATGAAGCTGTCATAGTCATTACAATTAACGACCTGATTAATAGAGACATGGGATTTCATCTTAGAAAGGCTTGGGAACCAGCATTGGCAGACATGCGAATCTAACGAGTCAACACAGACAGGGAATGGAAGTTAGGACTCTTAAACTTTACTCCAACACTCTGACTGTGGCTGCACTAGTGCTTTAACTGCGTCGCACATGTGAAACTGTTCCCCGTTTTTTCTGCAGGGGGCTCTGTATGTTGAAGTGCAATATTATCCGATGCGATGCCTGTTAACCTCTGAAGCAGTCATTACAAGGGAGAGTCTGAAACAGCACAGGATAATATTTAATTTGCTTCCTTGAAGGACACCATTCTCTTGTTTATATTTGCCTTAGAGTGTGTCTCCTATTTAGTAGTAAGATGACTTCTGTGCAAGGAAGAATTTCTGTAGAACTAGCAGCCTTCCACAGGCCCCTCTGCTACGCAGGCTCACAATATTATGCCACAACATAGTGTCATAAGCTTCCTCGTTATTCATTTTTTAAATTCTATTATTATTTTTTAGCTTAAGATTGTAACACAGGTGATGTACACAAATCGTTATTTATTTGTTATTTAAAACATCTTGTAGTTACGTACACAGAAGAATATACGGCGTTAGTAGCTGAGTGAAACTATTATTATCAACTGAAACTGGACCTCGAACGCTAGCTTTAGCCCAGTGGGGAGGTGAAATGAAGAATTACAACAGCCCAACCTTTTGACACACCACTTCTGTTAGTAAAAGTTTCTCAGATATATCATGTCACTAGGGTGGGTAAGGAGTAGAATGCTTACGAAGTGAATGACATATCTAATGAAACCTCCGATAGCTCACATGACAAATCTACATTAAAACACAAGGGGTTAAAAAAATTTCCACTGCGTTAGAAAGTGGTGCACTTGTCAGTGGTTCGTTACAGTGAGCAAATGTGATATGTGACCATTACATAACAGGGGACAATGGCGGGAAAGACAGTGCCCTGTATGTAGCCCAGTTAAAATTAACTCTTCACGATGAGACTGGTGATAGGGAACCCCTTATGGAAGTGTTTAATCTTGGTAAACTTGTTTCCATGGACAGACAACCATCGCTGGTGCAAGAATGATAGACGTTCCTGTGTACACAGCGGCAGCTCAAGAGTATACATTATGGGTGTCCACAAATTTTTAGATTCCGATAAATTTGGGAGAGTGAAGTTAATAGCATCTACCATATTACAGTCATGCTTGTCAACAAGTTTATATAGCTACAGCTACAGCCACTGCCAATAATAATAATAAGATGCATAACTTACCTGAAAAAAGAAAGAATTACTTATAGGAAATTTTGTTGTTTTGTACATAATAAAGTACACTTTAAGGCAATAACGAAATAATGTGTAAGCTTTCGCAACTCTCCGTTTTTTAATTTTTGTGTAAGTAGGAATTTTCGTGCTTTTCCATTTTTTCGGACAAATGTACAAGATCCCTGACAGATGTATTAGTGCACGAATTTACTTCCGGGCTGAATATCAGATATTCTTATGCTGCACTCACAGAACAATTTGTGCTAACTGTACACTTCCCTTGTCAGATGTTCGCTTGTTTTTGACATGCTTATTGATTTCGTCACTCTCTCAATCAAAGGAACTGTTCTCAGAGGCCCTAGTTCCTTTGCGGCTAACTTTACCAGATAATTTACTTGTATGTTCTCTGAATGACATTTTCACTCAGCAGCGGAGTGTGACCTGATATGAAACTTCCTAGCAGGTTAAAGATGTTTGCTGGACCGAGACTCGAACTCGGGACGTTTGCCTTTCATTGGCAAGTGCTCTACCGTCTGAGCTACCCAAGCGCGACTGGAAATACGGAAGCGTCCGATCCCGCCCGTCTGCTTTGACCCATGACGTCACAAATATGGTGGAAACGACCATAAACCACGATTCCAATATGGAGCGTATAAAGTCGTTACGTACACATTATGAGGACGAAAATACATCAAAAAACAAACACACAAACGTTCCACAAAAATCCTAATGACACTAAAGGAACAAGCGCGGGAAATAGGGTTTTTTTGGGTGGGGACAAACTAAATATGAACAAATTTAGACACCCGCCCCCATACAAAACCACGCAAAATGACGAAAAAAATCGACATCACAAAACTACCCAAATACCACTAAACACAATATAATCTGGAATCGGACACTTCCCTTGACCTATATACCACAACAGCAGCTCCCGATCTCATAAACTGGGATCGAACGCTCCCCTTGACCTACATAGCTCAAAAACATCTCCCGATACCAATACCAACATTCACAGCCACACATTGGGATCGAACACTTCCCTTGACCTGTTATCCTTACGACATCTCCACATACAGCCGTCCCTGGTCCGCTACGTCGGAACTTAAAGTAAGCCTCATTTCTTCACAACATACTGAACACTTCACGACCTCATCCAAAAATCCGAATAGATGAAGAAATTTTATTAGAGACAACGCACTGTCCCCCATCATAGCCGACAACCAAAAACTGTTGACCCTGTCAGTCATATCCATACCCGCCCAAGACATAAAAATAGCAATTTACCAAAATTCACATACGACGCCACACTCACAAACTAAACCAAAAACATAACCTAACACACCACCAGAGTGCACCACCGATCGCATTAAAACGACACCTACAAACACGCCACTCTCACAAACTAAATTCCGCTTCGTCGTGACGTCACACACCCGCGCGACTCAAGACGTCTCCTCACAGCTTTACTTTTCTCTTAGCATTTAAAATAGATTCAATGTAGTTCATGTTTACACTGTGCACGTACAGCAACCAACCAAATCCAAAAGTAAAGTGCCGTTTGCGGAAAAGAGTCAACTCAAGTACTAGTAATGTCTACCAAGATGGTCACTTTTCTACAAGTGATACCCTGAGATCCATAAGGGCCTAAAGCACACCGCCATCGATCCCACATTTAAGTGAATATCAGAGAAAACAGTGATACAGTTTTTCGTGAATTTTCATACATACAATGTAGGCCTACAGCACAGATAAACCTGACTCACCATGACATCAACAGATATCAGAATTGCGAATAAATACTACCACAATCTCACAATCGACGGTGATGTGCTTCAGGCCGTTATGAATTTCACCACCTCAAACAGATTACTGTATGATGAAATTCATAACTTAGATTCTATAACTTACTCAAAAATCCACAAAATAGATGTAGGCCTACTGTCAGTACAGTTTTAACATATGCTGTCTTCCAGTCTAGTTTTATTACATATGATTGAATTACCGTATCTGAGGAGTGTGCTATCATCTAGAAGGATTTATACAGAGTGAACAGGGATAAAAGTCTGCCGCAATGTGCCACCACCTGCTAGCACTGACTAAAACTTCCAGTTGACTGGCAATGACTAGCTATGCCCTTCGTGAACCGTGCACGTTGTTTACCAAACATGTATGCATTAGGCCCATAAGGCAATTACGTTACGCGAGCTGGGCATGCACAAAAACTCCTTAAAATGTGCACAACTGAAGGTGTGCTCGCGACCCTGATGCCAAGTTTGAGGGAGTCTAGATGTTACATTTAACAGCATTCAAAGAAAAACAACTAATAAATCCGCAACATGTCGATAGCTGGGGTGTTCATGTGCTCTTGTGTTCTTACTTAGTAACTGCCATTGTGTGAACAGCAAGCTGAGAGCATCTGAAGCGACAGTGTATCGAAAGGGCCTGACTAGAAGAATTAATTGCAACTTTAACAGCAGTCTTATTCTGCAACGCACTGTTGAGTCCAGGAACCTATACAGACAACACTGTGCCAAAGAGTGGTACACGTACATCACACTGTGGCTATGGCAGCATCCTGGGATGTTCCACCGATGCCGGAAACTATTCGAAATTTGAATCCATTCAAAATAGTTGTAATAATAATAATAATAATAATTATTATTATTATTATTTGTTCAGGAAAGAAACTGATCGAGAAAGGAACCTCAGGAATACAGTGACTATGAATTAGTAGTAATGATTCACAACTGGAATCGTGTCTTGAAGCAGCAGTTACCTCAACTCAGAAATCTCCAGAAAAAATGAAGTCCCCCAGCAATGCCAGCAAGGAAAATGAGAAAGAAATCATCATCACTAATTGACAAGTTTTTAGTGTAGTTCAATAACGTTGTCGACAAGGTTCAAACTGAAGACTCATTTGATCATTGATCATTTGATCATTTCGAAAAATATGTAGCAGGACTTGGAAGAACAGTTGAACGGAATGGATAGTGTCTTGAAAGGAGGATATAAAATGAACATCAACAAAATCAAAACGAGGATAATGGAATGTAGTCGAATTAAGTCAGGCGATGCTGAAGGAATTAGATTAGGAAATGAGACACTTAAAGTAGTAAACGAGTTTTGCTATTTGGGGAGCAAGATAACTGATGATGGTCGAAGTAGAGAGGATATAAAATGTAGACTGGCAATGGCAAGGAAAGCGTTTCTGAAAAAGAGAAATTTGTTAACATCGAGTATAGATTTAAGTGTCAGGAAGTCATTTCTGAAAGTATTTGTATGGAGTGTAGCCATGTATGGAAGTGAAACATGGACGATAAATAGTTTGAACAAGAAGAGAATAGAAGCTTTCGAAATGTGGTGCTACAGAAGAATGCTGAAGATTAGATGGGTAGATCACATAACTAATGAGTAAGTATTGGATAGGATTGGGGAGAAGAGAAGTTTGTGGCACAACTTGACCAGAAGAAGGGATCGGTTGGTAGGACATGTTCTGAGGCATCAAGGGATCACCAATTTAGTATTGGAGGGCAGCGTGGAGGATAAAAATCGTAGAGGGAGACCAAGAGATGAATACAGTAAGCAGATTCAGAAGGACGTAGGTTGCAGTAGGTACTGGGAGATGAAAAAGCTTGCACAGGATAGAGTAGCATGGAGAGCTGCATCAAACCAGTCTCAGGACTGAAAACCACAACAACAACATGTAGCAGAGGACTGAGGTAACTTTCGCACCGTTCCGCATTTAAACTTAATCCTGAAGTCAGTTACTGATACCAAACTTATCCAGTTGAGAGAAAAAGAATGCAATGAGAATCCTATGTACATTCCATCCTCTCTCTCAAATAATGCAACTGTAGCACATTCGTCAAATGTCCACTATTTTCATTTGACAGTTTCGGCCCATAGTGACAACAGGCCTCTTTATATTCTGAAAGAAGCCGTTACCGTTTCATTTGTAGACAAATATGATGAGAGTATTTTATTCAAGTAACCACTGACAGTGTTATCACAAACCTTAACTTCAACTTTTTATTCCATTTTTTGCTGTAAAATGAAATCTGTAAAAAAAATGTATTTTGATATTGTTCCTGAAAAACGTTTTGAAAATGTTTAATAAATAAATAAATAAATAAGAAAACTTACCTGTACAGGGTGTATCATATTTAATGGCGTAAGTGGATAGAGTTGTAAGTACACGATACTAGAAGTAAAAAAGCCTCAGTAAACATATGGTCCAAAATGCATACCTTCAGAGCTACGAGCAATTTTTCGTCTTTGATGCTGTGAAACAAATTTCTTCTACTACAAGTTTTTTGCTTTCCATAATTTGGGAACTGGTAGTATGGACCAAAACAAGAAAAAAATTCCAGCAAACGTGTTCTCTAAAATGCATTTCTTAAGAGCTCTGAGCATTTGTTCATCTTTGCTACTCTGAAACACAACTCTTCTAATGATAAAGTGCTCGTAACTTTTAAGAAATGCGTTTTAGAGCACACGTTTAATGGGCATTTTTTTTTATTTTGGTCCATACTACATCTTCCCAAAATAAGGAAAGCAAAGAACTAGTAGTAGAAGAGATTTGTTTCAGAGTACTGAAACGACAAAGTGCTCATAGCTCTTAAGGTATACATTTTCGACCCTTTGTTTACTGAGACTTTTTTGCTTCTAATATTGTGTACTTTCAACTGTATGCGTTTATGCCATTAATTATGATACACCCTGTATATCCAGGACTTGTGGAGATAGAACATTGAGGTACCCGAAATAGATATTCAAGTGTTTTGAAGCTATCTCCCACTGCCAAATGCCGCAGTATTACTTCCAGTTTCGTCCTTGTCAAGATAGCTATCCTCATGATGGTGCTCTGTTTTCTTATTTTATTCTCTCCCATTTCCAGTGTAAGGTGGCAGAATAAATTAAGGTCAATTTCGCACCTTACATAAGAGTTTTATACATCATAACAGGAAGGTGAATGTGACACCTAACTTACTTCGGCAGTAATGAGCAGATTTGACTATAAGTATGTAATGCGAAAGGGATGACACTCAATCGGCGGTATTAACACACCGCTCCTATATAATGCATGTCAATGAGCATAAGGTGAAACTAGCAGTGAGAGGAAACGTTTTGAGTGGAAGCCAGCACTGGCAGATGCAGAGGCCGCACCATAGAAGACACTACATAAAGCAGGAGTCAGCGACCGGACAGGTGACGCATACCGGAGAGTAAATAACGGGCCAGCAGAAGTAGGACAGAAGGAAGCTTCATAAAACTGCGTTTCGGAATTCCAAATGGACACGAACAAAACCAGTGACGCAGTTGATCATGTGAACAGCGAATGGTACACATGTGATGTACATATGTAACTTTCAGGCGTCTGGAGCGGGCACGAAACGTCCGATTGGTGGAAACGAATTAGGGAAGAGTTAAGTGCCGAGATTTCGATGCAGTTCAGTGGTAGGGCTCTTGCGACTGGCAGAGAGAGTTTCCACAAAATAAGAGGAACGCTGCTATTGGTCAAAAAAAGCTGTGACATGGAGAACGAAAGAACCCAGGTGGGGAGACAGTTCGGCTACGAGAAAGACAAGAGTGAAATTTTCGAAGACTCTTCTCTGAACTGCCGTAAAGTGCAGAATGGAGCGCATAACGCTCTGCACGACGCATAGGAGAAATTTGTGTGAACACTTCATTCGCTGTGGCTGACATTCAGCTAGATATTAGCTGAAGCATCGTTGAGATCCAACTGTAGAGAAACGAACCAGCCAGTTAGTTAATTGTTCTTGGGAGGACTGAGAGGGCATTTTAACATGCGCGCTGGTTCAGCCATGCGCGTGCATATCGCTATATTCCAAGACTTGGGATGAGTACATGTTTCTTCGCATCACGAGAAACATAGGGAGAATTTCTGCTGAAAAAATCAGCAAAGGCTTAATTAGTTTTTATAGGAATGTCAGAGGACGAGAGCAGCCATGCAGGCGACAGAGCATCGCAGCTAAGATAAATACCGCGTGCAGAAGTGTAGACTAGTTGGTTCATCAGCTTGCGTCCACTGTAAACTCGAGCCACCTTGGGTAATCTTTTGCTCCACTTGTCACATAACTAACCATCCTCCGTAGACTTGATTGTCATCCTAAATAGTGCCGAACTTTGAACCGAAATCGGGTGATTTATCGTAGCGCTGGCCAACATTATTGCATAGTCGTAAGAATAACTTTGTAAAGAAACTTTTAGTTAAAATTTACGATTGTTGTGTTTAGAATTATTTCATTTTCTGAGAACGAGATGCGTTTGTTTGACAACTGTAGTAACATTATCACATTGTTAACTGTGTAAATGCATGTATTTCTGTGATAAGATTGCAAAAATAAACCAAAATTTTTTTCAACTTACACAGTTGGTGTTCTGTCCTCAAAACCTTACACCAGTAACGTATCAAATTTTTCTCTTGTCATCCTCATTATATTTCTGTGGGTAGAAGGACCTTTGCACGATAATTCCCTCAGATTTGCGGAAGTACCATATTTATCTCTTCTCTCTTCTCCATTTTCTTTTCTTTTCTTTCTTTCTTTTTTTCTTTTCCTTTTTTTCTTCTCCACTTTGTTTTTTTTTTCATTATCTGGTCTCTTAAAATTATTCCCAGTAACACAACGCCAGCATTTATGACTTCTTTCAACATTTTACTCACTCATATATATATGATACAAGGCGACCAACACTAGGAGACGCGACTTTGTTCACAGTCCGTTATAACACGGAGTGAATTTAACAGCTACATCCAAATACGCCAGCGAATAGCGAATAAATACTCCCCGTGTAATATAGCCTTTGGACGAGTGATGAATAAATGAAGATTGCACTGCTTCTTCTGCGCCTGTGATACACCAATTACTCGTCTACCAAAATGACACCATAAAGAGCCATTGTTACTTTGGCGGCAATAGCTCCGAACCTTTACAGCGTCACTGGCGTGGAAATTCTTGCATCAGCGGTTCATAAATTTCAGAGACGACGTAATAGTGTACATATTAACGCCACACTACTTCATAGTTACCAAAATGTAGTTTTTACTAGAAAATAAATTTTTACGTCACCAGCTGCTGCTCAGTTTAAAGCCTCTCTGTCTTCCTTCCTGCTTGGTACTATTAACGAAGCCGCTGCGCGTCCCAGGTGCGCAGCAAATCAAAAATGTTCAAATGTGTGTGAAATCTTATGGGACTTAACTGCTAAGGTCATCAGTCCCTAAGTTTACACAGTACTTAACCTAAACTATCCTAAAGACAAACACACACACCCATGCCCAAGGGAGGACTCGAACTTCCGCCGTGCAGCCAATCACAACACCGTACTCTGGTCAGTATGAATTTCAGATTTAAGTAGTTGCTTTATAAATCCTTGGAGTTGTGCGATAAAATACATTAACAAAAATAATTATTACAGCTCTGTCTCCTTATTAACAGATACATATTCAGAAACTTGTTACTTTCCTAAGCTTTAAGAAATCTTTGCTTATAGGTCCGTATCGAAATTTATCAATCGATCAAAACACATCGAAAATATTTATGGTGAAAAGCTTAATATTTTAAAATTTTGTTGTCAAGTATAGTTGTTCCGTTGCAAGACGGAGGCCGACTCTCTCCTGCTGTGGGAAGCATTCCATCAAAGGCAACATATGGAGTTGGGAACAATGCAGGCCAACTAGCAAATGTGTGTAACGACGTCAACTCATACCGAAGAACTACTACAATAACAGCAAGGGACACATCCTGAGATGATGTTCGTCGACTGTGTAGTACAGTCGCCGGTGAAAACGAACCAGTGCTGACCAACCAAGAAGCTCAGACTGATGAAGTGGTCACTAGAGCCGATTATCTGATAAACGGACGAAGTAGTCTGTGCAGTTGCCGAAAGATACCAAGAAAGAGACACCACGTGGTCAAAAAGGGTGTCAACACCTACAATTTTAACCAGGGTTGTCAGAACTCTCCCCTGCAGTCTGTAAGCAGATAAAAATAAGAACCCACAAAGTATCACTGAGAAAATAAAGTTGCAAACAGAACAACGAAACACAAAGGCTGAAAAGGCACACAACAAGCCTTCAAACAGCACAACCTCTGTCATAAGAGGAGGATGGGAAAAAATATCGTAATCTTATGCAGTCAGTCATTTTCATGTGGTTGGGTTTCCGATACTGTTTATCGGGATTTGGACTTGATCTCTAGATGGCTATCTTGTGACACCAATCCAATATTTTAAAAATTTTACATGTTTGACCCAGACGTTGTCACGTTGCTTTCGAGTGTTTTGTGTATTCTCGACTGGAAGATTTTAAATTTACCCTAGTGATAGTTCTATTTGGCGCTGAACTTTAACGGACAGTAAGTAGCATCGCGGATGAACTTTAATATTACTGCATTTTCGGGGCTTGGTTTATGGTTACGCCTTCACTACAGCTGATATAAAGTGTGAATCTCCGAAATATTATTCGCTTTTCATGATATCTTAACTGAGCTTAGCTATAGTCTTAATTCTTTAATTCTGATGTGCAAATCTATACGTACTAAATGGTTTTATGTAACGCCGTCATGTTTATTTTTATGTTGTGATTGAACAATGTACAAAACTGAACTGAACTTCACCACTGTGTTGCCTGCATTCTTCACTATTTGTTTTCACTGAATTTTCATCATTATATCTACATCTACATCTACAAATACATGGATACTCTGGAAATTATATTTAAGTGCCTGGCAGAGGGTTCATCGAACCACCTTCACAATTCTTTATTATTCCAATCTCGTATATCTTTCCGTACGAGCTCTGATTTCCCCTATTTTATCGTGGTGATCGTTCCTCCAAATGTAGGTCGGTGTCAACAAAATATTTTCGCATTCGAAGGAGAAAGTTGGTGATTGGAACTTTGTGAGAAGATTTCGTCGCAACGAAAAACGCCTTTCTTTTTATGATTTCCAGCCCAAATCCTGTATCATTTCTGTGACACTCTCTCCCGTATTTCGTGATAATACAAAACGTGCTGCCTTTCTTTGGACTTTTTCGATGTACTCCGTCAGTCCTATCTGGTAAGGATCCCACACCGCGCAGCAGTATTCTAAAAGAAGACGGACAAGCATAATGTAGGCAGTCTCCTTAGTAGGTCTATTATATTTTCTAAGTGTCCTGCCAATAAAACGCGATCTGTGGTTAGCCTTCCCCACAACATTTTATATGTGTTCCTTCCAATTTAAGTTGTTCGTAATTGTAATACCTAAGTATTTAGTTGAATTTACGGCTTTTAGATTCGACTGATTTATCGTGTAATCGAAGTTTAACGAGTTCCTTTTAGCACTCATGTGGATGACCTCACACTTTTCGTTCTTTATGGTCAACTACCACTTTTCGCACCGTCCAGATTTTTTTCTAAATCGTTTTGCAGTTTGTTTTGATCTTCTGATGACTTTATTAGTCGATAAATGACAGCGTCATGTGCAAACAACCGAAGACGGCTGCTCAGATTGTCTCCCAAATCGTTTATATAGATAAGGAACAGCAAAGGGCCTATAACACTACCTTGGGGAATGCCAGAAATCACTTCTGTTTTACTTATATAAATTATTCGTTAATTTGCGAATGAAAACATGATCCAAACAGACTGTATTCTTTTTGTTGTACGTGCAGGTGGACAGTTTCAACCGTGGGGCATTTTCAAGCACATATCTTAAGCTTGCAGCTTCATTTCACATCGTAATACATTGCTGTACAGGTCATGTAATGGCGTAGTGTACTATTTCGAATACAAACGTGACGTGCAGAAGCAAGAAGGTTCGAATCTTGTCAAATGGAGATAATTTTTTTTATTTTTCTAAATCCAATCGAAAGACTTTTAGTATAAATTTTATTCAATTAAGTGGTTTAAATGCAATTTTTTATATTTGTAATGTTTTGCCGCGTCATTTTCGTTATCGTATTGAGTTTTTTATTTGCTCTTATTTTTCTTCCTATCAGTCTTTTTTAGTCTGGAATGTGTTTGTGCCGTCTATAAAGGACTGCTCATTGGTTGGTAACGCCGCATCTCGTGTAACCAACGTGACGATAGTTTCAAGTAACCAAAGACAGCGAGAAATTGCAGTTTGCTCTGCTACTGATTGTTGGTCTTTTTTCGGATACGTTGCACAGCACGAGGTTACAGTAAGACTAGGACATGAATTTAAATCAATGGATACAAAACCCGTCGTCTGCTGCAGTTCAGTCACTGGATACTTAAAATCAGCTGTCGACAGAGCACCTCAGATTTCAGTCATAGCTGGCGGCAGCCACTTCCAACATTGCTCCGCGTTACAAGAAAACAGCGTTTGTGCAACTGCCGTATTTGTCATGCAGGTAGAATAAGGGGAGATGGCGCTACAGACTTACGCTGTAAGGTGTTTTGAAGCCAGTGGGCAGGGCTTACCGCCATCTTGGATCCTCCAAAACATTATCAGACGAGTGCTTACAATTCCTTCTTGTTCGTTATTTCTGTCGTGTGCATGCGATATTTATTTTATATAGTAAATGTTACTGTGTTTTAGTGAACAACACAGCATAAGGAACGCAACTTCAAACGTTTTTCTGGTTTTAAATGCGCATTCGATACAGTAATACGACACGAAAATATGACGCTTCTGGCCTCAGTACTGTAATTCCTTTTTGTTTATACACTTCGAATAACGGAGAAGAGAAGTATGTGCTATGAAAAGCATGCTTTCGTAATCCATTTCTATTCACTTTCGTTGTTTTGTGTCGATAATTGATAAAGCCAGAACTCCAAAAGCAATGATTGATAGTTTAGAGGCACCGGGTTGTATTCGTTGCCTTTTGAAATCAAATGCACATTTTAAATGTTCAAGTTCGGCATAGATGTATGCAGGGATTATGTAAACATGCCAGCTGTCATGTCAACAAAGTGAAAGATTCGTTAAATTACGAAGGAAAAGAACGGAATTCAATATTGTCAGTCCCACTGTAGTTTACACATCTGCTTTGTTTTTAAATTGTGCCTACCAAGTGACATTCGGTGTGGCAAATAACAACAGTTTACAGGGTAACACGACAAGACAGTGATTAATGTAATGATCTAAATAGGCTGGACATAGATGAGGTACTTTGCTCTAACAAATATGTAATTCTTTAAGTACTTACGATTCAACCACTGTAATAGGTTACTGAAGATTTAATTAACTACATGTAGTTACATAACTTTGATATTAAATTATCACATTTTAAAACATTAGTCCCCATTTCCAGAATATTTCTTGCCAGGGCTTTTCAGTTGCTTGGGAATAACCAAACAATGAAAACCAAGTGTATTGCTGACCTCCAAAGACCTCTTCGCGTTGGATTGATAGGAAATCTAAAGTCAACTCACAGAAATAAAACCATACTGTAAAACTCTACAGTGCATCAGAAGTTCAAGTATATATAAGAAAATAGCGCTCAAATAAGTCCACTTACGAATGAAATGTGATGTGTTTAAACTTTGTACTACAATCAGAACGATTAGTACACCAGTAAGCGACGCATTTTTTATCAAAACACTTCATGACTACACGGAATCAAACTACCAGAAGCGAACGTGTTGGGGTAGCTAAAATGGCGGATCTTCACTTGGGTCGGCTTCAAGTTTGTGACGCCTCTTATTTACCTCCATGGTATTTGTGTGTCGCCTGTAACCGAGCGGTAACAGGCAGCGGACGAGGCAACACTGCAGCGGCAAGTGACGTCAACTATCCAGTAATTGTAATAAGACTATAGTCGTATCCTTTCCTGATACACTCACAAATAGAGCGAGGGAAAAACGACTATCTATATGCCTCCGTATGGGCCCTAATTTCTCGTTTTTTATCTTCGTGGTATTTCCACGAAATGTATTTTGGCGGCAATCGGGTCGTTCTTCAGTCAGCTTCAAATGCCGGATCTCTAAATTTCCTCAATAATGTTCCTTGAAAAGGATATCATGTTGCCTCCATGGATTCCTATTAGAAAGCATCTCTGTAACCTTGCGAGTTGTTCAAAACTACCGCTAAGAAATGTAGCAGCCCTCCTCTGAACTGCTTCGATGTCCTTATTTAGTCTGGCATATGGATCCCAGAACCTCGAGCAGTACTCAAGAATAGGTCACAACTGTGTCTTCTTTACAGACAAACCACACTTTCCTAAAATTCTCCCAATGATCCGACCACTCGCCTCCACTGCCACAGTCGTTACATGCTCGTTGCATTTCATATGACTGCAGCGCTACGTCCAGATACACTACTGGTCACTAACATTGCTACACGACGAAGATGACGTACTACAGACGCGAAATTTAACCGACAGGAAGAAGAGCTTTTCAGAGCATTCACATAAGGTTAGCGCCGGTGGCGAAACCTACAACTCTTGCCTGTTTTAGCTGCTCTGGAAATGTCCCTGATGTGAAGGATTCATTTATTATATTTGTTAATGGGCCTTGTATAATCCCTATGCATTGTTTCAGTACACACATTGGTACATCATCTAAGCCTTCTGACTTTTTATTTTTTAGCTTTTGAACAGTTTTATTGACTTCATTCTCTGTGGTTGGAAGTAACATCATTGTATCTAGTGCAACAATTTTTGCAGGTGTTATATTTGTTTTGGGGAATTTTTGCTGTAACTTCTCTGCAATACTTGAAAAATGCTCGTTTACATAGTTTGCTAAGTGTTGTGGATCATTTATTACCTTATCCCCCTCCCTTAGCAGTATGTTATTCTGCGTTTGTTTGCCTCTCCCCGTTTCCTTTTTTATAACATCCCAGACTGCTTTGCTTTTATTCTCTGCATTATATATTATTTTGTCATTAAATGACTTTTTTGCAGCAATCAGCACCTTCCTATAAATCTTTTTGTATCTATGATAGAAATTTAAGAATTCTGGATCATTGTGAATCTTTTTCATGGAACTGAGGTGTTTAAGTGTTTGGGAGGACTTCTTAATACCTGCTGTTATCCATCTGTTTTTGTGAGATGTTGATACAGTCATGCATACTTTTGGAAATGCTGTTTCAAAGTTCAATTTAAACAATGTGGAGAATTTGGAGAATTTCATATTCACATTGGTTTCCTTATACACTTCATCCCAGCTTTGTTTTTCTAGTTCTTTTGAAAAATCTTTTATTTTGATTTCTGATAGATGTCGTTTATAGGCTTGTAGTTTAGGGAATGATTCGATGCCTGATTTTACTGTTGTTATTTGACAGAGATGGTCTGATAGTCCGAGATCTTTTACAGCTACATCACATTTTTCCCTGTCTATATTTGTGGCCACATGGTCAATTACTGATGCAGTCATTGTAGTAACCCTTGTTGCACTATTGACCAATAGGGACATGCCAAAACTTTGAAGGATATTTATGAAGGTGCTGCTGGATTCATTTATGATATTAGTGTTGATGTTTATGTCCCCACACAGAATTATGTTGACCTTTGTACTTGAGACTTTATCTAGAACTTCTGTTAATTTATTGAAAAAAGTGTCCACACTACCACTGGGAGATCTATACACACACAAAATGATTAATTTCTTGGTGATATCGAGCCCTGATAATTCAATAGCTGATATTTCAATGTGTTTGTCTTCACTTACTGTACTGAGGTCATGTCTAGATTTGAACTGTGTTCCTTTTCTGATATAAATGCATGATCCTCCACCCCTTGAAGTAGTTCTGCAGTAAGAGTTTGCCCTTTCATACAATGATAATACTACATGTTGGATTTCTGTGTCTCTACACCAGTGCTCAGTAATACAAACTACTGTGCAGTTCAAAGATTGGAGCTCAACTTCTAATGCTTGTATTTTATTTTTTATTGATTGCATGTTTTGATGGAGGATTGTTAAGTCTGTGAAATGCCCCACGTTACTCTTTCCGGTGGTTTGTTTTTCTTTGTGACATCTGGTATGTGTGATTTTTGAAGTGTTATAATCTGTCTTGTGAGTGATTGTTTCAGTATTTTTTGAACTGCTAGAGATACTCTTTAGGCAGGGGAACCTGTTGTCTGGATTTATCCTAAAAAAGACCTACTTTTCCTACCTATGACAACAGGTATTTGACCATGTGTGGCCCGAGATCCACCCCCTATACTTTCATGAATCAGCTGTACCAATCTTCCCTTCCCAGTCCTGTTTAGGTGTAGGCCATGCCTAGTGAAACCCCATCTGTTGATAGTCCCGACGGGCACCAGAGAAACATGAGCAAAGTTGGCCGTCCTCAGAGCCATCCCCAGCCCCACATTGATTCGCCTCACAGCTCCATCAAGGCGTGGCTGATCATGACGCCGGAACAGCTCAACAAAGTGTACATTGGTGCCATGAGTCAGGGAAGCTATCTTGTCCAGGTCACCACCTATTTCATATGCCCCATCCCTGTCCAAACTGTTTCCCGCCCCACCCACTATCACTACATGGTCCTCTTTTGTAAAATCCTTACATAAAGACCCTAGGTCCTCTATCACGTGACTTAGCCCTGCATTTGGTTTGAAAATACTGGTGGCCTGGTACGCTGCCCCTAAACTTTCCTGTAACTGAGGGCCTACACCTCGCCCATGGCTACTACCTAGCAGCAGCACTTTCTTCTTCCTAACACTTTGTACATTCCTAGGCTTCTTGGCCTCGGTTGAAGTGTGCTGCACATTTCCTGCTCCTCGTTCTACCTGAGGCTCTTCTCCACTTAACTCTGGCAGTGGCAGATACCTGTTTTTGGTGTTGATGATAAAACTATCAGATCGCGTTCTCTTTCTTCCTATCCTCCTACCAGCTGCCAGTTCCCAACCACCCTCCTCCCCCCTATTTCCCTTGATCCTTATCAGTTCCTTCCTTGCTTCCTCCAACTGTGCCTGAAGGGCACAGATTTTCCTTTCCTGCTCCCCAATCAAAATGTTCCTACTGCATACTCTGCAGTTCCAGGAGAGAGCCTCTTCTGTTCTCCCGACGTTCTCCCCACTGCATCCCCCCCAGTGAAAATATTTCCTACAAGATTGGCAACAAATCCCTCTACTCACTACCCTATAACAGCTCCCACATTTCTCACTCATGGTCAGTTTCGAAAGAATAATTAAGTTTAAAGAATGTTTTAAATTTGTCAGGGTTGCGAGATTGTATGCCTGCAAGCAAAAAAAACGACACAAAGATCTTATGTGCGGTGGTTGTTGTTTTTCTACTGATTTAGAGATGCAAAAACAGAAGAATGAATTTGTAATTACTTTGCTTTTAGAGAATTTAAGTTATCAGGCGTGTTTGGTCAGGTTTTTAAACGTTTATAACTCGGAAAATTTAGACCTAGATCGCGTCTATCTAACTAGTAAACAATACGAAATGTGTTAGTTAAATACGATTTAGAAATGTTTAAATACACTTTTATTGCGACAATAGACACTGATGAAACTAGTAGCTGTCTTTCTTAAACGATTTTTGCACTATCAAGAAAAACTTGAATAGAATTTGTTGTGTTTATGTCACGCAAAATTACGGGTTATGTCGCGATTATCGGGACCTCAGCTAAAGAACAAGTTTTTTCAAGAACAAGCTCTGCTTGGACGCTAATATTCAGTTGTGTGACAAGAACGGACACTACAGCAAGTAATAAAAACAAAGAATATTTAAACTTGGCACTATTTCCTCTTAAATAAGTTATTTTAGCGGACGAAGAAAATACCTGTGATCTCACTCGACGGCCATCTTGTCGCTTTGCTTAAGAAAGGTAATGCAGAAGACATAGAAAATTACCGGCCCATTTCCCTGCTGTCAGCATTCTCAAAAATAATAGAAACAATTATGAAAGACAGATTAATGAATTATCTGAATAAATACAATCTTTTAAGCAAATCACAGTTTGGTTTTCGAAGTGGCAAAAATACGGAGTCAGCCATAGTAGAATTCACAAAAGTTGTACTTAATGCTCTTGATAAAGATGAGTGTGTCACAGGCATATTTTTGGATCTTTCTAAGGCTTTTGATACAGTCGACCACAAGATTCTATTAAATAAATTAGAAGTATTAGGAATAAGAGGGGTAGCTAATGACTGGTTTCGATCATACCTAACAGATAGGGTACAAAGAGTAGAGATAACACATACTTCAAATAGATCTAAACATTTAGTAAAATACTTATCAGAACCAAAACATATTAATATAGGGGTTCCACAAGGTAGCATATTAGGACCAATACTATTCCTGATATACATCAATGACTTTCCCAGTAGTGCTACTCATGGTGAGAAAATTCTCTTCGCTGATGACAGCAATATTATAGTCACTGAGAGAACAAGAGAACTCCTTACCGAGAAAGCAAATGAAACTCTCAAGGAAGTTTACAATTGGTCAATAAGCAACAAATTGACATTAAACATAAAGAAAACTAATGCCATGAACTTCAGTTTGAAGAGGAAAAATGACAATGTTAAATTAAATGTAGATGGCACCTCTATAGACTGTGTAACAAATGCAAAATTTCTAGGAATGAATATTGACTCTCAGCTGAAGTGGTGCGAACACACAAAGGTACTTGCAAACAGAATGTCATCAGCATGTTATGCCCTTAGAATTCTATCATCTGTGTGTAACATGCAGTGTCTTTTAGTTACATATTATTCATATGTACACTCAATTCTTAGCTATGGCATTCTTTTTTGGGGAACAAATCCACAAAATATGAACACAATTTTCAAACTCCAGAAAAGAGCCATAAGAATAATAACCAGAAATAGTAGTCGAGCTCATTGTAAAGATCTGTTCAAAACACTGGGAATTTTAACTGCTCCATGTGAACACATTTACCAGTCAGTTGTACACATCAAAAGTAACATTGGCAATTACTGCACAAACAGCTCTGTCCATGACCATGCAACAAGAGATAGACTCAACTTACATTTACCAAGAAAAAATAAACATAAAACTCAAAACAGCATTTTCTACCAAGGAATAAAACTGTACAATAAATTACCAAAAGAGATTAAAGAAATTTCAAAAATACACTTATTTAAGAAGGCAGCTAAAAAGTACCTGTTATGCAATACATTTTATACATTGAAGGATTACTTAGATAAAGCAGAGTAGGGGTTTGATAAAAAAAATTTTATACAAACAAATAATAATAATAATAATGATGATTATAAAACATCCAATATTCCACATAACACCTTCACTTTATTATTTTTCTTCTTTTTTCCTTTCTAGAGACACTCTCCCCTCAAGCTATGCATAGCACAATACTAACACCTCTTCCTCTTTCTGAGCTCAACATCTCACTCATTATGAAGGGATGCTGACTCAGTTTTTCAGGATAGCAAATGGGAACTTGCAGTACAGAAAATGGCCCAAGGATCACCTGTGTGTGTGTGTGTGTGTGTGTGTGTGTGTGTGTGTGTGTGTTTGTGTGTGTGTGTGTGTGTAGTGAGTGAAGTGTTATGAAACAATGTGTGTATAGTGTGTGCAGTGACTGATAGTGAAATATGAGTGAATAGTGTGGCATTACATTATTTAATGAGTTATTTGTAAATAAATTATTGTATACCAGGAGTAAAATCTAATGATTGTCTCTAACTAGAAGTCTGTAAATATATGTGTATACGAATTAGCTTATTGTAAATTGACCTAAGCTTGTAAATACTTTGACATGTCCTATATCCTTGTAAAAAGAGATCTACGGATGAATAAAACTACTACTACTACTACATGAGGAAAGTTACCAACCGATTTCTCATACACAAACAGCAGTTGGCCGGCGTTGCCTGGTGAAACGCTGTTGTGATGCCTCGTGTAAGGAGGAAAAATGCGTACCATCACGTTCCTGACTTTGATAAAGGTCTGATTGTAGCCTATCGTGATTGCGGTTTATCGTATCGCGACATTGCTGCTCGCGTTGGTCGAGACCCAATTACTGTTACCAGAATACGGAATCGGTGGGTTCAGGAGAATAATACGGAACGCCGTGCTGGATCTCAACGATCTCGTATCACTAGCAGTCGAGATGACAGGCATCTTATCCGTATGGCTGTAACGGATCGTGCAGTCACGTCTCGATCCCTGAGTCAACAGATGGGTACGTTTGCAAGACAACAACCATCTGCACCAACAGTTCGACAACGTTTGCAGCAGCATGGACTATCAGCTCGGAGACCATGTCTGCGGGTACCCTTGACGCTGCATCACAGACAGAAGAACCTGCGATGGTGTACTCAACGACGAACTAGGGTGCACGAATGGCAAACAGTCATTTATTCGGATGAATCCAGGTTCTGTTTACAGCATCATGATGCTCGCATACGTGTTTGATGACATCGCGGTGAACGCACATTGGAAGCGTGTATTCGTAATCTCCATACTGACGTATCACCTGGCGTGATGGTATGGGGTGTCATTGGTTACACGTCTCGGTCACCTCTTGTTCTCATTGACGGCACTTTGAACAGTGGACGTTACATTTCAAATGTGTTACGACCTGTGGCTCTATCCTTCATTCGATCCCTGCGAAACCCTACATTTCAGCAGGATAATGCACGACCGCATGTTGCAGGTCCTGTATGGGCCTTTCTGGATACAGAAAATGTTCTACTATAATGTATTTGTCCAATGAATACTTGTTTATCATCTGCATTTCTTCTTTGTGTAAAAATTTTAATGGATAGTAGTGTATTTAAACGACGTGACTATGTCACATAGAACTCTACTAATGTTGTATTCGAACATTACATGTTTGTTTTTCCTACCAATCCGCTTTAATTTACATTTTTCTGCATTTAGATACAGCTGCCATTCATCACACCAACTATAAATTTTGTCTGAGTCATTTGTATCATCTTACTGTCACTCATCATCAACACCTTCCTGTACACCACAGCATCACCAACAAATAACCTCAGACTGCTGCCTACCCTGTCCGCCAGATCATTTCTGCATGTAGGAAATAACAGCGGTTGTGTCACAATTCTCTAGGGTACTCCTATCGATACTCTTGTCTCTCAGTCGAGGTCAACACATTGGATTCTATTACTCAAGAAGTTATAACGTCTACACGTACTTTGTGTCAAATATGACTTTAACTTACAGTAAGTATTATCCTCTAGGAGGAATTTTGAATTGTTTGACCGTGTGTTAGCCTAATGGGCAGAGGGTATCAGACGTAAATTTCGTAACTATGGCAATTAGTAGAGAGCAGAAAGACTTTAATTTTGTAAAGAATGAAAGCAATAAAGTTCGCTTAAATGACACTATAAACGGTCACCACCCTAATTAGGCATAATAATGTGAAAACATTATTTTAAGTGGCTTTAAATATACTCTTGCAAAAGGGACTTTCATAAATTCTGCCTTAGTAAAGTGCAATGAATACACACAACTATCAGGCGAAATGCTCAGTGGATAGCAGTAGCTATTAATAACATAGGTCTGCAGTCACATAAATGTAGTCAATACCTTCGCTGCGCAGTGCCGATGGTACTGTTACCGACGACTGTGCCGCTAAAGCGGAGTTATTGAACGCAGTTTTTCGAAATTCCTTCACCAGGGAAGACGAATGGAATATCCCAGAATTTGAAATACGAACATCTGCTAGCATGAGTTTCTTAGAAGTAGATACCTTAGGGGTTGCGAAGCAACTCAAATCGATTGATATGGGCAAGTCTCCAGGTCCAGATTGTATACCGATTAGGTTCCTTTCAGATTACGCTGATACTATAGCTCCCTACTTAGCACTCATATACAACCGCTCGCCCACCGATAGATCTGTACCTACAGATTGGAAAATTGCGCAGGTCGCACCAGTGTTCAAGAAGGGTAGTAGGAGTAATCCATTTAACTACAGACCTATTTCATTGACGTCGGTTTGCAGTAGGGTTTTGGAGCATATACTGTATTCAAACATTATGAATCACCTCGAAGGGAACGATCTATTGACACGTAATCAGCATGGCTTCAGAAAACATCGCTCTTGTGCAACGCAGCTAGCTCTTTATTCGCACGAAGTAATGGCCACTATCGACAGGGGATCTCAAGTTGATTCCGTATTTCTAGATTTCCGGAAAGCTTTAGACACCGTTCCTCACAAGCGACTTCTAATGAAGCTGCGGAGCTATGGGGTATCGTCTCAGTTGTGCGACTGGATTCGTGATTTCCTGTCAGGAAGGTCGCAGTTCGTAGTAATAGACGGCAAATCATCGAGTAAAACTGAAGTGATATCAGGTGTTCCCCAGGGAAGCGTCCTGGGACCTCTGCTGCTCCTGATCTATATAAATGACCTGGGTGACAATCTGAGCAGTTCTCTTAGATTGTTCGCAGATGATGCTGTAATTTACCGTCTAGTAAGGTCATCCGAAGACCAGTATCAGTTGCAAAGCGATTTAGAAAAGATTGCTGTATGGTGTGTCAGGTGGCAGTTGACGCTAAATAACGAAAAGTGTGAGATGATCCACATGAGTTCCAAAAGAAATCCGTTGGAATTCGATTACTCGATAAATAGTACAATTCTCAAGGCTGTCAATTCAACTAAGTACCTGGGTGTTAAAATTACGAACAACTTCAGTTGGAAGGACCACATAGATAATATTGTGGGGAAGGCGAGCCAAAGGTTGCGTTTCATTGGCAGGACACTTAGAAGATGGAACAAGTCCACTAAAGAGACACCTTACACTACACTCGTTCGTCCTCTGTTAGAATATTGCTGCGCGGTGTGGGATCCTTACCAGGTGGGATTGACGGAGGACATCGAAAGGGTGCAAAAAAGGGCAGCTCGTTTTGTATTATCACGTAATAGGGGAGAGAGTGTGGCAGATATGATACACGAGCTGGGATGGAAGTCATTGCAGCATAGACGTTTTTCGTCGCGGCGAGACCTTTTTACGAAATTTCAGTCACCAACTTTCTCTTCCGAATGCGAAAGTATTTTGTTGAGCCCAACCTACATAGGTAGGAATGATCATCAAAATAAAATAAGAGAAATCAGAGCTCTAACAGAAAGGTTTAGGTGTTCGTTTTTCCGCTCGCTGTTCGGGAGTGGAATAGTAGAGAGATAGTATGATTGTGGTTCGATGAACCCTCTGCCAAGCACTTAAATGTGAATTGCAGAGTAGTCATGTAGATGTAGATGTAGAAATGTAAAAGAGACTTTACTTTTATTAACTATAATTACTACCTCAATCATTAATTATTTCAGCACAAAAATGTTCTCAAAAAACTCACGAGATTAAGTGGAACCTGACAAGAGTTCAAGTTCGACTAACACACACACATCACAAATGCAATAAATTAACACTATACTAAGACATTTCATGTACACTCTACTGTGGAAATGTTGCAAATTTCACTAGTAAGAACCATATTCAAATTGACTTTCTCCTAGTAGCAAAGATTAAAGTGGGGCCCTTAAACTGTCCCTTCCTTTACAAGCAACTATGCACAGATTTAAGAAACAATTTGCATCACCTAAATGCTGAACTGCAACCCCACTTAAGATTATTTAGCCCTCAATACTTTATAACACTTTAGACTAGCAATATTCTTATTTAGCTTTGGAAATAAATTGAAGTTCCAGTAGGTTCAAGATAATGTGCCTCTTTTACTACTTGTAAAGCAAGTACACTCCTGGAAATGGAAAAAAGAACACATTGACACCGGTGTGTCAGACCCACCATACTTGCTCCGGACACTGCGAAAGGGCTGTACAAGCAATGATCACACGCACGGCACAGCGGTTACACCAGGAACCGCGGTGTTGGCCGTCGAATGGCGCTAGCTGCGCAGCATTTGTGCACCGCAGCCGTCAGTGTCAGCCAGTTTGCCGTGGCATACGGAGCTCCATCACAATCTTTAACACTGGTAGCATGCCGCGACAACGTGGACGTGAACCGTATGTGCAGTTGACGGACTTTGAGCGAGGGCGTATAGTGGGCACGCGGGAGGCCGGGTGGACGTACCGCCGAATTGCTCAACACGTGGGGCGTGAGGTCTCCACAGTACATCGATGTTGTCGCCAGTGGTCGGCGGAAGGTGCACGTGCTCGTCGACCTGGGACCGGACCGCAGCGACGCACGGATGCACGCCAAGACCGTAGGATCCTACGCAGTGCCGTAGGGGACCGCACCGCCACTTCCCAGCAAATTAGGGACACAGTTGCTACTGGGGTATCGGCGAGGACCATTCGCAACCGTCTCCATGAAGCTAGGCGACGGTCCCGCATACCGTTAGGCCGTCTTCCGCTCACGCCCCAACATCGTGCAGCCCGCCTGCAGTGGTGTCGCGACAGGCGTGAATGGAGGGACGAATGGAGACGTGTCGTCTTCAGCGATGAGAGTCGCTTCTGCCTTGATGCCAATGATGGTCGTATGCGTGTTTGGCGCCGTGCAGGTGAGCGCCACAATCAGGACTGCATACGACCGAGGCACACAGGGCCAACACCCGGCATCATGGTGTGGGGAGCGATCTCCTACACTGGCCGTACACCTCTGGTGATCGTCGAGGGAACACTGAATAGTGCACGGTACATCCAAACCGTCATCGAACCCATCGTTCTACCATTCCTAGACCGGCAAGGGAACTTGCTGTTCCAACAGGACAATGCACGTCCGCATGTATCCCGTGCCACCCAACGTGCTCTAGAAGGTGTAAGTCAACTACCCTGGCCAGCAAGATCTCCGAATCTGTCCCCCATTGAGCATGTTTGGGACTGGATGAAGCGTCGTCTCACGCGGTCTGCACGTCCAGCACGAACGCTGATCCAACTGAGGCGCCAGGTGGAAATGGCATGGCAAGCCGTTCCACAGGACTACATCCAGCATCTCTACGATCGTCTCCATGGGAGAATAGCAGCCTGCATTGCTGCGAAAGGTGGATATACACTGTACTAATGCCGACATTGTGCATGGTCTGTTGCCTGTGTCAATGCGCCTGTGGTTCTGTCAGTGTGATCATGTGATGTATCTGACCCCAGTAATGTGTCAATATAGTTTCCCCTTCCTGGGACAATGAATTCACGGTGTTCTTATTTCAATTTCCAGGAGTGTAGTTTTAACTAACCACATTTAGCCTCTTTAACAGTAAACTTTGGCACAATCGAATTAGTAGCAATTCAAGTCTTTTTAACAAGTTTAAGATAATGTGCCCCTGTCTTTTTCTGTGAAACAAATGACTTCACTAGCAATTTTTATATACTTTAAAACTGAAACTTTGGCACATTTAAATATAAACAAATCAGCATTTCTTCATAAACACCATACTCGGTCTTCAGCACTTTTAGGATAGGACCCTGCTTGGTATCATGAAGAGGACAGTTTCAAAGTTCAAACACAAATTTTGCAATACTTGATTTATTATTGCAAAAGCACACACAAGTATACTGGTTCATACTGGTATACGTATTTGACTTCAAAAGTTGGTGAAACAGTGGCGCAGTAGTGGTGGCAAGCACGTGGTGACTATCTGGTCTCACCTCTGACGGAATTTAAGCTCTATTTAGTTCTTCTTCGCAACTTATTCATCGTCTTGAGAGCCTTTTCAAATTCGAGAGCGCCAATTCATAGCCGGAACCACATCGGAGGCCATTCCATCATACATTTGGTTTCAGAATGCCTCGCTTGGCACCTGAGGTGTTGACTGCCCCATTACTGGGCACTGACTGCCTAACGTGCTCTTTCTCTTGCCGCCCAGATTGACCGCCATCTTTACTCGCGTGTGAAGCCCCTTCCGTAATGGAGGGGGTTCACCACGTCTTTTCTGTTTCACAATACGAGATCCCTAAGTAGGAACCAGTTTTCTACATTCAATTTTGCTCTCACAAACATATTTAATAAAGTTACATTATTTTAGCACTCTGTTAAGTTAAAACAAAATTTACATCACAAATTTCCATTTCCTTCCAACAATTCAAAGAACTTAATGCGTAAAGAATAAACACTTCATAGTTATCTGCACATAATTACATTGTACTAACTACTCATAATCGATAATGGTATTACGAAGTCTTCGAGCCACTTGTATGTTTGGGATCCTATTCCATATGCTTGTACATCTACATCTACAAAATACTCTACAAGCCACCTAATGACGTGTGGCAGCATCTACTTTCGGTACCATTACCTGATCCCTTCAACCCTGTCCCACTCGCGAATAGCACGTGGGAAGAATGATAGTCGGTAAGCGTCTGTATTGGCCCTAATTTCTCGAATTTTCTCCTCGTGGTCAATACGTCAGATGCATGCAGGGGGAAGGAATATGTTGTCTGACTCCTCCTGAAAACTGCTGTCCCCGTGATGCACAACGCCCCTCTTGTAACGTCTGCCAGTGGAGTTTGTTTAGTGTCTCCGTAATGCTCTCTCGCCAGCTAAACTATCCCGTGACGAAACGCTCTTCGTTGGATCTTCAGTCTCTCCTGTCTATCTGACAGGGATCCCAGACAGATGAACAATATTCAAGAATCGGGCGAACAAACGCCTTATATGTCCATTTCTTTCGTGGATGAGCTACATTTCCTTCGTTAACAGTCTGCAGTGCGGTACCGCGTCAAATGCTTTTCGGAAAGCTAGAAATATGGAATCTGATTGTTGCCTTCATCCAAAGTTCACAGTATATCAAGCGAAAAAGGGGTAAACTGAGTTTCATACGACCCATGCATTCTTAAACCGGGCTGGGTTCGAGGACATAACTGTATTGTTGTTTTTAGGTTGTTTCAGTATTCCATTTGTGTCTTTGATACTGGGTGTACGCATCCATGGCTGTCTAACAAGTAATCGGGAACTTCATAGGCTGCCCACTATTACTACGCCTCGCCAGTGTCGATCTGGTTTGCTGCCCCAGTCGAACATAATGCCCATGCTCTGCTGTGCAGACGCTAACAGGCCTTCAGGCGTCTCCAGTCTACTTCACAAGCAGTGGGTTACAAGACAGTGAGGAGGATACAGGTTGAAACTGAACAGTTAATTCAGTAATTCTTCCAATACCACGTGATTATTTGATTTTCTTACCTCATTTTCAAACTAAATTAGTAGCAGGGAAGGAAATAAAAGACAGAGAATGAGGGCCACAGTAGAAGGAATAAGAGAGGAGAAAAGCTCCTTGAAATCTGAAAGGAGTTTCGGCTAGTAATATAAAATACATTGTTAAAAACTTCACAAAAGGAGGAGATATAGTTGAAAATGCCTTGGTGACACGGGAAGATAACATCTAGATTTCATTCAGAGACAGAGATTATGGATTCAGATCCTGGACTGAACCGTTCTCAGGAGCAAATGTAGACACAGATCACGATTTAGATGTGATGAAGAGAGCGACGCTGAAACAGTGATGAACAATGGTGTGTATTCGGAGTTTTACGTGGCTGGAGATACTTCGATAATGAACACCACAGTACGTGGTCAAATGAAGAGGAATAACCATCCATAAAAAAGGTAATCATAAAAGTTGAACAAGTAGATTTAGGTGAAAAAGAGAACTATGAAGTGTGGCCAGCATAACAAATATTTCCATTGAATGACGAAAGAAAACAGAAACGTTGAGGGAAATAAAGATGTACCATTATATGTGTCAGAGAACAAATCAATAGGACGTGTTCGGAAGCTAAAACGAAAAGGATATGGTCGTAGGAAAGGACAGATTGAGCATATAGATATCGTGTTTGGAGGCAAAGCGCGTGCTTGGAATCCAAAAAGTAGCGGGATCGAAGCCATTCTGGTCACGGAATGTGTCATTCTTCCTTTAACCCAGCCTTTAAGTAACAGACTTTCCAGAAACGACAGATGGTTCGGGTTTCACGTTAAGCTGTAGGTCGACTTCCCCCAGAGTCGAAGTGGCATTCCAGTAAGAGACCATTGAATGACACGGGCTTATTATTAGCGTACAGAAAAGGAAAAGTACTGTATAGTACGCAAATGCGGTGAAAGACGTGGTTATTTAGGGCCGACTGAAAGTTATAAATACAGTAACAATGAGGTCTACGTTTACCGTAGTTTACAATGGGGCTCTTTAGTGCAGATAAAGTTATACCCAGACCTAGTCACATAAGAAAAGGGATTGGTGGTAAAATTTAAAAGATATTCAAAAAGAAAAGTGAATTTCCGGGTGAATACGGAATAATAGAAAGAGGCAGAGGCAGACACTAATTACAAGAGACGCTGAGGCAGATGGCTTGCGGCATCCGCCCTGGAGCGAAGCTAAATTTCAGGAGCGCCAGAGGCGGACTGCTTGAAGCGATCTGCCCTGGAGCAAAGATGTACTACAAGAGAGCGAGAGTAAGGAGTGTGTCTGTGCAAGACAGACCTAGGAGGCAGTTAGGTGGCCTCTCTCCTAAGCCTCTTATTGGTTATTGAATCAATGCTTTGCTGTGCTGCGTGACAATTCTGTCTTATGGGAAGTAAAATGTTAACAACAAGCGGAAAGATAATAAAAAGTGATTTGTAGGGATCCACCTAATGACTGACAACCGCAGTTGTATAACACCTTTCACAGAATTTATAAACAGAGTTGATAACAATAAGACTGAAATAAGAATTCCACTGTTGAGCGCAAATGAAAGAGCGGATACGTTGAAAGAGTACATTGGAGGTCTCTATGAGGGGGAGGAACAATGTGCTAACGGAATAGAAGCAGAAATGGGGGTCGATATCGATGACGCTTGGCATCCAGTATCTGGATCTCACAGAGCTTTGGTATACATGAACCAAGGCACAAGTGACAGGCAACATTCTTTCGGAATTTCTAAGATAACTGATGAAAGTGGCATCCAAACGATTACGCAGGACAACGAGTAGAATCTAAGATACTAAAGACATATCCTCAGACTTTCTGAAGAATAATATCAAAATATGACACAAAAGGGTGAAGGCAGATAAAAGTGAGAACTATATCATAACAAGATTACTGGATAATATACGCAAATAGCTGATTAGAATACAGTACATAAAAATGCAAGAAAAAAATGACAATCCGTTAGAACCCGATCAGTTTGACTGTAGGAAACGTAAAGGCACCCAAAGATGTTGTTACGTCTTTCCACTGGCAACGGAAATTAGACGTGAGTAAAATTTCTAAATATTCATGGTGGTGTCTGTCTGTTCTAAGTCGTGTCTCCCCACCACTTTCGCGCAACGACGCTCTGAGCGTGTTTTTTAGGGAATTGACTAGTTTGAACCTGGGACCTGATGCTGGTAAGGAGATGCCAGACCACGCATGACATGTAAAATTCAGAAGAGTTCAGCGAGAGTAGCGATGATATAATATAGAAATGTCGGAACACGTGAGGCAATACTGACCTTACGACTTATCTTAGAAGAAAGATTAAGAAAAGGCAAACCTACGTTTCTAGCATTTGTAGACTTAGAGAAAGCTTTTGACAATGTTGACTGGAATACTCTCTTTCAAATTCTAAAGGTGGCAGGGGTAAAATACAGGGAGCGAAAGGCTATTTACAATTTGTACAGAAACCAGATGGCAGTCATAAGAGTCGAGGGGTATGAAAGGGAAGCAGTGGTTGGGAAGGGAGTGAGACAGGGTTGTAGCCTCTCCCCGATGTTTTTCAATCTGTATATTGAGCAAGCAGTAAAGGAAACAAAAGAAAAATTTGGAGTAGGTATTAAAATTCATGGAGAAGAAGTAAAAACTTTGAGGTTCGCCGATGACATTGTAATTCTGTTAGAGACGGCAAAGGACTTGGAAGAGCAGTTGAACGGAATGGACAGTGTCTTGAAAGGAGGATATAAGACGAACATCAACAAAAGCAAAACGAGGATAATGGAATGTAGTCGAATTAAGTCGGGTGATGCTGAGGGAATTAGATTAGGAAATGAGACAATTAAAGTAGTAAAGGAGTTTTGCTATTTGGGGAGCAAAACAACTGATGATGGTCGAAGTAGAGAGGATATAAAATGTAGACTGGAAATGGCAAGGAAAGCGTTTCTGAAGAAGAGAAATTTGTTAACATCGATTATAGATTTAAGTGTCAGGAAGTCAAATTTGTTAACATCGAATACAGATTTATGTATCATGAAGTCATTTCTGAACGTATTTGTTTGGAGTGTAGCCATGTATGAAAGTGAAACATGGACGATAACTAGTTTGGAGAAGAAGAGAATAGAAGCTTTCGAAATGTGGAGCTACAGAAGAATGCTGAAGGTAAGGTGGACAGTAGGTACTGGGAGATGAAGAAGCTTGCACATGATAGAGTAGCATGGAGAGCTGCATCAAACCAGTCTCTGGACTGAAGACAACAACAACAACAACAACCAAACACTTAATGATTTTAGCGTCAGCTCCACTGCACTCCCTGTAAAAGAATCTTAATACTAACTAAATTTAGTGGAAGGGGTTCAAGGCTTTCCTATTTTTAGTTAGCTGGTAAAATAACGTCGGAAAAGCAGTTAAGTTTACCATTGGAAATTTTATTCTACTCACAAAACATTGTTTATAAATTGCACTATTGATAAAAGGAAGTGTTTTAATACAGGATGGTAAAAACCAACTGCGATCAACAAAAATGTGAACGAATATTCCCTGAATGGATTTCCAAGTTCTCCAATGGATCGAAGGATGACCTATGCCATATCACATCTATAATATAGGTTTAAATTAAGTTTCACAAAAGAGAAAAGCTATCAAAATGGTCTACAGTGACCTTCAATTACTTTAATAACTTATCTAACTTGTCGTAAATTACAGTGGCAAATGTGGCTTCTCAATAACTATATAACAGAAAAATCATCGCGTTTCAGATCTGTTCTTCAAGTGGCAAATGTGAACACCATGTGCTTTAATTGACGATCGACACTAGTATTACGCAAAAAGGAGGTTTTACAGATGAGACTTCTGTAGTTCTGAGTGAAGGTTTATGCGCTGTTATGCGGCATCGCGTGCGTTCATTACCTTGTCGGTGTTCGTCAGGGGGCCGCGGGCAGCACAGCTCCATGC
Organism: Schistocerca gregaria; assembly: GCF_023897955.1. Lineage (NCBI taxonomy): Eukaryota > Metazoa > Arthropoda > Insecta > Orthoptera > Acrididae > Schistocerca > Schistocerca gregaria. The sequence goes on from NC_064922.1 coordinate 930,619,154, forward strand.
ATCTCGCCGTCTCGGAAGCAACTCTCTCCTAACTTCTCCTTACTACAATTTACCGAAGTTGGTTTAAAGAAAACCTATCCGGCTGTGTTTTCAGCTGACCAATCAGGGTCTCAATGTTAACCTTAAGCTCCGCCTAAAAGAATTCTGTGTATCCAATGAGAAAAGTTATACTATTCGTGGTGGGGCAATGTTTATAAAGTTTGCAACGTAACAGAGACGCAAAAAAGTCTCACGCTAAAACTTGCAGCTGGCGTGGTCCTTTTAGCGTTATCGTAAGATCTATACTGTTCTTCTGGAGGGCTCTATCTTTTAACATGGTCTGGGGGGTGGTCCTAACGTAACAGACGCGAAAAAAATCTCACGCTAAAACTGGCGGGTGGTGTGGTTCTTTTTGTGTTATCGTAAGATCTATACTGTTTTTCTGGAGGGCTCTAGCTTTTAACATGGGCTGCGGGTGGTCCTTGACGTAACAGAGACCTGAAAAAGTCTCACGTTAAAACGTGCGGGTGGTGTGGTCTTAGCGGTAGGCTGGCGACGTGGGTGTCCAGTCCGTCCCTTATCGTAGGGCCTTCTAGCTTACATGGTTCTGCTCTCGGCTTCTGTTCTCGTTTCTCCCCTCGGAACTGCGTCTGCCTCACGGTGGGAAGGTATGACATGCATTTAGGCATTCTTGTGTTAGTCTGTGGTATTCCATTTGCTCACTCGTTACTCGTATTACTTTGGATAATTTAATGTCACAATTTATTCGGAGCTATGTGACATACTACTGGATTTGCTTATCATGTCAAGGTTTTCATGGAACGTGTTGGATTTGCCTGACACCTCACAAATTGAGGCACTTTCATAGTGTTTGTTGACATAGATGAAGCGTTCGTCAACGTAAATAGGTGCGAGATATTCGAAACTTTAAACTCTATAGAGACTGATGGATAATATACAGCTATAGTTCAATTCATTTATCTTGGCAGTTCGCGCAGACGAGGGAGATTGCTGCGTTGCCAGATACACGCGCCAAGAGAAGCAGCACCATAGTATAGTTCGCTAACTGACGTTTAGGGGGGTGCGCGCCGTTTATGAAGTAAAGCCACCACGGCCGCATTAACCCTCGCGCTGCTACAGAGACGTGCTCCCCGCATTCCGCGATGTGTGCGATTTTGTCGTCATTGCACTGCTCGCCTGTGCAGACACATGGTGTTTCGACTGCTTTGACACACTTTATCATTCGATTTCACAAAAACTATTTGGCCCAAAAATTTGATTTTTACACATCTTCTTCACTGATACCTTCCCCCCCATAAATGACTTAATTTTATTTCGATGTTCACCGCAGTTATTGTGCAGCATTAGATGTAGTAAACCATTGCATGAAATTTTGAAGCGTTTGCAGACGTCCATAGCGTATACTTTCTGTTTGGTCGATTTTGGTTGCCGCTAGAAATTTCGAAAAATTACATTCAAACGATTAAAATTCATGAAGTAAAACACTTCGATATCGTTTTTAAATAATGAAAATATTAAGCACCGATCAAGGTTTGAACTCAGAACCTATCACTTAGCAGCCATACACTTTAATCGTTATGCTAACACAACTTGTCGTTCCATATATTTCACGGAGGACTTTAAAATATCATGAAAAATACCGACAAACACTGTTGGTATGACTATGAATTACTCACGTTTCGTCGAATTACAATAGGAAATAAACAATTACAGCTGTTCTTTATTGCGAAAAAGCGGTTAATGAGAATGATAGAAATACCTTTCCTTGCTATCGCCTGAATTAGGAGGTTTATTGCTTGTTTGGGTTAATTAATTAATAGAATATGAAGCAGTTGGTATAAAGAATTCTATAGAAGAAAGTCTGCTATCAGGACACTGCTTTTGTTCAATTACTTTACTTATGACTGAACATTCCTAAAACTGAAGACACTCGTCCGTACTCTGCACTGCAGTCGAGCTCTGGTAACGTCGTTCTCTGTTCATTGGCTGACTGTGTTTTGTGACGTCAGATGCGCAGAACGAACATAAACTCGGCAGCCGTCATAAATGACGCGCACTTTAGCTGAAAAATGTTCCTACAGGAGTGAATCTGCTGTTCTTCAAAAGTCTCTGACAGAAAAGTGTCATTGCCCCATTCCACCATCCTCAACAAATATTTTGGCATGCAAATGCTTTCGCATGGATGTGTGTGATGTCCTTAGGTTACTTAGGTTTAAGTAGTTCTAAGTTCTAGGGGACTGATGACCTTAGAAGTTAAGTCGCATAGTGCCCAGGGCCATTTGAACAATTCTTTTTTTTTTTTTTTGAGCCATTATGTATTAATACCTTCTGAAAAACTGCTACCAACCGTTGTTGTTTGTCTCCTAGAAATCAATGACACATTTGGGCGTCGAGTGCAACAAGAGGTAAACGACTGAATGGAACGGCGTCGTAATCTGTATGCAACAGCCAAAAACTCTCGAAATCTCATATAAGAAACCTATCATGAGTTTGCGAGCAACGTTTTGTGTGCTTACATAAAAATGGAGCCGTTTCTCTTCATAATTGACTCATGGGATGGGCAAAGCTCTCCCTTATACGATGGCATGGTTGTCGATGAAATCAGACATCGACGCTTTCATTAAAAGTAATTCCACCAAAATGTATACCGTTCTGTCAACCCTACGACATTTACTTTTACTGACAAGTGAAGAATTACATTCACCCATTACAAAAGTGTCCTATTCTCGTCACACACCAAACTTAAATCACATTATGGAATAATGTTCTGGGGTATTGTATTAAATCGGGGAGCTAGAAACGAAGGAGAGGCTTCGTCCCGACGTAGCCCTCAGTGGCTCACAACCCCATAACGGGCCCACAGCAGTCCACCCACCCCACGGCCGCCCCACACCGAACCCAGGGTTATTGTGGGGTTTGGCCCTCAGTGGACACACCTCCCCCCCCCCCCCCCCCCCCCCCCCCCCCCAGGAACGTCTCGTCTCGAATCAGACGAGTGTATCCCCAAGTGTTTGCGTTGTAGAATTATGGTGCACGCCTTACCGCTCGGAAAGCAGCGCCTTAGACCGCACACCTAGCCGGGGGAACATGTTCTGGGATAGCTCGCTCATCTTTAAGAAAGAAAGTCTTCACTGCGCAAAAATGTGCTGTAAAATTAATATGTGCGCCTCACCCAGGATCATCTTGTAGATATCTGTTTAAGGAGTTGGACATTTTGACTATTACGTAACAGTATATTTATTCCCTCACGGAATTTGTTGTAAATAGTCCACTACAGGTATATAACTACAATACTGAAAGAGGAAATGGCATAAATTACTCCACGTTAATGTTGTCTTTAACACACAAAGGAGAGCACAAAGCTGCAACAAGTTTTTGATCACTCTCCGGCCGGGGTGGCCGAGCGGTTTTAGGCGCTACAGTCTGGGACTGCGCAACCGCCACGGTCGCAGGTTCGAATCCTGCTTCGGGCATGGATGTGTGTGAAGTCCTTAGGTTGATTAGGTTTAAGTAGTTCTCAGTTCAAGGGGACTGACGACCTCAGAAGTTAAGTCCCGTAGTGATCAGAGCCCTTTGAACCATTTTTGATCACTTACTCGGTGATATAGAATTTCTGGCAGACAGGATAGTAAAACTTAATGACAAACTGAAACAGTTCCTCCTTGACAACTACTAATTAACTAACAAAGTAGATGCTATGAAATTAATAAAATGTTCAATTTCAGGTATCATACTTCGATAAAATGTTTTTATCTGCTTCGTTTGCCGCGAAATTATCGCCAGATCTCGAGGTAGTTAGAAAGTTAACGAATTTGCTTTCCCTAACGATATTAACATATTCACATTGAAGAATATGACTCTGAGTTATGTGCCTTCGCACGTTGCAATACTAAATTGGTGATCCCTTGATGTCTCAGAACAAGTCCTACCAACCCATCCCTTCTTCTAGTCAAGTTGTGCCAGAAACTCCTCTTCTCTCCAATTCTTTTCAATACCTCCCCATTAGTTATGTGATCTACCCATCTAATCTTCAGCATTCTTTTGTAGCACCACATTTCTAAAGCTTCTATTCTCTTCTCGTCTAAACTGTTTATCGCCCACGTTTCACTTCCATACATTGCTACACTCCATACAAATACTTTCAGAAACGACTTCCTGACCCTTAAATCTATACCCGATGTTAACAAATTTCTCTTCTTCAGAAACGCTTTCCTTGCCATTGCCAGTCTACATTTTATATCCTCTCTACTTCACCCATCGTCAGTTATTTTGCTCCCCAAATAGCAAAACTCATTTGGTACTTATTTACTCATAATATTAATAGCGTCTGGTGATGCTAAACATCGAAGCGGTAGCAGTTAATGAGTTTTGTAGTTTGCATTTCCTTTAGAGCAGAAAAACAAAAATACTTACGACAGCTGCAGCAGAGGAGAACGCTAAAATAATTTTCCCTGCTCTTTATTTATAACGTTTGAAGTGCAGTCGTGTTTCTGATTCCAGTCAATGCAGTAGCAATCAGCGACATCGCATCTTCAAACGTTGAGCTTCCTTGGGGCAATAAAGACGTTGCTAAGATAGTCTGCCTGTCGTTAATCCTATGGACAATTATCAGTTTTGTATAATATGTTTGGAAATTATGTGACTGTCAGTTTACTTCCTGGTTTGGTTCAGAATTATCCTAATAAATTTACGTCAGATTCCCTACTTATTTACGTTAAGTATTCTGAATTATTCTTACTTAATGGATGACGAAGAGATAGTCAGTTTAGGTTTGTGAGTCCAGTAAGCTCGTTTCAACCGAAACTACTGCTTACTTCGTCCTTTATGTTGCGAATTCTGTGACTTAGTTACCACTGGGACAACAAGGTAGGGTTGTTTGCTGCAGTCGTGTGGTAGCTTAGCGGTTCGCCCTTCAAATAGAAGAGTGTTTTAGTTTTCGATTCTAATCTTGCTGGAGACAATATTTTTAGCTCATCTGTTAAAGACCCATTAGCAGGCAGATGGACAATCTGTAATGAAATCCTAAGACAACTTCTCCCGTAAGATCTAGAGGTGAAAAATTTACTGAGTTGTATACTTGTTACGGTGTGCTTTTTGTCCTTCTGTCAATTGTACTGAATGTAACACAGCAGATAAAAGGAAGAGAAAAAGCAAACTGCACAAATATAGGCGACCATTTATCTAAACCGGATAATTTTTCGGTTTCCTCGCATGTTATGTCGTGTTCAAAGACACTAGAGTTGTGCAGCTCACCATAACGATGAAACGAGGGGTCTCGCGAATTCTGTCACTGACTATACGTATGTGTGTGAAGCTCTGTCGGCATGGCTGTTCTCATCTTTGATGGCAGGAGCGTCTACAGTACATCCATCGGCAACAGTTGGTACTGAGGAAGTTCACGGTATGCTCAACTTCACAATATCTTGGATGAGTGGATCCTAGTCATAATACACACTGTGGGTTAAACACCTCTTCCAGCCGTCGGTACACTCGAAATCTTGCATGGTTTGAAAAGAGGCAAATTTGGGACTATTCAGAAGACATTTCACGCCTCCGGTCAGGTACTGTTCAGTTTCTGGTGTCTTTGGTCGACTGAAGGTCTACAGCTTTATGTGCCGCTACGAGTAGTAGGTTTGTGCGAGGTATCCGAAATGTGGCTTTTCCTAAAAGTGCGAGAACAGGCCGGAAGTTCCATTTTTAGCAGGACAGAGCACTATCACACTGACCGCTGCATACAAGAGCATTTCTTAGCAATGATCTGTCTCAACACTAGATCAGACGCAAGGAGCATGCAGATCTCTCATTGAATCACTGCATGTTTTCTCTTTTTTGTATGGGTATATGTAAAAGGCTCAGTCTATGTGCCTCCACGTTCAACAACTTTGGGAGACTTATGTTTATCTATTTTATACCGAAAGGTCTGAGGACTGCGACTGTGTTTTAAATTTATGAAAAATTTATACTGCTTCAGTCACTTTTTAGAAATATTTAATTAGCACGACATATTTCGGAGGCATACTGTAATAATCTGGTGCGTTCAAGTTTTATCTGCAGTGAGATTAGGTTTATTTGCTGTGTGTCCCAGAGAGGTTGTGATTCGAAATACAGTCCTGTACAAAAAGATGGATATATTCTTTTAACTGTCTACATGAAGTTGATGGTATGTTTAGATCATTTCATTAGCGCATTACTTACATTTTGCTTAGGGAGTTACGCAGACGCCACTGAGAAACAGCAGTGAATGCATTAGTAGCAGGCTAGTGGCGGCACGAGCGCAATTTTGATATACTTTGACTTGTCTTAAAGATACTGCATCGTTATCATTCAAGTCTATACATTAACAGGATCACATTCTGACAAAGTGGTCTAAGACCTATAGGAAGAGTTACAGTAATTTTTTTGTCATTAATTTTCTTAGAGCTTCGATGCGGACGCTCAGTTTTTCTCTCGTGTGGCAGCGTCTTCATCTCAAAGCAGCACCTACAACCAATTTCTTTTATTGTTTGTTGGATATTTCCAGTTTCTACACTATTCTACAATTTTTGTCATCTACGGCTCCCTACAGTAATTTGGAAGTTATTCCCTGAAACACATGTTCAATCATCCTGCTCCTTCTTCCAGTTAAGTATCGTTGACATCTATCTTCCCTTACATATTGTGTGCAGACCTATTTATCTTTTATCAGTCCACGAGACTCTCCAAATCTTTCTTTTTTCCTTTTTTTTTTAGAGAATACACAAACATCAAACAAAGTTTTGCATCACGCCGGTTCCCAGAACTCCTGAATATAGACGTTGACTGTAGGTATTGTATCACAGACACAGTCCTTTTGACTGTTTAGAGATGTCACTAAATCCGCCCAAATTCAACCGTGCATGAGCAGCGCCTATTAGACGGATTGCGTCCGACAGTCGATCAGTTCCAGTCATTCCACCAGGAAGGAGGTACATGGCTCGTGTTTCTGTAGTTCAACCATGCCTAGACGGTCAATACCGCGGTTCAATCGCGTCCGCATTGATACTTTGTGCCAGGAAGGGCTCTCAAGAAGGGAAGTGTTCAGGCATCTCGGAGTGAACCAAAGCAATGTTGTTCGGACATGGAGGAGATACAGAGAGACCGGAACTGTCGATGACACGTCTCGCTCAGGCCGCCCAAGGGCTACTCATGTGTGAGATGATCCACATGAGTTCCAAAAGAAATCCGTTGGAATTCGATTACTCGATAAATAGTACAATTCTCAAGGCTGTCAATTCAACTAAGTACCTGGGTGTTAAAATTACGAACAACTTCAGTTGAAAGGACCACATAGGTAATATTGTCGGGAAGGCGAGCCAAAGGTTGCGTTTCATTGGCAGGACACTTAGAAGATGCAACAAGTCCACTAAAGAGACAGCTTACACTACACTCGTTCGTCCTCTGTTAGAATATTGCTGCGCGGTGTGGGATCCTTACCAGGTGGGATTGACGGAGGACATCGAAAGGGTGCAAAAAAGGGCAGCTCGTTTTGTATTATCGCGTTATAGGGGAGAGAGTGTGGCAGATATGATATATGATACGTGAGTTGGGATGGAAGTCATTACAGCATAGACGTTTTTCGTCGCGGCGAGACCTTTTTACGAAATTTCAGTCACCAACTTTCTCTTCCGAATGCAAAAATATTTTGTTGAGCCCAACCTACATAGGTAGGAATGATCATCAAAATAAAATAAGAGAAATCAGAGCTCGAACAGAAAGGTTTAGGTGTTCGTTTTTCCCGCTCGCTGTTCGGGAGTGGAATAGTAGAGAGATAGTATGATTGTGGTTCGATGAACCCTCTGCCAAGCACTTAAATGTGAATTGCAGAGTAGTCATGTAGATGTAGATGTACTGCAGTGGATAACCGCTACCTGCAGATTATGACTCGCAGGAACCCTGACAGCATCGCCACCGTGTTGAATAATGCTTTTCGTGCAGTCACAGGACGTCGTGTTACGAGTCAAGCTGTGCGCGGTAGGCTGCATGACACGCAACTTCACTCACGACGTCCATGGTGAAGTCTGTCTTTGCAACCACGACGCCATGCAGCACGGTACAGATGGGCCCAACAGTATGCCGAATGGAGCGCTCAGGATTGGCATCACATTCTCTTCACCGATGAGTGTCGCATATGCCTTTAACCAGACAATTGTCGGATATGCTTTTGGATGCAACCCGGTCAGACTGAACGCCTTAGACACACTGTCCAGCGAGTGCAGCATGGTGGAGGTTCCTTGCTGTTTTGGGGTGGCATAATGTGGGGCCGACGTACGCCGCTGGTGGACATGGAAGGCGCCGTAACAGCCGCACGATACGTGAATACCGTGCTCCGACCGATGGTGCAACCATATCGGCAACAAACTGGCGAAACATTCGTCTTCATGGACGACAATTGGCGCCCCCTTCGTGCACATCTTGTGAATGACTTAATTCAGGATAACAACATCGCTCGACTAGAGTGGCCAGCATGTTCTCCAGATATGAACCATATGGAACATGCCTAGGATGGATGGAAAAGAGCTGTATATGGATGATGTGGCCCACTAACGACTCTGAGGGATCTACGCCGAATCGCTGTTGAGGAGTGAGACGATCTGGACTAACAGTGCCTTCATGAAATCGTGGATAATATGTCATGACGAATAGAGTTGTTGTTGTGGTGGTGGTCTTCAGTCCTGAGACTGGTTTGATGCTGCTCTAAATGCTACTCTATCCTCTGCAAGCTTCTTCACCTCCCAGTACTTACATCAACCTTCATCCTTCTAATTCTGTTTAGTGTATTCATCTCTTGGTCTCCCTCTACAGTTTTTACCCTCCACGTTGCAATCCAATGCTAAATTTGTGATCCTTTGATGCCTCAGAACATGTCCTACCAACCGGTCCCTTCTTTTTGTCAAGTTGTGCCACAAACTTCTCTTCTCCCCAATTCTATTCAATACCTCCTCATTAGTTATGTGATCTACCCATCTAATCTTCAGCATTATTCTGTAGCACCAAATATCGAAAACTTCTATTCTCTTCTAATCCAAACTATTTATCGCAAATGTTTAACTTCCATACATGGCTACACTCCATACAAATACTTTCAGAAACGACTTCCTGGCACTTAACCGTATACTCGATGTTCACAAATTTCTCTTCTTCAGAAACACTTTCCTCGCCATTGCCAGTCTAAATTTTATATCCTCTCTACTTCGACCATCATCAGTTATTTTGCAAAAGTCCTTTACTACTTTAAGTGTCTCATTTCCGAATCTAATTCCCTTAGCATCACCCGATCTAATTCGACTACATTCCATTATCCTCGTTTTGCTTTTCTTCATGTTCATCTTATATGCTCCTTTCAAGACACTATCCATTCCGTCCAACTGCTCTACCACGTCCTTTGCTGTCTCTGGCACAATTACAATGTCATCACATGGCGAATTATTTTAACTGTTGCATACATTGAAAGTGAAGATCTCAAGTCATTCAATAAGACCACAGCTACCTCCTGTATCAAAAAAAGATTTATCGTCCCAGACGTTGATACACAATTACCCTTAATTCTTTTGAACAGGGTGCATAATTAATTTTGTATGGAATCCTCAGAGCTCGAGTACTCTTCGCACTTGTCCAGTTTTCTACTTAAGGTCGCCAAACTTTGTCCAAAAGCTGACGATTCTTTCTTTGTTTCAATCGGGCGACAGCTGTTTCTGTAACTTTATCACCTCAAAACGATAACAGTCTCTTACAGATGTGATACATTCTGTTTGATCCGTACTTATGACTAAATATTAGCTGCATTCCAGAATTATAGTGGACGTCTGATGTTGAAATAATACTGTCGTTTCCAACAGTTCATCAAACGTAATCTTATTTGGTTGTGGTGTATTTGATGACCCGGCACTGCCGAATTGTGCGTTCCCCCTTGAATGAATTGCACCAGATGTTTGAGGCTTTCAATTCAAAACTTCCTGACAGCACTGAGGCTGTTGCAGTCATTCGTACTGCCACAATGCTCGTGTAACAACCACATGTCCGTTCTTTTTAGCCTCTGTAACGCGATCGAACACCTACGAATCGATCATCTTATATTTATCTCGACTCGATCATTCGTTTATCACTTAGGTCCTCAATCATGACTATTGTTTTGTATTTTTGACCTTGTGAACTTGTACACAGGCCATTATCGATTAGCCGGCCGGAGTGGTCGTGCGGTTTTAGGCGCTACAGTCTGGAGCCGAGCGCGCGCTCGCCGCAGGTTCGAATCCTGCCTCGGGCATGGATGTGTGTGATGTCCCTAGGTTAGTTAGGGTTAAGTAGTTCTACGTTCTAGGGGACTTTTGACCTCAGATGTTAAGTCCCATAGTGCTCAGAGCCATTTGAACCATTTTTGAACATTTGCATACTTTCGTGGTAATCAAAAATGTTCAAATGTGTGTGAAATCGTATGGGACTTAACTGCTAAGGTCATCAGTCCCTAAGCTTACACACTACTTAACCTAAATTATCCTGAGGACAAACACACACACCCATGCCCAAGGGAGGATTCGAACCTCCGCTGGGACCAGCCGCACAGTACATGACTGCAGCGCCTAAGACCGCTCGGCTAATCCTGCGCGGCTCGTGGTCATCCTGTAACCCTACTTCAGTATGACTGTGGACTCAAAGTAGAAACAGACCGTTTCGAAACTGGAAGTTCGTGTTACGTTGCTAATTCGGTGACTATTTGGGACACTAAGTTTTATTACAAAAAGTCATTTTTCATAACTTTGTAATGGTATGTTGTAATTCATTTGTATTACTGAAGTGCATACTAAATAGCGTTCTTTCGTTAATTTAAAGAACACAGCTGATCAACAGAAGAAGAAAATATATCTGCGGTAATGCAGTCTCCCACATTACTTAAAACAGACTGATAATGTTGCGACAGTTTTTCTGATTCATGCCTATAGACATGTTGGTAGCACTTCGTCTCCTTGTATGTTATCCTATGTTAACAGACAGTAAAGCTGTGCAGTTACTCATAACGATGCGCTCAGAGAGTTTGCGGATTCTGTCATCCATTGTACCTGGTTTTTAGAACCATCAGGCCTTCTGACGAACCTCGACACCGATTTAATCCTGTATAAAATACCTAAGACTATTCGTCAATACGAGTGAACGCAGCAGTCAACATCTTCAAAAGTTAGTAGCCCTGAGGGATGAAGTCTTCCTCAGGCGGATTCAGCCACGTAGGGTGCATCATGTACAGGTTGCTTAGAAAATATTGCGGACATGGAAAGTGTCATTTACGTGCTATTTTCACAGAATGGTTTGGTAGTAAGGTGCTCGTATTGCCAGCCAATAAACAGATTTAATAATACGCTACTGGCCATTAAAATTGCTACACCACGAAGATGACGTGCTACAGACTCGAAATTTAACCGACAGGAACAAGATGCTGTGATATGCATATGATTAGCTTTTCAGAGCATTCACACAAGGTTGGCGCAGGTGGCGACACCTATAACGTACTTACATAAGAAAAGTTTCCAACCCATTTCTCATTCACAAACAGTAGCTGGCCCGCGTTGCCTGGTGAAACGTTGTTGTGATGCCTCGTGTAAGAAGGAGAAATACGTACCATTACGTTTCCGACTTTGATAAAGATCGGATTTTAGCCTATCGCGATTGCGCTTTACCGTTTCGCGACATTGCTGCTCGCTTTGGTCGAGATCCAACGACTGTAAGCAGAATATGGAATCGGTGGGTTCAGGAGGGTAATACGGGACGCCGTGCTGGATCCCAACGGCCTCGTATCACTAGCATTCGAGATGACAGGCATTTTATCCGCATGGTTTAACGGATAGTGCAGCCACGTCTCGATCCCTGAGTCAGGAGATGGGGACGTTTTCAAGACAACAACCATCTACACAAAACGTCATTTTTTCGGATGAATGCAGCTTCTGTTTACAGCATCATGATGGTCGCATCCGTGTTTTGCGACATCGCGGTGAACGTACATTTGAAGCATGTATTCGTCTTCGCCATACTGGCGTTTGACCCGGCGTGATGGTATGGGGTGCCATTGGTTACACGTCTCGGTCATTGACGGCACTTTGAACAGTGGACGTTACATTTCAAAGGTGTTACGACCCGTGGCTTTACCCTTCATTCGATCCCTGCAAAACCCTACATTTCAGTAGGATAATGCACGACCGCATGTTGCAGGTCCTGTACGGGCCTTTCTGGATACAGAAAAAGTTCTACTGCTGCCCTGGCCAGTACATTCTCCAGATCTCTCTCCAACTGAGAACGTCTGTTCAATGGTGGCAGAGCAACTGACTCGTAGACAATACGCCAGTCACTACTCTTGATGAACTGTGGTATCGTGTTGAAGCCGTGTGAGCAGCTGTACCTGTACCCGACATCCAAGCTCTATTTGAGTCAATGTCCAGGCGTATCAAGGCCGTTATTACGGCCAGAGGTGGTTGTTCTGGGTATTGATTTCTCAGGTTGTATGCACCCAGATTGCGTGAAAATGTAATCACATGTCAGTTCTAGTATAATATATTTGTCCAATGAATACTCGTTTATCATCTGCATTTCTTCTTGGTGTAGCAATTTTAATGGCCAGTAGTGTACCTAAGAAGTGTGTTATCTATGCAAACTTACACCTTTTTAAATGGAACAAAGCGTATTGACGTTAAAAGCTAACAGAAAGGTAAATAAGAATGTTAGTGGTGTTTGTTGCAGGATTCCAGAGTGAGTCACTTACGCGGTATCGTATTTTGAAGAGTTAACACACCGACACTTGTACAATTTCTGTAGTACACTCCTGGAAATGGAAAAAAGAACACATTGACACCGGTGTGTCAGACCCACCATACTTGCTCCGGACACTGCGAGAGGGCTGTACAAGCAATGATCACACGCACGGCACAGCGGACACACCAGGAACCGCGGTGTTGGCCGTCGAATGGCGCTAGCTGCGCAGCATTTGTGCACCGCCGCCGTCAGTGTCAGCCAGTTTGCCGTGGCATACGGAGCTCCATCGCAGTCTTTAACACTGGTAGCATGCCGCGACAGCGTGGACGTGAACCGTATGTGCAATTGACGGACTTTGAGCGAGGGCGTATAGTGGGCATGCGGGAGGCCGGGTGGACGTACCGCCGAATTGCTCAACACGTGGGGCGTGAGGTCTCCACAGTACATCGATGTTTTCGCCAGTGGTCGGCGGAAGGTGCACGTACCCGTCGACCTGGGACCGGACCGCAGCGACGCACGGATGGTCGCCAAGACCGTAGGATCCTACGCAGTGCCGTAGGGGACCGCACCGCCACTTCCCAGCAAATTAGGGACACTGTTGCTCCTGGGGTATCGGCGAGGACCATTCGCAACCGTCTCCATGAAGCTAGGCTACGCTCCCGCACACCGTTAGGCCGTCTTCCGCTCACGCCCCAACATCGTGCAGCCCGCCTCCAGTGGTGTCGCGACAGGCGTGAATGGAGGGACGAATGGAGACGTGTCGTCTTCAGCGATGAGAGTCGCTTCTGCCTTGGTGCCAATGATGGTCGTACGCGTGTTTGGCGCCGTGCAGGTGAGCGACACAATCAGGACTGCATACGACCGAGGCACACAGGGCCAACACCCGGCATCATGGTGTGGGGAGCGATCTCCTACACTGGCCGTACACCTCTGGTGATCGTCGAGGGGACTCTGAATAGTGCACGGTACATCCAAACCGTCATCGAACCCATCGTTCTACCATTCCTAGACCGACAAGGGAACTTGCTGTTCCAACAGGACAATGCACGTCTGCATGTATCCCGTGCCACCCAACGTGCTATAGAAGGTGTAAGTCAACTACCCTGGCCAGCAAGATCTCCGGATCTGTCCCCCATTGAGCATGTTTGGGACTGGATGAAGCGTCGTCTCACGCGGTCTGCACGTCCAGCACGAACGCTGGTCCAACTGAGGCGCCAGGTGGAAATGGCATGGCAAGCCGTTCCACAGGACTACATCCAGCATCTCTACGATGGTCTCCATGGGAGAATAGCAGCCTGCATTGCTGCGAAAGGTGGATATACACTGTACTAGTGCCGACATTGTGCATGTCTGTTGCCTGTGTCTATGTGCCTGTGGTTCTGTCAGTGTGATCATGTGATGTATCTGACCCCAGGAATGTGTCAATAAAGTTTCCCCTTCCTGGGACAATGAATTCACGGTGTTCTTATTTCAATTTGCAGGAGTGTAGTACACACTAGAGAACAACAAAACTGCGTACACTAGTTATGTCGGTTCTGACCAGCAACGAGACAATTGGTCATCATAGATTGTGTTCGAAATAACCTACGGTTTCGGCAATACACGCTTACAGTCTGGAATGGAATGACTGCTTCACACGTGCTAGCATTTCAGCGGAGACGGCCGAGCCGGCTCCAGATGAACGCCGTTGCATATCATAGAATGTAGTTGGCATGTCCCTGTAGACAGCATCTTTACCACTTTACCCAAAGAAAAAAAGTAGTAGCTCTTAAATCTGGGGAACATGCTGCGCCAAGGTACAGGTTCTCTGCATCCAGTTCAACAATTTGGAAACAGTTCGTGAAGACATACTGTAGTACTTCGTACACTATGGGCAGGACGGCCACCATGTATGTACCACAGGTTCCTCCAAGCCTGCAGAGGAACGTCTTCTAACATCCGTGGAAGATGGTCTAATAGGAGACGCCGATACTTGTGCGCGTTGAGTGTTCTGTCTATGAAAAAAGGGTCTATGAGCTGATGCTTCGCTGTTCCACATGGACGATGACGCTCCACCTGACGCAAAATCAATTTTCAACATACAAATAGTGCATGTTTCTGTGGTTTACTTGTCCATGATAGGTAAATATGGCTTCATAACTAAACATGGTACATGATCCAGCTGGAATATCCTGTCTTAATGCCCATGTACGGAAGTTAATTTAATTGTTATAATAGTATCCATGCAGCTATTGGTGGAGAGAGATGTGTGAGGGATGGATCATTTGTTGACGGAGGATGCATAACTGCCCCTTTTTCTGTCCTCACTTGTTTCTTTCTGTTACGTTGCCTATGTGTTTCACTACCAAGTTCATGCAACTGGTTGATAGATAGTTTCCCAGATGGTTGACGTTCATGGGATATATTGTTGCATACGCCTTACAAGAACGATCTACATTTTTCCTACACCCTCCATACACCATGAGCATGTCAGCTTTTCCTGCACTGGTAAATCCCGACGTCCACTAACGACCTACCGCTTTCACTGTTACACACTGAGTAGCAGTTCGCAGTGCCCTCAAGGAACACACAGGCAGACTCTAAGGAATCACAACACCTTTCCTAACAACTACACATGTTGAATGGCACCAACAATAGTCCGTGTGGAAACTTTTCAAAATACAATATCTTGTAAACGACTCGCAGTTGGATACTGCAACAAACACCACTGACATTCTAATTTGCCTACTTAGTTCGTTGACGTCAATGGGTATTGTTCTGTTAAAAAAAAGCATTTGTTTGCACAAAAATACACTTTCAAAGTATTATCACAGTCTGTTTATTGGCGAACAGTACGAACCATCGATCACCAATCCAGTCTGTGAAAATCCCACAGCAATATAACTTTCCATTTCCTCAATATTTACGGCGCAAGTTTTAGGTGATTCATGCTGCATACGACATAGTTGATCTCATGTTCCATAGATGATTTGAATGATTTTTTTTATCCAAATGACGTGTGGCGAGTTTCTTGGATATGTACAACGTTTTAACAGTAACGAACATCGTAGTTTTGGTCCTACTCATGCAACTACACTTAAAAGGTATTTTTTTCCTTTTTTACGAGTTATCCGTTTTTAAATAAAAGCCCGTCTATGGACTGGAGGAAGCTGTTCAGAAGATATGCGCTTTCTCTATTGGATTTAAAACATGGTTTGCTATCTGACAGACATTGTACGTTATCGCATAAGTGATTAAATTTTTTTATTGATGCCTATTACATTGCTTTCTGAACAACTAACAGCATTAATAATGATTCACTAAGGATTCTTTTACTGGACGAACTGAGGCGATTATCAAGGATAGAATCAGTGTTGCATGGAATAAGTATGATGTCTGCTGGGCATGAATAAATTTCTTCAGGTGTTCTTATCTTCATTGGTGCAGAACATAGTAGTTGAAAAATGCTCCTTTCGAAGAACGAAAAAGGCGACTTTACAGTGAGCAGCCAGAATATTATGACCATCGACCTACTATCGATATACACCCGCCCAGACAACTGCAGCGTCACCTGGCGACACATGACTGCTAGTCAGACACTTGCATCGGGCATGTAGGACCAGTGAGCGTGCTATTCGTATGTAGAATGGGGAAGGCGATGGTGCGATCTGTCTGAGTTTGACTGAGGGCAGATTGTAATGGCCCTACGGCTCGGCACGTTTCGGAAACTACTCGATTTGTCAGGTGTTCGAGGAGAGGTTGTAAGCGTACCGTCATATCGCTGGCTTGGCTGCCGAGTATCTTTGCA
The DNA here is from genome assembly GCF_023897955.1 of Schistocerca gregaria. NCBI lineage: Eukaryota > Metazoa > Arthropoda > Insecta > Orthoptera > Acrididae > Schistocerca > Schistocerca gregaria. Next base: position 930,635,688 of record NC_064922.1, read on the forward strand.
GGCAGCCGCGTCTAGAGAGTCGAGCGCCTGGCGCGGAACTGTTATGTTGTGTAGTGTGTAGCTCTGCGTGTGAGAGGCATTGTTAGTATGGAAGTTGAAGTGGTGCTACAAGTGCTATTACAGTGAAGTGATAAAATAAGTAAATGATTCAGAGGAAAGTGCATCATGAAGTAATTTAAAAATGTGCAGTGCTGCTGATAACGTATTTGTGTAGCCTCTCGTTGCGTGTCGTACCGTACAGTATCAATCATCCGCGCCGTGTTCGGTCTCCCACATTGAACTGATGTGAATCATTAGAAATTAGTTACCATAAATGAGTGCAATCAAGTGCCAGTGATTTGTAGTGAGTGTGAGAACGTGTGTTCGGTCATCGCGTTTCCGCATCATCAACACCGTCGTGTCGGTTACGCGTACGCTCGTCCGAATGATGCTGTGGACTGTTAATCATCTATTAATTACGATAACACTTCTGAATTAGAATGTAAACAGTGCAACCTGCGATTTTCCTTTAATCGTCTTAGAATATAGTTGTTCATACCAGACGTCGAACGTTTTAACGATGAGTGCCTCCCCTAAACCCGCTTGCATAATTAGATAGATAATTTCAGGCAAGCCAACAGCTGTGTGGAGCAGAACAGTACGACCGCCGTGGGATTATCACGTATGTGGAGTGGATAGGGCGCACGGTTAAAAAAAATGGTTCAAATGGCTCTGAGCACTATGGGACTCAACTGCTGTGGTCATCAGTCCCCTAGAACTTAGAACTACTTAAACCTAACTAACCTAACATCACACACATCCATGCCCGAGGCAGGATTCGAACCTTCGACCGTAGCAGTTCCGCGGTTCCGGACTGAGCGCCTAGAACCGTTAGACCGGCGCACGGTTCAGAAACGACAAACAGTCAAAGGTACCACCCCACCCATTTGTACTCCCGGGCGTGTTACAAGCTGTGGTGAGTATCTTCAATACGTGACGACACCAGGGTGAAACCACGTGTAGACGTCGTGGGGTTGGTGGCCACCCCTCATTACAGATGTCGAACGTCGTGGGATGAGCAGCCTGATAAAACAGGACAGGTGGCGAACTGTGGCGGAACTAACAGACTTTAATGCTGGGCAGAGTACAAGTGTGTCTGAACACACAGTGCACCGAACACTCCTGACGATGGACCTCTGCAGCCGACAACTCAAGCAAGTGTGGAAGTGAACAGCACCACTGAAATGGGCACGTGACCGTCGGCACTGGATGTTGGCTTAGTGGCAGAGCGTTGTAGGGTGTGATGAATCACGATACCTTCTTCATCATGCCGATGGAAGGGCTTGAATCTGTCGTCTTCCAGAGGAACAGCTCCTTGACACCTATACTGTGGGACGGAGACAAGTTTTCGGCGGCTCCATTATGCTCTAGGAAACATTCACGTGGGCATCCATGGGTACAGTGGAGCTCGTGTAAGGCACCATGACGTCTAAGGAGTATCATACATTGGTTGCAGACCACGTGCAACCCTTCATGACAGTCATGTTTTCCGACGGTAGTGCCATTTTTCGACAAGTTATTGCATGTCACAAAGCTCTGAGTGTGATGGAGTGGTTAGAGGAACACAATTCCAGTTGGTGTGGTGCCCCCCCCCCCCCCCCAACTCTCCAGATCTGAACCCGACCGAACACATCTGGGGTGTGATTGAAAGTGGCATCAGAGCTCATAACCGGTCCTCTGAAAATTTACTGGAATTAAACGACTTTTGTGTGCAGATGTGGTGCCGACTCTCTCCAGTGAAAAAATGGCACTTAGCACTATAGGACTTATCATCTGAGGTCATCAGTCCTCTAGAACTTTGTTGTTGTTGTCGTCTTCAGTCCAGAGACTGGTTTCATGCAGCTCTCCATATATTCTATCCTGTGCAAGCTTCATCTCCGAGTACCTACTGCAACATACATCCTTCTGAATCTGTTTTGTGTATTCATCTCTTGGTCTCCCTCTACGATTTTTATCCTCCACACAGCCCTCCAATGCTAAAGTTTTGATCCTTTGATGCCTCAGAATATGTCCTACCAACCGATCCCTTCTTCTAGTCCAGTTGTGCCACAAATTTCTCTTCTCCCCAATTCTATTCAATACCTCCTCGTTACTTATGTGACCTACCCATCTAATCTTCAGCATTCTTCTGTAGCACCACATTTCGAAAGCTTCTATTCTCTTCTTGTCTAGACCATTTGTCGTCCAAGTTACACTTCCATACGTGGCTACACTCCATACAAATACTTTCAGAAACGACTTCCTGACACTTAAATCTATATTCGATGTTAACAAATTTCTCTTCTTCAGAAACGCTTTCCTTGCCATTGCCAGTCTACATTTTATATCCTCTCTACTTCGACCATCATGAGTTATTTTGCTCCCCCCCCCCCCAAAAAAAAACTATTCATTTACTACTTTAAGTGTCCCATTTCCTAATCTAATTCCCTCAGCATCACCCGATTTAATTCAACTACATTCCATTATCCTCGTTTCGCTTTTGTTGATGTTCATATTATATCCTCCTTTCAAGACACCATCCATTCTGTTCAACGGCTCTTCCAAGTTCTTTGCTGTCTCTGACAGAATTATAATGTCATCGGCGAACCTCAAAGTTTTTATTCCTTCTCCATGGATTTTAATTCCTACTCCGAATTTTTCTTTTGTTTCCTTTACTGCTTGCTCAATATACAGATTGAATAACATCGGGGATAGGCTACAACCCTGTCTCACTCCCTTCCCAATCACTGCTTCCCTTTCATGCCACTCGACTCTTACAACTGCCATCTGGTTTCTGTACAAATTGTAAATAGCTTTTCGCTCCCTGTATTTTACCCCTGCCACCTTCAGAATTTAAAAGAGAGTATTCTAGTCAACACTGTCAAAAGCTTTCTTTAAGTCTACAAATGCTAGATCCGTACGTTTGCCTTTCCATAATCTATTTTCTAAGATAAGTCGTAGGGTCAGTACTGCATCACGTATTCCAATATTTCTACGGAACTTAGAACTACTTAAACGTAACTAAGCTAAGGACATCAGACACATCCGTGCCCGAGGTAGGATTCGAAACTGCCACCGTAGTGCTCGCGCAGTTCCAGACTGAAGCGCCAAGAACCGCTCGGCCACTGGGGATGGCCTTCCAGTGAACTCATGGCCTTATTGCTTCAATACCACTATGCGTCGCCCCTCTTATCCGTGCCAAAGGTGGAAATACCGGATAATAAGTACGTTGTCATAATGTTCTGGCTGATCAGTGTATTCTTCTTTAAAAGCTTTGGCAGAAAAGTGGAAAACAAGCTGTTTCAATCCTCATTCCGGCTTCTTCGACAAAAAATTTGGCATGATAATTTTCATGCTCTTTTCACCCAGAATATTCTAAATCCTTCTGCACAGTCTCTCTTTGTAGCGAAACCTTCGTATCCACCATCTCCCTCTCATTGGCACTGTCTATAATGTCTCTTTTCCGCTGTCTCCTTTTCTCCCATTGACACATTCTCCTGTCTGTCTCTCATACTGTCCCTGTATTCATCCATTTCTCTCGCTCTTCCTTACCACTGTTTCCTCTTCTGCCACTTTCACCATCACTCTGTTGCTCTCCATGGCGAGAAAGGCTGAATAAGGAATGGGGCAGCTAGTTCCCCACTTTTCCGTCACAGTCTTTTAAAGAAGAAGGTGTTGGCCTTCCTTATGTTCCAACAGGAGCATTTTCTCGTTTGTTCCCTCCTTTTCCCTGCTACAGTTCAGACAGTTTTTTTACTTGAACATATTTATATACTTTGACTCATGTAAATAACAAATAAGTACACATAATATAAGGTTAACACAAAATCGCTTGTTTTACATTATTTCTGGATATTCTCTCGCACATCGGAATTCATCAAAAACGATCGGCTTCTCATTTTATGTTAAACGAGTAGAAATGTTATTAGAAACATTTTTCTGAATTGGCAGTTTTTCCAATTTAAATAATATTTGACGGTCAATTTAAATTCTTTTATGGCACGTTAAGGCCCTTTTTAGCTCTTTTTTGTCTTTGCTGCACCACTCTGGGCATATTCGAATACCTTGTGTAAGTACAACAGCAAAATATTAGCGTGTGACGAAAATTTCAAGCAAGTATCGGCTCACCTACGTCCATTATTACGGTTGAGGGCGTATTTGAAATGCAAGTAAATTTGCACAGACACCAGCTATAACTGGGAATGTGACCGGTATACCAGTAAAAAATGCAAAATTTTCTATAGCAGACAAAATACACCATTTATGACGGGTATACGCAGAAAAAATCTTTTCCTGACATAATTTTCCAAGTTTATTCACGTTTTCACGGCTCATACGTCGAGAAGCTTTTCTCCTGCGATTAATCAACAGTCCGGGAGCTTTTCCTAGAACACTAAAGAAGCATTCTTTTCGTCCAAACGGGAATCGCCGTTCGTTTCGTCCAAATACAAATTGTGTCTACGCTAAACAGAAAAAAATTTAAACTACCACCTGAAGAATAAAAACAAAAGATTTTGAAGCGATATTAAAAGTGTGTGGTGTAAAGAGAGAACTCCACAAAATAGATGCTTCCTCTAAATGAGCCCATGGCTCCCATTCAACTAAGCTTACTTTACACTACTTTACATAAAAATGCAATACAATTTTAGACTACATCCACAATACACAAACACTGCCGTATTTGATTCCAAGAACAAAGAATTTATTATGACAAATTAATTTTTCTACGTCACTTCAAATTACATTTACTCCTGAGACTGGATAATAGGTGCACATTTTACGTGCATAACTACGAAAAGTTTGAACCTCTGGATGTCGGTAATGGATATTGATACTGCAAAAAAATTTCGAGTCTCCTCGAGAACATTATCTCAAAAACATTTGGCAAGGCTTTCGACGATTTGCCATGAATATATATTATAGAAGCGGCCATCAGCACAATTGGAACTTTCGGTACGCAAAAATCGTAGTTTATCGGGTGTTTCTTGATAAGGGACATTTTTTTTTCATCAGTCTACTGACTGGTTTGATGCGGCCCGCCACGAATTCCTTTCCTGTGCTAACCTCTTCATCTCAGAGTAGCACTTGCAACCTACGTCCTCAATTATTTGTTTGACGTATTCCAATCTCTGTCTTCCTCTACAGTTTTTGCCCTCTACAGCTCCCTCTAGTACCATGGAAGTCATTCCCTCATGTCTTAGCAGATGTCCTATCATCCTGTCCCTTCTCCTTATCAGTGTTTTCCACATATTTCTTTCCTCTCCGATTATGTGTAGAACCTCCTCATTCCTTATCTTATCAGTCCACCTAATTTTCAACATTCGTCTACAGCACCACATCTCAAATGCTTCGATTCTCTTCTGTTCCGCTTTTCCCACAGTTCATGTTTCACTACCATACAATGCTGTACTCCAGACGTACATCCTCAGAAATTTCTTCCTCAAATTAAGGCCGGTATTTGATATTAGTAGACTTCTCTTGGCCAGAAATGCCTTTTTTGCCACAGCGAGTCTGCTTTTGATGTCCTCCTTGCTCCGTCCGTCATTGGTTATTTTACTGCCTAGGTAGCACAATTCCTTAACTTCATTGACTTCGTGACCATCAATCCTGATGTTAAGTTTCTCGCTGTTCTCATTTCTACTACTTCTCATTACCTTCGTCTTTCTCCGATTTACTCTCAAACCATACTGTGTACTCATTAGACTGTTCATTCCGTTCAGTAGATCATTTAATTCTTCTTCACTTTCACTCAGAATAGCAATGTCAGCAGCGAATCGTATCATTGATATCCTTTCACCTTGTGTTTTAATTCCACTCCTGAACCTTTCTTTTATTTCCATCATTGCTTCCTCGATGTACAGACTGAAGAGTAGGGGCGAAAGGCTACAGCCTTGTCTTACACCCTTCTTAATACGAGCACTTCGTTCTTGATCGTCCACTCTTATTATTCCCTCTTGGTTGTTGTACAAATTGTATATGAGCCGTCTCTCCCTAAAGCTTACCCCTACTTTTTTCAGAATCTCGAACAGCTTGCACCAATTTATATTGTCGAACGCTTTTTCCAGGTCGACAAACCCTATAAACGTGTCTTGATTTTTCTTGAGCCTTGCTTCCATTATTAGCCGTAACGTCAGAATTGCCTCTCTCGTCCCTTCACTTTTCCTAAAGCCAAACTGATCGTCACCTAGCGCATTTTCAATTTTCTTTTCCATTCTTCTGTATATTATTCTTGTAAGCAGCTTCGATGCATGAGCTGTTCAGCTGATTGTGCGATAACTTTCGCACTTGTCATCTCTTGCCGTCATCGGAATTATGTGGATGATGCTTTTCCGAAAGTCAGATGATATGTCGCCAGACTCATATATTCTACACACCAACGTGAATAGTCTTTTTGTTACCACTTCTCCTAATGATTTTAGAAATACTGATGGAATGATATCTATCCTTTCTGCCTTATTTGACCGTAAGTCCTCCAAAGCTCTTTTAAATTCCGATTCTAATACTGGATTCCCTATCTCTTCCAAATCGACTCCTGTTTCTTCTTCTATCACATCAGACAAATCTTCGCCCTCATAGAGGCTTTCAATGTATTCTTTCCACCTATCTGCTCTCTCCTCTGCATTTAACAGTGGAATTCCCGTTGCACTCTTAATGTTACACCGTTGCTATTAATGTCACCAAAGGTTGTTTTGACTTTCCTGCATGCTGAGTCTGTCCTTCCGAGAATCATATCTTTTTCGATGTCTTCACATTTTTCCTGCAGCCATTTCGTCCTAGCTCCCTTGCACTTCCTATTTATTTCATTCCTCAGCGACTTGTATTTCTGTATTCCTGATTTTCCCGGAGAATGTTTGTACTTCCTCCTTTCATCAATCAACTGAAGTATTTCTTCTGTTACCCCTGGTTTCTTTGCAGTTACCTTCTTTGTACCTATGTTTTCCTTCCCCAATTTCTGTGATGACCCTTTTTAGAGATGTCCATTCCTCTTGAACTGTAATTCCTACTGCGCTATTCTTTATTGCTGTATCTATAGCGTTAGAGAACTTCAAACGTATCTCGTCATTCCTTAGTACTTCCGTATCCCTTTGCGTATTGATTCTTCCTGACCAATGTCTTGAACTTCAGCCTACTCTTCATCACTACTATATTGTAATCTGAGTCTATATCTGCTCCTGGGTACGCCTTACAATCCAGTATCTGATTTCGGAATCTCTGTCTGACTATGATGTAGTCTAATTGAAATCTTCCCGTATCTCCCGGCCTTTTCCAAGTACACCTCCTCCTCTTGTGATTCTTGAACAGGGTATTCGCTATTACTAGCTGAAACTTGTTACAGAACTCAATTAGTCTTTCTCCTCTTTCATTTCTTGTCCCAAACCCATATTCTCCTGTAACGTTTTCTTCTACTCCTTCCCCTACAACTGCATTCCAGTCGCCCATGACTATTAGTTTTTCGTCCCCCTTTACATACTGCATTACCCTTTCAATGTCCTCATACACTTTCTCTATCTGTTCATCTTTAGCTTGCGACGTCGGCATGTATACCTGAACTATCGTTGTCGGTGTTGGTCTGCTGTCGATTCTGATTATAATAACCCGGTCACTGAACTGTTCACAGTAACACACCCTCTACCCTACCTTCCTATTCATAACGAATCCTACACCATGTATACCATTTTCTGCTGCTGTTGATATTACCCGATACTCATCTGACCAGAAATCCTTGTCTTCCTTCCACTTCACTTCACTGACCCCTACTATATCTAGATTGAGCCTCTGCATTTCCCTTTTCAGATTTTCTAGTTTCCCCACCACGTTCAAGCTTCTGACATTCCACGCCCGACTCGTAGAACGTTATCCTTTCGTTGATTATTCAATATTTTTCTCATGGTGACCTCCCACTTGGCAGTCCCCTCCCGGAAATCCGAATGGGGGACTATTCCGGAATCTTTTGCCAATGGAGAGATCATAACACTTCTTTAACTACAGGCCACATGTCCTGTGGATACACGTCACGTGTCTTTAATGCAGTGGTTTCCATTGCCTTCTGCATCCTCATGTCGTTGATCATTGCTGATTGTTCCGCCTTTAGGGGCAATTTCCCACCCCTAGGACAAGAGAGTGCCATGAACCTCTATCCGCTCCTCCACCCTCTTTGACAAGGCCGTTGGCAGAATGAGGCTGACTTCTGATGCCGGAAGTCTTCGGCCGGCAATGCTGACTATTTATCAAAATTTAGGCAGTGGCGGGGTTCGAACCCGGGACCTAAGACGTTTTGAATCAAAGACGCTACCCGTAGACCACGGGTGATAAGGTACAAAGATATCTGATAACGGGAAAACGGCGTTTCTACACAAACGTCTATAGAATACGATGTTAAAATCTTACCCTCTTTACTCTATATTATTATTATTTAGATAATTGCGGCACACTGTGCAAAAAAAAGGCTAAAAACCGATTTGGCGGTTTTCTCAGCACGTGTCCATGAATAAATTGTGGTTTTACTGGCCAACTAAGGCTCGCCATAGACCACACCTAATGCAAACTAATCAGCTGATTTGCCTGGCCTGGAGGATGTGTGTGATGTTTAAACTTTGATCCTGAACGATAGGATAGCAAGAGTGTGCCCGTTCGTCCGATAGGTGTACAAATGGTTGCTAGGCTAATTTCTGTCCAAAACACTTATCTTTGGGAGCGACTGAGCTTGTTATATGGCATCCTGAAAAGTAGCAATTTCGCGCGCGTCTTTTTGGAACATATTGCTATAGTGCACTATCATGCAAAGCGCGATAGGCTTATTAAATCAGGTGGATCATTTTGGAAACCACCTACATTGCTCATAACAATTAGGGGATCACGTGAGATACCATACATAATAGACATATGGTAACGTATTTTATTCAGATATCGGTTACACATGTAATTTGAGTGTGATACAGTACCATATTTTGCTGTTGCAACTCTTTACTCGATGTTTCCATGGCGTTTACGTAGAGCGAGGCACCATGCGGCTAACATAACAGTGAAAGAGTCATTCTCGTTGCTCTCTAATATAGTGTGTGATAACCTCAGACGGCCAGTATAGTTGCACGCCTGCTTGGAATGGACAATATGAGGTTATCAATCAGCTCTTGAGGGATATTTGGCCACTCTTCCACGAGTGCAATATGCAGTTCTGCAACCGTTGTGGGAGGTGCTGGTCTGATTGAAATGCGCTTTTAAAGTGCATCCCAGGCGTGCTCAGCCGGGTTTAATTCCAATGAACAAGCTGGCCACTCCATTCGTTCAATTCCCTCACCTTCAAACATGTCGTCCACCAGTGCAGCTCTTTGGGGACTGGTGTTGTCGACAACCAGAAGGAACCCATCTCCTATGGCACCAGCGTAGGGCACAACAAAAGGTCGAAGGGTCTCATATGTGTACCTCTGTGCAGTCAAAGCGCCATTCTGAACGGCATAGCCGTCCGCACGTCGACAAATACTGACTCCTGCCCACACCATTCGTCGATCCCCATCATATGGCGATGTTTCCTGCACATAACCGGGACTGTTCCGAGTTCCACGTTCTCTCCAGATGAGGGTACGACGATTGACCGGATGAACGCAAAATCGTAACTCATCTGTGAACGGCACCGGGCACCATGCGTTACGATTCCAATCCTGATGTTCCTCCGCCCAGTTTCTGCAGACTAAACGGTGTCGTGGTTTTAATGGGACACACAATAGAACTCCTTGCGTAGAGGTCACATTCCCGAAGGCGAGTTTGGACTGTTTGTGTTGATACTGCGCGTCCTGCCGCTGCCTGTGGAGGGTGCGTTGCAACTGAGTTGCATTCAGCCTCCTGTCTCGACGGGCTGCTAACTGGAGATGACGGTCATCTGTTGCTAATGTTACCCGAGGATGACCTTGGCCTTGTATTCTTTTAACGCTTCCTGTTGTCTGAAATCGCGTCCAGATCCTGGAAATGACATTTTGGGACACTCCAATAGCTGCATCCACCTTCTGTGTCTGTCCCGCTTCCAACCGGCCTATGGTTCTCCGTGCCATAGCTTCGGATAAATCACATTGTTGTTGCATTGCACTACCGGCTCACTATGCCATCTGAACCAAACTGCCTGTGTAATTCGTTTGGTAGAGTAAAGACAAGTCAACAACAATCCCCTCCAATTCGCAATTTTTCACAACACAGTGTTATTGATGTAAGTTCACGAGGTTGACGAATGAACATACAAACGAAAGGTAACAATAACGAAAAAAGTCTCCTAATTGAGGCAAACAAAAGTTCATTTCTCATTTTTCACAAAGGTTCGTGGTAACACACTCACACACTAGTAACAGGCCAATTCCGAGACGCAGATGTAATCTTCGACGGTTGCAATACACGAGGCCGGCATCCGGCGTGAACTGAACTTCGGGCCTGGTTCTAGCACCTAAATAGCTTCCTCCAGCCGATCAGATTTCGGGATAGTTATACTTCCTGCAGGCTGTGGGTTCGAGCTCCCCTAGCAGCAAGTAGTGCTCGGAATGTCTGTTTCCATTGTCTTGTGTCTAAATAGCCGGTGCTTAGCATTGTGTTTTTAGGTACGCCTTTGGGTATAGACAACCTCGTCCCCTGTGGTGTTATAAGGGATGCCGGTCCTCAGGGGCTACCTTGGCTCCGGTGTAACAATTACCACTGGGTGACTGTAATCTTGTCTCCACTCCGTAGAAAGGATAGAAAGGCGACGAACCATTTCAGTTTATTCTGCCGATGACAGATACCTCAACTGATCCCCTATTTGTTTTGACCAGTGTAGTATAAATTCCCACTAGCCGTCATTTGGAATTGTATAGCTGTATCTCCCGAATCTCGGATGTCAGTGGTAGCGTCATACGGTATTGCCTGTATTGTTAATATTTTTTGAGAAGTCAAGGAAATCTTACTGAGCGTAGCTGTTAGTCAGCTGGGAGGCCGTGAGCAACTCTTTTTCTGCGGCGTCGTCTTCCAGTCGCGCTGCGTGAGAAGGAGCAGTGCTGGAGACAAGTTGGGGGCAGTAAAGCAGAGCAGCGCCTGCCGAGTGCGTCCGGAGGCGGAGGCGGGGGCGGCGTCTGCCCCCCGCCGCGCGCCCTGGAGGAGCCAGCCGCCAGCGCCGCTATCGCTTATCGTTAAGCGCCGTGAGCCGCCATAAACACTCCATAAATCGAGCCGTAAAGCCGGCCACCGGTAATTGCGGCCTGGCGTCAGGCTGGCAGGAGGCCTGCCACACAGTAGGGGGGGGGGGGGGGGGGGAGGGGGTGCCAGAGTAGTCTGGAGTACTCTGCCTGACCTTATCACGTTCTGATAAAAACGTTACCGGAGGGTACTTCATACGGCGGCCCGGAGGCCTTCTGGAAATCCAAGTTATCCTCTGATATCCCCACAAGGCACCTCAGAGGTAGCACTGGATGCGAACACGTGGGTTGCAGGATTCATTTCCTCGTAACGCCAGCATTACAGAAAAGTTTGCTGCGTTTTCATCGCTCTAGGCCAGGTGTTCCCACGCTGGTGGTAGTTACCCCCTGAGGGTAAAATGAACTTTTCTGAGGGGTAAAAATAAAAAGGTTCATTTATATTTCCGTTATGAAACTAAATTACTTTTGAAAGCTAATTACTGCTATTACTATTTTGTAAGACTGTAATCCTGATTACGTAAATTAACAGTAGCCATATTTCTTTATATTTAAAAAGCTAGCAGTAACGCTTGACGTGAATGTACGTACTTCTTCCTTACGTAGTTCACCCACTACACACATACTTTGTTTTCGTACCACACATCTATAATTTCTATTCCCGGCGTATCATCGAAATTTTTACCATATTCTTTTAAAGATGAAGTTTCCGGGGAATCTTGCAATTTTTTTCGATATCGTTATCCATTACCGAGATGCAGATGTTCAAAGTTACACCTTACGCATGTAAAATTTGGAGGTAATATCCGGTATGACGTGTATATGGCGTTTTAAGTGACTTAGAAAAATTATTTTGTCATGTGAAATTCTATGTACTTGCAGTCAGTCTCAGACTTTTTTTTGTAGGTGCAGCCTACAAATATTCTGCATTTTTATTTATGTTTTGTGAAAGAGTGTAAAGTGTACTTAAGTTGAATGACAGTAACGCGCTCACATCACATTAGAGGGCGCAATTATTTTATGGTGTGCTCACTTTGTAGTTGTCTTCAGTCCTGAGATTGGTTTGATGCAGCTCTCCATGCTACTCTATTCTGTGCAAGCTTCTTCATCTCCCAGTACTTACTGCACCCTACATCCTTCTGAATCTGCTTGATGAATTCATCTCTTCGTCTTCCTCTAAGATTTTTACCCTTCTTCGCTACCATACTCCATACAAATACTTTCAGAAACGACTTCCAGACACTTAAATCTATACTCGATGTTAACAAATTTCTCTTCTTCAGAAACGCTTTCCTTCCCCATTGCCAATCTACATTTTATATCCTCTCTACTTCGACCATCATCAGTTATTTTGCTCCCCAAAATAGCAAAAGTCCTTTACTACTTTAAGTGTCTCATTTCCGAATCTAATTCCCTCAGCATCACCCGACCTAATTCGACTACATTCCATTATCCTCGTTTTGCTTTTGTTCATGTTCATATTATATCCTCCTTTCAAGACACTATCCATTCCATTCAACTGCTCTTCCAAGTCCTTTGCTGTCTCTGACAGAATTACAACGTCATCGGCGAACCTCAAAGTTTTTATTTCTTCCCCATGGATTTTAATACCTACTCCGAATTTTTCTTTTGTTTCCTTCACTGCTTGCTAAATATACAGACTGAATAACATCGGGGAGAGGCTACAACCCTGACTCACTCCCTTCCCAACCACTGCTTCCCTTTCATGCCCCTCAACTCTTATAACTGCCATTTGGTTTCTATACAAATTGTAAATAGCCTTTCGCTCCCTATATTTTAACCCTGGTCCTTTAGAATTTGATAGATAGTATTCCAATCAACATTGTCAAAAGCTTCCTCCAAGTCTACAAATGCTAGAAACGTAGGTCTGCCTTTCGTTAATCTAGCTTCTAAGACAAGTCGTAGGTCAGTGTTGCCTCACATGTTCCAATACTTCTACGCAATCCAAACTGATCTTCCCCTAGGTCGCCTTCTACTAGTTTTTCCATTCGTCTGTAAAGAATTCGCGTTAGTATTTTTCAGCCGTGATTTATTAAACTGATAGTTTGGTAGTTTTCACATTTGGCAACATCTGCTTTCTTTGGGATTGGAATTATTATATTCTTTTTGAAGTCTGACGGTACTTCGCCTGTCTTATACTTCTCGCTCACCAAATGGTAGAGTTTTGTCAGGACTGGCTCTCCCAAGGTCGTCAGTTGTTCTAATGGAATGTTGTCTACTCTCGGGGCCTTGTTTGGACTCAGGTCGTTCAGTGCTCTGACAAACTCTTCACGCAGTATCATATCTCCCATTTCATCTTCATCTACATCCTCTTCCGGTTCCATAATATTTTCCTCAAGTACATTGCCCTTGTGTAGACCCTCTATGTACTACCTTCCACCTTTCTGCTTTCTCTTCTTTGCTTAGAGCTGGGTTTACATCTGAGCTCTTAATATTCATGCAAGTGGTTCTCTTTTCTCCAAAGATCTCTTTAATTTTCCTGTAGTGAGATAAGCCTCTACATCCTTACATTTATCCTCTAGCCATCCCTGCTTAGCTATTTTCCACTTCCTGCCGATCTCATTTTTGAGACGTTTGTATTTCTTTTTTCCTGCTTCATTTACTGCCTTTTTATATTTTCTCCTTTCATAAATTAAATTCAATATTTCGTCTGTTACCCAAGGATTTCTACTAGCCCTCGACTTTTTACCTACTTGATCCTCTGCTGCCTTCACTACTTCATCCCTCAAAGTTACCCATTCTTCTTCTAATGTATTTCTTTCCCCCATTCCTGCCATTTGTTCCCTTATGCTCTCCCTGAAACTCTGTACAACCTCCGGGTCTTTTAGTTTATCCAGATCCCATCTCCTTAAATTCCCACCTTTTTGCAGTTCCTTCAGTTTTAATCTACAGTTCATAACCAATAGATTGTGGTCAGATTGATTGAGTCTTGTCGTTTTGTACGTGGTGTAACAAGAAGATAGAGCAAATCATTAAGGAAACATTTCTCACACTCAGGGAAATGCTTTGTTTCCATGTTACAGCTGACTTTATACTTCATAATCGCAGTAGTCATGGAAACAGAACGTACAATTCATACATGAAAAGTTTTCTTACGTGGTATGTTCAAATATCCTCTTGATTACGTTTGGTAAGAATGTGGGAAAAGTTTTAATTCTTGATTCACTGCAAGTTTTTGTTTTCTAATAAAAAAAGGTAGTGCTGACATGTGATTCATTTCATCGCTTGTGTTGACATGTTGTAACTTGTGTTGACATGCGACGAACGTCATTGGTATACAATCATCACGCACGTAGCATCAGCTGTTTAGTGTTAATCACGGTCTTGATTTCTGGTACAGTGTCATGGATGTGTACTCGAATGCGGCCTTGGCAGATGCCCTTTTGCTATGAGGATTTGCAGGTGGTTATGGTCTTGGCGCTGAAAGTTTGTGTAGAGAGATTTCCACAACGACGGTACCCCGAAAGGAGGACGGTTGAAGCATGGGACTCAAGCAGCACGTGGCTTTTAAGTCTACCACTTGCGACTGGGAGAGGTCTAGAAGGACGACGGCGCCCTACTTGGAGGAGAAACTTCCTTGTGCAGTTGAAAATCCCAGTGTCAGCGGAAGGCAATTAGCTGCAACAAGTAATGTTGAGCACATGACTGGAGAGTGCTACAAAAGAGTCTGCTGTATCCATACGATGCAGAGTGTGCGCAGACTTTATCAACCGCTTATTTTCCTCAACGGGTATACTTCTGCGAACGATTCATTCAGCAATGCGCCAATCTTGAATTTAGTACTAATGTACTGTTCACGGAAGTGGCTTCGTTTCAACTTGATCAGATGGTAAATTTTCACAAACAGAGCATATAGGCTGTCCAGAATCCTTACGAAATTGTGCAATCACCTCGTCAACAAAGGCCTTATGTTAGTGTCTGGTCCGGCATTCTTGGTGACTGTTAGGAACTCGTGTTCTTCCAGCCAGGTTCAATGAAGAAATGGGTTTTTAGACAATACTCTACCTGTTGTGCTGGAACACGTGCCTTTACGAGAGCAACGAAGCGTGTATTCCATGCACGATGGAGCTCCTCGTAATTCAGTGTTAACGTCCGTAGGTCTCTAAGTAAGAGAGTCCGTGACGGATGGATTTGTAGAGGTGGACAGTTTTCCTGCCCTCTATGCTCTCCTAATCTAAACTGACTAGATTTTTATTTGTGGGCCATTTGACGGCTCCTGTGTACGGAACACCAGTACAAGATATACAGATTCATCGTGCCTTTATGTGGAAGACTATAAAACGATATGCAGTTTTCCGTGGTACATAAGCACATCAGGAACTCTATGCGACGGCGGTATGATCCATGAATGCCTGTTAACGGAGGGCATTTGGAACATTTTTTTTTGAAAAGTTGTTCATACTGTGCTGATACGTGTTTGTTTTCCGTGATTAATACGTTGAAGAGTCGTAGATACTGAGGTCTAACATGGAAATAAAGCGTTCCCAGACCTGTGTCCATGGAACATATTTTCTTACTCTACGTGAGAGGAATTGTTACGTCCTCCGGCGCTCGCGAGACGGCATCCCACGGAACGGCGCAGTGACACCGGTTGCATAATCCACAGGTGCAGCCGTTCGACAGGGTCGATACCGACAGCCAGTTTAAGAGGGCACCACTTTGACGGAACTACGATGAGATGACAATCAACCACCCGAGGACATCAAGTTAGGCGGAATGGGCAAGCAGACTGTTATCGTGGCTGGCGGCAGCCAGTCACTCCTCCGCATCATCTGGCTGTCCAGAAAGTAGGTTCTGATCGGTCGCGAAAATCCGGAAAATCTTTGCACAGAGGTGTTGGATAGTGTCTCTAGTATGTCCGTCGATCGTGTTGCGTCGCTCTTTTCAGTTTTGAGTGAACAGTGAGAACGTAAAGATGAGCAGGGAATAGCGTCTCCCACCATGTATGAGGGGCTGGTTAGAGATTTCGCCTGTGACATGCAGCCCACATACCACAACTGTCCTTCTTCAGGCTAATACTCAGCCGCTCCTGCAGCGTTTCTGATGAGAAGTGTTTGATCACCCACAATACAGTCCGTAATTGGCTCCCCCTGAGTCTCATCTCTGCTCACAAGAACCGTTGGCTAGGAAGACAAAATTTTTCCACAGACGACGAGCTGCAGACGAGTAGAGATACCCGGCCGCAAACATAGGCGGCTGCTTTCTATGACGAGGATATTGAAAAGTTGATTCCACACTACGACAACACTCGAAGTCGGATCGGCGACCGTGTAGAGAAGTAGGTGGAAGGTGTTCCTAACTGTCGCAAATAAAACGTTTCTGGTTTTCACTTTGCTTTCGATTTCGCGACGGATCGGAACTTACTTTCTGGACAACCCTCGTAATACACTGTCCAACCAAATTAATGTAACCAACGCCTATGCTCGCTGTGAATTTGCAACGATCACTCGCAGACGGCCGGTGGCATCACCAGCAGCAGAGGGTATATCAAACGTATCGGGGGGAGGGGTGGGGAGGGGGGGGAGGAGAAAGCGGATGAAGAAACGGAGCGATTTATTTCACGTCCAAAAAGTGCATGAGCGTTAGGTTTTGGCGATTTATTTCACATCCAAAAAGTGCATGAGCCTTGGATTTCGGGCCAGTGGTGGAAGGATTTAGAAATCGCCTAAGACTGTAAACTGCTCGCGTGTCGCCGTGGCTAAATTACACTGTGCATGGAATGGCTTGGAGCAGCATGGGACATAGGTGACAGGAGTGACTGATGGCTGCCGAGATGCTAACGGGAGAACACACATCCAACTGTTGAGCAACTGGCCGCTAAGATAAACCAATGGGCTACTGGAAGTGACTCCTCAACGACCCTTCAGTGAACACTGTTGCGCACGGGCCTTCGCGACAGGAGCTTGATTCATCCGCTTATGCTACCCATCGCTGATAAAGGCTGGAATTATTACTGCAACTTGACGTCCGCTGGATGGCGTCAGGTGGCCTTTACGGGAGTCACGTTTTATGCCCCATCAGACAGATGGCGGTGTGTACCGCCCTGCAACAATCATCGGTTGGGTGATTTTGTAATTCTGAAAGTCACAATGGATCAACCAAAGTATGCATCTATCCTTGTGGTCCATGACCGCCCCTGTATTTAGTGTATCTCTTTCCTCAGCATGATGGAATGTACCAGCAATACAATGCAGTATGTCACACAGCTCACAGTGTATACGCACGGCTCGAAGAGCACCAGGATGGATTTACCGTACACCCATGGCCACCAAATTTCCGGATTTAAACCTAATCGAAAATCTGTGGAACCACCTCGAGAGGGCTGTTCCGGCCGCACTTCTTCAAGCGAGAAACGTGGTGGAGCTGGCCACGGTAACTGGACTCAGCGTGGCTTCGCTTCCTCGTCGGCACCTTTCAGAATCTTTCTGACTCTTCCTGTACGTCCGCGCTGCAAAAGGCAGTTACTCAGGCTTTTGACAGGTGACCACATTAATGCGATTCAACTAAATCTTAGGGATTACAGTTACAAATAACCTAAATTGGAACGATCACATAGATACTGTCGTGGGTAGAGCAAACCAAAGACTGCGATTCATTGCCGGAACACTTAGAAGGAGCAACAGATCTACTAAAGAGACTGCTTACACCACGCTTGTCCGCCCTATTCTGGAGTATTGACAGATGACATCGAAAAAGTTCAAAGAACGGCGGCTCGTTTTCTACTACCGCGAAATAGGGGAAATAGTACCACAGTCATGATAAGTGAATTGGAGTGGCAATCATTGAAACAAACGCATTTTTCGTTGCGACGGTATCTTCTCATGAAATTTCAATCACAAGTTTTCTCCACCGATTGCGAAAACATTCTGTTGACACCAACCTACATTTGGAGAAATGATCATCACGATAAAATACGAGAAATCAGGGCTCACATACAAAAAATTTAAGTGCTAGTTTTTTCGGCGCGCCGTTCGATAGTGGAAAGGTAGAGATGCAGCTTGAAGGTGGTTCATTGAACTCTCTGCCAGGCACTTTACTGTGAATAGCAGAGTAATCATGTAGGTGTAGATGTAGACCGTGTACAACCAGCGCTGCCAGGCTTCTACAACCAGTCTACCATCAGCCCACAGCGAGGACAGTGGCTTCATGGAAGTTCTCAGTTGAAGTCCACTCTAAGAAGCCAGCGAGCTACGTTCTGCGACAGTAAACAGTGAGCGGTATCATCAGCAATACAGTGGACTTCCAAGGGGCCATTTCGGAATAGAACTTGGTAGGTACGGACTTGTAAGAAGTGTTGCATTGTCAAGTTGCGGACTTACTTATTGTAAGTTACCTGTTCTAGGTGCCAGACTTGTATGTTCTAATAAATAGAGTTGCGGTACTTCGATTTCATTTGTGTACTTGTCTCCAACACTACTCTGGCGCAGTCGTATTGATGTGACGTGCTACTGGACAGGTAGCCAACTCGCAACAGGAATGTTTCCTGGACATTTTACCATACCTTTTTGTTGCACACTGTAAGTTACATACAACCAGAGTACGTCTACATCAACATCTACACGACTTCTGTGCAATCAGTAATTGCAGAGGGTTCACTGAACCATCTTCAAGCTATTTCTCTATTGTTCCCCTCTCGAACAGCGCTCGAGGAAAAACGAACATTTAAATCTTTCCGCACGGTTGTGATTTCTCTGATTTTATCATGCTGATCACTTCTTCCAATGTAGGGGAGCAACAAAAAAACATTTTTTTATTAGGAGGAGAAGATCCTGCCAACTGTGTTTTAATGATTGCCACCTCAATTTGCATATAATATCCATGGCACTCTCTCCCCTATTTGGTGATGACACAAAACGAGCTGCCCTCGCTTGAACTTTTTCTATATCCTCCGTCTGTCTTATCTGATGCGGATCCCACACCGCCCAGCAGTACTCCAAAGACGACGAACAAGCCTAGTGCAGGCAGTCATTTTAGTAGGCCTGTTGCGTATTATAACTGTTCTGCTAATAAACCACAGCCTTTAGTTCGCTTTCCCCACAACATTATCTATGTCATCTTTCCAGATTAAGTTATTTGTTCTTGTAATCCCTAAATACTTAGTTGAATTCACAGCCTTTAGATCTGTGTGATTTATCGTGCAACTCTAAATAACGAAAAGTGTGAGATCGTTCACATGACTACTAAAAGTAAGCCTTTAAATATCCGATTCCTTTTAGTACTTATGTAGATGATCTCATATTTTCCATTAATTAGCGTAAAGTGCCAGTTTTCGCACCATATAGATATCTTGTCTAAATCGTTTTGCAGCTTCTTTTGGCCAACTGATAACCTCATTAGGCGGTAAATGACAGCATCATCTGCAGTCTAAGAGAGCTGCTCAGACTGTCTCGCAAATCATTTATAGAAATTACGGACAGCAGAGATCCTATAATACTTTGTTGGGGAACTTCACATATCACTTCTGTTTTATTCAATGACTCCCCGTTAGTTATTACGACTGTACCCTTCTTGACAGGAAATCACTAATCCATTAGGAAAACTGAGAATATATTACGAAGACACGTAATTTGATTTAAAGTCGCTTGTGAGGAGCGGTGTCAAAAGCCTTCTGGTCATCTAAAATTATGGAATCCATTTGACATCCCCTATTGACTGCATTCATTACTTCGTGTCCGTCTCCGTAGCATAGAGGTAGCGTTACCCCATACCACGCAGGGGGCCCGGGTTCGGTTCCCGGCAGGGGACTGGGTGTTGTGTGTCCTTCATCATCATTGACTCGCAAGTCGCCGATGTAGCGTCACCTAAAAAGGACTTGCAATATGGCGTCCGAACTCCCCAGAAAGGAGCCTCCCGGAAAAACAGTGCCATACGATCATTTCATTTTCATTTCTTCGTGAGAGTAAAGAGCTAGTTATGTTACACAAGAATGATATTTTGTGAATCCGTGTCGGCTATTTATCGATAAGTCGTTTTCTCTGAGGGGATCAATAACGGTAGAGCCCAGTATATGTTACAAAATCCTACTGCACATCAACGATAGTAACATGGGTCTGTAATTCAGTGAATTATTCCTATTTCTCTTAGTGAGTTTTGATGTGACCGGTGCAAGCTTCCTGTCTTTACGTGCGGATGTTTCGACGAGAGAAGCGATTGTATGTGATAGCTAAGTACATGCTATTGTATCAACATACTACGAAAGGAACCAAACTGGTAAACAACTTAGACTGGAAGCCTTGCATTTATTTAGTGATTTAAGCTGCTTCTCTACACCGAGGATATCTATATCTGAGTTACTCATGTTGGCATTTGTTCAGTATTCGAATTCTGTAATGTTTACTTCACCTTCTTTGGTGAAGGAATTTCGGAAAACCGCTTCAGTGGCACTGTGATCAGGAACATTACTATAGCTATATCACAGTGAAGGTACTGATTGCATCTTTCCGCTGGCTATAGGACTACACTATGTTAGGGTTTTTGCCAGATCTCGAGTAAGAGTAAAAGTATCTTGCATTGAAGTTCTCTCAGAATTCCAACTTCTATAAAATTCAGCCAATCTTGGGGATTGTGCTTTCTTTTAAATTTGGCATGGTTTTTCGTTGCTTCTGCAACAGTGTTCTGACTTGCTTTTGTGTATCATGGGGGGTGTGGTGTGCGTACTGTAAGACCTTCAGTACACACACCATCACATTATTTGACTTGTCGCTCTACCGAGTAGGCGAGTGTCACCTATATGTCTCGTGGTCTTATCGTGGCGTGTTTATGTTCTGCCGTTAGGTCAGAGGATAGAAATGCCATTTGCACGGTTAGTGTAGCAGTTTGACGGTGACCAACTTTAAACAGAACTTGATTAATTTTCACACACATTTGTTAAAATAATAACAAGCATAAAAATTACTTAACTTCTTTCTGGATGCTATTTACAATTGACAATCTGAAGTTCCTTTGATATTGGTACGTTAATCTTATTCTCACATATATCTCTGATACTTGACAAAAGTGTCTATACATTTATCTCCATGGCTATGTACAGGAATACGGTAATCTTCTTAAGCGCAGACTGAAACTTGGCTATAGACTGGTACAGACAAATGTAGAACTCGAACAGACTGGTACAGACTAATGCAGACTGGTACAGACTGGTGTAGACAAATGCAGACTGACTAATCAGAGGTCTGTACACTCGTTATAATACCTCATGCACTCATGTATCACTGTGCAAGTGTGATCCGCGAGGAGAAAAGGTTCTACGTTAGCAGCAATCTCAATGGCTGCGTTACATATTAATACGCAGATCGGCGGAAGCAGAATTTGGTCCGTCTCTATGGCAGCGCCATCTCGTAGTGCGGAGATGGACGAGCGTTGCGCCTACGCTGTTGTGCTTAGTGGGGCGCACTATAGTGGGAAAGTTGTGTACGCGCTGACTACACGGAAGTATATACACAACATCAGGTCAGTACAGTCACTTATTAATTTATTTGGTACCTGTCTTTCAATTGCTGTCCATACTATTTCTTTCAGGGTAAACCACATCTGATCAAATACGATTCCTCAATTAATTGTTGAAAACAATTTTCCAAGAAAGCATTCAGATTTCGGACGACGTTTTTGCCTTCCATCGACTTTAAACATGTATTTTCGCCAGCATTAAGGGGACACCAAGAGATGAATACACTAAGCAGATTTAGAAGGATGTAGGCTGCAGTAGGTACTGGGAGATGAAGAAACTTGCACCGGATAGAGCAGCATGGAGAGCTGCATCAAACCAGTCTCAGGACTGAAGACCACAACAACAACGAAGGTAGATTGAAGTCGTCACTAAGAATAATTCTATGAGTGCGATACCTGTTTGAAATGAGACACAAGTTTTGTTAGAATTGCTCAGCTACTGCCGGGAAAAAGTAGTACACCTGGAAAGACAACGTCGATTTTGATCCGATGATGGCATATGCCACCTAGGCATAGGAGCTGTGGTGATAATGGTTTCAACGTCACTAGATAGCGTAGAGGCATAGCTACCAGAGTGCCATCTGTGTCTACATTTTAACAGGAAACCCTCACAGCCAGAAGGCTCAGTGTGGTGCAAACGTGTGAAGCAAGCAGGCATCAATGCCAAGGAGACACATTCGTGCTTCCCACTGCCAACTGAGCGAGTTTGCATGGGGTCAAATCGAGGCCTTCCGCGTGGCGGGATGGTCCTTCCGGAGAATGGTCAAACAAGTTGGACATGCTACGTCACTTGGGCAACGATGGTGATATTAGTAGTGACATGAACATTCTCACAGGCGTAGACGAGGTCCTGGACGTCCTCGCAGCACAGATGCCCACCAGGATTGTCGTTTTCCAAGTCAACAGTGGCAGATCTTACAGCTACCACAGCACAGATAACAGGGTTTGTGAGTCCAGCTGTGTCAACGTTAACTGTTGAGAATTGGTTATTAGCAGTGTGACTACGGGCACGCGCACTTGTAGCCCATCTTCCACTCACGTTACTGCATCGATGAGCGCGGGACGTCTGGTGTCGTCAGGGGATCACTTGGAAGATGGAATGGAGAGCCGTGGTCTTCAACTATTCTGCCTACACGCACGTTATGGTCTAGGATGCGACAAGCTACAACTCTCACTTGTCTTTGGTGTTTCTGATGGAGGAGCTCGGTACGTGCAGAATGTTGTTAGACCCGTTCTTTTGCCGTTCTTACAATATGAAGGGGATTTGGTGCTCCAACAGGAGAATGCTCACCCACACACTGCTCGTCAAACTCAACGTGCTCGGAATGATATACACCAAGTGCCCTGGCCAGCACGATCTCCGAACTTGTCTCGAATGGGGAGCGTGTGGAATATGGTGGGGACGAGATGTGATGCGTGGGACTCGTCAGCCAAGGACTCTCACAGAACTGCGTGAACAGGCCGAGCAGGTGTGGCGTAAAGCATCCCAGGACAGTAGTCGACATCTGTAAGATCGACTCGATGCCAGTGAGAGCGTTTGGATTGCCGCCCATGGAGGCTACACCTGGTACTAATTTGGGTGTTTCAACATGGGTCGAAACCTGGTACCTCAGGAGCGCTTGTCCTATTGATCTGTACATATAATCATTTCATGTACTCCGTATGCTCTGTGGCAGCAATAAATCTCGAGTGAATCAGAAACTCTAAAAGGATGTACTATTTTTTCGGCATTGTATTAATTTATTCCGGTTGTCAAATATAACCTCTAATCATACTATGTCACAGCAACGATTTCTTTACATTTCACTGCAAAACAAACTATCTGTATCAACAAAAAACACACCACCTTGATAAAGACTTCTGCTGAACTTATCCCCAGCTCTTGTCAGAACCCTCCACCTCACGCCTTCCTTCCATTCCCTTCAATTTTCCTTCCTTAATGACTTTTAGTTGCAACCTGCGGTTTCACAGTACCCCATTTTCATTCTAATCATTCCACCTTCAACACAAAATGACAGTTTTTTCATGTGCCACCAACCTAGACATTATATCATAACAGAATTAACATTATTATCAGCGATTACGTTTAAACTGTAATACAAAGTTTTGCCTCAACTGGGTTCCGGTAGTTCCAGAACCTGCACAGAAAATTGGAATAGAGATCAACATAAACATTAATCCCTCCCTTTTGGTACTTATGAAAATGACACATTGCATGTTCGACTACCATACACCGAGAACCTTCAGCGGTGGTGGTCCAGATTGCTGTACACACCGGTACCTCTAAAACCCAGTATCACGTCCTCTTGTATTCATGCGTACCTGTATTTGTCGTGGCCTACTATCCACAAGTTCATCAAGGCACTGTTGGTCCAGATTGACCCACTCCTCAACGGCGATTCGCCATAGATTCCCTCGGAGTGGTTGGTGGGTCACGTCGTCCATACAAGCCCTTTTCAATCTATCCCAGGCATGTTCTATAGGGTTCATTTCTGGAGAACATCCTGACCACTCTAGTCGAGCGATGTCGTTATCCTGAAAGAAGTCATTCACAAGATGTCACGATGGTGGCGCTAATTGTGGTCCACGCAGACGAATGCCTCGCCAATATGCTGCCTTTATGGTTGCACTATGGGTCGGAGGATGGCATTCACGTATCGTAAAGCCGTTACGGCGCCTTCCCTGACCACCAGAGCCGTACGTCGGCCCCACATAATGCTATCGCAAAACATCACGGACTCTCCACTTTGCCGCACTCCCTGGACAGTGCGTCTAAGGCGTTCAGCCTGACCGGGTTGCCTCCAAACACGTTTCCTACGATTGACTGGTTGAAGACATATGCGACACTCATCGGTGAAGAGAACGTGATGCCAATCCTCAGCGGTCCATTGGGCATGTTTTTGGGCACATCTATACCGCGCTGCATGGTTTTGTGGTTGCAAAGGTGGACCTCGCCTCGTCGGGAGTGAAGTTGCGCATCATGCAGCCTACTGCGCACAGTAACGTGACGTCCTGAGGCTGCATGAAAAGCATTATTCAGCATGGTGGCGTTGCTGTCAGGTTTCCTCCGAGCCATGGTGGCCTGAGCGAGGCATGTCATCAACAGTTCCGGTCTCTCTGTAGCTCCTCCATGTCCGAACAACATTGCCTTGGACACGTCCCTTCTTGAGAGCCCTTCCTGGCACAAAGGCGGACGCGATCGAACCGCGGTATTGTCTAGGCATGGTTGAACTACAGACATTACGATCCGTGTACCTCCTTACTGGTGGAATGACTGGAACTGATCGGCTGTCGGACGCCCTGTGTCTAATGGGCGCTACTCGCACATGATTGTTTACATCTTTGGGCCGGTTTAGTGACAATTCTAAACAGTCAAAGGGACTGTGTCTGTGATACAATATCTACACTCAACGTCTATCTTCAGGAGCTCTGGGAACTGGGCTGGTGCAAAACCTTTTTTGATGTGTTTACAAAATCATCTAACCATTGGAAATATAGTGTTTCTAGACGCATGTCCACATAATATAATTTCTTCTACGTGTGCAGGGCGTGTTTGGAAGTTTGACATTAACAAACTTCGGCAGTAACAAAAAGTTAGTCTGTATGGCACAATGAAAAGTTCTCTGCAACGTAGACTACTGTTTTGTGAACAAAACACAATCTACATCACGTAGTTTTTATTGTTATGCCCTTTTTCGGCCAGATATTGGCACCTAGTGGGTATCTGTGCTGCAAGGATGTCCAGGACGGGTGTGAGAATGTTCATGTGACCACTAATATCAACATCGTATACCAAGTGACGTAGCCCGTCAGTGTGTTTGACAATTCTCCGAAAGGACCATCCCGGCACTCGGAGGCCTCGATTTGACCCCTTGCAAACTCACTCAGTTGGCAGTAGGAAGCATGAATTTGTCTCCTTGACATGGATGCGTGCTTGCTTTGAAGTGTAGCTATCAGTGGCAGGCGTTGTGCGTCATCAAAACCGATAGCGATTGGGGTGCATTCGTGTTAAGCGACTATAAAAAGCGGTCCTCTCTTATCACAAGGAGTACGCCATCTTTTTTACATGTAAGTATAGTCCGTTCTTTGCCGTCTTTTGTACTCACCAGCCTTTGTGCTCTAGTCTAAAATGTTCCTTAAGATCCTTCTCTTCTAACTTTACCTTGAGGCTATTCCTATTCTTGAGGCATATTGCTGTGTATGAAGCCTCGTGTTGAACGAATGCGCCACAGTGCCTGACATTAAGTGACACAGATCGGTTGTTCTAAACACAGTCGGCTGGTATACCACACCCATTTCTTTGAACCAACATATCAATATTCCTTTCTCAGCAAATTTCGGTTTTGTCCGCTCCGATAGGTACGTTAACGTCCCTGCCAACTCTCTCGAAATATACATATAATTTTCTGAGTGATTCCTTGATTTTCATTGTAAATTCTATTTACACAAACAAAATATGCATGTGCACTTCGGCCGATTGAGGTTTGAGTTCAGTGATTTGTTTTGTGTCTGTACCTGTGGAGTCGAAAAATATCAGAAGGTCATTTCGAAAGTTTGGTCGATTTTCGGGACTTTCTCACACCATTTAATGCCTTACTCGGCTGAATTTCTGCAGCACAGAGATGAAAAACAGGTGAGAAACACCGCTCTTCGGTAACACCCGTCATGATCTCGAAACCGTCTGAAATGTCTTCTCTCAGTTTCACTTTGCAAAGTACGCAGTCAAGGTCTTTCAAGTAGTTGCTTGATTTTATTTCATTTGGGTCATCGGCTTTGACAGCATAGACAAACGGCCTGATTAGAAACAGGAATTTGGTGGGATTTACATTTCCTCCATTGAGTAAAGTAATACATATCTCTTCGCTTGATTTATGCTTTGATTTTTTGTGTTGATAAAAAATTGTATTTTGTTATTACTTAGGTGACAGACAGAGACAAACAATACGTAGTCTACATTCCTTCATCTATGATCTGAAGAATAAATGTATTTTGCTTGTACGTGATTTTTGGGAAAGAACTGATTCAAAATACAAGAGTGGGTGAGACAGAGACGAGGCACCTATAACACATATGTCCATGTGTTTTATATATTTATTGTATTATCGCCGTGGGTGAAACCAAGATAGAGTGCCTAAAGCTGTCTAATGAAAATTAATTCGTACCCCGACAACATTTACGAGGAAATCTTTCTTGTCGTCAATCTTATTACTTGTTTTATGCACCCGCCAAGAGTCCTCTCCTGCGCCAACTTAGTGCCTTGCGCCTCGCCTCCGCCGTACACATCTCGCCAGCTGCAAGTTGCATCGCTGCAAAAGGCAAACACGGTAACGTACTGCTGCTCCGGCATTGTCAGAGTGTACAGATGTCAATCGCCGCTTGCTCTCAGCTGCATCTGCAGGGTGGTCCATTGATAGTGATCGCGCCAAATATCTCACGAAATAAGCGTCAGTCGAAAAAACTACAAAGAACGGTACTTGTCTAGCTTGAACGGGGAAACCAGATGGCGCTATGATTGGCCCGCTAGATGGCGCTGCCATAGGTCAAACAGATATCAACCGCGTTTTTTAAAAATGGGAACCCCCATTTTTAATCACATATTCAAGTAGTACGCAAAGAAATATGAATGTTTTAGTTGGACCACTTTTTTCGCTTTGTGATAGATCTCGCTGTAATAGTCACAAGTCTATGGCTCACAATTTCAGACGAACAGCTGGTAGCAGGTAGGTTTTTAAAATTAATATACAGAACGTAGGTACGTTTGAACATTTTATTTGTGTTGCTCCAATGCGATACATGTACCATGTGAACTTATCATTTCTGAGAAGGCATGCTGTTACAGCGTGGTTACCTGTAAATACCACATTCATGAAAAAAAGCTAAATATGATATCCGACAACCTCAATGCATTTGGTAATTCGTGTAACGACATTCGTCTCAACAGCGAGTAGTTCGCCTTCCGTAATGTTCGCACATGCATTGACAATGCGCTGACGGATGTTGTGAGGCGTTGTCGATGGACCACGATAGCAAATACCTTTCAACGTTCCCAACACACAGAAAGAAATCCAGGTACTTCAGATCCGGTGAACGTGCAGGACCAATCCACCTCTCACGAAATATGCTATTCGATACCGCTTCAAACGCACGCGAGCTATGTGCCGGACATCCATCATATTGGAAGTACATCGCCATTCTGTCATACAGTGAAACGTCTTGTAGTAACATCGGTAGAACATTACGTAGGAAATCAGCATACATCGCACCATTATCCTTCCTCCCATAATGCCGCACCCTACATTAACCCGCCAAGTTCCACTTGTCGCAGCCATCGTGGATTTTACGTTACGCAGTATTGCATGTTATGCCCGTTTACGTTACCGCTGTTGGTGAATAACGCTTCGTCGCTAAACAGAACTCGTG
Source organism: Schistocerca gregaria (assembly GCF_023897955.1). Lineage (NCBI taxonomy): Eukaryota > Metazoa > Arthropoda > Insecta > Orthoptera > Acrididae > Schistocerca > Schistocerca gregaria. The sequence goes on from NC_064922.1 coordinate 930,663,740, forward strand.
CAAAAGATCTGTCATCGTCCCGTAATTTCTCTTGTGCCCAGTGGCAAATGGAATGATCATATAAAGTTGACCGTCGGTAAAGCAGATGCCAGACTGAGAATCATTAGAAGAATCCTAAGGAAATGCAATCCGACAACAAAGGAAGTGGGTTACAGTACGCTTGTTCGCCCACTTCTTGAATACTGCTCAGCAGTGTGGGATCCGCACCAGATCGGGTTGATAGAAGAGATAGAGAAGATCCAACGGAGAGCAGCGAGCTTCGTTACAGGGTCATTTAGTAATCGCGAAACCGTTACGGAGATGATAGATAAACTCCAGTGGAAGACTCTGCAGGAGAGACGCTCAGTAGCTCGTTACGGGCTTTTGTTAAAGTTCCGAGAACATACCTTCACCGAGGAGTCAAGCAGTATATTGCTCCCTCCTACGTATATCTCGCGAAGAGACCATGAGGATAAAATCAGAGAGATTAGAGCCCACACAGAAGCATACCGACAATCCTTCTTTCCACGTACAATACGAGACTGGAATAGAAGGGAGAACCGATAGAGGTACTCAGGGTACCCTCCGCCACACACCGTCAGGTGGCTTGCGGAGTATGGATGTAGATGTAGATGTAGATGTAGATGTAGACGTTCAAAGTCGTCGCCATGCAATTCCTGGTGCATAGATATATGGTACGTGTGCAATTGATTTTGATGTAGCATTCTCAACGCCGACGTTTTTGAGATTCCTGATTCTCGCGCAATTTGTCTGCTACTGGTGTGCGGATTAGCCGCGACAACAGCTAAAACCTACCTGGGCAAAATCATTTGTTACAGGTCGTGGTTGACGTTTCACATGTGGCTGAACACTTCCTGTTTCGTTAAATAACGTAACTATCCGGCGAACGGTGCGAACACTTGGATGATGTCGTCCAGGATACTGAGCAGCATACATAGAACACGCCCATTAGGCATTTTGAACACAATAGCCATACATCAACACAATATCGACCTCTTCTGCAATTGGTAAACGGTCCATTTTAACACGGTTAGTGTATCACGAAGCAAATACCGTCCACACTGGCGGAATGTTACGTGATACCAAGTACTTATACGTTTGTGACTATTACAGCGCCATCTGTCACAAAGCGAAAAAAGTGGTCCAACTACAACATTCATATTTCTTTACGTACTACACGAATATGTAACAAAAATGGGAGATCCTATTTTAAAAAAAACGCAGTTAATATCCGTTTGACCGATGGCAACGCCATCTAGCTGGCCAACCATAGCGCCATCTGGTTTTTCCCTTCAAGCTAGACAAGTTTCGTTCTTTGTAGTTTTTTCGTTTGATGCATATTTCGTGAGATATTTGGCCCGGTCACTATCCATGGACCACCCTGTATATTAAACAATAGGAGCGAAAGACTAAACCCCTGTCTTACACTCTTTTTAATCCGAGCAGTTTGTTCTTGGTCTTCCACCGCTATTTTTATCTCTTTGTTCTTGTACATTTTGTATATTACCCGTCCTTACCTATAGCTTACCCCTATTTTTCTCAGAATTTCGAACACCTTGCCCTACTCTACACTGTCGAACGCTTTGTCCAGGGCAACAAATCCACTGCACGTGTCTTAATTTTTCTTCAGTCTTGCTTCCATTATCAACCGCAACCTCATAACTGCCCCTCTGCAGCGTTCACATTTCCTAAAGCCGAACTGATCGTCAAAAACTCAAGAAGATTAAGAAAATTAATACGGCGAGAAAAATAAAATATAAGAGAGAAGAATCCGTGGCATTTCAACCATCATTTCTTCTATTATCATTTAGTATATCACAACTACTGAAAGTAGACATGCACCAACATTTCTGTTGAGAATCTACCCAGCATTAATAGCACTGGTGGAGTCTTAGTGCACAATACCCCACCGTGTGGCGAAAGCAAGTCGACGCCGGAAATGACGCAGAGTGTCAACCAAGCAGCGGAGGGCGTCGCCCGCCACACCTGCGCGCGGCAGACTCCAGTTTATCTACGCTTCCTGCGGAAGACCCCTACGTCAGAGGGAGCCATTGTGCGAAGAGACGGCACTTGGACCCATTGCCGATAAGGTGGCTGTCTCGGCTCGTCTGGCGAAGTGACAGCTGGTGGTTGAGAGGAGGAGGGGGGGGGGGGGGAATTACACGGCGGCAGTCTGTCGATGCTGGGTGCTCAGCTTTGACACTGGAGTAGGCGAAGCGATTCTGCGGCTCGAGACCACATTGATACTGGACCAACTTGAAGTATGAGTCTCACAAGTCTCAGAAGCCATCCTCTCAGTCAGTCATCCTCAATCAGTTAACGACCTTGTCAAGGAAGGGGAGGGGTGGACAGAGGTTCAAGCTACTCTCTTGCTCTTGGGGTGGGAAACTGATCCTAAGGGCTGAAGAATCATCACTGATAATCAGGGCACAGAAGGCAGTGAAAACCACAGCATTTTAGATACATAATGTGTATCCACAGGACATGCGGTCTTTGATTTAAAAAGTGTCATGATGATCTCAACATTGGTAAAAGATTCCGGACTAGTTCCCCATTCGTGTCTCCAGGAGGGGACTGCCAAAGTGGAGGTGACCACGAGGAAAGGATTGAATAACCGACGAAAGGACAAACGTTAAGCAAGTATGGGCGTCGAATGAAAGAAGTCTGAACGTGATAGAGAAGCTAGGAACTCTGAAACGGGGAAATGATATGGCTCAACCTAGGTTTGTGGGTGTTAGCGAAGGGAAATGGAAAAAAGACAAGGATTTTTGACCAGATGAATATAGGGTAATATCAACAGCAGCAGAAAATGGAACGTCAGTAGGATTCGTTGTAAATAGGAAGGTAGAGCAGAGAGTGAGTTGCTGTAAACATTTCAGTGATAGGGTTGTTCTTATCAGAATCGACAGCAAACAAACACCGAAAACGATAGTTTGGGTATACATCCCGACATCGCAACCTGAAGTTGAAGAGATAGAGAAAGTATATGAGGATATTGAACAGGTTATTCAGTACGTAAAGTGAGATGGAAATTAAATAGCCATGGGAGACTGGAATGCTGTTGTAGGAGAAGGAGTAGAAGAAAGGGTTACTGGAGAATGTGGACTTGGTACTAGGAACGAGAGAGGAGAAAGACTAATTCAGTTCTGCAATAAATTTCAACTAGTAGTAGAATCACAAGAGGAGGAGGTATACTTTGGAAAGGCCAGGAGATACGGGAAGATTTCAGTTAGGTTACATCATGGTTAGGCAGAGACTCCGAAATCAGGTATTGTATTGGAAGGCTACCCAGATGCAGATATAGACTCAGGTCACTGATGAAGAGTAGGTCGAAGTTAAGGAGACTACTCACGAAAAAGCAATGCCCAAAGAAGTGGAATATAGAAACACTAAGGCATGAAGAGACACGCTTGAAGTTCTTTGAGGCTGTAGATACTGCAATAAGGAATAGCCCAGTAGACGGTTCATTTGAAGAATAATGGACATTTCTATAAAGGGCAATTAAGGGAGTTGGAAAGAAAAACATAGGTACAAAGAAGGCAATTGCGAAGAAACCATGAGTGAGGCAAGAAATACATCAGTTGATCGATGAAAGAAGGAAGTACTAAAATTTTCAGGGAAATTCAGAAATAAATATGAAGTGCATGAAAACTAAGGTGAAATGCCTGAATGAATAACGTGGAAAGAGCTAAAAGATATGATTGTCGGAAGGGCAGGGCTGACTTAGCGTATAGGAAAGGCAAAATGATATTCGGTGAAACTAACAGCTACGGGAACCTCACTGTTAAATTCAGAGGTTAGAGCCGATAGGTGGAAAGAGAATACTGAAGGAGTCTGTGAGGGGGACTACTTTTGTGATGACTTGATACAAGAAGAAAAAGAGTTAATGCAGAAGAGATAGGGCACCCAGCATTAAAATCAGAATGTAAAAGAGCTTTGGAAGACTTATTGTCGAATAATGCAGAAGAGAAGATAACATTCCATCGGAATTTCTAAAATCATTGGAGGAAGTAGCAACAAGGCGAATATTTATCTTAATCTTCGTTGATCCATTATGGATCGTGGGACGACGGCTGGCATGAACTTCTTGATGCAATAATTTACCAACAGCCCTAAGTATTGTAGAAGATTACTTTATTTTGTGAACTTCTATGTGCTACCAGTTTCGGCATTATATTGATGACATCTTCAGGCCCCACTCGTCATAGTCGTAAAATCGCTACACAGGGAAGGAGCCATATAACTGCATCCGACAGGCACTTGGTGCAGGGAGTGGCAACTGACCCTTAACATAGATAAATGTAATTTATTGCGAATACATAGAAAGAAGGATCCTTTATTGTATGATTATATGATAGCAGAACAAACAATGGTAGCAGTTACTTCTGTTAAATATCTGGGAGTATGCGTGTGGAACGATTTGAAGTGGAATGATCATATAAAATTAATTGTTGGTAAGGCGGGTACCAGGTTGAGATTCATTGGGAGAGTCCTTAAAAAATGTAGTCCATCAACAAAGGAGGTGGCTTAGAAAACACTCGTTCGACCTATACTTGAGTATTGCTCATCAGTGTGGGATCTGTACCAGATCTTCCTGCATTTCGCTACAATTTTCTAATGCTGCAACTTCTCTGTATAATACAGCATCATCCACGAAAAGTCGCATGGAACTTCCGACACTATCTACCAGGTCATTTATATATATTGTGAAAAGCAATGGACCCATAACACTCTCCTGTGGCACGCCAGAGGTTACTTTAACGTCTGTAGACGTCTCTCCATTTACAACAACACGCTGTGTTCTGTTTGCTAATCTTCGGCATTCTTATGTAGCACCACATTTCGAAAGCTTCTATTCTCTTCTTGACCAAACTATTTAGCGTCCATGTTTCACATCCATACATGGGTATACTCCATATAAATACTTTCAGAAAAGACTTCCTGACACTTAAATCTATACTCGATGTTAACAAATTTCTCTTCTTCAGAAACGCTTTCCTTGCCATTGCCAGTCTACATATTATACCTTCTCTACTTCGACCATCATCAGTTATTTTGCTCCCCAAATAGCAAAACTCCATTACTACTTTAAGTGTCTCATTTCCTAATCTAATTCCCTCAGCATCACCCGACTTAATTCGACCACATTCCGTTAGCTTCGTTTTGCTTATGTTGATGTTCATCTTATATCCTCCTTTCAAGACACTGTCCATTCCGTTCAACTCCTCTTCCAAGTCCTATGCACTCTCTGATAGAATTACAATGTCATCGGCGAACCTCAAAGTTTTTATTTCTTCTTCATGGATTTTAATACCTACTCCGAATTTTTCTTTTGTTTCCTTTACTGTCTGCTCAATATACAGATTGAATAACAACGGCGAGGGTCTACAAACCTGTCTCACTCCCTTCCCAACCACTGCTTCCCTTTCATCTCCCTCGACTCTTATAACTGCCATCTGGTTTCTGTACAAATTATAAATAGCCCTTCGCTCCCTGTATTTTACCCCTGCCACCTTCAGAATTTGAAAGAGAGTATTCCAGTCAACTTTGTGGAAAGCTATCTCTAAGTCTACAAATCCTTTTTCTAAGATAAGTCGTAGGGTCAGTATTGTCTCACGTGCTCCAACAGTTCTGTGGAATCCAAACTGACCTTCGCCGAGGTGGGCTTCTACCAGTTTTTCCATTCGTCTGTAAAGAATTCGCGTTATTATTTTGCAGCTGTGACTTATTAAACTGATAGTTCGGTAATTTTCACATCTGCCAACACCTGCTTTCTTTGGGATTGGAATTATTATATTCTTCTTGAAATCTGAAGGTATTTCGCCTGTCTCATACATCTTGCTCACCAGATGGTAGAGTTTTGTCAGGACTGGCTCTCCCAAGGCCGTCAGTAGTTCTAATGGAATGTTGTCTACCTCCACGGCCTTGCTTGGACTCAGGTCTTTCAGTGCTCTTTCAAACTCTTCACGCAGTATAGTATCTCCCATTTCATCTTCATCTACATACTCTTCCATATCCATGATATTGTCCTCAAGTATATCGCCCTTGTCTAGACCCTCTATAAAGCCCTTCCACCTTTCTGCTTTCCCTTCTTTGCTTAGAACTGGGTTTCCATTTGAGCTCTTAATATTGATACAAGTGGTTCTCTTTTCTCCAAAGGTCTCTCTAATTTTTCTGTAGGCAGTATCTATCTTACCCCTAGTGAGATAAGCCTCTACATCTTCACATTTGTCCTCTAGCCATCCCTGCTTAGCCACTTTGCACTTCCTGTCGATCTCATTTTTAAGACGTCTGTATTCCTTTTTGCCTGCTTCATTTATTGCATTTTTATATTTTCTCCTTTCATCAATTGACTTCAATATTTCCTCTGTTACCCAAGTAGTTCTACTAGCCCTCTTCTTTTTACCTACTTGATCCTCTGCTGCCTTCAATACTTCATGCCGCAGAGCTACCCATTAGTATTCTACTGTATTTCTTTCCCCCCTTCCTGCCAATTGTTCCCTTATGCTCTCCCTGAAACTCTGTGCAACCTCTGGTTTAGTCAGATACCCAGGTCCCATCTCCTTAAATTCCCACCTTTTTGCAGTTTCTTCAGTTTTAATCTACAGTTCATAACCAATAGACTGTGGTCAGAGTCCACATTTTACACTTCCTTATATGAGCATAACCGCATTCAATACCACTTCATCCGCTGTATCTCAGCACATGAATTTCACGCTCACTACCACACCGTACAGACGACCCACTTTTAAAGGATGAAGACGGAGTTAATGTTTTGTATGTGGAATGTAGATGTCGTTACTCGCTCCTGTTTGGTGTGGTCAGCCGGCCGTTGTGGCCGTGCGGTTCTAGGCGCTTCAGTCTGGAACCGCGTGACCACTACGGTCGTATTTTCGAATCCTGCCTCGGGCGTGGTTGTTTGTGATGCCCTTAGGTTAGTTAAGTCCCATAGTGCTCAGAGCCATTTGAACCATTTTTTTGGTGTGGACTATTGAAAAGCTGATCATTTGTATATTCATGCTGCATGTTCTGTACTTTAGGTCAGCTTGACGACTGTTTGATACAACCTTCATGAACCTTCATGATGTTCCAATTTTAAGAGACAAGAGTGAAGGAACAAAATGGAAGAGGTGTCTTCATCACAGGGACCATTGTAAGTTCGTCACAAAACTTACCTTCCAATTTGAATTCATTACCTTGAAGAGCTGAGATTCTCTTTTCTTTCTTTTTATTTACATCTACATCTACATCTGCATCTACATTTATACTCCGCAAAGCCACGCAACGGTGTGTGGCGGGGGGCACCTTACTTGCCACTGTCATTACCTCTCTTTCCTGTTTCAGTCGCGTATGGTTCGCGGGAAGAACGACCTCCGGAAAGTCTCCGTGCGCGGACGAATCTCTCTAATTTTACATTCGTGATATCCTCGGGAGGTATAAGTAGGGGGAAGCAATATATTCGATATCTCATCCACAAACGCACCCTCTCAAAACCTGGACAGGAAGCTATACCGCGATGCAGAGCGCCTCTCTTGCAGAGTCGGCCACTTGAGTTTGCTAAACATCTCCGTAACGCTATCACGGTTACCAAATAACCCTGTGGCGAAACGCGCCGTTCTTCTTTGGATCTTCTGTATCTCCTTCGTCAACCCAACCTGGTACGGATCCGACACTGATGAGCAATACTCAACTACATTTCGAACAAGTGTTGTGTAAGCCACCTCTTTTGTTGATGGACTACATTTTCTAAGGACGCTCCCAATGAATCTCAACCTGGTACCCGCCTTAGCTACAATTAATTTTATATGATCATTCCACTTCAAATCGTTCCTCACGCATACACCCAGATATTTAACAGAAGTAACTGTACCAGTGTTTGTTCCGCTATCTTATAATCATACAATAAAGGATCCTTCTTTCTATGTATTCGCAATACATTGCATTTGTCTATGTTAAGGGTCAGTTGCCACTTCCTGCACCAAGTGCCTATCCGCTGCATTTCGCTACAATTTTCTAATGCTGCAACTTCTCTGTATACTACAGCATCATCCGCGGTCTCTCCACTGTTCTGTTTGCTAAAAACTCTTCAATCCAGCCACACAGCTGGTCTGATATTCCGTAGGCTCTTACTTTGTTTATCAGGCGACAGTGCGGAACTGTATCGAACGCCTTCCGGAAGTCAAGGAAAATGGCATCTACATGGGAACCTATGTCTGATATTTTCTGGGCCTCGTGAACAAATAAAGCGAGTTGGTTCTCACACGATCGCTGTTTCCGGAATCCGTGTTGATTCCTACAGAGTAGATTCTGGGTTTCCAGAAATGTCATGATACGCGAGCAAAAAACATGTTCTAAAATTCTACAACAGATCGATTTCAGAGATATAGGCCTATAGTTTCGCGCACTTTCTCGTCGACCTTTCTTGGAAACTGGGACTACGTGTGCACTTTTCCAATGATTTGGACCTTCTGTTCCTCTAAACACTTGCGGTACATGGCTGTATGAAGGGGGGCAAGTTTTTTCGCGTATTCTGTGTAGAATCGAATTGGTATCCCGTCAGGTCCAGTGGACTTCCCTGTGTTGAGTAATTTCAGTTGCTTTTCTATTCCTTGGACACTTATTTCGATGTCAGCCATTTTTTCGTTCGTGCGGTGATTTAGAGAAGGAACTGCAGTGTGGTCTCCCTCTGTGGAACAGCTGTGGAAAAAGGTGCTTAGTATTTCAGCTTTGCGCGTGTCATCCTCTGTTTCAATACCATCATCATCATCCCAGAGTGTCTGGATTTGCTGTTTTGATCCACTTCCTGATTTAACGTAAGACTAGAACTTCCTAGGATTATCTGTCAAGTTGGTGCATAGAATTTTACTTTCGAATTCACTGAACGCTTAACGCACAGCCCTCTTTACGATAACTTTGACATTGTGTAGCTTCTGTTTCTCTGAGAGTTTTTGGCTGCGTTTAAACTTGCAGTGTAGCTCTATTTGCTTTCGCAGTGGTTTCCTACTGCTATCTACAGGGCATCGTTGTTGAGAAAATTTAAAATAAACTTTCACCTCGTAATCTCTCTCCAAGGGTTTTTCTTCACTGTATATAGTCCTTTGTACGCAACTTCTGCCATCTAATGACGATTTTAAACTCTTACCGGTAACTCGTCTTGGTACTCCCTTGTCTTCAGCTAGTTACATTGCTAGATTTTTATCGGCTAACGACAGGTACGTTCTTGTTGTTGTTGTTGTTGTGGACTTCAGTCCTGAGACTGGTTTGATGCAGCTCTCCATGCTACTCTATCCTGTGCAAGCTTCTTCATCTCCCAGTACCTACTGCAACCTACATCCTTCTGAATCTGCTTAGTGTATTCCTCTCTTGGTCTCCCTCTACGATTTTTACCCTCCACGCTGCCCTCCAATGCTAAATTTGTGATTCCTTGATGACTCAGAACATATCCTACCAACCTGTCACTTCTTCTTGTCAAGTTGTGCCACAAACTCCTCCCCAATTCTATTCAATACCTCCTCATTAGTTATGTGATCTACCTATCTAATTTTCAGCATTCTTCTGTAGCACCACATTTCGAAAGCTTCTATTCTCTTCTTGTCCAAACTATTTATCGTCCATGTTTCACTTCCATACAAATGCTTTCAGAAACGACTTCGTCACAAATCTATAGCCAATGTTAACAAATTTCTCTTTTTCAGAAACGCTTTCCTTGCCATTGCCAGTCTACATTTTATATCTTCTCTACTTCGACCATCATCAGTTATTTTGCTCCCTAAATAGCAAAACTCCTTTACTACTTTAAGTCACCCGACTTAATTCGACTACATTCCATTATCCTCGTTTTGCTTTTGTTGATGTTCATCTTATATCCTCCTTTCAAGACAGTGTCCATTCCGTTGAACAGCTCCTCCAAGTCCTTTGCTGTCTCTGATAGAATTACAATGTCATCGGCGAACGTCAACGTTTTTATTTCTTCTCCATGGATTTTAAGACCTACTCCGAATTTTTCTTTTGTTTCCTTTACTGCCTGCTCAATATAGAGATTGAATGACATCGGCGACTGGCTACAACCCTGTCTCACTCCCTTCCCAACCACTGCTTCCCTTTCATATCCCTCGACTCTTATAACTGCCATCTGGTTTCTGCACAAATTGTAAATAGCTTTACGCTCCCTGCATTTTACCCCTGCCACCTTTAGAATTTGGAAGAGAGTATTCCAGTCAACATAGTGGAAAGCTTTCTCTAAGTCTACAAATGGCAGAAATGTAGGGTTGCCGTTCCTTAATCCTTTTTCTAAGATAAGTCGTAGGGTCAGTATTGCCTCACGTGTTCCAACAGTTCTGCGGAATCCAAACTGATCTTCGCCGAGGTCGGCTTCTACCAGTTTTTCCATTCGTCTGTAAAGAATTCGCGTTAGTATTTTGCAGCTGAGACTTATTAAACTGATAGTTCGGTAATTTTCACACCTGTCAACAGTTGCTTTCTTTGGGATTGGAATTATTATATTCTTCTTGAGCCTGGGGGTATTTCGCCTGTCTCACAAATGTTGCTCACCAGATGGCAGAGTTTTGTCAGGACTGGCTCTCCCAAGGCCGCCAGGTATGTGGGTGGCTTGATAAAACCTCGTGACGTGGTGCGTGTGCCTCAGCCTACGGGGCCCTACTCTGCCGCGTACGCACGGCGCGTCGTGGCGCCCGGGAGGAGCCCCGTCACCTCCGTGTCTGCTTTCAAAGAGCCGCCTGCGACGTGGGACGCGGGACGCGGGACTCGTTACGGCAGAGAAAGTGAGGCCCCGGCAACCTGACACACGTCTGCATCATTAGCGACAGCGTCACCTGCTTCTGGCGTAGGGGGCGGCAGCAAATGGCCTGTTACAGCTGACGAGGCAGGAATCGCTATTCGGTACCTACTGTGCTAAGTGCTGGTGGGCGCAATGTTAAACTAGGACAAGAGTGTCTTGAAGAAGTGGACAAATTGTCGTATACGGAAGTAGATAGATAAGGAAGAAAGATACAACGAGTACTGTGTTATGACCTAATGTAAATGTTGCGAGTATTTTTAACACCCACGTATGAAACTTGCAACTGTACTCGGGCTCATTCACTGCCTATTTTTTCACGTGGCTCATCTGCAAAGGTGGTTGGCAGTCAACAGCTGTATTTGCGCCCCTAATCCTGAGTCATATATTGGCTAGCCTTTGAACAACAGTGAATTGAATACACAAACTGTCTATGCCGCAACCTTGCGCAAAATGAGGTACACAATACAAGTTTAGATTAAAACTTATTTATTAAAAAAAAAACACTTCCAACCTCGTGGCCATGCATATTAAAGTTCACAAATAAATCCGCCCTGGACAAACGATAACCGGTGCTATTCGTATACATGTTTTATTTTCTCGCACCTGCACACTTCCACGTTGTTCCTTCACAGTTTATTCTCATACACTGGCGTCCATGCATACACTTGCGGCGCTTTGCCGCTCCGAACTTACCACCACAACGGACAACTTCCAAAAGCCCACTTTCACGGTCATACAGTCCTCAGTCGGTTCACGTGACACTATATTCATCAAAACAGTTCCTAAACATGGCCACAATGTCTTCACAATTTTGTAAGATTTAAGTACATAACCTAAATAAATTGTATAATTTTACACACATTTATCACCACATAATTTTATAATTCCTTGTAATTAAAAAAACACTATGTAACGGAACTACGAACACACATCGAATCACAAAACAAGTCGTTTCACGTAATTGTTCAGGCTTTTCCGGTGATCTAATGACATGTTGGGTTGTCGGGTGTTCTGCCGGATATCAGCGTCGTACTTGCATGGTATTTCGGTAGCGTAACTCGTTACCTTCATCAGGTGCGACCTGAAATTCAGTTTCAGGTTGCACCTGATGAAGGTAACGAGTTACGCTAGCGAAATATCGTGCAACTACGACGCTGATATCCGGCAGAACACCCAACATCCAAGATGTCAAATACTTTCTTGTCAATTTTGCATTACACTATTTTTACTCTGCATTTAATACATAATTTTATTCTTAAGCACGGAAAATTAAAATCAGTACTAATGTATGACATGCTATCAGATTTACATAACAAAGAATAACTCCATGTTTTGGCACAGTTTCACCCCTCTCCCTCCATTTAATGACGTCTTTGCACGAAATATGAGACATACAAATACTTGTCTGCTGTGCTGTGCTTTAAATTTAAATTACGAACTACTTGGAATAGCTCATTTTCTCATCACTTCTATTTCACATTGCAGGCACACCCTACAGTATTTAGTTAAGTGCAAAGTCATGTTCAGTAGTTATATGCAATTACGTAACCAAGTAATTGAAAGCATCTGAAACTGCTGAATGCTGCCTTCTCTTTATCAGGTTCAAGTGGTTCAAATAGCTCTGAGTACTATGGGATCTAACATCTGAGATCATCAGTCCCCTAGAACGTAGAACTACTTAATCCTAACTAACCTAAGGACAGCACACACATCCATGCCCAAGGCAGGGTTCGAACCTGCGACCGTAGCGGTCGCGCGGTTCCAGACTGAAGTGCCTATAACCGCTCGGCCACACCGGCCGGCTCTCTTTATCAAGGAAAGATGAGTCTATAAATGTGCTGACTTGTGTTTGTGCTTTTCACATCCCATCCATTTTTTCATAGCAGATATTTCCATTGCCAGCAAAGCTGCTATATAGCCACATTATCCCCCGTTACCTTAGAAACGTAACATTGAATCGGTTTATTATCAGATGTCAGAACGCTCAGTTGCGGATGTTCTGTCAACTAAATGTTTTTCACGAATGCAAAGTTGAACTAACCCAGTGAGTAACTTCCTTAAAGATATGTGAAATGCATCACTGGTATAACGTATGTCTCCAGACTGATAAAATAATGCATTTGTTAAACATCTTTTGAGAACGGTGGAAAGAATGTCCAGTCGACAACGAGGCATTAGATAAGGAGCATAAGCTCCGAGTAAGAGGAGAGGAAAATCAATCGTGTCCTTTCAAAGGAACCAATTTAAAGAAAGATTACAAGCAAGAGTTCAATAATTATTTTCAAGTTTCCTCACTTACAGATTTTCAAATTTTCCGAAAAAGTAAAGTACCCAAGAGTCATGTCATATTCATGTAAAATCAATTTACTTCCCACATCATACACTGACGGAAAAAAGTCCCAAAAACAAGAAGGATTTATGCGACTTAAACAAAGTTAGTAGGCGTGTTCCTACAACTGGAAGGTGACGTCTGCTCAAATTTCGAGCAAATAGCATAAGAGTGGCGCCAGTAGACCCAGCATGATGATGGAAGACAGGTTTGCTTCAAACACTCGCGGCTGCGCTCACGAGTGTTGGTTTGAGATTGCACTTAGTGAGCTGATATTAGTCAACAATGGCTTTCAAATCCTGTAATAAAGCTACGGGGAGCTGTATATTCCTTCCTCAATTTTGCCGAAGAACTTGGCAGGAATTTAGCTACTGTACAAGACTGCTGACATCGGTGGTCACGGAAAGATGCGGTCGCAAGAGGACAGGGCCCCGGACGGTCACGTGGTACAGCTGACAGGGGAGGCCACTGTGTTGGACGTGTGGCTCCAGCACGTCTTCATGCATCTCCAGCAGCAGTCTGAGCAACAGCAGTGACACAACGATCACCTACAAACCTGTTATTTCAAGAACGCCCTGTACCGTGCATTCCATTGATCTCAGCCCACTACTGTTTGCGACTTCAGTGGTGTCAAGCGAGAGCTCATTTGGGGGCGGGCTGGAGGTCTGTTCAGTTTTCTGATAAAAGCCAGGTATGTTTCGGTGTCAGTGATGGCCAGGTGAGGGCTTGCAACCAACCTGTCTTTGGCCTGAACACGTGCACCATCATCTCGAGCTATTGTGTGGGATGCGATTTCGTGTGACAGCGAGAGCGCTCTCGTGGTTATCTCACGCACCTTGACTGCACATCTGTACGTCGGTCTCGTGATACGACCTGTTGTGCTGGCATCCATGAAAAGCGTTATATGGGGTATTTCCTAACAGGATGATTCTCGCTGACGTGCCGATGTTGTAATCTACCACAGAGTGTCAACGGGTTGCCTTGGCCTGCTCGATCAAAAGATTTGTCTCCAGTCGAAAACGTATAGTACCTCACAGGACGACACCTCTAGCGTCATCCACAACCAGCAATATCCGTCTCTACATTCACCGACCAAGTGCAACACGCGCGGCACTCCATCCCACAATGTGACATCCCGCACCTGTACGACACACTCTGTGCACGTTTGCATCCTTGCGTTCAACATTTTGGCGGTTGCGCCACTTATTAATATACCAACATTTGCAATGGCTTTTCTCACGCTTAGATTAACCTGTGAAATTACAACCTTAATCACTTAACTACAAGTGTTTGAACTTCAATAGTGGCTACTATTTATAAACTGTTCGTACAAAATAGATACGTGTTTCAAAGTTTTGCTGACCTTCAAAGTAGCCACCAGCATTGTGTATAACCCGTTGCCAGAGATGCGGAAGTCGTAGGATACTCTTAGCAGTGCCAGTTGTGTTGACAGTTCGAGCGGCGCGGTCTATTGCTCGACGAATTTGTAGCAGTTCTGAAGCGAACGCCGTGAAGTGTTTCCTTCAGTTTAGAAATCGAGTTAAACTTATGAGGTCTTAAGTCAGGGGAGTGCAGGAGGTGGTATAGCACTTAGCAGCCCCATCAGTCAAACAAATTAGTAACAGCTTGCACTGTACGTGCTTGAGTATTGTCCTGCAAAATAATGGTCAGGTCCTACAGAAGTGTCATCACTTCTGTCTCTATGCTGTTCATTTCTGGAACACAACCTACGACTAGCTTAGAGACAGAAGCGATGACATTTTCTGCATGACCTGACCATCATTTTGCACGACAAGGCTCTAGCACGTACAGTGCAAGCTGTTACTGATTTGTTTGACTGATGGGGTTGCTAAGTGCTATACCAACTACTGCACTCCCCTGATTTAAGCTCCCGTGAGTTCAATACGATTTCTAAATTGAAGGAAACACTTCATGGCATTGGCTTCAGAACTACTTCAAATTCGTCGGGCAATAGACGGCGCCGCTTGAACTGCCAACGCAACTGGCACTGCTAACAGCACCCTACGACTTCCACATCGCTGCCAACGGGTTATATACAACAGTGGTGACTACTTTGAAGCTCAGTAAAACTTTGAAACACATATCTACTTTGTACGAACAGTTTTTAAATAGCAGCCACTATTGAAGTTCCAACACTTGTATCTTTGGTTGTTGTTGTTGCTGTGGTCTTCAGTCCAGAGACTGGTTTGATGCAGCTCTCCATGCAATTCTATCCTGAGCAAGGTTGTTTATCTCCCAGTACCTACTGCAACCTACATCTTCCTAAATCTGCTTAGTGTATTCATCTCTTGGTCTCCCTCTACGATTTTTACCCTCCACGCTGCCCTCCAGTACTAAATTGGTGATCCCTTGATGCCTAAGAATATGCCCTACCAACCGATTCCTTCTTCTAGTCAAGATGCGCCACAAATGTCTCTTCTCTCCAATTCTATTCAATACCTCCTCATTAGTTATGTGATGTAACCATCTAATCTTGAGCATTCTTCTGTAGCACCACATTTCGAAATCTTCTATTCTCTTCTTGTCCAAACTACACTCCTGGAAATTGAAATAAGAACACCGTGAATTCATTTTCCCAGGAAGGGGAAACTTTATTGACACATTCCTGGGGCCAGATACATCACATGATCACACTGACAGAACCACAGGCACATAGACACAGGCAACAGAGCATGCACAATGTCGGCACTAGTACAGTGTATATCCACCATTCGCAGCAATGCAGGCTGCTATTCTCCCATGGAGACGATCGTAGAGATGCTGGATGTAGTCCTGTGGAACGGTTTACCATGCCATTTTCACCTGGCGCCTCAGTTGGACCAGCGTTCGTGCTGGACATGCAGACCGCGTGAGATGACGCTTCATCCAGTCCCAAACATGCTCAATGGGGGACAGATCCGGAGATCTTGCTGGCCAGGGTAGTTGACTTACACCTTCTAGAGCACGTTGGGTGGCATGGGATACATGCGGACGTGCATTGTCCTGTTGGAACAGCAAGTTCCCTTGCCGGTCTAGGAATGGTAGAACGATGGGTTCGATGTCGGTTTGGATGTACCGTGCACTATTCAGTGTCCCCTCGACGATCACCAGAGGTGTACGGCCAGTGTATGAGATCGCTCCCCACACCATGATGCCGGGTGTTGGCCCTGTGTGCCTCGGTCGTATGCAGTCCTGATTGTGGCGCTCACCTGCACGGCGCCAAACACGCATACGACCATCATTGGCACCAAGGCAGAAGCGACTCTCATCGCTGAAGACGACACGTCTCCATTCGTCCCTCCATTCACGCCTGTCGCGACACCACTGGAGGCGGGCTGCACGATGTTGGGGCGTGAGGGGAAGACGTCCAAGGTCGACGGGCTCGTGCACCTTCCGCCGACCACTGGCGACAACATCGATGTACTGTGGAGACCTCACGCCCCACGTGTTGAGCAATTCGGCGGTACGTCCACCCGGCCTCCCGCATGCCCACTATACACCCTCGCTCAAAGTCCGTCAGCTGCACATACAGTTCACGTCCACGCTGTCGCGGCATGCTACCAGTGTTAAAGACTGCGATGGAGCTCCGTATGCCACGGCAAACTGGCTGACACTGACGGCGGCGGTGCACAAATGCTGCGCAGCTAGCGCCATTCGAAGGCCGACACCGCGGTTCCTGGTGTGTCCGCTGCGCCGTGCGTGTGATCTTTGCTTGTACAGCCCTCTCGCAGTGTCCGGAGCAAGTATGGTGGGTCTGACACACCGGTGTCAATGTGTTCTTTTTTCCATTTCCAGGAGTGTATTATCGTCCACGTTTCACTTCCATACAAATGCTTTCAGAAACAACTTCGTCACAAATCTATACTCGATGTTAACAAATTTCTCGTTTTCAGAAACGCTTTCCTTGCCATTGTCAGTCTACATTTTACATCTTCTCTACTTCGACCATAATCAGTTATTTTGCTCCCCAAATAGAAAAACTCATTTACTACTTTAAGCGTCTCATTTCCTAATCTAATTCCCTCAGCATCACCCGATTTAATTCGACTACAGTCTATTATCCTCGTTTTGCTTTTGTTGATGTTCATCTTATATCCTCCTTTTAAGACACTATCCATTCCGTTCAACTCCTTTGTTGTCTATGACGGAATTACAATGTCATCGGCGAACCTCAAAGTTTTTATTTCTTCTCCATGGATTTTAACTCCTACTCCAAATTTTTCTTATGTTTCCTTTGCTGCTTGCTCAGTATACAGATTGAACAACATCGGCGATTGGCTACAACCCTGTCTCACTCCCTTCACAACCAGTGCTTCCCTTTCATGCCCCTCGACAATTATATTTGCTGCCTGGTTTCTGTACAAATTGTAAATTGCCTTTCGCTCCCTGTATTTCACCCCTGCTACCTTCAGTATTACCTCACGCGTTCCAACATTCGTACGGAATTCAAACTGATCATCCCTAAAGTCGGCTTCTACCAGTTTTTCCATTCGTCTGTAAAGATTTCGTGTTAGTATTTTGCAGCCATGGCTTATTAAACTGATAATTTGGTAATTTTCACATTTGTCAACACCTGCTTTCTTTGGGATTTCAATTATTATATTTTCTTGAAGCCTGAAGGTATTTCGCCTGTCTCATACATCGTGCTCACTACATGGTAGAGCTATGTTAGGGCTGGCTCTTCCAAGGTTGTCAGTAGTTCTAATGGAATGTTGTCTATTCCCGAGGCCTTGTTTCGGTTAAGGTCTTTCAATGCTCTTGAGGTCTGAGGGTATTTTGCCTGTCTCATACATCGTGCTCACTAGATGGTAGAGTTTTGTTAGGCCTGGCCCTCCCACAGTTGTCAGTGGTTCTAATGAAATGTTGTCTACTCCCGGGGTCTTGTTTCGACTCAGGTCTTTTAGTGCTCTGTCAAACTCTTCACAAAGTATTATATCTCCCATTTCATCTTCATCTACATGCTCTTCCATTTCCATAATATTGTTCTCAAAAACATCGCCCTTGTATAGACCCTCTATATACTCCTTCCACCTTTCTACTTTCCCTTCTTTGATTAGAACTGTGTTTCCATCTGACCTCTTGATATTCATGCAAGTGGTTCTCTTTAATTTTCCTGTAGGCACTACATATCCTCCCCCTAATGATATATGCCTCTACATCATTACATTTGTCCTCCAGCCATCCCTGCTTAGGCATTTTGCACTTCCAGTCGATCTCATTTTTGAGACATTTGTATTCTTTTTTGCCTGCTTCATTTTCTGCATTTTTGTATTTTCTCCATTCAACAATTACATTCAATATCTCATCCGTTACCCAAGGATTTCTATTAGCCCTCGCCTTTTTACCTACATGTTCCTCCGCTGCCTTCACTACTTCATCCCTCAAAGCTACCCAGTCTTCTTCTACTATATTTCTTTCCGCCATTCTTGCCAATCGTTCCCTAATGTTCTCCCTGAAACTCTCTACAACCTCTGGTTCTTTCAGTTTATGCAGGTCCCATCTCCTCAAATTCACACCTTTTTACAGTTTCTACAGTTTTAATCTACAGTTAATAAGAAATGGATTGTGGTCAGAGTCCACATCTGCCCCTGGAAATGTCTAACAATTTAGAACCTGGTGCCTGTATCTCTGTCTTACCATTATATAATCTATTTGAAATCTTCTAGTATCTCCAGGGTTCTTCCATGTATACAACCTTCTTTCATGGTTCTTGATTAAGTTATGCTCTGTACAAAATGGCACCAGGCAGCTTCCTCTTTCATTTCTTACTCCCGTTCCATATTCACCTACTACGTTTCCTTTTCTTCCTTTTTCTACTGTCGAGTTCCAGCCACCCACGACTATTAAATTTTCGTCTCCCTTCCCAATCTGAATAATTTATTTTATTTCATCCTACATTTCATCAATTTCTTCGTCATCTGCGGAGCTAGTTGGCATATAAACTTGTATTACTTTGGTAGGCGCGGGCTTCGTACCTATCTTGGCCACAATAATGCGTTCACTATGCTTTTTGTAGTAGCTTATCCGCACTCCTATTTTCCTATTCATTATTAACCTACTCCTGCATTACCCCTATTTGATTTTGTATTTATAACCCTGTATGCACCTGACCAGAAGTCTTGTTTCTCCTGCCACCGAACTTCACTAATTCCCACTACATCTAACTTTAACCTATCCATTTCCCCTTTTAAATTTTCTAACCTGCCTGCCCCGTTAAGGGATCTGACATGCCACCCATCGATCCTAGATCGCGAATTTCCTTTCTCCTGATTACGACGTTCTCTTGAGTAGTCCCCCCCCCCCAGAGATCCGAATGGGGGACTATTTTACCTCCGGAATATTTTACCCAAGAGGACGCCATCATCTTTTATCCATACAGTAAAGCTGCGTGTCCTCGGGAAAAATTACGGCCATAGTTTCCATTTGCTTTCAGCTGTTCGCTGTACTAGCACAGTAAGGCCGTTTTGGTTAGTGTTACAAGGCCAGATCAGTCAATCAACCAGGCTGTTGCCCCTGCAACTACTGTAAAGGCTGCTGCCCCTCTTCAGGAACCATACGTTTGTCTGGCCTCTCAACAGATACACCTCCGTTGTGGTTGCACCTACGGTACGGCTATCTGTATTGCTGAGGCACGCAAGCCTCCCCACCAACGGCTAGGTCTATGGTTCATGGGGGGTGTACAACATATTTATGCTACAGCAAAGTATAGAAAACGTAAGTGATTCAGTGAAGGAACACACATCCTTTTCTTCGATTATGTAAAGGCTTTTGATAAAGTAAATAGGCAGCTATTGTGGGAAATTTTAATAAGAAGAGATACACCAATACACATTGTACAGGTAGTTCCATAGATCTATGCTAATACAAGATTCCAAGTAATTGGGGATAATGAAGAAACAACAAAGGATAATAATTTTTGAGTTCGACAAAGTTGCAGCCTCTCTCCACTGCTTAATAATATATACATTGACAACATTATAAGGCAATGGAGAATGAAACTGAAGAACTGTACATGTAACTTCAAGCAAAAGATTACATTTTTACTTTGTTATTCGCAGATGACGAAGTGTTAATTTCGAATAATGAAGATGGACTGCAGAGAGCTGCCTACGAACTATACCAAATACGCCAGACATATAATATTTGAATATCAATACAAAAAACAAGCCATGGGTTTCCGTGGAAAAAATCCAGTAAGAACAAAAATAATTATATCAAACGAGATTATAGAGCAAGTAGATAGATTCAGATATCTAGAACCATGCTGTCCTACAGGCGAGACCTAGATCAAAAACAAAAAATTGAGAAATTTAACTACTTAAGTGGCACTATCAGAAGAGCCCTGCAACATAAAGTAAGAACAGAACACATCTAAAAATTTTTATATAGTTATGTCAATATCAGCATTTCTATATGGAATTGAATCTTGGTTAATGAAAAAAATGGATATCCCATCTGTTACGAATGGACAAATCAAGATTACCACTACATTTTTGGCGATATACTTTGCAAGGTAAAGGATGCACTGGAAGACATGCAAAGCGATGGAACGATCAGGTGTAGCTGGTACCGGCTGAGTGAAAGCCTAATGCATAACGGAAGAATAATAATAAGAAGAAGCGGATTCACCGACAGATATTGTGTAGGTACCTTTTCGAGGAATTACGAGTTTTAACCGCACCCTCTACACCTACATCTACATTTATACTCCGCAAGCCACCCAACGGTGTGTGGCGGAGGGCACTATACATGCCACTGTCATTACCTCCCTTTTCTGTTCCAGTCTCGTATGGTTCGCGGGAAGAACGACTGTCTGAAAGCCTCCGTGGGCGCTCTAATCTCTCTCATTTTACATTCGTGATCACCTCGGGAGGTATAAGTAGGGGGAAGCAATATATTCGATACCTCATCCAGAAACGCACACTCTCGAAACCTGGCGAGCAAGCTACACCGCAATACAGAGCGCCTCTCTTGCAGAGTCTGCCACTTGAGTTTGTTGAATATCTCCGTAACACTATCACGGTTACCAAATAACCCTGTGACGAAACGCGCCGCTCTTCTTTGAATATTCTCTATCTCCTCCGTCAACTCGACCTGGTACAGATCCCACACTGATGAGCAATGCTCAAGTATAGGTCGAACGAATGTTTTGTAAGCCACCTCCTTTGTTGATGGACTACATTTTCTATGGACTCTCCCAATGAATCTCAACCTGGTACCCGCCTTAGCTACAATTAATTTTATATGATCATTCCACTTCAAATCGTTCCGCACGCATACTCCCAGATATTTTACAGAAGTAACTGCTACCAGTGTTTGTTCAGCTATCATATAATCATACAATAAAGAATCCTTCTTTCTATGTATTAGCAATACATTGCATTTGTCTATGTTAAGGGTCAGTTGCCACTCCCTACACTAAGTGCCTATCCGCTGCAGATCTTGCTGCATTTCGCTGCAATTTTCTAATGCTGCAACTTCTCTGTATACTACAACATCATCCGCGAAAAGCGGCATGGAACTTCCGCAACTATCTACTAGGTCATTTATATATATACTGTGAAAAGCAATGGTCCCATAACACTCCGCTGTGGCACGCCAGAAGTTACTTTAACGTCTGTAGACGTCTCTCCATTGATAACAACATGCTGTGTTCTGTTTGCTAAAAACTCTTCAATCCAGCGACACAGCTGGTCTGATATTTCGTAGGCTCTTACTTTGTTTATCAGGCGACAGTGCGGAACTGGATCGAACGCCTTCCGGAAGTCAAGAAAAATAGCATCTACCTGGGAGCCTGTGTCTAATATTTTCTGGGTCTCATGAACAAATAAAGCGAGTTGGTTCTCACACGATCGCTGTTTCCGGAATCCGTGTTGATTCCTACAGAGTAGATTCTGGGTTTCCAAAAACGACATGATACTCGAGCAAAAAACATGTTCTAAAATTCTACAACAGATCGACGTCAGATATATAGGTCTACAGTTTTGCGCATCTGCTCGACGACCCATCTTGAAGACTGGGACTACCTGTGCTCTTTTCCATTCATTCGGAACCTTCCGTTCCTCTAGAGACTTTCGGTACACGGATGTTAGAAGGGGGGCAAGTTCTTTCGCGTACTCATACAGGGTGATTTTTTCTATCAGGTAGAAACTCTACGGTTTTGTCGATGAGAGGGTATAGAACAAAAAGGTCTAATGAACTTATGTCCGGAAATGCATGATTTCGATGTTGGAGTCATTCACTGTTACTGAGACCGCGGTGTAATACGCTCCGTACCTTCCAGCCACAATTACAGTACGTATTGAAAATGGTTCCCATGTGCCTGAACGTATGAGTGTACGCACCGTAGCAAGTTCTGTCTCAAGCGTTCATATCGGCCAGGCTGCAACCGAACAGTGTCAAAGGCAGCACGAATACGATGCTCCAGTGTCCCCACATCTGGAATGGGCTCTGCATACACGATACTTTTGAGATGGCCCCATAACCAGAAACAGCACGGGTTGAGATACGGTGAACGTGTAGGCCATCCAACGGGACACCTTCGTCCGATCCAACGGCCAGGGAAGACACGACTGAGATGCGTCCGGATGTTAATGGCGAAGTGGGCTGAAGCACCATCGTGTAGCTGCCACATAATCCTTCGAATCCTCAATCATTCTTCCAGCAGGGGAGGCAAAGTTAACCGCAAGAAACGGCCAACAGTTCCGGCCTGTTAGGCAACGTGGAACAAAGACTGCTCCCAAAATACGGTCGCCAATCATTCCGGCCCACACATTTCGGCTGCACTGAAGTTGATTATTCGCTGTCACCATACCAGGGGGGTTCTGCATACTATCCCACAGATGACTGCTATGAAAGTTGAAGATTCCACTCCGCGTAAAGGTATTCATCTATGAATAAGATGAATGTCACAAATCCCAGAATCGCCGGTTCCCTGGTGAATAAACCAGTGGCAAAACCGCTCCCACTATGAAAAGTCTGTCGCTAGTAAGCACTGCACACTCTGTAGGCGATAAGATCAGTAACAATTGTCGTGGAGAATGTTACACACGGTCGTCTGGCTTTCCCTGTACAGGCGGGCTGGCTGCCTGGTCAGACAAGGCAGTCGCCTTCCATAGCATTACAGTTTTCTGCAAGTATGGTGTCCGAACATTTCGGGTACAACCTACATGATTTCGTGCTTCCTGAAACGACCCTGTCTTAGGGAAATGGCGAAACACTGTTCCAAATATTGAATGCTGTGGTTTTTGTCGGTGGGGATAGGTATCCTGATACAACATTGCTGCCCGCAGTCTGTTACCACTTGCCTTTCCGTAAGTAACCACCATGTTGACAAGCTCTTGATTCCAATACGGAACCATTGTGTACAACGCTGTATCACATCCACTACAAGGTGAGTCAGCAAGAGAAATGGATTGGACACAACATGACCAATTACTATGGTAAGAGAGGGCGCTAGGACATGATGTATGAGGAGCAGCAGCACCCTCGTGGAGGAAACCACGCATACTGTAACTGCGGCTGCATCGTACAGCTCTTTAACACTGTACGAAGAAATAAATCGTATCTAGCACCGAAACCATGCATTTCCGTACATAAGTTCATTAGGCCTTTTTTGTTTCGTATCCTCTCATCGATCAATCCCTAGAGTCTGTGGACGGTGGAAAAAAATCACCCTGTATATATTCACTTATGAAGTAAATAAAAAATAAATAATCCATCACAATTTTAGAAGATAGAGATGTATACATCTACAACACTAGTGCAGAAATGACCTTTGTTACCTATTATTGAAGCTGTCAGTGTCTCAGGAAAAAGAACAACATGCATTTTTGACCATTTCCCTAATAACCTCAAATGTCAGACAGGTAACAAAGAAAGTTTTAAATCAAATCTAAAATCTAAACTTTATTTTACGTGTGGTAGTATTAGACCTTTTAAGGCATTTATTTAACAATATCAGAGCATCTGATGAACTTTGAACTGATTGGGAAAGTGAGGACTCGAAATTTACAGTGATTCGTGAACGTTACCGAACTTCTTCTAAGTACCATGTTAGGAACGAAATATTTATTGTATTTTAAAAAAAGATATTTTTTTCTGAATTAAAACTATGTCCAGTTCTTGCAATGACCGTAGGTCCATATCTAGACATATACGAACAATATTGTCAACACATTACTCCCCTATGGCTTTTATTCTTTTTTTGAGCACTTGTTCTGTAATAGAATGTTTCAACCTAGTTTATTCGATTCGAGCTATTGTTTCCGTGATCTAAACATTTTTCAGTGGGTACAGTGTTATTATTATTCACTCTTGGAGATATGGTCCGTACATACAACTAGATGTGCCATCTAGTACGAATATAATAAATGTGGTTACAAATTTATTACTATATTACAGTTTTTTCACCATTCTCCTATTTGTAAGTGAGAAATAAGTTTTTGGAGAGCATTTTTCGTAAGTGTAATGCCTGATCATTGCGATTTTTCTGTATTTTTTCGTTTTTTTTGCATGTGCTGCGTTGGAGTTTGCACTTCGCTGTCCTGCCTACTCCAGGATGTTCGATTTTCGGAATTTGCAAGCATATTTCACCTAAACACTGTAACTGTGCGTTTTTTAAAAAGTCTGTTGTCTCTGTTTGCTTACTGTTCATAATGGTATCAAATGACACTGTATTTCGATCTCTCCTGTCCACGTAGTAGTGTTTCTATGCAGTTTGTTTATTATTTGTTGCCTGTATTATTGTGCGCGGTGGGGATGATGTGGCCGAAGGGAAGAAATTCGAGACGAGGAAACCGCATTCTTTAACTTTTTTGTACCAGTGGTGAGGATAGTGCGTAAGTTACTATATACTTTGGTTATGTTCTACGGTTTGTTATTGTTTTAGTAGTTAAGACAAATTTGTGTGTAGTGCATGTTTGACATTTACTGAAATCCAACAGTAACAGATTACACATGACTCTTCATTCATAAAATCACAAACTATCATCTGTCCAACATATGATAAATAGCCTTTTATTTAGTTGCATAGACGTCCAATATCTGTAACAAAATAATAATAATAATAATAATAATAATAATAATAATAATAATAATAACATGGAAGCACCTAAAAGATGACAGAAATCATAACAATGACGAGATACAGTAGTGCAGAAAAATCGAAAAGTGAAGCTTCCGAAGAGAATATCCAGAAGGTCATTGTTCCGAGAGGATAACTGTAAATGAAACAACCTTGCTATATTGTCCGAGTCTTTAACAGATTTCTCCCTAGGTCAGAATTAAAAATTGCTAGACGTGCAGTTCGGTTGAATTTCAGTTAACGGAAAATATTGGCATTTCCAAAATGAGAGCTCTCTCCATTATCGTTGGAAAATGTTACGAGTAGCGGTACCGGAGCACAGATGTTGTTCTAAGTACTCACGCTTACCTCTGCCTTTAAAAGGCCAACTCGTAGCCGACAGCAGTGATGGCAGTTCGAGATCTGGTGCATTACAGAGTTGCGGTTCTTTTCAGCCAAACGCTCAGCAGACTGGGAACGGGCTACAAGTTTTCCAAACTGAGAAGATTTCGGAATGAGCTTTTTCTTCTGTTATTTTCCTTATACGCTTGGAAAACTACGCGAAAACCTTGTTGTGTAACGGTCAATTGAGATTTCTGAAATTTGTATCTGGGAGAATGTTCCGCATCGTTCCAAACAAAAAATAAAATATTGAGAATAGGTTGAAGTTGAGCATTTGGGAATTTGGTGGCCGAGAGTAGGATCGGGAACTGCGGTCGCTTCCTCATTTACAGTCAAGACAGTCAGCTGTCAACTCAATCTCCGCCACCGTTCTCCGTGTCTTTCAATTCATCCAACATCCACCTGAACCCTGTACGTTCCATTCTTGAAGATCGAAATTCCTTTGTCTCCCCAGTCGCGCGCTGCTGTGACTCTAGCAATATATTACATCCTCTGCCTCCACAGCCCCTGCCTCCCCTCCCCCTCCCCCCCCCCCTCCACAATATCCTATCCCAAGGAAACATCTATCAACATCCATAAAAAAAAGTTAAAATATGTGTGAAATCTTATGGGACTTAACGGCTAACGTCTGCAGTCCCTAAGCTGACACACTAAATAACCTAAATTATCCTAAGGACAAACACACACACCCATGCCCGATGGAGGACTCGAACCTCCGCCGGGACGAGCCGCAAAACCTCTGTCAACCAACTCTTCCTAGCCCATAATAACAAATACCGTCAGCAATATCTCTAGCTTTAAATTGTAGCTCCAACAGCTCTGTTACAGTTCCCAGTCATAAATGACACTGACCAAACGACCTCCTACCTAGCCACATCTTCCATACCCACCCTCACATCTACACACAGTGACCTAGGCATTTGTATTGCCTGTAGTCCATCACCTCCTTCCTCTGTTCGTATCATTACGGCTTTTGTTGGGAGATGACCTTGAACACTGGAAAAAATTGCTTTTACGAATGAACATTATCTGATTGACTATTTTCGTGTTTTATCTTCTTACGAGAACACGGTCAAAATGATTTTAAAATGCAGTTACCAAATTTGACCAGGCAGTAGTGATCACACCGTAAAACAACAATTACTACAGGCAGTAAATGCATTTCAAATGCATTTGTAACTGTCGTGGTGAAAAAACTAAAGAAGATTATTGGACCTTAGTAGAAGCAGCATCGTCCTCTACATTATAATACCAAACGCATCAGCGCTATTGTGTTTTTTACTGCATAATTATCATGAAACTACCTTATAATGTATTTTAATCACATTATTTTATTCATTTTACCCTTAATAAACCATGGTCTATTTTTTATATGTATACGATTGGTTGAAGAGCAGCAGTTTACCCATGACACTGAAAGGTCTGCCCAACTTAGGGCTGATGAAAGGATGATGGTGTTAAGTTCGTATGGGACCAAACTGCTGAGGTTAGGTTCACACACAACTTAATCTAACTTAACCCTAGCACCACTAAGCTCAGAACTGTCACATGGATGTCTAGGGGGAGGGGGGGGGGGGGGCGGAGGGGGCACATTTTTTCAGTTTTTAACGTTTTTGTTTGTTTTGTTTTGATTATTTAATGAAGTACGAATTCCTTTACTAGGTTGCAACACACTTCCTGTTGTTATCAGAAACATTATAACATATACAAATACAATAAATAAAGTAATGAGTATGAGAAATATTATTATATTTTTATCATGAAACTAACACTTTCATAAACATCAGACTTATAATCAGAAATCATAGAAGATCGTACAATAGCAAACTACAAGTAAGAAAACAGAAAATCAAAGTCAGAAATTACAACTGGGTTTTTCTTTCCTGCTCACTTTCACTTTTAATTTCGCAACCTTTTCATATGATTGTTTTTGCAGACTGAGTGGAACACACATTTTTTGATCACCTGCAACAAATTATAGACACTTTTGTCATCTTGTCTTTTTCCTTTTTACAGATTTTACTGTTCAAACACGTGTGACATCTTCCTATTGAATAAAATTCAACAGATTGAACAATTGAAGTAATGCTGGAGAGCGTTTTTCCTAGAAAACGTTCCATTGCACAGATGATAGGCTTTTGTAAACCCATGATATTCTTTGCTCTCTCTCTTCCACAGCTGACCTAACGAGCTGTTGACCTAATTCTAGCAGATACAGCCTTCTTACATTATGCTTCTTCTTATTCCAGTTTGGGTTGTTTATCATGAAAATTGTTCCAGAACTGAGACAGGCAATATCTATCAAGGTGAGAAAGAGAGATAATGGCCACCTTCTTTTCTCTTGTTTTAGTGAATGATGTCGCATCATTTGATCAATGCTGTCCATGCTCCCTTTAGTTTCCTTTAGTACAGAGTGATGTTTGTACTTTTTTTTCTCTACCTTGTTATCATTATGTTGGGCGGAAAGAAGTAGAAGATTCTTAGTAGGCTTCAGTTTGGAGATACATGAAACGAACGTAATTAGTGCGTTGCCTGTTTTCGGATCTGTGAATAAGAACTTAGGGAAATATAGCTCTCGACCCTGCGTCTTCTTTAGCTGTTCTGGTAAGTGTTTTCTGTTACTCTTCGATGTTACCACCAAAGTTAACTTTCGATCATTGTAAAGCTCCTCGAATATGTCTGTGGCTGTATAATAACGATCTGTTGTTATAGTTCTTCCAATTCCTGCCAGCGGATTCACTAGGTGTCTAACAACTGCCTTTTCACTCCATTCCTCGGCAGGTCGTTCATCCTTTCCTACACAGACCTCCATTTTTAGATCATACCGAGTGTGTGCATCTGATAACATCATAATCAATATGGCATGCTTCCCAGGCTTGTCTTGCATTAAGACCTTAAGGGACATCTTCCTCGAAATATGGAGAGCATTTCATCGATCGTTAGATCTGCTCTTGGTATATGTAGTATTTCACAAACATTTCGTCAATTTTGTCTAAAACTTATCCTGCTTTCGTCTTTCGGTTCTTCTTTCTTTACCATAAAATCTAATGTCCGCCTGGGTAGCGCAGCGGTAAATTTACCGCCTACCACGCAAGGGGGCTCGGGGTCGATTCCCGGCAGGGCAATGGGTGTTGTGTGTCCATCAACATTGACACGCAAGTCGCCGAAGTGGCGTCAACTAAAAAGACTTGCAATACGGCGGCCGAACCCCGAAGGGGATATCCCTCCCAATAAATGCGATACGATCATTTCATTTTTCATTTCATCAAATCTAATCAGGGACAGAAGTTCTCCACATCGACTACTAGTCATTGCAGTTATGTAGATATTATTTCCCAGTACCTTTCTCCATAAGTTCTCAAGAGGCAGATTAGTGTCATTATTTGTGCTCATGAGTATCATCACACCAATGAAGGCGTACATTTCTTCTATGGCTGTATAAGTTTTAAGTTCTTATTACGAGCTTCTTGGTTTATATAGTCCACGATAATCTTCATTATTTCAGGAGTTATAAACTTTTTTGAAGGAGTCTGACACACCAGAGGTCAAGCCTTCATGAGTCAAACCTTCACGAAAATTCACTATGTTTTGTACTGACCTGAGTACTTGCCTTGGAGGCGCAGTAATATATTCCCTACCGCTTTTTGCTGTAACAATGATGCTGGCAGCAGCTGCATGCTGTTCATCAGGAAATGAACTCCGTGAACTTGACTCATTTTCAGTTGCTGTGCCACTATCGTATGTCGCAACTATGTCATTTTCTTCTGGATCTCTTTCATCACCGACACTTGCTTCTTTTATAGTAGCTGACACCTCTTCATCTGTGGGAAATCTTTGATACTGACGAGACATTTTATTAGAACTGTGAGTAATGTACAAATGCTCGATCAACAAAGGAGATTTATTTCAAAACAACAATGGCAACAGCCGCGCGGGATTAGCCGAGTGGTCTGAGGCGCTGAAATCATGGACTGTGCGGCTGGTCCGGGCGGAGGTTCGAGTCCTCCCTCGGGAATGGGTGTGTGTGTTTGTCTTTATGATAATTTAGGTTAAGTAGTGTGTAAGCTTAGGGACTGATGACCTTAGCAGTTAAGTCCCATAAGATTTCACACACATTTGAACATTTTTTTGAACAATGGCAACAGACTACAGCGGTAGCAACAGCCAGAAGTTGGAAACAGTGTGACAAAGCTCATCCGACCAAATGACTTTTTCCATTACTCTATGATCTATATTTTATGGTTTCGATGTCTCGTTTTCCCGCTATGGCCACTTGTATCACAGAAAAGTGGTTCCGGGATCTCGGCACTCCTTACAATTCCGTGTTTACGGAGCTCCCATCGAGTTATTTTGGTGCTGACATGCTCTTCAGTGACCATCCTTAATTATCACTGAACACACACTTTCGTCTGCGTTGTGACTTAGCTGATGACATTTTCTTGCATTCCCTGCACTCGATATAAATCTTCGATAGGGTTCCTCTTGAAATGCCAAACACTTTGGCTGCTTTGGTTAATGAAGCACCCACCGAACGAGTTGGCTTGGATTGATGTGGAGGAGGAGACCAAACAGCGAGGTCATCGGTCTCATCGGATTAGGGAAGGATGGGGAAGGAAGTCGGCCGTGCCCTTTCAAAGGAACCATCCCGGCATTTGCCTGAAGCGATTTAGGGAAATCACGGAAAACCCAAAACAGGATTGTCGGATGCGGGATTGAACCGTCGTCCTCCCGAATGCGAGTCCACTGCGCCACCTCGCTTGGTCCACCGTACGAGCACGAACAATTTGCCCACGTTCGAATGCACTAATTGAGATCTCCGAACAATGCACTCGTAACAGGGAACACTGTTTTGACTATGACCGACACTTGCAGCGAATTGACGACACTGCGTGGTTGGCGTTCGAACTACAACAGCGCAACCTGCAAGTTTGGCATCTGCGTTTACGTTCAAGCACGCATTTCTCTCGGTGTTTCCATATTTTTGTCCAAGTAAGTAATTCGAAGGGTATAACGTAGCAGTTGCAATTGATATTGGAAGCAAGGAAAATCAAGAAAAGTTGATAAGAATTAGCGATCTATAAAAGTCGTACGACCATATCATATGGCGCAAGATGTTGCCCACTCGTCGCTAATAGGTTGCCTACGGGCAGCAGCGTTCTCGGAATGCTACGTATACAACAATTCCCAACAGTAGTAGTTTCAGAAAAGCAGATTGACAATACTTTACTACAGCTAATGTTGCTAGTGAGAGAAGACGTGATAACTTACAGTTCTTGGTATGCACATAGTCCAAGGAAACGCTTGATGCTGACAGCGTAGCACTAATCACGTTGCTGACTTGGGCCGATCTTTTGCGCCCGAGGCTGGCAGGAGCTGTGTTTACATGCAGCTGTTATAGGGGATGCAGCTGGGGCGGAGCGGTACGATTCCGCGCAGCAATGGCCGCCGACTCTTCGCAGCCTTCTCTCCTCTTGCGTGCCACCTCTTCGTTCCAGCGTTTGTAGTTACGCCATAACAGTAAGCTTCCCTGAAGCCCAGGTAATTTACGGTATGTGCAAGAGCCTTGAGAGACTACCAAAAGGGAACACTAAGAACGAAGGTTCGGATTAAATAATATTTAATATGTGCATAGAAAAGAACAATGGCGGAAATAAAAGAACGCTCAAGTGTGGGATTAAAATTCCATATGAAAGGAAATTAATCATACCATTCGCTGGATGACATTGCTGTGAAAGTGAAGGGGAATAGGAGGTCCTATTGAATGGAATAAACAATGGAGCACACAGTCAGGATGAAAGTAAATGTAAGATGAAAGTAATGAGGAGTAAGAGAAGCGATACTAGAGTCTCTTGGTTACCACGACGAAGATGAAGCTAAGAAATTCTACTAGCTTGGTAGGAAAATAACCTATGACGGAAGAAGCATGCAGGACACAGAAAGCAGAATAACACAGACAATGAGGGCATTCCCGTCCGAAAACAAATCTGCTGGTACCAAAAGTCGGCCTTAATCGAGGAAGAAGTTTCTGAGAATCCAGTCTGGAGTAATGTAGTGTACGGATATGTAGCATGAACTGTGTAAAAACCGGAAAACAAGAGAATCAATGTGTTAGAGACGTAGTGTTATAGATGTTGTATACAGACGTTTGTAGTTAGCTATGTGTAATCTCTCCTTCCTAAACACGAACACCTACACATACATGTGCACACACACACACACACACACACACACACACACACACACACACACACACACACACACACACACACACACATGCACGAACAAAAATTCATTGATAACCCATGGGCAGTAAATAAACTATTAATTTTCCAGGGATTTTATTTACGTTTACATAGCCGAAGTTTTCTTTTCATCATCCTTAATTATAAAGCTTGCATTGTTAAAAAACAGAACTTTTTCTGCTTCTTTACTGTATGATGGCAGCCCATCATACGTAAAATGCGCAAGAACCCATCCAGTATCGATCGCTGTTGTACAACTGTGTTTATTAATTCTCATTCCGAAGATGTTTCGTTCTGTTCACTGCATGAGTTTTAGCTGCGAAACTCTGTAACCTATTAGTCAGACAGAGTGTAACCAGTTTTGCGTTTAATTTTCGTCGAGGACTCATGCTCTTACAGATACTTGGTAACATTTAAACTACACCGGGAGATTACTATGAACTGAGGAAACAATAGCTTTCGATAAGTCACAGAAGTAAGTAACACTATATTATATAACTTGATTCATGAACTGAGAAATATCTGTTTTCTTAAGTTATGCTGTTGTAATTCGAAATGCTCCTGGCCACGAAGTTGGCCTGAGGCATTAAAGTTAAGGGATCCATCACTGGATGTGCTTGAAACATTACAATCATTTGAGCTAAAAAGTGCAACGCTGTTTTCAGGCCAGTCACGCCAGGCGTCGTGGTCATTTGAATCATCCGAAATAAGCTGTGCAGACGGTTTCGGAACTCATGATGTAGTGAATGTCGCTACGAAGGTGGCTACATGTGAAATGTCTGTGATAGCAAACTCTTTTTGCAAGGGAGCGGCACTGGTCTCACCACACAATGCGAAACATCTAATACAAACTCGTTAACAGCTTGGTGCCCATAGCTCTTGCCACCTGTGTTTAACACTGGGCATTTATCCAGGTAGATACAGGAGAGACAGCAACATTCTGAAAAACGTAAATTAGACTCAATGCCATTAGCGCCAACAAAGGTTCATTTGATATTGCTTAGTAAGTAATCAATTAAAATCAAAGCTATGTTTTTGGCCCATGACACGTTCTCCATAAAACAACATTATCGCTCTCGATGCTTTCACGTTTTTATGCTTACTAACCAGTATTTTACAAAGTATATATTTAAGCATTCGATATCCTAGACGATCTTCGTAGTGAATTTTCCACGCCATTTTCACCTGATCTTGGGTAGGCTGTCCATTTTGAAGTCCATAGCAAACAGAAGCCATCCGCAGTAGCAAAATTTTTTATTGATAAGCAGATATCGATCGCTATCAAAAACGAAATTAGCCCTATAGACTATCGCATTAAAGAAAGTGTTTTGGAACACGTCACCTTGAGTACATTAGGTAGCTGACGATGAGAAGAATACCTGCGAGGGGTGAGGCGAGGAGAGAGGAAACAATGTTAACATTAACTAAACAGACAATGTTTTTGCCTTGTTTCACAAATTTTATTAAGGTTACTGCGCAACCTAGGGTTCGTGTTGTAAGCCCATGTTCAAGCACATTACTTGAAAAAGGGCTTATACCCAGAAACCTAGGTTGCGCAGTAACCATAATAAAATTTGTGAAACAAGGCAAAAACAGTGATTGTTTAGTTAACTTACAATGTTTCACCAAGAACCCACAGTTTATTGCAGATAAAATGTTAACGTTGGTAATATTTCACGCAATATCCATCATTTCATGATGTATAGAGCTTCGCACTCGTTTGATGGTACTGTATTTCTACAGTGAAAAGGCTTATTTTTGACGAAGACGTGTGTACATGTTGGAGGATTTTAAGGTCTGACATGGCAAGTGATGTATTATTTTAACCATGTTTGTAATGTACTACTGTCTACATGACATGTTTGTACAGTTCTGTGTATACGCACTGTGCTTCATTTTTGTATTGTTTTAGCTTTTGCAGTACCACTTGAAAACGACCCAAAGCCAGTTGTGAAATAAATAACTTCCACAGTAAAAGGTGAATATGATGTCCTTTAAAAAAAAAAGAGCGGCCAGCTCGTTGATACCGTCACTGAACAATGTTTGACTTTGTTGACGAAGCCACATCACGTCTGCTTGTACCGCTTTGTCACTATCAATATGAAGTCCTCTAAAGCGTCCTCTAAGACAACACTCGGGTGAAGGGCTGTTCAGGACTGCCTGGAGGATGATCGATGACGGTGAGCCGAATGGGTTGGACTGTTGCAGATGTCGCAGCGCTTGTGTGTGGATCAGCATTATCGTGCTGTAAGAGGGAATGTTCCATGTGTGGACGAACTCTTTGAATTCGAAACTCGCTTACAGGACGCTGTTTCTTCCGCACCGGCGTAGTTGTTACACAGCGCCAAGTTACAAGCTACAATTCATAGCTGTCTAACGGCAGAGGGTTGCAACTTGCTCGTGCGAAGCAGGAAAGTCGACCGAGTAACATGCATTGTATGCAGTACCTCAACCGTTATTGTGAAAAGAATAAAAAATTCGAGGACCTTACTTTCCGGCACACCCTCGTAGCTATATTAGAAGCATTAATTTGGTGCCTGAAAAGACAACTCATTGGTTTCAAAGATGGTTCCCTTGCTTCGGTTGTGACTGCAATGATGTAATTTACAACAATGGCCTGTGTGCCGAGGCTACCAACATGGCAGGACCCAACATCTGATCTACATCATCTAAAAGAGTGGGATTGAATCAATTATTAAATCACTGAAGAATAAGGACTCTCGTGGTAATGATGGAGTGTCTAGCAGAGCATTAAAGTACTGTGCTGCACATGTTAGCCCTGTATTTAGCCATATTTGTAATCTTTACTTTAGGAATGGTCAGTTTCCTGGCGATTAAAGTACTCAGTAGTAAATCTGCTTTATAAAAAAGGGAGAAAGGGATAATGTAGATAATTTTAGACCTATTTCTATGCCATCAGTGTTCGCAAAAGTTATCGAAAAGGCTGTGTATCTAAGGAGAATTGATCATTTTATACCACACTTTTTGCTATCAAACGTACACTTCGGCTTTAAAAGTCGTTTAACAACTGAAAATGCTATATTCTCTTTTCTCGGTGAGGTACTGGATGGGTTAAACAAATGATTTCCAACGCTTGGCATATTTTTTGATTTAACTAAGGCATATGATTGTGTTGATTCACAAAGTATTGCTCCAGAAGTTGCAGCATTACGGAATCCAGGGAGTAGCTCACAGTTGGTCACCTCTTACTTTAGCAACAGGCAGGAAAAGGTCATTAACCGCAACGTTGATTACGGCTGAGATGTGGGGTCTGAGTGGTGTACTGCCAAGTGGGGGGGGGGGGGGGGGGGTCCAATCCTGTTCCTTATTTATATAAATGATATTCCCTCTAGCATTACGGGTAATAAAATATTTCTGTTTGCTGATGACACTAACTTGGTAGTAAAGGATGTTATGTGCAACATTGGTTTCAAATAGTGCAGTGCATGACCTAAGTACATAGCTTGTAGAAAATAAACTAACGCTAAATCACAGTAAGACTCAGCTTTTACAGATTACACTCAATAAAACAAAATCTGACCTGTTAATTTCACAGAACGGGCATATAATTAGGGAAACTGAACAGTTAAAGTTTTTAGGTGTTCAGATAGATAGTAAGCTGTCGTGGAAAGCCCACGTTTAGGATCTTGTTCAAAGACTTAATACTGCCATTTTTACTATTCGAACGGTATCTGACGTGAGTGATCGTTCGACACGAAGACTAGTCTACTTTGCTTATTTTCATTGGCTTATGTCGTATGATATTATATTTTGGGGTAACTCTTCCCATTCTAAAAGGATATTTTTGGGTCAGAAACTGGCGGTTCGGGCAATAAGTGTTGTAAGTTCACGAACCTCTTGCCGACCTCTGTTCACGTGTCGGAGCAGTTTTACATTGGCCTCTTAGTATATATATTCCTTAATGTCATTTCTTGTTAACAATATTAGCTTATTTCCAAGAATAAGGAGCTTTCACTCAGTTAATACGCGGCAGAAATCAAACCTGCATTTAGATCGGACTTCCTTAACTCTTGTGCAGAAAGATGTGCAGTATACTGCTGCATCCATTTTCAATAAGCTACCACTAGAATTCAAAAATCTTAGCAGTGATCCACGTGCTTTCAAATCGAAACTGAAGAGTTTCCTCATGGGTCACTCTTTCTATTCTTTAGAGGACTTCTTTGAAAAATTAAGCTCATTATTATTGTATTGTTGATTGCGTTTACTTAAACTTATAGACTGACATTTTTCGGGTTCATACACATTTATTTTTATCTGTTATTACTTTTATGTTGTAATTTCATGTACTGACACGTTCCACGACCTTGGAGATTTGCTCCTCAATTTGGTCCCATGGAACTTGAGGTCTAAATAAAAAAATATTTAAAAAATCTACACTCATACTCCGCAAAGCACGTATGGTGTATGGTGGACGTCCCACTCCCTCTCCTGTCCTTTCGTTGGCCACCCAATTCCTCTAATCTTGTCTTCCCGGTCCTTACGCCAAATGTACTTCGGCGGCAGTAGAATCGTTCTGCAGTCGGCTGTAGATTCCCCTTCTTTAAAAATTGTTAATAGTGTTTGGCGGAAAGAGCATCGCCTTCTCTCCAGGAAAAACCAATGTGAGGTGGCAAAACATATCTTGAACACTCACGTCTTGATAAGTATCTTGTTTCGTATTTTAAATTAGAATTAGATATGTAGGAAGGTGTAAATGATTTTGCGGTGGCTATACACATGACGTCCGCAGCTCGTGGTCTCGCGGTAGCGTTCTCGCTTCCCGAGGGACTTTCACCTGCCCCGAGATGACTGGGTGTTGTTGAGTCGTCTTCATCATCGTAGTTCATCCCCATCACGGTCGGAGGAAGGCAACGGCAAACCACCTCCATTAAGACCTTGACTGGTAGAGCGGTGCGGGCCTCCCGCATCGTCCCCCTACGCTCTGTCAAGAAGCATGGGACTTCATTTCCATTCCATACACATGATTGCACAAGCCATCAGCAAGAATCACATTCTGGAGAATTTGGCTTTATGCCCTACCGCGATTGGTTCGATGCTGCTCCATAGGGATCTTCCTGCAAGCGCACTTTGACGTACGACACCATTTAACTCTAGTACTGGTGCTGGTACTAACAGATAACCACGGTAGCACCAGGTAGTCATTCCCGAGGTGCTCCAACAGTATGTCTTCCGTTTGGTACTTAAAGAGATACGAGCTGCTGGATAAAGATGCACATGAAAAGTTAGCGTGCCCGCATATTCACTGGCCGCAGTTTACACCCACCGTAGAGAGAGTCATCCAAATTTGTCCCAGATGTGGAAGGTATGAGATAGTCTGACCTTCTCAACGTGTCACAGCCATAGTCGGCATGGTGAGTGCAACAAGATAGATTTACTAGCTAGGCTGGTAGTGGCAGATACATCAGAAATATATTCATGGTCAGAATGTAATTCACCACCTTCAAAGTCACAATCTAGGCCTTAACCAAAAAATTAATCATTGACAGCTTACCACACACAACTACGACGGGTAATGCTCCCCAATTAACAGCTAGGTGATCAGAGAAATTTCGTAAATAAAGTAAGATAAAATGTCGCCAAATAATGAAGAGGCAGGGAGAATGATGCAGATGTTTAGATAGTACGAGGGTAATCCCAAAAGTAAGGTCTCCTATTTTTTTATAAGTACAAAACTCTGTTTGTGTGGCAGTTGGTCACACTGTTATGAAGAGTTCTTCACGCGCTGTGTGTAAACATGCGCACGCCGCCCTGAAGTGCTCAGTCTTGGCTTGGCAGCCGTTGAGAAAAGGAGCTCCCGTTGGATTTTACCGACAAGTGCTAATTGCGCGCAGTTATTCGGTTTTTGAACGCAAAGGGCACTGCGCTGATTGAAATCCATCGCCAATTGATGGAAGTGTATGGTGAGTGGTGGATGGATGTCAAAAATGCTCGTAAGTGGTGTAGAGAGTTTGCAGCTGGTCGGACCGAAATTCACGACGAATAAAGGAGCGGGAGACCGTCAATTTCTGAGGAGATAGTGTTGAACGTTGAGAAAATCATGCGCGGAGATCGGAGGATCACCCTGGATGACCTCTGCACGTTGGTTTCTGAGGTTTCCCGAAGCACTGCTCACAGAATGTTAACGGAAATATTGAACTACCAGAAGGTGTGTGCAAGATGGGTGCCACGCATGCTGACTGAGGACCACTTGTGGCATCGAGTTGAAGCTTCCCGCGCATTTCTTCACCGTCTTGCAGCCGAACACGACAACTTGCTGTACTCAGTTGCCACGGGTGACGAAACCTGGGCCTACCACTTTACACCTGAGACCAAGCAAGAATCACGTCAGTGACGGCATCCTTCTTCGCCAAAGCCGTGGAAATTCAAACAGTCTGCCGGTAAAGTCATGACAACCGTTTTCTAGGGTCGGAAAGAGGTACTGTTGGTCGACTTTATGCCCACTGGGACCACAATTAACGCTGACAAGTACTGTGAGACTTTGAAAAAACTCAAACGGGCAATGCAGAACCGGAGAAGAGGAATGTTGAGCAAGGGCGTACACATTCTCCATGACAACGCTCGCCCACACATCGCTCGGCAAACCGTTGCTCCCCTACAACAGTTTCAGTGGAACGTAATCACCCACTCTCCCTACGGTCCTGACTTGGCGCCCAGTGACAATCACCTGTTCCCTAGGTTAAAAGAACATTTGGCCGGAAAGCGATTCAGCTCCGACGACGAGGTGAAAGACGAGGTTCATAACTTTCTGAACAGCATGGTGGCGAGCTGGTATGACATGGGCATACGAAAAGTGCCACAGCGTCTACAAAAATCATTGATAGTAATGGTGATTATGTCGAAAAATAGCTAAATGTTCCACCTGTAAACTGAGGTAAACCATTGTAGAAATAAACAGTTCTATGTACCGGGTTATCAAAAAGTCAGTATAAATTTGAAAACTGAATAAATCACGGAATAATGTAGATAGAGAGGTACAAATTGACTCACATGATTGGAATGACATGAGGTTTTATTAGAATCAAAAAAAATACATAAGTTCAAAAAATGTCCGACAGATGGCGTTTCATCTTATAAGAATAGCAGTAATTAGCATGACAAAGCAAAGATGATGTTCTTTACAGGAAATGCTCAATATGTCCACCATCATTCCTCAACAATAGCTTTCGTCGAGGAATGATGTGAACAGCAGTGTAAAGCATGTCCGGAGTTATGGTGAGGCATTGGCGTCGGACGTTGTCTTTCAGCATCCCTAGAGATTTCGGTCGATCACGATACACTTGCGACTTCAGGTAACCCCAATGCCAATAATCACACAGACTGAGGTCTGAGGACCTGGGAGGCCAAGCATGACGAAAGTGGCGGCTGAGCACACGATCATAACGAAACGACGCGCGCAAGAGATCTTTCACGCGTCTAGCAATATGGGGTGGAGCGCCATCCTAATAAAACGCCATGTCGTTCCAAGCATGCGAGTCAATTTTTTACCTCTCTATTTACATTATTCCGTGGTTTATTAAGTTTTCAAATTTATACTGACTTTTTGATCACGCGGTACGTATAAGAAAACAGGAGACATTACTTTTGGTATTACTCTCCTAATTGGTCATATCGTTGTTTGATATCTAAGTAATCGATGGTGATCGTAACTTACACTGGAACCATTTCTGTTTTGTTGTCTCATAAATAATAAATGTTTTTCGTAAAATACACTCCTGGAAATGGAAAAAAGAACACATTGACACCTGTGTGTCAGACCCACCATACTTGCTCCGGACACTGCGAGAGGGCTGTACAAGCAATGATCACACGCACGGCACAGCGGACACACCAGGAACCGTGGTGTTGGCCGTCGAATGGCGCTAGCTGCGCAGCATTTGTGCACCACCGCCGTCAGTGTCAGCCAGTTTGCCGTGGCATACGGAGCTCCAGCGCAGTCTTCAACACTGGTAGCATGTCGCGACAGCGTGGACGTGAACCGTATGTGCAGTTGACGGACTTTGAGCGAGGGCGTATAGTGGGCATGCGGGAGGCCGGGTGGACGTACCGCCGAATTGCTCAACACGTGGGGCGTGAGGTCTCCACAGTACATCGATGTTGTCGCCAGTGGTCGGCGGAATGTGCACGTGCCCGTCGACCTGGGACCAGACCGCAGCGACGCACGGATGCACGCCAAGACCGTAGGATCCTACGCAGTGCCGTAGGGGACCGCACCGCCACTTCCCAGCAAATTAGGGACACTGTTGCTCCTGGGGTATCGGCGAGGACCATTCGCAACCGTCTCCATGAAGCTGGGCTACGGTCCCGCACACCGTTAGGCCGTCTTCCGCTCACGCCCCAACATCGTGCAGCCCGCCTCCAGTGGTGTCGCGACAGGCGTGAATGGAGGGACGAATGGAGACGTGTCGTCTTCAGCGATGAGAGTCGCTTCTGCCTTGGTGCCAATGATGGTCGTATGCGTGTTTGGCGCCGTGCAGGTGAGCGCCACAATCAGGACTGCATACAACCGAGGCTCACAGGATCAACACCCGGCATCATGGTGTGGGGAGCGATCTTCTACACTGGCCGTACACCTCTGGTGATCGTCGAGGGGACACTGAATAGTGCACGGTACATCCAAACCGTCTTCGAACCCATCGTTCTACCATTCCTAGACCGGCAAGGGAACTTGCTGTTCCAACAGGACAATGCACTTCCGCATGTATCCCGTGCCACCCAACGTGCTCTAGAAGGTGTAAGTCAACTACCCTGGCCAGCAAGATCTCCGGATCTGTCCCCCATTGAGCATGTTTGGGACTGGATGAAGCGTCGTCTCAGGCAGTCTGCACGTCCAGCACGAACGCTGGTCCAACTGAGGCGCCAGGTGGAAATGGCATGGCAAGCCGTTCCACAGGACTACATCCAGCATCTCTACGATCGTCTCCATGGGAGAATAGCAGCCTGCATTGCTGCGAAAGGTGGATATACACTGTACTAGCGCCGACATTGTGCTTGCTCTGTTGCCTGTGTCTATGTGCCTGTGGTTCTGTCAGTGTGATCGTGTGATGTATCTGACCCCAGGAATGTGTCAATAAAGTTTCCCCTTCCTGGGACAATGAATTCACGGTGTTCTTATTTCAATTTCCAGGAGTGTATGTGTTAAGGAGAAAAACGTTTAACTGGGTGTGAATGTGGATCCCGGCCTTTGTTGGGACGGGCGCGTTCATCAGCAGTGGACGACCAGCGTCCACGGCTTTCTGCCGCACGGGGTGGCAAGTGGGGTCGACTGGCGCAGCCGCAGGTCGTGATCTGCTGGCTACACAGTGACGACCGTGCCGAGCGTCGAAGCCCGGACAGACTTTGAAGCGGGGGCGGGCGGCTGATGGGGCGTTGACTGTTTGGTCTGGTCAGAGGTTCGTGGGTGGCGGCCAAGTCATGGAGAGGCTGACGGTGGCCACTCCAGTTGACGCAGACCGGACAGCACACAACTGCCCAGTTGATCCAATGATGGCAGGCTGATTTAGGAGGGCTTAAATGCTGACTTTGCGGGAGCAGTTCCGTTAGCGTGTCACACCGAATTACCTGGGAAGAAGGCAATGACCGGCAGTCATAAATGGCAGTAGGTCGAGCTGTAGCTCCTCCCTGTATCAGACATCGTTTCCTCACATGAACGGCTGTGACGTAGAAGTAGTAGTAGGAAACACCGCATGAGGGTCACTGATGAACATATGGCAGTATATGACCCAATTACTGTCCTGGCCCTCCATCGCTGGATTCAAGTCCCGTTAACTTCATCCCTTTACATATGAGAGAGATGGGTCTACCTTGAGGCACACAAATACAGCATTTTTTCTCCAATTTAAGTGCCCGTCCAGCGTTACGGCGAGTTCCTTTACAGAGGAACGGAAAAAACTAATCGCTGAATGGCAAAAAAGTTATTGGAATGCACATGAACGCGATTCCTTACCTGCTGAAGCATGTGTAGTGCATTTGTCTCCTCACTGTAGATCGTCGGTCAGCCCATATGACTCTATGGAGGCAAAGTAACGTGCGTTCAAATACTTGTGGTCATCCTTTGCGGAAGTTTGTGCGTTTGGAAACTTTATCTCTGCAACACTGTTATCCTCGGATAATCTTTTCTTCTCATAACCTCTGATAGTTTATGACTCTTGCGTCTTGCACCGATTATCGCCATGCATTCACATTCAGTTTTCTCGTAGTGTCCAGCCATGCTCACTTCACTCTTTACGGACAGCTCAGGTATCGTGTCTACTTTTGCACTGTGACCTGCATCTGCAGTAACACTCGGGCATCATACACGACACATATTCAGGTGGGACATGCCTTCCAGGCACTTTTAGCCATTCAGTTTAGATGGTAGAGACTGCAGTAATAACTGTAGTGTGCGTTATATTACGGAAAATTCATACTTTTGTTCTAACCACAGACAATTATTTCTAGATTATGTAAGTATTGCAGCTATTATTTCGATACTGATCACATGAAATTATATGTAGCAGCCATCGCACGGCGTATAATGCGGAAATGTATGGGGGAAGACCGACCCAGATCTAGCCTTGTTGGAAGGAAATAGTACCTTTTCTTTAGAAAGGAACCATGCTGTCATTTGCCTTGTACAGTTATGGAAACCACATGGAACATAACTGTAGATGGATGGACGGGGATATGAACCAACATCATATCAAACGGGATCCTGCGTGACAACCTCTGCCCTACCTCGCTCAGTACCTGCAGAAAAGGCTTGATTAT
Source organism: Schistocerca gregaria (assembly GCF_023897955.1). Taxonomy (NCBI): domain Eukaryota; kingdom Metazoa; phylum Arthropoda; class Insecta; order Orthoptera; family Acrididae; genus Schistocerca; species Schistocerca gregaria. The sequence goes on from NC_064922.1 coordinate 930,706,342, forward strand.
GAAAGACTTGTTTATGTACCGTATCATGTGTTGTGATTAGATTACCTCCATCTACATCTACATCTACATCTACATGGATACTCTGCAAATCACATTTAAGTGCCTGGCAGAGGGTTCATCGAAACACTTTCCCTTATTTTACAGTGGTGATGGTTCCTCCCTATGTAGGTCGGTGTCAACAAAATATTTTCGCATTCGGAGGAGAAAGTTGGTGAATAGAATTTCGTGAGAAGATTCCGTCGCAACGAAAAACGCCTTTCTTTCAATGATGTGCAGCCGAAATCCTGTATCATTTCAGTGACACTCTCTCCCATATTTCGCGATAATACAAAACCTGCTGCCTTTCTTTGAACTTTTTCGATGTACTCGCCAGTCTTATCTGGTAAGGATCCCACACCGCGCAACAGTATTCTAAAAGAGGACGGACGAGCGTAGTGTAGGCAGTCTCCTTAGTAGATCTGTTACATTTTCTAAGTGTCTTGCCAATCAAATGCAGTCTTTGGTTAGCCTTCCCCACAACATTTTTATGTCTTCCTTCAAATTTAAGTTGTTCGTAATTGTAATAACTAGGTATTTAGTTGAATTTACGGCTTTTAGATTAGACTGATTTATCGTGTAACCGAAGTTTAACGAGTTCCTTTTAGCACTCATGTGGATCATCTCAAACATTTCGTCAACTGCCACTTTTCCCACCATTCAGATATCTTTTCTATATCGTTTTGCAATTTGCTTTGATCTTCTGATGACTTTATTAGTCGATAAATGACAGCGTCATCTGCAAACAGCCGATGACGGCTGCTCAGATTGTCTCGCAAATCGTTTATATGGATAAAGAACAGCAAAGAACCTATAACACTACCTTCGGGAACCCCATAAATCACTTCTGTTTCTCTCGATGGCTTTCCGTCAGTTACTACGAACTGCGACCTCTCTGACAGGAAATCACGGATCCAGTCACGTAGCTGAGACGATATTCCATCAGCAGGCAATTTTACTACGAGCCGTTTGTGTGGTGCAGTGTCAAAAGCCTTCCGGAAATCAAGAAACACAGAATCGACCTGAAATCCCTTGTCAATAGCACTCAAGACTTATTGTGAACAAAGAGCTAGTTGTATTTCACAGGAACGATGTTTTCTAAACTCATGTTGACTGTGTGTTAATAGACCTTTTCTTCGAGGTAATTCATAATGTTCGAACACAATACATGTTCCAAAATCCTGCTACATATCGACGTTAACGATTTGGGCCTGTAATTTAGTAGGCTACTCCTACTACCTTTCTTGAATATTGGTGTGACCTGTGCAATTTTCCAGTCTTTGGGTACGGATCTTTCGTCGAACGAACGGTTGTATATGATTGTTAAGTATGGAGCTAATGCATCAGCATACTCAAAAAGGAACCTAATTCGTGTACAGACTGGACCAGAAGTGAATTAAGTTTCTTCACTACTCTGAGGATGTTTACTTTTACGTCACTAAATTTGGTAGCTGTTCTCGATTCGGATTCTGGAATATTTACTACGTCTTATTTTGTGAAGACATTTTGGAAGGCTGTGTTGCCGAATGCTTGGGTTGCCATTAAAATATCAATTGAAATTCCTTGGAGCTGGTGATATCAGTCCGCAGCTCGTGGTCGTGCGGTAGCGTTCTCGCTAACCCGCGCCCGGGTTCCCGGGTTCGATTCCCGGCAGGGTCGTGGATTTTCTCTGCCATCGTGTGACTGGGTGTTGTGTGACGTCCTTAGGTTAGTTAGGTTTAAGTAGTTCTAAGTTCTAGGGGACTGATGACCATATGTGTTAATTCCCATAGTGCTCAGAGCCATTTGACCTATTTGGTGATATCAACCAATGGGTAGTACCAAAAAGAATGCAGAAAGTTGTACTTAGTAATTCAGCCAATGTAAGAAGAGATTCTTCTGATTGATAAAAAAGAAAAAAAAGAACATTTACGGCATTCCACAAGGCTGAGTCTTATATCAACTATTCTGCCTGTTCTATGTGAACGAGCTTCTGTTTATATACAAGAAGTAGAATTGCTTCTTTTTGCAAATGGCACTAGCATTGTAATCAACCCAATATCCTATAAAGTGTAACTTATGCTTGCAAGCAACGCACCTGACCCCACGAAGGTGATTCACATTTCAGAAACTGCATTACTCTGACAAATTCCAAAAAAGTCAAATGAAATTGTCAATACTACTGCTCACATCTCTGAGCTGTCCCTCTGTCTACTGTACTGGCTCACCTTTAACCTGTCGAAGCTGCTGGGACATCTCTGGCACTGTACTCGCCACTACGTGGACGCATACCGCCACCTCGTCAGGGAGCTGCTCCACTTGAAATCAGGCCGCGGCCACCACATCCGGCCGGCCAGAGTAGCCGAGCGGCTCTACGCGCTGCAGTCTGGAACCGTGCGACCGCTATGGTCGCAGGTTCGAATCCTGCCACGGGCATGGATGTGTGTGGTGTCCTTAGGTTAGTTAGGTTTAAGTAGTTCTACGTTCTAGGGAACTGATGACCCCAGAAGTTAAGTCCCAAAGTGCTCAGAGCCATTTGAACCATTTTTGAACCCACCACATCCCTAGCAGCCATGACTGATACAGCACTCAGGAAGACAAGGCACAGTCCTTTATCTGAATTCTAATGTTACCAGGCTACACACAACCACACTCCGCCACCAACTGTAGCGTAGAATTTGAGTGTAGTGCGATTCAGGCTATGCGTTGTACAGGTGCGAGCTAAATTTTAAAACTAATTAATTAAACATAAAACTTTCTGTACAACAAGAGAATAATAGCTAAACAGAACTCAGTTTGCAGACCAATACACAGGTTGAGTCACCTGAATAAAACTTGCACCGCAAATATTGCGGAAATGGAAAGTGCTACCGATGGGCGATTTGCAGAGAATGGATTGATAGTCAGAAACTCGCACTGTTAACAAATAAAATATTGTAACAATATTTAGAAAGTGTATTTTTGTGCAAACATGTACTTTTATAAATGGAACAGTACCTATTATTAGCATGTCAGTAGTGTTTGTTGAGGTTGTTGTTAGACGTTTACGAGATATCGTATTTTGAAAAGTTTCCACACCGACAATTGAGGCGCTGAGATCAGAAACGGTGTAAGGTGTCAGGCAAATCCAACACCTTCCATGAAAACCCTGACATGATAAGCAAATCCAGTAGTATGTCACATAGCTTCGAATAAATCGTGACATTAAATTAACCAAAGTAATACGAGTAACGAGTGAGCAAATGGAATACCACAGACTAACATAAGAATGCCTAAATGCATGTCATACCTTCCCACCGTGAGACAGATGCAGTTCCGAGGGAAGAAACGAGAACAGAATCCGAGAGCAGAACCATGTTAAGCTAGAAGGCCCTACGATAACATCTTACAATAACACTAAAAGGGCCACACAAGCTGCAAGTTTTAGCGTGAGACTTTTTAGCGTCTCTGTTACGTTGCAAACGTTAAAAACATTGCCCCACCACGAAAAGTAACCGCCAGGACCACCCACCAGCCCATGTTAAAAGATAGAGCCCTCCAGAAGAACAGTATAGATCTTACGATAACACTAAAAGGGCTACACCAGATGCAGGTTTTAGCGTAAGACTTTTTCGCGTCTCTGTTACGTTGCAAACGTTTGTAAGTAGGCTGTTTAGGTTTTCTTATTGGTAACGCCGCTTAGCGCTTGGTATGAAAAATCACTGGCTGTGCTGTGCGCAGTCTGTGTTTAGTTTGCATTGTTGTCTGCCATTGTAGTGTTGGGCAGCGGCAGCTGGATGCTAACAGCGCGTAGCGTTGCGCAGTTGAAGGTGAGCCGCCAGCAGTCGTGGACGTGGGGAGAGAGATGGCGGAGTTTTGAAATTTGTAAGAATTGGTGTCATGAACTGATATATATATATATATATATATATATATATATATATATATATATATATATATATATATATATATATAATGACTAGTGAGGTAAATACATTGTTTGTTCTCTATTAAAATCTTTCATTTGCTAACTATGCCTATCAGTAGTTAGTGCCTTCAGTAGTTTGAATCTTTTATGTAGCTGGCAGTAGTGGCGCTCGCTGTATTGCGGTAGCTTGAGTAATGAAGATTTTTGTGAGGTAAGTGATTTGTGAAACGTATAGGTTATTTTTAGTCAGGGCCATTCTTTCGTAGGGATTTTTGAAAGTCAGATTGCGTTGCGCTAAAAAAAAAATATTGTGTGTCAGTTTAAGCACCGTCCTGTATAATTTTTCTAAGGGGACGTTTCATATGTCGACCCTTAGCCAAGGATACCTCACTGGAATCTTCTGATTTTTTCCTTGTAGTTTGTGTAATTAGTGTAGCTTTTGTTTATTGCTAGCGCGTAATCATAGAGAGAATTTCCTTTGTAGTTGCAGTTTTTCATTGTTGTACAGTAAAACAGTTGTGGCATGCATGTAGGTTTGCACCAAGTATTTAGCAGCTGCGCTTGCAATTAACTAGATATTATTTTCTGTGCTATGTCAATGTGTTCTCTTACTTTTGTTCTTCAAATTGTGTGTTTTTCTGTGTTGTCGTGTGAAATATAGTGACAATAATGGCGTGTGAAAAACGTAATACTAGGCTCCAAAGTAAACTGAGAAATGACAGTGAAGACGAAAGCAGTGTGTTAGCGCCACCATGTAATGAATTCACTAATGTTCAGAGTAGTAATTTGGTAATAGTGCATAGACAAATGGAGCGGGCTGCAAATAATGGTGTAGGCAGTGAAACAATTAGTGAACAGGGAAGCATTATCGATCGATCGGTCGGCAACAGCTCGCCTCAGGATTCCGAAATGACAGGACACAATCTTGCAAATACTGTAGATTCAGATTTTGCGTCCTCACCGTTTTCTCAAATAAATCAAGACACATTTTCTGCTTTTCAAAATGCGAATATTGCCGGTTCAAATGCGCTGCCGAAAAGCACTGAGGAACATGTTTCAGACACCAGTGCACTGTTATTACAGTTAATGCAACAAATGGGACAAAGGCTACATAAGTTAGACACAACGCTTGAACAAAATCAGAAACAAATGGAACAAAATCTTCAAAAGTTAGACACAATGGAACAAAATCTTCGGAAGTTAGACAGCACACTTGAACAAACACGTGACGATTTAACTACTGAGTTACATAACATTGAATCGAAATGCCAAAAAATCTGTAATGACGTAAAAACACAAATTTGTGAGCATTTTCAACCTATTTTTTCGAGGCATGAAAATGCATTACAGAATCATGAAGCAGCCATAAAAGAACTGCAAACTATTGTTCGTGAAAATCACGACACCTTGCAAGCTAAAATGGACTCAGTTCCATCCACCGATTCGGTTACGCAACTTGCAAGAACTCAGGAAAACTTAAAGGTCACAGTAGATTCGATTTCAACACAAATGGACACTCTGAAACTTGGTTCAGAAAAACACACTGAGGAAATGTGTTCACTATCGGAGAAAGTAGCCGAACTTTCAGATCAGTTCACTAACTTATCTACAAAGTTAGATGATGATCTGAATGATACAGAAGAGTGCGAACAAATTAGGAAATTCAAACAAAATCAGAAACAAATTAATACACAACACCAAAGAGAAATCCGGGAAGTGCTCGATCAGCTGACACAGGTAATACAAGAATTACGTATTTCAGAGGACACTCGCGCTCCAACACGGGAAGAGGGACTTAGAAATACGGAAAAGCAACAAAATAATAACACAGGGCATTTCGGAAATTATGAAAGAAATTGGCAAGGAGCACCGAATTTTGAGATGGAACCGCCAACACGACGTAACAATGACCGATATGCTACCCGCCGACACGATGATTTTGACTATAAGCTGTTCATTACTGCACGTAAGTTCAAAACATTTAAGAATTTTGGCAATGACATTCGTCCACAAGCGTTGCTTCAACAATTCTCTCATTGTCCCCCCCCCCCCCCCCCCCCCCAACTGGTCACTAGAGCACAGATTAGAATTTATGTGTGGCTACTTAGAGAATGAACCAGCTGTAAGAATGCGATCGGTCATTCACGAATGCCACAGTGAAGGAGAATTTTACCATGCCTTCCTCTCAGCATATTGGTCTCAAGCCACACAAGACCGAGTAAAACATGGCATCATAATAATGAAACTTTTCGAACAATCTGAATTTTCAAGTCTTGTCAAATATTGTGAAGACATGTTACATCAGAATCAGTATCTTCCAACCCATACATCCCCTTAGAACTCATCCGCATTTGCTTAATCAAATTACCTGAACATTTACGACAGATTATTTTAGCAGGACGATGCAAAGACGACATTGAAGCTTTTCAGGGACTGTTACAAGAACTGGAAATTGACACTGACAATCGTGGAACGCGAAAACAGGAGCACAACAATTACAGGTCACACCTGTCACAATTCCGCGATGATAGAAATAATACACGACAAGCCTATTCGTACAACGTAAATCGTCACCAAAACAGACACCACCCATATGACAACCGTTGGCAGAGTAGTAATTATTACAGGGAAAGATCACCTCTCTGCGGTAATGACTATCACAGAGACAATCAGAGAAACAGACAATATGGAAACCAAAATAATTATTATCAAGGGAGACAGAATAACTTAAGACGCAACGGTCCAGCGCGCAGTTACGATTCAGGGAGAAATTCTCCACCACGTGACCGACAAGAAAGAAACTATGGAATCTACCGACATGACGACACACGATATGATCGTAACGACAGACCTGAATTGCAGCAGAACTGGAGGGTTCAAACAGAGTAGGGCCCTCTCGACAAGGTGAATTTGTAGAAGTTAGGTCTCCTAATCCCAATAATGACGCGCGCCAACGAAGAAACAGACAATGACGCGCACCGCAGGCAGCCACCTGCGCCTGCTGGCTCAGAGAAAAATAACAGACAAACCAACCTTGAGAAAAGATTTAGTATTCCTTACCGACGTATAAATCATGATAATTGCTTTTCAGTTCACAGTCTCCGTACTAGGAAGAGTAAAGGTTTACACCACATTTCACATGTAAAACCGTTTATTGAAATATAATCAGCTTTTTAACTTTGTCTTTGCCATAAAATTTTTCACTTCATGTTACTAGTATACTTTGTCAGACTTAGAATCTGTTAACATGCAACAATGTTTTGTAGTTAACTATCCATTCTAGAACTTAGAGAACTTATTTAGACAGTATTTATGAGTGCATTGTTATAGTGAACAGACGTCACAGTGTTATTGTGTGTGTACATTCTTGCTTGTTAGTTGCACGATTACATAACGACTATAAGGCTTACATACTTAGAACATTTACCAGTACTGCTAATGAGATTTTAATGCAACATTTTGGTTTACTTGAAAATACATTCATTATTTGAAGTACATTCGGTGAGATTAAAGATGACTTAGCATTTCGTTTCTCTGATAGTTACACGATTATATCACGACGCTACTAATATGTGACACGATTTACATTGTTGCTTTTGCGGTGTATCTGTTTTATATCTGCACAGTTTTTCTGTATTATTCTGGAAAGTAAAACATGTTTTAGTAGTAACTTTTGTGGTATAGCTACAATGAGACAGCCTTTATCGTAGCACAACAATACGATACAGCATAGTACTTTCTTGATCACGGTTAGGTACGTAATAACTACGATATCTATACGGAAAGCATTTCACTTTCGTTTATGATGAGGTAAGTACATTGACTTCAGCAGAACTTTGCTTACAGAGGACGATAACTACGACAGTTCCACAGAATTATCTTACAGCAAAACGCACATTTAGCACTACAGGGCACGCATTTGAGTGATTAATTTGGTACTTAAATCATTTATTTATCAATATTGTTGAATTAAAAAGAAAGTTTTTTGTGATACATTTCATTCCATTGCTGTAATCTGTAACACCTGAGGGTATAATTACATTAATCCTCAGGGGGGGGTACACGCTTACTTTGTGTACCACGTGTTTGGCAAGCACAAGGAGCCCTAGCTAATATGGTATTTGCTTATACAACTCTACACATCTGTACCATATTTCTCTAACACATAAATTACACAGCTATCTGATCACTTAACTGAGAGAGCCAAACATTTTTTTTTACTACATCAGTGACAGATGTTTACGCAATTACACAGCTGGATAACTTCACACTTATGAAATTGTATTTTGTCTGTACTGTGTGAACCCTTCATATTTTTCAGAACCATTGTGATACTATGAGAGCTTTGAATGATGTATTTGGTATGAGATCATGATTTTTAAAGTACGTTTGAGGTAGACGACACTTTTGACATGACCAGAGAATTTTTTTTAGGTTTTGAAATTATTGGAGGAAGCTACGACGATTTTGAGAGTTGACTGAGGTGTTATGATGATATTATTACGACGACGATGTGTATTATGCTGTTGCGGTATGTTTATGATAAATAAACTGATACTATTTGATTATGCTACGTATCTGTTATGATGAAAAATTGAATAAGTGTCTACGAATATGTGTATATGTAATAAAGCAAGGAATAATGAGTAGTGGTTAGGGACTCTGGTTTGTGAAAAAGGATGCTGGAAACCGAGAATCGTACTTTAAGTGTTATGAAATGTGTGTATATGCGTGAATGTATCACTATGCTGGTGAAAAGTTTTCTACAGATTTCTAACGCAAATTTTCAACCTGTGAAAGTATTTTTATATGAGACTGTCACTGTAGTGGAAACTGCTGTCGTAAATTTTTCAGTAAGAAAAGTAAGTGACCACCTGCACGTAATGTGTCGTGGGCACCCAGCTGCGCGACAACCACCTGACAAAAGAAAGCCAATAGTGTGTGCCTGTCAGAGGCACAGGTGGAGAAAAAAAAAGAGGCCATTATCCTCGCTATTTACATTCCTTTGTAGAAAGCATCGTAAATACGACACCCTCAAACGTGAAAACATGATTACACTGTAGAGTTCTTAATTTATGATATTTACTGAAATGAAATGATGAGAAACATTTTATATCTATTGTCTTTCTAGCTGAGAGATTGCTCATTTTGTTTAATATCCAGTTTCTATCTGCACTGCAGCATTGGTTAAAATAAAATTTAATAGATGTACTAATATCAGTGTTTTCTGTCTACAGACCCAGTAAAGAATCATTTTATGATGTACTTTCTTGGAAAAGAGAGCACAAATTGACATTTTCCTTCACAGGACTTACAAAAATAATTTTTTTTAGGATTTGGTAACTTATGTGCTAGCATATGTTCTAGTGATGCATCACTCTAGTCTTAAGATGTGACATAGGTATTACACATTTTTAGTGTAATATTTTTTCTGCTTCAGCTTTGTCATGTTTAGGTATAAGTTATTACATTTATTACTGCTTGCTTTGCTTACTTGCATTTTTTTATCATTGCTATTTGTATTAATTGTTTTGTGCTGCTGCATTGCCTCGTCCCTTAGTTAGGCATCTGAGCTCAGTAGATTTAAGTTAGCTTAAGAAGGGGTAGACTATATAAGAAACTAACTATGTTGAATTGGAAGAGAAGCATTGAGAAGCTATAAGAAAATGGTTTTGCCAAAAAAGTAGTGTACAGTGGAGAAAAACTATTTTTGAAAGAGGATGTGAACAGAATACAGAAAGCAGGTTTAGATAGGACTTTTTGGGAATAATGATGAACTAAGGGAGATCTCTATGCAAAATACTGCAGTAAAACAAACCCTGTCCTTTCCTTGTGTTATACCACTATGTGTTTGTGTACCCTTGTGTATTTGTTTTCTTCCTGTCTCTGTGTGCTGTTTCATAGAATTTTTTCTCTTCTAATACTAAGCTACATTCACTATGATGAGGAATACTGTTATCCTCAAATATAATTTGCGTTAATAACATGTTATTTACTTCGTAAAGATGTTTACACATTATTTATTGTGTTTTGTTTTAATGATCATGTGTGAAGTTGATGTTTCAAAAGTTATTATGATCTTTTATGTATGTACTTATGTTGTAATTTTTGTAACACTGATGTATTTGCTATTTCGATTCTTTGTAAAGCCTGTACTACTGCAAATGTTATCTGTATTGTTATGTTCTTTAAAGATGTATTTTGTACCTTTGTTATTGTATTCTTATGTTATAAAATTATAATTTACACCAGTTCATCAAATTAAGAAACTTGTAAGTTAATTTCACTGCACATGTTTCTGTTGGTCATAGTATACGGACAATATGTGAGAAGTAGGGACTGATAGTGTTTGCACATGTGTTAATAATTCAGTAAGGGACTGGATAACAGCATTGCTGGTTATAAGGACATTTCAAAAACAATTTTTGTGAGTGCACAAGTGGTGGTTATGGACTTGCTATATTATCCGCAAGACTCTTCAATGGTGATGGGGCGCCTGCACAGTCAAACAGATGGCTGTTGGCCATCTCTACAAGGACTACAGTGGGTCTACACCTTTGATGACCCACCAATACCATTATTTCTACAAGGACTGCAGTGGGTCTGCACCTCTGGTGGCCCACCAATACCGTAATCTCTACCAGGACTACAGTGGGTCTGCTCTGTGATGACCAACCTTCCAATATTCTTCAAAACTTCGACTGACTCTGCTGTGGGTTTGCTCTGTTGTGGCACATTACCTGTCAGCATGTCTTTCCGTTGGAAGGACAACACTACTTCTTCAAGACTGCATGGAAATACACTACTTCCATGTGCATTTTCTTTTACTGTTCAAACATTGAGCAAAAACACTTTCTATTATGCTGTGATGAACAATCAGGACTGTCTTTATGGACTGTGAGAAAATTTTAGCTTTTGACCATCATTGTATCGATAAGTGTGTGCATTTTTTCGACATCTGCAGAGCTAGTTGGCATATAAACTTGTACTACTGTAGTAGGTGTGGGCTTCGTATCTATCTTGGCCACAATAATGCGTTCACTATGCTGTTTGTAGTAGCTTACCCGCATTCCTATTTTCCTATTCATTATTAAACCTACTCCTGCATTACTCCTATTTGATTTTGTGTTTATAACCCTGTAGTCACCTGACCAAAGGCATTGTTCCTCCTGCCACCGAACTTCACTAATTCCCACTATTTCTAACTTTAACCTGTCCATTTCCCTTTTTAAATTTTCTAACCTACCTGCCCGATTAAGGGATCTGACATTCCACGCTCCGATCCGTAGAACGCCAGTTTTCTTTCTCCTGATAACGACATCGTCTTGAGTAGTCCCCGCCCGGAGATCCGAATGGGGGACTATTTTACCTCCGGAATATTTTACCCAAGAGGACGGCATCATCATTTAATCATACAGTAGAGCTGCATGCACTCGGGAAAAATTATGGCCGTAGTTTCCCCTTGCTTTCAGACGTTCGCAGTACCAGCACAGCAAGGCCGTTTTGGTTATTGTTACAAGGCCAGATAAGTCAATCATCCAGACTGTTGCCCTTGCAACTACTGAAGAGGTTGCTGCCCCTCTTCAGGAACCACACGTTTGTCTGGCCTCTCAACAGATACCCCTCCGTTGTGGCTGCACCTACGGTACGGCCATCTGTATCGCTGAGGCACGCAAGCCTCCCCACCTACGGCAAGGTCCATGGTTCATGGCAGAGGTGCAACTACTGAAGAGGCTAGTTAGTTAGTGTGTGTCAATTCAAGCAGTATGTTGCGATAGATGATGGCATTTTCCAACGTAGAAAAAGGGGAAAAGCTATTTGTGTGTGGAGGGTACAGGAAGAATGCATTTGGTACTTGTATGGTGTATGAGGCAAGATATCCGAAAACACATCAACCGTCTCTGGAGTTATTTATATCAACCTCTTCAACCAGTCACGTGAAAGTGATAGCGTAACACCTAGACCAGGTAACATAAGGTATGTGGTGGTAAGTTCCAGTGGGACCGAATTGCTGAGGTCATCGGTCCTTAGGCTCACACACTACTTAATCTAACATAAACTAACATACGCTAAGGACAACACACACACACCCACGACCGGGGGGGGGGGGGGGGAGGGGGAGCCGCGCGTACCGTGTCAAGGAGCCCTGGACCACGCGGCCGTAACATAAGGAAATAAGTGAGGACAGAGGAGGAGGAAATTAATGTTCTTGCTCCTGTTACAGTTGATCGGTAAGTTAGCTCCTACACAATCGCACGAGGAAGTGGCCCAGTCAGACAAGTGTGCTGCGTATCCTCGATGGACATAGGTTCCATCCCTGTCACATGTCTCTCCATCAACAGCTGCATGGAAAACACAACAGGCATTAAGACAGTATGCTCCAGGTGTATTATGTACTGGTAACTTGTTTAGTGATGAAGCTAGTTACCAGTCATGGCCAAGTAAACTTTCCCATTTCCGCAACTTTTCCGGTGCAAGTTTTAGGTGATCTATCCTGTGTTTCTTGGAACCTGGACTCAGACAAGATAATAATACAAAGACTAGCCAAAACATTATGACCACTTGCCTAATAGTTTATTTGTCCGTGTTTGGAATGAAGTACATTAATGATTGTGCGATCAGGGTCCGACAGTTTGTTGGTAGGTTTGTGGAGATAGGTGGCATTAGAATTGGTGGTGGAGTGTTTGTGTCTGTCAGTAGTGGTTTATCTTGTAGTGAAGTCGAAGTAGATACTCCGTGCGAATTGGTGTGGGTGGAGGTTGTACTTAACAGCCGAATTAAGTTAATAATTGGCTCCTTCTACCGACCCCCAGACTCCGATGATACAGTTGCGGAACAGTTCAGAGAAAGTTTGAGTCTCGTAACAAATAAATACCCCACTCATACGGTTATAGTTGGTGGGGACTTCAACCTACCCTCGGTATGTTGGCAAAAATACTTGTTCAAAGCCGGTGGTAGGCAGAAAACGTCTTCCGAGATTGTCCTAAATGCATTCTCCGAAAATTATTTCGAGCAGTTAGTCCACGAACCCACGCGAATTGTAAATGGTTGCGAAAACACACTTGACCTCTTAGCCACAAACAATCCAGAGCTGATAGAGAGCATCATGACTGATACAGGGATTAGTGATCACAAGGTCATTGTAGCTATGCTCAATACCATTTCTTCCAAATCCATCAGAAACAAACGCAAAATAATTTTATTTAAAAAATCGGAGAAAGTGCCACTAGAAGCCTTCTTAAAAGACAATTTCCATACTTTCCGAACTGACTATGCGAATGTAGACGAGATGTGGCTCAAATTCAAAGATATAGTAGCAACAGCAATTGAGATATTCATACCGCATAAATTGGTAAGAGATGGAACGGATCCCCCGTGGTACACAAAAAAGGTCCGAACGCTGTTGCAGAGGCAACGGAAAAAGCATGCGAAGTTCAGAAGAACGCGAAATCCCGAAGATGGGCTAAAATATACAGACGCGCGAAATTTGGCACGTACTTCGATGCGAGATGCCTTTAATAGGTTCCACAACGAAACATTGTCTCGAAATTTGGTAGAAAATCCGAAGAAATTCTGGTCGTATGTAAAGTACACAAGCGGCAAGACGCAGTCAATACCTTCGCTGCGCAGTGCCGATGGTACTGTTATCGACGACTGTGCCGCTAAAGCGGAGTTATTGAACGCAGTTTTCCGAAATTCCTTCACCAGGGAAGACGAATGGAATATTCCAGAATTTGAAACACGAACATCTGCTAGCATGAGCCTCTTAGAAGTAGATACCTTAGGGGTTGCGAAGCAACTCAAATCGCTTGATACGGGCAAGTATTCAGGTCCAGATTGTATACCGATTAGGTTCCTTTCAGATTACGCTGATACTATAGCTCCCTACTTAGCACTCATATACAACCGCTCGCTCACCGATAGATCTGTACCTACAGATTAGAAAATTGCGCAGGTCGCACCAGTGTTCAAGAAGGGTAGTAGGAGTAATCCATTTAACTACAGACCTATATCATTGACGTCGGTTTGCAGTAGGGTTTTGGAGCATATACTGTATTCAAACATTATGAATTACCTCGAAGGGAACGATCTATTGACACGTAATCAGCATGGCTTCAGAAATCATCGCTCTTGTGCAACGCAGCTAGCTCTTTATTCGCACGAAGTAATGGCCGCTATCGACAGGGGATCTCAAGTTGATTCCGTATTTCTAGATTTCCGGAAAGCTTTTGACACCGTTCCTCACAAGCGACTTCTAATCAAGCTGCGGAGCTATGGGGTATCGTCTCAGTTGTGCGACTGGATTCGTGATTTCCTGTCAGAAAGGTCGCAGTTCGTAGTAATAGACGGCAAATCATCGAGTAAAACTGAAGTGATATCAGGTGTTCCCCAGGGAAGCGTCCTGGGACCTCTACTGTTCCTGATCTATATAAATGACCTGGGTGACAATCTGAGCAGTTCTCTTAGACTGTTCGCAGATGATGCTGTAATTTACGGTCTAGTAAGGTCATCCGAAGACCAGTATCAGTTGCAAAGCGATTTAGAAAAGATTGCTGTATGGTGTGTCAGGTGGCAGTTGACGCTAAATAACGAAAAGTGTGAGATGATCCACATGAGTTCCAAAAGAAATCCCTTGGAATTCGATTACTCGATAAATAGTACAATTCTCAAGGGTGTCAATTCAACTAAGTACCTGGGTGTTAAAATTACGAACAACTTCAGTTGGAAGGACAACATAGATAATATTGTGGGGAAGGCGAGCCAAAGGTTGCGTTTCATTGGCAGGACACTTAGAAGATGCAACGAGTCCACTAAAGAGACAGCTTACACTACACTCGTTCGTCCTCTGTTAGAATATTGCTGCGCGGTGTGGGATCCTTACCAGGTGGGATTGACGGAGGACATCGAAAGGGTGCAAAAAAGGGCAGCTCGTTTTGTATTATCACGTTATAGGGGAGAGAGTGTGGCAGATATGATACACGAGTTGGGATGGAAGTCATTACAGCATAGACGTTTTTCGTCGCGGCGAGACCTTTTTACGAAATTTCAGTCACCAACTTTCTCTTCCGAATGCGAAAATATTTTGTTGAGCCCAACCTACATAGGTAGGAATGATCATCAAAATAAAATAAGAGAAATCAGAGCTCGAACAGAAAGGTTTAGGTGTTCGTTTTTCCCGCTCGCTGTTCGGGAGTGGAATAGTAGAGAGATAGTATGATTGTGGTTCGATGAACCCTCTGCCAAGCACTTAAATGTGAATTGCAGAGTAGTCATGTAGATGTAGATGTAGATGTAGATGTCCATGCACAGGTCATACAATTCGCGTCAATAACGGGCCGCTGGTGTGCGTGCTCAGTGATGGCGCCCTATAGCGATCCAGACAGTTTCCAAAGGATTTACATGAGGCGAATTTGGTTGTCGAGACATCAACGTGAGTTCACCATAATGCTCCTCAAACCACTGTAGCGCGGTTCTGTCTCCGAGACACGGACAACTATACCGCTGAAAAGTGACATCGCCGTCGGCGAAGATATCGAGGATGAAGGGATTCAGGAGGTTCGCAGCTGTCAGCGTTCCTTCGATTACTACTATAGATCCCATCAAGTGCAGGAGAATATCTCTCATTGCATAAGAATGCACCCACCAGCCGGTTTCCGTGGCGCTCTGCACGTCTGGGCCGCCGTTCACCTCGGTGACGGCGTTTGTGGAGACGACCATCGACTTAGTGTAGCGAAAATGTGATTCGCCCGAAGACCCGACACATTTCCTTTGATCTCGAATTCCGATGGTCGCTTGTCCACTGCAATCTTCAATTGACGATGTCGTTGGGTCAACATGTGAACATGGAGGGGTGTTTGCTGCAGAGCTCCATGTTCAACAATGTACGACTATCGCCATTTTTATCTGTTTTCCGCCTGTCTCTTAGTCGCTCTAAATTCATGGAGGTACTTACCGCCTATGCAACTAAATGAAGGCAGTTTGTTTGTTGCCATGCGCGTTTCGCTTCATTTATTTGGGTAGCATCATCAATGGCCTGAAATACAAGTTTCTTTTTGTATATACAATAAACGTATTATGTGATAGATATAATATGCTGACATATTACATTTGTTGTGTTTTTCTCTTGCTTTTTAGGTTAGAGCCAACTTTGGTAGCACGTTCCTATTGTTGAATGTATCGTTCGGTGTTACTTACGATTTCCAGCGTTGTCAATACATGTGCGCATTCCTGGAGATCTATTTGTTGGTCTTCATGCTCCAGTTGGCCGATTTCTGGCGTTGTTTATTCACATGTGTCACTCGCATATTTCAGTTTCACTTTCATTTGGTGATCAACAAATGTGTGTTTTCGGTGTGTAGTGTTGGCAACTGTTGTGTGTTTGTCTTTTGTTTCTGTTGTGTTTGATGTTTATCGTTTGTAGTGAGTGAGTGTGTGCGTGTGTGTATGTAATTCGCTGTGTGCAAATGATGTTTTCATTTTAAATAAATATGAGTTTGAATGTGTGTTTGGGTTTATTTTGCTGTTTTTTATTAATAAATATGAGTTCATGTGTCTGTTGTGTGTGTGTGTGTGGGGGGGGGGGGGGGGGGGACGAAGAGAGAGAGGGAGAGAGAAGAGGAGAAGGATATTCATTAATTATTTATCATGGTTACATTTCGGTTTATTATTGTTTTGGTGGCTAGCACGATCAGGGAGTCATTGTTTATATGGATTTGGTCATTGAGTACCTTCTTTTCCATTGCAACGGCTCTTTGTATGTGAAAGTTTTCTTGTAATGCAGGAGCTTTTTGTCGTGATTATTCACTCTGATAATTGTCATGTCACATTATATGTTGGATGGTTCATGTTCATGTTTTATCAGGTGTTCTGTGGAGGTAGAATGACTGTTTTCATATTTCCAACTTCTTATACGTTCTATATATCTAGTTTCAAAGTTTCTGCTTGTCATTCCCAGATATGCTGATTTACATTCTTAGCACTCTAGCTTGTATATTCCTGCTCCTTGGTATTTATATGGTTTTTCTGTTGTTTGTAAATGTGATTGGGGTGTGCTTCTTGTTCTGTAAGAAATTTTTAATCCCTGTTTCTAATTCCTGTTTCTTTAGTATATTTGCTATCTTGTGTGTTGCTCTCTGTTTGTATGTAAGAGTGTACCATTTTTTTCTGTTATTCATGTAATGAGTGTTACTGTTCTGTGTTTCCGTGTGTACTGTAGTGTCTGTGGGGTTTTGTGCTCTCTGCTTGTTTTGATTTTTCTTTAGTTGTGTTTTAATTTTTTGTCTGAGTTTTTGTTCTGTATGTGTGCTGTAATCATTGTTAGTGGCTATGACTTGTGTAGTTTGTAACTCTTTTTCATAATTCACTTTGCTCAGTGGGATGTTATTGAGCTTGTGTAACATGTGCCGTAGGGCCGCTAATTTTTTATTTTGTGGGTGGCTGGATCAAGCATGTATGATTATGTCTGTGGCTGTTGACTTTCTGAAAATGTCAAATGTTTGTTTATTGTTCTGTCCCTTTATTGTTATATGTATTTGCTTTTGTGTATCTTTTTCCATGATAAATTAAATATTTTTATGTATTTTGTTTATATGTGTATGAAGTTTATCCAAGATTGTGTTTTCTGTGTTGTTAATGAATGTGTGTGCCAGTGTTCCTGAAATTGGGGATCCCATTGGAACCCCATCTTCTTGTAAGTAAAATTCCTTTTCAAATTGGAAGTAATTTTGGGATGTGATCGCTTTGAGGGTTTTCGCTATTTCATTATTACAGCAGGTAGTTTGTTGTATGTCAGTAAGTTTCCTTCAATTAATTTTATTGTGTGTACATTGGGTATAGAGGTGTACATATTCTCTATTTCAAAAGAGGTGAGTGATGCTGTTTGAGGGATGGGTAAGTCTTTTACTTGTGTTATGACTTAATTTGTGTTTTTCACTGTTCTGCTGTTTCCCATTTCATAATGTTGCATTATGACTTTGTTCATGTGTTTTGCCACATGGTATGAAGGAGCATTCATGAATTTAAGACCAGTGGGGTTTGAGGAACTTGGGTTGGCTTCTGGCTGTTGCTGCTTTTGGGTTCTTCTGTGTCATCTGTTGTTTTTGTTTATCTGTGAGTATGTGTCTGATCTCTTTGAGGTGGTTTTTTATGTATATCTGAAAGCGTGATGTTGGATCAGTTTTTAGTTTTGTGGTAGTGTTGGAAGAGATGAAATCTTTATTTTTTCTATATATTGTTATTTATTGATCAGTCCTGTGGTGTTCCCTTTATCAGCTCGTTTGACTATAATGTTGTTAGCTTGTAATTTTTCTTTTAATGTCTTAGTGTTTTTTTCTGTTTGAAGTTAACTGTTTTGAATTTTCTTTGACATTGTGATTGTCTTATTTCTTTCTTTCTTCACTAGTTCTCGTGTTATCCCAGTATTTATAGTGTTATTGTCTTTTTTCGCTTCCTCTCTCAGGATGTTTTCTGCTTCTACAATCAAGTTTTCTATGTGGCGATTATCAATTTTTGTAGTGATGTTGTGTTTGAGCCCTTTCTCTATGAAAGCAAGAACACTTCAGCCACAGAGAAAGCACGACACACACTCATCACCACAAACTTCACCGACACTTAATAACTCTCACAGATACAGAATTAACGGAGACAGAAACATGGCTATTACAGAAAGGGCTCAAACACGAATACTTCAGTCTACCACGTTTGAAAGTAATGATTCAGGGATATTTTTATTCATTGCTTAAAACTATTACAGACTTCACTTTTGAACATCAGCCTGTGGTTGGAAAAAATCTATCTCAATTCAGTATAATCTAATGTCATAACAGGCACAGATGCCCGTATTCCGTAGCATTTAAGAGTAGTGCGTGTGAAGTCTATCAACATTCAAGCATTATTTAAGCATTAAAACGTGATGTATTGCATGTTTCGTATTAGCTATCCGTTATTTCGTCTTTTAGAATAGAGATTTGAAATATGCACTGAGGTGACAAACTTCATGGAGTACCTCATAATATCGTGGCAGACGTTCTTTTGTCCTGCGTAGTGGAGCAGTTACACGTTGCATGGACTCAACAAGTTTGTCGGAAGTTCCCTGCATAAATATTGAGCCATGCTGCATTTATAGTCGCACATAATTGCGGAAGTGTTGCCGATGTAGGTTTTGGGCAAGAATTGACCTCTCGATTACATCCCCTAAATGTTCGATGAGTGGCCAAATCATTTCCTCGAAATGTCAAGAATGTTTTTCAAACCAATCGAGAACGATCACGGCCAACTGACACCGCGCATTGTCATCCATAAAAATTCCGTCGTTGTTTGGGAACATGAAGTCAATAAATGGCTACAGATGGTCTCTCAGTAGCCGAATATACCCATTTCCAGTCAATAATCGTTTCGGTTGGACCAGATGACCCAGTCCATTCCATGCTAACACAGCCCACATCATTACGGAGCCACCATCAGCTTGCACAGTGCCTTAATCGAACCCTACAATTAGCTGTTATCAAAGGAAATCGGGAATCGTGTGACCAAGCCAGGTTTTCAGGTCGTTTGGGGTCCAACAGATATGGTCACGACTCCAGGAGGGGTGCTGCACGCGATGGTATGCTGTTAGCAAAGGCACTCGTGTCGGTGGTCTGCTGCTAACGTCCATGAACACCAACGCCAAATTTCCCCACACTGTCCTAATGGCTACGTTCATCGTACGACCCACGTTGATTTATGCGATTGCTTCACGCATTGCTGCTTGTCTGTTAGCTCTGACAACTCTACGTAAACATCTCTGCTCTCTGTCGTTAGGTGAAGGCCGTCGGCCACAGCGTTGCCCGTGGTGAGAGGAAACGCCTGAAACTCGGTGTTCCCGGCACACTCTCGACATTATGGATCTCGAAATACTCAATTCTCTAACGATTTCCGAAATGGAATGTCCCATGCGTCTAGCTCGAACTACATTGCCGCGTTCAAAGTATGTAAATTCCCATCGTGTGGCCATAATGACGTTGAAAAACCTTTTCACATGAGTCACCTCAGAACAAATGACAACTCCGCCAACGCAATGCCCTTTTATACGAGGGTAAGTCAATTATTATCCGAAAAATAGTTATAAAATTTTATTGTAATGAAATAGGAAACTTTTCGATGCAGTCTCCTTGCGTTTCAACGCACTCGGTCTATCGTTGTACTAGCTTCCTGATGCCCTCATAAAAGAAGGTTCTTGGTGTGAGCTGCGAGCCAGGAATTCACCACTGTTTTCGCTGCTTCGTCCGAGGCAAATCGACTGCCCCTAAATGCCTGTCTGAGTGGACCAAACAAGTGAAAGTCAGAAGGGGAAGATCGGGACCATAGGGAGGATGATCCAGAGCTTCAAATTTGAGTTTATGGAGCGTTTCAACAGCATGAGCAGCAGCATGCGGACGGGCATTGTCGTGCAACAACAGAACACCTGTTGACAACAATCCTCGGCGTTTGCTTCGAATTGCAGGCTTTATCCTGGCAGTGAGCACCTCACTGTAAAGTACACTGTTTATTGTTGTGCCGATTTTCCCATAATGTTCCAGTACTGGACCTAGTGTGTCCCAAAAACCTTAAGCATCAGTTCTCCTGCGGACGGTTTGGTCTTGAGCTTTTCCTTGCACGGCGAATTTGGATGATTCCATTCCATACTCTGCCGTTTGCCCTCCGGCTCGTAATAATGGATCCACGTTTCGTCACCAGTAATGATCCTGTATAAGAAGTTGTCCCCTTCGTTACGATAGCGATCCAAATGTTTTTTGCAGATGTCCAAGCGCGTTAGTTTATGCAACTGTGTGAATTGTTTTGGGACCCATTTCGCACAAATTTTATGCAACCAGGTGTATTGTGGATCATTTCGTAGGCAGAACCATGACTAATTTCCAGACGATGTGCCACTTTGTCAATAATTAATAGTCGGTCTAAGAGAATCATTTCACGTGAACGCTCAATGTTTTTTTTTTTTTCATTTGTGGCAGTAAACGGTCGTCTGGTTCCTTCATCGTGCATGACACTTGTGCGACCATTTCGGAATTTTTCAATCCATTTGTAGACACTCCATTGTGTTAAAACACTGTTCCGGTACTGTACCACAAGTCTTCGATGAATTTCGGCCCCTGATACACCTTCCGATCACGAAAAACGGATCACTGAATGTCGCTCTTCTTTGGTGCAAACAGACAGCGGAGCAGCCATGATTAACAGCACGACAGCAATATCGAAACTAACCTAGCAGCTAGAAAATTGCAAAGGTATAACAACAAATAAACAACGTAAAACGACAGTACTACCAAAATAAACAAAATATAACTAAATTGCGGGTAATAATTGACTTACCCTCGTACCTTGTGTTCGCGAAACTACAGCCATCTGTATATGTGCATATCACTATCCCATGTCTTTTCTGCCGTCAGTGTTTTACACTCAGTGGTGGACAAGAGCGAATGGCGGGATTTTGCTACGATCCCTAGATGTCGTGTAAGCTGTGGCGGTGGCTGCAGCTGCAGCGGCAAAGATTCTGCTTGTGTTCCTCCTGTACTTGATGTGAAACTGGAAGATCAATGACATTAATGAAATGTATGTTTCATAAAATGGTATAAAACACAAAACAGAATCATTGGGATTCATAAAATTATATGAAATTACTACTACGTCTTCCTGTCTGTATTAGGAGAGAAGTGCAGCAATGTGAAAGCTCCCATATCTTTCACATTGTATCTTCGGGATTTTAACCTCCGTCCGCCAAAAGGCGAATCCAATGTGTAACCATTGTAGAACGACGCAACAGAATACATGAGTACAAGCGAAATTTGTTCTACTCTTGAATGGCCAAATGGTTAACACATGCTTCAATACATGTAGGAAACATTGTGATTCACCAGTTTCAGATTGTGCTAGGTTTTGTCGCGACACAAAAAAAAAAAAAAAGCCACCGTCCTGTTAGTTCTAGCGTCACACTTAAGCAGTACGTGTCACAAAAAAGGGTTCAAATTGCTCTGAGCACTATGGGACTTAACATCTATGGTCATCAATCCCCTATAACTTAGAACTACTTAAACCTAACTAACCTAAGGACATCACACACATCCATGCCCGAGGTAGGATTCGAACCTGCGACCGTAGCAGTCACGCGGCTCCGGACTGAGCGCCTAGAACCGCTAGACCACAGCGGCCGGCACGTGTCACAGTGTTCAAAATTGAAAGATGGGTAATAGTGGCGTTAGTAGGCCGTGGCGCGTGTCAGTGTGTCGCAGGGAATAGTGGCGCCACTAAAGTGTGGTGCGCGTCGGTGTGTCGCTATCTGACCGCTCGCTGGAGCCATTCGTCAGCCAGAGCAAGCCCGCAAAACAAGTGCCAGAGATAACAACCCCCAACATGAGAGTGGCTCGCCTCTGTTATCATTGTTTTTACGTCAGGGTGCTCCAGGAAAGAAAACAAACTGGCCTACGGCGCCACAGCAGAGGAAGCCAGCAACAGCCATAGTACTCTAATGTATTACACACGAAACCAGCTGAGGTCTAGTCAAGACTTCCTTATTCCATGATATCCATGCTATTACCGTCTGCTTCTCTGCGTAGATATATGACACCTATTATGTGTCGGTGTACCAACATACGTAAGCTGTCTTAATAATTTTTACATGTAATAAACAAATCTCTACGCTGTATTGTCCTGTAAACTTTTATAAGATTACCGAAAGTTTTCATAAGAGAACCTCTATTTCTTCTCGAAGTAGTTTTTGATAGACTTTTCCCCTCGAGAATGAATAAAATGTTTTCTTACCACGAAAAAAATTCTCTGCCGGCCCCAATTTTAGTACCTGGATTCTGTGTAACGTCTAATACTAATCAATGAGAAACAAATGAGCACGGATTTATCGTTGGTAGTACTTCCTGGAAGAGGATGGAAAAGAGCGCAAAGTTTAATTTTTTTACATCTGGGGATGGTGAACGGAAAGCTGTACTGTTGCATGGGGGATTAATTATTAAAAAATGAATGCAATTTTTGTAGCTGTGTGTCCGGTTACGAAGTCTCATAACCGGTTGGCCCTGACTAATATTAGTACGCAACCTGACTGCATAAAATAACAATAAAGAATGAAGGGAAATTTCCGTTAACACAATTCATTAATTAAGTCCCCTGCAACTATAAAAGATACAAATCAAAAAAAGCACAAGTCTGACTGTTCTGCGTGTAGCAGTGTGGTTCAGCGTACATGTATCTGGCACCGTTCTTCCTCAATACGACAAGAAATTTTAAACACTATTTAGAATGGACTAACTGAAAAACAGAAATACTATAATTGCACATAGAAACCAGAATTACAAGTCTAATACATGAACACGAGCCAGATGCTTTGTTGACTGAACCTGTGAGCAAGACGCATTGTTATTTAGGAAATTTGAAAAATAATTTTTTTTTGTTGCGTTCATATATATTGACGAAAAAATACACTGTGATCATGGCAACATCTTCCATCTATACATTACACCGACCGAACAGCATCTGCTGTCTCGTCCAACAGAACAACTGCACACGACATGATCTCTACTAGTACTGCTCTCGACATCCTCTCAACAAGCACTCTGCCCATGGCAACCTCTGAACTACAACTGTCCTCGACATTCTCTGAACAACTATTGCGCCAGTGGAGGCGGCGGAATAATACTCTTTGGCGCAATCTCTGGCGCTGTGACTCAGTGTAGCCACCTTTCATATGCCCTTCCTCCACGAGCTAGAGTTTGATGGTATTTTTGCCAGCATTGGTGGTGAAAACACCACCAAATTATTAAAAAAAAAAAAAAAAATCAGACAAAAATAAAAGATAATATTAATAAGTAAATATCACGTAACTAAATAAATTTTGGCTTTGCACTGACGCTTCAATAACCTAATATATAAAATGAACAGTAAATACACAAAAAATCAGTTTATACAAATATTCACATATAATCTTTCAATAGTTCAATAAACAGGTAGCACTCCTCAGAGTAGTTGACAGTTCCAACAGTGACACCCAGCAATGGCGAGCAGGCGCAGACAACAACAAGTGACATCATCTCAGTAGAAGCAGTTCCATCAGTGGCACCCAGCAATGTTGAGCACGTGCAGACACCAACAAGTGAAATCATTTCAGTACAAGCAGTTCCAACAGTGGCACCCTTCAATGTTGAACATGTGCAGGTAACAGTCCATAATATTCACTATCAATAATTAAAAAGTTCATCGGAGTTCATCAGCAGTAATTAAACATTTCCAAGTAGCACCCATCAATGTTGAACAGGTGCAGGTAACAGTCCATAATATTCACTATCAATAATTAAACAGTTCATCAGTTCATTTCCGAAATCACATTTGGGTAAAATAGTCATATCCGGTAATTCTTTACCGATTCTCTAGATTGGCTGATAGTTGAAGAGTTGTTTTGATAGATACAAAGAATAGTAAAAGAGTAGGCAGCGGTGCAGAAAACTAAAAGGGAAATAACACCACTACAAGTCGGGGCCCTGTGGACGCTACGGCACATATTCACTTAGTGTAGCGAATCCCCTGAGGACTTAAATAGCCGCACATAAATTCCAGTTTGTGACTTAGTGGCCAATTTGGTGGAAGTGCGTACATAAATTGATCTAAGCATGAACATGGATGTATGTCATTCTTAGAATTGCGAAAAATCTTAAATTTCAGAACAGTTAAAAGTTTTCGCCTCGTGGCCACAAAGACCTACCACGTCTGTCCCCGTCCGAATGTCGATTATTGTCAAGTTCGCGCGCCTGGCGCTCTCTTGTTGCATCTCGTAAATGAAATAAATTATTTTCTTCAAAACCCGGTGCTATCTGTGATTCTAAATTTCTTTTACTATCTTTTCCTACGATTTCGCTTTCAATTTGTTTAACTTGCTTTCGTAACGCATCAAATTCCCTTTTAACGCGTTCATTAAATTTTCCCTGATTTTCAACATGTTTATCTATGTTCTGGTACTCTTCGGTTTCTGCAAATGGCAATGGAGCTGTATCATCTGAATCTCTGTCCCAATTTAAACTAAGACTTGTCAATTTATCTGAAATCTCCTCAACTCTTTCCGATAAGTTACCTATTTGTTCTTTCTGTTTATTTACGTCGCGACTCGGGTTTCAGTATTGACACATTTAGTAGTTAACTGTTCATATTGTTGTGTTAGGTTATTTTTTCCTTTCATTTGGTAGGGATTCCTCGATTCTTTCAAATATTTCTTCCTTATCGTGTGCACGTTCTAAATTTAACTCTGAAAATTTTTGCACTATCACGCGATCTCTTTCTTCCTGTTCTCTGTCCTGTTCCTTTTGTCTAATTTCTATTGAGATTAATCTGTTATTGTGAGCATTCAATATCGGTTGTACTTCTTCTCTAATTTCTTTCTTTAACTCATCTTTCATGTTGTTGAAACATGACCCTATTCGTGAGTCTAACCGTGTTTCCAATGTTCCCATACCAGTTTTAATTGTTCCTATTTGTGATCCCAAATTTAATATTGCGCTCATCAACTGCTCCGTATTAACTGCTTCCAAATTCTTTTCGCCCTTAACATTTCCCGTAAAACTAACTTTCTTCGTCATAGCTGCAAACTTATCTGTGTTCGATACTATTCCAGAATCTTCTGTCGTTAATCTCGTATTCTGAAAATTTTGAACTAGTTCCCGACTATTTTCTACTTCATTATTCATCCTACTGTTCTCCCGTGTTGGCGAGTTCGCCGTGTTAACAATTTCATTATGCTGACTATCATTTTTTTCTTTTTCATCGATCGCGTTATCATTTACAAAACATACAAAACTCGTCCCTATGCGAAAATTGCGCACAATATAACACTTTATCATCACAATACCATTCACACGAAATGCTTCCCGACAAACACGCCTAACGAACAATTAGAACCTTCATAATTGCACAAAATTGTCAAAACCGTACACGAGGGATCAAAAATTAAATTCTGCAAAAATACCATTAGAAGAATGACAAGACAACTACAAATGTTCAATTACCAAATCTACACATGCAATATAGACTACAATTACTAAACTACAGGTTACTACAACAATACTACTGTCTGCTATTTTTACTATCAAAAGAATTCCAAGGGACGATCCGAAGCAGCGGTCACCACGTGCATGGGGGCTTCATTATAAAAGAATGAAAATAGTTTTAGTGGCCGTGCATGGGAGATTAATTATATAAAAATGAATGCAATAATTTTAGTAGATGTGTGTCAGGTTACGAAGTCTCGTAACCGCTTGGCCCTGACTAATATTAGTACGCAACCTGACTGCATAAAATAACAATAAAGAATGAAGGGAAATTTCCGTTAACACAATTCATTAATTAAGTCCCCTGCAACTATAAAAGATACAATTTAAAAAAAAGCACAAGTCTGACTGTTCTGTGTGTGGTAGTGTGGTTCAACGTACATGTATCTGGCACCGTTCTTCCTCAATACGACAAGAAATTTTAAACACCATTTAGAATGGACTAATTGAAAAACCAGAAATACTATAATTGCACATAGAAACCAGAATTACAAGTCTAATACATGAACACGAGCCAGATGCTTTGTTGACTGAACCTGTGACCAAGACGCATTGTTATTTAGGAAATTTGAAATAAATTTTTTTGTTACGTTCATATATATTGACGAAAAAATACACTGTGATCATTGCAACATCTTCCATCTATACATTACAGAAACCGAACAGCATCTGCTGTCTCATCCAACAGAACAACTGCACACGACATGCTCTCAACTAATACTGATCTCGACAACCTCTCAACAAGCACTGCCCACGGCTACCTCTGAACTACTACTGCCCTCGACATTCTCTGAACAACTACTGCGCTAGTGGAGGTGGCTGAATAATACTCTTTGGTGCAATCTCTGGCGCTGTGACTCAGTGTAGCCACCTTTCACTGTGTTAACAGTTCACGATCTGGAGAAACGTGGAAGGAGTTGTGTAATAAATTTTACAGTGCCTTTGTATCAGTGAACTTACTTAAAGATGGCCAAATAGAGTTTTAGAATTAGGTGTCACCACTTGGGAAAGCCAGGGAGAATTTACTAGATCGACTGTGTCTCGTGGAGAGCTGCCTAAATATCGCCTTAGTGTCGTCGAAGGCAAACATCGTGAGACAGTACGGAATGAACTTCCCTCAAAAAATGCATGTAGTGCAGCTCATATTTCGCCCCGATAAACTGTGTTCTGTAAACGCTATGTCAATCAGCTACAGCTAAAGGAAGCTGCCTCGATTGTCTGTTTCGATTAATGATAATTATACAAAACAAAAGCATAGAATTTTACATGTATTGCACGAGACACAGCATGAAAGCGATATAAAATGTGAGACGGTTACGATGTATGGACGATTGATTTGTTCCACGAGTGTTAATCACAGCTTGAGGACAGCTCCTAGGGGTGAGTTTACATGTGTGCACATTTAGCCTAGACGTCGTAAGCCCGCGTTTGCCTCACACGTAAGATGAGGCATGTATTTAGGTGCACGCCTCTTTCTTGTCATGTGCAAAAGCGTGGTCCATTCACACCCCGATTGAACGACGTTTGCTGTTCCAGTGGCTAAAATGTCCACTTTCCTAGTGGCAACTGGTCCCACAGCTGGTATGAGAGTAATGGGAATCATTCACTGTGTGATAAAAAAGATGAGTTACCCAGAACGAGAGAAGAAAACGAACTGAGGCTTCATAGGTTGAGAGGGTATGAGATGCTATGTCGGTGATTACAAAATTGAGTCAAATTTACAAATAACTTATAACACTTGGCTGTTGTGACACAAACTAGTGTTGCCGTCTGGGAGGATTTTTAGTTTTGACCGTGCGTGTGCGTAATGGATGAGGGTATCGGACAGTAATTTTGAATATATTGTAATTTAACAAAAAAATAAACAGGATTTAACTTTGAGGTTTCATAGAAAGGTTCCTACGAATGAAAAAATAAACGGTCGCCAGCCCAATTAGACTCATGAATCTGAAATATAACGTTTAATAAAGTTGAATATTAGGTGTAGAAGTGACTTTCAGTAAGATTCCCCTTGAATAGTACAATGGATACACAGCTCAATCTAAGTTGTGGGTAGCAGTAGTTACCATTAACGCACAAACCAGTAATTACAGAAAGCAAAATTGTATCTCACTCATAATAATAACAATTACAATAACGATCATTACGTGATTCGGTACTGAGATGTTACTGCCGGAAGCACTGAACTAAATTTGGACATGGAAAGGTTTGTGACTTAACTGACATATAAATACCACAAATAAAAATAAATAATACCACAATTACACTGTTTATACTCCCATTTATAGAAATGTATCATATTTCCTTAGTAGCAATAATATTCCAATTATCTTCCTTATATGACAAGAATACGGTGTGGACCCTTAAACCGGTGCTGTCCCACTATTCAAACTCTATGATTATTTTAGTAGAAAAATTCGGTTCTTCTAAATTTCATTCTTAGCCCCACTTGGAATAGTTTATGTTTTCAACCTCCAAAGAAAGTTATTCAACACTTCACTCGATTAACCTCGAAAAAAATCGTTCATGACAGCAATCAAAGCTAAATTATATTTCAAATAAGTTTTACTTGTGTGCCTTTTTCATCACCTGTGAAGCAGGTATTTTAGACAACGACATTTACACAGTCTGGCACTGAATTTTATCACATTTAACACACAGAAATAAATCACTAATTCGTTAGATACAGGATATTCGGTTTTCTGAACACTTATGAGGGGATCCAGCTTAGGTTCGTGATGAGGATAAAACTGAGGGTTTATTAGCACTTGGATGATTATTAAATCACTCACACAAATTAACTGTTCCGCGCTCTGATACATATCTGTATGCATGAAGTTGATGGAGCACTGGCGAAGCTGTGGTGGCAACCGACGTGGCGGCTAACTGTACTAACGGCTCTTGATAATCGAATGCTGTTTACAATTTCTTCTTGGCGACGGATTTTTAACGCGTTAGAGCCATTCCTTATTGCCGAGAATACCATGCAACAGCCAAATCTACATCCGAGGCAAAATTCCTTGCAAAACGATTTCCAGTTGTGTCCTTTGGCACCCTCGATGTGCACCGTGCTGCGGCTAGCCACTGACTGCGTACCGTTCCCACCAAGGAGCCGCTCAATTCGACCGCCAAAACCACCCTTTAAATCGCGCGAAGCGACTTCCGTTGCAGAGAGACTTCTCTACATCTTTTACGTGATACAATACAAGTGTCCTAAGCATGAACCAGCTTCCAATATACAATGTTTTCTTTATAAACATACATATTTTACAAAATTTCATTATTTTAAACATTATTTGGTTTTTTCATGCATACGTTACAAACTTTAAATTAACTGTCACCAAATCAATGACCTTAAGTAACAAAGAACAAACATTTCATAATCACAGATACACAGTTACATAGTATAAACCTACTTCTAATCGATATAGGTGTTACAAACTTTTCAGTATGAGGCCACTCATCACTGTAACGTTGTACCAAGTCTGGCCTTGAAGCAAGTACTGATTCGCTTCAGGAAGGTGTGAAGTAGACACTGTATCCTCTCCTGGGGCAGACTGGCCCGCAACTGCTGCAACCGGTCCCTGATATTCGGGATACTGACGGACGGAGTTGGCGTCCCAGCTGGTCTCACACACTTTCTATCAGGGACAGATCTGGCGATCGTAATGGCCAAGAGAGAACCTCAACCTTTCGCAGACAGTTCATAGAAGCACGTGCCATGTATACGTGAGTACTGTCCTGTTGGAAAATGGCACCACGATACTGAGGCATGAGACGTAACATATACTGACGCAGGTTGTCCGTGACGTAATGCGGTGCCGCCAGAGTTCCCTGAAGTCGTGCCTGATTGCTCCCCACACCATCACTGTGGTGTAACACTGCTGTGTCTCTCGAAAACTTTGGACGAATGGGACCTCTCCCTAGGTCGACTTCATATTCGTCGATGACCGTCATCAGGGGTGGTGCCGACACGTGTATCTCCCACTAATGATGCAGGATGACATGGCCAGACGTGAAGCGGTTACGATGTTCTTGGTGCACGGTACGGCGATCCTACCTTTTAGTGATCAGATCTGCTCGACTGGAACCTTCACGTCGAATATGCCTGCCCTTACGTTCCTGTGCAGTGAAACTTCGGTCCACTGTCTTCTCCAAATACCCCACCAATCTGGATATTGCACGATTCGATCAGACGGCAAAATGGAGACTCAGTGCGAGTCCCCCTCTCTAAGTGTCAGATGTTGATAAGGTTGCCTCACATATTTAAATCATTCACAGCGGCCAATGAATGTCAGATCCTGTTAACGTCCCTTTTATAGCCTTTTCTAAACCCATCACAGAAAACTGTAACTCTTAATCATTTAGATAGCCAACGGTAATATGCAGATGTATGAAGTTACGTCGTTATCCTAAAATGTTTTCTGGGTGCTTTACTTTTTTGCGAAGTAGCGTATATTTTGTGTGGACAGGGTTGCACAGTTTCGCTGTATTTGAAGAATGACTTCATGGAAACTTGCTGTGCAGAATAAGAGTACTTATTCAAAGAAAACTAGTTCCTGTCAAGCGAACATCTTCAATCCATTACCTGATATTTGATTCACCGAAACTAGTTGCCGGTGAATAAATATTCTTTGCAACAGCTTATGGTGGTTCTAGAGTGTCTTTCTCTAAGAAATATGTACTTAAAAATCAGCTAAAACTTTGTTTCTTGTATAACACCTACGACGCAATTCAAGACGTCTTAGAGAACTCGAAATACAGAATTGTTCAATAGGTGTGAAACAAATGAGATGTTGCATTTACTAAGACACTGGTCTATGGACGGGAAAAACCGACTGTCTAGAACCGATACAGTTATTTTAGTTCTGAACATCCGTTATTTTTCGGTACTTGTTTAATCTTGGTGGAAACAAGTGTTTTTTATTTCTTACTAATAACCAAGTAAAAATAACAAAATATTAAGTAGCGACAGGAATCGTGCTAAAATTTTTCGTATTTAAATAAACCTTTTTTAAGAAAGGAATAATTTTTATTCGTAATTTGCACTGATTTGAAATACTGCGTTATTATAGAAAACGGGAAAAGCCATCAGTGCTATGTTAATAATAACGCAACAAATGTGTGGCATAACAACTGGTACATACAGTATTGCTGAGACAATGATGTCCCTGTTGCCATATGTCGTGCCTTATGGTAAGCGTGACCGTGCAGTGTGGAAGACTAGTCCCATCTGGTCCATATGGTAGTTTTTTGATGTCGTCGCCGAACGTCCGTTATTTGAGACAATGGTACCAGCCCAAGTCTGGAAATATTTGTATGAAGTAACATAACATTGAAGTATACTTTATAAGGTGAAGGAGTTGTCTGTCTGTCATTTCTATGAATTAACAAAAGGGGAAGGATATTATGCTACCAGTAACAAGTTAAAAAGATGACAATTAATGCATAGTATAAGATTAAAATAAAAAATAGATGATCTTCTGGCTGCGTCTATATAATATGCCTTTATTTCCTCGTAGCCTTGCAAAACATACAAATTAATGCGAAAAACAAAGCACTCTAATCTCAGTTTTCAATCTTTAGCTCTAACTATTACACATGCCCAAATATTGCTATGATTTCCGATTACAACATGATTTTTGGCCAGATTTTCAAAAAATTAAATTCGATATGAGGATTGTGGTGACGGTCGAAGTTGATGTTGTTGTTGTTGTGGTCTTCAGTCCTGAGACTGGTATGATGCTGCTCTCCACGCTACTCTATCCTGTGCAAGCTTCGTCATCTTCCAGTACCTACTGCAGCCCACATCCTTCTGCATCTGCTTAGTGTATTCATCTCTTGGTCTCCCTCTACGTTTTTTACCCTCCACGCTTCCCTCCAATACTAAATTAGTGATCCCTTGAAGCCTCAGAACATGTCCTACCAACCGATTCCTTCTTCTGGTCAAGTTGTCCCACAAACTTCTCTTCTCACCAATCCTATTCAATACTTCCTCATTAGTTATGTGATCTAGCCATCTAATCTTCAGCATTCTTCTATAGCACCACATTTCGAAAGCCTCTATTCTCTTCTTGTCCAAACTATTTATCGTCCATGTTTCACTTCCATACATGTCTACACTCCATACGTATACTTTCAGAAACGACTTCCTGACACTTAAATCTATACTCGATGTTAACAAATTTCTCTTCTTTAGAAAAGCTTTCCTTGACATTGTCACTCTACATTTTATATCCTCTCTGTTCCTCTCATCAGTTTTTTTGCTCCCCAAATAGCAAAACTCCTTTACTACTTTAAGTGTCTCGTTTCCTTATCTAATTCCCTCAGCATCACCCAACTTAATTTGACTACATTCCATTATCCTCGTTTTGCTTTTGTTGATGTTCATCTTATATCCTCCTTTCAAGACACTGTCCATTCCGTTCAACTGCTTTTCCAAGTCCTTTGCTGTCTCTGACAGAATTACAATGTCATCGGCGAACCTCAAAGTTTTTATTTCTTCTAAAAGGAATTTAATTACTACTCCGAATTTTTCTTTTGTTTCCTTTACTACTTGGTCAATATACAGATTGAAAAACATCGGGGAGAGGCTACAACCTTGTCTCACTCCCTTCCCAAGCACTGCTTTCCTTTCATGCCCCTCGACTCTTATAACTGCCATCTGCTTTCTGTACAAATTGTAAATAGCCTTTAGCTCCCTGTATTTCACCCCTGCCGCCTTCAGAATTTAAAAGACAGTACTCCAGTCAACATCGTCAAAAGCTTTCTTTAAGTCTACAAATTCCAGAAACGTAGGTTTGCCTTTCCTTAATATGGCTTCTAAAATAAGTCGTAGGATCAGTATTGCCTCACGTGTTCCCATATTTCTACGGAATCCAAAATGATTTTCCCCAAGGTCAGCTCCTACCAGTTTTTCCAGTCGTCTGTAAAGAATTGACGGTAGTATTTTCCAGCCGTGACTTATTAAACTGATAGTTCGGTAATATTCACACCTGTCAACGCCTGCTTTCTTTGGAAATGGAATTATTATATTCTTCTTGAAGTCTGAGGGTATTTGGCCTGTCTCATACATCTTGCTCACCAGATGGTAGAGTTTTGTCAGGACTGGCTCTCCGAAGGCCGTCAATAGTTCTAATGGAATGTTGTCTACTCCCGGGGCCTTGTTTCGACGCAGGTCCTTCAGTGCTCTGTCAAACTCTTCACGCAGTATCGTATCTCCCGTTTCATCTTCATCTACATCCTCTTACATTTCTATAACATTGCCCTCAAGTACATCTCCCTTGTATAGACCCTCTATATACTCCTTCCACCTTTCTGCTTTCCCTTCTTTGCTTAGAACTGGGTTTCCATCTGAGCTCTTGATATTCATGGAAGTGGTTCTCTTTTCTCCAAAGGTCTCTTTAATTTTCCTGTAGGCAGTATCTATCTTATCCCTAGTGAGATAAGCCTCTACATTCTTACATTTGTCCTCTAGCCATGCCTGCTTAGCCATTTTGCATTTCCTGTCGATCTCATTTTTGAAACGTTTGTATTCCTTCTTGCCTGTTTCATTTACTGCATTTTTATATTTTCTCCTTTCGTCAATTAAGTGCAATATTTCTTCTGTCACCAAGGATTTCTACTAGCCCTCGTCTTTTTACCTACTTGACCATCTGCTGCCTTCACTACATCATCCCTCAAACCTACCCATTCTTCTTCTACTGTATTTCTTTCCCCCATTCTTGTCAATTATTCCCTTACGCTCTCCGTGAAACTCTTTACAACCTCTGGTTTAGTCAGTTTACCCAGGTCCTACCTCGTTAAATTCCCACCTTTTTGCAATTTCTTCAGTTTTAACTTACACGGTCGAAGTAGAGAGGATATAAAATGGCATTGCAAGGTAAGCGTTTCTGGAGAACAGAAATTTGTTCACATCGAGTATAAATTTAAGTGTCAGGAAGTCGTTTTTGAAAGTATTTGTATGGAGTGTAGCCATGTATGAAAGTGAAACGTGGACGATAAATAGTTTGGACAAGAAGAGAATACAGGCTTTCAAAATGTGGTGCTACAGATAATGCTGAAGATTATATGGGTAGATCACATAACTTATGAGGAGGTATTGAATAGAACTGGAGAGAAGAGAAACAACTTGACCAGAAGAAGGCATCGGTTGGTAGGACATGTTCTGAGGCATCAAGAGATCACCAATTTAGTATTGGAAGGCAGCGTGGAGGGTAAAAATTGTAGAGGGAGACCAAGAGATGAATACACTAAACAGATTCAGAAGGATGTAGGTTGCAGTAGGTACTGGGAGATGAAGAAGCTTGCACAGGATAGAGTAGCATGGAGAGCTGCATCAAACCAGTCTCTGGACTGAAGACCACAACAACAACATAGTGGTGCTTTTTGATAGTTTTCAAACGCTTATCACTTTTCGATAACAGTAACGAACAGTGGACAGACCAAGTTTTCTTCTATTTTCCTATTCAAGTCAATATTTTGATTGTAAGTATCTTGAAACGGAGTCGAAATTTTTCAGTCTTTGTTCGATTTCTACGTTTATTACAGGAAATAATATGAATAAAAACTCGTAAATCGATTATTTCAGAAGCTGGTTATTTTGAGCGGTTTTAACTATTGGGTTTAACAGATATAAACTAAAATCGGTTGTTTTAGCAATAACCGCCATCTCTATACTTGTTTCAGATTCTGGGGGATGATGGTTATTCTTGTGCACAATGGTCCCGATATAAATTTTCTGTGCGTTTCCTAAATCATTACAGCAAATGCTGTAATGGATCCTCAACAAAGGCACGGTTGTCCTATCGCTGTTGAGAACTTCTGTATATATTTGTGTCTCTGTATATATGACCAATGTTGCCGCTTATACTGAGTTGACAGATCTCATATCATTCTGAAATGATTCTTGCGATTCTTGCAGTAGAGCTTTCCATTCCTTCACCAGTGCCGTTGGCGCTGTTGGTTGGTAGATGATGCGTGTGTACGAGCTGTAATACGTCTCCCAACGTACCTCACACGTGCTCGATGGTATTTAAGTCGTGAGAACTTGGCTCTGAGCACTATGGGACTTAACATCTGAGGTCATCAGTCCCCTACACTTAGAACTACTTAAACCTAACCGAAGGACATCACACACATCCAAGCCCGAGGCAGGATTCGAACCTGCGACGGTAGCAGGCCCGTGGTTCCCAACTGAAGCGCTTAGAACCGCTCGGCCACCGGCCAGCTCATGAGAACGGCCAGCCCAGTACGTTCACCGAATATCCCCTCATTTCAAGAACTTCTCCTCTGCGCTATCCGATGCAGTCGCGCAGTGTCATCCATAAAAATGAAGTCATGGCCTAATGTGTCCTGAAAAGACGCACGTGCCGGCCGGTGTGGCCGAGCGGTTCTAGGCGCTTCAGTCTGGAACCGCGCGACCGCTACGTTCGCAGGTTCGAATCCTGCCTCAGGCATGGATGTGTGTGTGATGTCCTTAGGTTAGTTAGGTTTAAGTAGCTCTAAGTTCTAGGGGACTGATGACCTCAGATGTTAAGTCCTAAAGTGCTCAGAGCCATTTGAATCACTTGAAAGGACGCACGTGGGGAAGGAGTGCAGTGTCACAGTATCGTAGACCAGTGAGTGCACAGTGTTCATAGAGTTTGTCACTATGCCCAAGCAACATTATCAGCCCTCACTCAACAACAACAGGATTAGATAAGTCACATAAAAATTCACGCAATAGTGGCTTACTCATGCAGAACTAATCTGGAAAAAGAAGGAGTTGTTACAGATATTAAGGAAGAACATGAATTCAGAAACACCAAGAAAACTAGATTTTGTAGGGATCAGTACACAGAAGTGTGAGCTTGTCAATTACTACTGAAAAATTGTGACTGTATACAGACCCTCTCTGGGAAATTGTGAACGATGTGTAAGGTATCTGGATTCCTTACTGCGCTGTCTGTCAGACACAATCAAGCAGTTAATAGCCTATAGTGACTTCAATGTAGATTTTGTAAAGGACTCTGATGTGAAAAATTACCTGGAAACCTTATTTGGATCCTAAAATTTTATATCAGTAATTAACTCTCCAACATGGGTGAATAAAGACAACAGGACCCTAACTGATAATGTTTCCTTGGTGAAACTCGCAACAAGAAAATAGCTGTTTACCCAGTAACAAATTCTCTCTCTGATTATGATTCACAGGATTCACAAATGGTTAGGATAAATACCATTGTGCCTAACAGTATGGATATTCCTCAGTAGAAATCAGTTAAATAACTAATGAGTCCAGGACAGTGTTTTTAAGAGCAGTTTACAGGAGATGGCCTGGGACGAAGTTTATAATGAACCGAATGCTGCCATAAAATTAATCTGTTCCGTGGTGAATTCATATCATTATTTGAAAATAGCTTTCGGCATAAGCTAATGAGAAAGAACATTAAACAACCATGTACGAAACACTTGGGAAAGGAAAAGGGTAATGTACTATTTCGCAAGAACAAGTAGGGATCCTGCAGTAGAGGCACACTCCGAAAACTACTCAGAATTAGTAGGAAAGGAGCAAGTACATTATGCCAAAAATAAGTAATTCAGATAGGAGACTTAAGGCTATATGTAATGCTGTGAAACGAGAGACAGTGAAACGTCCCCTTAGAAAAATTTATACATGACTGTGCTTAAACTGACACACAATATTTTTAGCGCAACGAAATCTGACTTTCAAAAATCCCTACAAAAGAATGGCCCTGACTAACATTAACCTATACGTTTCACATATCACTTACCTCACAAAAATCTTGGTTACTCGAACTACTGCAATACAGCGAGCGCCACTACTGCCAGCTAACTAAAAGATTCAAACTACGGAAGGCACTAACTACTGATAGGTATAGTTAGCAAATGAAAGATTTTGATAGAGAACAAACAATGTATTTACCTTAATAGTCATAATGTATATAGCAGTTCATGACATCCAGTCTTACAAATTTCAAAACTCCGCCATCTCTCTCCCCACATCCACCACTGCTGGCGGCTCACCTCCAACTGCGCAACGCTACGCGCTGTTAACATCCAGCTGCCCAACACTTCAGTGGCGAGTATTAAAACAATGCCAACCAGCCACTGAGTGCACACAGCATAGCCAGGGATTTTTCATACAGAGCGCTATGTGGCGTTACCAATAAAAAAACCTAAACAGCCTACTTACAACAGGACAACCAGATACAAAAGAAGATAACATCACTATTGGCATGAATGGAAAGGCTATAAATAATGAGCCCCAGGTAGCAAATGTATTTAATTGTCATTTCGTAAATAAAGTAGGAAGCATAGGGATAAACACGTCAAGAGAAAAATCACAGCAATATGACGAAAAAAACTCTCATAAAATTCCATCACTTGAATGTATCACCAACTTCTCTTTCTGAAATTGACAAAATTACACATTCTCTCAAAAGCAAAAGATCGTCTGGCTTTCTATTTGTTTCCATTACAGTACTAAAAACTTATTTCCATATAATAATCCCAGTCTTTTCCGAATCTCAGAGCATTTTTCCAGAGAGACTGAAATATGGCGTTGTTAAACCTCGCTTTACGAAAGGTAATAAAATGGAAGGCAATAACTACCGACGTGTTTCACTGCTTGCATCTTTTTCAAAAATATTTGAGAATATGATGTATTCCGGAATAGTATCTCATCTTAGCAACAACAACATCCTCAGCAAATGATATTTCGAGTTTCAGAAGGATTGCTCTATTGAGAATGTCATTCACATGTTGACTCACCAAGTTTTACAAGAATTAAATAATAAAATTGCGCCGGTTGATATTTTATGAGATAGATCTATGACATTTGACTGTGTGAAACACAACATTCTCCCAGATAAACTGAAATGTTTTATGGACTTGATGGTATAGCCAGCCAATGGCTAATGTCATATCTAACTAAAAGAATGCAGAAAGTTGTACTTAGATGATGTTGACATTGGTATTGTAATCAATCCAAGCATACATACAGAGATAGAGGAAATGGTAAACTAAGTTCTTTAAAGTATCATTGACTTTTCTGCGACTCGTCTCACCCTTAATTTTAAGAAGACACAACGTATACAGTTCTGCACATCTAGAGGTACTAAAGTGTAACAGTTGGCGAGGAAAGAATAAACAGGGTGGAAACTCTAAAATTCTTAATTTTACGTATTGGCGAGAACTTAAATTGGGAAAAACACATTTCGGAACTTCTAAATCAACTTAGCTCAACCATATTTGCACTTAGAATCATTGTAAATCTTGGGAACAGCAAATCAGAAAGTTGACATATTACGCATGTTTTCATTCAATAATATCATTTGGAATCATGTTCTGGGGTAACTCATTTTCAAGAAAGAAAGTATTCACTGCGAAAACAACGCACTGCAAGAATAATATGTGGTCCTCACCCATGCTCATCTTGTATGCACTTGTTTAAAGAGTTAGTCATCCATATGCTTCACAGCATATTTATTCCCTCGTGAAGTTGGTTGTACATAATCCAATACAGGTGATAAGGAACAATGATGTACATAATTATAATAACAGAAGGGAAAATGATACTCATTACACCAGATTATGGTTGTCTTTAGCACAAAAAGGAGTGCACTATACTGCAACAAAAACTTTTGATCACTTACCCAGTGATTTAAAATATCTGACAGACACAAGGTAAAATCTGAAAACAATCTGAACTCGTTACATTCCGTGGAAGAACTTCTGTTACTGTAATGTGTAAAAGGTGAAACTCACAACATCTGTATATCTTTTTCCTTTTTGAAAAAAAATTACAAATGTTCAGAATGTAACAATATGTACAAATTAATTTGCGGTGGGAATGTAAAATGACTCGATCCGCATCTTTACGATCTATCGCGTAAAATGGCCCTTGCAACATGGAAGTAACTAATTTGTAACATGTAGACTATCAAATCGATGGTTTCCGATAATGCTGAAAGGTGCCGATGGTGATCTTCGACTTGGTAAGTCTAGTAATTGCCTGATCCTGTCTGAACTCTCAGTCAATCATAGTGCTCCGCATGTGATGAGATACGCAATGAAAAATTGAACGCACTGGATAACGCAAAGAGGACCCTCAGAGTTGAAAGACAGTACCAGTCTTGAAAAAATTATTAAATGATAATGGACAGCAATTGTGTATCTACGACAAGAACACAGTGAGTCCAAATTTTGCCCGATTTTTATATTTCTCAAGACCACACAAATGAAATAAAAATCCTGCAGGCTGTTTACTCATCGGATAGGAAATCAGGACTAAAAAGAAAGGATCCTTAAGGAAACTCTTGAATTAAATATAGTATACTTGTGGGTGGCCTGTAGTGAAAACTAATATGCTCGGATGGAACAAAAACAATTGCGTTGATCATTTACGCTAATGGAAGGTTAATTAGACATGCAAAAGGTCAACTGCACTCGCTCAGTATTGTGTGGGCAGTTTGTCGGGCGTATGTAGAGATGGTTTACTAATCCTTCGTCCACTCGC
Organism: Schistocerca gregaria; assembly: GCF_023897955.1. Taxonomy (NCBI): domain Eukaryota; kingdom Metazoa; phylum Arthropoda; class Insecta; order Orthoptera; family Acrididae; genus Schistocerca; species Schistocerca gregaria. Next base: position 930,745,859 of record NC_064922.1, read on the forward strand.
GAATTAAAGAAAGGCGTCTAATGATATTATTGGAGTGAAATTGAGCAAAACATGCGTCTCTGTAACGTCCCATAAGGATGAACAAATTATGATCGGCACTAAAACGCTAGCCAACGACGCAGCATTTACCAAAATGAATAGTCGTCGTCGTAGGGTGAAGGCAGCACTACATTCATTGAAATCTGAATAAAGTATGAAGAAGAGCAGATAGAAGAGGTTGACAGTCTTAAATTCCTGGGATTACAACTTGATAATAAATTCAGTTGGGAGGTGCACGCCACAGAACTGCAGAAACGCCTTAACAAATCTCTATTTGCAATTAGAGTGTTAGCAGACATAGGCGACATAAAAATGAAAAAGTTTGCATACCTCGCCTACTTCAATAACGTCATATGGTATAATATTTTGGGGTAACTCTTCAAGTCAAACAAAAGTTTTCAGAGTCCAAAAGCGTGTAATACGTATTATTTGTGGGGTAAATTCACGGACGTCCTTAGAAACCTCTTCAAAGAACTTGGTATACTAACTACTGCTTCTCAGTATATTTACTACTTAATGAAATTTGTCCTAAATAATATATCTCTTTGTCCAACAAACAGCTCAGTTCATACATACAATAGCAGGAACAAAAATGATCTGCACAAGGACTTAAAAGCACTTACTTTAGTTCAAAAAGGGGTCCACTACTCAGGAACACTCATCTTCAATAATTTGCCAGCAAACATAAAAAAGTTAGTTTCAAATAAAGATCAGTTTAAAAGGAGCCTGAAAGACTTACTAGTGGCCAACTCCTTCTACTCCATTGACGAATTTTTTAATAGGAACAAATGATGTGTTGTATATATTCATAGCATTAGTATTGTTATTTCAGCTTAAAAAAATTGACATGTTCCAATCCAAGAGGATCTCCTCAGCACGGATCTATGGAATGAAAACCTAATCTACTCTAATCTAATCTAATCTGCTCTCACAGTCTCGAAACCTGCAGCCGACGTAATCTGAAGGCAGTGCTGAAGCATGTGGTTCTCTCCCCGGTCGGCTATGTAGCAGAAGAATTCTACTTGCGATCTGACATTAGAGTGCGTCCCACAATTCGACTTCCTGTCCTCCTTCACTTCCCTCAGCGGAAGCACGCCTAATCTTGCCTAAGAAAATCATACTCTTGTAAGCATCTTTCTGCCAATCAGAAGAGGAGAAGCCGAAAACTAGGACCCTCTCCTCAGGAAATTTTGTGTGAGTGAGTTTGTGGTTGTGTGTGTGTTTTTACACAGAAACTGCCCTTACGCTACAGACGTAGAACTCTTGCAAAAGCAGAGCAGTAGACTGTAAACGCTGTGACTGCCGGAACTCGCTGGCTGTGTAAGCTGGTAAATGGAAGACATTGCCAGGTGTTTATTACTGTGTTACAGTTTATGGAAAATTGTGCCATCTGTCTCCTCTTGTCTTCCATCCTCTTGGATTGGAACATGTCAATATTTTCAAGGATATTTCGAAAAAAAACGAAAACACTTTTTTTCACTGAATGAAAATGCGATTGCTGAACATGATTTACTGCCGATTAGTTGACCTTCTAACAAAGAAAACGCGGCAAAGAAAAATGATCTTCAGCCTGTGACACCTGCTTACTTGATAATACGGAGTCGCCAAATTCTTCTGCTTCATTCCACGACCTGTTGCCGTCTCCGAACGAGTCTGCACCAAAATCTTCAGCCAGGAAGCAGAAAACACTACTTCTCACATTCCCAGAAATTATAAATGAGACTAAAAAAGAAGGGAAAAGTAAGTAAATAAGTCATTTCAACCAGACGGTTCGATGAAACGCCAGGTTAAGTAGGTATTACGAAATTGAAGTCTGGTTTATCAGAATCTTCAGAAGAAACATGTGGATAATGATACATATTGAGAAATTTACACGATTAAATAGTGGGATCCAATATTGGTGAAAGTGGGTGACTGTATTTACCATAAACGCAACGGCTGGGAATGACGCCAAAAGAAATGTGTTGTTGCAGAGGGGAAGAAGGGATTGTTTTTGTGGATAATATGTTCTTCTTTTAATATTACGTATGCATTTCTGTACTGGCGCCATTCACCAGACTTAGACAAATTTCGCATAACTTCAAGCAGGGGAATAGGTACGTGCAGTTCATTCTTCATATTAATTTTGCGATATATAAAAACATTTGTTGTTGTTGTTGTCTTCAGTCTAGAGACTCGTTTGAAGCAGCTCTCCATGCTACTCTATCCTGTTCAAACGTCTTCATCTCCCACTACCTACTTCAACCTATATCCTTCTAAAACGGCTTAATGTATTCATCTCTAGGTCTCCCTCTACGACTTTTAACCCCCCACGTTGCCCTCCAATTCTAAACTGGTTATCTCTTGATGCCTTGAAACATGTCCTACCAACCGATCCCTTCTTCTAGTCAAGTTGTGCCACAAATTTCTCTTCTCCCCAATTTCATTCAGTACCTACATTTATGTAGATTTATAGACTAGAATTTGTATGTAAACGGACAGAGCTGTTAATTATATACAGACCGTACCTGTTTTTGTGAATTGCACATAATGACCAGAGTTCCTCCCTAAAAATCGAATAACTAATTGGAAAAAAACAACGGAAATTTACAATGCTTTGAGAGAGATGTGTGGGAATAGTGTAGTTGGTCGTAATATATGGTGTCACGGTGATGTGCTTGTTTCTGTGGAAGTCGAGTGGGCACTGAGGATCACCCAAAAGGTGGAAGGCCTTCATCTGCAACAGACTACACTTCTCAGGTTATTGATAATGGCATTTTGAGAGAGGAAAAGTGTGACGAAATTGCATATGAGGCCAGAATACCTGTCCCTTCAGTTTACAGAAACATAGCTGAAAAGATAAAGATGAGAAAATTTGCCGCCGGATGGGTTCCGTTTGATCTGAGTCAAGGGCAGTAGCCAGGTCGCAAAACAATTGTAGTAGAGTTTCTCAACTTTACAGAAGAAGCGCAGTTTCAACAAAAGGATTGTTGAACTTTGTAATGGTTCTTTATATACGTGACCACTATGGCACTCCAATCTCAGTTCTCGATACCAGTAATATCGTACTACTTTTCTGAAAAGTAACAGACATATTTTTGTGACAATATTCAAATTTTGTTTTATTAATGTATAGGTACTCCGATGAATCGATATATTACAGTGATATGGTCTTGTGTGTATTCATTTCTGTGAGACTGTCATAATCTTTGACTTAATTGTATCCGTTTTGGTTCGAATGCGCACAGAGCAGTCTTTGTTTCTCTTTGCAGAAGCCAAGTTGTTATTTCGCTTTGTAATAGAACAGTCAAGTCTTGTGTTTGGTTAAAGTGGAAATTAAATATATGAAGATTGATACAAAACTGTTTTCTTGATGATGTGACAATTAAGAAGAAATATATGTGAATTTACAAGAAGTTTAATAAAAATGTTGATCGTGAACACCAAGTCAAAAATTATTTCTACTATACCATTGTACTGATGTGGAATTGTTTGATCATTAAGAATTTCCCGAAAAACGCATTTGTTAGGTCTTCAGATAATGCTAAAATACAGATCTGGACCTTCTAGCAGTCAAAGTGGAGTTACCCTAGAATCAACAAGATGAGCCATAACAATTTCGACGAAATCTACGTGGGAATCCATTCAAGATAAGTGCCAATATTAATGATTTTTTTACAGTGACTTCATTATTTCCATTCTGACGATACCATCCACAGTCAATAACTTTGTTGTTGCCCAATAAAGCGAACATATGCTGCGTGAGTAACATTATTAATCTGATTTCTAACCTGCTTTGCAAGTGGTGGTACTTCCATTCTGACGATACCATCCACTGTCAATAACTTCGTTGTTGCCCGATAAAGCGAACATATGCTGCGTGAGCAATATTATTAATCTGATTTCTAACCTACGTTGCAAGTGGTTCTATTGTTAGAATTTGCAGAAGTTGTTATTTCGCTTTTTAAAAGAACAGTCAATTCTTGTGTTTGGTTAAAGTGCCCCAAATTCTAACAATACCACCACTTGCAAAATAGATTATAAATCAGATTAATAATGCTGCTCACGCAGCATATGTTCGCTTTATCGGGCAACAACGAAGTTATTGACTGTGGATGGTATCGTCAGAATGGAAATAATGAAGTCACTGTAAGAAAGTCATTAAGTTTGGCACTTATCTTGAATGGATTCCCACGTAGATTTCGTCGAAGTTGTTATGGTTCATCTTGTTGATTCTGGGGTGATTCCACTTTGACTGAAATTTAGATAGAAGATAGTTGGCCAGAACTGAAATTTCAGTCGTTATAATGAAACAGTTTCGATCCTCCACGTCCGAAAAAATTCCAGCCCCAACAGCCAAAGGTGAATCTTATGAGGGTATTTGTGAATGACATGAATGGATCCATGGCTACAAAGGGAGTGCCTCAGGGAGCATCTGAAACAGGAGCGTACTACAAGTTGTTCCTGCAAAATGTCTAGCGCCCGAAAATTCGAAAACGAGACCTGGCTTTCTTGCAGCTGGTGTATCCATTTTGTACGATAATGCAAGACCACATACTGCTCTACCAATGTGAGAAGTACTCGACAAATATGGATGAGAAATACTTTCCCACACACCATAAAGTCCTGATAAGAGCCCACCACATTTCCTTTCCCAAAGTTAAGGAACAACAACGTGGAAGACGTCCTGACGCAACTGATAAAGCTTCCAGTGAGGTGACCCGACTGACCAGACTGCTCAACAATGAAGAAGCCAAAACGTTGGGAAGCTGTCATAAGCAAGAATGGAGATTATATTGAAGGCTTGTAAAGACACTTTTTAACATAAATTACTTTCTTCAATTCTATCTTACAATGTGTAGAGCTTTTGAAGCGATTTTCGTATACTGAAATCATACTCAGCCCATTCAATCTCAGAGATGAAAGCTTTTTTATGCTTACTTCTCACAGAACCTGAAATCTGTTTGTTATCCCAAGCACTGAGCACATATATCATCGTACATTTCTTAACATTCGTATTTGTTCCCACATTCATTAATGTTATAACGGTCTCATGGCTCTACGTTAAATGAGTCGAAAAGTTCGTGTCTATTTGTAACTAAAAATTCTAAGATGTTTCTGTCTCTAGTCAGTACTCTAACAATTCTAGGTAACTGTTGAATAATGCATTACGGTAATATCACAGGATTCCTTGCCTTAATGACTTGAGTCCCTCAGTCCACAGCTGATAAAGGCGAAAATTCCTCCTAATATTATAATATGAGTAGCGAATTTACGTGTGAACACCTCAACATTTTCCAAGAAATGTGCCTAAGGCAGGAGGCTATAAATGTGGATGCTTAAAGGAACACAACATTATCCAACAGTTACCTAGAATAGTACAATTCAGTGTCAGCAGCCAGCTTAGTACAGTTTTCAAAATTACTGTGAATCCCCTTGATCAGACAACTTTCGAAGTAACAGTCGGTATTCAAGTTGTGATAGGACCTTTGACAACGGATCTGTAAAATTACGTTCCACCCTAGCGAAAATATCAAAATGCAGATTTGTCAACTAAATACATGGTTGGTGGCTGTGGCTGTATGTAAAATAAACAGTTGCTGGTGTACAACAGACAGTCACAAACTGGTTTTACGTTACTTTATCAAAATATCATAGCACTCCAAGAGACAACAACGGTATTTAGATTTGATAGGATTACGCTTAGTACAACAAGTGCTACTCATCAAACAGTACTAACATTATGTGCCATTGCTCTTAACAAATCTTTTTGGAAATTTGTTACCGTGTTGCCGTAACCGCCCTGTCAGTCAAGTGTTTAGGCTGATAGTTGTAGCGTGCACTCTGCCAGCTTTGAAGAACTATCGCACTAAAACACTTTTCTGCTACCGCGGATGTTTGAGCTGAATTAACCGTAGCATTAAGTTACACCATTCCCAACAAAAAGCATCCGGTTACTACGCTTGCTCCACCTTTAACGTAGAAGGTCATCTAGCTTTTCCTGCAGAAGCAAGCGTTTCGTTCGATCGGAGGGCAGACAACAGGGCTGGCAGTTACTGGAGATCGCCCTGGCGATATTCCACAGAAGTCAACAACGAGGCCCAACCATTAGGTACTGCCGAACAAAACTTGGAAGTCCTGGCAGTTCTTTGTCCCGTATCCCACACACAATGACGTATTTTCCCGACAAGACGGACACGACTGTTGCCTTACAGTCCTGGTCAGACATTCAGTCCACCTGTCGATGTCTGCAGGCGAAGAAACTTATTACCCGATCCTGTACACAGAGTTGATTTCCTTTTTGTAGATCCTAACTAACTTTGAGTAAACGATGTAAGTTTTTATGGAAAAAAAAGAAATATAGCTGGGATCAGTAACTCACCAGACTGGTATAATTTACCACCTTTTGATTCTCAAACACCAATAGCTGTTTTTGCTGTGTTTACCCCAGTACTGATTCAGCTTGCCGGTTATCAGATCCGCACATTATATTTCTTAACCATTTTCACCCGTCTGTGTAGATAACGTAAGTTTCTCTTTAAATAACACCGTACTTTTTGACTTCTTTTCAACTGATGTTCTTCAACAAAATACACAATAGTATAAGAATAAAATTTTAAATTATGCTTTTCTGTTGCGTTTCTACTAATATTGTATTTTTCATTGCGGTAAGGATCGCTAAATCTAGGCAAAATTTGTTAAACTCTGCAACATTTCTGTGAGAACGTGGAGAATTTGACGCATAAATTTACTAGTCATGTTGTAATGTTAGGAGGAATTTTTAACTTATCACCTGTGGACTGAGAGACTCAAGTCATTAAGGCAGGGAACCTGTGATATTACCGTAATACCTTATCCAATAGTTGCTTGCAATAGTTACGTAGAGTAACGAGACGGTGACGGAAACATCTTAGATCTTCTGATTACAAACAGACACGAAGTTTTCGACTCATTTAACGTACAGCAGGGAATAATAGTTCATGAGACCATTATAACATCAGAGGTGGGGATAGGAAGATATATCTGCTCAGTACCTGCGACAGTAAACAGATTTTAGGCTCTGTGAGGACTAAGCATCAAACTTTCACTTCTGAGACTGAATAGGCTGAGTATGAATGAGATATTTTACGAGGGTCACTTCAAGAGCTCTACACACTGTGACAGAGTTGAAGAAAATAATTTATATTTAAGAATACCTTTACAGGCCTTCAGTATAATCTCCATTCTTGCTAACGACAGGTTGCAACGTTTTGGCAGCTTCTGTATTCCGGAGGGGGCAAGTCCATTGTAGAGCAGTCTCGTCACTCGGTCACCTCAATGTACGCTTCGCCAGTTGTTTCAAAATGTTTTCCACGCAGCTGTTTCTTCAACTGGAGAAACAACATTTGGTGGGCTCATATCAGGTGTATGGGAAAGTAATTCTGAATCACTTTTGTCGAGCTTTTCTGTCAGTTGTAGGGCAATAAGTGGGCACATATTATCGTGTAAAATGAGGACACTAGCTGGAAGCATGTCAGACCTTGTTTGACCAATTTTCGGGGGCAAAACATTTTGCAGAAACAGCTTGTCGTACATGCCTGCTTCACGCATCCCTCGTGCCATTCTATTTGTAACTATGACTCCATTAATGTCATACGCAAATATCATCATCAGTTTCACCTTTGATTGTTGCCACCGGAATTTTTTCGGATGTGGAGAATTGAAACTTTTCCATTGCGACGTCCCAGTGACCTCAGTTCTGGCTGAAAGTCTTGTATCCAGGTTTCATCAAGTGCAACAATCGTTTTCTGAAACTGCACTTCTTCTGTTCTATGATTGAGAAAACTCTTCCGCGATTCTTTTGAAACAGGCTTTTTGTTCTTCACTCAAATCATGCGGAACCCATCTGGCAGCGGGTTTTCTCATCTTTAACTTTACAGTCTTATCTTTAACTTTTCACGTATGATTCTGCAAACTGAAGTAACAGAGATTCTGACATCATACGAAATTTCCTCACATGTTTGTCGTCAACCCTGTCTCAAAATGGCATGATCCATAACCTGACAGATGTAGTCTGTATTATAGCCATGATACGATCCACTGCGTTATTCCCACACGCCTCTGTCAAAGCGTTGTAAATTTCCGTTGTGTTATTTCCACGTAGGGAATCGATTTTGATGTAGAAACGCTGGTCAGTGCATGTAATTCTACCTGACTCGGGTTCAGCTTCCATTTTAAAACTGAACTGCTCACGAGACTGCTACGTGAACCGTGAAACACGTATACGAGTGTCACACCTGAAGCCTTGCTCGCAACTGACAAAGATGCAGGACTTTTGAAATGACACTCGTAGAATACTCCTAGAGCGACATGTGCCAAACAAGTATCAAAGAGTGTGGAAGAATTTCCTTGGTGCAACAACTGAATTACAAAATTCCTAAAAAACTAAAGTGAACTTCACGACAGATATCAATATACGTGAAAGCTTTTTGACAAATCAAATTGAACGAAGTCAACATGAGCGCAAGCAGAGTCGTGCGTGAAGCGTGCAAGTAATTCGTAAGTAAAGTTCTGTTAACCACTCTCACAAAAACGTTAAGAAGATATGATGGGCTTATTTCAATAGTGGTACAAGTCCATTTTTGTGCATTTTGAGATACAGAGTCTTAAAGTTAAATGAGCGCAGAAAAATCTGCAGTTGAGATACCAGGAATATTCAAGCATATGGCTTCTTGCTAGAGATGAACCTTTCTTTCTGTTTGTTTGGATCATTAACTTCAGAAGCATTATGGCGGAAAAATGGAGGTATTGGACTTTTACCACGATTGAAATAAGCCCTTCATATGGTATTACGTTAAACCAGTAACCGGACAAAAGTCATCTACCCAGTCACTCAGTGACCATAATGGCAGCGAAAGTGAGGATGACATAGAGAGAAGCCCCAAATACTGAATTCCGTTTTCCGAAATTGTTTCAGTTCCGAACAATATAGTACGGTACCTACATTCATTATCAAAATAACAGATATCGAGAGAACCGTCCACGGGATAGAATATCAAGTAAAATCACTCATCACAAGAACGGCGACTGACCATATGGGATACCTCTACGGTTCTACAAAAGGTGTGAGAAACAACTTGTTCCTCGTCTGACAGCAGTGCATCACATGTCATTGTGAAAATGATGGTTTCTAAATGATTAGAAAAAAATGCATCCTACTACAATTTTCAGGAAGAGGTCTTGCACATAGGTCCATAACTGTAGACCAATGCCACTGAAGTCGATCAGTATCCATGCTCGCCTATTATAGTTTTTCTGTAGATCAAAAAATCTTAAAAGAATGAACTTGGTTTCCACCAATATGGATCTTGGGAAACCCAGTTGTTCACCCACTATACCGAGAAGGCAGCAGACGCCGTGTTCCGTGATTCCCGGAAGATGTTCGATACCCGACACGCACTGTCACTTACTGAGGAAACTACAATTGTAAACAACATCAGAGCAACTTTGTGACGGTATTGAAAAGTGACAAACAAATACAACGTATGATGTTGACCTTACATAGAAAAATCTTCAGACTTAAAAGTAGCCCTGAAGGTACCTGAGGTACTTGAGGAAGTGTTAGAGTGATGTTACTCTCCACAGTACACATATTTGTCCTAGTGGATGACGTCAGAAGATCCTGTCCGCCGCTGTTTTATATAGAGAAGTCGCACAGCTACTGTAACCAAATACACGAACATCTTCCTGACGCAGGGTGTAATGAGCTACGTTCAACATCAGCAGAAGCAAAAAATTGCGCATGCGTAAGCCGATAATTTCCAAGAATGATTGCCTATCGAAGTCACACGATACGTACCGTTCAATCGTAAATCAATATTGCGAGTCCGGGGGAGGGTGCTGTGATCAATTATTCGTGAGCTCTTTATCTCTTTCTCGTTGTTCCGTAATTGCTCTAAATTACTTACCTCTGCGAATTATTTGTGAGTTTGCTAGGAAAACCCAGATGATTACCCTACTGGCCATTAAAACTGCTGCACCAAGAAGAAATACAGATGATAAACGGGTATTCATTGGACAAATATATTATACTACAACTGACAAGTGATCACATTGTCACGCAATATGGGTGCACAGATCCTGAGAAATCAGTACCCAGAACAACTACCTCTGGCCATAACAACGGCCTTGATACGCCTGGGCATTGAGTCAAACAGAGCTTGGTTCAAATGGCTCTGAGCACTATGCGACATAACTTCTGAGGTCATCAGTCGCCTAGAACGTAGAACCAATTAAACCTAACTAACCTAAGGACATCACACACACCCATGCCCGAGGCAGGATTCGAACCTGCGACCACAGCGGTCGCTCGGCTCCAGACTGTAGCGCCTAGAACCGCACGGCCACTCTGACTGGCCAAACAGAGCTTGGATGGCGTGTACAGGTACAGCTGCCCATGCAGCTTCAACACGATACCACAGTTCATCAAGAGTAGGGACTGGCGTATTGTAACGAGCCAGTTGCTCGTCCACCATTGACCAGACGTTTTCAACTGGAGAGAGATCTGGAGAATGTGCTGGCCAGGGCAGTAGTCGAACATTTTCTGTATCCAGAAAGTGTAAGTGGGCTGTTTGGGTTTTCTTATTGGTGGCGCCGCTTAGCGCTCGGTATGAAAGATCGCTGGCTGTGCTGTGCGCGGTCTGTGTTTGGTTTGCATTGTTGTCTGCCATTGTAGTGTTGAGCAGCGGCAGCTGGATGCTGGCAGCGCGTGGCGTTGCGCAGTTGGAGGTGAGCCACCAGCAGTGGTGGACGTGGGGAGAGAGATGGCGGAGTTTTGAAATTTGTAAGAATTTGTGTCATGAACTGCTATATATATTATGACTAGTGAGGTAAATACATTGTTTGTTCTCTATTAAAACCTTTCATTTGCTAACTATGCCTATCAGTAGTTAGTGCCTTCCATAGTTTGAATCTTTTATTTAGCTGGCAGTAGTGGCGCTCGCTGTATTGCAGTAGCTTGAGTAACGAAGATTTTTGTTCCATTGTGTCTAACTTTTGAAGATTTTGTCCCATTTGTTTCTGATTTTGTTCAAGCGTTGTATCTAACTTTTGTAGCCTTTGTCCCATTTGTTGCATTAACTGTAATAACAGTGCACTGGTGTCTGAAACATGTTCCTCAGTGTTTTCGGCAGTGCATTTGAACAGGCAATATTCGCATTTTGAAAAGCAGAAAATGTGTCTTGATTTATTTGAGAAAACTGTGAGGACGCAAAATCTGAATCTACAGTATTTGCAAGATTGTGTCCTGTCATTTTGAAATCCTGAGGCGAGCTGTTGCCGACCGATCGATCGATAATGCTTCCCTGTTCACTAATTGTTTCACTGCCTACACCATTATTTGCAGCCCGCTCCATTTCCCTATGCGCTATTACCAAATTACTACTTTGAACGTTGGTGAATTCGGTACATGGTGACGCCAACACACTGCTTTCGTCTTCACTGTCATTTCTCAGTTTACTTTGGAGCCTAGTATTACGTTTTTCACACGCCATTATTGTCACAATTTTTCACACGACAACACAGAAAACACAATTTGAAGAACAAAAATAAGAGAACACATTATCATAGCACTGAAAATAATATCTAGTTAATTGCAAGCGCAGCTGCGAAATACTTTGTGCAAAACTACATGCATGCCACAACTATTTTACTGTGCAACAATGAAAGACTGCAACTACAAAGGAAATTCTTCCTATGATTAAGCGCTAGAAATAAACAAAAGCTACACTAATTACACAAACTACAAGGAAAAAATCAGAAGATTCCAGTGAGGTATCCTCGGCTAAGGGTCGACATATGAAACGTCCCCTTAGAAAAATTTATACAAGACTGTGCTTAAACTGCAACAATATTTTTGGCGCAATGCAATCTGACTTCCAAAAATCCCTACGAAAGAATGGCCCTGACTAACATTAACCTATACGTTTCACAAATCACTTACCTCACAAAAATCTTCGTTACTCAAGCTACTGCAATACAGCGAGCGCCACTACTGCCAGCTAACTAAAAGATTCAAACTACGAAAGGCACTAACTACTGATAGGCATAGTTAGCAAATGAAAGATTTTAATAGAGAACAAACAATGTATTTACCTCACTAGTCATAATATATATAGCAGTTCATGACACCAATTCTTACAAATTTCAAAACTCCGCCATCTCTCTCCCCACGTCCACCACTGCTGGCGGCTCAACTCCATCTGCGCAACGCCACGCGCTGCCAGCATCCAGCTGCCGCTGCTCAACACTACAATGGCAGACAACAATGCAAACCAAACACAGACCGCGCACAGCACAGCCAGCGATCTTTCATACCGAGCGCTAAGCGGCGCCACCAATAAGAAAACCCAAACAGCCCACTTACAAAAGGCCTGTACAGGACCTGCTACATGCGATCGTGCATTATCCTGCTGAAATGTAGAGTTTCGCAGGGATCGAATGAAGGGTAGAGCAAGAGGTCATAACACATCTGAAATGTAACTTCCACTGTTCAAAGTGCCGTCAATGCGAACAGGAGGTGCCCGAGACGTGTAACCAGTGGCACCCCATACCATCAGGCCGGGCGATACGCCAGAATGTCGATGACGAATACACGCTTCCAATGTGCGTTCACCGCGATGTCGCCAAATACGGATGCGACCATCATTATGCTGTAAACAGAACCTGGATTCATCAGAGAAAACGACTTTTTGCCATTTGTACACCGAGGTTCGTCGTTGAGTACACCATAGCGGGCGCTCCTATCTGTGATACAGCGTCAAGGGTAAGTGCAGCCATGGTCTCCGAGCTGATAGTTTATGCTGCTGCAAACGTCGTCGAACTGTTCGTGCAGATGGTTGTTGTCTTCCAAACGTCCTCATCTGTTGACTCAGGGATCGAGACGTGGCTGTACGATCCGTTACAGCCATGCGGATAAGATGTCTGTAAACTTGTAGTGATACGACGCCGTTGGAATCCATCATGGCGTTCCATATTAGGCTGCTGAACCCACCGATTCCATATTCTGTTAACAGTCATTGGATATAGACCAATGTGAGCAGCAATGTCGCGATACGATAAATGGCAACTGCGGTAGGCTACAATCCGACCGTTATCAAGGTCGGAAACGTGATGGTACGCATTCCTCCTCCTTACACCAGGGATCACAACAACGTTTCACCAGGCAACGCCCGTCAACTGCTGTTTGTGTATGAGAAATCGGTTGGAAACTTTCCTCATGTGAGCACGTTGTAGGTGTCGCCACCGGCGCCAACCTTGTGTGAATGGTTTAAATGGCTCTGATCACTATAGGACTTACCGGCTGAGGTCATCAGTTCCCTAGAACTTAGAACTGCTTAAACCTAACTAACCTAAGGACATCACACACACCTATGCCCGGAGCAGGATTCGAACCTGTGACTGTAGCGATGGCGCGGTTCCAGACTGTAGCGCCTAGAACCGGCCGGCCTTGTGTGAATGCTCTGAAAAGCTAATCATTTGCATATCACAGCATCTTCTTCCTGTCGGTTAAATTTAAAGTCTGTAGCACATCATCTTCGTGGTATAGGAATTTTAGTGGCCAGTAGTGTATATCGTTAGTGAGCGGGATGTCTGGTGTTCGTGATGTTTCTTCGGCGGATTCTCTCACATGGAAAAATCTAATCCCATGTTTATCCACCGTAGAAAATTCTTTGACTTTTTGTCGCAAATATGGAGCACTACCAAATGAGGGAAGAAGGGACTGTGTAGACTGTGTTGGTGCAAAGTGCGTAAAACTTCGATGCTGACATATCTTTACAATTTAATTGCGGACAGTGCGGAAAACGAACGAGTATCAGGAAGAATACATGGTACGACTGTTCCAAATTATGCACCCAGACGTCCGTAATGGACTTTAACAGGACGACAACAAAGACGACGAGTAAGGTAAGTCGTCTCCTTTGCAATTGCAAGTATTTTTGTAACCTCTTCTTCTGTCATTGCTGTAGTGACCACCGTAAAAATACTCATAACACCCGCCACCAGAGTTGAATGATCGATTTACGATCGCACATTCGATATGTATCGTTTGGACCACGCGACTTATATAGGCAATCATTCTTGGAAATCATCCATAGGGCAAAATAAATATTATTATTTGGCTCCTCATTCGCCAAACTAAAAAGTCACATTCATTAAATGCGTAGATATCCCGGAATGGAGCGATTTGAAGTGGAACGACAACATCAGTCGGGGGAAGGGCTTAGCATATGTTCAGTTTATACACTCCTGGAAATGGAAAAAAGAACACATTGACACCGGTGTGTCAGACCCACCATACTTGCTCCGGACACTGCGAGAGGGCTGTACAAGCAATGATCACACGCACGGCACAGCGGACACACCAGGAACCGCGGTGTTGGCCGTCGAATGGCGCTAGCTGCGCAGCATTTGTGCACCGCCGCCGTCAGTGTCAGCCAGTTTGCCGTGGCATACGGAGCACCATCGCAGTCTTTAACACTGGTAGCATGCCGCGACAGCGTGGACGTGAACCGTATGTGCAGTTGACGGACTTTGAGCGAGGGCGTATAGTGGGCATGCGGGAGGCCGGGTGGACGTATCGCCGAACTGCTCAACACGTGGGGCGTGAGGTCTCCACAGTACATCGATGTTGTCGCCAGTGGTCGGCGGAAGGTGCACGTGCCCGTCGACCTGGGACCGGACCGCAGCGACGCACGGATGCACGCCAAGACCGTAGGATCCTACGCAGTGCCGTAGGGGACCGCACCGCCACTTCCCAGCAAATTAGGGACACTGCTGCTCCTGGGGTATCGGCGAGGACCATTCGCAACCATCTCCATGAAGCTGGGCTACGGTCCCGCACACCGTTAGGCCGTCTTCCGCTCACGCCCCAACATCGTGCAGCCCGCCTCCAGTGGTGTCGCGACAGGCGTGAATGGAGGGACGAATGGAGACGTGTCGTCTTCAGCGATGAGAGTCGCTTCTGCCTTGGTGCCAATGATGGTCGTATGCGTGTTTGGCGCCGTGCAGGTGAGCGCCACAATCAGGACTGCATACGACTGAGGCACACAGGGCCAACACCTGGCATCATGGTGTGGGGAGCGATCTCCTACACTGGCCGTACACCTCTGGTGATCGTCGAGGGGACACTGAATAGTGCACGGTACATCCAAACCGTCATCGAACCCATCGTTCTACCATTCCTAGACCGGCAAGGGAACTTGCTATTCCAACAGGACAATGCACGTCCTCATGTATCCCGTGCCACCCAACGTGCTCTAGAAGGTGTAAGTCAACTACCCTGGCCAGCAAGATCTCCGGATCTGTCCCCCATTGAGCATGTTTGGGACTGGATGAAGCGTCGTCTCAGGCAGTCTGCACGTCCAGCACGAACGCTGGTCCAACTGAGGCGCCAGGTGGAAATGGCATGGCAAGCCGTTCCACAGGACTACATCCAGCATCTCTACGATCGTCTCCATGGGAGAATAGCAGCCTGCATTGCTGCGAAAGGTGGATATACACTGTACTAGTGCCGACATTGTGCATGCTCTGTTGCCTGTGTCTATGTGCCTGTGGTTCTGTCAGTGTGATCATGTGATGTATCTGACCCCAGGAATGTGTCAATAAAGTTTCCCCTTCCTGGGACAATGAATTCACGGTGTTCTTATTTCAATTTCCAGGATTGTATTTTTTCTTGGATGAACCACTGCAATAAGGCGTCTACATGAAATCCCACGGAAAAATTAAATCACTAGTATAAAAGTCATTACTGGGGTACTAGATGTAGCATCTGAGTGTCATAAATGTTGCACCTCTACGGGCAGTGCCAATAAAACAAATTAAAAATAGTATTTCGAAGGAATAAATGACTTGGCCTCACGTAGCGATTTAAGCATTGCCACTACTCCGTTCAGGCAACGGCCTTGCCGCAGTGGATACACCGGTTTCCGTCAGATCACCTAACTTAAGCGCTGTCGGGCGTGGCCGACACTTGGGTGGGTCACCATCCGGGTTGCCTTGCGCTGTTGCCATTTTTCGGGGTGCACTCAGCCTCGTGATGCCAATTGAGGAGCTACTTGACCGAATAGTAGCGGCTCCGGTCAAAGAAAACCATCATAAAGACGGGGAGAGCGGTGTGCTGACCACCCGCCCCTCGTATCCGCATCCTCAGCTAAGGATGGCACGGCAGTCGGATGGTCTCGGTGGGCCACATGTGGCCTGAAGACGGAGTGCACCACTCCGTTCACCAAAGCCATGGACGACGCGTAAACGCATCAAGATCATGGAGGGGTGTGCAAGACAGGGGGTGCTCGTTAGTGTGTGTGTCATACCGCAGTGATTTTAGAATCTTGATTAACTACATGTTAAAGGATGTTTGAGCGACCAGATGTCGATTTAGCGAAGTATCAGCATTTGTAATCACAGTATTTCCGAGCCCATCAAATAGCATCACATGTTTCTTTTAAATTTTTTTTTATTTATTGATTTTATTGTATCACGTACGAGTAACTTCATTACTTCATCCATCAAGGATGCAGCTAGCGAGATCGACATGTTAATTCTGAGTCCAGTCAACAAGCGATAAAAGAAGAAAACAGTTCTTTAAAGAAACACATAACTATTAATGTGTGTAAAACGGAGCTGTCACATCCCGAACAGCTGTTTTGAAAACACCTGGTTCTGCTGATGTTAGCCGTTCTTCACTACATCGTGTGACAAGTGAGCGCAAGGCCACACGTTCTTTGAAGTCTCTTAGGAAAGAAAAATCATGTCAGAAGCGTCCAGAATGTGTTAACGAGCTCTATAAAAATGCTATCCGGAGAAAAGTATTTGATTTTTTTTTTTCGTAAGGACTTGCTAACAATTCACAAAGAGCTTGATGCCGACAACGAAGCTCCTGAATTGGTAGAACGACAGTTTATTAGTCATGAAAATAAATTAATTTTAAGCATGTACGTCGTGGACGCGATAGCATGCTAACAGACAGATATGACACCATTTTAATGAGGTGGCGTAATCTGCGAACCATTAAATCTCTGAGAGATGAATGACGGCCTGTTTACTATTTGCACGAGACATGGGTGAACGCAGGACATACCCGAAGTCACGGTACTTAACGCCATAAAATCCTCAAAACAAGCGTTTCAGTTCGGATCATTCACGGGAAACAAGGGCCCACCGGGTAAAGGAAAAAAGCTTGATTATCACACACATTCGGAGCAAAACAGTTTTCGTCAAAGGCTGGTTGCGGACTTTCGAATCCAATTAAAGTGGAGAGTATCAGAAGACATGCACCGTTCTAGAAGTAATTTTAAGATATTCTATGAGGTTTCGGGACTGCAGCTGGATCATGCTGACTTCTTGCCACAATATTCCCGCTGGCAACCGTTCAGCTGTCTTAATGTAAGTGTCCGCCACTGGCGACTGCTAGTTCACGGTGTCAGCTTCATAGCAGAGATTGGCGTAAAGATGTATGGGCGCTGGAGGCCGTCACAGCAGCGTTCTCTATCGACATTCCCGCCATCTGCAAATCCTGTTTCATCTGTTGCGCCCAGGCGCATGCGTAAACGTGAAAATACATGTCCCCCCCCCTTGCGGAACGCGCTCACGTTGCTAAAAACTAACGTCAGATGTCGTCAGACGTGTCATTATGAACAACATGTTTTCTCTCAGAAGGAATTAAAGAAATCACCGGCTACCAAGCCTTCTGGACAAGTCAACATGATGTGGCTGCAATCCTGAAACCTGACAGAATATTCAGTGCGCTGGCAAAACATCAGTGATCTTTTGAAGTTCTTGCTCGCCATCAGAACAACGCAGTTGTTCTTGAAACTTCCTGGCAGATTAAAACTGTGTGCCGGACCGAGACTCGAACTCGGGACCTTTGCCTGCCGCGTGCAAGTGCTCTTTGCCCGCGATAGGCAAAGGTCCCGAGTTCGAGTCTCGGTGCGGCACACAGATTTAATCTGCCAGGAAGTTTCATATCAGCGCACACTCCGCTGCAGAGTGAAAATCTCATTCTGGCAGTTGTTCTTGATAACGCAACGTATAATTCACGTAGAAAAAATAAAGTTTCTAAAGGGAATGCCAATAACCAACATTATTAAAATGTCTAAAATCTAAAAGTGAGGCATTTGAAGAAAGAAACACTAGACATCGTTAAAAAAAATCGCGCAGTAGAGCACAACGATTCCGCAGCATATAAAATGGCTAAGAATGCTGGAAAACATTTTTCGAATTCGTCCATACCTCTGCGAACTAAACCCCAACGAAGAACCAATTTGGGCAGAACAAAAGGCTACGTTCCAGCAAAAACATAATATACAAAATGTCGCAAGTTAAGGAACTACTGTAACGAGCAGTAAGAACAGTGAGTCCAGAAGCATGGAACAGGTGTATCCTCCACGTCGTGGAAAAAGCTGCACCTCAATTGTGGAAATTAGACTTCGTTATAGAGGAGAAAGAGGCGCGTTCTTTTATAAACCTCTTTAAATTCGACAGAATGAAGTCAGTTTAGTCGTCCTTTAACATTACTGTATGTAGTATTGTTTATAAAATCGCTTATGTTTGGATCTGCTATGCAGCCTGTTGGTTTTCTACGCTTTATTTAATTACATTGTAGCCGAAGTATATAACAGAGGGTTTCTCAAGAGCGACGCATACTCCGCTATGACGTCAGCCCGGCAGTCAATTGCACAGCGTGCAAAATTTCGACACGCCTACGTATAACGTATACTGAATGCTGAGTGTTCGGTAACGTGAAACTGTTTTGTTTCATCCCAGATCTCGACGAATAGAGTAAAAGTTACTGATATTAAATGGTTACACTTTCATGTAAATAAACTCTGTAAAATAAACCACCGATCACCGAAATGAAAACATATTCTCCCAATAACAACACAGGCCTGAGCCTCGTAGTAGTAAACTTCCCGACAGTCTTTAAAAATATTAGTAATAAGTCGATAGCCATAGCATGGCGCATTTATATTGAGGTAGGTCCAGAATGGAAACAATATAACGGGTGACTGAATTGTAATGTTATATTTCTCTCGATTGTTGACAAGCTGATGGTTCTTTGTGGATGGTGTTCCTGTTTTCTTACAGAATTGTCCCGAGCCTCCAGCATTCACATGAATCTCCTCGGCACTCCATTCCCCGGAATGCATACCTGAGTGGCGACTCGGATGTTCGGCCGGCCGAAGTGACCGTGCGGTTCTAGGCGCTGCAGTCTGGAACCGCGAGACCGCTACGGTCGCAGGTTCGAATCGTGCCTCCGGCATGGATGTGTGTGATGTCCTTAGGTTAGTTGGGTTTAACTAGTTCTAAGTTCTAGGGGACTAATGACCTCAGAAGTTGAATCCCATAGTGCTCAGAGCCATTTGAACCATTTGACTCGCATGTTCCTGGCAATATACAAACAACATATTTTTTTTTCAAAACTACACTCATGCTCACAAATTAAGGATAATGCTTATACACGGTGAAGCAACGCTCTGGTGGGATTTAAATCACCCCGGGGTATGACCATGAGGTGCATTTGACCTGCGGTCGTCGCACGGTTGCACTGGAAGCAGTTCACATACGCAGAGATGTGTTAGTGCATGTCACACTACGGTGTAGCGAATAAGTGTGTAGACGTTTTCAGAAGTGCTAATGGTGACTGTGTGTTGAAAATGACTCAAAGAACACACATTCATCTACGTCTACATCTACATGGATACTCTGAAAATCACAATTAAGTGCCTAGCAGAGGGTTCATCGAACCACCTTCAAAATTCTCTATTATTCCAATCTCGTATAGCGCGCGGAAATAATGAACACCTGTATCTTTCCGCACGAGCTCTGATTTCCCTTATTTTATCTTGGTGATCGTTCCTCCCTGTAAGTCGGTGTCAACAAAATATTTTCGCATTCGGTGGAGAAAGTTGGTGATTGGAATTTCGTGAGAAGATTCCGTCGCAACCAAAAATGCTTTTCTTTTAATGATGTCCATCCCAAATCCTGTATCATTTCTGTGACACTCTCTCCCATATTTCGTGATAATACAAAACGTGCTGCCTTTCTTTGAACTTTTTCGATGTACTCCGTCAGTCCTATCTGGTAAGGATCCCACACCGCGCAGCAGTATTCTAAAAGATGATTGACAAGCGTAGTGTAGGCAGTCTCCTTAGTAGGTCTGTTACGTTTTCTAAGTGTCTTGCCAATCAAACGTAGTCTTTGGTTAGCTTTCCCCACAACATTTGCTGTGTGTTCGTTCCAATTTAAGATTTTCGTAATTGTAATACCTAGGTATTTAGTTGAATTTACGGCTTTTAGATTAGACTGATTTATCGTGCAACCGAAGTTTATCGAGATCCTTTTAGCACTCATGTGGATGACCTCACACTTTCAGTTATTTAAGCTCAACTGCTGCTTTTTGCACCATTCCGATATTTCCTCTAATCGTTTTGCAGTTTCTTTTGATCTTCTGATGACTTTATTAGTCGATAAATGACAGCGTCATCTGGAAACAACTGAAGACAGCTACTCAGATTGTCTCCCAAATCGTTTATATAGATAAGGAACAGCAAAGGGCCTATAACACTACCTTGGGGAACGCCAGAAATCACTTCTGTTTTACTCGATGACTTTCCGTCAATTACTACGAACTGCGACCTGTCTGATAGGAAATCACAGATCCAGTCACGTAGCTGAGACGATATCCCATCAGCAGGCAATTTTACTACGAGTCGTTTGTGTGGTACAGTGTCAAAAGTCTTCCGGATATCCAGAAATACGTAATCGACCTGAAATCCCTTGTCAATAGCACTCAACACTTCATGCAAATAAAGAGCTAGTTGTGTTTCACAAGGACGATGCTTCCTAAACTCATGTTGACTGTGTGTCAATAAACCGTTTTTTCGAGTTAATTCATTATGTCCGAACACAATGTATGTTCTAAAATCCTGCAGCATATCCAGGATAACGTAATGAGCCTGTAATTTAGTGATTACTCCTACTACTTTTCTTGAATAGTGGTGTCCTGTGCAACTTTCCAGCCTTTGGGTACGGATCTTCCGTCGAGCGAACGGTTGTATATGATTGTTAAGTATGGAGCTAATTCATCAGCGTATTCGGAAAGGAACCTAATTGGTATACAGTCTGGTAAGTGATTTAAGTTGCTTCACTAGTCCGAGGATATTTACTTCTACGTTACTCATGTTGGCAGCTGTTCTCGATTCGAATTCTGGAATATTTAATTCGTCTTCTTTTGTGAAGGAATTTTGGAAGGCTGCGTTTAGCAGCTCTGCTTTGGCAGCACTGTCTTCGATAGTATCTCCATTGCTATCGTGCAGAGAAGGCATTGATTGTTTCTTGCCGCTAACGTACTTCTCATACGTCCAGAATCTCTTAGGATTTTCTGCCAGGTTTCGATACAAAGTTCCGTTGTGGAAACTATTATAGGCATCTCAAATTGAAGTCCACGTTAAATTTCGAGCTACTGTAAAAGATGGTTGATGATGTTATGAGGGATAGAAAACGAGGGCGA
The DNA here is from genome assembly GCF_023897955.1 of Schistocerca gregaria. NCBI lineage: Eukaryota > Metazoa > Arthropoda > Insecta > Orthoptera > Acrididae > Schistocerca > Schistocerca gregaria. Next base: position 930,767,424 of record NC_064922.1, read on the forward strand.
CTGGAAGCTGGTCAAACACAGCAGGCCGTAGCAGGGGCCCTCCTTGTGCCACAATGTGTGATCTCAAGATTATGGAAACGACACCAGCAGACAGGAAACGTGTCCAGGCGCTACGATACGGGACGTCCACAGTGTACAACACCAGAAGAAGAACGATATCTCACCATTAGTGCCCGCAGACGGCCACGGATTACAGCAGGTAGCCTTGCTCTGGCCCTTACCGCAACCACTGGAACATTTGTCTCCAGACACACAGTGCACAGACGACATAACAGACATGGTTTATTCGCCCGGAGACCTACAAGGTGCATTCCACTGACTCCTGGTCACAGGAGAGCCCGTAAAGGCTGGTGTGAAGAACACAGTACATGGTCATTGGAACAGTGGTCCCAGATTATGTTGACGGACGAGTCCAGGTATGGTCTGAACAGTGATTCTCGCCGGGTTTTCATCTGGCATGAACCAGAATCCAGATACCAAACCCTTAATGTCCTTGAAAGAGACCTGTATGGAGGTCTTGGTTTGATGGTGTGGGGTGGAATTATGATTGGTGCATGTACACCCCTGCATGTCTGACAGAGGAAAGATAAGAGGTCAGGTGTATCGGGACGTCATTTTGCACCAGTATGTCAGCCTTTTCAGGGGTGCAGTGGGTCGCACCTTCCTCCTGGTGGATGATTACGCATGGCCCCACCGAACTACCATGGTGGAGGAGTACCTTGAAACGAAGATATCAGGCGAATGGAGTGGCCTGCCTGTTCTCCAGACCTAAATTCCATCGAACACGTCTGGGATCTAGGCGCTATAGTCTGGAACCGCGCGATCGCTACGGTCGCAGGTTCAGGTTCGAATCTTGCCTCGGGCATGGATGTGTGTGATGTCCTTAGTTTGGTTAGGTTTAAGTAGTTCTAAGTTCTAGGGAACTGATGACGTCAGAAGTTGAGTCCCATAGTGCTCAGAGCCATTTTTGAACGTCTTGGATGGTCTCGGTCGACATACCGCTGCACGTCTTCAAACCCCTGTGACACTTCAGGACCTCCGACAGGTACTGGTGCAAGAATGGGAGGCTGTACCACAGCAGCTACTCGACCACCTGATCCAGAGTATGCCAACCCCTTGCGCGGCCTGTGTACGTGCGCATGGGGATCATATCCCATATTGATGTCGGGGTATATGCGCAGGAAACAGTTGCGTTTTGTTGAACATGTGTGTCGGGGCTGTTTTCTCAACTTATCACCAGTACCGTCGACTTACAGTGTAAGGTGTCAGGCAAATCCAACACCTTCCATGAAAACCCTGACATAATAAGCAAATCTACTAGTATGTCACATAGCTCCGAATAAATCGTGACATTAAATTATCCAAGGTAATACAAGTACGAGTGAGCAAATGGAATGCCACAGACTAACACAAGAATGCCTAAATGCATGTCGTACCTTCCCACCGTGAGGCAGACGCAGTTCCGAGGGAAGAAACGAGGACAGAAGCCGAGAGCAGAACCGTGTTAAGCTAGAAGGCCCTACGATAACGGACGGAGTGGACACCCACGTCGCTAGCCTACCGCTAAGTCTACCACCCGCACGTTTTAGCGTGAGACTTTTTCGCGTCTCAGGTACGTCAAGGACCACCCTCCAGCCTATGTTAAAAGCTAGAGCCCTCCAGAAAAACAGTATAGATCTTACGATAACACAAAAAGGGCCACTACCACCTGCAAGTTTTAGCGTGAGACTTTTTCGTGTCTCTGTTACGTTGCAAACTTTAAAACATTGCCCCACCACGAAAAGTATAACGTTTCTCATTGGACAGACAGAATTTTTGTAGGTGGAGCTTAACATTGAGACCCTGATTGGTCAGATGAAAACATAACCAGATAGTTTTTTTAAACCAACTTCGGTAATTGTAGTAAGGAGAAGTTAGATGAGAGTTAGTTCCGAGACGGCGAGCTGGATGGCTGGTGCGCCGGCCGCTGTCGCCCTGACGCTGCCTAAACACCGACAAGGTAATGAACGCACGCGATGCCGCATTTTTTAGCTCATAAGGCTTCACTCAGAACTGCAGAAGACTCATCTGTTACACCCCTTTTTTGCATAATACTAGGGTCGATCGTTAATTAAAACTCATGGTGTTCACATTTGCCACTTGAAGACCAGATCTGAAACGCGATGATTTTTCTTTTATATAGTTATTGAGAAGCCACATCAGCCACTGTAATTTACGACAAGTTAGATAAGTAAAAAAAGATAATCGAGGGTCACTGTAGACCATTTTGATAGTTTTCTCTTTTGTGAAACTGAAATTAAACCTAGATTATAGATGTGATATGGCATAGGTCATCCTTCGATCGATTGTAGAACTTGGAAACCCATTCAGGGAATATTCGTTCACATTTTTGTTGAACGCAGTTGGTTTTTACCATCCTGTGTTAAAACACTTCCTTTTATGAATAGTGCAATTTATAAACAATGTTTTGTGAGTAGAATAAAATTTCCAATGGTAAACTTAACTGCTTTTTGACGTTATTTTACCAGCTAACTAAAAATAGGAAAGCCTTGAACTCTTTCCACTAAATTTAGTTAGTATTAAGATTCTTTTACAGGGAGTGCAGTGGAGCTGACGCTGAGATCATTTAGTATTTGGTTATATCATCGCTAGTCTCACTAAACTCTTCTGAATTCTACATGTCATGTGTGGTCTGGCGTCTCCTTACCAGCAACAGGTCCCAGGTTCAAACTAGTTAATTCCCTAAAAAACACGCTCAGAGCGTCGTTGCGCGAAAGTGGTAGGGAGACACGATATAGAACAATCAGGCACCACCATGAATGTTTAGAACAGGTCTGTGTCGTGTGTGTTCCCTATGTGCCTATGCCAATAGCGCCAGTTTTGTGTAATGCCACGTTGTGTGGCATCACATTCTGCAGTTATCCTTACTTTAGGAGCATGAGTGTATTAACAAAATAATTTTTTCGCACTTATCGCCCTTGTGCCATCTCTCTGCAACCTTTTCTTTGACATCTAGAATTAATTCTTCAAAGGGGAATGAAAGAATTTTCGCAACCGGACCGCTACTACAGGTAATTCTACATGTTTCTGCATCTCAATCTACGCTCTGCAGGCCACCTTGCGGTGTGTGGCGGAGGGTTCCTTGTGTACCACTCTGACGTTCCCTCTTTCCTGTACAGTTGCGAACATTTCGCGGCAATAACAACCGCTGGTGAGCCTCCGTGTGGGCTCCAACCTAATTTTACCTTCATGGTCGTTTCGTGAAATATACGTAGCTGGGAGCAATATACGAGGGTGAGTCAATTATTGTCCGGAAAGTGGTTACAAAATTTTATTGTAATGAAATAGGAAACTTAAACGAACATCATTTTTCAACGTAATCTCCTTGAGTTTCAACGCACTTGGTCCATCGTTGTACAAGCTTCCTGATGCCCTCATAAAAGTAGGTTCACGGTTCATCTGCGAGCGAGGAATGCACCGCTTCTTTCACTGTTTCGTCCGAGATAAATCGACGGCCGCTTAAAGCGTTTGAGTGGACCAAACAAGTGATAGTCAGAAGGGGCAAGATCAGGACTATATGGAGGACGATCCAGTACTTCAGATTTGAGTTTCTGGAGAGTTTCAGCAGTGTGTGCCGCAGCAATCCCCGGCGTTTGCTTCGAATTGCAGGCTTTAGCCTGGCACTAAGCATCTCACTGTAATGTACACTGTTTACTGTTGTGCGTCTTTCCCCATAATGTTCCAGTACTGGACACTGTGCGCCCCAAAAGACCGTAAGCATCAGTTTTCCTGCGGACGATTGGGTCTCGAAATTTTTCTTACACGGTGAATTTGGATGTTTTCATTCCATAATCTGTGGTTTACTCTCTGGCTCGTATGATGGATCTATGTTTCATCACTAGTAATGATCCTGTCCCTTCGTTACCATAGCGATCCAAATGTTTTTTGCAGCTGTGTGAGTTGTTCTAGGACATATCTTGCACAAACTTTATCAAGCCAAGTCTGTTGTGGATAATTTCGTAGGCATAACCGTGACTAATTTGCAGACGATGTGCCACTTTGTCAATAATTAATAGTCGGTCTAAGAGAATCATTTCACGTGAACGCTCAATGGTTTCTTTAATTGTGGCGGTAAACGGTCGTCCGGCTTCTTCATCGTAACACTTGTGCGACCATTTCGGAATTTTTCAATCCATTCGTAGACACTCCTTTGTGGTAAAACACTGCTCTTATACTGTACAAAGAAAGTCTTCGATGAATTTCGGCGCATGATACGCCTTCCGATCACAAAAACAAACGGATCATTGAACGTTGCTCTTCTCTGGCGCAAATAGGCAGCGGAGCAGACACGATTAACAGGACGGCAGAGATAAAGCTTGAAAATTGCAAAGATATGACAACAAATAAACAAAGAATGCTTTATCAACGTAAGACGACAGTACTACCAAAAGAAACAAAAATATAACTAAATTTCCGATAATAATTGACTTACCCTCGTATTTGCTGATTCTTTTAAAAACGAACACTCTCGGAACTTTAACGATAAGCCACACCGCCATGCAGGACACCTCTTTTGGAGCGTCTGCCACTGGATTTGATTAATCACCTTTGTGACGCTTTCGTGTTTATTAAATGTACTTGTAATTAAAGGTGCTGCTCTTCTTTGGGTCTTTTGTATTTCCTCTACACGGAACCTTAAAAATCACACCACTCGAAAATTAGCAGATTTCTTTTTTCACAAGGAATGTACAGTTTTTCATTAAAAAAATAAGTTTGTGAAAGGTAATGGCGTACTCTTATATACCTTCATGTGTTTTTCCAACGCGAAAATCGGAGAAGGGGATTATTTTCCCCCTTTTCCAGAGTGGACGGTTGGGGCCATTCCAGGATGCCCGAAACGCGGCGAGGGAATTCGAATGCGGTTGCTCCGTGCTTGCGCGCGGACTGCAGTGACATCTGGCGGACTCTCACGGAACTGCGTGCACCGAACAATTCGAGCGAGCGTAAACGCAAGATGCGCACCTCCGCTCTATTGGCAGTTATAAAACTGGGAGCTCATTCCGGCGTATATCGATCTGATTAGGCGCGCGGACGCGGGAGCAAGGCCCGGGGAATGGAGGCAGGCCCTGGCGGCGGCCTTGCTCTGTCCTCTCCGTATTACTCGCCCCGCTCTCACCACGCGGAGCATTAGGAGCGCCGCGAGCGCCGATGGGCTTGCGTGGTCGCCCGGCGGGGAGCCGAGGGTCAGGGCGTAAGGGCCGCGCCGGCGCTGGGCCTCGCTCAACGTGAGTGTCGCCGATACCGGCCTAAGCGGGTCTCGTTTACTACCCGGGGTTACTGACTCGGCGGCAGCAACCAGCCGGGAGGAAAGCTACCCGCTCTGGCGTTAACCCAAACCATCGTCGTCACCATCATCATCATCATCGTCAGCGTCGAGTCCTGTCTACTACTTGAAAACTCCCAATATTCTAGACAAGTACACTACTGGCCATTAAAATTGCTACACCAAGAAGAAATGAAGATGATAAACGGGTATTCATTGAACAAATATATTAGACTAGAACTGACATTTTCACACAATTTAGGTGCATAGATCCTGAGAAATCAGTACCCAGAACGACCACCTCTGACTGTAATAACGACCTTGATACGCCTGGGCATTGAGTCAAACAGAGCTCGGATGACGTGTACAGGTACAGCTGCCCGTGCAGCTTCAACACGATACCACAGTTCATCAAGAGTAGTGACTGGCGTATTGTGACGAGCCAGTTGCTCGGCCACCAGCGACCAGACGTTTTCAATTGGTGAGAGATCTGGAGAACGTGCTGGCCAGGGCAGCAGTCGAACATTTTCTGTACGCAGAAAGGCCTGTACTGGACCTGCAACATGCAGTCGTGCATTATCCTACTGAAATGTAGGGTTTTGCAGGGATCGAATGAAGGGTAAAGCCACGGGTCGTAACACCTTTGAAATGTAACGTCCACTGTTCAAAGTGCCGTCAACGCGAACAAGAGGTGACCGAGACGTGTAACCAAAGCCGCCCCATACCATCACGCCAGGTGAGCCGCCAGTATGGAGATGAAATGCACCGCGATGTCGCCAAACACGGATGCGACCATCATGATGCTGTGAACAGAATCTGGGTTCATCCGAAAAAATGAGGTTTTGCCTTTCGTGCACCCAGGTTCGTCGTCGAGTACACCATCGCAGGCACTCCTCTCTGTGATGCAGCGTCAAGGGTAACCGCAGCCATGGTCTCCGAGCTGATAGTCCATGCTGCTGCAAACGTCGTCGAAATGTTCGTGCAGATGGTTGTTGTTTTGCAAACGCCCCCATCTGTTGACTCAGGGATCAAGGGATCGTTACAGTCATGCGGATAAGATGCCTGTCATCCCGACTGCTAGTTATACGAGGCCGTTGAGATCCAGCCAGGTCTCTTAGGTATTTTCATCGAAGATTGTGATTGCATGAACGTAATCCGGGTCAAAAGTTCAATTATTCGCGTAATCTATCCGTAGTCGGAAAAAACAGCCACACAGGATAGCCGTTAAGTACGCAATCTAGCGTTAGGTTGCATTTTGTCAGTAAACATTACCAACCAACAGTTACAGCTTCACTATTACTAATAAGCAAGTTCCTAACGCCAGAAGTCATCCACGTGCGAGCTAAGCCATTCCAAATGTTGGATTATGATACATTTACATCCCATGTAACCGTCATAATATCGAATGCAAACTTGCAGACTTACATGGATTGTTCTGCACAGATGCCGGATGTCATTTTCTGGGATGGAGTTCCATCCCTTCGCGCTTGGTCGGTCAACACACGCACGGTTATTGCTGTTTTGTGAATGTAGCTGGAGTTGTTGTCCAATGATGACCCATATTAGTTCGACTGGGGATAGATGTGGGGATCTACCAGGCAAAGGCAACGTGTCGACACTCTGTAAAGCATCTTCGCTTACAACAGCGGTATGAGGGCGAGCGTTATCCTGTTGGAAAACACACACTGTAATGCTGTTCATGAATCGCAGAACAACCGGTCGAATCGCCAGAGTGGCGAACAAATATGCAGTCAGTGTGCGCGGGATAAGCACGATAGTGCTTCTGCTGTCATAGGAAGTTGCACACCAGACCATAATTCCAGGTGTAGCTTCGGTATGTCCAGCATGCAGACAGGTTGTTTGTAGGTCCCCAACTGGCTTCCTTCTAACCAAAACACGGCCATCATTGGCACTTAGGTGGAACCAGCTATCATCATAAAACAACAGACCTCCATCTAGTGCTCCAACGAGCTTTTGCTTGACACCACGGAAAATCACAAGGAGTGGTGATTTTGGGACAGCGGAAAGCACGCCACAGACCGCCTGGCACAGAGCTGTGCTGGAAGCTGTGCCACTGTGGTTTCAACCACTGCTGAAATTGCTGCTGCAGATGCAGTACGGCAGGCCAAAGTCACATCCCGAACATGCAGTGTTGCAGAAGGAACATCCACTTTCTCGTGGACCTTTTGTAAATAGGCTCTTTAGGTTTTCTTATTGGTAACGCCACGTAGTGCTCTGTATGAAAATCACTGGCTGTGCTGTGTGCAGTCTGTGGCTAGTTTGCATTGTTGTCTGCCATTGTTGTGTTGGGCAGCTGGATGTTAACAGCGCGTAGCGTTTGAGCAGTTGGAGGTGAGCCGCCAGAAGTGGTGGTTGTGGGGAAGTGAGATGGAGGATTTTTGAGAATGGATAACCTGAAAGTGTGTCCATCAGAAACAGTACATTTGAAAGAATGGATGTCATGAACTGCTATATATATTATGACTATTAAGGTAAATACATTGTTTGTTCTCTATCAAAATCTTTCATTTGCTAACTATGCCTATCAGTAGTTAGTGTCTTCCGTAGTTTGAATCTTTTATTTAGCTGGCAGTAGTGGCGCTCGCCGTATTGCAGTAGTTCGAGTAACGAAGATTTTTGGTGAGGTAAGTGATTTGTGAAAGGTGTAGGTTAATGTTAGTCAGAGCCATTCTTTTGTAGGGATTCTTGAAAGTTAGATTACGTTGCGCTAAAAATATTGTGTGTCAGTTTAAGCACAGTCATGTATATTTTTTCTAAGGGGACGTTACACCTTCTACACGACATCTTTCAAAGTCAGTGAGGTGTCGACAACGGCGTCTTTGTCGCATTTAATGCATTCCTGACTAACATCGACTCAACGCCCAAAACTAACGGTCACGACCGTTTCAGCATGTATTTAAAGCAACCTGATCTGCATCCTCATAGTGGCGCTGCTAGAGCGATTCCTGTGCGACTGGTGGGAATCTGAAGAGACATGGCCTTTCAGATGTAGAAACACACCTACCAACTTTAGTTCATGTCGCACAACTCTTGGAGTTCGGATCTTTTTCCGTCTGGGTATTCACCGTAGCCGGCCCACGTGGCCGAGCAGCTCTAGGCGCTTCAGTCTGGGACCGCGCAACCGCTACGGTCGCAGGTTCGAATGCTGCCTCCGGCATGGATGTGTGTGATGTCCTTAGGTTAGTTAGGTTTAAGTAGTTCTAAGTTCTAGAGGAATGATGACCTTAGATGTTAAGTCCCACAGTGCTCAGAGCCATTCACCGTATGGGCACCGAATTTGATAGGAATGATGCTCGGACTGTGTATTGCAGGATTTGTGTCGTTTGTAGTGTGAGTGTCATAACTTGCCGTTACGTGCCGGAACTGGTACCGTGAAGTAGGTTTGACACACAAGGATTAGTGCGCATTACATTTACATGCAGGCATCATAGACCAGTAAAAGGTGAGTAGTGCTTTACTAGAAAAGCTGTTGTATCAAATGATTCAAATGGCTCTGAGCACTATGGGTCTCAACACCTGAGGTCATCAGTCCCCTAGACTAAGGACATCACACACATCCATGCCCGAGGCAGGAATCGAACCTGCGACTCTAGCAGCAGAGCGGTTCCGGACTGATGCCCCTAGAACCGCTCGCTCACAGCGACCGACTACTGTTGTATCAGAACAATAACAACATTGCTGCTGTTTTTCGTATCAACACATTAAAGGTGCACAGACATGTCCTTTTTCCGCACCTGTGTTCAAGAATGTGATTCGGAAGTTTTTTATTTATTTATTTATTTTTGTTCATTATTATTGGCTTTCGTGACGTACCCATACAATCCTCTCAACAGAGGATTGTTAATTACGACGAAATGAAGGTAACGACAACACAACACCCAGTCTCAGAGCAAAGAAAATGTCCGACCTGGCTGGGAATCGAACTCTGACCCCTTCTGGTATCAATCCGCTGTGCTGACTGCGCAGCTACGATCCGAAAGTTTAGATATACTGGCGATTTAGGAATTGCTTCTGGGCGAGGCAGACGACCAATTGGGGCAACAGTTATTCAAATGGTTCAAATGGCTCTGAGCACTAAGGGACTTAACAGCTGAGATCAAGAGTCCCCTAGACTTAGAACTACTTAAGCCAAACTAACCTAAGGACTTCACACACATCCATGCCCGAGGCAGGATTCGAACCTGCGACCGTAGCAGCAGCGCGGTTCCGGACTGAAGCGCCTAGAACCGCTCGGCCAGAGCGGCCGGCCAAAATTTATTGAAGAAATTACTGTTGTCAAGGTTGAGTATGCTGCAGGCAATGTGCGAACTTCAAGCAGTGTGCGAGCTGTGTCGCAATAGCTGGAAATTCCATGATCCTTAGTTCGAAAAGTGCTGCGAACAGCTGTGAAATGGTATGCGTACCAACTTCACGTTACTTTACTGTTATGTTTCTTGTAAGAGTTGAAGTTCACGGCATTTGGACTTGGAACATTTTGTGGAGTGATGAAGCACATTTGACGTTCACTGGGGCAGTGAACACTCGCATCTGTTGCATTTGGGGATCGTCACCGCGAACTAACTTCCATGAAGTTCCCCGGCATAGTGAACGCGTCACTGTGTGGTGTGGTTTCACGGCACGGGTGATGATTGGTCCGTTTTTCTTTGAGGTATTCGGGCTACGAGGACTACGGACATGCAAAGTGAAGAGCACACGTTGCTGTGATCTTCTTCTCCAACATAAGATCGCTGCTCTACAGGAGAGAGGTGCTTTGGGCACAACTGTTTAGATTCATCATGGAACTCCACCTCACATTGCTCTTGAGGTCACAGGGGTATTCCGTAACACGTTTAGAGAAAACCAAATCATTGGTCAAGCGTTCCAAACTGCGTGGCCACCAAGATCACCAGATTTGAACCCCTGTGATTTTTGACTATGAAGTTACCTGGTTTATCAACGGGACATTAACACAGGTTGGAGGCTGAAGATGAGCACACCGAGAGAGGCAGCCAACATCCCACCTGAGGTGTTTCGGGCAGGAGTACAGCAACCTCCAGTGCGGTTCCAGAGTGTCGTCGTGGACGCCGATTTTCGTTATATTGAGCAACGTTTGTAACCTGGAACGTAAACATGGTACGCAGTTAACAGATGTTGCCCTCTCATACGGAAATTAAAATGTGTCTCTTTCAATGGTTTATTCGTTACCTCTCTTTCGCATGTCCTGACAAATGTTTCCTGAATCCTTCATTGTCCTACGATAATTCGTTTGCCATTGAGGCCCTCTCAAGAAGAGAAAGTATAATTACAAACATCGTGTCAATTACCTCCAAAGCCATGCGTATTCCTCTATAATCACCTTGCTATTACATCTCTAGTACAATCCCGTCCAAGGCATCACGCATTTTCTACACTTGAGTAATAGCTATCTCAGCTGTTATTTTTCGGTGCTTGTAATGAAGGTTCCTTAATACTTTGAAGAGACAATGGAAGGCTATTCTCTTTCTTGAGAAAAAGTCACAGCCCCGATATCGCTACTCTTTTGCTTTTTATAATATGAAAATAAGGTACAGACACGGCTACTTTTTATGTTTTATACTGAACTTTATCGCCTTGTAGAGTCGATGTTTCAATAAATTATTATGCGAAGGTGCTGAAACTGGCTTCCTAATACGGCTAAGTGAAAGTCATGCAAAACTCTCTAAATTAGGAGCTATGACACGCAAAAAATCAGTGATTTATCACATTTTCAATTATATATTCTGTTTTTATTTTAGGGTAGAATCTTGTACGTCTTCATTCATCCTTAATACAATTATGACATAATCCCGTATAATGAATGAGTCTCTGTCGTCGGTAATATTAGTAGTAGTAATAGTAGTACAGTTACGTGTTGTGTCTACATTGAAATACGCATAGTGAGATAGAGATTTGTGTAATTGGGAGGAAATCGCTCGGTATGGCGCCTGTATATCTTAACCGCTGATAAACATCGCCTTAAATGTGTATAAATTCAGCACATCGAGTGCCACTACTCTCCCACACCTACGTACAAATCTTGTCCCACTCAAGTTATCTAGTACTTGGTCAATAAAATGTTTCTGGGTTTCTGACCGCATTATAAATATCTAAAACTACCGACCTTTTGATCACTGTTGCAAGTGACTTTTTCAGGGTATTCTTCTTTATTTTTGTTAAAAAAAAACACCCAGAAGAAGGTCACTTGAAATAGTGACCAGTGTCTGAAACGTCTGTGGTTTTACATGTTGACAATGTGGCCACAAACCCAAAAAAATTGTATTTATCTAGTACTTGTCGCATGTGTGTACCACCCATGCCTTCAGATAAGTTCTTATTACACTGTGCCTCGATACTTTTCAACACATCAAGCGCGTCTTACCAGAGTCATAAATACAATTACGACTTTGTGGTACCTGTACATTAAAGAAGAACTTTTCCTCCTTGCGTTTATTTCCGTTTTCATTGGTAGCAGCAGCACTTAGTCGCACCTGCTGTTAAAAACAAACGAATGTCTAAAAACTGATGAAATAGTTGTAAAATTAAGGGGACCTGGACGTAAACGGGTAGGATTTTCACCCAACATTTTAAGAATACAATTGTCTTCATCTGTAATCCATAGGACACTGCCGCTTTACATCAACGCTGCAGGAAATGAGGAAAGGCAGTATTAGAAGTCAATTTTTTTATCTACGCCAGTTTAATTATTACAAAAATTTGTGTAAAAATAATTTTTGAATTTTATCTCGGGTATCATTCATATAATAGCACCCAAACTGTGGTAGGCTTCTCTCAACATCCACATAAATATGTTATGATTCACTTAGTGTATTAATAGTTGCTGTATAGCTTAGAAAATTCAAATAATTTATATCACCAAGTCATTGTGTCAGGTAAAATAAACTGTTATTGTCTCAGTTATCTTCCGAACTACAAGATTTGAGTCGTAACATAGTTCTATGGGTGTCGAGGGAAGACTGCCACAGTCACGCCCGTGAAGTCCCAGATAACGGGACCGAAAAATTAACGTACATTCAAAATACATCTCGTAGACAAATTGATGTAAGAATAAAACTATCACTGATAAACCCATATAATTTCTAATGCCGCGTTGCCTTATGAGGTTCTGACATAAAACCTCAACGTCCTTGGTATTATAGATCAAAGTAACTTATTCTCAATTTATGGGGCGAAGTTGCTGGCTGTTCACGTTTAAATCACCTGAAAGTAAACAAACATTTTACGAAAGTCATTTTCGAATTCCCGTTTGATGTTGGCAACATACGGAAAACGCCAGGCTCACTCAGGCAGCATCACCTCGATACTCATTTCATGAAGAGGTAATTATGCGACACATCTACTCTGTATGTTTTTCGTAATGTAATTAAAGAGAGGAGACGCGAAAAATAAGCATGAGGAAACCTAGAAATATTTTATGCTACGAGATATTGTCACTCTGGCTGAAGTCTTAGTCGCAGATCTCGAAAATAATTAAGATCTTTAGTAACTGAAAACAAGAAACAGAGAAAATTCAAAATTTCAGGAAATTTCGATGATCAAGGAGTACTGCGTACAACCTTAACACAAACTATTTGTTTCGCACATGTTTTCCCAACATAATTTATTTCCAGCAGGTACATGTACAAGTCTCAAACGTTAATGAGAGCCTGTGCAGTAATTTTAACAGCACTTTCTGAATCTGGGACACGGTATCTTCATGAAATGTTTCAGCAGTTTAATAATAGGGTGCAGAAAGCGAACGTATACGCACACATACATGATTAAACGCTAATCGAATTGTGCGGCCCTGTTTCCATATCGGATTCGTGTTGCAGAATAGAGCGCGCTCGTAATTTTTTACCAGATATCGGATTAATAGAGAGTAGTCAGTATGTTAGCTAACTACAAGACGAAAAGACATCGCAAGAGGTGGCTAACAACGTTGACAAGGCAGTCACTTATCTTACCTAAAGTTCAACATAAGATACTGAAAGAGAAGAAAAACGAGCTTGGGTCTAAAAATGTAATATTGTGTGCCAGAGGGTATTTAGCAACCAACGTACACTCCAACAAATGATTATAAATACACGCAGTAAAGAAGAAGGAACCGCCTTTCAGGCTTCAGACAGGCCAGTAGGCCCCGACCTACCGCCATGTTATCGTCATCCAAAGGTGATATGTGATATTGTTGTGCTACGAATAAGTATAGAACAATACGTATAGGAGTGCTTTCGGGGAATTCTTGTAAATTTCGGGCAACTGTGGTTGGGAGGTAGTAGTTAAGGGACCGATTGTCACGCTGGATGGCAGGTGTGAGCAATGTTGATAAACAGCAAACGATTCTGCGAGGGAGGTTTATGAGACCGCTCTCAGGAGGGCACTGAATACAAGCGTGAAGTAATCAAACAGCACAAAACACTGACGTGCTATGAAGAACCCATACGTTCCGGTTACGTCCGCCTGCTTAGCTGGGTGGTAACGTGCTTGACCCCCATGCACTGGGACAGGGTTCGATTCCCGGCCGGGCTAGAGATTTTCTGCTCTCGTGCACTGGGTGTTGTGATGTCCTCCTCCTCATTTCACCCTCATCATCGACTGCAAAGTCGCCCAATGTGGCGCCGACTGAAATAAGACTTGCACTTGGTGGCCGAACCCGAGTGGGACATCCCAGTCAACTATGACATATGATCATTTCATTTTTTGTGGCACTCACGACAGCGCCTATAGAGCCTGTGTGTAGGGGCCGAATCGGGCTGCGGAAGCCGACATTGTAATTATTACAGAGCACTCGATTTCCCACCCCCCAGAGGAACTAAGTCACAAAAGACGTACAAGTAAAGAGAGCCCGAAGGCTCAAGTCAGGCAGTTGTGTCGCGATTCTGTTTCGCCCCTCCACATCCGCATCCAACGACGGCTATGGGTTGAGGATGACGCGGCGGCCGGTCGGTACTGTTGGACCTTAATGACCTGTTCAGGAGGAGTTAGTTTTATGTCTTTTATATGCGTGCAAATATAACCCCCCGATGTTTTTTACGATTACGCTTAGGATCGAAGTTTTCATTCACCTTTCACAATGCTAAATGTGCTGCCCTCTACCATACTTTCGCGTGCGTTTCTGGACTTCTTGCGCCGTAGAAGTGTAGAGCCGTACTCTCGACGAAAATCACCTCGCAAAGTTGTAGCTGAATTGCAACTGCTGAGGTGGAGAGTGAAAAACATCTTTTATTTCTGTGTTATTGATATCTCGACGCGAGTTGGACTCTGAACTAGCTAAAAGTGAGCGAGCTAATTCGTCAGAGATCAGCAATGTAAATTTTTAGTTTCAATGTGTAAACAACAGTTCATCCCAAGTTTCAGTCTACATTCATTTATCAGATATACACCATCGGGTCAAAAGTATCCGGACACTTATTACTGGACAGTAAAGTGAGGTGTGGCCACTTTTCGCCCTTATGATGGCTTAAAAGCTGCAGGAGACAGTTTCAGTAAGGTGTCTGAATGTCTTTGATGAAATGGCAGACCGTTCCTTTTCCACAGTCGAAACCAAAAGAACAAAACTGGAAATTTGTGGTAAGGACTATGAGTCCAAACTGCTGAGCTTGACTGGTACCGATCATCTCCTATGCCATAAATTTCATTTGGAAGTAACATGGATTCAGGAATGCGCATTTTAGATATGGTCATCATCAAATGCAGTACATATTTAAAGCAAGGAATGTGAAATTAAATTAAGACTGTTGTAATACAACGCAGTGAGTAGAATAAAAATTACATTAAAAACATTCACGAAGCATTTGTGATCGCATTTCATATTGCATAATGCTATTAAATATAAATACAATTGCTATTATTAATTAGTTAATCGTCTACTCACAGAGAACACTCAACACTTCGTCAGGCAATTACAGACTTATACCTCTCGGATTGTTGAGGGTGGTAGCTATCTGAAAAAGAACAGTCGATACGAAGTGCTCTGAATGCTGCCAACATTTAACGATCATCAGTTGGGAGCTGGCTTATTGTGTCCTTGCTATAGCTCTACTGTTAGGGACTTATAACATGCTAATTTCTGTAGGTTTCCAGTTAATAATGGGATCGACACGTATGCGGCCTGTGGTGCTACCCCACATAAAGTCAGTATTTGCCTTTGAGCAAAAGCGTTTGACGACCACTACTCTAACTCATCCCAAAGGTGTTCCATTGGGTTCAAGTAGAGACTTGGCACAGGCAAGTCTATTTTAGAAATGCTTGTGTCCGCAAGTCACTGCTCACACACGCTGCTTTATCACAGGAGCACTTTCATGCTGGTGCAGCCATCGACTCCGGACCGTTCCTCTATTCTAAACAGTACCCAATGCAGTAAAATTTGTTCATGTACTTAGGTCTTTACAGTTTTTTAAGTGCAGTAAAAGCAAGGGTGATAACATTAAGAGTGCAACGGGAATTCCACTGTTAAATGCAGAGGAGAGAGCGAATACGTGGAAAAAATACACTGAAAGCCTCTATGAGGGTGAGGATTTGTGTGATGTGATAGAAGAAGAAACAGGAGTCGATTTAGTAGAGATAGGGGATCCAGTATTAGAATTGGAATTTAAAACAGCTTTGGAGGACTTACAGTCAAATAAGGCAGAAAGGATAGATAACATTCCATCAGAATTTCTAAAATCATTAGAAGTGGCCACAAAACGACTATTCACGTTGGCGTGTAGAGTGTATGAGTCTGGCGACATACCATCTGACTTTCGGAAAAGCGTCATCCACACAATTCTGAAGATGGCAAGAGATGACGAGTGCGAGAATTACCTCACATTCAGCTTAACAGCTCATGCAACCAAGTTGCTTACAAGAATAATACAAAGAAGAATGGAAAAGAAAATTGTGGATGCGCTAGATTGCAATTAGTTTGGCTTTAGGAAACGTAAGGACACGAAAGAGGCAATTCTGGCGTTGCGCTAAATAATGGAAGCAAGACTGAAACGTCCCCTTAGAAAAATAAATGAATTACGGTGCTGGTACACCCATTACGTTATTTGATTTTCAAACAGCTGAACAAAACTGAACGTGCTCAGACATTTCTCTCTTTACTTGTTCTGATCAACACTAAACTGACACACAATATTTTAGCACAACGCAATCTGACTTTCCAAAATCCTTACAAAAGAATGGCCGCGACTCACAATAACCTACACTTTTCATGAATCACTTACCTCACAAAAATCTTCATTACTCGAACTACTGCAATACAGCGAGCGCCACTACTGCCAGATAAATAAAAGATTCAAACTACGGAAGTCACGAACTACTGATAGGTATAGTTAGCAAATGAAAGATTTTGATAGAGAACAAACAATGTATTTACCTTAATAGCGTTCAAAAGTCATAATATATATATATATATATATATATATATATATATATATATATATATATATATATATATATATATATCAGTTCATGACATCTAGTCTTATAAATTTATTGTTTCTGATGGACACACGTCCAGACCATTCGCTCTCAAAACACTGCCATCTCTCTCCCCACATCCTCCACTGCTGGCAGCTCACCTCCAACTGCACAACACTACACATTGTTCACATCCAACTGCCCGACACTACAATGGCGAATATTTCAACAATGCCAACCAGCCGCAGACTGCACACAGCACAGTCAGTGATTTTCATACAGAGCGCTACGTGACGTTACCAACATAAAAACCTAAACAGACTAATTACAGGACTAAAGAAAAATCAAGACACGTTCATAGGATTTGTCGACCTGGAAAAAGCGTTCGACGATGTGAAATGGTGAAAGATGTTCGAAGTTCTAAGAAAAGTAGGGGTAAGCTGTAAGGAGAGACGAGTTGTATACAATATGTACAACAGCCAAGAGGGAATACTGGCTAGAAATGAGTTGCAGAGACAATTCCCAAATCGTTGGACTGGACGCGGAGGAGATGTGTCGTGGCCGGCTCGTTCGCCAGACTTGACGCCTCTCGAGTTTTTCTTGTGGGGATTCGTAAAAGCTGGCCTGGGTGGCCCAGCGGTTCTAGGCGCTACAGTCTGGAGCCGTGAGACCGCTACGGTCGCAGGTTCGAATCCTGCCTCGGGCATGGATGTGTGTGATGTCCTTAGGTTAGTTCGTTTTAATTAGTTCTAAGTTCTAGGGGACTGATGACCTTAGCAGTTGAGTCCCATAGTGCTCAGAGCCATACGAACCATGTTTTGATTCGTAAAAGACATTGCTTGTAAAGACGTTCCAACTACACCTGAAGATGTGCGAGAGAGAATTGTCATAGCATGAGCTTCGATAAGCTCCGGTGTGATAAAGAATACCACCCAGTCCATGATAAGAAGATCGCAGCACTGCATTGACACCAATGGTTGGAACCGCGCGACCACTACGGTCGCAGGTTCGAATCCTGCCTCGGGCATGGATGTGTGTGATGTCCTTAGGTTAGTTCGGTTTAATTAGTTCTACGTTCTAGGGGACTGGTGACCTTAGCAGTTGAGTCCCATAGTGCTCAGAGTCATTTGAACCATTTGAACCAATGGTCATCACTTTGAACTCCTTCTGTAAATGGACGTTGATGAACTTCAAAGACTCTACTGTTACACATCATTGGATTCGCCTCGATGGCTGCTATCAGAAAATAAGTACCAAGCTATAGCATCCCATTTAAAAACAGAAAAAAGTTGACTTTCAACTTCTGAAGCGACCCCACCTTTTGTCTAGAAGTATAAGAACTAAAGGTACAATTTAGTGATAAGACAGCCCAAAGAAGCTTCAGATTTGCGCATGACATCCAACACGGAAAACGCATTCACAAATAACCGGTAACTTCACGTCCGATGAAACTGCGTCACCTCAACAGATGTTCGAAGTGCCGACTGTTTGCATCAGTACACTTGTGATGATGGCGAAGAAGTGGTTTTGCGTAGATTGTAGTTTTTCCACAGATATTGTCACACACGCAGCGGTAATAAGTTATTCCGTATTCTCTGGTGTCACAAGGGGTTCGTGACACACACACTCTTTCACTGTACACCATAAATACGTGTAACGGCGTCACGTTGCGGGACCGGACTGGGGAGATCAAAGGATCTCCCTGTCCTTTCCACCTATATGGAAACACTCCATCCACAATTTCTCTCAGAACACGTACGTAGTGTGCGGGGCATCCACCGTGCTGGAACCACATTGATAGACGCATTTCCAGTCCCAAGTACCCCATGAGAAGCGACAGAATGTCTTGCAGAAATGATACATATCTCCATCTAGCTAATTTTCGCTGATAAAAATAGGGCCCTACAATACAGGTACCAACGATGACGCACCTACATTGACATCCCTATGTTCCTGATTAGTAACAGGGCGAAGCTAGTGGGGATTTCGTACGAACTAGTGACGCAGATTCACAAGACTGTGATTTGTGAACGGAGCTTCATAGTTAAACAACGTATCTCGTAGAATGCCGAGATGACCTTGCAAGAGCTGAACTGTAAGACTACAGAGTTCAGTGCGGGATTCAATGTCATTTCCGTACAGTTCTTGGATAAATGAGATATGATGCGGATGAGACGTATGGTTATGCAAAATTCGTAACACACTAATACGGCGTATTCCCGAACCGCATGCAATCTGTCGTACAGTCATCTCAGAATTGTACGCTTTCAGTTAACATCATATCTGGTTTTTATTCATTACTGAAGACCGGCATACCCGCGGGACGATCGTAAATGTCATAAGTCACACCATAAGAGGAAAAACACTGTCCGAAAAGTTAGTGAAATGTGTCACAGTGTATTGTCCTGTTTGACACAGACAGCAGTGCAGCAGGATCGAGCATTAGACACTGGTAGTCTGAATAGTGTATGTAGAACTCGCGTAGTCATTGTGGTCTGTTTACAGCAGGCTGCAGGATACTGCAGGCATCCCTTGCTCTGCGCGTTACAGCAGAGGCCGCCGCGCCTTTGCCATCCTTGAAGCTTTAATATTTCAGAACGTATGATGTTTAGAATAGTGGCACCAAGTCTGATGTCATTAGTTGTACCCTAGGTATCATTTCTGTAGAAAAAACATACATCTGTCATTAAAAAAGAAAAAAACCATAACTTTGTGTTGAAAGTGGAGTTCTTGGATAGTCCATTTCTGCAAACTTTACGATTCCCTGACATAGGTGCATGCCTGGTAAATCACATTTTTCACATTTTATTTCTTTTCGGAAATATATGAAGTGGCAGAGTTAGGTCGAACGCCCTGTATGTACTGTCAGAAATTCTCACAACTCCAGCAATATTTTATCTTCATAAGTGCTTCAACTGGTTTATTTATCACCAAAGAATTTTAAAAAATGCCACGTTCTTAAAAACTTCAAGTAATGCAAAACTCATAAATTATGTGTATTGCACTGCCGCTTTTGTAAACTAATTAAATCATCAACATTAGAGCTTTCCTGAAATTCGTTTTGTTTTGTTATTACTAATGATATAATAATCTAATCTGAAGATTAGATGGGTAGATCACATAACTAATGAGGAGGTAATGAATAGAATTGGGGAGAAGAGTAGTTTGTGGCACAACTTGACCAGAAGAAGGGATCGGTTGGTAGGACATGTTCTGAGGCATCATGGGATCACAAATTTAGTATTGGAGGGCAGCGTGGAGGGTAAAAATCGTAGAGGGAGACCAAGAGATGAATACACCAAGCAGATTCAGAAGGATGTAGGCTGCAGTAGGTACTGGGAGATGAAGAAGCTTGCACAAGATAGAGTAGCGTGGGGAGCTGCATCAAACCAGTCTCAGGACTGAAGACAACAACAACAATTACTAACGATAGCCGCCGGAGCTTTGGCCCGGATTCGGGATGCTTCTTGCGATAGACGGCTGTCGACTAGGTGAATATTTATTCCCGTGACGTGAAATTCCTGTGCCTCGCGAATAACAGCCTTCAGTTCCCGTCCGATCTCTACGTCGTTCAAAAATCGTTCAAATGGCTCTGAGCACTATGCAACTTAACTTCTGAGGTCATCAGTCGCCTAGAACTTTGAACTATTAAATCTGCACGTGGTCTAGGGGACACCCGGCACGGTAGCCCAGCGTGTTCGGTCAGAGCGTTAGCTGCCCTCTGTAATAAAAAAACAGAGTCAATGGATCAATAACGAAGTTCTACGGGCGTCAGGTGACGTCCGCCACGAACAATTGAAACGAACAATAACGAACAAAATGAGACGAAAAAAAGGGTTAGCGTCTTTGATTCATAATCAAAACGTCTTCGGTCCCGGGTTCGATTCCCGCCACTGCCTGAATTTTGATAAATAATCAGCATTGGCGGCCGAAGACTTCCGGCATAAGAAGTCAGCCTCATTCTGCCAACGGCCTTGTCGAAGAGGGCGGAGGAGCGGATAGAGGTTCAGGGCACTCTCTTGTCCTAAGGGTGTGAAATTGCCCCTAAAGGCCGAAGAATCAGCAATGATCAACGACATGAGGATGCACAAGGCAATGGAAACCACTGCATTAAAGACAAGTAACGTGTATCCACAGGACATGTGGCCTGTAGTTGAAGAAGTGTCATGATGATCTCTCCATTGGCAAAAGATTCCGGAATAGTCCCCCATTCGGATCTCCGGGAGAGGACTGCCAACGGGGAGGTTACCATGAGAAAAAGATTGAATAATCAAGGAAAGGATAATGTTCTACGAGTCGGGGCGGGGAATGTCAGAAGCTTGAACGTGGTAGGGAAACTAGAAAATCTGAAAAGGGAAATGCAAAGGCTCAATCTAGATATAGTAGGGGTCAGTGAAGTGAAGTGTAAGGAAGACAAAGATTTCTGGTCAGATGAGTATCGGGTAATATCAACAGCAGCAGAAAATGGTATACAAGGTGTAGGATTCGTTATGAATAGGAAGGTAGGGCAGAGGGTGTGTTACTGTGAACAGTTCAGTGACCGGGTTGTTCTAATCAGAATCGACAGCAGACCAACACCAACAACGATAGTTCAGGTATAAATGCCGACGTCGCAAGCTGAAGATGAACAGATAGAGAAAGTGTATGAGGATATTGAAAGGGTAATGCAGTATGTAAAGGGGGACGAAAATCTAATAGTCATGGGTGACTGGAATGCAGTTGTAGGGGAAGGAGTAGAAGAAAAGGTTACAGGAGAATATGGGCTTGGGGCAAGGAATGAAAGAGGAGAAAGACTAATTGAGTTCTGTAACAAGTTTCAGCTAGTAATAGCGAATACCCTGTTCAAGAATCACAAGAGGAGGAGGTATACTTGGAAAAGGTCGGGAGATACGGGAAGATTTCAATTAGATTACATCATGGTCAGACAGAGATTCCGAAATCAGATGCTACGGTCGCAGGTTCGAATCCTGCCTCGGGCATGGATGTGTGTGATGTCCTTAGGTTCGTCAGGTTTAAGTAGTTCTAAGTTCTAGGAGACTAATGAGCACAGCAGTTGAGTCCCATAGTACTCAGAGCCATTCGAACCATTTGAATCGAAATCAGATACTGGATTGTAAGGCATACCCAGGAGCAGATATAGACACAGATCACAATATAGTAGTGATGAAGATAAGGCTGAAGTTCAAGACATTAGTCAGGAAGAAACAATACGCTAAGAAGTGGGATATGGAAGTTCTAAGGAATGAAGAGATACGTTTGAAGTTCTCTAACGCTATAGATACAGAAATAAGGAATAGCGCAGTAGGCAACACAGTTGAAGAGGAATGGACGTCTCTAAAAAGGGCCATCACAGAAGTTGGGAAGGAAAACATAGGTACAAAGAAGGTAGCTGCGAAGCAACCATCTGTAACAGAAGAAATACTTCAGTTGATTGATGAAAGGAGTAAGTACAAACATGTTCCGGGAAAATCAGGAATACAGAAATACAAGTCACTGAGGAATGAAATAAATAGGAAGTGAAGGGAAACTAAGACGAAATGGCTGCGGGAAAAATGTGAAGACATCGAAAAAGGTATGATTGTCGGAAGGACAGACTCAGCATACAGGAAAGTCAAAACAACCTTTGGTGACAGTAAAAGCAACGGTGGTAACATTAAGAGTGCAACGGGAATTCCATTGTTAAATGCAGAGGAGAGAGCAGATGGGTGGAAAGAATACATTGAAAGCCTCTATGAGGGCGAAGATTTGTCTGATGTGATAGAAGAAGAAACAGGAGTCGATTTAGAAGAGATAGGGGATCCAGTATTAGAATCGAAATTTAAAAGAGCTTTGGAGGACTTAGGGTCAAATAAGGCAGAAGGGATAGATAACATTCCATCAGAATTTCTAAAATCATTAGGGGAAGTGGCAACAAAACGACTATTCACGTTGATGTGTAGAATAGATGGGTCTGCCGACATACCATCTGACTCTCGGAAAAGCATCATCCACACAATTCCGAAGACGGCAAAAGCTGACAAGTGCGAGAATTATCGCACAATCTGCTTAACAGCTCATGCATCGAAGCTGCTTACAAGAATAATATACAGAATAATGGAAAAGAAAATTGAGAATGCGCTAGGTGACGATCAGTTCGACTTTAGGAAAAGTAAAGGCACGAGAGAGGCAATTCTGACGTTACGGCTAATAATGGAACCAAGGCTAAAGAAAAATCAAGACACTTTTATAGGGTTTGTCGACCTGGAAAAAGCGTTCGACAATATAAAATGGTGCAAGCTGTTCAAGATTCTGAAAAAAGAAGAGGTAAGCTATAGGGAGAGACGGGTCACATACAATATGTACAACAACCAAGAGGGAATAATAAGAGTGGACGATCAAGAACGCAGTGCTCGTATTAAGAAGGGAGTCAGACAAGGCTGTAGCCTTTCGCCCCTACTCTTCAATCTGTACATCGAGGAAGCCTTGACGGAAATAAAAGAAAGGTTCAGGAGTGGAATTAGATTACAAGGTGAAAGGATATCAATGATACGATTCGCTGATGACATTGCTATGCTGAGTGAAAGTGAGGAAGAATTAAATGATCTGCTGAACGGAATGAACAGTCTAATGAGTACACAGTATGGTTTGAGAGTAAATCGGAGAAAGACGAAGGCAATGAGAAGTAGTAGAAATGAGAATAGCGAGAAACTTAACATCAGGATTGATGGTCACGAAGCCAATGAAGTTAAGGAATTGTGCTACCTAGGCAGTAAAATAACCAATGACGGACGGAGCAAGGAGGACATCAAAAGCAGACTCGCTATGGCAAAATAGGCATTTCTGGCCAAGAGAAGTCTACTAATATCAAATACTGGCCTTAATTTGAGAAAGAAATTTCTGAGGATGTACGTCTGGAGTACAGCAATGTATGGTAGTGAAACATGGACTATGGGATTACCGGAACAGAAGAGAATCGAAGCAGTTGAGATGTGGTGCAATAGACGAATGTTGAAAATTAGGTGGACCGATAAGGTAAGGAATGAGGAGGCTCTACGCAGAATCGGAGAGGAAAGGAATATGTGGAAAACACTGATAAGGAGGACAGGATGATAGGACATCTGCTAAGACATGAGGGAATGACTTCCATGGTACTAGAGGGAGCTGTAGAGGGCAAAAACTGTAGAGGAAGACAGAGATTGGAATACGTCAAGCAAATAATTGAGGGTGTAGGTTGCAAGTGCTACTCTGAGCTGAAGAGGTTAGCACAGGAAAGGAATTCGTGGCGGGCCGCATCAAACCAGTCAGTAGACTGATGACCAGAAAAAAGAAAAACCTACCTAACCTAAGGACATCACATACATCCATGCCCGAGGCAGGATTCGAACCTGCGACCGCACCGGTCCCTCGGCTCCAGACTGCAGCGCCCAGAACCGCATGGCCACTTCAGCCGGCTGCGTCGTCCAAGCAACAAAGAAAACATAAAGCAATAACTTTGTACAGTTACTGTTGCAAAAATCATTAACATTCACATGTAACATATTATACAGCGTACTTGACCGTGTAGTATAGAAGCGGGAAAATGGGCAATGGCACAGCCCAAATCCTGTACAGTCACAGCGGATAAGCGATGTAACAAATATGTATGAAAAGATCAGACGCCGAATCGCGTCTTGGGGAGGGGTATTTGCCCTTGGTATCTGTGGTAGGATCATGGGGTAAAAAGTTTTTGTTTTAGCCTGGACAAGCGGCCATTTGTGTAGCCGTGTAGCTATGTTATAGCAAAAAAAAAAAAAAAAAAAAAAAAAAAAATCCAAGGTTTTCACGACAAACCGTAGCCGGTTCCGATCCAAATTGTACTAATCGATTAATTCGTTTTGCAGAAGATTTTAATTGGGCTGAAATTAACGCGCAGCTAATGGCACAATTTGTATCTTCACCTTTCGTATTTCGCGTGCAAAAACAGTCGTGCTTAAACTCCGAACTGGAGCTACACTCATGGTGCAGGTTTGGTCCATCGGTGTATCGGGCATTAGTCTCAGAAAAGTCTCAACCGTCTGAAAAAAAAAACTTACTGCGTTTCGGTTTTACGCGCAAATACTCGTTTTTCTAAGAGGTTTTTGAAGCGTGTCTTTCCTATACGTTAAACTTGTAGGAATTTGTTCAAACTTCGCGCGAGGGTAGATAGATTGATGAAGCGAAAACGAATTTTTTCCCAATTACCTTTATCCGTTGCCGAGATACGAAGGATTGAAGTTGAGCTAAACGTATCCCATAAAATACGTTCTTAGGTGAATTGAATGCGCGGAAACGGTTTAAAGAGAATAAAATACACGAAAATGCTTTTATACGATGAAATAGAAAACTCGCTTTCAAAAATCTAGTTTCACTCAGAATTCACGGTCATAAAAAAGACTTTTTCCGTGAGTTTTCTTACGCTCGCAACTTCTTTGTTTTAGACTTGTGCGAATCGGTTCAGATTTTGTAAGAAGGTAGACAAATACACGTAATTAATAGGCCTCTGTTGTTTTGTGAAAGCTTTATACGTTGGCGTGATATAAGCAGCATGTTTCGAAAGAAAATTTTATATATCAGTTGTCGCTGAACCCGCCCCGCGGGATTAGCCGAGCGGTCTCAGGCGCTGCAGCTATGGACTGTGCGGCTGATCCCTGCGGAGGTTTGTGTAAGCATGACCTTAGCAGTTAAGTTCCATAAAATTTCACACACATTTTGTCGCTGAACCAACAGATATCTATGTCGGTTGCCAAGCTACGACGGTCTAATGTCAAAATTGTGGTGAAGTAAAAGTTGAGAACCATAATCAAAAATGCTGCTATCATAGCAAAAGAAGGCAAATATGTCTGGGCTGAGATAGGGATGCAAAAGAATAGAACTAATTTTTAGACTTTTCTGGTAGCTGCAAAGACATTTAAATCAAGAAATTTTGACATATTCGAACAATTTTTTACAAGTTAACTCTACATCACCAGCGCAGTGAGCTCCCTTACCTACAAGGTTCTCCTGCATATCGCAATTTATGAGCCAAAGCCCAGATCCTGTGCCAAAAATCCAGAAAATATGCAGTCCACAGGAGCCTCACAATATATATATGTTCACTTATGAAATTTAATATTAACAATCAGAACGAATTCAAAAGTAATAGCAGTGTACATGGCTACTACACTAGGTGAAAGGAGGATCTTCACTACTCAAGGTTAAATCTAACTTTGGCTCAGAAAGGGGTCAATTACGCTGCCACAAAAGTCTTTGGTCACTTACCTAATAGCATCAGAAGTCTGACAGATAGCCATATAGCATTTAAAAGGAAATTAAAAGAATTTCGGAATGGCAACTCCTATTCATTAACGTCTAATTTCTTTTTTAAAGAGCACAAAATTCCTTACAAATTTGATTCTTGCCATTTTTTTCTACTTCGAATATCTAAGGCGCTACAGCGCCTCAAAAATACCAATTTTTCAAATTTTGAGCATAGTGGCAAGATACCTAAATTTTGAACACTATTTTTTCGGTTTCTGTTTGTGTATTATAAATACATTATACATCATGTTATAAGCTGGAATTTACCACCTCACTTTCAGGTATTCAATTTCTCTGTATGCAACATGAGGATTGCTGGGCACCCAACTATTGTGATTCTTACATCACTACCTGAAGTTCACTATGGGCCACCTCAACCCTGGTATTTGTAAAACTATAAATATAAAAATGTATCATTAGGAGACACACACACACACACACACACACACACACACACACACACAAAATAAATTCTCAGGAAACTATTATTAGCTGCAATAGGCAAACTAATTAGGTAGGTAATTATTCTTGTGTATAAAAGCGACACAGTTGACATTAAAAATAAGTAGCTTTATTACAATTACAATGCATTGTCAGTTACTAAAAAATATTGACAGTTCTGGGTGTGTAATACTTGTAATTTTGCGCTTAAGCGCACTTGAGACAGATATGAGCATCACTTCCAACGTTTTGGTGTGCCAGGTTCCTCAGTGTCACCAGAAATACCTTGACTTACGGATTCAGAGTCTGTACATAGAGTTGATCCCAGATTGGCCTCTTCTTTATACAGGGAGTCAGCCTCAGCAAGTTCGTTGATTTCGTCAACGGTTTCCTCAACATCCTCTATAACATCTTCTTCACTTTCATATAAAAATTTTTGCACGTTTTCACAGTTGACCCCAATACATTTCTTGCAAATTGAAGAACATTTCAAACCCGCTTTTCTGCAGGAGCACGCTCCGTCACAGTTCAGCTTGCATGAGCATGAAACAATGTGAAGAAGTGCTTCAGGTGCTGGGTCTTGGCTCATTGTAACGGGTATTGGACCGTGGTCACTGTGATTCCAGCCACATTTCTCAGGAGCTTTCCAGTTTCCCATCCAACTTTGGACTTTTTGGTAAGTCCGCAACGAATGATGTTGTGCAGCATCTTGTGCAGGTGGCAACCGTGCAAGATTCAGTTTGCTTTTTGTGGCAGACTTGGCGAATAGCTGGTACCGCAAATGGTCTAGTGTGTGGGAACTGCTGACACCTCCACTATACATAGAGTTGATGCGTTAGTAACCTGTTCTCCTACTGTTATTATTTCTTCACGGGTAGCATGTGGTATATTGAACGTGCAAAGCGCTGAGGTTAGGTGTTCATTTTTCGCAACAATATTGCAGCACTTAATTTTTCCTTGACCAAAGAAACAGATGTTGTATCACATCCGCTAAAGGCGTGAGTGAACAGAACATATTCACTGTCAAACTTGTAAGATGCAGTGGAAAACCACTTCTCTTCTGCATTTCCTCTTCCTGGCTTTAAGAAAAATAAGTTTTCAATGCCTTGCCCCAAACCGATCATGAGCACAAGCAGATCAACATCTTCTGCTACAATGACCACACTTCCAAGATCTTTGGTTCTTGAAATGGCAGATGTTACAATTATAACGTCAGCATCTTCTTGTGCCTGGTGCACTTCAATGCTACACTCCAGAAATTCCATTTTAAGAAGTGTGATCAAGCGCATCTTGTTTCGTTCGTTGTACAAGAACTTGTCCTGAGGGACTTAGTTCACTATCTCAGATTCAACCACAACGTCAACCGAAGAATGTAGTTTGGACCTTCGAATCCTCTCAGCACTCTTTGTGCTACATTTGTCTCCCTCACATGGATACCCATCAAATACAATAGCAAATTGAGATCCAAAATGACGTTGCAGGTAAGAAACATAGCTTTGGGCTATTGACTTGAAGCAAACATTTCGAGTCCAAGTCACTTTGCGGATAAGGTACCCTCCATCAATGACAAAAAATTTACTCGGTCCACCTGACTTCACATCTTCCACTGGAACGAAGGCATAGTAGAATGAAGATTTTGTTCCTTTTCGTATGCCTTTTTCTGAGAATGGGGACACTGGGTAAGGAGCAAGTTCATATTTCAGAAAGGCTTTTAAGTCTTCTTCACTTTGTTTCATTAAACAAATCCTTTGAAAAAAAGGATCAACAGGAGTAATTTTAGTGCTCCCAGCTTTTACAGAATTGAACGCAGAAAGGAAAGTCACAACTTTATCTTTTCTACAGAATTTTACATCGTGGAAATTGTCACCAACTATTCTTTGCTCGAAATTTGAAAAATTGGGATTTTGTGACGCGCTGTAGCGCCTTAGATACTGGGAGCAGAAAAAAATGGTAAGAATAAAATTTGTAGAGAATTTTGTGCTCTTTAAACACGAAAATAGACGTCAAAGCGATAGGAGAAAATGAAACTGAGATATTTTGAAAAAACTGAAAAAATCCGAAATTTTCAAAGTTTTTTGACTGC
Organism: Schistocerca gregaria; assembly: GCF_023897955.1. Classification (NCBI taxonomy): domain Eukaryota; kingdom Metazoa; phylum Arthropoda; class Insecta; order Orthoptera; family Acrididae; genus Schistocerca; species Schistocerca gregaria. Next base: position 930,795,983 of record NC_064922.1, read on the forward strand.
AGAAAGTTTTCCCAAGAGAAATTTTGTTGGAAAAACTTGGTTTTCTAGCCTTTCCAACAATATGAACGATTTAAAAAAATAAAATCTTCTACCCCACCTTTTACAAGGTACAGGCTTTTTTCTGACAGTTTCACTGGACTAAAAATGAAATTAAAAAAGAAAAAATGGTTGGCGTTCAAACCCCATAATCGCTGGATCGAGTTCCGTTCGTCAGTTTTTTTTTTTTAATTTTCCACAGTCATTTTCTTTACTATTTATATTACAATTGAGTCGATAGTTATGAATATTATGTTATTTGTGACAATAGACATTCCTTGGATTTGTCGATGTAAAAACGTGTAAGATGTTCAAAATTTTGAGAAAAATAGGAGTAATATTTTGAGAAAGACGGGTAATATAAAATAAGTACAAGAAGAAACCGTAAGGCTGGAAGACCAAGAACTAACTGCTCGGATTAATAAGGAATGCAGTCTTTCGTCCCTACTGTTCAGTCCATATACGAAGAAACGACCGCCAAATAACATTGTAAATTTAAGAAAAGTTCATCCGATTACACGTATTTTCCCATTATATCAAATGTAATACAAACAGTAAAGAAAAAGAGTGGGCTGAAAATAAAGAAATAAGTAAAAACCGACGAACAGGACTCGATTCAATAGATTAGATTAGATTAGATTAATACTTGTTCCATAGATCATGAATACGACACTTCGTATTGATGTGGAACGTGTCAGGTTAACGAAAGATGTCTGTACAAGATATTACATTACACAAAATATTGCATGACACTAATGTTTAAGTTAGTTTTTTTCCCCTCCCTTAATTTATATCTAAAAATTCAGCCAATGAGTAGAAGGAGTTGCCATCTAGAAATTCTTTTAATTTTTTTTCAATGTTGGTTGACTATCTGTCAGGCTTTTGTTGCTGTTTGGTAGGTGACCAAAGACTTTTGTGGCAGCATAATTTACCCTTTTCTGTGCCAAAGACAGATTTAACCCTGCATAGTGAAGATCATCCTTTCTCCTGGTGTTATAGCTATGCACACTGCTATTAATTTTGAACAGGGTTGGATTATTAACAACAAGTTTCAGAAGTGAATATATATACTGTGAGGTTACTGTGAGGATCCCTAGATCCTTAAATAGATGTCTGCAGGATGACCGTGGGTGGGCTCCAGCAATTATTCTGATTACACGTTTTTGAGCAATGAATGCTTTTCTTCTCAACGATGAATTACCCCAGAATATGATACCATACGAAAGCAGTGAATGAAAGTAGGCATAGTAAGCTAATTTACTAAGATTCTTATCACCAAAAGCTGAACTCAGACGTTTCAGAAACCATCAATGTGTTGCTTCCAGATTAACCTCTCCTCAATGAACACACCTAAAAATTTTGAAAATTCTACCTTAGCTACAGACTTCTGTTCAAAGTACATATTTATTACTGGAGTTGTGCCATTTACTGTGTTTTATCAAAATTTAAAGAGAGTCCATTTGCTGAGAATCATTTAATAATTTTGTGAAAAATATCATTTACAATTACATCACTTAGTTCTTGGTTTTTGGATGTTATTACTATACTTGTGTCATCAGCAAAAAGCACTAACTTTGCATCTTCATCAATGTGGAATGGTAAGTCATTAATGTATATCAAGAACAGTAAAGGACCTAAGACCAAACCCTGAGGGACCCTATACCTGATAGCCCCCAGTTTGAGGAATCAGCTGTTGTTTTAACATTACATGAACCGCTTATTTCAACTTTCTGTTCCAGTTAAGTATGAATTAAACCATTTGTGCACTGCCCCCCTCAAACCATAATGATTTAGCTTATCTAAAAGAATTCCATGATTTATACAGTCAAAGGCCTTTGAGAGATCACAAAAAATACCAATGGGTGATGTCCGGTTATTCAGAGCATTTAATATTTGATCAGTGAAAGCGTATATAGCATTTTCTGTTGAAAAGCCTTTCTGAAAACCAAACTGACATTTTGTTAGTACTTTATTTTTACATATATGGGAGGCTACTCTTCAATACATTACTTTCTCAAAAATTTTTGATAGAGCTGTCAGAAGAGAGATTGGGCGATAGTTGTTGACATCCGACGTATCCTCCTTTTTATGCAATTGTTTTACAATGGCGTATTTCGGTCTATCGGGGAAAACACCCTGCTCCAAAGAGGTATTACATACGTGGCTGAGAATCCTACTTATCTGTGGGGAACAAGCTTTAAGTATCTTGCTGCAAATGCTATCAATTCCGTAAGAGCTTTTACTTTTCAGTGAGTTTATTATTTTACTGATTTCAGAGGGAGAGGTTCGTGGAAATACAGTTGTTTCAAACTGCACAGGTATGGCCTCTTCTATTAGAAGCCTTGCCTCTTCTAGTGAAGATCTAGATCCTACTTTCTCCACAACATTTAAAAAATGATTGTTGAAAATATTTCCAATTTCTGATTGTTTGTTAGTACACTTGTCATTCAGTTTTATGGCACTAAAGTCTTCCTGTGCTCTTGGTTGCCCTGTTTCCCTTTCAACAATATTCGAAATTGCTTTAATTTTATTATCAGAGTTGCTGATATCAGACATGATACACATGATTCTGGACTTTTTAATAACTCTTCTTAGTATCGCACAATAGTTTTTATAATATTGAACAATTTCGGGGTCAGTACTCCCCCTTGCTGTTAGATACAGTTCTCTTTTACGGTTGCAAGATTATCTTATTCCTTTAGTTAGCCAAGGTTTTTTATATGTTTTCTTGGAATTATGTTTAACTATTTTCTTGGGAAAACAATTTTCTGATACCCTTAAAAATGTATCGTGAAATAAGTTATAATTTCAAGTTTGCATCGGGTTCCATATACACTTCATCCCAGTCTAGCTGCTTTAGGCTTTCCCTAAAGTTTGCAGTATTTATATTGTTAATTGAACGCACTGCTTCGAAATTCTGATTTTATATACTGCATGGAACTATGTCATGCACTGTAACTAGCTGTGCACCATGATCTGAAAGACCATTCTCAACAGGATAAGCATGTATGTCCTAAAACGTATCTTGGTCTATAGAAAAGTTATCTATCAATGTCCTGCTGTCCTTTGTTATCCGAGTAGCAAAATCAATGACGGAGCTCAAATTGAAAGAACTGAGTAATACTACAAGGTCATTCTTCCTATTACACTCTTTTAGGGATTCAACATTGAAATCACCACAAATGATAAATTGCTTCCGCCTGTCTGACGGACAGCACAACAAAGCATCCAAGTTTTCTAGAAATAGCTGGAAATTCCCTGAGGGGGACCTATACACTGTTACAATTATGAAAGTGCCATCATTTAGTTTTAGTTCAGTGGCACATGCTTCCATATGTTGCTCTACACAAAATTTTTTAGTTTCTAAATTTTTTGCACTGTGGAAGCTTTTGACATATATGGCAACTCCTCCTCTCATCATATTATCTCTACTTACACGTGCAACTAATTTGTACCCATTGATGCTATCCTTTTGCATATCAGTGACAATGTGATCCTCAGACAGGCATAGTACATCTATTACATTCTCAGTTTCTATATCTTCAAACAGTGATTACATGCAGCTCCGAGTCATGTACTCACAACACCTGGGTTAGGCCAGTGGGCCCCTTCTGCCTGTGACTTGTGCCATGCAAACTGCTGCGTTTGCACTTTTCAGTGGTTTGAGAACCCTGTCGTCTCCATTCTACTTTGCAACCTCTGGTCAGCGCAACTTACTGTCAACAGGCCCACCCCTGGCTGTAACTTGTGTGTTCAGAAATGTTGCACCGAATCTAACTTTCCTGTCTTAAACTGGGGCGTTGCTACAATGCAGAATTCCCTCTAAACAATGTGATTCAAGTAAAGTTAACTGAACATTACTTGTTTGAGTCAGAGTATTATAGTGGAATGCGCAACTCATTCCTTACCAGCTTTAATCAGAAACAACATAATGATTTCCTGAGGTCAAGGTGTTTCCTAGAAATTAATTTTCACTACATTCAAGGTTAGAAAACGTGTTCTGGCTATTTCAAATTATTCTCACTTACAATACAGTCTTGTACTTAAGTTATTGTAATTACTTCGAAACATGGACAGATACAATTTACCATAGCTGTTAACTTCAGTTACCAATAAAAATCACTATTAAAGTATTTGACGTGATTCCATCACTATCATCAACGTTTTCTTAAGTATTAAATCCTCTGTGCCTGTGTCCTCAGAGCAGAACTTCTAACCTACGTTCTCACCTACCTGCTGGATGTATTCCATTGTCTGTCTTCCGCTACAGCTTTTACAATCTACAGCTCCCCGTAGTACCGTGGAAGTCATTCCCTGACAGCTTAGCGCATCTCATATCAACCTGTAACTTCTTGTTTTCTTTTTGGCCCTTTCTTCGCCGATTCTGAGGACAACTTCCTCATTTCTTACCTTAACAGTCAACCTAAATTTCAACGTTCGTCTGTTGCTCAATATCCCAAACTCTTCGATTCTCGTCTGTTACGGTCTGCCAACAATCCATGTTTCACTATCATACAATGCTGAGCTACAAGTGTACATTCTTAGAAACGTCTTCCTCAAATTAAGCCTATGTTTGACAACAGTAGACTGCTATTGGCCAGGAATGCCATTTTCTCCTTTGCTTGTCTGCTCTTTAGGGTAGCAGTGTCCCCAGTGAATTATCATTGACATCCTTCCACCCAGAATTTTAATCATGCCCTTGAGCATTTATTTTATGTCATCGTTTCTTCGTATATGGACTGAACAGTAGGGACGAAAGACTGCATTCCTTATTAATCCGAGCAGTTAGTTCTTGGTCTTCCAGCCTTACGGTTTCTTCTTGTACTTATTTTATATTACCCGTCTTTCTCAAAATATTACTCCTATTTTTCTCAAAATTTTGAACATCTTACACGTTTTTACATCGACAAATCCAAGGAATGTATCTTGATTTTTCTTCAGTCTTGCTTCTAGTGTCAAATACAATGTCGGGACTGCCTCTCTAGCGACTTTACCGTTTGCTGAACTGCTCATCATGTAACAAGTCCATAATTTTCTTTTCCATTATTTTGTTAAACATAAATTGATTGTCATGTAAAGGTTCCTCAATTTTCTTCTGTACTGCACTGTGTATTATTCTTGTCAGCAGCTTCGATGTATGAGACGTTACGCTCATTGTGCAATAATTCTCGCACTCATTCCTTTTTGCTACCCTCAGAAATGAATGGATATTTTTCCGGTAGTTAGATGGTATGTCGCCAGTCTCATAGATTCTACACACCATGTTGAATAGTCGTTTGATTGCAAGTTCCTACAATAGTTACCCCTTTTGCCTTATTTAATCGCTTGTCTTACAAAGTTCTTCTAAATTCTACCTCTAACAATGGATTCCGATCTCTTCCGTATCGATTCCAATTTCTTCTTCTGTCTAGTTATTAGGCTATCCCAACCTCCTCCTCACAGAGGCCTTCGATGTACCCTTGCCACTTATACACTCTCTCCTCTGCTTTTAACAGTGGAATACGCATTGCCCACTTAATGTCTGTTTTGACCTTTCGATATACTTAGTCAGCCTTTCCGACGATCGTTTCTCTTTCTATTTCTTCGCGTTGTTGCTGCAGCCTTTCGCCTTGTCAGCCCTGCACTTCCTATTTATTTCATTCGTAATGATTGATATTGCCGTATTACTGTCTTTCCTCGAAAATTTTTCTACTATCTTTTTTCGTCGGTCTGATGACTTATTTCTTCTGCTATCCATACTTTCTTCGCAGTTACCTTCCCTCTAATCATGATTGACTTTTCGTCTGTAACTGCTCCTTTTAGAGATGTCTACTAGTCTTGAACTGATCTGCTTACTGTCGTATATCTTATCTCAGCATCCCATGTCTAGCGAACTTTAAACGCGTCTCATCGTTCCTAGTACTTTAGTATCCCACTTTTTTCCACACTGATTATTATGTACAATTTTCTTAAATTTCTTAAGTTTCGGTGGACTGTTCATCATGATTAAATAGTGATCTAAATCTGTATCTGCTCCAGGGTACGCCTTACAATGCAAGATCTAATTTCGTGATATCTGTCTGACCATGGTGTAATCCAACTGGAATCTATCCTTATCTCCAGGCCTTTTCAAGTACATCTTTTCCTCTTGTGGTTTTTGAACAGTGCATTTACTATTAACAATTGAAATTTATTTCAGAACCCAATTAATCTGTCTTCTCTCTCACTCCTACAACCAAGCCAGACATTCTCCAGTAACACTTTCTCCTATTCCTTCCCCTATAACAGCATTCGATTCGTCCCTTGTTAGTAAATATTCATTTCACTTTAGATAATGAATTATCCGTTCAGTATCTCTTCATCTTCTTCTTGCGACGTCAGAATTTATACCAGAAGAATTGTTGTCGGTGTTGGTTTGCTGTCGAATCTTATGACAGTAGCCCTGTCTTTGAACCGCTACAGTAACTCACTCCCTACCTTACCTTCCTATTCACAACGAATCCTACTCCCGTTATACTATTTTCTGCTGCTGTTGATATTACTCTATCCTCGTCTGACCAGAAATCCTTGTGTTCCTTCTGTTTGACTTCGCTGTCCGCCACTAAGTCTGTAGTAGGCCTTAGCATTTCCCTTTTCAGATTTTCTAGCCTCCCTACCACGTTCGAACTTCTAAGAGCCCGCTCTCCCACTCGTAGAATATCATCATTCCGTTTGTTGTTCCGTACTGTATTTTCTAATTGTCACCTCCCCCTTGGCAGTCCTTCCCGGAGTTTCGAATGGAGGACTAATCCAGAAACTTTTGCCCATGGAGAGATCATCATGACACCTTTCCAATTACAGCTCACATGTCCTGTGGATACCTCTTTTGTGTCTGTAATTCACTGGATTCTATTGCCTTCTGCGTTCTCATGGAGGTGGAACAAACATTAACCTTATACAACAATAAATTGGCCATTGTGCCGATGAAAGAAATTTTTATTTATGACCACCAGTAAGCTTCTAGAATATCTTATTGTTATGCAGCTAGTATCAACTGTATCCTATAGGCCATGGCGTTCGTCACATGTCTTCAATATTAAAATATATTTCGTATCTGTTTGGAGCTGTGAATGTAAACAGATATTAAGGTATTTTGAAACTACAAACTTATGATGTACACCACTTTGAAATTTTAAAATCCGCCATACGATGGCATACTGTCGAAACTCTATCAAAAATGATAAAAGTGTTTACTAATTTTGTTATTTCTTTCATAAAAATTCTGGGGCCAAGTTAATAAGATATTGATGACTGAATCGTGGCTGTTACCAAAGTTTTTTATATAAATATAGAAATCTGCAACCAGTGACTTTTTTGAAACAGTTATTTATTCCGTAAGATGGTTTTCGAACCTCTTCAGGGCCATCTTCAGATAGTGCACAGGAGGTTACATAACTACTTCAAAGCGTAACGCTGGGTGCTGGTTCTGTGACAAGAAGATGGAACGTGCTTTAATGTTTCGCCATGAGTAATGTTTATATGTTGATTTGCATCCAAAAAAGAATTCTGTACTTACTGCGACATTTTGAGCGGTTTATTTTATTAATATTCATCTACCAGCTTCCATTGTGATGGACGGTTGGTAACACATCAGACACTTTTCACGGGACATGTATGTATATACATCGTAGTTACGAAACTTTGCTGTACAACTGTTGTTTGTTATAAAGGTCCTCGTACGAAGATATAACATATGTCTACTCTGCTCGAAGACATTACTTATTTTTCTCTGCATGTACGAGGGCTATTCGGAAAGTAAGGAACGATCGGTCGACAAATGGAAACCACAGTGAAAATCTGATGAAGTTTTGCACATGTGTGTTGGGCAGTGACTCCAGTATGCCCGTCGATCGCGCTACGTCGTTCTTTTTAGTTCTGAACACAGAGGCAGCACATAAAGATACCTAGAACAATAGTGTCTCCCGCAAAGTACGAGGGCCTGGTGAGAAATTTCGCCTGAAGCTATGCAGCCAACGTTACATAACTGTCGTGCGTTTTCTTCTTCAAGACAGTTCTCAGACGCATTCTGCAGGGGCAATGAAGGCGCTCCTGCTTCGTTTTCAATTGAAAATGTTTGATTACCCACAATACAGCCCGTAATTGTCTCACTCTGCGTTTCATCTCTGCTCACATGAACCGCTGGCTACGAAGACAACATTTTGGCACAGACAACGACTGTAGACCAGCGTAGAGAATTGGCGGAAAGCACTGGCGGCTGCTTCCTATAACGAGGGTATTGGAAAGTTGGTACAACGATATGACAAACGTCTAAGTCGGATCGGCGACTATGGAGATAAGTAGCTGGATGTTGTAGCTATCTGTTGCAGTTGTGATTTTCACTGTGGTTTCCATTTCGCGACCTATCGTTCCTTACTTTAAGAACAGACCTCTTAACAAAGTATGGGCAAATACTTTAATCAAAATTGGCGTTAAAACGAATGCCCTGAAAGAAAATAATTTAAAATTATAGTATTTGCATAATTCTGTAGCTGTTTGTGTGACCATTTATGAATAACAACAACAAAACTTCAAATGAACTGCTGTTCTATTTCTGTTCTTACTTTAAAATGGTCTGGAATATCAATAAAAGCAGATTTCGTTTACTGCAGCTGAAGGTAATGTGTATATAACTATTGATTGATTTCAACGGTAGAAGGCTAATATGGACTTATTCTATGGTAGGATGTTTACGTTGACATCTTTGCAATTAGGATGTAAAGAGAGTGATAGAGAGGGGGCACTGGAGGAGGTGAGGTGGTGGGTATGTTGTTTGACTGATTAGCTGTTCTGAAATGCTGAACATGTTCCACCTTATTGTCACAGAGTCAGCACCCAGCACTACGCTTTGGAATCGTCGTGTAACGTCGTGTGTACTATCTGAAGATGAGCCTCAAAAGGTTTGACAACTTGTTTATGGAATAAATAACTGTTTCACAAAAGTGACTGTATTTATTTCGAACAGACAAAACACACTCCCAAACGATTTACGAAAGATATCTGTATGGTATGAAAACTGGCAATTGACTCTAAGTTATGAAACGTGTGAGGTCAGTGCTAAAAGGAATCCATTAAACTGCGGATACAATCAAATCTGAAGGCCGCAAATTATACTAAATATCTTTGAATTACAGTACGAACAACTTAAAATGTTGTGGCGATGGCGTTTAATTGGCAGAACACTTAGAAGATACAACGTATCTACTAAAGAGACTTTCTACACTACCCTTCTCCCTCCTGTTTTGGAGTACAGCTGTGCGATGTGCGGTCCTTACCATATGCAGGGTTAACTGAGAACTTCGAGAAATTTCCAAGAAGGGCAGCACGTTATTAACAAGAAATGAGAGAGAGAACGTCACGGACATGATACAGGGTTTAGGGTGGACATCATTAAAATAATGGCCTTTCTCGTTATAGCGGGATATTCTCATGAAATTTCAGTCACCACCTTTCTCCCTCGAATGTGAAAACATTTTATTGATAGGCAGAAATTACCATCATAACAAAATAAGGGAAATCAGAGGGCGCACTGAAATGTGTATGTTTGTTTTTTCCCTACGTTGTTTCAGATTGGAACAATAGAGAATTATGGTGAAGATGGTTCGATGAGTCCCCTGCCAGGCACTTAAGTGTGATTTGCAGAGTTTTCATGTAGATGTAGATGTTCTTAAACATCCGTAACGGATAAGATGAAAGAGTTTTTAATTATTGTTAATGAGAGACAAAGGGAACACTGGGAGATTCTCTCTTTGTAAGGATGTCGAGTGGTGTCTGGAATAGTTACCAGAGGAGTGGGCATCCTTGGGAGTTTCTCAAATGTACAGTATCCCAATCGTATTTCTGAGTACTAATTACAATCGGAGGCGTCCTGGAGTTGGAGAAAAGACACCAACCGGGAGGTTTATAGCAGACATCATTCAGTACCGGATAGAGTCCAAGAACCATCACGGCAGAGGAGGAAGGAGAGGCGTCAAGCTTGGCTGAGGGCTGGAGCCAGCAAGCGAATCCCTGTCGGCCGACCCTTTGGTCGGCGACCACCCTACTCGCCTCAATAGCTGTTCGACGCAGCACCTGTAGACTCCACTGTCTGCCACCTTTGTATAGGGAAAAAATGAAATTAGTAGCAAACAGTCCCGGTAGCCATAGACTGATCGCGGCCTACACAGCTTACACTCATCTCACCAGGTGGAGCGTGCTAAGGGGTTGATGTAACACTTGTGGCGGCTGGCTTCGGAAGGCAGCATTTTTTCCAGTGAAGCTCCATGTGTGTCTCCATGCTGAGGCTGTGTTCGTGGTATGGGCTTGAGCAGACCTCCGGTATTGTTGGCAGTAACGCCCAGAACTGTGTCCTGTTGACGCAGAAGTAGCTCTGTGTAGCCTAGCACTGACGCTTCTCGTAATCCGCATTAAGACCATCCTCTCTTGGCATTTAGCAAAGACTTCTGTGGGTGCTCTTGCTTCTCTCCAATCGGATCAACTTACATAACTGTCGCATAGCGCACTCAGTTCCCACAGTAAGAAGCGGATGCAAGACCACCAACAAAGCTTCCTGCGAAAGCCATTCCTTCGTTTTTACATGTTACATGCTATCTTAAGATGATTCGTTTGCTGTGACTCTATCACTTAGTCATCTTTGTCCGCTGAAAACGCCGTCGTATCTGAAAATCTTCCCTTTTCTCCAGCTCATCCGTTAGTTGCTGAACCTATTTAGAACATGTTCATGTCAGAACATACAAAAAAGCTGAGGGATGTAACGACACAGTAAATTCGAAGTGTTGACACAGCTAATTTTTCTTTCTTTTTTCACATTTTATCAGTAATTTGTTTAGAAACGTCTCAGTATATGCACCAATATGTTGTGAAGAAATAAACAGTGCCACTTGTTAGTAACGGTTGGAAATGTTCCAATTTTGGCACTGTCTGTGAAAACCTGTAACTCACTTGTTACTTGTCAGTGTTACAGCATAAATGGCTTTGTACATGCAGGCCTATTCTGCAGTCCAAATTAAAGTGCTTGACAGAAGGTTCTTCGAACCACTCTCACTCTATTTCTCTGGCGTTCTACATACAGAAAACGGGAAAAATGAAGACTTTAATCTTTCCGTGGAAGTTCTAATGTCATCTATTTTATTACAAAGAACATTTCTCCCTATGTAGGTGGGTGTTAACCATTTATTTTGGCATTCGGGGGAGAAAGTTGGTGATTGAGATATCGTGAAAACACCTTTCCGCAACAAAAATTAGTACCACCAGTAGCTGCGTGTCATACCCGTGACGTGCTCCTATTTCGTGATTATACAAAGCGATCTATCCTTCTCCGAACTTTTACGATGCCCTCTGTCAACCCTTCAGAAGAGCAATGGTAGTCTTGACAGTCTCTTTAGTGAATTATGTACTGCTGGTGACTTTCGTAGATGCTAAATGACAGCATCTGCTGCAAACAATCTAAGAGGGCTACTCAGACTGTCTCCTACTTTGTTTATATAAATTATACACAGCAGGGGGCTTATATTTTACACGGTGACTCTCCGGTAGTTACTAAGAGTGTGACATTTCTGACAGGAAATGACGCACCCAGTCGCATAACTGCGCCAATACTCCAAACGCACGCAGTCTGATTAGAAATCGGTTGTGAAGGACGGTGTTAAAAGTCTTGTGGAAATCTAGAAATACGGAATCAATTTGAGATCCCCTGTCGATAGCACTCATGGGAATGAAGAGCTATTTGTGTTTCATAAGAATGATATTTTCTGATCCGTTTTGACTATGTGTCAACAGACCATTTTCTTTGAGGCAATTCAAAGTGTTCGAACACCGTAATTGTTACAAAATTCTACTACAATACAACGTTAGTGATAGGCGTCCGTAATTCAGTGGGTTATTTCCATTTTCTTTCTAGTGTATTGATATGACTTGTGCAACTTTCCAATACTTATAAAGGAACATTCTCAAATGTCAATAAACAATATGGATGAAACTTGGCGGTTGTGTAAAGGAGGCAAAATGGCGCAGTACGTATTGTTTTGAATGCACTCAGTTTCACTTTTAAGGGGTAGAACGTACACCGAAAGTTAATTTGGCATTTTATGTTTTGAGGGAATGTCTTCGAAACGATGATATATAAATAATGTTTTTCGCTTAAAAGTTGATACGTAATTAATGTTCTTGAAAACAGTACAATTAATCTTCGTAATAATTTGAAGTTTTGCATAGTACCCCACCACCATTAATTAAATTTGAAAGATGAAACTTTTGTTAAAGAATAAATTAAAAAAGCTTTCAAGCTACATACATTCCTGTGTAATAAAACTGATTTCTGAAATACCATTTTTGGAAAATAAGCTGTACAAAGTATGCTTGCCGCGGGGCGGGGTGGTCTCTCACTATCCTTTAAACACTCAGTCTACGTATCTGGATAGGTTTCAGATTGTTGCCCCTCCACTCTGCGATGGTAGATATTGGTTTAGCTGATCAAAGAAGCGTTGACAGAAATTCGATTAAATACTTACCACGCAAAGAACACATAACTCCAGTCCTTGAGCAGCAGCTGAAAGTTAGTTAAACTATCGGAATTCTTCCCTGACTGTTTTGAAAAAAAAAAAAAAATGCTCAAAGTTCCTTTAAGCTTTTAAAACAGGGAAAATGGCTATCAAGTCGGTATCTAATATCCTGACATCAATTATGTAATATTACTGACTGTCTCTGTTACAAGTTCAGGCCGGGAAGCAGCCAAAAGATGTTTAGTTTGACCAGATATTATGAATGTCACGAACCCACGACTGCTTTCGAGTTAACGCATTCAGTCTTTCTGTAGGCTTCTTGTAAAGAACAGCGAGCGATAATGTCTCATAATTTGCACAAAACAAGCCATGCGGAGTTTATGCATGACGTTAAATGAAGGGCTGATTTCAATAGTGGTACAAGTCCATTTTTGTTTATATTCAGATAGAGAGTCCTCAAGTTAAATGAACGCTGAAAATTCTGCAGTTTAGATACCAGAAATATTCAAGCATATGGCTTCTTGCTAGAGATGAACCTTTCTATCTGTTTGTTTGAATCACTGATTTCAGAAGCATTATACACAGAAAAGTGGAGGTAATGGACTTGTACCACTATTGAAATAAGTCCTACAAATGTTCATAAGCAATGTCTCCTAAAATAAACCACCCACAAATTCAAACTTTCTCAAAATGATCAATACTGTAGTCGCTCTTTGTCAAGAACACGAGTAGCGATCAAACAGGCAAATTTCTTATTTTGGTACAAATCTGATCAACGCGGTTTAGCATAGGTGTTTACCAGAAGCCGCTTCCCAAGCGAATATCTTGATTCATAGATCGGAGACACAAAGTCCTATAGGAACACCCGGGAAATGCTGAATAGCTGCTGGCCATTATGTTAAGCAGCCAATCAGATCATCTCGAACACTTTTGTACTCACGGTATTACTAATGTCAGCTAATCACTTTACCACAAGCAATTTAGACTAGAAATCTCGTAATACCGAAACTACATAAAATTTAATGAAAACAAAATACAAATTCTTTTCATAAAATAAATTACTAACAAACTTAACACTCAATGCCCCTTCTGGCCGATTTTTACAAAATCAAGCTCACTCGCACATACACCATAAACTCCCCTATTGTACAAAAACTTTCTCACACTTACATTTACATAATTTTAATAAAATATCACATTATCACTTAATGGTTAAATGGCCTGAGAACTAAGGGACTTAACTGCTGAGGCCATCAGTCGCCTAGAACTTAGAACTACTTAAACATAACTAACCTAAAGACATCACACACATCCATGCCCGAGGCTGGATTCGAACCTGCTACCGTAGCGGCCGCACGGTTCCAGACTGTAGCGCCTAGAACCGCTCGGCCACCCGGACGGCTTTATCACTTCATGTATGTCCTTCATTCAGTCTCTCAGTCTCTCCAAAACATTTACACAATCAAAACAGGATGAAATAATAATTTTCCAAAATACTTTTAACTATATCAGAAGTCTGTGTTGATGAAACTAAATAAAATTTCAGAAGATTAGATTTTATGAACCTATCCTCTTGATTGTAATTTCATTGGATACTATAGATGAGTAAATTACAATCCTTAGCTCAGTTTCACAATTCCAGAACGGTTGCGTTTTAGCTAAAAATTTATAGCCCCGAAAGTATTGAAGTTATTAATTTGAAATTTTAACAGTACAGTTGCGTTGTCCATAGGATTTGGTATACTAAGTATGACGAAGATCGATCAATATTTAATACTACTTCTTCATATTCATGGACTGTGTGTGTAACGTATTGCACACAGCGTTACGCAAGTACATGAGTAGTTGGGCCCAGTAGCCAGCTTCAGCTGTGTCAGCATGAGAACAAAAATCTGTTCTCCTCCCGGCTCCACTGCAGGCTACACTTTCAATGGAAGATGACAATTTATAATAATTTGCTATATTACAAGCTGTCAGAGTATTTGCAACACACCTAATTAAAAACAAAATTTTTGTAGTCATTATCAGCGATCTTATATTAATATGATAAAAAAATACAGTCCCGATCGCAAATTTCTTTTAATCGGCGTAACTGGTTTCAGTCCTTAAGCATCATCTTCAGACTCTGAAATAACATACGTACAGATAGACGGATCCTTACAGTATCGTATATACACTGAAATACAAAATAAAAACTACATATAACCAGAATGGTAGGTGTATTTCTATGGAGCAAGCTGCGCCGACCCACGACGCTGAACTGACTGCTAAATGGATAGGCACGGAGGGGTCTTCAATAACACCAATCCCGCTCATCCTTCTGTGTATGGCATCAGTATTAACCAGTCAGACGTACAGTGTGTAGTATTAGCATAAAATGTATTACAACAGTCTATATTACTAAGATTCGAAGGAAAGTTATAGTTAAAATACATCGTAAAGTTGCTATGAAATAGCTATTCGTCAGACAATATAAACTGTAGTAAATAATTAGCTTAAAATAAACGAGTCTAGGCTGTTCTCTGTTACCCGTTCGGTAAAATACATGCTGTTGGCAAAGATATACGGAATAGCTGTCAAAGGTAGCTATAGCGATAGCGGGAAGCTACTAGCAAAGATTATCTGTATAGACGTTGAGGGTTGCCGTGGAAACGGCGTCCTCTATCGATACGACATTATGAAAAGCTGGCACAGAATGCTGTAACGACTTCAAAGACGATCTATTTAGATCTTAAGGGTTGCCGTAAAGAAGGCGTCGTCTATGGATGTGACACGTCAAAAGTAAATACAAAATACAGTAGTGAATACAATAATCGTTAAAGATTGTATATATTAATATGAATGGGAGAATAGCGAAACATGGAGAGTTTGTTAACAAGCAGTCTTGCGTAACATGTAGGAAGGAAACATAGATACAAAGGGCAGCATAAGGTTTTAGATATACAAAGCTCCGTTACATCTCGTATTAAACACGAAATGGTTATAAATTCATATAACAGATAATGGTATGTAAACTAATCGTGACGAGGAAAGAACCCATGCAACATTAAAGGATACAAAATCCGTTAAAAGGAGAAATAATTACAATCCATGAAACATTAAAGGATACAAAATCCGTTAACAGGAGACTGTGTTTCTATTTATCATACCTAATTAAAATATCTAAAGATTCATCATTAGTCTAATAATTTATTTTATTTAAATTTGTTTTATGTTTTAAATTGTTATTTTAAGTTTTACATTCAATTTTTTTATTTTACAGTTTCACATACATTTATTTTGTTAATTGAAAAAATAAGTAATTCATTATTATGACAGAAAGTAATTACAATATGAAAATCCGTGAAGAAATATTTAAAACAATGATTTTTACACCATGGACACAAAATGAACGAAATTTCTTCGCGTTTATATGCACGCCGTACAAAACAATACAAAAGTTCACTTGAAATTTCCGGGCTGAGAGGCTGTGGTTGACCTATAAAATTGCTTCATTAAGTTTTGTCTCCAACTGCAGGCAATTTTTTCCGAGGTAAAACAGCTACTCCCACTAAGCTTGAGGTACTCTCGCATTTATAGTATGCAAAGTAGGCACTACCATACCTCACGCGATGCCAACTGTATGATTACTTCTGATTGGTGTCGTCATTCTCTATTAAAACATTCTGTTGGCCCAAAGTTGACATCCACATTTTATCTCATTTCAAATCATCTTCTTTTCAGTTAAAATTTTTTTATGATGTTAAAAATCTCTTTGCAATTCTCTACATGCGTGCATGATAATGATGTCCTCGCTAAAACGCTCGTCTCACTCAATTGCATTTCGTGGTTTCCATCTCGGAAATATGTGGTGCTGCGGCAAATTTTTCGGTATGTCCGATACGACAGTTCCTTTTGTGTTCGGCTATGCGGGTGTTGATACTACCTTTCGTAGTTACAGTATACGCTTGTCTGCAACTTCACGGAATTTTATATACTCCTGGTGTTGTTAGAGGGTGCCATACATCGTTATACTTTCTCAAAACTTCATTAATTTTCTTGATGGGTCTAAAGATCGTTTCGACCCCATACTTGGCCAAAACTTTCCCTATGAGGTCCGTAATTTTATTACCAAGTGCGAGAAAATTTTTGCAGATGGTGGCCGCTATTGCTCAATACTTTCGTCATCTTCTCTTCTTTGACGGAGTGCTCGGTCAATCTCCTTACTTCAAGGCCGACCGCAAGTGATTTAATACAGCCTCCAAATAAAAGGGGCTCGCAGGTTTTGTTGGCTCGGTCCACCAAGGTTTTAATGACACCTCTTTTTTGTCTAGGATGATGATTCGATTCCATGTGGGGGTATGGATCAATGTGTGTGTCCTTTCTGTATACGCTGTGGGCCAGAGACCTGTATACCTGATTAATTATAGATACGCCCAAAAAAATGGTTCAAATGGCTCTGAGAACTATGGGACTTAACTTCTTTGGTCATCAGTCCCATAGAACTTAGAACTACTTAAACCTAACTAACCTAAGGACATCATACACATCCATGCCCGAGGCAGGATTCGAACCTGCGAGCGTAGCGGTCGCGCGGTTCCTGACTGAAGCGCCTAGAACTGCTCGGCCACACCGGCCGGCCAAGAGCATTCGGCACTTCAAAAAGAGACTCTCGAATTTTCGGCCCAAACGCAGCATTAGTTTCTTTTGACAGTAAGAAAAGGCGCGTGGTTAGTCTGGAGCGTCGTACCAGAGAACAAGAAACGTCTGGTGAACCCAAAGGGTTCGATGACACAGTTATCGACGTGGAACGTATACGGCTTTCGACGTTGCGAGAACTTTATGAGAAGATTTTCAGATCTAGCTCTGGTAACAATCTCCACTTCATTAGCTACACAATCAAATTGCGGTCACTAGAACACAATCAATTTCTTCTCCTGTCACAAATCCGCATGTGTAGAGGACAAATGGTGGCAATTTAAAATCTTGCTGAATTTTTTTTTGTATTACATCTCTGTGTGGACGATACCTTTGCAGTATGGATTCACGGTGAAGAGGAGCTAGGTGTCTTCTTGGCGCACCTCGGTGGTATTAAGAATTAGGAAATTCGTGGTAAGGTCTTATGGGACCAAACTGCTAAGATCATTGGTCCCTAAGCCTACATACTACTGAATCTAACTTAAACTAACTTAAGCTATGCAGAACACACACACCCATGATGGAGGGAGGACTCGAACCTCCGACGGGGGGAGCCGCACGGACCGCGACAAGGCGTCTTACACCGCGCGGCTATCCCGCCCTACTTGATGGTATTAACCCAAAGATACAATTTTCGTCGGAGAAAGAGAGTAATGATCATCTTAATGTTTTGGGCCGGCCGCTGTGGCCATGCGGTTCTAGGCGCTACAGTCTGGAACCGCGCGACCGCTACGGTCGCAGTTTCGGATCCTGCCTCGGGCATGGATGTGTGTGATGTCCTTAGGTTAGTTAGGTTTAAGTAGTTCCAAGTTCTAGGGGACTGATGACCTCAGCTGATAAGGCCCATAGTGCTCAGAGCCATTTGAACCATTTGAATGCCCTTGTGACAGTATCTAAATCTTAGTAAAGTGACGTCTGACATGATCAAAAGATATCTGAAACATTTTTCTCTTCCCATTGAGGGAGATATATCTTTATTACTGTCAGATACTTTCGGTGGTCAGAGTGAAAGAACCGGTTAGAGCATCGTAACTGGGGACACATCTGAGGATCCCAAAGGGCTTGACGGTACATGTACAGCCTCCGGTTGTACACAGCTTTCGATGTTGGAAGAACTTTGTGAGAAGACTTTCAGGTCTATTTCTGTTGAATGATTATGATGTCAGTCTCCACTTGAGAAACAATATAACTGAGTTGCAGTCATTAGTACATAATCAATTCTCTTCGCCCAGGCTTACCAATGTACTGAAATATGCCTGATACAAATCAGAATATGTACAGTCAAACGTGACAATTTGAAATCCTGCTAAATTTTGTTTCATATTGTCTTCCCTGTCATCTATATTATGTGAAGGAATTTCGTTCGTTTTATGCTCACGGTGAAAAAAAAGACTTTATACTAAGGTCTTCTTTACAGATTATCATTATTGTAATTATTTTCTATCATAATAACGAGTTACTTCTAATTTTCAGTTAACAAAATACACATACGTGAAACAAAACAAAAAAGAACGTAAAACAGAAAATAATATTCTAAAACTTAAAAGAACTACAAGCAAAATAAATATTAGAGTAACAAAGAACATTTAGATATTTTATAATTGGGTATGTTGAAAATACCCTGGTAGCACACTGTACACAGCTTATTTTTCCAAAAATATTATTTCAGAAACCAGCTTTATTGCACAGGAATGTGTGTGGCTTGAAAGCGTATTTAATTTATGTTGTAATAAAAGTTTTAATTTTTCAAAATTAATTAATGGTAGTGGGGCATCCAACTAAACTCCAAATTGTTACAAAAAATCATTATACAGTTTTCAAAAACATTAATTACATATCAAGATTTATATGAAAAACATTTTTTCTAAATCATCGTTTCGAAGATATTTCCTCTAAACCTAAAATTCCAAATTATGTTTCGGGGGTTATGTTTCATCAAGAATTTTTATTAATTCTTAGGAATGTTCCCTGGTCAGTTTTGGATCTTTCAACGGGCGAGTGATTGTACTGGTATGTACTTGCTAAGTACACAGCTGTCATACGGGTATATGGCGACTGTCTGAAAGGAACCTAACTGGTATACAATCTGGACCTGAAGATTTGCCTTTATTAAGTGATTTCGCTACACCGAGGGTATCTATTTCTGAGTTATTTCTGTTGTCAGCTGGTATTGATACGAGTTCTGAAATGTTTACTTTGTATTCTTTGGTGAAGGAATTTCGGAAAATCGCATTTAGGAACTCCGTTTTAGTTGCATTGTCATTGGTAACATTACCGTTGCCATCTCTGCGTCTTGCTATTGGTGTATTTAACACACGACCACTGTCTCTTCGGATCTTGGAGACTTTACTTCTTTTAAATCTGCCATGCTCCTTTTCTTCTGCAACAGTATTTTGACCTGATTTGTGTGCTACTGAAGACGTGTTCCGTCTCTTATTCATTTATTTGCCTTAAATCTCTTAGCTGCTGTCGATGCTATATCCTAGTATTTAATCCACGTCTTTTCTACGCTAACACAGTTTGGAGTCAATGGAGACCGTCTCTTAGGAAAGCGTCAAAGACATTTTTATCTGCTTTTGCTAACACATAGATTTTGCGTCAGTTTTGGAGGCTTTTGATGTTATGGTATCTAGTGACGCTACAACATCATTGTGATCACAAAAATCCATCGTGATACTCCCTATTTGATAAGGATTATTTGTCGTTAGGAGGTCAAATATGACATCGCAATCATTTCACTTCGACTGAGCTCCTGAAGTGTTGCTCAAAATAAATTTCATAGACGACATTTAGTACATTATGGTAAATATCGAAATAATATGCAAATAGTCCAGCGTATAGCATGAAAGACAATATTTATCTGATAACAATTTGTTAGCAAATGAGAGAGATAGGGAGCTGCACTGTGTAGAGCGAAACATTATTTGTTATCGAGTGAACAAGCAAACAGTCAGTCAGTGGTCAACCAGAAGTGTGTGTGCTCTGCGAAA
This sequence comes from Schistocerca gregaria, assembly GCF_023897955.1. Taxonomy (NCBI): domain Eukaryota; kingdom Metazoa; phylum Arthropoda; class Insecta; order Orthoptera; family Acrididae; genus Schistocerca; species Schistocerca gregaria. The sequence goes on from NC_064922.1 coordinate 930,816,201, forward strand.
CAAGGTGGACTGCAGTGAATTGACGTGGTAAGTATTTTGAGAATTTTGTTTATGTATTTGTTTCTCTTTCTGTTCCACTTTTCACTTTCCACTCCACGGAGTAGAACAGGCTGCTTAGATTCTGCCGTACATAGGGGAGTGGATCTTTCGAGTCAGTACCAGGTGAAGTGGTACTGTAAGGAGGATTCCTTTTAATACTACGGAGTAGCAGCCAAAAATTACAACGGAGGTGATGCGAGAAGGTAGAAAATGCCAGCTAGGTATTAAAAGTACGACATCTACTTTGACATTCATATGTCCAGCAACACAGATAAATGGCTCAAACTGCCGATATTTTTTCAAAAATTAAAATTCCAAAAATAAGCTGTTGTCAGTTGTTTCAGAGTTTTAATCACAGTCTTAGTGATAATAATAAAATAATTATTGAAATATTAAAAAGTGATTAAGAAAAATAATATTTGCATTGATATGACACTGTAATTTCAATTAGCGCCACTTAATTAATGCTATATGAGAATAACATTTGTTTTAAAGAATCATATTTTCGATACTTGGAATAGTTTGTCAGAATTACCTTCTAAAACGTCATAACAGACATTTCTCCGTATTGTATCAGTCTATTAGTAATTCCAATAGTATCCTGTTTTCGATGTTTGTATTACTACTTCTGTGTTTGCTTAATAGCAACGTAGTGTGCACGAGTACATGTGTATGTGAATACTTTCACGTGACTGTACTAAGTTATTTTTTAGGTAAATGTTACGATGATAGTTCTTGTTATAAATCATTGGCAACACCTGAATGCCATATCATCACGGACACAAAAGAACTAAGGGGAAGACATGCTTCCATTCAACTTGTTGCCTTTAAAATTTTATACATCGTTGTGCTGCCCACTTTCACATCGCTAGTTGTCGACAGTATTTTTTCAATAAAACGGTTTGTATTCATGTATACACTTCCAGGCATAGTAACTAATGCCACTGCTTCTTTAGGAAGTATGTATTTCGAGCTCAAGAATGGTAATGGGTTACTCTATGCATAATTTACAAACAGGGTAAGATGGGGTAAATCCGACCGGGTAGGTAAACCCGACCACCCTCTATTTGTGAGAAACGGCAAATCGCAGCGATTTCGCATAAGTGTTACCATATAGAGCATTCGAAATAACTAAAATATCACTTTGACAGCTTTACCGCATTTGATATTTGGACACTGAAAACACAACAAGTGTTTTCGATTGTTTCAATTTAATTTTTGTGGAAATTGCATCATTAGATTTATTAAATATAACAATCGCAAAACAAACAGTAAGAGACTTTTTAGTGCATTTAGTGACCTATTCAGTGTATGTATCGTTTTTGTTGGAAATTTGGTGTAAATTGTTTTTGTTTGTGTTAAATGAAAAATGCCATGGTGGGGTAAATCAGACGGCATATTTTTTATCATTCATGAGTACGGAATTTTTTATTTATGGAAATGAAGTGCATTTTTGTTTGTTTTTAGGACAATGGTACGAAATTACAAACCAAAAACGACAAAACGAAATCAGAACGATATTCGCCGAGCAGTTGTTGCAATGGAAATGGGAATGTCTTTACGAACTGTCGTCCGTGATTATAACATTACGAGATTGACATTGTTGTTGCACCGCCATGCAATGAAATCATCTTTTTTCACTTAAAATTTACATTAGTTTAACTTTATGTACATTTAGTACTCTAAACATTGTTATGTCTTTTACTTTTTGTACATTTATGTAAGACAACATAATTGCATATTATTATTTCCTAAAACAACCGTTTATTTAGAAGAATAGCTGTGCAAAATCAGCCAAACAAACAGGGGGTCGGATTTACCCCACCATTTTTGCAAATGGCAAAACTGGACGTTTCTTAAAATATAGATACCTCAAAAACTATTGATGGTATAATTAAAATATTTTGAAAGCAGTTGCTCCTGTATATTACCCATAATGCAACGTATTTAACATTTAGATCCAACCTCGGGTAAGCGATTTATAGCCACAACAAATTACTAGGTCAGATCTACCTCACCTTACCATATATATATATATATATATATATATATATATATATATGCAATAATACAAACAGTTGGTACTGGATAAACGGTACAAAAATAATTAAATTACACATTGTCGTGATAAAATAAAAATAGTGTTTATGGTTTTCGATAACAGTGATTTAAAATCGCAACTTGAACGTTCTTCTCGAATGGAACGTTGCTTTACTTTGTTTTGCTGTGTTGGTCGCAAACGCGGCATATATAAAAACACAGGTAACGCTAAGGACAAACAGCATATCTTCGTAACGTCAAACAGACGTGCCAGTCAGCAGCGCACGGCGGAAATAAATGACAGGAGAAGAGCGACGGCCAGGGGACTGCGCGATAATGGTCCGCCATGTTGGTGTTTGCTCGTCACTTGTTTGCGCTGTCGCGCTCTCGACTGCGGCAAAGCGACTGTTGCAGCCGTGAAATGGTGTCGTATCGATACGCTGCGTCCAACTGCGAACCACAGCAGTCAGTACATCCTCATCCTCCCACCATCTACAAACCGCAGCTCGCGAAATACCTTTAGCAGTGAGACGGTTGAATTTTTTGAGGTCAATTGAATTCCATACTTACACCTTGTTTTTCAGCATATGTCGTATATATGTGTTTCCTATATTTCTGTCACTGCGAATACAGTCAAAAGGCTATATACCACAATCGCTGTCGCTTGATACTGAGCAAGTAGGGTGTGGAACTGGTGCTGTGTCGTTATATCACAGTGGACAACTCATCTCATCTTGCATCTCGTCCCGAATAATATTCTTTCGGTCAGTCCTATTGCTCTCAACTGACGTCTCAGTATACATTCCAAAAAAAGTCTATCACCATGTTGTTCATGTCGTTCTACCATTACATGACGAATTTGATAGCTAAAATAAAAAAAATCATAAAGTCCTGATACTGTCACAGTAATAGAGCCTTACAATGAGGTTTTTACACTGAGGGGACAAATGCTATAGAATACCTACTAATGTTCTGTAGGATCTTCTCTTGCCTTGCGTAGTGCAACATCTCGTGAGAAATCCCCTGCAGAAACATTAAGCCATGCTGCCTCTATAGCCGTCCATAACTGAGAAATCGATGCCGCTGCAGGATTTTGTGGTCGAAATGACCTTCGATTACGTGCCATAAATGTTCGAGGGGATTCATGACCTGTGATCCCGACGGCCAAACCATTCGCTCGAAGTAGTAGTCAAAACTTTGTAGGTCTCAGGTTCGAAACCAGGAAATATTTAAAGTTTCAATAAAAATCATCAGCAATGGTGACAGAATACTTCCGGTAGAAGTGAAACGTCCCCTTAGAAAAATTTATGAATTACTGTACTGGTATACCTCTATGGTTATTTGAATTTCAAACAGATGAGCAGAACTGAACTTACTCAGACATTTCTCTCTTTACTTATTCTGATCAACACTAAACTGACACACTATTTTTAGCGCAACGCAATATAACTTTCAATAATCCCTACAAAAGAAAGGCCCTGTCTAAGAATAACCTATACCTTTCATGAATCACTTACCTCACAAAAATCTTCGTTACTCAAACTAATGCAATACAGCGAGCGCCAGTACTGCCAGCTAAATAAAAGATTCTAGCTACTGAAGGCACTAACTAATGATAGGCATAGTTAGCAAATGAAATATTTTGATAGAGAACAAAGTATTTACCTTAGTAATGTTCAAAAGTCATAATGTATATATCAGTTCATGATATCCAGAATTACAAATTTACTCTTTCTGATGGACACACGACCAGCTCGTCCGCTCTCAAAATTCTTCCATCTGTCTTCCTACATCCACCACTGCTGGCGGCTCACCTCCAACTGCGCAACGCTACGTGCTGTTCACATCCAACTGCCCAACACACAATAGCAAATATTCCAACAATGCAAACCAACCACAGACTTCACACAGCACAGTCAGTGGTATTCATATGGAGCGCTACGTGGTGTTACCAACATAAAAACCTAAACAGCCTATTTACACAAGCAGCCACCCTCATTCTGCCAAAGGCTTTGTCAAAGAGGCTGGAGGAGTTTCAGGGCAATCTTTTGGCCTTGGTGTGGGAAACTGACTCTAAAAGGCGGAAGAACCAGCAATGACCAACGGCATGAGGATGCAGAAGGCAACAGACACCACGGCATTAAAGACACCCATAGTATACCCACAGGACATGTGGCCTGTAATTGAAAAGGTGTCAATATGATCTCTGCATCGGCAAAATATTTCGGATTAGGCCCCCCCTTCAGAATTTTGGAAGGAGACCACCAAGGGGAGGTAACACAAGAAAAAGACCGATTGATGAATGAAAAGGTAACATAGTACGAGTTTGGCAGTAGAATATTGGTAGTTTGAACGTGACTGCGAAAGTAGAAAATTTGAAAATGGAGGGGTAAATAAAGTGAAATGGAAAGACGAAAAATATTTCTGATGAATATGGGGAAATACCAAAAGCAGCAAAAAAATGGAATAAAGAGGGTAGGATATGTTATTATGATTAGGAAGATAGGGCAGAGGGTGAGTTACTGCAAGTGTTTCAGTGATAGAGTTGCTCTCATCAGAATAGATATCAAACCAGTGTCAACATCAACAGCTCAGGTATTCATACATACATCACAAGCAGAAGATGAAGAGCAAGAGAAAGAAAGTATGTGAGGATAATGGAAGTGTAACTAGGTATTTAAGAAGACATGATAATCCAGTAATCATCAGGTTTGGGGCCTGGTGATAGGGGAAGGAACAGAAGACAAATTTACAGAGTAATACGGACTGAATAGTGGGAATGAAGGAGGAGGGAGAATAAATGAGTTATGTAGTTAATTTCAGCTACTAACAGAGAACACAGTGTTCAAAATTCAAGAAGAGAAGGAACTCTTGGGAATATCCCAGGGACACAGAAATATTGCAGCTGTATTATATCATGGTCAGGCAGAGTTTGTGAAAGCAGATATTTGATTGTAAGGCATACCCAGAGGCAGACACAGATTTGGATCACAATTATTTTAGTCATGACAGAGAACAGGCTGAAGTTTAACAGACTCATCCAGAAGAATCGATGTGCAAAGAAGTGGGATACTTAAGTAGTGAGGAATGACCCAGTCCGTTTGAAGGTGCAAGGAAGGTAACGGCAAAGAAATCTTATGTAACGGAAGAAATAGGTCAACCGGTCGACGAAAAAAGGAAATACATAAAGTTCAGAGAAATTCAGGAATACAGAAATATAAGTCATCTAAGAATGAAATAATTTGGAAGTACAAGGAAGCTAAGGCGAAGTGGCTCCAGAAAAAATCAACAATAGAAAATTCAAAACATTTTTCATAAAATTAAAAGCAAGGGCGTCAACATTAAGAGCGCAGAGGGGAGGGCAGGTAGGTAGAAAGAGTAAATTGAAGACCTGTACTTGTCTGATGACGTCATTAAGGGAGAAAGGGAAGTTGATGTGGAAGACATAGGTGATCCAGTATTAGAGTAAGAATTTAATAGAGCTTTCGAAGTTTGCGATCAAATGAGGGAGAAGGGATAGATAACATTTCTTCTGGAATTCTGAAATTACTGGAGGAGAAGGAAAATATTCATGTCGATATATTGATGTAGCAAGTTGGAGACATAGTATCAGATATTCGGAAAAATATTATCTTCATAATCCCGAAGGTAATGACAAGATGGCGCCTCGGATTATGTGTCTACGGCAGCATGGTGGTATGCCATGGCCTGTGAAAATTCATTCTAACTACCGAGGTCTCGCACTATGGTACACCAATAAGATTCCAAGAACAATCAGGCCACAAGAGTGGAAAAACCGCATAAGAGGAGAATCGAAATATTATAGATGTGGTGATACAGAAAGATGTTGAAAATTAAATGTATTGATAACAAAATAAATGAGGGAGTTCTCTGCAGAATAGGCAAAATGAGGAGCATATGTGAAACACTGAGAAGAAACAGCGACTGGATGATAGAACTTGTTTTAAGGCAGCAATTGCCATTGCACAACTAGAAACTATAAAGGGCAAAAATTGTTAGGGAAGACAGTTACTGGAATGCCTCCAACAGAGAATTGAGGAGCCAGGTATGTGCGTAACTCTAACAAGGGAACCTCCCCATCGCACCCCCTCAGATTTAGTTATAAGTTGGCACAGTGTATAGGCCTTGAAAAACTGAAAACAGGAAGAAGTTGTGTGGAACTATGAAAAAAAAAAAAGCAAAATATATTAACTGAGTAGTCAATGTGGAACATAGGCAACATCAAGGAGAGTGTAAACGCGGGAGCGTTGTGGTCGCGTGGTTAGCGTGAGCAAGTGCAGAAAGAGAGGCCCTTGGTTCAAGTCTTCCCTCGAGTGAAAATTTATTTTCTTTATTTTCGCTAAGTTATGATCTGTCCGTTCGTTCATTGACGTCTCTGTTCACTGTATTAAGTTAAGTGTCTGTGTTCTGCGACCGCACCTCAAAACCGTGCGATTAGTAGACGAAAGGACGTGCCTCTCCAATGGGATCCGAAAACATTTGATCGCAAGGTCATAGGTCAACCGATTCCTCCACAGGAAAACACGTCTGATATATTCTATACGACGCTAGTGACCTCATGTGCGTCACATGACAAGAATACGTTGTCGACCCACCTAACTTGTACACTTGGCGGATGGGTAAAAAGATTCTTCTACCGTGCCCGATTTAGGTTTTCTTGTGGATGTGAAAATCACTCCCAAAATAGTGGTGAAAACATAAGAGTTTGTCACATAAACTGCAACAAATGAATGCAACAGTTTCACAGTCGTACAGGTTTTCCTGTACTCTGTCATGTTTTTAACGTTATCAGTATTTTCCGTGTGTAGACCATCAAATCCTTCATATATCCAAGCAAATCTGAGCATGTCCTGGAATTTTGGTGAGCAAAGTTGATTATATAAAAATTTAAACTTGTAACTTGAGGGAAGACTTGAACAAAGGACCTCTCGTTTGCAGCTGCTAACGCTAACCACGGGACCACTGCACTCCTGAGTGCATACACTCCTTGATTTTGCTTATCTTCCACATTCACTACTCAGTTTGTATATTTTGCTTATTTTTTTCATAGTTCCACACAACTTCTTCCTTTTTTCTCGATTGATCTGTGTTCAGTTTTTCAAGGCCTATCCACTGTGCCAACTTATAACTAAATCTGAGGGGGTGCGATGGGGAAGTTCCTTTGTAAGATGAATAGCGCCCATACTGATAACGAAATCCATCAATACAAATTACAGTTCACTTGTACTTAAAATGATCCGTCCATCAAATATGAACCATATATAAATAACATCGTTTGCTTTTGGAGTCGATAAGCTTCTACTTAGTCTCCCTGACTAGTTGTGATTTTTAGGGTTCGGTGCCACAATTAGTGAAAATGGAACCATTATAGGTTCAGTTTGTTGTCAGGATCATTTTGTCGTACGTCTATCTGTCTGTCCGACTGTTATATTTTTCTCAGGAACAGGTATTAAGTTGGTACGTCACTGTAAGGTGTTAGGGTATTTTAGCATCTCCCATGTTAGCCTTCACGACACGTTGATTCAATCGATATGCCTTATGCCACACTGCGGACATAATTAGCTTGATTTGCATAATGAGGAGTGCAATGAACAGAGGACACATATGTGGCTTTTGGCTCTCGTGTACACGCTGTAATAATCATTCCTAATTTGCCTGCACAGAAATGTATACATATGTAAAAGTGGAAATGTAGTGAAAGGGGCCAGTCGCTCAGGTTAGGACACAAGCGCGACATAGGGTTCCACTTTAGAAAACACTAGCACGGCACAACAAACCAATTGTTACCACAGAGAGCCAGTTTAAGATATATTTGTCTGAGTCTTCGCCTCTGAGCGTTTCTAAAGCGGGTCCAAAAAAACCGGCCTGTGTCGCAGTTTTAGTAAACACTTAGACCACGTGATCCTGCCGTAAATACCGCGTAGGTTTCACACGTGAAGACACCTGCACTGCCGCAACTTAAAAGCAATAACAAAAACTCGAACGCTGATTGGACGAATCAGGAGAGAGAAGGCGAAGTTATTACGACGCAGAAATTCACTGGGAACATTCTGATTGGCTCGAACAAGCAGGTACAAAACGTAGCGAGCGCTCCCACTGACCAATACCAGTGCAAGACGAGGCCGCAGTACAGTGGCGGGAAGCTGATGACAATGTAGTTAATTGCTCGTGGATAATGGAGACTCCCTTTTCTCGAAAGCAGTCGAGTGTTGCACGAGTTGCTTAACGCTCTGTGGTGACATGGAGAGTGCCTTTTTCTGTGAACATGTTTGGCTCTGTTTCAGCCATATTTGTGCTGAACCCCTTGTAGATTTCCCAACTGGAAGAAACGTAACGAGTCGTTTTACTTAAAGTTCTTGGAAGAACTTCAAGAGCAATACTGTGCACACCTCCTAGCCTTGGAGAGTGTACAGAGTCATTTCGTCGTAGCCTAGGGAGCCATACAGTCATCCCCTTCACAGATACTCAGGGAAGTTTTCGACCGTTTTAATTCTGTCAGAGGACAGCATAGTGTTTATTAGGTTGACAGGCACAAGACATGTCGTATGCTGCCTCTGTCGCTTCACACTTCGAAATGTGAGTGACGCATTGCTAAGCCACTAAATGTTGAAGTCATTTAAGTTGAAACTTATGTCACATACTAAGGTCTACAGTCCCTTAGCGATGTAAAACATTTAAGCTTCTAAGATAATGGCCATTTTCTGATACTTGCAAACTCACTTATCAAAGCCAATAGGGTACTTCCCACAGATCTAGAATCATGAAGGCGAAGGTCCCGAGTCTGAGTCTCGGTCCAGCACACAGTTTTAACCTGCCAAGAAGTTTCATATCAGCGCACACTCCGCTGCAGAGTGAAAATCTAATTCTGGAAACATCCCCCAGGCTGTGGCTAAGCCATGTCTCCGCAACATCCTTTCTTCCAGGAGTGCTAGTTCTGCAAGGTTCGCAGGAGAGCTTCTATGAAGTTTGGAAAGTAGGAGGCGTGAGTCGTGCTTGGGTAGCCCAGTCGATAGAACACTTGCCTGCGAAAGGCAAAGGTCCTGGGTTCGAGTCTTGATCCTGCACACAGTTTTAATCTGCCTAGAAGTTTTACTATCATGAAATTTGCAAGACAAATTTTCTTGGTACAAGTAAAGGAAAAGTTCCAAAAATTAGTAATTGTATCACATAAAAATTTTGTTTTACTCTCACAAACTTGCATTGCACTCTTAATCTGTCAAAACTCTCAGGCTCTATGGTTTTCAGTAACAGGTAGAATGATTCACGAGGGAGATTCATGTGTATAATTTACACAGCGCCAGCACAGCAGTCGGGAACGACAAAGAAGAGAAGGCCGTGACAAAAGATCAGCCAATCGCACGCTGACTGACCTCCCTCCAGGAAGACAACACGACAGCAGCGGGGCCCCTAAGTGAAGACGACATAAGCGCCTTGCTCGACTGATGGCAGCCCACTTCGATGCAAGATTCCCAGACACAACACCTACCACTGTCAAAATGATGTCTCTGCCCTTTGTCAGTGATAGACATACTGCTGCCTACTGTCGCGCCACGCCGGCGCTAGAATCGCGGGTCCTTTACGAACTGATCATTCTACATACAAATATTCTCTGACAATCTATAACACTTACAGCATCTGCAATGTTTCAAGGCAAAATATTACAGGTAATTGAAACAAGACTGGACTCCCATTAACTGGAAGGAGTTCCGTATCTCAAAAAATATTTGCCGAAGCATTCCACAGAACAATTCGTCATTTGCTTAATAACAAGAACCCTATGGTCAGCTGCGCCGTTATTGCTCTGAAGAGTCCCGTCAAATCTTCGCCAGTAATCGCAACAGGGACGACAGCAGAGGAAGTCGACGCGTCTGCAATTGCCAGTTAGCGTAGCACGTTAACCCTTTCGCCGCTACAGACGCGCTCTTTGCATTTCGTGCTGAGATGGCTTTTGTTAAGGCTGTGATGCTCGCTAAATGTGGCTCCTGTACAGATAGATGGGATTCCGACCAATATAAGACACTTATCCGATCTAGCGAAAACTTTTAGGTGAAAAAATTTTATTCTTGGGCATCTTACAGTCTGACATGTACACTCGATAAAGAAGCAAATTTCTTTTCGTTACCCGCTTATCCTTACTGCGCTGTATCAAATTTAGCAAAACATTGCAAGAAATTTTGAAGAGTTCACAGTGGTAAAGCACATTCCTGAAACATTGTGTGTGCTTGATTTTAGATCATACGTTGTAGTGAATGATATGTATGTAAGAGACACAAATTTTATTTAAAATTGAGAGCAGAGCGACATCTCATTTCGTTCCCGACTTATTGGGTCTAATAAGCGACTTGACGGATGGTCAGGCGCGGCTCGCCCAGATTCTTCAATGCGGAATTTCCGGCTACCAACCATGGACGTTGCCGTTGGTGGGGAGGCTAGGGTGCTTAAGCGATACACATAGCTGTAACGCAGGTGCAACCACAACGGAGAGTTGTCTGTTGAGAGACCAGACAAACGTGTGGCTCCTGAAGTGGGGCAGCAGCCTCTTCATTAGTTTCAGCAGCTGTAGTCTTCAAGATTGACTGATCTGACCATGTAAAATTAACCAAAACAGCCTCGCTATGCAGCTACTGTGAATGGATTAATGAAAAGGCAAACCATATACGTGATTTTTCCCGAGCGCAAGCAGCTTTACTGGTGGCGTTCTCTTGGATAAAATATTCTGGAGGTAACACAGTCCCTCATTCGGATCTCCGGGCGGATGCTACTCAAGAGGACGTCGTCATCAGGAGAAACAAAATCTTCGTTCCGCGGATCGGAGCGTGGAATGCCATAACCCTTAATCAGGCAGGTAGGTTAGAAAATTTGAAAAGGGAAATGGATAGGTTAAAGTTAGATACAGTGGGAATTAGTGAAGTTCGGTGACAGAAGAAACAAGTCTTCCGGTCAGATGAATACAGAGTTCTAAATACAAAATCAAATATGGGTAGTGCAGGACTAGTTTTAATAATGAATAAAAAATACGAACACGGATAAGCTACTATGAACAGCACTGTGAACGCATTACTGTAGCCTAGATAGACAAAAAGACCACGCCTGCGACAGTAGAGCAAGTTTATATGTGAACTAGTTCCACAGATAATGAAGAGATTGATGATGCGGTAAAAGAAGTTATCAGATAGTCATGGGGGGCTGGAATTCAATATTAGGAAAAGGAAGAGAAGGAAAAGTAGTAGGTAATTGTGAGCTGGGGGTAAGGATTGAAAGGAAGCCGCCAGGTAGAATTTTGCACAGACCATAACTTAATCATAGCTAACTCTTGGTTTAAGAATCATGAAAGAAGGTTGTATACATGGAAGAGGCTTGGAGACACTGTAAGGTTTCAGATAGATTATAAAATGGTAAGACAGAGATTTAGGAATAATGTTTTAAATTGTAAGACCTTATCAGGGGACAGATATGGACTCTGACCACATGATATTGGGTATGAACTGTAGATTAAAACTGAAGAAACTGCAGAAAGGTAGTAATTAAGGAAGATGGGACTTGAAAGAACCAGAGATAGTGGAGAGTTTCAGAGAGAGCATTAGGGTACGATTGAGAAGAACAGAGGCAAGAAAAACAATAGAAGAATCGGTAGCTTTGTGAGATGAAATAGTGAAGGCACCAGAGGAAATACAAGGGCTAGTAAAATCTTTGGGTAACATAAGAGATACTGATTTAACTGATGAAAGGAGAAACTGCAAAAAAGGAAGTAAATAAAGCAAGCGAAAAGGAATACAAACGTCTCAAACATCAAATTGACAGGAAGTGCGAAATGGCTAAGCACGGATGGCTACAGGACAAATGTAAGAATATAGAAGTATATATCAGTAGGGGTAGGTTAGATACTGCCTACAGGAAAATTAAAGAGACCTTTGGAGAAAAGAGAACCACCTCCAAGAATATCTACAGCTCTGATGAAAAACCAGTCCTCAGCAAAGAAGGGAAAGCAGAAACGTGGAAGGAGCGAATAGAGGGTTCATAGAAGGGCTATGTACTTGAGGGCAATATTGTGGAAATGGAAGAGGACGTAGATGAAGATGTACTGGGAGATACGATACTGCGAGAAGAATTTGACAGAGCCCTGAAAGACCTAAGTTGAAACAAGACCCCGGGAGTAGACAACATTCCATTAGAACTACTGATAGCCTTGGGGCAAGATGAATGTGACTTCAAAAAGAATATAATAATTCAAATCCCAAAGAAAGCAGATGTTGACAGGTGTGCAAAATTACTGAAATAGCAGTTTAATAAGTCACGCTGCAAAATTGTAACAGGAATTCTTTACAGACGAATGGAAAACCTGGTAGAAGCCGACCACCGGCGAAGTGCAGTTTGGATTCCGTAGAAATGTAGGACACGCGAGGCGGTACTGTCCCTACGACTTATATTAGAAGATAGGTTAAGGAAAGGCAAACCTACGTTTCTATCTTTTGTAAACTTATAGAAAGCTTTTGACAATGTTGACTGGAATAGTGTCTTTCAAACTCTAAATAGGGCAGGAGTAAAATACAGAGAGCAAAAGGCTGTTTAAAACTTGTGTGGAAACCAAATGGAAATTATAAGAGTCGATTGGGATGTTTTGGAAGCGTGCAATCACACTTTAGATGTGTTCGATCGGCTTCAGATCTGGAGAGTTGGGCGGCCAGCATAACAATTACAACTCGCTCTCTGTGTTCCTCAAACCACTCCTTCGCACTCCTGGGCTTGTGACATGGCGCGTTATCTTTTTGGAAAAAACCACTGCCATCGAGAAATACGATCGTTATGTCCACTGGACCCAAGGATGACGGCTCGAATGTTTCCCAGAACATCTACATCTACATTTACATGGATACTCTGCAAATCACATTTAACTGGCTGCCAGAGGGTTCAGTGAACTACCTTCACAATTCTCTATTATTCCAATCTCGCGTAGCGGGCAGAAAGAATGAACACCTATATCTTTCGGTAAGAGCTCTGATTTCCCTTCTTTTATGGTGGTGATGGTTCCTCCCTATGTAGGTTGGTGTCAACTGAGGAGAAAACTGGTGATTGGAATTTCGTGAGAAGATTCCGTCGAAACGAAAAACGCCTTTCTTTTAATAATTTCCAGCCCAAATCCTGTACCATTTCTGTGACACTCTCTCCCATATTTCACAATAATACAAAACGTGCTGCCCTTCCTTGAACTTTCTTGATGTACTCCATCAATCCGATCTGGTAAGAATCCCACACCATGCAGCAGTATTCTAAAAGAGGACGGGCAAGTGTAGTGTAGGCAGTCTCCTTAGTAGGTTCTAACATTCTGCAAGGTTTCTGTTTGTTCTAAGTCGTGTCTCCCTACCACTTTCGCGCAACGACGCTCTGAGCGTGTTTTTTAGGGAATTGACTAGTTTGACCTGTTGCTGGTAAGGAGACGCCAGACCATACATGACATGTAGAGTTCAGAAGAGTTCAGTGAGACTAGCGATGATATAACCAAATACGTAATGATTTCAGCGTCAGCTTGTAACATTACAGGACATATTGGGACATATTGAAGTATTCGATACTGTAGACTATTAGGGGATGTCGATACAGATATGCAAAATGTAAAGGGAAACTTTGGTGATGTTTAAATATTGTACTGTGTCAATATTAGGACATTTTGCACAGAAAGAACAAAAATAGAATTAATGTAAATATATATTAGTGTTAGTAACCTATTTTCATTCAATTTTGTAATTATATTTCATTTTGTAAAAGAAAGACTCACTGTTTGCTGTAGCTCTGATTAATTGCATAAATTATCAGTTTTGAGCTAAATTATTTCGTATAATATGGACAAGATACTTTTAAAAACTCACCAGCTAAAGAGAAAGTCTGTGAATGAGCGTTTGATGCGCACTTCTGGAGCTTTCTATGGAGAGGTTCTGTATTATGATCGCAAAAATACAAAAACTTGTGAAAACTGTTTCATAACCTAATTTCGAAAGACGATTTGTATCAAGAAATATTGCTAAAAAGATTTATTTATGTTTAGAAACACGATTTAAATCATTTTACATATAAATAGTTGTTCTAAATCACTCAAGAAATATCCAGAATCAAATGTCAAGATATTTCTGGAAACATCGGTACAAATCTGGTGAAGGTTATCCAGAAGCTGGTAGAAAAATGTTATAAAATCTGTTTGGAAATTATGCTTGTAAGAATTTATATGTACTGATCCTTTTACTTACTTTAATCTGTACTAAAATTCTGTAATGTCTAATTTAGTTTTAAGTCGTGAATTGCTATCGTATTGTAAACAAAACATTGTCAAAGACTCTCATTGTTTGGAAAGATATTAATACACCTAGGAGTTGTTAGTTGCCAGTTCGGAAGTTGGGATATGCAGTGCGGTTAGCTCTGAGAGTCAGTTGTTGAGTCTGTGAAGTCTGTCAGTTCTGTTTGTAAATAAACGTCTGTAATGAAGAATTACTTGTTGTCGTCAATGTGAACTCAAGACCTTTTTGCACGAAGCAGACACCTCCTAATGCAACGTTTTAATTTGGTGTTGAGGAGCTGAAATGTTATAATTTGGTGCAGAAAGTCCTGGGACATTTTAATTTGGTTGAGGAAGCTGAAATGTTATAATTTGGTGGAGGAGCTGGGATGTTATAATTTGGTGGAGGAAGCAGAGGATTTGTAGCGAGTACACCTATTAGGGAAAGTGCTTCTGACAGTGTAGAAATGTTGGAAATGTTAAAACAAATATTTTCAGAGTTAAACTCGAAGATGGACGATTCTCGTGACGAATTACGTCAACAAATTGAACAGACACAACAACAGATGGACAGGTCGATTTCGAAGGCTGTGTGTGATTTAAAATCAGAAATAAATTCAAATACAGAACAGATTGCTCACACTAATCAGGTTCTCGAAGAATGGCGAATTACTTTTGAGTCAAACCAAAAAGAACTTAGTTGTCATGTGGACACGGTTGAGAGCAAAATTTCTGTCCTTGAAATTGATTTAAGTAACGAAATTTCAAATAACCAGTCAAAACTTAAAAAAGTTGTTGATTTTGTAAATGAGGAAAATTCTCAATTGAGAAATGAATTTGACCAGACAAAACGATTTTTTGAAAGCGAAATTGAATCTTTCAAATCTGATTCTGACAAAAAGGTCACAGAAATTTGTAGTAGAGTAGGTAATGTCGAAAAAACTGTAGACAGAAAATTTGTAGAAATACAAGAAACTATGTTGCAAAAAGGTTTTAGTAATAGTTGTAATGGGGTATGGGGAAATTTTCCCATTAAAACTTATCCCGGTGACAAGAATATACACCCAAAAGACTTCATGCAATTCTGCAAGGAGCAGTTCACGTCCATAATGACAGATAGTGTTAAGATAAAATTTGTAAAGAAATTACTTGATGGTGAGGCGCTTTCGTGGGCCAATCAGAATTGTTCCGCGGAAATGTCCTTTGAAGATTTCGAAAAATGTTTTCTAACCAAATTTTGGTCTGAAACTGAGCAAGCTCGAATCAAAAGTGAATTCTTGAATGGTCCTAGTTACAGAGAATCTGATGGGTCAATGAAAGCCTATTGTGAGAAACAGTTGCAAAAATTAGTGCATCTGGATAAGCCATTTGATGAGCTAACTCAAATTGATGCACTGAAACGGAGACTTCCGGAAAGAGTACAATGGGGTTTAGTATATGGTCCAGATGAGTTCATAGAACAATTCTTGAAATATGTGGACAAACTTGATAGAGCCTTTGAACAAAACAACAGATTTAACGACTTTGTAGGTTCATCACACAGAGGGTGGGAACCGAACCGTGGAAATAATAACAATAATAGTGAACGAAGAAACTTTAACAACAACAGGGATAATTATAATAGCAATGACAGAAGAAATTTTGGTAGGAATGATCAGCACTGTAATTCAAACAGAGAATGGGAAAATCGAAACAGGTCCTGGGGTAATGACATGAGAAAAGGTAACCCGAGGCAGGGAAACGACAGACATAGGCCTTTAAACGACTAAATGCTCCACTGGGAGTCTGTCAGTTTGGGGCAAGGAATTTTCAAAATCAGGCTAATTTCACCTGGAACAGACAGCACTATAACCAGAGACGTAACCAGTATAGACAGTATGCTTATGATCGATCTGTAGATAGAGGTAATGAAAAAATTAAATTTGACAGGAAATTTTGGAATGTCATCAGAGAAAATACTATAAACAACTGTAATAGGAACCAGGTTACCTTTGATGAAGTAGGCTTAGAAGATGATATAATTGCAAATTTATATAATCAAGAAGAAGCACCTAATGCTGAAATGAAAGGTAAGGATAACTTTGATAATTTTGGATTGTACAAACTTATGTGTGGTGATGTTTTAGATGTAAGTTGTCATAATGATGTTCGTACTGAAGTTTCTGGAAAGTCTGATGTTCATGTGGATGTGGTTGGTGAAGATGGTGTTGTGAGTAATGTTGGTGTTACTATTAGTGTTTGTAGTGTAAGCTCAGGCAATGATGATGACAATGTTGATGTTAAGGCTAATGGTGATTATGTACTAGAAGATTTTGATGGTGAATTGGATGGAATAGTTTATGTTGAAGTTAAGGAGGATGTTATAAGCAATAGTGTTGAGAATAGTTGTGCCAAGATAACTACATTCCACTTGAGAATCAGATTGTGCCAGTTCAGCTTAGTAATACATCAGGAGACAGGGGGGTTGATTGTGCTGATGCATCTGAGTTTATTTTGAAATCTGTTTGGGACAAATTTAAAGATTACAGTGATGACAATGATGTTAAGATCAAATTAAGGGAAATTTGTGAACCAGTTTCTGCTTTTAAGCCTAATGAAATCATCAAACGGGGTACTAGTCAGGATGTGTGTGAGGTAAATAGTAATCCAGACATTCCAGTAAATTCCAGTAGACCTAGAAGTTTGAAGAAAGTATTGCCTAATAAAGAAAACATAAATATGGAACAGAGGTATGATGAGATAGCAGAAGATCTTTTGTATGAAGAACAGGAAGAAAGGGAAAACACCACTATTGGTAGTCCATACATAAAAATTAAAGCTGCAGGTTGGGAAGGGTATTGTTTGATTTACACAGGGAGTCCAATTAGTGCCATTTCAAGCAAATTAAGAGATATAATTAAGCATGATCCTGACTTTGTTGAATTACCAGTTGTTGGAATAAAAATTAGAGGCATTACCGGCAAACTGAGCAAAATTGTTAATAGGCAGGTGTTGTTGTCCTTCAGTATAAATGATGTACAGTTTACTCAAGGATGTCTTGTAATAAGTGACCTAAATGAGAATGTACTGTTGGGTATGGACTGGATATTAAAAGCTAATGCAGCATTTGATTGGGAAAAGAGTTTCTTTACCTTTATTGATCCTAAGACGAGAGTATGTTCCAGTACTGACATGTTGGTTCAGAACTGTACTGATAAGGGAATTGAAATTAGGGACGTTACATTTTCTAAAGACAGTGGTTATTGTGTAGAGGAAATTACTGAGGATTATGATGATGGAGAATATGGGGATATAGTTCAAGAAAAATTACGGGAATCAGATAATTTGAACCAAGAACAGAAGGTAGAGTTAGAAAGATTATTGTGGAATTACTGTGATGTTTTTGATGATAGATCTGGCAGACTGTTTGGCCTACAAAACGTGACTGAACTGAAATTGTATAAAAAAATATAAAAAGTATTTTAGATAATAGATGTTTATAGACTTTTATATGTAATCTTACCAGGATATTTTTGTATACTTTCTTATGTTGTATTTATCTGATTCCTCAGGCGAGCATACATTCTTTGTGTGCTAAGTGTTTGGCGAGCACTAGGTCCCCTAGCTATGCAATTGTCATATTTCATTTTCGTATTCTGGCATTGCATCTTACACTTATTCTCTGATCCTGTATAATCAATTTTCTCCATCTGTCAGTCTATTCTCTCTTAGCTTTAAGAAATTATTTAGAGTAAATTTTCTTGAGTAATTAGACTTTACAGAATTCAAATTTCTGTGTCCTTAAAAACCGGTCCACCGACTATTAAATGCTTTTGCTAATGTTTAACTGGGTTTGACCACTGTATGCTGTATATTCATAGCGGACTGTGCTATTGCAGCCTGTGATAGCCTGCAGTGTATATGGAAACCACACGGACTGTGAAGATGAGACTGAAATACAGTGTGTGGCATTGAGGTATACCGACCTTTAAGGAAGAAGATCACCGACCTTCAAGAAAGAAGATCACCGGTCTTCAAGAAAGAAGACACCAAAGATATGTGTAAAACTTTTCTGTTTTGTAATGTAAGGACATCAACCCTTCCGTGTTTCACGTGGAAGTGCTGATGGGGGGGTTGTGTAACATTACAGGACATATTGGGACATATTGAAGTATTCGATACTGTAGACTATTAGGGGATGTCGATACAGATATGCAAAATGTAAAGGGAAACTTTGGTGATGTTTAAATGTTGTACTGTGTCAATATTAGGACATTTTGCACAGAAAGAACAAAAATAGAATTAATGTAAATATATATTAGTGTTAGTAACCTATTTTCATTCAATTTTGTAATTATATTTCATTTTGTAAAAGAAAGAATCACTGTTTGCTGTAGCTCTGATTAATTGTATAAGTTATCAGTTTTGAGCTAAATTATTTCGTATAATATGGACAAGATACTTTTAAAAACTCACCAGCTAAAGAGAAAGTCTGTGAATGAGCGTTTGATGCGCACTTCTGGAGCTTTCTATGGAGAGGTTCTGTATTATGATCGCAAAAATACAAAAACTTGTGAAAACTGTTTCATAACCTAATTTCGAAAGACGATTTGTATCAAGAAATATTGCTAAAAAGATTTATTTATGTTTAGAAACACGATTTAAATCATTTTACATATAAATAGTTGTTCTAAATCACTCAAGAAATATCCAGAATCAAATGTCAAGATATTTCTGGAAACATCGGTACAAATCTGGTGAAGGTTATCCAGAAGCTGGTAGAAAAATGTTATAAAATCTATTTGGAAATTATGCTTGTAAGAATTTATATGTACTGATCCTTTTACTTACTTTAATCTGTACTAAAATTCTGTAATGTCTAATTTAGTTTTAAGTCGTGAATTGCTATCGTATTGTAAACAAAACATTGTCAAAGACTCTCATTGTTTGGAAAGATATTAATACACCTAGGAGTTGTTAGTTGCCAGTTCGGAAGTTGGGATATGCAGTGCGGTTAGCTCTGAGAGTCAGTTGTTGAGTCTGTGAAGTCTGTCAGTTCTGTTTGTAAATAAACGTCTGTAATGAAGAATTACTTGTTGTCGTCAATGTGAACTCAAGACCTTTTTGCACGAAGCAGACACCTCCTAATGCAACGTTTTAATTTGGTGTTGAGGAGCTGAAATGTTATAATTTGGTGCAGAAAGTCCTGGGACATTTTAATTTGGTTGAGGAAGCTGGGACGTTATAAGCTCCACTGCACTCCCTGTAAAAGAATCTTAATACTAACTAAATTTAGTGGAAGGGGTTCGAGCCTTTCCTATTTTTAGTTAACTGGTAAAATAACGTTGAAAAAGTAGTTAAGTTTACCAGTGGAAATTTTATTCTACTCACAAAACATTGTTTATAAATTGCACTAATGATAAAAGGAAATATTTTAATACAGGATGATAAAAACCAACTGCGTTCAACAAAAATGTGAACGAATATTGCCTGAAGTGGTTTACAAGTTCTACAATGGATCGAAGGATGACCTACGCCATATCACATCTATAATCCAGGTTTAAATTAAGTTTCACAAAAGAGAAAAGTATCAAAATGGTCTACAGTGACCCTCAATTATCTTTAATTACTTATATAGCTTGTAAATTACAGTGGCTGATGTGGCTTCTCAATAATTATATAACAGAAAAATCATAGTGTTTCAGATTTTAACTTACGTAGCAAATGTGAATACCATTAGCTTCAATTGACGATCGACACTAGTATTACCTAAAAAGGGGATGTAACAGATGATACTTCTGCAGTTCTGGGTGAAGCCTTATGCGCTCAAAAATGCGGCATCGAGTGCGTTCATTACCTTGTCGGTTTTCGTCAGGGGGCGACGTCCGGCGCAGCTCTATACAGCTTGCCGTTTCGGAAGCAACTCTCTCCTAACTTCTCCTTAATACCATTTACCGAAGTTGGTTTGAGAAAAGCTATCTGGCAGTGTTTTCAACTGACCAACCAGGGTCTCAATGTTAACCTTAAGCTCCGCCTACAAAACTTCTGTCTATCCAATGAGAAACGTTATACTTTTCGTGGTGGGGCAATGTTTTTAACGTTTGCAACGTAACAGAGACGCGAAAAAGTCTCACGCTAAAACTTGCAGCTGGTGTGGCCCTTTTAGTGTTATCGTAAGATCTATACTGTTCTTCTGGAGGGCTCTAGCTTTTAACATGGGCTGGGGGGTGGTTTTGGCGGTCAGCTGGAAACGTGGGTGTACGTCCCTGCTCTCGGCTTCTGTTCTCGTTTCTCCCCTTGGAACTGCGTCTGTTTTACGTTGGGAAGGTATGACATGCATTTAGGTGTTCTTGTGTTAGTCTGTGGTATTCCATTTGCTCACATATTGATCGTATTATTTTGGTTAATTTAATGTCAGGATTTATTTGGAGCTATTTGACATGCTGCCGGATTTGCTATCATGTCAGGATTTTCATGGAAGGTGTTGGGTTTGCCTGACACCTTACAAGGACTGTTACATTTTCTACGTGCACTGCCAATAAAACGCAGACTTTGGTTAGCCTTCCCCACAACATTTTCTGTGTGCTCTTTCGAATTTAAGTTGTTCGTAATTATAAAACCTAGATTAGACTTATTTATTGTGTAACCGAAGTTCAACGAGTTCCTTTCACCACTCATGTGGATGACCTCACACTTTTCGTTATTTTGGATCAACTGCCAATTTCGCACCATTCAGATACCTTTTCTAAATCGTTTTGCAGTTTGTTTTGATCTTCTGATGACTTTATTAGTTGATAAACGACAGAGTCATCAGCAAACAACCAAAGACGGCTGCTCAGATTGTCTCCCAAATCGTTTATATAGATAAGGAACAGCAAAGAGCCTATAACACTACCTTGGAGAACGCTAGAAATCCCTTCTGTTTTACTTTCCGTCAATTACAATGAACTGTGACGTCTTTGACAGGAAATCGCGAATCCAGTCACATAACTGAGACGATATTCCATAAGCACCCTATTTCACTACGAGCCGCTTATGTGGTACAGTGTCAAAAGCCTTCCGGAAATCCAGGAATACGTAATCTATCTGAAATCCCTTGTCAATAGCACTCAACACTCCTTGTGAATAAAGAGCTAGTTGTGTTTCACAGGAACGATGTTTTCTAAACTAATGTTGACTGTTTGTCAATAGACCGTTTCCTTCGAGGTAATTCATAATGTTAAAACACAATATATGTTCTAAAATCCTGCTGCATGTCGACGTTAACGATATGGGCCTGTAATTTAGTGGATTACTCCTACTACCTTTCTGGAATATTGGTGTGACCTGTGCAACTTTCTAGTCTTTGGGTACGGAGCGACCGGTTGTATGTGATTGTTAAGTATGAAGCTATTGCATCAGCATACTCCAAAAGGAACCTAATTGGTACACCGTCTGGACGAGAAGACTTGCTTTTGCAATGGAGCCACCGCCATCTCCGTCCCACAGTGCAGGTGTTAAGAAGCTGTTCGTCTGTGAGACAACGAATTCGCGCCGTCACATCGGCATCCTGCTGCATATCGACGTTAACGATATGGGCCTGTAATTTAGTGGATTACTCCTACTACCTTTCTGGAATATTGGTGTGACCTGTGCAACTTTCTAGTCTTTGGGTACGGAGCGAACGGTTGTATATGATTGTTAAGTATGAAGCTATTGCATCAGCATACTCCAAAAGGAACCTAATTGGTACACCGTCTGGACGAGAAGACTTGCTTTTGCAATGGAGCCACCGCCATCTCCGTCCCACAGTGCAGGTGTTAAGAAGCTGTTCGTCTGTGAGACAACGAATTCGCGCCGTCACATCGGCATGATGAAGAAGACACCGGGAATCATCAGACCATGCAATGCTCTACCACTGCGCCAGCGTCCAGCACCGCTGGTCACGTGCCCATTTTAGTCGCAGTTGCCGATGTCGTGGTGTTAACAGTGGCACGTGCGTGGGCAGTCGGCTGTGGAGCACCATAGTTAGTACCGAACACACTTACACTCTGCGCAGCATGACATTCTGACGACAGTTCCAGCACGGTTCGGCCGCCTGTACTGCTTTCCCCATCTGTCCAGCCTACAACGTCCGGTAGGTGTAATGAGGGGTGTCCGCTCCGCCCAAAGTCGTCCGGACGTGGTTTCATTTCCGTTCCGCCGCTGGTTGAAGACACTGACCACAGCACTCGTCGAATACCCAGCAGGTCGTGCAGTATCGGAAATGATCGTGCCAAGTCCCCTGCCGTCACATTCACCGCACGCTCACTCATACTACATGCGCTGTCCGTGTCTCTGACTAGCAGTCACTCGTACACAGATTGTAATGCTGTTGTAAATATAATACTGCCATTAATCTGCACATTTTAAAATTTTTTGTTCCATAATTAAGCAAATACTATAACGAGAGTAAGCTTTTGTTAAGTGTAGAGTATCTCTTTAAAATAACCTCTTTGACGTAGGTATAATAAATGTACATGTACATGCACATCTACATCTACATCTACATGACTACTCTGCAATTCACAATGAAGTGCTTGGCAGAGGGTTCCCGAACAAAGCGCGGGAAAAACGAACACCTAAACCTTTCTGTTCGAGCTCTCTTATTTTATTTTGGTGATCATTCCTACCTATGTAGGTTGGGCTCAACAAAATATTTTCGCATTCGGAAGAGAAAGTTGGTGACTGAAATTTCGCAAATAGATCTCGCCGCGACGAAAAACGTCTTTGCTTCAATGACTTCCATCCCAATTCGCGTATCGTATCTGCCACACTCTCTCCCCTATTACGTGATAATACAAAACGAGCTGCTCTTTTTTGCACCCTTTCGATGTCCTCCGTCAATCCCACCTGGTAAGGATCCCACATTGCGCAGAAATATTCTAACAGAGGACGAACGAGTGTAGTGTAAGCTGTCTCTTTAGTGGACTTGTTGCATCTTCTAAGGGTCCAGCCAATGAAACGCAACCTTTGGCTCGCCTTCCCCACAATATTAGCTATGTGATCTTTAAAACTGAAGTTGTTTGTAATTTTAACACCCAGGTACTTAGTTGAATTGACAGCCTTGAGAATTGTACTATTTATCGAGTAATCGAATTCCAACGGATTTCGTTTGGAACTCCTGTGGATCATCTCACACTTTTCGTTATTTAGCGTCAACTGCCACCTGCCACACCATACAGCAATCTTTTCTAAATCGCTTTGCAACTGATACTGGTCTTCGGATGACCTTACTAGACGGTAAATTACAGCATCATCTAAGAGAAGTGCTCAGATTGTCACCCAGGTCGTTTATATAGATCAGGAACAGCAGAGGTCCCAGGACGCTTCCCTGGGGAACACCTGATATCACTTCAGTTTTACTCGATGATTTGCCGTCTATTGCTGCGAACTGCGACCTTCCTGACATGGGACTAAAAACATATTTTGTAAATAATTATGTACTATTTCATGTACAACTGTAATTAATTAGGTCAATTTTGTATGTATATGCTGTCATGCAATTGTAGATGGTTCATACTTAGGGTTTTTGTAAGCAGAAGTGTAAATTGAAAAGGTGTAGGGATCATAGGTAGAACGGAACTCCGTTCTGTGGTGGAATGGAAAAGGTGGTGGGGTGCGCAAGTGAGATTTGGCAAGTAAGTGGCTCAGACAGTCGGTAGCTGGAATGCAAGTGGTGATCACGCATTACGTTGGTCAAGCACTAGAGTCCCCGAATTTACCTGCAAGACTGGGTTTTGGCCTCGGACGTGTTCTACATGATTGGCGCAGTACGGCAATAAATTAATAGCTCAGAAACTTGTAATTTTATCGTCACCACCAAGAGGAAGACAGAGCTATGTACATCAAGAGCCGTACCTGCTCAATGTTACTACGCAGCACCGCCTCAGGCCACCTTCAATCAGTAACAGCCAAAGTACTTTATTTAGAAGTGTATCACAGTATGAATCATCCATCTTCAATCAGTGGAATGTAAGTGTTAAATGTACCTTTGTGTTTAACCGTAATTTTCCTATTTCATTTACCTCAGTAGGGTCCTTACCTAAACGAATTTATTCCGAGTATCCTGAATCTTTATTGAAGGTTGAATAAAAGTAAATTACTGGCAATAGTACTGTTTTGGTAGTAAATTCTGAAAATCATTATTAAATACTGAAGTTTGCACGTATCAGTTTAAGGGCCACCGCTTTGCGTGACGATGAGAAAAAGTTTTAAATAGTATTTCTGAAAGTAAAGTAACATAATTGTTTAACTGCAACAATCTTAACAGTTATTATTCGTGTTGCTTCTCTATGTCAAAGAAAGCCAGACAAATATTGGTGTTAGTAAAACGCTAACAAATAACAGTTCAAAAGAAATGAAATTTAGTTCTGTTAAATAATAGTTTTGGTCATATGAATGATAGCTATGAGTTTAATATTTTTTGTATCCTTGTTGAAACATATGTGTGTCTTCTTTAAATAATTACTGAAGTACAGTGATAAATTCCATAAATAACAGAAAGTGAGATTAATAGTATTTACTGCCAAATGACCGTAGTAAGTGAAAGTAGTTACTTATTCAGTGTCGAAAATTGACTTCATCCTCGTGCGGTAGCGTTCTCGCTTCCCACGCTCGGGTTCCCGGGTTCGATTCCCGGCGGGGTCAGGGACTCTCTCTGCTTCGTGATGGCTGGGTGTTGTGTGATGTCCTTAGGTTAGTTAGGTTTAAGTAGTTCTAATTTCTAAGGGACTGATGACCATAGATGTTAAGTCCCATAGTGCTCAGAGCCATTTGAACCATTTTTTTTTTATTTCATCGTTTTCTGTAGACACTGTGCCCGATTTGGGCTGGCGGCCGTTTTATTGAGCGAAACGGTTTATTGTTATAACAGGCTTTGTTTGATAAAATGTTTCCAAAAGTAATTATTTTCACTGCTTTTCCCACAAACTGTATAACTCGGAGAAAAATAGTTCGATACTTTACCATTAGGTTGAACACGGTTAAACATCTGTCTCCGAGAGTCGATGGGTTGGAGTGTTAGTGCTGCGTAGTTTTGTGGTGGTGTTCCTGCTACTTCTTACACTGTTCTGACATTCCGAATCGCTGGTCTTCCGTCTTTACGGTGATGGAACTTAAACGTTCTGGTACCGTATTGACGTAAACGCGAAAGTACCGTTACAAGGTGACCCTGCTGTCTCCTCCATGTGCTTATATCGACAGTAAGACGGTGGTCATAATGTTCTGGTTGATCAATATACATAATTAAACTTGTAAGGAATCTTTCCGAAAGCGACCTCTATTCGCACTTGTCCGTTATTTTTTTTAATCAATGATAACAGTAAGAAATGGGAATAAATGTTCCATGTCACGTCCGAGCACAATAATGCAGAACGTATGTTTCGCTGTCAGGATTCGCGTACTCTCGAAGCTACAGATCTGAGCTGACGGCTGGCGTCTGACGGCTGTGGTGGACGGATGGCACGCGGAACTGCGCTAGCAGCTGACGGACTCTCCCTGCGCTTCCGGTGGCGCTTAACGACACGAGGCTCGCTTCCGGAGCCCAGTCAAGGTTTACGACCAAACTGGCCGCTCCCAGGCAGGCATTTACCGATGCCTGTGGCTCGGTGGTGCCACAGAAAACACTGCACTCGTGCAGAAACTTGTCACAAGATTTCGACTGCAAGAAAAGACAGAGCCGGAATAAAGAGTGTCCGCGTTAAACACATAATGATATGAAATGTAATACCTAATGTTTCTACAGGTATGGTAAATCAAAATGCATTTTTACACACCTAATACACCTCGATATGCGCACAATTAGTGGAGCGACAGACATCGAACCTCCATTTTACTTGTCTCCAAGTGTTTTGCGGCATTGCAGACCTAACAATTGCGATAGCTACATGAATGCGATTATGCAGATCTGGTAGATCACGAACTAGTGTCTAGTAAACTTTGAAACGTACCCTTAGATAAATTATACATAAATGTGCTTAAACTGACACACAATATTTTTAGCGCAACGCAATCTGACTTTCAAAAATCCCTACCAAAAAATGGCCCTGACTAACATTAATCTATACATTTTACAAATTGCTTACCTCACAAAAATCTTGGTTACTCGAACTACTGCAATACAGCGAGCGCCACTACTGCCAGCTAAATAAAACATTCAAACTACCGAAGGCACTAACTACTGATAGGGATAGTTAGCAAATGAAAGATTTTAATAGAGAACAAACAATGTATTTACCTTAATAGTCATTATATATATATATATATATATATATATATATATATATATATATATATATATATATATATATATAGCAGTTCATGACATCCATTCTTACAAATTTCAAAACTCCGCCATCTCTCTCCCCACATCCACCACCGCTGGCGGCTCACCTCCAACTGCGCAACGCTACGCGCTGTTAACATCCAGCCGCCCAACACTACAATGGCGAGTATGACAACAATGCCAACCAGCCACCGACTGCACACAGCACAGCCAGTGGTTTTTCATACAGAGCGCTATGTGGCGTTACCAATAAAAAAATCTAAACAGGCTACTTACAACTTGATTCTTGATTAACCACTACAGAAGAAAATCAAGTGGTGTAAAGTCTGCGCCTCTACGGCTCAAAGCAATCGATGGGCTGCGTCACTAAATTCTGAGATCTGAGAACTGATGATCTAATAAATCCCTCATAATGTTGGCATAATGGCATGGTGCGTCATGTTGTTGAAAGAGGAAGAAGTTGCGACTCAGTTTAGTTCTAACATGCCTATGCAAGTTGTTGCATTAACTATAGACTCCGCGAGAAAGAATGGACCTATATAGCCCTGACCTCCAACAATTCAGTTCTCCCCCCATATGCGCCAATTCTGCGTGTTTACCATGCCGAAAGTGTGGAATGCAGCCTCGCCGCCGGCCGCCATGGCCGAGCGGTTCTAGGCGCTTCAGTCTGGAACCGCCCTGCTGCTACGGTCGCAGGTTCGAATCCTGCCTCGGGCATGGATGTGTGTGATGTCCTGAGGTTAGTTAGGTTTAAATAGTTCAACGTCTAGGGGACTGATGACCTCAGATGTTAAGTCCCATTTGCACCATTCGAGTAGCCTCGCCAGAGAAACAAACGAAATCGAGGAATGTCTCATTTTTGTCCATTTTTGATAGAATTGTCTCCACGAATGCCATCTGTTGCAGCCTGTGTCAGGCTTTAGTTCGTGACAAAGCTGCAGCGTGTGCAGCCTTTAGCGCAACTTCACATGGACGATATCGTGTAATATCGATTGAGGTAACTGTAACTGCCCGGTCGCTTGTCGAGTTGACTTACGTGGACTGCGCTGGAAGGACGTACAGGTTAATTTAACTGTAGCTTGTGGAACTTCCTCCTTGACGTGGTGGCCCGGCATTCAAGGGAGACTCCCAGTTCTCCGAAGCAGTTTCTCCCTTTTCTTGATATTTACGTAAGTGGGAACATCGTCACTTGGTCGCAGTCTATAATCACGTTGTACCAATGTAACAGACTTTAGCCCCGCGAGAGATGGCACACAGAGTAGCTTCTGCTGTGGAGTCCACGTGGTTAGAGACTCGCGTTCACGTGAACAAAGCAGTTAATTGGCATGCGATACCAACCGCCGCAATCAAACACACAAAACGTTTTGAGTTACCATGCTTCTAGAAGCAAACCGTCATTAAATATGTCAATTAAATCTCAAGCTAATACATTTTATACTATAATATGTTTAACTCAGACACCCTGTAGGATACGTTCAGGACCAGTAAGTAGATAAAGCGAGGGTTGTGCCTCCGAAGGCTTTCCCGGCGTAGTAATATATAATAATCTTCTCGGGTATGCAGCCGGATCATAACGTCATCTTCACATAATACAATAATGGCCATTAAAATTGCTACACCACGAAGAAATGCCGATGATAAGCGGGTATTCATTGGACAAATATATTATACAAGAACCGATATGTAGTTACATTTTCACGCAGTTTGGGTATATAGATCCTGACAAATCAGTACCCAGAAGAACCACCTCTGGCCTTCATACGCCTGGGCATTGAGTCAAACACAGCTTGGATGGCGTGTAGAGCGACAGCTGCCCATACAGCTTCAACACGATACCACAGTTCATCAAGAGTAGTGAATGGCGTATTGTGACGAGCCAGTTGCTCGACCAACATTGACCAGACGTTTTCAATTGGTGAGAGATCTGGAGAATGTGCTGGCCAGGGCAGCAGTCTAACATTTTCTGTATCCAGAAAGGCCCGTACAGGACCTGCAACATGATGTCGTGCATTATCCTGCTGAAATGTAGGGTTTCGCAGGGATCGACTGAAGGGTAGAGCCACGGGTCGTAACACATCTGAAATGTAACGTCCACTGTTCCAAGTGCCGTCAGTCCGAACAAGAGGTGACCGAGACGTGTAACCGATGGCACCCCATACCGTCACACTAGATACTATGGCGATAACGAATACACGCTTCCAATGCCCATTCACCTCGATGTCGCCAAACACGGATGCGACCATCACGATGCTGTGAACAGAACCTGGATTCATCCGAAAAAATGACGTTTTGCCATTCGTGCACCCAGGTTCGTCGTTGAGTACTCCATAGCAGGCGCTCCTGTCTGTGATGCAGTGTCAAGGGATCCCGCAGCCAAGGCTCCGAGCTGATAGTCCATGCTGCTGCAAACGTCGTCAAACTGTTCGTGCAGATGGTTGTTGTCTTGCAAACGGCCCATCTGTTGACTCAGGGATCGAGACTTGGCTGCACGATCCGTTACAGCCATGCGGGTAAGATGTCTGTCATCTCGACTCCCAGTGATTCGAGGCCGTTGGGATCCAGCACGGCGTTCCGTATTACCCTCCTGAACCCACCGATTCCATATTCTGCTAACAGTCATTGGATCTCGACCAACGCGAGCAGCATTGTCGCGATACAATTACCGCAATCGCGATAGGCTACAATCCGACTTTTATCAAAGTCGGATACGTGGTGGTACGCATTCCTCCTCCTTTCACGAGGCATCACAACAACGTTTCACCAGGCAACGACGGTCAACTGCTGTTTGTGTATGAGAAATCGGTTGGAAACTTTCCTCATGTCAGCACGTTGTAGGTGTCGGCACCGGCGCCAATCTTGTGTGAATGCTCTGAAAAGCTAATCATTTGCATATCACAGCATCTTCTTCCTGTCGGTTAAATTTCGCGTCTGTAGCACGTCATCTTCGTGATGTAGCAAATTTAATGGCCAGTAGTGTATTTCAGCGGTCTCGCCAAAACAGTTCCGGCGAGATGGTGTACCAGCACTCTCACCTGAAAATGACGCCCCGTTGGAGCGCTGAAATATTGTGTCAAGATGACGTTATGAACCGGCTGCACATTCGAGAAGAATACTATCAAAGTGGGGGTTATCTAAGCTTTATTGCTGTCTTTAATTTAATGCTACCTTCAGATGCTTGGGAGAACTAACCACCCTGTAATTAAGGTATAGCAGCCTATACGTAAATAGGTGGATGGAGCGGAATGGAAAGGAAATGGAATGGACCATTAATGTCAGCTGAATGCGGACTTTACGCGGAATCAGCAGTGACGATTGGAAAATGTGTGCTGGACTGAGATTCTAACCCGGTACCTCCTGCTTACTACGTGGTTACGTTAGCCACTGCATTGCTTGGACACTGTTTACCGTAACTGCGCGGACTGTCTGAGCACATTTCTCAACTGACCCACTCTCCCACCTTGCATCACCTACCCTTATTCTGTGTAAAGCCACGAGGCGTTCGATATCGACATTTCCTTCCCTTCGCTTTCCTTTCTCTGCCTTTCACTTTAATTTACATGTAATGTACTACATCTGCGGATTCCATGTGGTGTCTGTTCTTTCTGACACGCATTCATATAATATACCATACTGCTAAAATACCAGATCCTAAAAAGGCAGATGCTGACATGTGAATATTTTCAAACCAGCAACTTAATAAGTCATTTTTTCAAATTAGCAAAGAACGGACAATTTAGAAGAAGCAGACCTCGGGGAAGATCAATTTGGATTCCAGGAACACTCGAGGCAATAATGACCCTACGACTTATTCCAGTAGATAGCTCAAAGAAAGGCATACTTACGTCTATAGCTTTTGTAGATTTAGAGAAAGCTTTTGACAATGTTGACTGGAAATGATGAAGGTAACCGGGGTAAAATACAGCGAACGGTACTTGTACAGAAGCCAGACTGCAGTTCTAAGAGTCGAAGGACACCGGTAGTTGAATGGAAATGGGTTGTGCCCTCTCATCGATGTCGTTCATGTTGTTCAACTTGTGCAATGAAATAGCAGTAGGGTATATTTAGGAAAAAGTTAGTAAGGGAAGTAAAGTTCAGGGAGAAGAAATAAAAGCGTTATTTACATTACTTAACAGATAGCGGTTCTAGGCACTTCAGTCCGGAACCGCGCTGCTGCTACCGTCGCACGTTCGAGTCCTGCCTCGGGCATGGATCTGTGGTATGTCCTTAGGTTAGTTAAGTATAAGTAGTTCTAAGTGTAGGGGACGGATGACCTCAGATGTTAAGTCCCATAGTGCTTAGAACCATTTGAAGCATTTGACCAGATAATGCCAGAGACATGTATGTGGAAGATAGAAACAGAATGTCTAGGAGGTGGGTTGAATGGACAGGGGTTCGCTATACGTTTTGCTGCAGAACCTTTACGTGTTACGTGCAATAAGGCACTTTCAAATTTTACAAGCTAAATGATAAGGCGTAGGACGGTACCAGCTACGTACTTACTTGTAGGGCGATGTCAAAATCATTATGGAACACGTAGCCGAATGACAATCCCTACAACTTTATCAGAAACAGGCTTAACCGAACAGAAATAGCAAATCGGAATCAGTGAACATAAAGAAGAAGAATCTAGGACCGCTTAAAAACCAAGGCTAGAATTTCAGCATGTTTTCTATAGTGACGTTAGTTTTTTCGTGGGATCCTTGGTATTTAGTTATTTAATTCTTAATTAGTGAGCTGATCAAAATTACCCTTCTTTACTGTTATCTACAATGAACATACGAGGGTCACTCTAAAAGAAATGCAAATTTTTTTTTAATTCATCTTTTATTCTACACGTTTGAAAATTTCACAGTGTGTAGCCCTTAGGAACAATATTTTCATTTCTCCACATAATTTCCATCCCCCTCAATTGCCTTACGCCATCTTGGAACCAGCGTCTGTATACCCGCACGGTAAAATTCTGGACCAACCTGTTGGAGCCACTGTTCGGCAGCGTGCAAAAGGGAATAATCATCTTCAAACCTTGTTCCACGAAGAGAGTCTTTCAGTTTCCCAAAGAGATGATAGTCACACGAAGCCAGGTCAGGACTGTAAGGCGGGTGTTTCAGTGTTGTCCATCCGAGTTTTGTGATTGTTCCGTGGTTTTTTGACTGACATGTGGCCGTGCAGTGTCGTGCAACAGCAAAGCATCCTGCTTTTGCCGATGTGGTCGAACACGACTCAGTCGAGCTTGAGGTTTCTTCAGTGTCGTCACATATGCATCAGAATTTATGGTGGTTCCACTTGGCATGATATCCACAAGCAAGAGTCTTTCGGAGTCGAGAAACACCGTAGCCACAACTGTACCATCAGAAGGTGTGGTTTTAAATTTTTTTTTTTTTTCGTGGGTGAATTTGCATAACGCCACTGCATTCATTGCCTCTTCGTCTCTGGTGAAAAATGATGGAGCCATGTTTCGCCACCTGTCACAATTCTGCCAAGAAATTCATTTCCACCATTCTCGTGCTGTACCTAAAGTTCGCTGCATACCGTTTTTCTTGTTTCTTTGTGAACCACTGTCAACATCCTGGGAACCCACCTGGCACAAATCTTTTTTAACACCAACACTTTTAGTATTCCGCTAACACTTCCTTCCCCTATCCCAACGTAGCGTGACAATTCGTTCACTGTGATGCGTCTGTCAGCAGTCACCAATTCGTTAACCCTCTGCACATTGTCTGGAGTGTGTACAGTACGAGGCCTGCCGCGCGAGGACAATCCTCAAAATTGCCGTGCCCGCTTTCGTCACGTAACAACCTCTTGTGGATGTTTCCCACTGTCTCGTTTCCACAACACAGTAACTCTACGACAGCACGTTGCTTCTGACGAAGCAGCCATCTTGAAGCCATGCTGTGACGGCGTCACTCACGGGAACAGGTTGAACTAATTGGTTATCACCGTTAGCATTCAACCGCGATTCTTATACGTATATTTTAAAAACGCGTTTTAAGAGACAATGCTCTCATCATAAGGTTGTAAAGTCTATGTCATGAAATTAAACGGACTACAAAGACAAAATACCATCACAAATAGTTGGGAAGTCCATAGAGTGGTGGTATTTTGTCTTTGTAGTCCGTTTAATTTTATGACATAGACTTCAGAACCTGATGATAACAGCATTGTCTGTTGAAACGCGTTGTTAAAATATATGTATAAGAATCGCGGTTGAATGCTAACAGTGATAACCGGTATAACGACAACTGCTACCTCGGCTCCATAATGGATTGTATTAAAAAGGTTGAACTAAGTTTGAAAACAAGCTGGAAGGATGTATCTACACATTGTAAGACTTTCACACATGCAGAATAAAAACGGTATTTTTACAAAAATAGTGCGCATTTCTTTTGGAGTGACAATCGTAATTGCAATTCGCCATATGGTACTGTAGTTTATCTAGTAATGCCACTACATTTACTGTTTTGTAATTTGTACTGCAATAAAATTTGTTTCTTAGCCTTCGGAAACAACTCTAGCTCATAACTCACATTGTACTACTTTAATACGAATTATGAGGCTGTTTTTCGATAGTGCTGTTCGAGTGTTATCTGTAGATCTTTTGTCTTTGAGATCGCCTCAGGTGTTTAGGAGTTACTAATTTTTGAAGGTAAAAGCTGTGTTCACATCATCCGTCATCATCATCTAAAATCAGTTACATGTAGGGTGGGTGTTTACAAGTACTTCGTCGCCTCGTTGCTCTATTTCATGTGATGGCACTGCCTATTCTGCATCTTTATGAGTATGACTCGTACGTAGGCGGCATTCGTGAAAATAACTTGCAGCCTCTTGAGTTTCCGCCATCACACAACATGTGGGCCAGCAACTCTCACACACCTGGAAGGACACATTGGCAGTGACGTTTCGTGGTATCTGCTGCCCATACAAAACCGGCTTACTTCGTGGCAGTCGTATTGCGCCAATAGCAGAGACTGACGTGTCGTCTACTGGGCAAGCAGACATCTCCACACACTATCTCCATGCGACATGCGCTCTCCTTCTAGGGACCTACGTCTCTAGCAACCGCTGTCTGTCATCTAGTTTGTTCAACATTTTGAAACCACGTACGCCTTAAATGAAAAGCGAATTTCGTGCTGTTGCCACCCGTCTCTTTGTATGGAAACTGGAAACACAGTACAGAAAACAAAATAACGCTATACTACACAGTCACGTGTCAGAGTCACCCCTGCAACACACATAACACTTGGTACTAGATAACAGTCCAGAGGTATGCAACACTTCCATCGGGACCTAAGCTTAAGGCACAAAGGCTGTATTCCTATACTGTCTCCAAAGCTCTTGGCCGAGAATGGGATCTTTAAAGGGCAATTTTAATGATGATTTCAATGCTAGATGGCGCAGACGTTACATTGTCGGATAGGTATCCTAGTGGACGGTGGTATAAATACTAATCTAGTCAGCCAGGCAAATTGTGAGGTGGTTCTTTGGAATGGACTCGGCCACTTTCCGTCCCCTTCTTTGATCAGTCCAAGACGGTACTACGTTTCTTAGTGTCCTTCCTTTTAACTTTTCATTATAACATAAATTACTGCTTCTATGATTAAAGCAGTGGAAGCAGATGTTCTTATGTGTGATTATTAGCCGCGCGGGATTAGCCGAGCGGTCTCGGGCTCTGCAGTCATGGACTGTGCGGCTGATTCCGACGGAGGTTCTAGTCCTCCCTCGGGCATGGGTGTGTCTGTTTGTCCTTAGGAAAATTTAGGTTAAGTAGTGTGTAAGCTTAGGTACTGATGACCTTAGCAGTTAAGTCCCATAAGATTTCACACACATTTGAACACTTTTGGTGATTATTTCACGAATGTGAAGAAATATGTCTGGACGAGAAAATTAAATGCGTTTGTCAGAAACAAGAATATTCTACAAAATCTTCCAGTCAGGTAAAACGAGGCTAGCTTCTCATGTCGTTTCTCTGTTCAGCATATCTCGATTGTTTACACTATACGATTGTTGTTTTCAAGAAATGAGGGATAGTCCCTAGTCATTAGAGTGGTTGGACGTGCCCCACCACGAATTCCTGACTTTGGCCAATCTCTTCATCTCGGAGCATGAGTTGAACTCTACGTCCTCAATCATGTACTCCAATATCTCTCTTTCACTACGTTTTTTGTTCCCTAATGTCTTAAGAGACATTCAGTCATACTGAACCTTCTTTTTGTAGGTGTTTTCTCTATTTTCCTTTCTTCTCCGATTCTGCTGAAACATTCGCACTCCACATATTATCAGTTCATCTAATTTTCATTGTTCTCCTGCAGCACCACATCTCAAATGCTTCGATTCTTTTCTGCTCCGGTTTTCCCTCAGTCCTGATGCACTACCACATAATGCTGTTCTCCAAAAATACATTATAAAAAATTTCTCGGTCAGATTAAAGCACATTTTTGACACTGTCACTACTCTAGGCCAGGAATGCTCTCTTTGCCCTTGCTAACCCGCTTTTTCTGTCCTCCTTCCTATGTCAGTCCTGTCTAAGCAAGCAGAATTGCTTAGCTTCCTTTACTTCGTGGTCCCCAAGTTTGATGTTAAGTTTATCGCTAATCCAATTTCTGCTACTCCTCATAACTTTCGTCTTTCTACTGTTTACTTTCAATCCATATTCAGTACAGATTAGACTGTTCATTCCATTCGACAGGTCCTGTATTCTTCACTTCCACTAAGTATGGCAATGTCATCAGCGAATTTTACCGTTGATACCTTTTTCGCCCTGAATTTTTAGCCCACTCTTTCAAGGCTTTCTTTTATTTCCATCCTCTCTTCTTCGATGTGTAGTTTGAACAGTAGAGGTGAAAATTAGATGTCTTTCTTACGAACCTTTTAGTCTTAGCACTTCATTCTTCATCTTTCATTTCTGTTTCTCTTGGTTCTTGTACACAATGTGCATTATTCCTCTTCTCTGAGGCTTATTCCTATTTTTATCAGAATTTCGAACATCTTGCACCATTTTACATGGTCGTTTGCTTTTTCCATGTCCTATGAAAGTGTCTTGATTTTCTCTTAAGTCATGCTTCCATTACCAACTACAATGATAGAACTGCCACTCTGGTGCCCTTTTCAAAAGGAAAACTAATCGTCATCTAACAGATCATCTGTTTTCTGTTCTATTCTTATGTCAGTCCTATTCTTCTCGCCAACATTTCGGGTGGACAAGACGTTAAAGAGATTTTGCTGTAGTTCCGGCTCTTATGCGCCTTTCCTATCTTCGAGACTGTGTGGTTGATATCAAAAATAACTTAGAAATGTGAACTGTGAATCCGTCCTGGGTCTCAAGTAAGTAGAAGTCCTTTTTGGTTTTAGTTAATAATCATAAAGGTGTGCTATTGGTGATGTAAAACGCTGCATTAACGCAAAAAGTGAGAGGATTCTTTGATGACGCCAATTAGAAAAACGCCTCATACAATACAGGTCCCTGCGATTAAGCACAAAACCTAATCTCATTAATCCATGCAATACCAAGGGCGGGGGATGTGGTGTATTTTATGCCCTTCTTTTGAAAATGTTGTAATCAAGTCAATTACTTCATATTTTAAAATTCTGGAAAAAAATATTATTTTAATGAATTGTTCTATGTGGTTGCATAAATGTTTAAAATTTTTCAGTTAAACTTAAATCAATAATTTAAGTGTTAGTAGTAGATGTCACTTTCACCATTGAATGCGATTTTCAATATTTTTCGGTTCATGGTTTTGCTTGCACATTAGTAACTCTTTAAGAAGTACGTTGTGAGAAGAAGTATACAACAAATGACGAAAGTCACATTAATAAATTTCTTTTAGGGTGGGAAGATAGTATCCCTCCCTTTTGGTAGAACACGTTATTGAAAGTGCATTGATAGTAGTAAGAATGTGGCAAAAGATATTTTCATTTTGTTGAGTCTACTAATAGGTTCTTCTTCTTTGTCGTCGCCTTGTCCCACGTCACGTTGGGTCGGCGTTGCTCTTCAGGATCCTTTTCCTCCATAGTTCTCTATCCATTGCGTCTTTCCTTCTTCCATCCTTTCTCCCTTATGTCCCTGGATATTTTATCCTTCCACCTCATCTTTGGTCGTCCTCTCCTTCTCGCTCCTTCAATGTTTGTATCTTCAACTCTGTTTCCGATAAACTCTTCCCCTTTTCTCCGTTAGTGCCCGTACCACCTTAGTTTGCTCTCTTGTATCTTTATTCCCCAAGGGTTCAACTTTCACCGCTCCTCTAACAAATTCATTTCTAATCCTGCCTGTCCTTCCTTGTTACCCCACACATCCACCCTAGCATCGTCATTTCCTCCACTTCCATCTTCCTTTCCTGGGCTACTGTGATTGGCCATGTCTCTTCCCTGTATATCATAGCAGGCCTTACCACCGACTTGTACACTTTCCCTTTCAACCCAGTGCTCACCTTCTTGTCACACAACATTCCACTCGTTTTCCTCCAGTTGTTCCAACGGCAGTTTATTCGGTGTTGTATCTCGCCTTCCCGTCCTCCGCCCCTCTGTATGTACGACCCCAGGTATTTAAATTCACCACTGCTAAGAGAATAGTACCTCTTTAAAAAGTATATTGTTAATAAAAAAATCAACGACACTTAACGAATTTTGATTCTTTTTCTTAATTTTCTTTATATGGTAGGCGTAACGTACCCCTGCGTGACATGAAATCAACCATGATTATAGAAAATTCATTCGGTCTGAGCAGTTTTTATTAACTTTGTTGATAAGAAAGAATGTCTCTACTCGTACCCTTCACATATCCGAGACGCGCCGCTTTAAAATTCCCACATTGGCTGTTGTTATGTTTACGGAATATTCTGCAGTATTCAGTAACACATAGATAGATATGTTTGTGTTTTTCTGTTGGCCGGCTATAGTTTCGATTGATTAACGTATTTTAGCCACAATCCATGCTGTACCAGTTGAGCAATCCCATCACCCATCACTGATCCACTGAAAGCTTTACATTGCCGTTGGAAACTGTAATTTATCGCAGCCTGGTATCGCGCACACGTTTTGGTGTGCCGATATCTGAAACGTGTGAAGCGCTCACACACTCTGTAATGGAGAGACAATTGAATTAAGTGGTGTAATCCGCTTACATTTTCCGAGCGACAGTGTGCACGACAGTTTCGGAACTGGGATTGACGTTTGTTGACGGTATATCTTCGCTTCCATTCCAAACAATTCCACACAGCTGTGGCCATCACCAAAATTAATGTTCCATGACGATGAAATTGGTTTGAATTACGCAATAAACTCAATCTGTCCCTGGAATCTGTAACAAAATAAAAATAAAATAATAGAAAACACTGAGACACGTTTTGAGTTCATGTAACAAAAACAAAGTGATTTGTTTCTTTCCACTGGAATATCGAGTGAGAATTCTGCTAGTGGAACAAGGCACAAAGGAATCGATAAGACTGTTTGAGATACAAAAGAGATTCCAAAGACGCTCATATTTCATTCTGTTTTGAGTAGAGCAATAGAATATTATGCATCCAATATACAGTTGACATTATGCAGGCCATTATTAAATTTATGGGTCAGAATTTTCTTTACATGTCTGTGTAGTGTTTCTCAATCAGTCATTATCTGAGCATATTTTAGATTTATTCTTATTTGTGTACACGTAATGCGCAAGAAACATCATACCATATTCCAGAATGGACCCCCAAGCTTTTAATAGGCTGTACACTCTTATGAATCCTACCGACGGATTACAACAGTCTGTCAGGAATTCAAGTCTACAAAGGTCCTTTCGAGTTCTGGTCTAGCACACATTTTTACTCCTTCACGAAGTTTCATAGTAACGTCACAGAAGTTCCAAGGTGATAACACATTACATACTCTTAAGATCTGAAAAGCATTTACTGTCATATTACTGGGCGACTCATGTAAAACAGAACACTTACATAGGACTCAACTTCTAATTAAAAAAATGTTAAACGCTACACACAATCTTGGACAACAGAACATACATCGACCTCCAGAATTTTTTAGAAATTTTCAGAGTTTGAAACATCTTTACAAAATTTTATAACAACAAGAAGACTTCCTACGTATGAAGAGCCGTTTCGCCTGTGCATTCATTTGCTCCAGTGCCTTATGAGGAACTGCGAATGGTTCAAGAATTGTGACAGAAGGTAACGTCGGGTGTGCTACCTTAAGTCCAGGAATGATTCACTTTGAAGAGTATAAGCTTCCTTCGTCCGCATCTTCATACATGCCTCCAGAGGAAGCAGTAGCAATGATCTACATCTACATCCATACTCCGCAACCCAACTGACGGTGTGTGGCGGAGGGTACCTTGAGTACCTCTTTCGTTTCTCCCTTCTGTTCCAGTCTCGTACTGCTCTTGGAAAGCAAGATTGTCAGTATGCCTCTTTGTGATCTCTAATCTCTCTGATTTTATCTTCATGGTCTCTTCGCGAGATATACGTAGGGGGGAGCAATATACTGCTTGACTCCTCGGTGAAGGTATGTTCTCGAAATTTCAACAAAAGCCCGTACCGAGCTACTGAGCGTCTCTCTTGCAGAGTCTTCCACTGGAGTTTATCTGTTATCTCCGTAACGCTTTCGGTAGGGTTCTTCCAATGAAACTCAGTCTGGCATCTGCTTTACCGACGATTAATTTTATATGGTCAATCCATTTTAAATCACTACTAATACCTACTCCGAGATAATTTATGGAATTAACTGCTTCCAGTTGCTGACCTGCTATATTGTAGCTAAATGATAAGGGATCTTTCTTTCTATGTATTCGCAGCACATTACACTTGTCTACATTGACATTTAATTGCCATTCCCTGCACCAGGCATCAGTTCGTTGCAGATCATGAAGTCCATTGTGATCTTCAAGCTAGAATGACAAAAGGATTGTGGTTATTTATGATTTTAGAAGCATCCTTAGGCCCGCAGAGAGCC
This sequence comes from Schistocerca gregaria, assembly GCF_023897955.1. Taxonomy (NCBI): domain Eukaryota; kingdom Metazoa; phylum Arthropoda; class Insecta; order Orthoptera; family Acrididae; genus Schistocerca; species Schistocerca gregaria. Next base: position 930,855,791 of record NC_064922.1, read on the forward strand.
GAAATTGGGGTAAACACACCGATAAACTTGTTATTGACATTGGTAAGGAAGTAACGGAATGTTCACGAAGTATCAAATATATTTATTTTCTTTGGTTTAAACCTAACGCAGCCATTTGGAATAAAGAAACTGTAGACCTGGTGGGCATTCAGCTGCCATATCCGACTCGTTACATCAAATTTAAATGGATGTCAGATTCCAGTGAGAAGAGGAATAGAAAACTTAAGCTGTAAATAAAGGTAGATATTATAGTTAGATACAGCCCCATATAGCCAGCTTACCGTGGTTTCACTCCATGTCTGTAGGTCTCAGAACTATCTCTACAACCTCCAGAATGAGATTTCGTCACGGCAGTTTTCCCTCCCATTTATTACTCGTACAACTATGAAATCTGTCAGCTGTGATTGCAACAGTTCACATGTTTGGGACATTAATCACTTAATTTTCGTCTGCCAGAAGTACGATCAACATTAAGAACAATTACTTTCAGACCTTAACAGTCTTGGGATTCTATCCCCAAAAAGTACTATAAGTCTTCTAATAGGGAATGATAGAGCAGTGCTTAGTTGTCTGTAAAGGTTTATTGTAGTGAAAATCTTAGTCAAGACACAACATCTTCCTTTAAAAAAAACAAAAAAAAACGAGAGCTCCAGTGTTTAGGAATTAAGTTTACCTTTGTTTACACATTAGTGAAGAAATAATGTTTAGCTGTGTCAATGAATCATATTTATGACGAAGTTAAAGAAATACCACTTTTCACAGGTAGTGGCTAAACAGTGTAGTTACGATGAAGGCCAAATGAGTGAACACCGAACGGCCATTTTATTTCGAGAACCGTTCAAGGTACACCAAAACGAGATTGTCAGCAAATGATAAGCGGACGGACATGTAATTTTGTTGTATTTGTGATGCTTTTGTGCACATCGTAGCAACGTCGTTAGAATGTTCGACTACCCTATCGAGGACTTGGGTTCACTTCCCAGTACTATCAGGAATTTTTGGTTGGTGCGATGGCTGGGACGGCGTCCTCTCTGTCTTGTGATGCTAACTGAGATTAGATTAGCTTAGATGTACTTTTGTTCCAGTTGATTGGTAGTGAGAAGATCCTATGGGATGTGGAACCTGTCAGGAAACAAGAATATACAATAAATATTTACAGAATAAGAACATATATGACAATGTACTTTCCATAGATCCCAGATTGCCTTTGTGGATGTGGAATCGGTGAAAAACCTCTTAAGCATATTTACGTTTAAAAGGATGTAAAACTTGTCACCAAATATTAAGTGTCCATCACACTATGGTGTGTATGCTAATTCTGAGGCTGTTGTATCCACATATCATCAAAGAAAAAAATTAAACTAAAAAACATTTTACAGCACTAATTTACTGTGATCGCAGTGCTTCATATAATTTGTACAGAAATTAGATTTTACTCAGTATTCCTATTATGTGCTCAGTATTCATACTATGTGATATTATTAATAACATACACGCATCAATCGGTTCTGATAAGAAATTCGTCGATGGAGTAGGAGTTCGGCACCAATAAATTCTCTAGGCTCTTCTCAAACCCAAATTTGATCTTACTTAAACTTTTTATGGCTCCTGGCATGTTGTTGAAAATGTAAATTGCTGAAAAATGCACACCTTTCTGAACCAGAGTGAGTGATTTAAATCTTTGTGAAAGTTATTGTTATTTTTGATATCAATTCCATGAAATGAGCTGTTAGTTTGTAAAAAAGAATGATATATTTTTAAGCTGACAAATTTCATTAAGGAATAGATATGTTGTGAAGCAGTAGTTAGTATCCTCCGTTCCTTAAACAGGCCTTTGCAGAACATTCTTGAGTTCACACCAAAAATTATTCGTATTGCACGTTTTTGGGCTCCAAAATGGCGAATGGGAAGTAGCAGCTCCGTGGTCTGGAAAGCCGGCAGCGACTGGGAGACCCATGTGAATAAACCGTCATCACATGCTTGAGTATGATGATACGGTGACGGTCGGCATCTCACGGTGCTTCGAGCCCGATCACGGCTTTTTATTTCTTTATTTATTTCATTTGATTCTCTTCTTGTATAACACATTCTTATGGTGTTTCCACAACTGTTACTTGAATTTTTCATGGTTAACAAAATCCGCTGCAGTTGTAATTGCAAGATTCCTTTATTTTGATAAAGACGTGTACAGTAACGGAGTTTCAAGACACTAATCCCATCTTTAGATGCTCCTTAACTGCTTATGACAGAACAGTACGAGTAACTGCGTACCTTGTACGGTTATGTGGTACGCAATTAAGTAGCGCCTGAAGATGGGATTAGTGTCCTGAAATCCGGGTACTGGACACGTCTTTATCCAAATAAAGGAACGTTGTAATTACAAGTGCAGCGGATTTTGTTCTTAACCTTGTGTCAGCAGAGATATTAAAGCAAGTATGTTTTTAGTGCGACCGTATACTATCTATCTACTATCTATCTATCTATTACTTATCGTATCTACAGGCATTCGTAAACTCTTGAAAAACGCTTGGTAATATCGGGTTTGAAATTTTCCGCAAAATTACCCGAGCAGTACGGTGACGTGGTAAGGCATGGCGATTGCAATCGGCAATTGATGTGTTAACGCCGTCGAGTATAGCTCTTACGGCAGGCTCCAGTTAGTTGATGTGCAAACGAGAAACCTGAATTAAGCAGCATTCTCTCAGACTACTGAGGTAATTGAAACACCATACCTTGAAAAAACTATTCCACCAAGCATCCAAGATATATGTGACATAAGAATATAATACAACACCTGGAATTTCAGATAAGGCAGGTCCTGACAGGTGTAAATATAGCAGAACTATCGGTTGAATAAGTCTTGATCGCAAAATACTGACACCAATTAGTTACAAAAGACTTGAAAAAGTTAACTTCGGGGAAGATCAGTTCGTGTTCCGGAGAAATGGACAAACACGAGAGGCAGTATTGACCCCAAGACTTATCTTAAAAGATATGTTGAATTATGTTAAACCTACATTTATAATATTTCTTAAGGAAGTAAGGCTAAAATACAGCTACCGAAAGATTATTTACATGTATTTCTGTGTAGAAACCAGACTGCAGTTACTCTGTGTAGAAACCAGACTGCAGTTACTGGTATAAGAGCCGAAGGACATGGAAGGAAAGTAGTAGTTGAGAAGGGAGTGAAGCAGAATTGTAACTTATCCCCAGTGTTAATTCATCAGGACAGTGAGTGAATACTGAAAGGAGAAATGTGGAAAGAGAATTTAAGTTCAAAGGGAACAAACAAAAACTTTGTTTATCGATACCGTAATTCTGCCAGATACTTGGACGAGCAGTAACGTCATTTGTAATGCCTTAAAAAGAGGTTATAAGATGAGCGTCGACAAAAGTGAAATATGGGTAATGGAAGATAAGCGAATTAAATAAGGCGATGCCGAGGGGATTAGATAAGGAGATGAGATAGCAAAAGTAGAGAAAAACATAAGGTATGTAGGCAGCTAAATAATTGTTGATGGTCAAATATAGTGTAATATACAGACTGACAATAGCAACAAAAAGTTTCTGAAAAAGATAAATTTGTTGACATCGAATGTAATATTATCTGTTAAGATAAGTAGGCCTATATGGAAATGTAATGCGTAGGATGGACAGTTCCTATAAAAAAAGATTAATAGCTTTTGAAATGTCTTGCAGCATTAGAATTCTAAAAGTTAGATGCGTAGAACAAATAACTAATACAGAGGTACTGAATCGAGCTGGAAAGAAAATAAATTTATTGCAAAACTTGACTAAAAGCAGTGGTCAATTGATAGGACACAACCTAAGGCATGAAAGTGTGAGGACTACAACAACAATAGGACTTTCTTTTTTTCCTTCAATAGTTCCTGTGACGAAATCAAGTGAAAAACTTTGCTTGCACGAAAGAAATTTGACATTCAAGGTTTCCTTGCCTTGAATTACTGCGACGGGATCAAGGTACAGGGAAGAAGAAAATTCGAAATTGTGACTCATTCGCCAAAAAAACACACAGAAAATTTAAAAAAGGTGCAAACTCTACGTTGACCTTACAAAATCTATCATGAATAGAACCTATCATTTTCTATGACTTCATGCTGATATTTTCCATCCAAACTTTATATCTTATTTGCGGTTGATAGTTTTTATGCACGATTCTAAGGTGTCCCACCAAACACTCAACAAATCTAGATTAGGAGACTTGCATTTCTTCAGCTATTTTGAAGTATAGGACATAAACGACATCACCGTATTTGTGGCAGTATGCTGTATATTATTGTCATGTTGGAAGACAAAATTATCTACGCATATATTCCGTAAGCTAACGTTCAGTGCGTGGCGAAAAGTATTTGATGTATCAGTATTTCAAATCCAAATAACTTTTACCTTCAGTGTAGTAACAAGTGGTTTTCTGAGTTTCTGTGAGTGAATTGCATTTTTCCGACTCCAGCCCAACCTATTACGCACCCCAATAAGCAAGACTTCACCTGCGTACTTTGTGGTTTTCAATTACAGTATGTGTTCTGGGTTGTATCTCTCCATATGTTGAGTATAAAATCAAAAGTATAATCGAAATCAGCAAAAAAAAAAATATTGTCCACACCAAAAACACATGTTTTCGTTAGGGACTGAAACAAGTGTAGCTTTTTTTGAACTGGTCTGACTGGCCAAATAGCAGAAAATTTTCTGTTCGATTTCGGATTTTGCTCGACTAAGGGCTTTTGGTTTTGAATACAAAATTAAGAACAAGAACAAAGTATAGGTCAATTCAATAGAAGAGCAAATACAATTTTATCCCATGAAATGTAGCAAAATGTGTTTGATACTAAACACTAACCAAATTAGATTTTTTTGTTGACAACCACGTACATACTCCTTAAGCCACCATGTGGAGCATGGCGGAGAGTTCCTTGCACCACACTAATCACAAAAAATGCTATTGACCTAGATGTGGGGCCATTCATCTCTCACCCTATGTTTTAGTCCTTGCCTGTTGGTAATTATTTCACAGTTTAATTTTGTACTTTATTCGATTTTGTTTTCCTGGACCAATATTTCACTCCACCTTATTTCGATTTCGGTTTACTGGGAGGAATTTTAGAAAGTGTGGTTCACCTGTAAATGAGACTGTACATAGAAATCTAGTACGACCTGTTCTTGTGTACTATTAGAGTGTTCGGCATCTGCACCTGGTCGGAACAAAGTAAGACCTCGAAGCATATCAGATGCGAACTGCTAGATCTGTTACCGGTCCGTTCGAACAACACTCAAGTGTTACAGAGAGCTTCGGGAACTCGAATCGGAATTCCTGGGGGGAAGTCGATGTTCCTTACGAGGGACAATACTGAGAAAATTTAGAGAACTGGCGTTTGAAGCTGACTGCAGAACGAGCCGTCTGCCACCACCATACATCTAGCGTAAGGACCACGAAGATACGAGAAATTAGGGCTGGTACTGGGGGGGGGGATACAGATAGTCGTTTTTCCTTCGCTCTGTCTGTGAGTGGAACAGAAAAGAGACGAGTCGTAGTGGTGTAGGGTACTCTCCGCCACACACCGTACGATTGCTTACGGAGTTTGTGTGTAGATCCAGTGTTGAGTACGAAGGCTTAACTACTGAGCGAGACTGTTTAAAAGAGCGCGAATACGCTCGCATGACAAGGTTATTGGAGAGGAAGGCAGAATGAGCAGCAGCTTTCCCACTTTTCTGCCGGAGTCTTTTGAAAAGGAACATATTCGCCTTTTTTGCACTCTGACAGGAGCATTTTTCCTTTGGTCATAATATCTCTACATTATCTAGGTTACAATTTCAGATGCTGCTATCATTATTCCTTTTCTGTGCCTACAACATACAGGTTACAAATTCAGTTTACATATTTTCTATCTCTACAACCTGTAGGTTAAATTTCAGTACATTACATAAACAACCAGTGTTTTACTTCTAAATTAACTTTAAATCAACTCTTGCGGTGCACACAGCTGCTGACCAGCCATGTATTCTTGAAAAAGATCCTACATAGCACTTCTTACTTTGTCACTGAGTATGAAGCATTCACTTTTTTCCGATAATGTCAGTTTACATTGTTTTGTAGTGGAAACTGTATGCAGCTTGGACCCAAATATTGGACAATCGTTTTACCACCAGCATTTAATACACATTCTTGGTGATCATCAATGCCTCATTTCTTTGCAGGCGAGTTTCACACCTTGCACTCTCTGCGTAACCCATTGTTTCATTTTCTAGAGCATACAATTTTGCTCTGAATTCCACAAAACCTATGATAATTCCCCCCGATAATTCATCTTTCATTAAGCCCACCGACTTGTTTTCGACGCATGCGATGTTATAAATGTTGATATTGGGGTAATTCGAAGTGTCAAATCGCCCATGCATGTCACTTTTCATAATTGTTTGATATATTAAGTTCTCTGTGTAACATATTTTAACATATTTTGCTTCAAATTTCTCCAGCATGTACCCATAACGACATAATAAAAGAATACTAGAAGCTATAACACAACATAGTGCCTCATAGTTTTCCAGTTAATCAGTTCTGGAATTTTAAAGTAATTTCTTGTATATAAAGTACTTTATTAATCTCGTCAGTATTCACTGTTTAAAAACTGTAACATAACTATATAAGAACTATTGAAAAAGAATATTGCAAACACTATGTAGCAGAAATAGCAAAGTCAGAGAAGTTCTCATTGTATAGAATCCTAGGATCTGTTTAAAAGTTGACAATAACAACTTTGAGGGAGGACGCGGAGATAGAGTTGCTACCACGGGATGAAACTCATACATGGAGACCTGTAACACTACCTTGGTTCGTTGCCAAGCCACTTGGACCGCTGCAAGTTTGTCAATCCAATATCTCGCTTTCTTACTGGCTAATTTTTGTCTTCCATGTTTCTTTTCGTTTCGATGTTTACAGAAGTGGAATTCATCACATTGTGCAACTGGTTACGACTTCTGTGTACTTTGCTTTTTGAATTGCAAAAATGTTGCTCGTATTCTGATTGCTTTCTGCTCGCATCCATAATATTGAATAGAGTAAAATGATTCCACATTTGGTTTCGTTTTATGTAAAAGAGAAGCAGCTTTCGTTGCATGGTGTTCTGAGGACCTATGTGAATTTATTATTGCGTAGGAATCCGTCTGCGAACTGCTCGATTTCAATGCATTGTAAGTATAGCTCATTTAGTCTACTTTTTTTTGCATCCGTTTTCCCTCATTTCTCGCATTTAATAGAGAAATACATGTTAGCAGGTTCTAACAATTGCGGTATTCAACTTTATTACATCTTGTCATTTAATGAGTATGTAGTTCTGCTTTGAAATGTTTCGCTTCTTGCTTCTGAGTGCCGTGCATTTCTCTGTATTTTGCAGAGTATGGATGTAGATGAAGATGAGTACGCTTTGTTGTTTTGGTGATTAGAGCATTCGTTTTTGAAAATACTAAAAATGCTACAGTAATTAACCAATTTTTACGTATGTTATTAACAGTTTCTACAAACACTACATTTTTGCTGAAGTGAATGAAACTTGTGGTGGCCTCCATTAAATGCGAGAGTACAAAAAACGGATGGGAACAAAAACAACGTGGAATACGAGCAAAATACTTACAGTGCACGTAAATCGAGCAGTTTGCCCATGATTTGGTAAGCACTAACAAATATATGCGAATCCACAGAATACCAAGCGACGAAACCACCTTCTGTTTCGTACGAAACAAAAACAAATACGGAATCATTTACTCCAATCCAGTATTGCAAATGAGAGTAAAACTGAAGCAGAATACAAGCAACATGGTTACAATAGAGTTCAAAGAATGCAATACACACGAGAAGATGATAATCATGAACGTAATTTACATTTTGTGACAGCCACATGGTCGAAGTTGCAATATTGGGTTTTAAAAATAAATACACTTTACTACCAGAGCCATCCACAAAGCATAAATAACAAATATTGTCATCTAGTACTCTAATTTCGTAAAGCAAAACTACAGATTATCGCGGCATATTTTCTCATATTCGAAGTTCACTGCCAGACCAATCGAAGCGCTACTGTAGGCCTGAGTTTCCGTATCGTAACATGCACCTTGCGCGCCTAATAATTAGGTGCTTGTGATTGGTGTTGTTCTTTGGTGAAGCAGGGACGTGAAGTGGCAGAGCTCGAGGGCGCAATGGAGAATGCTCTCGAAATGGTATTTTAAGCACAACAGGGCACGGTGAATGGGTGAACGAGGATGTATCTGGGTACAGTACAAAGCATATAAGAGAAACTGGTTATTGAAGAAGAGTACCGTGTGGCCAAAATTACTAAAAGTTGATCGTTGGTAAAGAAGGTTCTGTTGCCAACAACAAAAGTTACAAAATGAATTACTCGGTCACGTGCAACTCGTCACAAAAGAAGATCAAATCAGTCAGTTTTGGCTTACACAATTTATTTACTTTAAGGTGTAAGTGGTTGCAGATAAACTGTGGAACAAAACAGTCACTGTAGAAACACAATACATCAGAAAAACCACACCATGTGGCAAAAAAGGTACGAATTCATAATTTTATGTGTTTTTTTCAAGTATCTGTAATTACGATTTAAAAAGAAATAGTTAGATGTATACAAACAGTAAAGGAAATTCTTTATCTTTAACAGCCATAAAATAAAAGACCACTGAAGATGCTTCAACTGCAGCGAAACATGTCTGAGTTACAAAACAAAATTGCAATAAAATTATAAACAGCCGACTTGCTGCAATGGATAAAGAATTCTTTACCTAGGCTTCGACAAATATAAATTTGTCTTCTTCAGAAGGTGGCAATTTTACATTAGTAAGGATTAATGTACCATCGCCGTTTTTACAAATGTCGGCATAGATCCATTTGTCAGAAATGAAATATAGCCCTAGTCTATGGTGTGCTCTGCAAGATCTATGTACCAATTTATATTTACGTGACAAACCCTAATCCTAGAGCTATATTTCATTTTTGACAAATGAATCTGTGCCGACATTTGTAAAAACGGCGATGGTACATTAGTTCTTACTAATGTAAAATTGCCACCTTCTGAAGAAGATAAATTTTTATTTGTCGAAGCCTAGGTAAAGAATTCTTTATCCATTGCAACTGGTCAGCTGTTTATAATTTTATGACGTGGAACCGTTGTTGTTGTGCAGCTGTGTTAAAAAAATGTGTTTTGCTAAAGGTGGACCCTCTCTAAGAACATACGTATTGTTAAAGCAAACACGAAAAAAAGAGCTTAAACCCCAATGTGATTGAGTCAGTTTCCTTTTAGTTATGTACACGGCGTGCCAACGTAGCAGCTTCAGCACTTTGAACACTAGTGTTTTTAGTTGAACTGTACATTTTGTAAGTGCAACTGATTACCGAATTTATTAACCATTAGCAGGGTCCTGTCCTTTTAGAATTACTAGCGAGAGAATCAAAACTGGAAAGGAAATGGCTAATTTAGTGAATTTGCCGTTAACTTAAATCAAGTAGTTCATGAAACAAAATGCAGTAGTATTTAAAGTTCTTCGTGCAGAATAGTGCTTCTATTGCATCCATTCGGTAACTATTTCAGCAACTGTAAAGTGAAGAGCATATGATATTTACACTGAACTGGTTTTTATAATTTTGTTGTTTGTTTGCAAATACTTCATGTGGTTTTGACTTTCATAACACTGTCATTGTAAAAGTGTTAACGAAGTCAATAAAAACTTTGCTGAGGCAACGGTTTGTCAGTTTCAATTCAGTCACTAATAAATATTAACTTATTCTCTCTTATGGACTGAGGAAACAGTGATTAGTCGTGGGTATTTCCTTTACAAAACCTGAAGACAGATAACATTACACTACACAACATTCAGTAAATCTTGCTTGACATGCTGCCAGTAGGTAACCATTATTGGGTTTTGTTAATTGTAAGTAGTTTTAATTCATTTCTAATTAACTTAAAATTGGGTCATACGTCACTTTCATATTCAAACTCACCCATTTTTGGCCCGCTGCTGCCATCCTACACACTTAGAAGTATTACGCAATTTCAGTTTCAATTCAGTCCGTAATAAATATTAATTTACGCCCTCTTACGGACTGGCGACTGAATTAATTAATCTGCAATTGAAATTTAATACAATTAGTTATTTATTCAAAATTATAGCTATCTACAATAATTCATTTAACTTCTTAAAAAAATTATTTTTTATCGTTGTCGTACAAGGCAGACAGCTGTGCGATATCGTTCGGCTATAATTGCAACTGCACTCTTCTGCTTAACGTTATTCTTCAGAATTGATGCCTTTCGTAATAAGTCAGGAACATTAGCTAACACGGGTCATTAAATCATTAACACACCAAAGAGCGTAGGCACGTTATACGTTGCGACCGTCTGTCGATAAAACATCAAATTTCATATACAGAATGTATCACCTAAAACTTGCACCGCAAATATTGCAGAAATGGAAAGTGCTGTTGACGTGCGGTTTTCACAGAATAGGTTCCTAGTAAGGGGCTCATATTGTTAGCCAATAAACAGATTGTAATAGTATTTACAAAGTGTATGTTTTGTACAAACAGACACTTTTTAAATGGAACAATGCCTATTGCCATTAATGAATTAAAAATAGGGTAAATTAGAATGTCAGTAGTGTTTGCTGCAGGATTCTAATGCGAGCCACTTCGAATTTTGAAGAGTTTCCACACCGACACTTGTTTACGCGATTCAACCCGCATAGTTGCTAGGTACCATGCTGTTTTGTTTACTTATAGTGTGCTTGTCTGTTCCTGAGCGCATTGCGACTTGCAGCTCAGTCAGTGTGTGACAGCTCAAGCAACATGACGGGAGTCAACGATGGGAATTACTAATGCCAAAAAAGCCGACATGCTCACTATGGCTCAAATGGCTCTGATCACTATGGGACTTAACATCGGAGGTCATCAGTCCCCTAGAACTTAGAACTACTTAAACCTGACTAACCTAACGACATCACACACATCCATGCCCGAGGCAGGATTCGAACCTGCTAACACAGCGGTCGCGCCGGCTTGCTCACGATGTATGGAGAACGTAGGAAGAAGGCAGTTAGTTGTTTATGGTATATGCGGCAAGACATCCCAGTAAACGTCAACCGTCTCGGCAGTTATCTATCAACCTCTTGAACTACACTCCTGGAAATGGAAAAAAGAACACATTGACACCGGTGTGTCAGACCCACCATACTTGCTCCGGACACTGCGAGAGGGCTGTACAAGCAATGATCACACGCACGGCACAGCGGACACACCAGGAACCGCGGTGTTGGCCGTCGAATGGCGCTAGCTGCGCAGCATTTGTGCACCGCCGCTGTTAGTGTCAGCCAGTTTGCCGTGGCATACGGAGCTCCATCGCAGTCTTTAACACCGGTAGCATGCCGCGACAGCGTGGACGTGAACCGTATGTGCAGTTGACGGAACTTGAGCGAGGGCGTATAGTGGGCATGCGGGAGGCCGGGTGGACGTACCACCGAATTGCTCAACACGTGGGGCGTGAGGTCTCCACAGTACATCGATGTTGCCGCCAGTGGTCGGCGGAAGGTGCACGTGCCCGTCGACCTGGGACCGGACCGCAGCGACGCACGGATTCACGTCAAGACCGTAGGATCCTACGCAGTGCCGTAGGGGACCGCACCGCCACTTCCCAGCAAATTAGGGACACTGTTGCTCCTGGGGTATCGGCGAGGACCATTCGCAACCGTCTCCATGAAGCTGGGCTACGGTCCAGCACACCGTTAGGCCGTCTTCCGCTCACGCCCCAACATCGTGCAGCCCGCCTCCAGTGGTGTCGCGACAGGCGTGAATGGAGGGACGAATGGAGACGTGTCGTCTTCAGCGATGAGAGTCGCTTCTGCCCTGGTGCCAATGATGGTCGTATGCGTGTTTGGCGCCGTGCAGGTGAGCGCCACAATCAGGACTGCATACGACCGAGGCACACAGGGCCAACACCCGGCATCATGGTGTGGGGAGCGATCTGCTACACTGGCCGTACACCTCTGGTGATCGTCGAGGGGACACTGAATAGTGCACGGTACATCCAAACCGTCATCGAACCCATCGTTCTACCATTCCTAGACCGCCAAGGGAACTTGCTGTTCCAACAGGACAATGCACGTCCGCATGTATCCCGTGCTACCCAACGTGCTCTAGTAGGTGTAAGTCAACTACCCTGGCCAGCAAGATCTCCGGATCTGTCCCCCATTGAGCATGTTTGGGACTGGATGAAGCGTCGTCTCAGGCGGTCTGCACGTCCAGCACGAACGCTGGTCCAACTGAGGCGCCAGGTGGAAATGGCATGGCAAGCCGTTCCACAGGACTACATCCAGCATCTCTACGATCGTCTCCATGGGAGAATAGCATCCTGCATTGCTGCGAAAGGTGGATATACACTGTACTAGTGCCCGACATTGTGCATGCTCTGTTGCCTGTGTCTATGTGCCTGTGGTTCTGTCAGTGTGATCATGTGATGTATCTGACCCCAGGAATGTGTCAGTAAAGTTTCCCCTTCCTGGGACAATGAATTCACGGTGTTCTTATTTGAATTTCCAAGAGTGTAGTTACGTGACAGTGGTAGTGTAGCACGTAGACAATGTAAGGCAAGGAAACAACTGACGACAGAAGAGGGAGAAATTAATGCTCTTGCGCTGTTGCAGTTGATCTGCACGTTAGCTTCCGTCAAATCTCACTAGGAAGTGGCATGAGTCAGGCAAGTATCCTATGAATTTTTCATCGACATAGGTTCAATTCCTTTCACATCTCTCTCTCCCTGTCAAGAGAGGCTTGGAGCCGATAATCAGAATCGTGTTAACTTCCGTACATGGGCATTAACTCTGGATATTCCGATATGTTTCCAGAATGAAATTTTCACTCTGCAGCGGAGTATGCGCTGATATGAAACTTCCTGGCAGATTAAAACTGTGTGCCCGACCGAGACTAGAACTCAGGACCTTGGCCTTTTGCGGGCAAGTTCTCTACCAACTGAGCTACCCAAGCCGGACCCACGCCCCGTCCTCAAAGCTTTACTTCTTTTGGGTATCTCAGTTAGTAGAGTACTTGTCCGCGAAAGGCAAAGGTCCCGAGTTCAAGTCTAGGTCGGGCACACAGTTTTAATCTACCAGGAAGTTTCATATCAGCGCACACTCCGCTGCAGAGTGAAAATTTCATTCTGGAAACATCCCCCACGCTGTGGCTAAGCCATGTCTCCACTATATCCTTTCTTTCAGGAGTGCTAGTTCTGCAAGGTTCGCAGGAGAGCTTCTGTAAAGTTTGGAAAGTAGGAGACGAGATACTGGCAGAAGTAAAGCTGTGAGTACCGGGCGTGAGTCGTGCTTCGGTAGCTCTGTTGCTCTGTTGCGAAAGGCAAAGGTCCCGAGTTCGAGTCTCGGTCGAGCAGACAGTTTTAATCTGCCAGGAAGTTTCATTCCGATACGTGCCGAAAAAGTGAGTTGCGGACGGAAAAGACCCACCGTGGTTCTGCAGCGCAATTCGGAGAATGCTCAGGAAGCAAATACAGTTGCATTCGCGGTACAAGAAATATCGGGAGAATGAGGACAGGCAAAAGTTAGTAGAGATTCGTGCTGCTGTAAAAAGAGCGATGCGCGAAGCATTCAACCGCTACCACCGTCATACCTTAGCAAAAGATCTTGCTGAAAACCCAAGGAAATTCTTGTCTTACGTAAAATCTGTAAGCGGGTCGAAGGCTTCCATACAGTCACTCACTGATCAGTCTGGCCTGGCAGCGGAAGACAGCAAAACGAAAGCTAAAATTTTAAATTTAGCGTTTGAGAAATCTTTCACGCAGGAGGATCGTACAAACATATCGCCGTTTGAGTATCGTACAGATTCCCGTATGGATGGCATAGCGATAGACATCCCTGGGGTTGTGAAGCAGCTGAATGGGTTGAAAATAAATAAATCGCCATGTCCTGATGGAATTCAAATTAGGTTTTACAGAGTGTACTCTACTGCATTGCATTTATCGCGAATCTCTTGCCCATCGTCAAGTCCCGAGCGAATGGAAAAAAACGCAGGTGACGCCTGGATATAAGAAGGGTAGAAGGACGGATGCTCAAAATTACAGACCAATATCCTTAACATCGGTTTGTTGCAAGATTCTCGAACGTATTCTCAGTTCGAATGTAATGAATTTCCTTGAGACAGAGAAGTTGCTGTCCACGAATCAGCACGACTTTAGAAAGCATCGCTCCTGCGAAACGTAACTCGCCCTTTTTTCACATGGTATCTTGCTAACCATGGATGAAGGGTATCAGATGGATGCCATATTCCTTGACATCCGGAAAGCGTTTGACGCGGTGCCCCACTGCAGACTCCTAACTAAGGTACGAGCGTATAGGATTGGTTCCCAACTATGTGAGTGGCTCGGAGACTTCTTAAGTAGTAGCACCGAGTACGTTGTCCTCTATGGTGAGTGTTCATCGCAGGTGAGGGTATTATCTGGAGTGTCCCAGGGAAGTGTGGTAGGTCCGCTGTTGTTTTCTATCTTCATAAATGATCTTTTGGATAGGGTGGATAGCAATGTGCGGTTGTTTGCTGATGATGCTGTGGTGTACGGGAAGGTGTCGTCGTTGAGTGACTGTAGGAGGATACAAGATTACTTGGACAGAATTTGTGATTGGTATAAGGAATGGCAACTAACTCTAAATATAGATAAAAGTAAATTAATGGATATGAATAGGAAAAAGAATCTCGTAATGTTTGATTACTCCATTAATAGTGTAGCGCTTGACACAGTCACGTCGATTAAATATTTGGGCGTAACATTGCAGAGCGATGTGAAGTGGGACAAGCGTGTAATGGCAGTTGTGGGGAAGGCAGAGAGTCGTCTTCGGTTCATTGGTACAATTTTGGGAAGATGTGGTTCATCTGTAAAGAAGACCGCTTATAAAACACTAATACGACCTATTCCTGAGTACTGATCGAGCGTTTGGAATCCCTATCAGGTCGGATTGATGACATGAAAGCAATTCAGAGGCGGGCTGCCAGATTTGTTACTGATAGGTTTGATCGTCACACTAGTGTTACAGAAGTCCTTCAGGAACTCGGGTGGGGGTCTCTGGAGGAAAGGAGGCGTTTTTTTCGTGAATCGCTAGTGAGGAAATTTAGAGAACCAGAATTTGAGGCTGACTGCGGTACAATTTTACTGCCGCCAACTTACATTTCGCGGAAAGACCACAAAGATAAGATAAGAGAGATTAGGGCTCGTACAGAGGCATATAGCCAGTCATTTTTCCCTAATTCTGTTTGCGAGTGGAACAGGGAGAGAAGATGCTAGTTGTGGTACGAGGTACCCTCCGCCACGCACCATATGGTGGATTGCGGAGTATGTATGTAGATGTAGACGTAGATATTCTAATTGTAACATTTACGTTGTTTACTGATGAAGCCACATTTAACAATTACGGCCAGGTAAACAGCCGAAACATGCGCTTTTAGTCTGTTGACAATCTCCGTTGGTTTAGTCAGGTGGAACGTCAGCGTCCACGGAGTGTAAACGTGTGGCCTGGGATAGTGAACCACCAGCTCATAGGCTTGTTTATCGTAGGTGGAAAACTGAGCGCGCACAAGTATCGCAGCCTCTATAAGTGACCATCTTCCACGGACGCTAGAAGATGTTCCTCTACAGATCAGGAGGAGCCAGTCCTACCAACATGACGGCTACCCAGTCCGTAGTATCGGAAGTAGTACAGCATGTCTTTACGAATTGTTTCCAAATCGTTGGACTTAGACGTGGAGAATCTGTACTTTGACCTGCCTGTTCCCCGGATTTAAGGCCTGTAGACTTTCTATGGGGAAAGCTGACGGACGATGTTGTCAAGGAGATACCAACTACACCCAGTGGTATGTAACGACGCACTAATGCGGCCTGCTCGAACATATCCGCTGAAATGGTAGCATGTATGCAGCAGTCGTTCCATATCATTGTTCCTCATGATGTTACCTATCACCCATAGATCTTAGATGCAGACTTTGAAGCCAACAGGAAAGGAGGAACTAATATTAGTGGAGAAAAAAGCAAAAAAGAAACTATCAACATGGGTAAATGAAGTGGCAAAGAAAGAAAATTCCAGAAGACTCTTCCTAAGAGGTCAGAAAAGCCAAGAGAAGAAAAATTAGCGGAAAGATATTGAAAACGGTAAAAGAAGTAGGCGGATCAATGAAAGTTACTCAGAAATCGGTTAAGTTGACAGCTGAAGTCAGGGCCTTAGTGTCAGAGGGCAGAGAGATGAAATTTAAAACAACTGTTGACAAAATGGTTCAAATGGCTCTGAGCACTATGGACCTTAACATCTGAGGTCATCAGTCCCCTAGAACTTAGAACTACTTAAACCTAACTAACCTAAAGATATCACACACCTCCATGCCCGAGGCAGGATTCGAATTTGCGATCGTAGCGGTCGCGCGGTACCAGATTGAAGGTCCTAGAACCGTTCGGCCACTCCGGCCGGCAACTGTTGACAAAGTAAAGCACTCAGAAGTGTGTATTAGCATGGAGCAGACAAAAAAAATCAGATACAAAAAGGAACAAGGAAAATGATTTAAAATTAACACTAGAGAATAAAATGAGTTGCAATAAAGTTAAAGAAAAGTTCGCGACTGAGAAAAAATAAAATAGACATTGACGTTGATGAAGGGAGCAAAACAGATAAACAAGAAATTCTAGGACGTATAGGGAATTTCTGCAGCAAACTTTATGAAAGAAATCATGTACTACTAAGAATGCCTTTTGCAAATGAAAATGAGTAAGTCCCAGAACTCACCCTAAAAGCAACAAGGAAAGCTGTAAGTTAAATGCAGAATGGCGACGCAAGGTGGCTGATGGCCTGACGACTCAAGTACTTAAGCTTATTGGTGAAGAAATAAGAAAACATATGGCTAAGGCTTTCACTGCTCTTACACAACAAAGGAGCATCCTCAAGTTCTGGCAAAAAGCAAAAATAATAAATCCTTTCTCCCAAAAACGGAAATATTCACCATTTGAAGAATTACCGTGTAATTAGTTTATTGTCTGTCATTTACAATGTTTTCACTGAAGTCTTCAAAAAGCACGTCAATTCTATTGCGGAAAATGTACAATCCTTAGTGCAAACTAGATTCCGTAGTGCTTATGGCACAATTGGCCTTATAAACGGTATGCGTGAAGTAATTCGCCAGGACAATGAAAACGAAATGTCATGACGGATAGCTTTTGCAGACTTTGCAAAGTGTTCTATTCTGTCAGTCATACTGCAGTTATACAGGCACTGACCGGACAAAGTGTGGAAACGAAGTACCTAAATATAATATGTAACACTTATGATACCTCGATCGCTCCTTTGAGTATAGGGACACGACGCAACTTTCCCTCGGAAGACGAGTAACGCAGGGCGACCCTACATCCCCGTCACTGTTTATAGTAGTGCTTGAGCTGGTTGTGTCCAAACACACTTGAAAAGAGAGTGAAATTACAATAAATAGGAAAAGACTCACTAACTTGAAATTTGCAGACGATATGATTGTCGTACCCAACAATATGACAGAATAGCAATCCTCTACAAAGGACAGTATGCATTAGGCGTAATATGTAACCTCTGTGTTGCACTCATTTCTATTTTTTTTAACAAACAGTGTATTAGGAAGGCGAGACTTCCTCTTCTGGCTACTCACTTATTTTTCAGATCTTGATCTGTTAGGAGTTACGTGCTCTTAACTCTTAATTATATCTGATTTACTGAAAAACAATCATTTAAAAGGTAATTACTGGTGTCAGCAGTTATTGTAGAGACCTTTGTCATTACCATATTAATTTTATTTAATACTAACATGTGCACCAGGTAGCTGTATTAGCAAATTGTACACACATTTTTTGAAGGCTGAAAGACCGAGTGCATTGTATTCTCCGCAAGTAAAACCTGCATATCTATTTTTACTAAGTACGAATTAATATTTATTACCATTTTTACGTGGAAGTCAGTTCAGTATTTCTTACGGTCAACGAGTCTTCAAACAATAATGATGTTCAGTAACCACCTGGGCCTGATAAATCGAGATATGGCGATGCACTATGCCATGTGTGTTTAGATTTCGGTAATTCAGTACGGTAGAATGCTGGTAGTATGTCTATTGGTGTAATGTTACTAACGACATCGTTCCATCGCTCTGTGCTGTGTCTTTCCCGAGAGAAACCATTATTCATGCATTGATTGCAGTGAAAGGAAAGATACGTCACAGAAGGAGACTTGAAACCTGAATATTTTTGCCGATTAAAGCTAGGTTTGAAGTCTGTGTATGAAACGCAACTGTTTTTAAACCTAATGCAAAAAAAAACTTAAAAACGGGTCATTTCGTACAGTGTATTCTTCCTGTACTGTCATACGGCTGCGAAACTTTAATTTTAAACTTGTTTTTCATGAGAAAAGCATGAACACCTTACAGAGCTGTGGTGAGGCCATTCCTAGGTCTCACTATGAAGGACTTTAAAAGAAGTGAAGACGTAAAAGCAATAACGGAAGTTCAGGATGTCGTAGAATGGGTAAATTTTAGAAACCCTTATTCATGCACTGATTGCAGTGAAAGGAAAGGTAGGGTGGAGTCCCAGTGACAGACGACGATCACGACGCACACCACACGATCGTGGGATAAACAGCAGCAGAAAGGCACACGTTTCAGCTCACGCAGGACAGCAGGAGACAGAGAGGCAAGGAAACAGAAACTGAAATTGTTTTTGTTAGCTGACCATTATAGAGGCTACACCTTGTAAAGGTTGAACTAACTAAACAAAATCATTGTGTAGTATAAAAAAATATTACACACTGCACTTGCATGGTTCGACGGAAGAGTTTACAAATTGCGCTATCTGTAGGAGTTGTGAGCCGTGGTCCAGAGGTACTAGTAATCAGAACGTTCTCAGTCCCGCGTACGGCATCAGAAGTCACCCTGGGAGAACAGCCTTGCCAAAAAAGGCGCAGGAGCAGTGAGAGGTCCAGAGCAGTTTCGTTCCCTCAGTGTTGAAAACTGCCCCTAAAACGCTGAAAAATCAGCAATGATTAACGCAATGTGATTGCAGAAGGCAATCAAAACCAGTACATTAAAGACACACAATTATTATCCACAGGAAATGTGGCAGGATTGAAAAAAAGTGTCATGATGATGTCTCCATTGGCAAAAGATTCCGACCTAGTACCTTTTCGTATCTCCGAGAGGGTAATACAAATGGGGAGATGACCATGAGAAAAAGATCAAATAAGCTACGAAATGGTAACATTTTACGAGTCGGAGCGTATAACGTCAGAATTATGAACATGGAAGAAACAACTAGAGAAGCCTAAAAGGGAGATGTTAAGGCTTCATCTAGAAATAGTGAGGGTCAGTGAAGCGAAATGGAAAGAAGACATGAATTTATGGTCAAATGAATGTAGGGTAACATCAAATGTAGCAGAAAATGGTATAACCGGAGTAGGATTCGTTAAGAATAGGAAGGTAGGGCGGAGAGTTAATTATTGTGAACAGTTCAGTGATAGAGTTGTTCTCATCAGAATTGACAACAAACCAACGCCGACAACAATATTTCAGGTATGCATGTCGAGTCACAAATTGCAGATGAAGAGAACGAGAAAATGTGTGAGGATAGTCAACGTTTAATTCAGTATTTACAGGGAGATGATAATCTAATAATCATGGAAGATTGGGATGTTGTTGTAGGGGAAGGAACAGAGCAACGGGTTTCGGTAGAATACGGCTTCACAGTAGGAATGAAACCGGAGAAAGACTACTTGAATTTTCACAGCACATTCCAGATGGTAACCTCGAATACTCTGTTCAAGAAACACAAGAGGGGCTGGTAAATTTGAAAAAAGGCCTGGAGACACGGGAAGATACTAGCTGGATTACAGAGTGATCGGAGATTCCGCAATAGGTAATGGATTTTAATGTATGCTGAAGAGTAGATATAGACTCAGATCACAATACAGTTATAATCAAGAGTAAACTAAAGTTTTAAAGATTCGTACGGATGAATCAGTGCAGAAGGAAGTTGGATGCTGACGTTCTCAGGAATAACTAGACGCGCTGAAGTTCGCTAAAGATGTGGATACCGTGGTACGAAATACCACGGTAGGCAGTTCAGCTCAAGAGGAGATGACATCTATAAAAAGTGCAGTGACGTAGGTATCAGGAAGGTTCTCGAAAGAAACCTTTGGTAACACAAGAAGTAGTTCAATTAATCGACAAAAGTAGGAAATACGAAAATGTTTAGGGAAAGATAGGAACTTGGCAATATGAATTACTTAGGAATGAAATGAGTAGGAAGTGCAGGGAAGCGAAGGTGAAATGTCTACAGGAAAATGCGAAGAAAACAAACGTCGGAACGACTCATTCAGCATATGGAAAAGTAAAAACAATCTTCAGCGAAATTAAAACCAATGGCGGTAACTTCAACAGCGCACTGTTAAATTCAGAGGAAAGAGAGGATAGATAGAAAGAGTACATTTGAAGCCGCTATAAGAGGAGAACTTGTCTGATCACGTGATACAAGAAGAAACTAGAGTCTATATGGAATAGATAGAGGATCCAGTATTAGAATCGGAATTTAACCCGCTGTCGCTCGCGTATATTATTGTCACGCGATGACTCCCATGTTAGATTTTTTCTGACAGTGGGATCTTGCACCTTTTTAATCTCTTTACGCCAGACAAGGACATGTTTATACAACAAATCATTTATATTTACCAAAGAATTAGGTTGTTGTTGTTGTGGTCTTCAGTCCAGAGACTGGTTTGATGCAGCTCTCCATGCTACTATATCCTGTGCAAGCTTCTTCATCTCCCAGTACCTACTGCAACCTACATCCTTCTGAATTTGTTTAGTGTATTCATCTCTTGGTCTGCCGTTACGATTTTTACCTTCCACGCTGTCCTCCAATAATAAATTGATGATCCCTTGATGCCTCAGGATATGTCCTACCAACCGAGCCCTTGTTTCTAGTCAAGTTGTGCCACAAACAACTCCCCAATTCTATTCAGTACCTCCTCATTAGTTATGTGATCTACCCATCTAATCTTCAGCATTCTTCTGTAGCACCGCATTTCGAAAGCTTCTATTCTCTTCTTGTCTAAACTATTTATCGTCCACGTTTCACTTCCATACATGGCTACACTCCACACAAATACTTTCAGAAACGACTTCCTGACACTTAAATATATACTCGATATTAACAAATTTCTCTTTTTCAGAAATGCTTTCCTTGCCATTGCCAGTCTACATTTTATATCCTCTTTACTTCGACCATCAGCAGTTATTTTTCTCCCCAAATAGAAAAACTCATTTACTACTTTAAGCGTCTCATTCCCTAATCTAATTCCTGCAGCATCACCCGATGTAATTCGACTACATTCCATTATCCTCGTTTTGCTTTTGTTGACTTTCATCTTATATCCTCCTTTCAAGACACTGTCCATTCCGTTCAGCTGCTCTTCCAAGAGCTTTGCTGTCTCTGACAAAATTGCAATGTCATCGGTGAACCTCAAAGTTTTTATTTCTTCTCCATGGATTTTAATTCCTGCTCCGAATTTTTCTTTTGATTCGTTTACTGTTTGCTCTATAGACAGATTGAATATCGTCGGGGGTGGGCTACAACCCTGTCTCACTCCCTTCCCAACCTCTACTTCCCTTTCATTATAAATTAGTGTAATTGTGGTAGGGAACATGTAATTTGCTAAGCTTAAAAATATTTCAACATCAAAGCTTTCACAAACTTTTTTGATTACATTTACAACACCTGTGTGAACATCAGTTCGTAATATTTTTGGCAACTGATGAATTAAGGTCAACCACACTCCCTTTTACTCGTCAGATTCCGATATGGCTTTTTGTGATATACACTCCTGGCAAGAACACTCGATGCTGTATGTTCTTTACAGACAGGGCTGGGACAATGACGGCAGCGATGCTGTGTGAATCTGTTTTTCCTTTCAGGGTAGTAGTAACATCTTGTTTTTTTTTTCTTGATTCATTTTCTTCTTTGGCTGTCGGTAGTCTGCAGATGTGTACGAGACCTTTTACTTTCTCCTTCAGGCGGAGTGATATCCTCGGAATTGACATGCGTTTGATCATGTGGGCTTTCGTAAGCATCGTATTCAGCTTATATGAGCATTTATTGTTCCGATATTCAACAAGCTTAAAAAGATATATAGGCGTACATATCATCCAAACAATCCCGAACATAGCAAGGACAGATAAGTGCGAGAACTAACGCACAGTCTGCTTAACAGCTCATGGAAGCAAGTTGCTGATAAGAATAACAACGGAAGAACTGAAAACAAATATTGTGGATACGTTAGTTGGTGATCAGTTTAACTTTAGGGGAAGTAAAAACACCAGAGAGGCAGTCCTTACGTTAGGGATGTTCATGGAAGCAAGGTTGAAGAAAACTGAAGAAAAGTTCATAGAATTTGCCGACGAGAAAGACCCATTAGACAGTTTAAAATAGTGCAAAATTCTGAGTGAAAGGATATCAGTGATAAGATTCGCTGATAATGTTGCTGTCTTCAGCGAGAGTTTAGTAGAATTACAGGCTCTGGTGAATTGAATGAGCAGTGTAATATGGTCAGAGCGTGACTTGGGGGCAAACCGAAGAAACACGCAAGTACTGAGAAATAGGAAAAATGAAAATAGTGAGAAACTTAACTTCAAAATTTGTGATCTCGAAATGAAGGGCTTTGCTATTTATGAAGCAAAACAGTCGTTGACGGACGAAGCAGGAAGGACATAATAAGCAGACTAGTTCATGTAAAAGGGCATTCCTGCCCAAAAGAAGTCTCCTAGCATCAAACGTGGGCCTTAATTTGAGGAAGAAATTTCTGAGAATGTACGTTTTGAGGGCAGTATTATATGGTGGTGAATATGGACTGTCTGAAAACTAGAAAAAATTTAAGCATTATAGATGTGTGCTGCATTAGAATGTTAAGAATTAGGTGGACTGACAGAGTAAGGACTGAGGAAGTTCTCCGTGGAACAGGTGAAGGGAGGAACATATTCAAAAACACTGACAAACAGATGGGACATGATGCTAGGGCATGTGTTAATGCCTCTGGGAATAAGTTCCATGGTACTGTAGGGAGCTGCAGAGGCAAAAGCTGTAGATGAACATAGAGCTCGGTGTACATCTTACAAATCACTGAAGACGTACAGCGCCAGTGCTACTATGAAATGAAATGGTTAGCGCAAGAGAGTAAGTCATGTGGTACCTTCACAAATGTAGCTTTCGAAAAATGCACACCTGACTTTGTTTCTTCATTTATTTCCCTTCAGTAACTGCTTCGGAGATTATTATTATATTTACGAACTTACAGTACGCTGCTGGTGAATAATAGGTCCGCAACTTGTCTTATAATTGAAATAAATGGTTGTAGGTCCCTCGTAAGTTGCATTGAGAGGTATCTTTTTTTTTATTTCGTGATGGTGACTAGTTTCGGACATCTGGGTCCATTTTCAAACCATCCGTAAGTGTGACAAATACAGGCGATATCTCATGTACACAAACTGCCACTGCAGTGATCAAAGCGGCACCGTGGCCGACTCAACAACAGAGAAAACGTAAGAGACGTCACTGCAGGGGCAGGGCCAGAAGACCTGCAGTCTTGCAACAAGTTGAGTTGCAACGCTCATTATATGCAAAAAGAAGTTATGCACAATCGCAATCAAGGTGCATCCGACGAGCACAATCTGGTCAACACTCCTAAGTTGTGGACGTATACCAAGTTATTGCAGTAATCGTTGGAAAAATTACACGTTATGCTATTCTTACAACAAACGACAGGTCCACTTCTCAGTTTATGCACATACCGTGAGACGGTGTGCCGACGCATTGTGTTGCAAAGTTCCACTCACCTGGCGGTGAATCTCTTCCCACACGCACGTCTCTTTGAAATCACTGACATGCAGTTCTCAGCCGGAAAAAGCTACAGAAAAAACAGCTACGCGCATCGTAACCGTAAGTCGAACTAAGATTGTTTTCTCGGTAGAATAAATAGTTAAATAAAAGTATTTATGTACCAAATATTTCTCTCTATTTGGATAAAATTGCATACACCAGTTACTATCAAGCCTTACTTTAAGATGCGCAAAGTATGAGAAATTCGCCCTAACACCTCGTTCATGACCGTAGCAGAATCTATGGTAATTATGAACTATCCTTCACAGAAACTTTACAAGCGGAGTGTTTCTTTTGGAATTGTTCGCTCAAATGTTGCTAACATCAGCTTCACGGAACATCATTTTCAAGTTCGCGAGTGAGCAACATGCCACCCAGAATTTGGTTATTTTAAACGTCACCAAAAGTTCCGAATTTCGCTCTACATTAACTTGAACTCTCTTCCGCACTTTACAGCGCTTTTCAAACGTTTTGATACCGAAATATCATCATATTAATAATTTTCAGCGGAGCACATATCAATAGGTCTCATCACTATGACCTTCAAGCCCCGACTCTATTCAACACTCTACACAAAAGATGCTTCTAGTTCCCCAAAAGCGCGAGTATGATAATTCCTGATTGGCAGACAAACATCACACCCAGACGGAAAGCAGAGTGAAATCCGCTCAATACCGCTCATGTATAGAGAACCAATCAAAATTTGTCACCGAATCAGAACAGTAAATTGCCCGAAATAAATTCTGAAAAATATGAAATTAATTCCCTCTCAACAAAAGTACTTCATCGAAATCATAATCTCATTTCCGCATTCCCCGGTACGAATGACTAACACACACGTCGTTCTCGAACACTCCACACGTGACCAATTATTTCATTGTACAGTATAAAAACTTTAAATGAAACAGTATTTCACATTCACACCTTCTTTCACTCTCATAACTGAACACAATTATAGTAGTAATTAATAAAGAATTATAAAATTAAACAAACACAACTGGAAATAAATTTGACAGTATTCTGACTGCAGCTCAAACAGTGTTTGTCACCTAGTCGCCTATATCATATCGCACAGAAACTACACTTATGATCATGAGTTAAGGATAATTGCAGAATGTGGTGCCACACAACATGGCACTACACAAAACTGGCGCTAATAGCATAGGGACATAGGGAACACATACGACACAGATCTGTAAGTCCACGGTATTGGTGATAAGTAGAAAAAAACCGTCTCGAAACAGATGTGCTACAAAACGCCACTGCCTCCTGCGCGTGTACACTGACATCAATGTGGGATATGATCACCATGCACACGTACACAGGCCGCACAACGGGTTGTCATACTCTGGATCAGGTGGTCGAGCAGCTGCTGGGGTATAGCCGCCCATTCCTGCGCCAGTGCCTGTCGGAGCTCCAGAAGTGCCCTGCGGGTTTGAAGACGTGCAGCGATACGTCGACCGAGAGCATCCCAGACGTGCTCGATGGGGTTCAGGTCTGGAGAACAGGCAGGCCATTCGCCTGATATCTTCTGTTTCGAGGTACTCCTCCATGATGACAGCGCTGTGGGGCCGTGCGTTATCAACCATTAGGAGGAAGGTGAGACCCGCTGCACCCCTGAAAAGGCGAACATAGTGGTGCAAAATGACGTCCCGATACACGTGACCTGTTACAGTTCCTCTGTCAAAGACATGCAGGGGTGTACGAGCACCAATCATAATCCCACCCCACACCATCAGACCACGACCTCCATACACGTCCCTTTCAAGGGAGAATTACGGTTCAGACTATACCTGGATTGGTCCGTTAGCATAACCTGGGACCACTGTTCCAATGACCATGTACTGTGTTCTTGATACCAGGCTTTACGGGCTCTCCTGTGACCAGGGGTCATTGGAATGCACCTTGCAGGTCTCCGGGCGAATAAACCATGTCTGTTCAGTCGTCTGTAGACTGTGTGTCTGGAGACAGCAGTTCCAGTGGCTGCGGTAAGGTCCCGAGCAAGGCTACCTGCAGTGCTCCGTGGCCGTCTGCGGACACTGATGGGAAGTATCAGGCTTCTTGTGGTGTTGTACACTGTGGGCGTCCCGCATTTTAGCGCCTGTACACGTTGTCTGTCTGCTGGAATCGTTGCCATAATCTTGAGATCACAATTTGTGGCACACAAAGGGCCTGTGTTACGACCTGCTGTGTTTCACCAGCCTCCAGTCACCCTAGTATTCTACCCCTCATAACGTCATCAGTATGTGTCCTTTGAGCCATTTTCAACACACAGTCACCATTAGCACCTCTGAAAACGTCTGCACACTACCTCGCTGCACCGTACTCTGACATGCACCAACGCACTTCTGCACATGTGGACTGCTGCGATGCACCGCATGGTCATACCCTGAGGTGATTTAAACCCGTAAATCGACCACAACAGGAATGTTTAGCATTGTCCTTCATTTATGAGTACGAGTGTGCATACATCGGAACCATCTGACTCCACATGGCTTGCGTGTAACTTATACTGCACGTCTAATCACTTCTGTATTGCCCCAAATGAACATTCATGAAGCGAGGCGCTACGCCTCAACGGATGATTAAAATATAATCTGATCTTCAAATGTACTTTGCCTCTGGTAGAAAAATTACATGTGATGCTATTGTTACAACAGGTACAGTCGACAGTGCCCATTTCTCGGTATATGCACGTAGCGTAAGGTGGGAGATGGCAAAGTGATCGGCTCTTCAAGCTTTTTTTGCATACAAACAGTATATTTTCGGTCACAAGTTACTCGTCAAAACGATGTCTACTAAGTCCTTCTTTAACCGTTACAAGCCTCGAATAGGAATTGTGTAGTGTCCTGAATACGATACCATAATACAGAAAAAAATTTACAATGTTTTGTAAATTATATTATTGACAGTGTAATATACACTCCTGGAAATGGAAAAAAGAACACATTGACACCGGTGTGTCAGACCCACCATACTTGCTCCGGACACTGCGAGAGGGCTGTACAAGCAATGATCACACGCACGGCACAGCGGACACACCAGGGACCGCGGTGTTGGCCGTCGAATGGCGCTAGCTGCGCAGCATTTGTGCACCGCCGCCGTCAGTGTCAGCCAGTTTGCCGTGGCATACGGAGCTCCCTCGCAGTCTTTAACACTGGTAGCATGCCGCGACAGCGTGGACGTGAACCGTATGTGCAGTTGACGGACTTTGAGCGAGGGCGTATAGTGGGCATGCGGGAGGCCGGGTGGACGTACCGCCGTATTGCTCAACGCGTGGGGCGTGAGGTCTCCACAGTACATCGATGTTGTCGCCAGTGGTCGGCGGAAGGTGCACGTGCCCGTCGACCTGGGACCGGACCGCAGCGACTCACGGATGCACGCCGAGACCGTAGGATCCTACGCAGTGCCGTAGGGGACCGCACCGCTACTTCCCAGCAAATTAGGGACACTGTTGCTCCTGGGGTATCGGCGAGGACCATTCGCAAACGTCTCCATGAAACTGGGCTACGGTCCCGCACACCGTTAGGCCGTCTTCCGCTCACGCCCCAACATCGTGCAGCCCGCCTCCAGTGGTGTCGCGACAGGCGTGAATGGAGGGACGAATGGAGATGTGTCGTTTTCAGCGATGAGAGTCGCTTCTGCCTTGGTGCCAATGATGGTCGTATGCGTGTTTGGCGCCGTGCAGGTGAACGCCACAGTCAGGACTGCATACGACCGAGGCACACAGGGCCAACACCCGGCATCATGGTGTGGGGAGCGATCTCCTACACTGGCCGTACACCTCTGGTGATCGTCGAGGGGACACTGAATAGTGCACGGTACATCCAAACCGTCATCGAACCCATTGTTCTACCATTCCTAGACCGGCAAGGGAACTTGCTGTTCCAACAGGACAATGCACGTCCGCATGTATCCCGTGCCACCCGACGTGCTCTAGAAGGTGTAAGTCAACTACCCTGGCCAGCAAGATCTCCGGATCTGTCCCCCATTGAGCATGTTTGGGACTGGATGAAGCGTCGTCTCACGCGGTCTGCACGTCCAGCACGAACGCTGGTCCAACTGAGGTGCCAGGTGGAAATGGCATGGCAAGCCGTTCCACAGGACTACATCCAGCATCTCTACGATCGTCTCCATGGGAGAATAGCAGCCTGCATTGCTGCGAAAGGTGGATATACACTGTACTAGTGCCAACATTGTGCATGCTCTGTTGCCTGTGTCTATGTGCCTGTGGTTCTGTCAGTGTGATCATGTGATGTATCTGACCCCAGGAATCTGTCAATAAAGTTTCCCCTTCCTGGGACAATGAATTCACGGTGTTCTTCTTTCAATTTCCAGGAGTGTATATTACATGACAAGAGTGGGGCGTGAGTTATTAGATGCTAACGTATTCCCTACTCTTTGTTCAGCCATGTAGGCTGTTTTAAATATCGTATGATGTCTGAAGAAGGTCTGATAACTGGTCGTAATGAAGAAGTATTGAGTATTGCTTCTTGGAGGTAAATTATGACGCTTTTTACATCACGTATGACTGTATATGTTTCTCATAGTTGTGTCTACGACATCGCTCCGGCACTGAGTTGTTTGTTATGAAACACCAGCAGTTTACAAGTGTGTTCTTCACAAGCATCGCTCATTCACTTCTGTCCATTAGTTCCTTACCTTAAGAGAGCTAAGATTCCTCTGCTGTCTGTGTAATTCTGACCCCCGAGATATAAACAAGTTCGGTGCTCTGGAAACTATGCGTACCAGAAAAATAGAAGTTTCTTAATGAGTAATTCAATAAATAACGTTTCATTCATTACAACACGATTGTGGAAAATCTATATCTACATCTAAATCTATACTCTGCAAATCACATTTAAGTGCCTGGCAGAGGGTTCATCGAACCACCTTCACAATTCTCTATTATTCCAATCTCGTGCAGCGTGCGGAAAGAATTAACACCTATGTCTTTCCGTACGAGCTCTGATTTCTGTTATTTTATTGTGATGATCGTTCCGCCCTATGTAAGTCGGTGTCCACAAAATATTTTCGCATTCGGAGGAGAAAGTGGGTGATTGGAATTTCGTGAGAAAATTCCGTCGCAACGAAAAACGCCTTTCTTTTAATGATTTTCAGCCCAAATCCTGCATCATTTCTCTAACACGATCTCCCATATTTCGCGATAATACAAAACGTACTTACTTTCTTTGAACTTTTTCGATGCACTCCGTCAGTCCTACCTGGTAAGGATCCCACACCACGCAAGAGTATTCTAAAAGAAGATAGACACTCGTAGTGTAGGCAGTCTCCTTAGTAGATCTGTTACATTTTCTAAGTGTCCTGCCAATAAAACGCTGTCTTTGGCTAGCCTTCTCCACATAATTTTCTGTGTGTTCCTTCCGATTTAAGATGTTCGTAATTGTAATACCTAGCTATTTAGTTGAATTTACGGCTTTTAGACTAGACTGATTTATCGTGTAACCGAAGTTTAACGAATTCCTTTTAGCACTCATGTCGATGACCTCACACTTTTCGTTATTTAGGGTCAACTGCCACTTTTCGCACCATTCAGATATCTTTTCTAAGTCTTTTGTAGTTTGTTCTGATCTTCTGATCACTTTATTAGTCGATAAACGACAGCGTCATCTGCAAACAACCGAAGACGGCTACTCAGATTGTCTCCCAAATCGTTTATATAGATAAGGAACAGCAAAGGGACTATAACACTACCGTGGGGATCGCCTGTATCGCTTCTGTTTTACTCGATGACTTCCCGTCAGTTACTATGAACTCTGACCTCCCCGCCAGGAAAACCAAATCCAGTCACATAACTGAGACGATATGGCATAAGCACTACATTTTACTACTAGCCGCTTGTGTGGTACAGTGTCAAAAGCCTTGCGGAAATCCAGGAATACGGAATCGATCTGAAATCCCTTGTCAATAGCACTCAGCACGTCATGTGAATAAAGAGTTAGTTGCGTTTCACAGGAACGATGTTTTCTAAACCCATGTTGACTGTATGTCAAAAGACCGTTTCGTTCGTGGTAATCCATAACGTTCGAACACAATATATGTTATAAAATATTGCTGCGTATCGACGTTAACGATATGGGCATGTAATTTAGTGGATTACTCCTACTACCTTTCTTGAATATTGGTGTGACCTGTGCAACTTTCCAGTCTTTGCGCACGGATCTTTAGTCGAGCGAACGGTAGTACATGATTGTATGGAGCTAATGCATCACCATTCTCCGACAGGAACCTAATTGGTATACAGTCTCGACCAGAAGACTTGCTTTTATTAAGTGATTTGAGTTGCTTCACTACTCAGAGAATATTCACTCTTACGTTACTCGTGTTTCAGCTGTTCTCGATTCGAATTCTGGAATATTTACTGCGTCTTCTTCTGTGAAGGCATTTAGGAAGGCTGTGTTTAGTAAAACTCCTTTGGCTGCACTGTCGTCGATAGTATCTCCATTGTTATCGCGCAGAGAAAGCATTGATTGTTTCTTGCCGCTAACATACTTCAGAAACACTGCAGAAGATCTTTACGTATCACGTCACTGGGTTAGAGATTTCGTGTCTCATTCACTTCGAAATGTTTGAGAATGAGATTTAAAATTTCTAAACCGGTGATGCTATCTCAATATCCTAGTAGCAAGCATGGCCAGTTCATTCACTATTGCTGTAACACAGAGGCAACAAGACTAGAAAAGCTTTAGGTAATGATTTTGTTTAGAATACCTGTATGTTATAATATGTAAGTACTAGCGGACTTCAGTAAGTAATGTAGCATTTGTTTTCTGGAAGCGGGTATCACGCTGCTATTACGGTCGCGGGTTTGAATCCTGCCTCGGGCATGGATCTGTGTGATAATCTTAGGTTAGTTAGGTTTACGTAGTTCTAAGTCTAGGGTACTGACGACCTCAGATGTTATGTTGCAAGGTGCGGGGGTGGAGAGGAGTTTGTACCTATTTAACTCAGACGAATCTTGCATGAGAACGAGACGTGCACTCAACCCCCTCCTTATGTGCCAGCTAATTAATTATGCGCAGAATGGTAACAGAAGGAAATGATGATGGACCCTGCTAGTTGGTAAAATAAGGAGTGCACACTCACAATAATTTAATAAAAATCGTAATCTACTCAAAAAAGAGAACTTTATCGTAATAAACAACAGGAAATGGGATTCTGCCTATATCTACGAAATGATATGCGGATTAAATGTCACAATGAGTTTCACTATATATCAGAACATATATGCATATGATTTGCGACACACACAGTAGGTTAAAGGCTAGGGTATACTGAAATATTCTGAGAATAATAATTGGCTCGAGAACAAGGGGCTCCTACTCTCTGTTACGATAATGGCTGGAGGTCCTAATGAATCAAATGTTAATCATCTGACTATATAGCAGTATCACAATTAGTAGTGAGAGCTCAAATGGGATCACATGGAGAAACAAGCAAGGTGGACTTGTAGCAAAGCGAGCGCGCGTGCCACTGAGGGATTCAGTAAAAAATTGATAAGGTCATACAATGCCAGTGCAGCAAAATACTGTACCGGTACTGAAATCTGCACCACGTCGTCGGTAGGCAGCGTCCTGATGATGTAGGCGCCGACTTCTGCCGTGCAGCGACTCTGTGTCAACCGCTGGCCGTGAAGGCTGTCCGAGAGTTCTTCTGAAAACGAGCGACCAGGTCGCAAGACCGTCCGACTACGACAAAGATCAGATCCCGAATCCCTCTCTGAGATGCGATGCAAGCAGCAATGTAAGCATTGCTCAACTCTCTACTCCCCTCGAAAACTGCGAATCAACATTCAGTTCTGATTCCAAAATTCCCTTACACTGTCTCAGAGCATCATTCTCGCCAATAGCGACCGTTCCCTCCATTTTCGAGCAGGGCTTTATGACGCCAACTATCCTCAGTTTAAGTTGACCAATCACGCCTCTGCTATTCAGCTGAGGGCACTGAAGTTGCCGTTTGACCGGCTACGAAAACAACCTCCCTACACCACCGGCCATCCGGCCTCAGACAGCCGCACCCAGCAGGGCACACTGCACAAGTATGCCCAGAATCATGAAGACAGTGCAGTCAGTCGGTGTCAGTAATCTTCGTTCCGGACGCGCCAGAATGGTAAACACAGAAACTGCGGCGACACTCAGGCGTCTCACAGGTCGTTTCGCCCTGCATACAATATGCGAAACTCGACCGACGTCACTCGTTCCGCCAGGCGCTTAAACCTATTGTACGAACACCACAGAATTCAGGGAAGCGCAGCCCCTAACCGGAAACGCAGTGTGTCGCGTCCTCTAATGCTCGCCGCGCACAGCTACCCAAGGAACTAAAACAACATGGTTAGGAATAAAGTGAAAAGTATTTTTGGAGCCCTCAGTACGAATACTCTCATTACAATAACCTTATTCGGTCTGTTAATACCATGAAATGACATAGAACATCAATAAAATTGATGAAAATGAGAGGAGACATGCAAAAGAGGGCATGGAACCTCTCAATGTCCGCCGGCCAGAGTGGCCAAACAGTTCTAAGCGCTACAGTCTGGAACCGCACGACCGCTACGGTCGCAGGTTCGAATCCTCCCTAGGGCACTGATGTGTGTGATGTCCTTAGGTTAGTTAGGTTTACGTAGTTCTAAGCTCTAGGGAACTGACGACCTCAGAAGTTAAGCCCCATAGTGCTCAGAGCCATTTGAAGCTCTCAATGTCCCATAGTGCTTAGAGCCTTCTGAACCATTTGGAAGCGGGCTGGTATAATTCAGGATTCCAGTACACCAAATCATTCCTCACTATGTTCCTAGCAAACTCCAATTTTTTTAACATGACCTCCGTTCAATGCGACAGCCATCCATCATCGTACTGAGAATGCCTATATGCCCACATAGTACCAATCTACTGGTCGACTTCAGAGCCAACGTCTCGCTGCAGCAATAAAATCCCCACCATCTGCATACTGCCTCCCACAGAGTGCATCCTTATCATTGGGATAAACAGATGTAAGACATCTTTTAGGGGCAACGAACCCAGCAGCCACACACCTGTATGTACCCGAACAGTGGACGATTCTGTCAGCAGAAACGACAATTGTGAAGCGAGGTGTTCAATTGTAACCCGTCAGTCATTGGGCCAAACAGATGGAAGTCTTCTGTTAGGGGGCAACGAACCCAGCAGCCATACATCTGTATGTACCCTACCGGTGGACAAGTGTGCCAGAACTACCAACAGAGACAACCAGTTGTGAAGCAAGGTCTTCGATTGTGATCTGTCAGTCATTGGGCCAAACAGATGAAAGTCTTCTTTTAGGGGGTAACGAACCCAGCATCCATACACCTGTATGTATTTCTATGGTGGACGAGTGTGCCAGCACTACCAACAGAAACGACCAGTTATGAAACGAGGTGTTCGATTGTGATCTGCCAGTCATTGGGCCAAACAGATGGAAATCTTCTTTTAGGGGGCAACGAACCCAGCAGCTATACACCTGTATGTACCCCAATGGTGGACGCGTGTGCCAGCACTACCAACAGAAACGACCAGTTGTGAAGCGAGGTGTTCGATTGTGACCTGTCAGTCATTGGGCCAAACAGATGGAAATCTTCTTTTAGGGGGCAACGAACCCAGTAGCCATACACCTGTATGTACCTCAACAGTGGACGAGTGTGTCAGCTCCATCAACGGAAACGACCAGTTGTGACGTGAGGCGTTTCATGTGTGATCTGTCAGTCATTGGGCCAACAGATGGAAGTCTTCCTTTAGGGGGCAATGAACCGGGCAGCCATACACCTGTACATACTCCAACAGTGGACGAGTGTGACAGAACTACCAACAGAAACGACCAGTTGTGAAGCGAGGTGTTTGATTGTGACCTGTCAGTCATTGGGCCAAACAGATGGAAATCTTCTTTTAGGGCGCAACGAACCCAGCAGCCATACACCTGTACCTACCCCAATGGTGAACGAGTGTATCAGCACTACTAAAAGAAACTACCAGTTGTGCAGTCAGGTGTTTGATGTGTGATCTATCAGTCATTGGGCCAACAGATGGAGGTCTTCTTTTAGGGGGCAATGAACCGGGCAGCCATGCACCTGTACATACTCCAACAGTGGAAGTGTGTGACAGAACTACCAACAGAAACGACCAGTTGTAAAGCGAGGTATTAGATTGTGATCTGCCAGTCATTGGGCCAAACAGATCGAAATCTTCTTTTAGGGGGCAACGAATCCAGCAGCCATACACCTGTACATACTCCAACTGTGGACGAGTGTGCCAGAACTACCAACAGAAACGACCAGTTGTAAAGCGAGGTGTTCTATTGTGATCTGTTAGTCATTGGGCCATACAAATCGAACTATTCTTTTACTGGCATGAACCCAGCAGCCACACACCTGTACATACCCCAACAGCGGACGATTGTCTCATCTCTAGAAACAGAAACGACCAGTTGTGGAGCGAGGTGTTCGATTGTGATCTGTTGGTTATTGGGCCATACACATGGAACTCTTCTTTTAGGGTGCAAGGAACCCAGCAGCCACACACCTGTATGTACTGCAA
Organism: Schistocerca gregaria; assembly: GCF_023897955.1. NCBI lineage: Eukaryota > Metazoa > Arthropoda > Insecta > Orthoptera > Acrididae > Schistocerca > Schistocerca gregaria. Next base: position 930,890,334 of record NC_064922.1, read on the forward strand.
CGGTGGATGACTGTGCCAGCATTGCCAACAGAAACGACCAGTTGTCAAGTGAGGTGTTCGATTGTGATCTGTCAGTCTTTGGGCCAAATAGATGGATGTGTTCTTTTACAGGGCAATGAACCCAGCAGCCATACACCTGTACGTCCCCCAACGGTGGACGTGTGTGTCAGCACTACCAACAGAAACGACCAGTTGTGAAGTGAGGTGTTTAGTTGTGATCTGTCAGTCATTGGGCCATATAGATGGAAGTCTTCTTTTAGGGTGCAAGGAACCGAGCAGCCACACACCTCTACGTACCTCAACGGTGGACTTGTGTGTTAGCACTACCAACAGAAACGAACAGTTGTGAAGCGAGGTGTTCGATTGTGATCTGTCTGTCATCCCGAATGAGTGTGTCCTCACGTCCCATCGCTGAAGGAGTCACAGCTGTGTGCTGCCGGCTGTCAAGCAGGAATTTGGACAGGTTTGTGCGTCCGTGTTGCGATGATGACAGACGCGTCGCCCAGTGGCACAACATGCATTTGTTCGCTGACAGATCTCCGTGGAAATTGTGCAAGCGACTATGAATATCTGAGACGGCCTGGTTTACCGCCAAAAGAAACTCAATGAAAACTCTCTGTTAGGAGCGCACCTACGTTGCAGACGCCATTTTGAAGGCCACATACGAAAGTGTAAGGGCTGAAGCGGGATTATTTCATGATGGCCACAGAAAATTGCTCATTTTTTCAGCCGAAATTGGCCGAGGAGAAAAAAAGATTGTAGCATTCATTATTTAACGCAATCGTAATGTAGAAATATGATTTTGGGCGTTAGAAAGCATTGTGGAAGTACGAGGTGCGACAATAAAGTAATGAGACTCATACTCTTTGCAAGATGTGGCAAACCCTGCAGGCTTGCTTAGGCACAATATCTTTGACCTTGGTCTATAAGCTGCTTCTTGTCCAAGCGCCACACCGATGCAACTGCTCAGTAGTGAATTGTGCTGTAATAAGTTAACACGTGTTGATGTCTCTCGTCACAGAAATGGAACCGCATAATATTGCGCAAAGGAATCCCATATCTTTTTGCGTTAAATTGTGTGAAAACGCCATGACAACTCGGTAACCTTCAGAAAGCTTTTGGAGAGGAGATTATGTCCAGTGCTCATGCTTTTCGTTGGCATAAAATGTTTAGGAAGGCAGAACGAATGTTGAAGATGAAGACCGCAATGGACGACCATCAACTTCACGGACGGATGTCACCTTGGCCAGGGTGCATGAAATCGTACGATCTGATCAAAGATTATCCATGAAAGTGATTGCATTTTGTATTGATTGTTTTTGTATTTGTTTAGATTGTAGTCATGTGTATAAGTGAAACGTAGAAGTTTATCAGTACAGATATGAAGAGAATAGACGTTTCTCAAATATCATGCTACATAAACACGAAGAAGATTAGATGGGTACATCGAGTAACTAATAAGCTGATTTCTCCGTCTCTTCTTAATAGAACAACTTCATAATAATAAAAAAAAAACACAAAATTGTGTATGTTCTACAGCGTTAATTTATCTTGGTACCCAGGTTTTACAAGGCCATTATCGAACTTAAACTATATTGTGATTGCTTTATAATCAGTCCTAGCACCATAGTTTTCTGCTAACTTTTATTACGCTTTTCATTATGCGTTTGGAGACAGAATTCGTAGTCATGAATTTGTTTATTTCTAGCTCACATGGCCGACCTCTCAGGCCGGCCGCTGTGGCCGAGGGGTTCTAGGTGCTTTAGTCCAGCACCATGCGGCTGCTACGGTCGCAGGTTCGAATCCTGCCTCGGGCATGGATGTGTCCTTAGGTTAGTTAGTTTTAAGTAGTTCTAAGTCTTGGGGACTGATAACCTCAGACGTTAAGTCCTATAGTGCTCAGAGCCACTTGAACCATTTGAACCAACTGAAACGTCCCCTTAGAAAAATTGTGAATGGCTGTGCTGGTAAACTTCTACGTTATTTGATTTTAAAAGAGCTGTGCAAAACTCAACGTACTCAAACAATTTTCTCTTTACTCATTCTGATCATCACTAAACTGACAAACAATATTTTTAGCACAACGAAATATAACTTTCAATTATCCCTACAAAAAATGGCCGACCGCGGTGGTCTCGCGGTTCTAGGCGCGCAGTCCGGAACCGTGAGACTGTTACGGTCGCAGGTTCGAATCCTGCCTCGGGCATGGCTGTGTGTGATGTCCTTAGGTTAATTAGATTTAAGTAGTTCTAAGTTCTAGGGGACTGATGACCACAGCAGTTGAGTCCCATAGTGGTCAGAGCCATTTGAACCATTTTTTGAACAAAAAATGGCCCTGACTAACATTAACCTATACCTTTCATGAATCACTTACCTCCAAAATCTTCGTTCCTCGAACTACTGAAATACAGTCAGCGCCAATACTGCCAGTAAAATAAAAAATTATATATATATATATATATATATATATATATATATATATATATATATATATATATATATAAATTCATGACATCCATCTTTACAAATTTCCTTTTTCTGGCGGAAACACGTCCAGATCGTCCGCTTATAGTGACCTCTCTCACCACATCCACCACTGATGCCAGCTCGCCTCCAACTACCCAGCGCTACGTGCTGTTCACATCCAATTGCCGCGAATGTTTCAACAATGAGTCCAACCAGCCACAGACTGCACACAGCACAGTCAGTGATTTTCATACTGAGCGCTAAGTGGCGTTACAAACATAAAAACATAAACAGCCTGCTTACACAACCTCTCAACTTATGTGCTTTGTTGAATGTGGATGTGTGACGAATTGAGTGTTCATGTATACTGGTAGAAGTCAGAGAAGTTTCTTTCCTTTTTTGTAAAGTGGTGCAAATTTTACTTGAGTCCTGTCCAAACATGTATTAACCTGGTGTGGTGTAGAGCAGTGGCCCTTCCACTCTTTCTAACGTTATCCGATTTTCAGTCACTACGCAACTCTATTTTTAGCGTCTTAGTTTAGTCTAGCAATCCCCACCCGGTAAAGGTAGACTCCGATGCTAACGACTAATGATTATAAAGTTTTCTAGTCACTCTCTTCCCGCGACGCCGCCGTGAATATTCGTGCTCTTCGGTGCACGCTTTATCGTAAATTTCAGGTTGCTGCGAATTTGTTAGATGTCATTTGCAATACTGGTAACTATCACGCTTAAACGAGTTAGCAGCTGAAAACTTTATTCAGTAAAAATAACGTTTTTATTCTAAACGTTTCCCTGTATAATGTGGACTTTGTTGTTTGTGCTTTGTTGTAGGTTTGACGCAGCCACCTGTTTGAGAGCTAACGTGTTTAATTTTAACTGATATTTTACTGTGGACCAGTGTTTGAGCTCTAGCTCTTTTTAATTACATTTTAGCTTATCATGCTTTATTTCATGTAGAATGTTAAACATAAAACCTCTGGCTCTGTAACACACCATAGTAAACAGTACTTACGGTCGGCGTCACATTGTGAGCAAGACCCAACCCTGTTTGTACTGCAGCTGTAATCTCAGTGGTCTAAATACGGCCACGGGAGTTTAAATACAATGTTAGCATGTTTTTATAGCAAGTGACGATGCAAATCATAGCTATGAGTTTTATTTGCCTTATTGTTAACTTCAAGGACACTGAATTGTCGTAAATATGCACATTCTTTCTTAGGTCATTCTGAGCATCGAAACTGGCAATTGAATAAAACGAATGCTTCTCATCAGATACTGTTTTGGTTTTCACAGCATCTATGAGGTTCACAGGCAATCCCAATAAAATCCAAATGTTGAAATCCTATAACTATAGGATTTCCTACTAAGTGAAGAACATCGCAGCCCAGTGAATTTTCAATAGTAAACATACGACCCACTTAAGCTTCACTATTTTTCACTGCTTTCCATACAGTCTATTCCGTTCTATTCCTTGATTTCTCCTATATTTATTTATTTTATTGTGACTATCTATGAATTTCATACGTTCCGTTGTTACAAGCGTCAAAACTATATTTTATTCTGTTTCTGTGCCACCTTCTATATGTTATGGTCTCTTCTAGATGTTCTTTAATACTTTTGTCACATACTATCTTTATTTTAATGGGCTTATTCGTTTACATTCTTAATGGACAATGTTATTTGGGGTTTTTGTGTTAGAAGTTTCCTGGTTTGTTTCCTTTATACATATTTATTGTTTAAAACTTTAATTGTTCCACACTGCACTGTCAAAGATGACATTTACTCTATGTTCGTGCCTGACTCTTGATTGTAACGTCTTTTTCAGTGAGGCTCACTATTTGAACCTTCTACATCTACATCTACATCTACATCTATATCCGTACTCCGCAAGCCACCTGACGGTGTGTGGCGGAGGGTACCCTGAGTACCTCTATCGGTTCTCCCTTCTATTCCAGTCTCGTATTGTACGTGGAAAGAAGGATTGTCGGTATGCTTCTGTGTGGGCTCTAATCTCTCTGATTTTATCCTCATGGTCTCTTCGCGAGATATACGTAGGAGGGAGCAATATACTGCTTGACTCTTCGGTGAAGGTATGTTCTCGAAACTTTAACAAAAGCCCGTACCGAGCTACTGAGCGTCTCTCCTGCAGAGTCTTCCACTGGAGTTTATCTATCATCTCCGTAACGCTTTCGCAATTACTAAATGATCCTGTAACGAAGCGCGCTGCTCTCCGTTGGATCTTCTCTATCTCTTCTATCAACCCTACCTGGTGCGGATCCCACACTGCTGAGCAGTATTCAAGCATTGGGCGAACAAGTGTACTGTAACCTACTTCCTTTGTTGTCGGATTGCATTTCCTTAGGATTCTTCCAATGAATCTCAGTCTGGCATCTGCTTTACCGACGATCAACTTTATATGATCATTCCATTTTAAATCACTCCTAATGCGTACTCCCAGATAATTTATGGAATTAACTGCTTCCAGTTGCTGACCTGCTATTTTGTAGCTAAATGATAAGGGACCTATCTTTCTATGTATTCGCATCACATTACACTTCGCTACATTGAGATTCAATTGCCATTCCGTGCACCATGCGTCAATTCGCTGCAGATCCTCCTGCATTTCAGTACAATTTTCCATTGTTGCAACCTCTCGATACACCACAGCATCATCTGCAAAAAGCCTCAGTGAACTTCCGATGTCATCCACCAGGTCATTTATGTATATTGTGAACAGCAACGGTCCTATGACACTCCCCTGCGGCACACCTGAAATCACTCTTACTTCGGAAGACTTCTCTCCATTGAGAATGACGTGCTGCGTTCTGTTATCTAGGAACTCCTCAATCCAATCACACAATTGATCTGATAGTCCGTATGCTCTTACTTTGTTCATTAAACGACTGTGGGGAACTGTGTCAAACGCCTTGCGGAAGTCAAGAAACACGGCATCCACTTGTGAACCCGTGTCTAAGGCCCTCTGAGTCTCGTGGACGAATAGCGCGAGCTGGGTTTCACACGATCGTCTTTTTCGAAACCCATGCTGATTCCTACAGAGTAGATTTCTAGTCTCCAGAAAAGACATTATACTCGAACATAATACGTGTTCCAAAATTCTACAACTGATCGACGTTAGAGAAATAGGTCTATAGTTCTGCACATCTGTTCGACGTCCCTTCTTGAGAACGGGAATGACCTGTGCCCTTTTCCAATCCTTTGGAACGCTTCGCTCTTCTAGAGACCTACGGTACACCGCTGCAAGAAGGGGGGCAAGTTCCTTCGCGTACTCTGTGTAAAATCGAACTGGTATCCCATCAGGACCAGCGGCCTTTCCTCTTTTGAGCGATTTTAATTGTTTCTCTATCCCTCTGTCGTCTACTTCGATATCTACCATTTTGTCAACTGTGCGACAATCTAGAGAAGGAAGCACAGTGCAGTCTTCCTCTGTGAAACAGCTTTGGAAGAAGACATTTAGTAATTCGGCCTTTAGTCTGTCATCCTCTGTTTCAGTACCATTTTGGTCACAGAGTGTCTGGACATTTTGTTTTGATCCACCTACCGCTTTGACATAGGACCAAAATTTCTTAGGATTTTCTGCCAAGTCAGTACATAGAACTTTACTTTCGAATTCATTGAAAGCCTCTCGCATAGCCCTCCTCACACTACATTTCGCTTCGCGTAATTTTTGTTTGTCTGCAAGGCTTTGGCTATGTTTATGTTTGCTGTGAAGTTCCCTTTGCTTCCGCAGCAGTTTTCTAACTCGGTTGTTGTACCACGGTGGCTCTTTTCCATCTCTTACGATCTTGCTTGGTACATACTCATCTAACGCATATTGTACCATGGTTTTGAACTTTGTCCACTGATCCTCAACACTATCTGCACTTGAGACAAAACTTTTGTGTTGAGCCGTCAGGTACTCTGTAATCTGCTTTTTGTCACTTTTGCTAAACAGAAAAATCTTCCTACCTTTTTTAATATTTCTATTTACGGCTGAAATCATCGACGCAGTAACCGCTTTATGATCGCTGATTCCCTGTTCTGCATTAACTGATTCAAATAGTTCGGGTCTGTTTGTCACCAGAAGATCTGTTTAACTGCTCAAGGTAGTTTTCAGATAAAGCACTTAAAAATATTTCACTGGATTCTTTGTCCCTGCCACCCGTTATGAACGTTTGAGTCTCCCAGTCTATATCCGGCAAATTAAAATCTCCACCCAGAACTATAACATGGTGGGGAAATCTACTCGAAATATTCTCCAAATTATTCTTCAGGTGCTGAGCCACAACAGCTGCTGAGCCCGGGGGCCTATAGAGACATCCAATTACCATGTCTGAGCCTGCTTTAACCGTGACCTTCACCCAAATCATTTCACAATTCGAATCTCCCTCAATTTCCTTCGATACTATTGCACTTCTTATCGCTATAAACACGCCTCCCCCTTCACTGTCCAGCCTATCTCTGCGGTATACATTCCAATCAGAGTTTAGGATTTCATTACTGTTTACGTCTGGTTTCAGCCAACTTTCTGTTCCTAGTACTATATGGGAGTTGTGACCGTTTATTAATGAGAGCAGTTCTGGGACCTTTCTATAGACGCTCCTGCAGTTTACTATTAGCACATTAATATTGTTATTCCTTGTTGCATTTTGCCTACTCCTGCCTTGCCGCGTCTCAGGAGGCGTCTTGTCGGGCCTAGGGAGGGAATTCTCTAACATAAAAAAACCCCATGTGCACTCCACACGTACTCCGCTACCCTCGTAGCCGCTTCCGGCGTGTAGTGCACGCCTGACCTATTCAGGGGGACCCTACATTTCTCCACCCGATAGCGGAGGTCGAGAAATTTGCACCCCAGCTCTCCGCAGAATCGTCTGAGCCTCTGGTTTAAGCCTTCCACTCGGCTCCAAACCAGAGGACCGCGATCGGTTCTCGGAACGATACTACAAATAGTTAGCTCTGATTCCACACCGCGAGCGAGGCTTTCCACCTTCACCAACTCCGCCAACCGCCTGTAAGAACTGAGGATTACCTCTGAACCCAGACGGCAAGAGTCATTGGTGCCGACATGAGCAACAATTTGCAGTCGGGTGCACCCAGTGCTCTCTATCGCCGCCGGTAGGGCCTCCTCCACATCTCGGATGAGACCCCCCGGCAAGCAGACAGAGTGAACACTGGCCTTCTTCCCCGACCTTTCCGCTATTTCCCTAAGGGGCTCCATCACCCGCCTAACGTTGGAGCTCCCAATAACTAATAAACCCCTCCCCCCGTGTGCCTGCTCGGACCTTGCTGAAGGAGCAGCCACATGTCCACTCACAGGCAGAGCGGGCGATGCCACACGGCCAGCCTCCACATTGACCCTCCGCCTCGTGCGCCGCGAACGCCGCTAAACCCGCCACTCCCCTTGGGGAGAGGGTGGCCCAAACGCGCCCGGTACCCGCGAAGATGTCTCGACAGCAGGGACAGTGGGTGAAGAATGTAACACCTGGGGTGTACCTTGCGACGCACCAGACTCCCCACTGCCGCTACACTCCGAGGCAGCAGCCTGAAGACGGCTGACCGTGGACATCAACACGCTCAGCTGTTCGCGAAGAGTGGCCAGCTCCTCCTGCGTCCGTACACAGCACCCACACATCCTAGCCATCCTAAGAAATCAATTTACTATAGAGTGTTAATCAGTTTTTAACTAGACTGCTAATTCACTAAAGGCGGTTGATTATTGACTAAACTGTGATTGCTAACCACTTCTTGTAGAAACAAGGAAAATAGCACTACCTGTCTCTGGACGGTATTGAAAACAAACACTAGCACTACTAGCACTATGGCTGACTAAAAGGACTCTGACTGTATTCAAAACAAACACGAGATCTATGGAACACTTAATAGCACTCGACTATTAAAGCTTCCTAAAAGCAAAAACACGCAGAAGAAGAAGTGACAAGTAAGAAAAATACAGATAATACTTAAATTAAGGTAGCTCGCTGCACAGAAGACGTGAAGCAGACGGCGGTTAGGGCGACACTGACACTACTGGCACTATGGCTGACTAAAGGGACTCTCTGACTGTATTCAAAACAAACACGAGATCTATGGAACACTTAATAGCACTCTACTATTAAAGCTTCCTAAAAGCAAAAACACGCAGAAGAAGAAGTGACAAGTAAGAAAAATACAGATAATACTTAAATTAAGGTAGCTCGCTGCACAGAAGACGTGAAGCAGACGGCGGTTAGGGCGACACTGACACTACTGGCACTATGGTTGACTAAAGGGACTCTCTGACTGTATTCAAAACAAACACGAGATCTATGGAACACTTAATAGCACTCGACTATTAAAGCTTCCTAAAAGCAAAAACACACAGAAGAAGAAGTGACAAGTAAGAAAAATACAGATAATACTTAAATTAAGGTAGCTCGCTGCACAGAAGACGTGAAGCAGACGGCGGTTAGGGCGACACTGACACTACTGGCACTATGGCTGACTAAAGGGACTCTCTGACTGTATTCAAAACAAACACGAGATCTATGGAACACTTAATAGCACTCTACTATTAAAGCTTCCTAAAAGCAAAAACACGCAGAAGAAGAAGTGACAAGTAAGAAAAATACAGATAATACTTAAATTAAGGTAGCTCGCTGCACAGAAGACGTGAAGCAGACGGCGGTTAGGGCGACCTTGTCTGATGAAGATAGTCTGTTACTGCCTGACGGTCTTTTAAGCCCAAAACTTATCAACAAAATAAATAAATAGATTAGAAAACATACATTTTTTGCGTTTTTAGTTGTACTAGTGAAGAGGTATTAAATGAAAAGGGGGAAAAACGGCTTTGCTGAACGAGTGGATAGATTTATAGGACACATCCTTAACCATTAAGGAGTAAATTCTTAATCGACAGAAGCATGGTGAGTTGCAAATTGTTGAACCTGTCATTACTATTCGCTCGTTTCACTATACCTAATAGTATGTGTTTTATTTTCACATATAAATTTAAAAACAAACGAAATTTCAGTAAATGAGAAGGTGTTCTCTTAATAATGTGTACACTGTGGCATATTGTTTCTTTACTATATGAATGCAATATTTTTGTTGAAATAATACTTCACAGCTGATCGAAGTAGCATCTGTAATATTCAGTCAGAAAATAATTGTTCTTGAATGAAGGAATAGTATCGGAACAAAGTACTTCTTAAGATATAACTTCTATTTTATGCTTGATTTCAAACACTTTTGTATGTTACTAATAAATTCCTCACTCTTCCTTTACGTTCTTTCTCAGCTCTTCTATCGAGTTAATCGCAATTTTCCTGAACCTTCTACGGTCCCCTTATGTATCTATGGAGGCAACTGTGGTACATGTAGATCTCATCCTCAATTTTTCAGTGCTCCTAAGCAGATTTTGCAGCAGAATGGTGAGCTATCTCTCCCTGTTTACCGTGTTGCTAATTGAAGTAATCTCTCTCTACAATATAGCCAAACTTTCCAGCGCCATGTTTTATACTAGGCTGCAATTATTTAGCCCACAGCTTATCCATTTGGCTTTCATCAGGTTGCAGTTATTACATCCGCCGAAAAACTTTGACTTCGCTCTTCTTAGTAAATGAAGGATCATTCCACTACTCTGACCCTTTCTAAAACGTGGTACGGTGGGGACAGGAGTCTTTCACTTGGTTCATTCTGTCCAAGAATTGATTTTTGCTTGCCAATCTTTCGCTGTGTCCTGTGCCTCTGGTAACCTTACCGACAGTTGACTTGCTTGTTTGATTATCACATTTTGGCTTTCTTGGCTACATTTTATTGAAGGATAAATAATATGCAATCCTTCGTCTCAAATCTGTCTTATGATGTACCCAACCGTACATTCAGCGAAGTTGCAATACCTAGTGACTTGCCGTTGAGGGACGATAAGTTGTTACTATACGTAAGCGAAGTCAGCCACCATGAATCCCATAGCCAATTTGTAAATCACTTGGCAGATTAGAAAATTACAAACCAAAGGGCAGGTAGGAACACATCCTAATATGTTAAACACAAGACGCATGTTTCAGCTCAAGTCATGGTAGCAAGTGCCCGATTATTAAATAATTTGCTTCCATGTAATTATTACCGTTCTACAGTTATTCAGAGAGGCTTTGTTATTTAGCAGCTATTATAGTCTAGTTATTCGGAACATTTCATACTTAATCATACAGAAAAAGTTATTCGAAACGATGCCTGACCGAATATTAATTAGAGTGAGACTAAGATTTGTATTCAGTAGTAGCAGTGGATGTTGAGGTATTCAGTCCGAAAAATGGTTTGTTGCGCCTGTTTCCTGCACACGTCTCTTCATGACTGCATAACTGTAGCAGTCTGTAGTCATTTGAACATGGTTACTGCGTTCATGTCTTCGTCTCCTTCTACATATTTTACTCCCCACACTTCCCATCAATATCAAACTGCAATTCCTTGAGGATGCCTCTCTACTTGTCGTATCGACCGATCCCTTCTTTTAGTCTAGTTATTCTATAAACGTCTATTCCCCAGTTTGAGTCAGTACCTCCAGTTCTCGATTTATTCACCTAATGTTCATCAATCTTGTGTAGCATCACATTTCATAAGCACTCTATTCTCTACGCTGTAGACAGATACTTACTGTAAAATCTTCCGTTGTTGTTATTGCCAGTCTACATTTTAAATCCTCTCCTTCGGCTATATTCTGCTGCCCAAATAGCAGACCTAATCTACTACCTTTAGTGTTTCATTTCCTAATCTATTTCACACAGCATCATCTGTTTTAGTTCGACTAAATTCAGTTATCCTTGTTTCCTTTTGTTGCTGTTAACCTTTGTAGTACCTTTACAAAACGTTATCCATTTCCTTCAACTGCTCTGCCAAGATCTTTACTGTCTCTGACAAAATTGTAGTGTATACAGTATGGAGATTCAAATAGATGTAGGGTAAAGATAGCATTGACCTGATTAGACAGAGTAACGGAAAGCCGGTCGCGGTAGTCTCGCGGCTCTAGGCGCGCAGTCCGGAACCGTGCGACAGCTACGGTCGCAGGTTCGAATCCTGCCTCGGGCATGGATGTGTGTGATGTCCTTAGGTTAGTTAGGATTAAGTAGTTCTAAGTTCTACGGGTCTGATGACCACATCAGTTGAGTCCCATAGTGCTCAGAGCCATTTGAACCATTTTTTTGAGTAACGGAAAATTGCACCAACCCAAAATTCGGACTGACGAATGTATTTCGAAGATGAATACATCAAAAGCAAGAATGTGTTAATAAGATGGGCTGTCAAGGATGAGATCTATGAAAATGGCTAACAGAAACTATCCTTTCCCCTTATGATGTTGATTATGACGAGGATGACGGTGGCTGCTGATGTTGGCTACCAAGGCTGCAACGCTGCTAACCAGAAATTTTAGATATCCTTTAACCTCAGACGATCAAGGGTTGCTAAATGTAGGAACATTCTATCACTCTGGCGCTAACTCTGGTCGCTTATCCGCGAGAACAAGCTAGGAGATAAAAAGCCCTCCCTATGGCTCGGCTGACTTCCTCTCGTCCATCTCGTGACGAAGAGTTGTCATGTGTTAAACGACAATCCCGCATATCTTTTCTCACACTGTAACACATCACTGACGCCGCGCCACTTTTTACTCCAACATGTTTTTCAACCCCTTACACTTTAATGTGTGTTTGTCATTCGAACTATACGAGGCTTTAGCAGATACAGCACAGATTTTAGAATGCGTGGTACTATTTAATCGTCGTAGAAAAACGGCGAAGGTGGTTTAATTTCCGACTGTTAACACCAGCTGTCGTAGAAACTCGCACTTGACTTCTCTTAAAAAAAGGGGGTCATTGTAATTGTTAATCTTACCTTTCTAGTGTGTTAGTTGCTTTTTTCATTCTGAAACGAATCTTACAAAAAGACGAGAGTTTAATTCGGAAATACACTTAGCGTTTATCGACCGTGAAAAAGCATTTTACTGCATCAAAAGAAAACTGGTCACTAATGGAGAAAAGATGTTTCCCCAAGTACCTGATAAAAATACACCACGATGTAAATACGTCTGAAAACACCAAAATAAGGATAGTAACTGGTAAATAACAACACGAAAAACGGAAATAAATCAGTGAGTAAGGCAGGGCTGTAGTATGTCACCAACACTGTTCAACCTCTACGTCGACAAACTAGTCAGCGAATGGATGAAGGACGGAATACCTCAAGATATAAGAACCTGGACAGATCATTTTCTAAATACCAGCGTTTTGCAGGACATCATGATTTACCGTCAATAGCTGCTGATAAAATTTCTTTACTGAACTACAATTTCGTTCCACAGATTATCTTGAAGTTCATAAACAGTTACAACCATATTGAGGCGATGAAGTCAATAGCATTTCCAATATAAAACCAGTGAATTCGTCACTTTTGTCAAACAGTAATGCAGTTAATATATCGTTATTTGTTAATATTGACGAATTCATGTATTTTATTATTAATTTTATCTCTTACTATGATTTCAAAGTTTACGAACCTGGCCTGTAGACCAAAATTCATTGTCCAGTAAAGAAACTTTATCAGCAACTCTGGGCGGTAAATTATGATGTTCTACAAATATTTACGAGCTGTGGGGCAATGGTTTTGGCGACGAAAAGGTAATTATACAGGACAGTGAAGACAAAATACAAATGGCGATATATGGTTTAAACAGTATAGGCCAGGATTATAATCAAAAGATATCAACAACGAAAGCCAATGGCCCTTTTAGGACCACACCCCATAAAGACTAAGTCACCAGTGCCCTCTAAAGGAACCATTCCGGCATTTGCATGGAGCGATTTAGGGAGATCACGGATAAACCTAAATCAGGACGGCTGGAAGCGGGTTTGAACCGCCGTCCTTCCAAATGCGAGTCCAGTGTGCTAACCACTGCGCCACCTTGCTCGGTCAGATCACGATGTGGCTGGCCGCTGTGGCCGAGCGGTTCTAGGTGCTTCGGTCTGGAAACGCGCGACCGCTGCGGACGCAGGTTCGAATCGTGCCTCGGGCATGGACGTGTGCGATGTCCGTAGATTAGTTAGATTTAAGTACTTCTAAATTCTAGGGGACTGATGACCTCAGATGTTGAGTCCCATGGTGCTCAGAGCCATTTGAACCAAATCACGATATGGACGCTTATGACCTCAGCTATTTACGCCCTGCAGCAGGAAAAAATAACGAAGACGATGACGATGATGATGACGACGATGATGATGATGACGATTATAACGTTGATGATGATGATGGAAATGGATACGATGATGAGGATGGTTCGTTTTTCTTGTTATGGTTTTAGGGTGCAAAACTGCTACGGTCGTTAGCGCCCGGTCTGTGACTTAGGTAAAGGTAAAAAACCAAACTGGAAACTAGCAACAATGGGAGCGAAACTAAAAAAAAACGGGGGGAAACTAAAAACAGAAGGAAAGCTTAAAAAACTACTACAGAAGGGGAGTGTTTGTCCCCAATAAGAGCTTCAAATGACTGACGTCATCTCACTGACATTAATAAACACGAGAACGCGATCGGCTGAGCGCGTGTCATCTGCTAAAATGGAAGATATATCAGGCGATAGCTGTAGATAGGCGCGTAATGGAGTAAAGTATGGGGTCTCAAGTAAAAGGTGTCGCCACAGTTGAGAGCAGTGGGGACAAAGCGGGGGAGGATCGCCAATTAAAAGATGTCGATGACTAAAAAGACAGTGCCCTATCCGGAGTCTAGTTAAAATGACGTCCACCCAACGACGAGTTCGGGAGGACGAGGTCCTAGCACTGGGTAGAGCTTTCACGTCCCGTAATTTATTATTGGGAAGTGTCGACCAATGTGTGTGCCATGAAATAGCAACACGACGACATAAAACACACCGTAGATCGGCGAAGGGAACCGTGCGAACAGCAGGCTGAAGAAGAGAGACTGCAGCCTTGGCCGCTATATTGGTCGCCTCGTTTCCACAAATACCAACCATGTCCTGGGATCCAGAGGAACGCCACAGAGACGCCCCCCAAGTGCAGCAAGTGGAGGCTGTCCTGAATCCAATGGACCAGTGGGTTGACAGGGTAGAGAGCTTGCAGACTGGGGAGAGCAGAGAGAATCTGAGGAGATAACATACTGTATCCGCTGATGGCGACGGATGTATTGGACAGCCTGGAGAACAGCATAAAGCTCCGCAGTAGAAACCGAACAATGGTCGGGAAGCCAAAATGGATTACGGGTGTCGCCAACAATATAGGCACTCCCAACACCAAATTATGTTTTTGAGATTAGATTAAAGCTGAAGAAAGTGCAAAAAGGTGGGAATTTAAGGAGATAGACCTGGATAAACTGACTAAACCAGAGGTTGTACAGAATTTCAGAGAGAGCATAAGGGAACAATTGACGGGAATTGGGAAAGAAATACAGTAGAAGAAGAATGGGTAGCTCTGAGGGATGAAGTAATGAGGGCAGCAGAGGATGAAGTATTACCTACTAACTACGACTGCTTGTAGAAATCCTTGGGTAACAAATATTGAATTTAACTGATGAAAGGAGAAAATATAAAAATGCGGTAAATGAAGCAGGCAAAAAGGTATACAAACGTCTCAAAAATGAGATCGACAGGACGTGCAAAATGGCTAAGCAGGTATGGCTAGAGGACTAATGTAATGATGTAGAGGCTTATCCCACTAGGGGTAAGATAGATATTGCCTACAGAAAAATTAAAAAGACCTCTGGAGAAAAGAGAACCACTTGTATGAATATCAAGAGCTCAGATGGAAACTCAGTTCTAATCAAAGAAGGGAAAGCAGATGGTGGAAGGAGTATGTAGAGGGTCTATACAAGGTCGATGTACCTGAGGACAATATTATGGAAATGGAAAAGGGTGTAGATGAAGATGAAATGGGAGATACGATACTGAATGAAGAGTTTGACAGAGCACTGAAAGACCTGAGTCGATACAAGGTCCCCGGAGTAGACAACATTCCATTGGAACTACTGACGGCCTTGGCATAGCCAGTCCTGACAAAACTCTACCATCTGGTGAGCAAGATGTATGAGAGAGGCGAAATACCCTCAGACTTCAAGAAGAATATAATAATTCCAATTCCAAAGAAAGCAGGTGTAGACAGGTGTCAAAATTACTGAACTATCAGTTTAATAAGTCACAGCAGCAAAATAGTAACTCGAATTCTTTACAGACGAATGGAAAAACTGGTAGAAGCCGACCTCGGGGAAGATCATTTTGGATTCCGCAGAAATGTTGGAACACGTGAGGCAATACTGACCCTACGACTTATCTTAGAAAATAGATTAAGGAAAGGCAAACCTACGTTTCTAGCATTTGTATACTTAGAGAAAACTTTTGACAATGTTAACTGGAATATTCTCTTTCAAATTCTAAAGGTGGCAGGGTAAAATACAGGGAGCGAAAGGCTATTTATAATTTGTACAGAAACCAGATGGCAGTTATAAGAGTCGAGGGGCATGAAAGGGAAGCAGCGGTTGGGAAGGCAGTGAGACAGGGTTGTAGCCTCTCCCCGATTTTGTTCAATCCGTATATTGAGCAAGCAGTAAAGGAAACAAAAGAAAAGTTCGGAGTAGGTATTAAAATCCATGGAGAAGAAATAAGAACTTTGAGGTTCGCCGATGACGTTGTAATTCTGTCAGAGACAGCAGAGGGCCTGGAAGAGCAGTTGAACGGAATGAACAGTGTCTTGAAAGGAGGATACAAGATGAACAGCAACAAAAGTAAAACGAGGATAATGGAATGTAGTCGAATTAAGTCGGGTGACGCTGAGGGAATTAGATTAGGAAATGAGACACTTAAAGTAGTAAAAGAGTTTTGTTATTTGGCGAGCAAAATAACTGATGATGGTCGAAGTAGAGAGGATATAAAATGTAGACTGGCAATGGAAACGAAAGCGTTTCTGAAGAAGAAAAATTTGTTAACATCGGGTATAGATTTAAGTGTCAGGAAGTCGTTTCTGAATGTATTTGTATGTATGGAGTATAGCCATATACAGAAGTGAAACATGGGCGTTAAATAGTTTGGACAAGAAGAGAATAGAAGCTTTCGAAATATGGTGCTACAGAAGAATGCTGAAGATTATATGGGTAAATCACATAAATAATGAGGAGGTATTGAATAGGATTGGGGAGGAGAGGATTTTGTGGCACAACTTGACCAGAAGAAGGGATCGGTTGGTAGGACATGCTTTGAGGCATCATGGGATCACAAATTTAGCACTGGAGGGCAGCGTGGAGGGTAAAAATCGTAGAGGGAGACGAAAGGATGAATAGCAGATTCAGAAGGATGTAGGCTGCATTAGGTACTGGAAGATGAAGAAGCTTGCAGAGGATAGAGTCGCATGGAGAGCTGCATCAAACGAGTCTCAGGACTGGAGACCACAACAACAACAAGATGCACCTGAACGCGAACACTGTGCTCATGTGCCGGCCCTGGCAGCGACCGCCGGCCACGGAGTAGTGTCCGGTTGTGGACGGGTCCGCGGCGGCGGCGCTGCGGAGGCGGCGTCGGCGTCGGCGTCGGCGCGCGGCGCAGGCGTCGGCGAGCGCCGGCGGGGGCAGCGCCGCGGCGCCGCCGCCTGTTTATAAGGGCTGCTGCGGCGGCCGCGCTGCTACACGGCGCGCGACCTCCAGTCCACAGCACAGCACAGCACAGCATGGCCCGCCACTGGTCCTCCGCCCCCACGCAGTCAGAGAGTGCGGCGCTGCTGCTGCTGCTGGCGCTGCCGGCGCTTCTGTGCGTGGCCGGCGCCGCCCCCGCGCCCGCACCGCCCGCCGCCGACGCCATCAGCGTCGAGTCCCGGGCCATCCGGCCGCCCATCCCGCAGCCGCCCGACTACCAGGACTACCAGTCCGCCGTGCGGTACGACGAGTACCCCGTGAGTACTTCACCACCCTCTCTATGTCTTTGGCAATGGTAAACGGCGCATGTTTGCCTAAATTCATTTCTGAAAAATTATTCTCTTCAAGCTTTATCTTGTCAAGTAACTTCCGGTTTCGGCACCAAGTACCATCATCAGGTCACCCCAGGCGTGCAGTCACCAAGCTCACTTCCTACGTACGAATGCCGTACAGGACGTCCGGAAATTCCCGCTACTGACATGTAGAGGGCAGTGAGTGCGTAATATTTTCAATACGAAGCCTTGTCTGTAAATCAACCTTTTCCGTTCTACGACGGTTTCACTTCAGACATCGAGTAAAACAGAACGCCTGAGCGTTCCCCAAGGTAGTGTTACAGGCCGTTTGCTGTTCCTTATCTACCGGGTGATCAAAAAATTTGTATAAATTTGAAAACTTAATAAACCGCGGAATAATGTAGATAGAGAGGTAAAAATGGGCACACATGCTTGGAATCACAGGATGTTTTATTAGAGGAAAAAAAAAGAACTCCCCATATTGCTAGAAGCGTGAAAGAACTCTTGCGCGCGTCGTTTGGTGACGATCGTGTGCTCAGCCGCCAGGTCCCTAGACCTCAGTCCGTGGGATTATTGGCTTTGGGGTTACCTGAAGTCGCAAGTGTATCGTGATCGACCGACATCTCTAGGGTTGCTGGAAGACAACATCCGACGCCAATGCCTCACCATAACTCCGACATGCTTTACGTTGCTGTTCACTATTTCTCGACTACAGCTATTGTTGAGGAATGATGGTGGACATATTGAGCATTTCCTGTAAAGAACATCATCTTCGCTTTGTCTTACTTTGTTATGCTAATAATTGTTATTCTGATCAGATGCAGCGCCATCTGTCGGACATTGTTTGAACGTTTGTATTTTTTTGCTTCTAATAAAACCCCATGTCATTCCAAGCATATGTGTCAATTTGCACCTCTGTATCTACATTATTCCGTAGTTTATTCAGTTTTCAAATTTATACTGACATTTTGATCACCCGGTATATAAACGATTCTGGAGCTAATCTGAGCAGCCGTCTTCGGTTGTTTGCAGATGACGCTGTCGTGTATTGACTAATAAAGATCAAAACAAACTGCAAAACGATTTGGAAAAAAATCTGAATGGTGCGAAAAGTGGCAGTTACTCTAAATAACGATAAGTGTGAGGTCATCCACATGAGTGCTAAAAGCAATTCGTCAAACTTCGGTTACACGATAAATCCGTCTAATCTAAAAGCCGTAAATTCAACTAAATACCTAGGTATTACAATTACAAACAAAGTAAATAGGAAAGAACACATGGAAAATGTTGTGGGGAAGGCTAACCAAAGGCTGCGTTTTATTGGCAGAACACTTAGAAAATGTAGCAGACCTACTAAGGAGACTGCCTACATTACGCTTCTCCGTCCTCTTTTAGAATACTGCTGCGCGGTGTGGGATCCTTACCAGATAGGAATGACGGAGTACATCGAAAAAGTTCAAAGAAATGCAGCATGGTTTGTATTATCGCGAAATATGGGAGAGAGTCTCACAGAAATGATACGAGATTTGGGCTGGAAATCATTAAAAGAAAGGCTCGTTTATCGTTGCGACGGAATCTCCTCACGAAATTCCAATCACCAACTTTCTCCTCCGAATGCGAAAATATTTTGTCGACACAGATATACATAGGGAGAAACGATCACAACGATAAAATAAGGGAAATCAGAGCTCGTACGGAAAGATACAGGTGATCATTCTTTCCGCTCCTTTTACGCGATTGGAATAATAGAGAATTGTGCACTTGGTTCGATGAATCGTCTGCGAGGCACTTATAAGTGATTTGTAGAGTATCCATGTAGATGTAGATGTAGACATTTAACTCACCCACTTCTACTGAGTGAAATGGAAAAGTTGCTTGTCCTGGCATGCAATAGGATGGACAGGGTGACGTGTACAAAGTCACACCTTCACCTGATGTCACTTCACGTCTGCTTTGCTGCGACCGAGCGAGGTGGTGCAGTCGCTAGCTCACTAGACTCGCATTCGGGAGGACGACGGTTCGATCCCGCGTCCGGCCATCCCGATTTAGGTGTTTTCCGCGATTTCCTTAAATCGCTCCAGGCAAATGCCGGGAGGGTTCCTTTGAAAGGGCACGGCCGACTTCCTTCCCCGCCCTTTCCTAATCCGACGAGTCCGATGACATCCCTGTTTGGTCTCCTCCTCCAAACAACCCAACCCAACCCTTTCTCCGAGACTGTTGTAGAGACAGAGGAAGATCTGCTGGCACGAGTTCTGTCCGCTGCACTAGGAACTGAAGACACCAGTTGAGATGGATTGTCTCAACCCGAACATTCTTCGTACGTACAATGTCTGTAACAACGTTAGTGGTTGCCAAATCGAGCCACTGCCTCATGCATCCGTACTGTTTTTTCTTTGTTTTGGAATAATGTAGACACTTTACGTTTAAGTGTTAATACAAACCGATGTGCTTAAATGATAAATGGATGTTTCGTTATGCTTCCTTTACAGTTGTTCAAATGGTTCAAATGGCTCTGACTACTATGGGACTTAACTTCTGAGGTCATCAGTCGCCTAGAACTTAGAACTACTTGAACCTGAGTAACCTAAGGACGTCACACACATCCATGCCCGAGGCAGGATTCGAACCTGCTACCGTAGCGGTCGCGTGGTTCCAGGTTGTAGCGCCTAGAACCACTCGGCCACTGCAGCCGGCTTTATAGTTGTTACCTAATAATTGTGCTGCGTCATGTCTAATTCAGCTCTTTAAGCATAAGTGGGTAAGTTAAACATATGATCGTAAACTGTCGTAGAATGGAAACGGTGCGACTGCAGACAAGATTTCCTATTGCGGTTACTACAGACTCACCCCAGAAGTTCGTAACGGGAATTTCCGAACACTCTGCACACAAACATAACTGACTCATTCTGAATAGCCGCCGCAGTTTCGATACGTTTGAAGAAAGATATCGTTTCCAACACGCTATTGATTTAAAATCGAAATTTACATATAAAGAAATTTAGTAAGCAAAAACACTGCTGTATTCAGAGACTTTATATTACGATGCCATTTTTTGGTGCTATAAGCTAATTTCGGCTCCATTGTCATTATCAAGCTATCTTCAAAGTTATGGAGATATTAGTGCATATATCTGTGTCTATTTATAACTAATAACAATTTTGTATACAGGGTGTCTATCTTAAGAGGCGTCAGGCGTTTTTTCTCTGGTATTTCGGCCGATATTTGCAATTTCGTTTTTGCTGTGTGTAGCTGGAGTCATCCCGAACAAATACAGCTCATCACGTCGTTTATGCGACAACCACCGTCGAGTTGTATCCCATTACAATCAAAATGAGTTTTAAAGCGAAATTTCACGTGCCCATTCGATAGAGCGGTGCCAAATTAGTTTAGTGCTAAATTTGTGCCGTCGATATGTGTTGAAAGTAACAGTAAAACACGAAGAATAACCGCTATTCCAGCAGCTCCCTGGCCACACTGATTGCTACAGCCATGCAGTAGCAGAGCTGCTCATTCGCTAACGGAGTTCTCTTCATTCTTCATGTTTTCACTCTACCTGTTAGTACATATCGGTAACACGAACGTGGGCGTTCCGTGTGGAGTTTTGAAATCGTACATACGGTGTGACCAATGGGCCTGCTACCGCATTCAAAAGAGATATGGAAGTTCCTCAACATATCCGTGGAATAGGTCGGTTAGTTGCAAGCGAAATACCGTAAGTACCATACCGCCTATTAGTATGACAGATAACCTTTGATGATGATGATGTTAGAGAAGGTCACTGTAAATTTGATACAAACAAAAGTGATGGCGCAAGGTAAACGAGAAAGGTTTACCGAAGAACGTAGCTGTGAAAAACTACGCTCTCGTGCAGTCATAGTTATCTGATTTCGTTCTCCTTCGTACTGTCGAAGTCTTCTGTAACAGCAGATTCTCAGGATTCATCCAGATGGTGAATCGTGCTACTATTCCTTACATATCTCTCTACAAAAATTGATCGATATAACGGAATCTTAAGCGAATCTGCAAGCTAGTCACGTAACACTGACGTAACAAATCCATAGTTTCTCATTTATGGAACTAACTCTCAAAGACTACATTAAAACCTGCTGCGTCTCCTGAATAATTGTAGTACACACTCTGAAAACTTGACAGATTGTGGGGCAATCGCTTCTATTTTAATTTCTGTTTCATATGGTGATGTTACTGCATATCTTTGGAAGTTGTGTCTTACAGATGTTAAGTAAGTTTATAACACGTAAATCATGGTATTGCAAATTAAACACGATTTACGAAATGTTGGACTGAAAGAAAATGAAAATTTAGCGAGGCTTGAAGCTTATTAATAGATAAGATCTTTTTTAACTTTCGGGATCCCAGTTGACAGACGCTTAAATGTGGATTTTCGTAAATTACCCCGTTGTGTCGCGTTATATTTTACCATAACCCAGAAAAGCATATGGAGTATCTGTTAAAATGAGAAATGATATTTTGAAGAGATTTAGGAATTAATGTGTACTGTTTTAATATTATTAAAATTTATAGTTCGGAGATAAATTTCGATGAAAGTAAGTCGAACAGGCTAAAGTATTAATATAATGCCAGTAAATCTAGTATATCTTAATGAGTCTGACATTATAGGAAAGATCTACATAGCCATCTAAGTCACTGGTTATGTTGATTAATGTTTAAACATGTTAGACATCATATACTCTGCTGAAAGTAACTAACGAAGCAGACGAAATAAGGAAAGGCTGTGCAGAGAGAACTGAAAAAGCTGCTATCCCCCTTTTATGAAAAGTGTGATTTTTAAGGATAGCTAAATAGTACATCATTTTTAGCGTTGAAAGGAGAGCCAGGGAACTGAACCATTATGTAATTATCGAGTTTACCTATTTATATGAATACGTAACTTAAGTTCCAAAAGTTGAACTTCTGACGTGTGAACATCCTTTGATTTTTCGCACAGTCACAAACCTCGCTTATAAAAATGAATTCTGAATGGCTGTGTCTGATCGGTAAAGTGACATGATTGCAGCGAAAAGTGACAGTAGTACATTTGTAGTGAATTTATGAACGCAGCCTTGGACAAAATCAGAAAACAAAATCAACTGTTTATTGTTTTAATGTTAGTAAAATGTAGAACTCAAAAGTAAATGTTTCAGGTCGCTGTAAAAGCACATTTCGACAATCCGATATTGGTAAATCATTTTCTGTTAGTTGAAGTTCACGTTCTCGAGACAGAGATATGTTTCTTGGAATTGAATAATGAAATCTTATTCATAAACAGACAATTGTGCCGCTCTGTGTAGTACACTGCCACTGGAATTGGTTTTAGAGGACTCTTGTTTTGAAAGGCAGTAGTACGTATCGAAGTAGTAACGAATGTGTATCAGTAGAAAGTTCATTCGAAAACGCACGTGTAATGATTACCTTTTACTACAAATAGTGTCGAACTTCTTCGTGGTATTTAAAATATCACACGTTTTGTCGTTCCATACACATCGGGCATCCAAATCAACATATCCATAAGTAAAATTTAAGATAATTCTTTGTTGAAGATTCTTCATGAACATTCTTAATACGCGATATGTTTTCCGATATAATTGAAAATCTGTAACACTGATTCACATAGAATGAGAGCTACTAAGTAACCATTATTGAAAGAAGCATTTTACATCACTGTTTACAACCATGTGTGCAGATGTGATAGAACTCGCCTGAAAGACGTAACCTTGGCAAGAAAGGTGAAATTAATAAATGGAATATATGTTGTATTCCAGCATTGGAGGGTTAAGCGACTACATAAGGCTGTATTACTGTTTGTGTACATTTATGCTGTATATGTGAGTCGTAAGTTTTCAACATACAGTCTTATTCTTAAAACCAGACATAATTCTGGAAATTTCAACAAGACAGCTTTTGTTTCCATTTACCACACAGAACAACGGTTTCCACGGTATTGTAAGGCTTTGTTGGAAGATAATCATTCATTTCCTTTGTCATTGTTGCATAAACATGAAGTCGGCTGGAGAGCAGCAACAGGTATCATTAGTGATAATTTAATGGTAATTGTCGCTGTTCGATTGACACTATCTTCAGAAGTAATTGTATAAACTATGCATAAAGTTTTAATGATGGAATATAAGCACAGCGACCGCTTGCTACTCCCGAAAACAAACTTTTGTGCAATGTCTTAATCCCTGTAATGTAGAGGGTAACGTACTGCGGCTCCACTTCATTAAGTGTACTGAACACATAATCCATATTCTAACAGTGATCTGACAACTGATATTTTTATTATCATAACTAACTTACTTGTCAACATTACAGTACCGGAATTCCACTCTCAACAAAACGTGTTGCGAGTCAGATTCGCATTCGAAAATATCTACAACAATCATCAGAAATTCAAAAATTAAGTGAAAATGAGAACAAATATGAAACTTGAGAAAACTATAGCTTTACCTGCATTGCCGTATGCAACTGAACTTCCGCGATCACGGAAGTAAAAGATGGAAACGCGTAGATATATTTGAATTCAGATTTCTGAACAAACCTTGACTGACAGACGACTAGAGATATTCGAGGACAACTGCATTTGAAATCTTATTAAAAATTACAAGGGCACACACGCAGTTCATGCAGGAGGTAAGAAATTTGATACATCACCATTGCAGGACTACCTTACACTGAATGTGATAGCAGTTGATAGTGCAAACTGTGGATTCACTGGAGTCACTTTAACAATTTCCCCTCCGTATTTGATATAGAAAGCGTTACTCTTACTTTTAGTGTTTTCTTTCATTTTGTTCTTTTTGACAAATACGGAATAGTTGTGATATTAAATTCTTCTGTCTTTAATACACATTAGTGAGGGTAAGGTGTACACATTCTTGTGCGACGTTCGTTAAAAGTTAATGAAAACTAATGCGGAGAGTATATTTAGCACACCAGGGCGATTTTCGATTTATAAAAGGCATTCTCTGACGGAGCCAAGTTTTGATTAATAGAAGGTATTCCCGACGAAGCTGCGCTCGTCTATGCATCTCGTGAAAGAGGGAGAAGCCCGTGAAGCTCGTCTTTGGAAGTTAACTTCTTACGGAAAATGAAGGGTGATTATATTTCAGTCTCGGCCTTTTTCGGCAGCACACGGCACCAGGTTTCCGTCAGTACCAGACACTTGCCTTCGGTCTGCATCAGAATGTGATGCTTTGTCAAAATCGGTCGTCGAAACGCGATGTGTGACATTCAGTTTGACGGGTATTCACAGAATCTCGTGAACAGTTCACAAATGCTCTGAAGAGAAGAATCGTCAGAATGAAGGTACAACAATCCAAATGCTCCAGATTATTGTTTTTATGTAGGACTCTCGCGATCAAAAACTGATATAAATAAAAGTATTACAATTTCAGGTTCATAAGACCATTGTTAATTTATTTGAGCGTGGAATACAACTAGGAGATGGAAACTACTGACTGTAACAAAGAACTAAAACCAATACCAGATGATCTTGTCGATTACAAATGACTGCAGAGACGTGCATCTTGCTATGTCCATATGAATATACGAAACGAGTGTTTTTATTGTGACGAAAAGTTTTATTTGCGTTGAACAGGATACACACATCAATCAGTCGCACATTCCTCCATTAGCTATGCCTTTCTTTGGCCATATTTAAGTATTTATTTTTTTTAATAAATACTAGCTTGAAGCTAAAGAAGCCGTCCATCCCAGTTTCGAAATCAATGTAATCAACGCGCTCAGAAAGAACCGTAAAATTAAATATGGCGGTTGGCGACAGTCTGACAACTAAATTAATAGAATACTGAGAAACTCTAATCATCACTTGGTGCTTTCGTCATGTTAATCGATGTGAGCGCAAGGCTTCTCAACTACTGTCAATAAATCACAGTCTTCATGGTTCATCATCATCAGTTATCTGCTATATTAGCAGGTCCTTTGCCTCTCCATTTCCTGCGATCCATTGCTTCCTTCTTAAGGCTGCTTTATGTTGTACCATCCATCATGTCATCCAGTATCTGGAATCTCTTCCATCCTCGCTTCCTTTTCTCTTCTACATAACCTTCTAAAACTGTTTCGATCAGTCCGTCATTCTTTCTTGATACATACCCAATCCAATTTCTTTTTCTTCTCTTTATTACATCTACTAACTTTTTTTTCTCTCCCACTCTTCTCAATACCTCTTCATTTTTTACTCTGTCCATCCAACTTATTCTTTCCATCCTCCGCGATGTCCAGATCTCAAAAGCCTCCAGCCTTTCTTCCTCATAGTCCATGTTTCAGCGCCATATAGAAGAACACTCCACACAAGACATTTTATGAGTCTCTTCCTGATTTCTCTGTCCACGCCGCTGCAGAAAATTCTCTTTCTCTTATAAAACGCCTCTTTTGCCATTGCTATCCTTGTTTTAATATCTGTGGTGCTCTTGCAGCCGGTGTCTATCCTGCTTCCAAGATACTTGGTTACTTTACTGAAAAGTAATCTGTCTCCCTTCATGCAGCCACACCCATACTCTGGTAACCACTCTGAAGTGCTGGCACTTCCCATTGTACCGTCTACTAATCCTATCATGGCTCCAAATGGCTCCAAGCATTATGGGACTTAAAATCTGAGGTCATCAGTCCCCTAGACTCAGAACTAATTACACCTAACTAACCTAAGAACATCACAAACATCCATGCCCGAGGCAGGATTCGAACCTGCGACCGTAGCAGCAGCGCGGCTCCGGACTGCAGGACCTGGAACCGCTCGACCACAGCGGCCGGCAATCCTATCATGCTTAAAATTTATTTTGCATATATTCGAAAAATAAAAGATCAAAAACTTGTTTGTGATAAATAATACATTTCCACTACCAAAAAAATCTTAACTTGACCGATGTTGAAAATCGGTGAAGTGGAATGCATGTGTCCCACGAACCTTACTAAGCACTATGGGACTTAACATGTAAGGTCATCAGACCCCTAGACTCAGAACCACCTACACCTAACTAACCTAAGGACATCACACACATCCATGCCCGAGACAAGGTTAGAACGTGCGAGCTTAGCGGTCGCGCGGTTCCAGACTGAAGCGCCTAGAACCGCTCGGCCATAGCGGCCGGCAACTAGATCCATGTTTTCATGTGAGCCTAGGATTTTCAGATTTAAATTTTTGATTTTAGAATGCATTTATTAGGATGGCAATAGTGGAAAATGATAATAAATCACTATCAAAACACGTACAGTATCCTGACAATGAGGAACGTAAAATATACCACACGAGTTTTCAACATAATATTAGAAGATGGATTTGAGACACCACACACACCAATGTTTTTTACGTTCTACGAATTGTCTGGGGCATATATCTCTCACTGCATACAAATTACGTACAAACCAGTAGAATTGGTGGCCTGCAGTTTATTCCGAGATTCTGCATTTAATACACTTTGTAAGCAGGCTGTCTTCCAAGCGTCCGAAATGAAGGTTTTTCAGCAGCTCCGCAGCTTATTTCCATGGGCCTAGGATGGGTTGCAACTTGGTTTTACAAGCAGTCTCCTTTGTACACTGGCTGTTACTAACCTAGTACCCTACCAAAGAAATCAAGTCTGCCACCTGCTTTACCCATGAATGTGTCTACGTGATCGCATATTAAATATCTTAATTCATGTCTTTAAAAATTGCCATATTATTGGGATGTTTGTATGAGATGACTGATTCCATTTGCCATTCACTGACAATGAAGTCGTGGAATAGTTTGTAGCTTTCGTTTTGCGAAAAGTACAGTTACACATTTCTGAATATTCAAAATAAGTTGTCAGTCTCTGCACCAATTCGAAAACTTAACAAGACCTATTACTTTAAAAATACAGCAGTCAGCCATTTTTTTTTGTTTATACCAACAAGCGTTTCGATCTTTCACCCGTCGTCAGCTGGCATCATACATATTTAAATCTGGTTAGTACATCGTTAAAAACATTAGGACACTTAGCCGTTGTCTGCAAAATAACAATGTCAACTTAAGTACTATATTTGGTGAGCTGTCTTGTATTAGTCGTTACATGTACTTACGTCCTATTTTGTTTGTTGTTGTGTGTGCGTCTAATGAGCAACAAGGTGTAAAAATGCAGCTCGCGATGTGTAGTACTTGAATAATTTTTTTTTTTTTTTTTTTTTTTTTTTTGCAGTGGGAAATTGAAGCATCCAAATTGCAGTCGATGTCTTTAATGATGTGCTAATTGAAGATTTAAGTACGTATTTCGCCAATTGATGATGGGTGAAAGCCCGAACGCATATTGGAATATGTAAAAACATGATGGTTGCTGCATTTCTTATATTAATATAATACATAGTCACACAGCTCAACAACCAGTAAAATGGATAATTTGAAGTTATGAAGATCTAACTGGATACTTCTGCAGCTTTTTTAGACGCTACTTTATTAAAGACTACTGGAAGTAAAGATTCGCGCTGTAACCTAGACGAGTCAGTTGGGACCGATTGACTGCCGTGTCATCCTCTGCCAATAGCGTGATTTGGATGCGGTATTAGGTTACCGGAATTTTTTCTTTTGACAGACTCCTTATTATGCTGTCGCATAAATTTGGCATTTGCAGAACGATACTGCCCACATCATATTTCATTTCATGAATACGAACGAGGTAATACCGTGGTACAAATTCAAGTTTCCGGTGCAGCGTAAACAGGCAGTCTCTTGAAACAAAGACATCGGTAAACTTAAGAAATAGGGATGGATGTTTCATTTTGGACATGGCTCCGGTACTCAATTTAATATGATCCGGCAGGTCGTCACATAGACCAGTGCTGGGGAGCGCTGGAAGAACTTGTGTTTCACGCAATATCAGAGCGGGTTCTGAAAAACAAAAAAAGCATCAAACGTGGTAGTGGGTGTTGCGAATCGAACTCAGCTATAAATAACGGCGCGAGATCAAACATAGTTCACGGGCTGGTGATACCCCAGGCGGCGAGTACACGGTAACAGCACAACACGCAGCAACTGAAGAAGCCGAGTGGGTAGCTCGTTGAAATGTCGTGCATAAAATGAAAACAAGAACTCACCTGGACACAGGGAGGCACACCGTAAAACAGTCACTCCGAGAAAACGTGAGAGATCACAAGATTGTTCTGGCAGTGTGACTGCGATGTAATGTGTTAAAGCTACAAGATGTTTCGGTTACTATTGCACGCATACTGATGATACGACGCCTGTTGTCAGCGGGAAACATTCTTTTGGCGTACATTACTAACAAGGTTGTGTTTCACTTAACGTGCCATATCAAAAGAGCGGCCTCTAATTAGCCCGGTTCGATCTTGAGTCTGACGTTATTTGTTGATGGCCACGAGGCCTCACAACGCAGCAGCTAACTTCATCTTCATCTTCTCCTCTGGACAAGCAGTCGTGATCACTCAACAACAAACAGCACTGTAGAGGCTGAGCTGCTCTGCCGCTATCTTTTCACAAGCTTCATCACAAGGAATCACCACCATACCTACCTATCGTGTAAATGTACACCTACATATTCATGGTGATACGAAACGATACCGACGAACTGTAGGTAGAGGATGTCTTGAGGAACAAATTGAGGGTGGGAACCCGTACCCGGAAGCGTCATCCAACGACGCTACAGGGCGTCGAAGTCACAGGGGCTGGCGCCTGTCGCTAGACAATCCCTACAGCGGTTAACGTGACTCTGTATGCTGGTGACCTAGGCGGAACGTCTTGTAATGTTGTGCCTTGTCTTTTACGAGAGCGATGGTCTGTTACCTTGGTGGATGACGGTTTCGGGCACGTGCTTCAATCCACAATTTGTGTTTCTCCTGGAACGCCACAAAATCTTCATTGTGTCATTGTGTACGAGGGAAAAATAAACTGTGGATGGAAACCTGTGTCCTAAACCGTCATTCACCGAAGCAACATTGCGTTCCATTCATAGGAGAAATTTTGGAAATTTGCGGTACGTCCTAAGGGAGCAAACTGCTGAGGTCATCGGTCCCTAGGCTTACACACTACTTATTAAAAAAACTCTTTATTCAACCAATAATATCACACATAATAACCCACCACCTCGTACATTAGTGGGTCTTAAGATCTACAAGACATTCAGTTATATTTAGCAGCATTTACTAATTCTAGTTTTAACCTTCCTACATGCTACGGGATGTGAAATGTTAGTTATTCAGGGGGTAAGAACTATAATCTCTTTACTCTAATCTAACTATTCTAAGAAGCTACCTCCTGCAGCGTTACAGGAGTGCCAGTAAATTTATAAATCTACTTTTTTTGGCCACGCCCACCGAGATAATCCCAGTGGGCGTGCCCCTGGCACCGGGCTGGCCTTTACAGAAAATCGCTGCAGGTGCTGTTTAAGGGTATCCTAATCTACTTTCTACCTAAAAATTGCCAACCTACTAAGTCGTTATCGGTGTGCAGTTGTCAAGTCCGAGATGTTTGCTCACCTTCGCCCTGTTCCAAGACGTGGCGGACTCCTACCGTTACGGTAGGTCCTGGAGGAGTGGGATAGGTCGCAGTGTGGTCATATAGTGATCAATAGTTCATACATTTTCCCTACGATATTCTAGCAGGACCTTCCTACTTTATATAACTTAAACTAACCTAAGCTAAGGACAACACACACACACCCATGCCCAAGGGAGGACTCGAACCTCCGACGGCAGCAGCCGCGCGAACGGTGTAAGGCCCCTGAGACCACACGGCTACCCCGCGCGGCTTCATGGGAGACAGGGCCTCACAAGGCAGCAGCTAACTCCATCTTCATCTTCTCCTCTGGCGATCGCGACAACCAGTAGCGATCACTGAACAACAAACAACACTACCACACGATCCGCTTGCTTACAGTCTGATGTTAGCTGCAGAAGGAGTGGCCTATGGGAGGGCGCTGGCACCTATGACGTCGACACTCAGTAGCATCTTTGGATGACTTCTCTGGAAACGGTTTCCTACCCTCAATTTGTTCCTCAAGAGACCCTCTACAGCCCTTGAAAGCTTCTCGGTATCTTTCTGTAACGCCCTCCATACTCCTCACGCCACCGTACAGTGCGTGCAATAGGCGACATGTGCCTATACTATAGATACACTGTTCTATTCGATTTTACATCTACATTTATACTCCGCAAGCATTTAATAGAGGGTGCGAATGGTGCGTGGGAGCAACTACTGTAAATACACTTCCGTATAGAGTCTAATTTTATGTTAACTTTGAAACTCACAGCCGCCGACAGGTGTCGTTGATATACGTCTATGGGGACAGCTGAAAATCAGTGCCCCGACCGGAATTCGAACCCGGGATCTCCTGCTTACATGACAGATTCTCTATCCATCTGAGCCACGGACGACACAGATGAATAGCGCGACTGCAGGGACTTATCCCTTGCACGCTTCCCGTGAGACCCACATTCCCGATAGTCCACCATCTACATACGTAAAGTAGTCAATAGATATTTTCCCATCTACTCATTACTCGCTCACACTAAGGTGACGGTTCCTGTAAGACTTCGGGCAAGCTGTGCGCATTCTCACAGACGAAGGACAATGGCTGGATAGCCTTCAACTATATATATGTAGATAGTAACTATTCTCGAAAGAACAGACACCACTGATGAGAGTGCAGCTTCTCTAGAGTCGTCATAGTAGTGTGCGCGAGTAATGAGTGGATGGGCAGATATCTATTAGCTGCATTACGTATGTACACTCCTGGAAATTGAAATAGGAACACCGTGAATTCATTGTCCCAGGAAGGGGAAACTTTATTGACACATTCCTGGGGTCAGATACATCACATGATCACACTGACAGAACCACAGGCACATAGACACAGGCAACAGAGCATGCACAATGTCGGCACTAGTACAGTGTATATCCACCTTTCGCAGCAATGCAGGCTGCTATTCTCCCATGGAGACGATCGTAGAGATGCTGGATGTAGTCCTGTGGAACGGCTTGCCATGCCATTTCCACCTGGCGCCTCAGTTGGACCAGCGTTCGTGCTGGACGTGCAGACCGCGTGAGACGACGCTTCATCCAGTCCCAAACATGCTCAATGGGGGACAGATCCGGAGATCTAGCTGGCCAGGGTAGTTGACTTACACCTTCTAGAGCACGTTGGGTGGCACGGGATACATGCGGACGTGCATTGTCCTGTTGGAACAGCAAGTTCCCTTGCCGGTCTAGGAATGGTAGAACGATGGGTTCGATGACGGTTTGGATGTATCGTGCACTATTCAGTGTCCCCTCGACGATCACCAGAGGTGTACGGCCAGTGTAGGAGATCGCTCCCCACACCATGATGCCGGGTGTTGGCCCTGTGTGCCTCGGTCGTATGCAGTCCTGATTGTGGCGCTCACCTGCACGGCGCCAAGGCAGAAGCGACTCTCATCGCTGAAGACGACACATCTCCATTCGTCCCTCCATTCACGCCTGTCGCGACACCACTGGAGGCGGGCTGCACGATGTTGAGCGGAAGACGGCCTAACGGTGTGCGGGACCGACGGTTGCGAATGGTCCTCGCCGATACCCCAGGAGCAACAGTGTCCCTAGTTTGCTGGGAAGTGCCGGTGCGGTCCCCTACGGTACTGCGTAGGATCCTACGGTCTTGGCGTGCATCCGTGCGTCGCTGCGGTCCGGTCCCAGGTCGACGGGCACGTGCACCTTCCGCCGACCACTGGCGACAACATCGATGCACTGTGGAGACCTCACGCCCCACGTGTTGAGCAATTCGGCGGTACGTCCACCCGACCTCCCGCATGCCCACTATACGCCCTCGCTCAAAGTCCGTCAACTGCACATACGGTTCACGTCCACGCTGTCGCGGATTGCTACTAGTGTTTAAGACTGCGATGGAGCTCCGTATGCCACGGCAAACTGGCTGATACTGACGGCGGCGGTGCACAAATGCTGCGCAGCTAGCGCCATTCGACGGCCAACACCGCGGTTCCTGGTGTGTCCGCTGTGCCGTGCGTGTGATCATTGCTTGTACAGCCCTCTCGCAGAGTCCGGAGCAAGTATGGTGGTGACACACCGGTGTCAATGTGTTCTTTTTTCCATTTCCAGGAGTGTAGATTGTGGACAGTTGGGAATGTGGGTCTCACGGGAAGCGTGCAAGGGATAAATCCCTGCAGTCGCGCTATTCATCTGCGTCGTCCGTGCCTCAGATGGAAGCCGGCACGGTAGCTCAGAGTGTTCGGTCAGAGGGGTAGCTGCCCTCTGTAATAAAAAAAAAAAAGAGTTAATGGATCAACGACGAACTTAAACAGGTGTCTTGCGACATCCGCCTCGAGCAAATGCATCGAAAGAAAAAGAACAAAATGACATTAGCAAAAAACATTAATTATCATTTATTCTAGAGAAGCTGCACGGTCATTAATGGTATCTGATCTTTCGAGAACAGTTACTATCTTCATATATATATAGAGTCTAATTTGCCTGATTTTTTTATCGTCGCCATTTCGCGAGGCATACGTGGGAGGACGTAATATGTTGCCCGCCTCTTCTTCGAACGTCCTCCCGTGGAATTTCAACGCCGACCTTCTCCGTACTACGCAACGCTTCTCTTATAGCGACAGCCACTGTAGTTTGTTGAGTGTCCCTGTAACGTTATCGCGATTACTAAACGAACCTGTGAAAGACGTACTGTTCTTCGTTGGATCATCCACATCCTTGTATTAATCCTGCTTGGTAAGTGTCTCATAGTGATGAACAATACCCAACAATCGCTCGTAAAAGGACCTTTTATCGTGGATGAATAACATTTCCTCAAGATTCCTTCAATGAACTCAACCATCTCCTACAGTTAGTTTTACGCGGTCATTCCAATTCAACTCACTCTAGATGGTTACTTCTGGGTGTTTTACGATTGTTACCATTTTCAATGTTTTTTTTCAATAACGTAATCGCACAGTAATGTATCTCCTCTCCTATTTAAGGAGTAGATGGTACGAGGGTTCCAACTTAAATAGTGGCAACTATTTATTCACAACCTATACAAAAGAGTTACATCTTTGCACCTGTTACTGTCCTCCAAAGTAGTCACCAGAGTTGTGTAGAACCCGTTGCCAGCGATGTGGAAGGCGTAGTATACAGTTAGCAGAACTTGTTCTGTTGATGGTGCTGTTTACTGCCTGTCGAATCTCTGGAACAGTTCCGAAGCGAATGCCACCCTAATTACAGCAATAGAAGCATGATCATTTTCTAACATACTTCTAACCGAAAAGCGGTTCTGGTAGCTGGTGACAGAACTCTTTGTTAATCCTGGCCGGCCGCGGTGGTCTCGCGGTTCTAGGCGCGCAGTCCGGAACCGTGCGACTGCTACGGTTGCAGGTTCGAATCCTGCCTCGGGCATGGATGTGTGTGATGCCCTTAGGTTAGTTAGGTTTAAGTAGTTCTAAGTTCTAGGGGACTTATGACCACAGCAGTTGAGTCCCATAGTGCTCAGAGCCATTTGAACCATTTGTTAATCCTGCCTTTTGCGTTCCTGTGGTGAATTTCCCACAAAAACTTTAATCCTATAACATATATTTCTTTAGAAGTCCAACACCTATTTCCATTGATTTAGCTTTAATTGTATTTTAATACAACGAAATGTTTTCACAAAAATTTTCATCCTCACTTTCATCGCCTTAGGAGTTGAATTTACAAAATAAATAAGTAAATAGATAAATAAACAAATAAGTAAAACACCACTGAACCACTATTTCGTTATTTCTAACCGAGAAGATTCACTTTAGAAATGTTGTGTCATGAAATAATTCCATAAAAACTTTCATCTCCTGAAACAAGCATTTTTTTTTTAATTTCTAGCCGAGATGTCAAATATTACATTTCACACTGTAGCTTCAAACATCCATTAGTAGTTATTAATAATGATTTATTTTAGAAATAAATTTTTGCCCGCTATTTTATCCCATAGAGCATTTCCAAAAGTGCTGAAATATATATTTTTAAAATTTCTGATCGAGAAACCAAATTCCAGTTTTCGTAATTCTAGCATCAAAATTACCTTTACACAAACAGATTTTCATAACATTTTTCACCTTCTGTCTGACCCCCTTAGAAGTGGAATTTAAAAAAATCGCTTCTGAAGCGATTGCTACCATATACGCTCATCACCCTCTCCAAATTTCAAATTTCTGTCCTTAGCGGTCGGGGCTGGACGATGAGGAGTCATTCAGAAAGTTTCTTTAATGTACAGAGATTACTTACAATAGTCCGTCTTCGTAGCAGAGTGCTGACCGCGTCAGATACCAACGCGGAAGATGCAGGGTGAATTCCCGTTACTGCCAAAGATTTTACTCTTTACCTGAACGGGGCTGTCTCAACCTCGTAGTGCCTACCTACCAACTACGAGAGTGAAAAGTAGCACTTCCACGGTATGAAGGCTGACAATGATTGGTAGAACGATGTGCTGACCATAAGCCTCTACATACCGAACCCAACTGACGCCACATGGTAGTGTGTAATGTGAAATGATTTGGGTGATGGTCACGGTTAAAGCAGGCTCAAACATGGTAATTGGATGTCTCTATAGGCCCCCGGGCTCAGCAGCTGTTGTGGCTGAGCACCTGAAGAATAATTTGGAAAATATTTCGAGCAGATTTCACCACCATGTTATAGTTCTGGGTGGAGATTTTAATTTGCCGGATATAGACTGGAACACTCAAACGTTCATAACGGGTGGCAGGGACAAAGACTCCAGTGAAATTTTTTAAAGTGCTTTATCTGAAAAGTACCTTGAGCAGTTAAACAGAGAACCGACTCGTGGCGATAACATATTAGACCTTCTGGTGACAAACAGACCCGAACTATTTGAAACAGTTAATGCAGAACAGGGCATCAGCGATCATAAAGCGGTTACTGCATCGATGACT
This sequence comes from Schistocerca gregaria, assembly GCF_023897955.1. Taxonomy (NCBI): domain Eukaryota; kingdom Metazoa; phylum Arthropoda; class Insecta; order Orthoptera; family Acrididae; genus Schistocerca; species Schistocerca gregaria. Next base: position 930,925,646 of record NC_064922.1, read on the forward strand.
TCAGCCGTCAATAGAAATATTACAAAAGGTAGGAAGATTTTTCTGTTTAGCAAAAGTGACGAAAAGCAGATTACAAAGTATGTGACGGCCTAACACAAAAGTTTTGTGTCAAGTACAGATAGTGTTGAGTATCAGTGGACAAAGTTCAAAACCATGCGTTAGATGAGTATGTGCTAATCAAGATCGTAAGAGATGGGAAAGAGCCACCGTGGTACAACAACCGAGTTAGAAAACTGCTGCGGAAGCAAAGGGAACTTCACAGCAAACATAAACATAGCCAAAGCCTTGCAGACAAACAAAAATTACGCGAAGCGAAATGTAGTGTGAGGAGGGCTATGCGAGAGGCGTTCAATGAATTCGAACTTAAAGTTCTATGTACTGACTTGGCAGAAAATCCTAAGAAATTTTGATATTATGTCAAAGCAAGGTAGTTGTTGTGAGACTGATTACCACAACATTGAAATCCAATATTTTGTGTTTCCATTTGTTTACTGTTAACGCCAGCGAATGAACGAGTTACTTCTCCCTGGATACCTGCTCTGTGTGAGTGTAGAGTCAAAGTCATTTTTGTTTTACGTTTTTATTAACTCAGTGTTTACGTGAATTGTACGCTGTGATACGTTTTTGAACAGATCTTGAAGAGAGGATACGTACTGGTGAATAAAAAATACAGGGTGTGATTTATAACAGACGTACTTCTGTTCATATATTTACAACGAGCAAAGTCATGTGAAACGTACTTGTGCTGGTTAATGTCCCCTGGCTTTGTCCACGACACCTGCGCTTTTTGAGTTCTGCTTCCTGTTTCTGTGTACTTCTGCGTCAGTCCTGCCCCTGGTGGTTCCAGGCAGTGGAAGGTGCCCACGACGCCCTTCTACTGGCGCCGTCACTTTGATTGCGGCCTTTTTTCTGCGGACGTAGACCGCTGCCGAGATTTTAACTGCGAGCAATCGATTCCAGAGGAGCGGATTATTATTTTTTCCTCTCTGTGAATGCCACCTCATTAACATTGCGACCATTATGGAAACTGCATGTTGCTCGGTTCTATTGCTGTCTATAGGCTCGAGCGTTAAACCTCTGAACGTGAAGTTAATGCTCTTTAGTATGTCGATTGCCTACAGACATTTCACTCGTTGTGGTAAGTGTATCAGGAAGGTTTTGCATGCACAGTCTGAGTTTTTGAAGTGCACTTTATACTGTGGCACTTCTGATACAAATGGTAGTAGTGGGACAAAGTATGTACAAGCACAGTTTGTTAGTGAGGGTTGCCTACAGCAGGGGCAGGTATGCCCTCAGGGGAAAACCTGTTAAGAGCTTTTCCGTGTCAGCCTATTGCTCTCCTTCGGCTGACCAGTACTTAACCTATTGTTCTGCTAAGTGCTTTTCCATATCATTGAACTTAACCTATTGTCCCACACCCTATCCCCTTCCCCTCCCACAACCCCCTCTCAGCAGAGAGTTTAAGTAATTAATCAATTTAATTAAGTAGTCAACCAAACTGATAAGAATGAGAGAGGGGCCTATTCAAATAACTCAGACCTGAAAGTGTGCTTGTAGAAGCGAGGGGGGAGGTGGAGGGGAGGGGGAGGGGGAGGGGGTGGGAGGGCAGTAGGGTAAATTTAATGAAGTAGTCAGTGAAATTGATAAGAGTGAGAGAGGGGCCTATTCGAATAACTCAGACCTGAAAGTGTACCTATAGTAGCAAGGGGTGAGGGGGAGAGTGGATGGGGGGTTGGGGATGGGGTGACAATAGGTTAAGTGCCTGTCAATCAAAGGGAAATGGGTGTAACATGGAAAAGCATTTAACAGAACAATAGGTTAACTCAGATGTGAAAGTGTACCTGTAGCAGTGAGGGGGGAGGGGGGAGAGGGTGGGGTGGTGGGCCAAAAGGTTAAGTGCAGTGACATGGCAAAGCACGTAGCTGAACAATAGGTTATGCACCTGTCAATCAAAGGAGAACAATAGGCTGACATAGAAAAGCACTTAACAGGTTTGCCCCTGAGGGGATACCTGCCTCTGATGTAGGCAACCCTCACTAACAAACTGTGCTCATACATACTTCGTCCCACTACTAAAGGTCTCATTGCAAGGTGAACAAGTTTGAAGAGGACATATGAATTACCTTGCATGGGGCAAGCCTTTGTACTGGGTGCAATGTTGGTCGTTTGCCCATCAGATCCGTATCTATTTAGCGGCAGTGACTGATAGTGACGTGTAGAGAGAAATGGTGTGTTGTTCATTATGATGAGGGAAAAGCGAGAGACAGCAACACAGCAAAGCATGTTACCTATAAGTCTCGTTATCAACAGGGTGGTGGATGTGCTTAACATCCCTATCTAAAAAAACGATAGCCATCAACAGTGTCACAATGTTTTACTACATGAGAAGCAGGAAAGACGTCTGAAATTTAGCCCAACACATCGTGTGGAAACGAGTCAGTTTTGAAAATGAAGGCAGAATAAAGAATGTGCACTCGCAGAGCAAGAGGAAACGAAACTATTTGATCTTAAATCAAATTTTCCCTGAGAGTTTTAAGTCTCTAATTTATCTACGATAAAGTTGGAAGCTGAAAAAGGGAATTAAAGTCGGTACTGTGGCCGAGACTTGAACCCAGGTTTCTTGCTTAGTGGGCAGATATGCTCACCATTACACCACCACACCCTTATGCTGCATATAGCTGCACGAACTGCACAAGTCAAATGCCCTCCCCAACACAAGCTCCATTTCTCCCCTCATATTGTCACTATTACGAGGGTTCTCCGACGTTGGTATAGCACCCCAGCATTGGACGTAATGGGTACTGTACTAAATGTGAACGTATAGATCTTAAATTAAATTTTCCCTGAGACATTTAAGTCTCTCATTGATCTACGGTGAAGTTGGAACCCGAAGAAGTGAATTAAAATCTGTGCTGCGCCCGAGACTCGAATCCAGGCTTTTTGCTTACTACCCTCATCTAACTCATAACATTATCCACTACGTAATTTGTGTTAAGTATGAGAAGCAATAGTCCTATAACACTCCTTTAGTGTATGCCCGAAATTATTCTTACATCTAAACATTCCTCAGGGTAAAGAATAACACACTCTACATTTTTAGTAGGAATTCTTTTCTCCAATCATATAGCCGGTATAATATTCTGCACCCTCGAATTCTGTTCATTGGACGCCATTCGAACGTCTTCTGGAGGTCAAGGAACAAGGTAAAGAAGTGCAGCTAAAGATAGCTTTCCGCTTCTAAGAATACTGCCAGAGTGTACGTTGTCACTACGTCCGTCCCCGTGTCACGGCCGTATCGCGACGGTGCTGCCTCCTCGGTCACGTCTTCGGTTCGCTTTGGCGGCATAGTACCGACATAACGCGAGGGTAGATCTCTTTGCATCGTCGCCATCGGCCGCTGGGGCAGCGCCTGGACAGGTAGGGCTATCGGGCTCAGACGCGATCTGACCTGCTGGCCGCTGGCCGGAAGCTGTTAAGCGTGGGCAAAGACCGCCGACCGCCCCCGTAACGCGATTACACCTGATCGAATTTCCCCGCCTTCGTGGCCCCCGGCATGGAAAAACGACATTTTGCCACCAACTTAGCTTCAGTATGTGGCGGTTCCTTTCCATACGAATGACTGAGTTTGATAGAATTTGTTTCAGCCTCCAGTTCCCAAGCGTGTGGTGAAAAAAAAAAGTTTATATCGAGTGAAACAGTACTATCACAGGCATAAAATAGGAATCTCACGGAAGTATTACTTAATAAGCCTAAAAATCGTGACTGCGGCTCCCGAATACGAGTCAGACTGCCTCGTTTTCCCAAGATCGTATCTCAATTAAATGCCACAAGACCCTGTTTACTGGCACAGTGATTTATTTCCGATATAATTCCTTTGTGGTTAAAAGTTATTTCTCTGCTTATATATCAATCTGGATATTGAGCAAGCAGCAAAGGAAACAAAAGAAAAGTTCGGAGTAGCTATTAAAATTCATGGAGAAGAAATAAAAACTTTGAGGTTCACCGATGACACTGTAATTCTGTCAGAGACAGCAAAGGCCTTGGAAGGTCAGTTGAACGGAATGGACAGTGTCTTTAAAGGAGGGTATAAGATGAACATCAACAAAAGCAAAACGACGATAATGGAATGTAGTCGAATTAGGTCGGTTGATGCTGAGGGAATTAGATTAGGAAATGAGACACTTAAAGTAATAAAGGAGTTTTGCTGTCTGGGGAGCAAAATAACTGATGATGGTCGAAGTAGAGAGGATATAATATGTAGACTGGCAATGGCAAGGAAAGCGTTTCTAAAGAAGAGAAATTTGTTAACATCGACTGTTGATTTAAGTGTCAGTGAAAGTGTTTGTATGGAATGTAGCCATGTATGGAAGTGAAACATGGACGATAAATAGTTTAGACAAGAAGAGAATAGAAGCTTTCGAAATGTGGTGCTACAGAAGAATGCTGAAGATTAGGTGGGTAGATCACATAACTAATGAGTAGGTATTGAACAGAATCGGGGAGAAGAGGAGTTTGTGGCACAACTTGACTAGAAGTCGGTTGGTGGGACATGTTCTGAGGCATGAAGGGATCACCAATTTAGTACTGGAGGGCAGCGTGGAGGGTAAAAATCTTAGAGCGAGACCAAGAGATGAATACACTAAGCAGATTCAGAAGGATGTAGGTTGCAGTAGGTACTGGGAGATGAAGAAGCTTGCACAGGATAGAGTAGCATGGAGAGCTGCATCAAACCAGTCTCAGGACTGAAGACCACAACAACAACAACAACAACGACATAGATTCTAACGGGGCAGATAGTGAGAGTTTATTTGAACATTTACGAGGAGTGTTCAATAAGCAAAGCAACACATTTTTTTCTGAAAGAAGGTTGATTTTATTCAGTATTGCAACTCACCATATTACTCCCCACTCTTTTGGCTACAAAAGCCTATTTTTCAATATAATATCTGTTCCGTGCGACGTCCTTACGGGAGCTTACTGAGACGGCCTGTATGCCCGAATGGTACCTCTGCACTGGTCGACTCCGAGCCAACGTCCTGCTGAGTCAGTAATCCGCCCCCCCCCCTTCATCTACATGCTGCTTCCCGCGAAAGTGCATCTCTCACTGCTCCAAACAGAGGGAAGTAGGAAGGTGCGAGATCCGTGCTATAGTGTGGATGAGCAAAAACAGTCTAATAAAGTTTCGTGAACTTCTCTCGGTAAGGCCTTGCATTTTGCGATATGAAACAGAGAGATGTTGTAGAAAAACACAAAAAATGCAGACTTATCGTTTAGCGCTAGAAAACGCAATTTCTCCAAAATAGAGGGAAAATATAAAACATTTCAAACACCACTTCTATACTTCGTAAGGCTTGTATAAAGAAGTACCTATCGTTCATGAACAACCTTCGCACTTACCTCTGATAACAGGAAGATCTTGCCTTTACTCATCATGAAGAATGTTCTAGTGTGTGCTAAATAACAACAACAATTACACATATTTTTTATGCTTGTGCATGATCAGTACCTACTTTGGTTAAATAAAAGCGCAGAAGTTATTCGATTAACTAATTTTTATTACCTATAAAATGCAATTTATATCATCACAAACCAAAGGCTATGCCTTGTCAATTTAGTCATGTCCCTCTTTCCATTGTTTTCCTCTTCAATTCTTCATACGATTTTATTTGCATATCTTCTTTGATGTAATTAAAATACGTAGCTCTTGGCCTGCCTCTTGGTTTTTTCCCTAAACCTTTTCCTTCAGATACATTGTTTAGGAACTGGTTGTGTCACATTATGTGCCCTATATTTTTTTTTAATTTTCTTCTCCCTATATAATTTAGCAATGTTCTGTTCTCATTCATTTCTCTCAAGACCTGTTCATTACTTTTTCTATCTACCCAGCTTATTTTCGTCATTCTTCTCCACATCCACATTTCCATTGCTTCCAGTTTCTTTTTCTCTGCCTTTCCCACAGTCCACGCTTCACATCCGTATGTTAAGACCCTCCAGACAAAATTTTTCCTACATTCTAGGCTTATATGATTGTCTGTTAGTAAAATCTTTTATTTTGGAAAGCTTGCTTCGCCAAGGCTATTCTTCTCTTTATATCTGTGATACATTTATTGTCTTCAGTGATTGTGCTCTCCAAATAAGAGAAGTTCTCCACCTGCTCTAGAACATTGTCTTCTAGTTTAATATTAATTTCACCATTTTCTTTTGTCTTCCCTACTACCATAGTTTTTGTTTTCTTCTTATTTATTTTTAGATTAAATTCTCTTAGGATTTTGGCAAATTTTAGCAACATAAACTCATTTTCTTTACAGTGTCAGCAAAACGGATACAGTGTATTGGTTCCCCGTTAAATTTACTTCTTTTGGTTATTCTTTTCTATTTTTCAATGGTTTTTCAATAAAAAAAGTTGAACAAATGTGGTGATAATGGGCATCCTTGTCTTACTCCCTCCTTATTTTTGCTTTTTCTTCCCACCAATCACTTCTATCTCTGCTTCCTGCCTTTTATACAGGTTCCAGATTAATCTTCTGTCCCTCCAATCAAGATTTATTTCCTTCATTGTTCGTAGTAACAATTTCCAATTAACAATGTCAAACGCTTTTCGTAAATCTACAAAAGTCAAGTAGGTTTTCCTATTAACTCCAATTCGCCTTTCTAATACCATCCTCTGAGCTAGTATTGCCTCTCTAATTCGTTTTCCGGATGGGCATGTCATCGACGCTGTCACTTGACGAGTCTTGATTCGAGTTAACGGTATGGCTAGCCACAAGTGGACTGTGCCCTATTAGTGAAGCTGTTTCATGTGAACAGCAGCAATTACTGTGCTGTATTGAGAGAACATCGTCGATTGAAAAGTCTGAGGAAGATCTCGATGTCATTACACGCTGTACAAAAGATGACAATGAAATTCGAAAACACCGGCTAACTTGGTGTGGCACTTGGAAGAGGGTTGTGGTAGTGCTCGTGCACTGTGACGAGAACTTCCTGTACCATGGTCAACAGTACGGAACTTTCTGCGGTCTATTTTACACTGGTGTCCGTACAAGAGTCAGACGGTGGAGCAACTGAAACCTCATGATCCGCAGCAGTTTCCTCTTCGGTACCTGTTGGTGATATGTGGTCAGGCAATATTCTACGGACTGATGAGGCTGCCGAATTTGGGTTATCGTTTAAACTGCGTATGTGTACCGAGAGCCACTGCACTCGCTTTATGTGACTATGTGGTGTGGATTGAGAAGCGCTTTTACTCTCGGTCCGTTCTTCTTTGGAAACATTACAATCATAGGTCTGTGAGGCGTTCCGTGGTGTCCGCATGTTATTGAGACCTCATTGTACAGCACATGATTCCGAAAGAGCTCAACTGTGTGGAAACCGCTCCTTTCATGCAAGATAAGGTAACTCCTCATGCTGTCTGCACAGTGAAAGATCTGCTTAATACAACCTTCCACGAACGTTTTATCTCTAGAGATTGTCCAGAAACATGGTCTGCAACATCGCCTGATCTGAATCCATGACACTCTTGGCTTTGGCGATATCTAAAACAACGCGTTTACAGGGGATACGTTCGACCTCTACCTGATCTGAAGGCCAGTACACAGGAAAACGTTGCTCGGATTCCATCTGAACTGCTGCGAGCAACATTTGGCCACTTCTTTTTTCACATACGGCACCTCGTCGACGTTTCTGGTGCTAGTATTGTATAAATTTTTTAATTGGCGATTAATAACAATATCACTATTATGTCTTTATCACTTGTTTGACCGTTCCTGCCTAAGTTCGATTCGTAATCCATTACACATGGAATTGTTTCTATACGTCTGTCTTGCAGTCACAGCGCTGGATTTGCACCTAGTGGCCAAAATTGGGACTAACTTTTTTCCTGCGTAAATCGGTTCCACATTAACTCTACATCTACATATATACTCCTCTAGCCATCAAGCGGTGTGTGGTGGAGGGCACAATTCGCGCCAAAGTCTGTTCCACTTGCGGATCGCGCGAGGGAAAAACGACTGTCTGAACGCCTCAGTACGAGCTCTTATTTCCCTTATCTTTGGATGGCGATCATTGCGCGATTTAAAAGTTGGTGGTAATATTATGTGCTCTACATCCTCGTTGAAGGTCGGCATTTCGGAATTTAGTGAGCAGCCCCTTCTGTTTAGCGCACCGCCTAACTGCACGTGTGTCCCACTTCAAACTTTCTATGAGATTTGTAACGCTCTTGCGATAGCGAAATGTACCAGTCAGGAATCTTGCCGCTCTTTTTTGGACCTTCTCAATCTCTTCAATCAGACCACCTGGTATGGATCCCATACAGACGAACAATACTCCAAGACTGGACGAACTAACGTATTGTAAGGTAATGCCTTTGTTGAAGAACTGCATCGCTTCAGGATTCTGCCAATAAACCGCAATTTAGAGTTCGCCTAACCAGTTACATGTATAATCTGATCATTCCATTTGAGATCATTTCAGTAAACAGACCATTACAGTATCTATCAAGTTTCGCCGCCATACGATAACTACAGCGTCTCTGAGTAGCTACACTTCAATTATAGCCACCCAGTACTTTCCCTAGAGTGTTACATGCTCGCAGCGCCCCCGTTGTCATTCAGTCTCGTCTTGGGCAGTGGTCACAATTGTTTAAGGCTCATTGTTGTATAACATTGTTCTGTAAACAAGGCGATGGCCTACAAAATTGTGTTGCGGAATACGTAATAACTGAGATTTGGAAAAGTCAATAGAAAAAGAGGAAACATTTGCAGAAATTTCACAGGTTACAGACGCTTTTAGGTCGATAAATGTATTTGCGGTAAGTATCATCTTAAAAGCTGCACGTGTTTTATATTCGATTTTTTTGCTTGTCGTGTTATGTTCCCATCTTTGTGCCGCCCACACCTGGAGAGGCGCAGCTAATGTTATTACGGGTGCTTGCACTTTAGCGACTGGGAACAGCTCGACCCAATAACGCCTCCTTAATGGCTGGCTAGCTTCCCGTCAGTGAGGAAAGAGTACTCTGGGCAATTAGTTTAGTAATCAGCTCAGGCAGTTCTGCGACAGCTGGTGAAAATGTTATTTAGCCGCGTAAACAAAAGTGCTGACTGGTGTTTACTGTCCAATCACTGATTTACCACTAGCGTCCCTGATATACGTAAATTTGCTTAAGTTGAGACAATGGAAAGCTGTTGAACAGACTATCTGAGCATGTATTGTTCAGGAACGAGCTCCTTCTTGTCTACTCACTGTACTGAATAAATTCATGTTCTACTTTTTTACGTGACTCGACTGGGTCTTCACAATCACAATGGAATAGACCGGGTGCGATGATGAGTACTGAAAGGGGTAGATCTGCTCTACTGTAATAGAGGTCGATTACAAACACAACTAAAGTTGTTTATTTCAGTAATTCACTAATAGTGAAGCTCGCACGACTGACAAGTTAAAAATGCGCTGAAATAAGTGACAAAAGTGAGTGGATACTAGATATTATCGCACCGAAAGACAACGCTCGGTCAAGGAAAGATGTAGCACATAAGTAATCAGAGGACATGTACAAATATAGATATAAAACACGTAATTGAGGGCACCCGAGAGAGCTATTAAATGATGATACGTGGCCGTACAAAGAGCAAATTACTTTGCCGGCGGCGTGGACAGGTCTTTCGTAGGGATACAGTAGTAATTATGAGCTGCCGTCATAATCTATAATATAATAAATAGATCTACTTTGCTGTAATAAATGTCGATTACAAACACAACTAAAGTTGTTTATTTCAATAATACATTAATAGTGAAGCTCGCACGACTCACAAGTTAAAAATGCGCTGCAATAAGCGACAAAAGTGAGTGGATACTAGATATTATCGCACCGAAAGACAACGCTCGGTCAACGAAAGATCTAGCACATAAGTAATCACAGGACACGTACAAATATAGATATAAAACAGGTAATTGAGGGTAACCGAGAGAGCTATTAAATGATGATACGTGGCCGTACAAAGAGCAAAATACCTTACCGGTGGCGTGGACAGGTCTTTCGTAGGGATATAGTAGTAATTATGAGCTGCCGTCATAATCTATAATATAATAAATAGATCTACTTTGTTGTAATAGATGTCGATTACAAACACAACTAAAGTTGTTTATTTCAATAATACATTAATAGTGAAGCTCGCACGACTCACAAGTTAAAAATGCGCTGCAATAAGTGACAAAAGTGAGTGGATACTAGATATTATCGCACCGAAAGACAACGCTCGGTCAACGAAAGATCTAGCACATAAGTAATCAGAGGACACGTACAAATATAGATATAAAACACGTAATTGAGGGTAACCGAGAGAGCTATTAAATGATGATACGTGGCCGTACAAAGAGCAAATTACCTTGCCGGTGGCGTGGACAGGTCTTTCGTAGGGATAAAGTAATAATTATGAGCTCCGTCATAATCTATAATATAATAAATAGGTCTACTTTGTTGTAATAGATGTCGATTACAAACACAACTAAAGTTGTTTATTTCAATAATACATTAATAGTGAAGCTCGCACGACTCACAAGTTAAAAATGCGCTGCAATAAGTGACAAAAGTGAGTGGATACTAGATATTATCGCACCGAAAGACAACGCTCGGTCAACGAAAGATCTAGCACATAAGTAATCAGAGGACACGTACAAATATAGATATAAAACACGTAATTGAGGGTAACCGAGAGAGCTATTAAATGATGATACGTGGCCGTACAAAGAGCAAATTACCTTGCCGGTGGCGTGGACAGGTCTTTCGTAGGGATAAAGTAATAATTATGAGCTCCGTCATAATCTATAATATAATAAATAGGTCTACTTTGTTGTAATAGATGTCGATTACAAACACAACTAAAGTTGTTTATTTCAAAAATACATTAATAGTGAAGCTCGCACGACTCACAAGTTAAAAATGCGCTGCAATAAGTGACAAAAGTGAGTGGATACTAGATATTATCGCACCGAAAGACAACGCTCGGTCAACGAAAGATCTAGCACATAAGTAATCAGAAGACACGTACAAATATAGATATAAAACACGTAATTGAGGGTAACCGAGAGAGCTATTAAATGATGATACGTGGCGGTACAAAGAGCAAAATACCTTACCGGCGGCGTGGACAGGTCTTTCGTAGGGATATAGTAGTAATTATGAGCTGCTGTCATAATTCCGGGTGATGTGATCGTGTCGACTAGCGGGCAGCAAGACTATTAGCTGTTTCTCCGACTCATCGGTAATCTTCTATCGACCTTCTGTTGCCTTTAGTGCTCAGTTAAACTGTGTCAACAGGCGTCTAAATGGTAGCGCCATGTTGTCTGTAGACTGACTGTACCAGCCAGAGAACGCATGATGATGGCAAAAAAAATCGGTAACGCAGAACTCTTCCTGTGATGACGGCTTAAAATCACGGGTTTCGAAGAACAGACGAAAGAAATGAGAATAGCGAGAAACTTAATATCAAAGTTGATGATTACAAAGCGGATGAAGTTAGAGAATTATTCTATCATGGCGGACGAAGCAGGAGGACCTAAAAAGCAGATTAGCACAAGCAAATAGGAGTCTCCTGGCCAAGAGAAGTCTTGTGGTATCAAACAAAGGCCTTAATTTGAGTCAGAAATATCTGCGAATGTACCTTGGGAGCACAGCTGTATATGGTAGTGAATCGCAGGCAGCGGGAAAACCGGAATAGGAGAGAATCTGAACGTTTGAGCTGTGATGCTGCAGAAGAAAGTTGAATATAAGGTGCACTGATAAGGTAAGGAATGAGGAGCTTCTCGTCAGAAACGGCAGAGAAAGTTAATTATGGAAAACACTGACAAGAAGAAGGTACAGTATGATAGGACATGTGTTAAGGCATCATGTACTTGAGTGAACTGTAGAGGACAAAAACCATAGCGGAAGACAGCAAATAATGTAGAAAGTAGGGTGCAAGAGGTAATCTGAAATGAAGAGATTGACGCAAGAGGGGAATTCGTGGAGGTCTCCATCAAACCGGTCACTAGACTGATGACTCAAAAAAATTGCAGTTAATTCAAAGGTTGATAATTTTCGGGAAGATGGCACTGTCCACTGTACGAGTGCTGTCTGTGCTAAGTTTGACATGCCCTTTGCGCTGACAGAGAGGTGCCAAAAAAGGAGTTCTGACCGTTAGAAGAAGTCAGCAAACGGCTAACTAACATAACTAAGCGGCCTGCCCACAACAGTTCAAATGAGCACACGTTCGCTTTGAAAAGTATTGGACTGACGACCACTGAAGAGACTCGTTCAGCGTGACAGAAGTACAACCCTTCCGCAAATGGATGCATATTTCAGTTCTGGGTCATCAGCAAGTGTCAGCGTGCGAGTCATTTAACGAAACATAATCGATACGGGCTTTCGCTGCCGAAGGCCCACCCAGGTACCTTTGATGACTGCGCAACAAAGCTTTACGCCTCGCCTGGGCCCGTAAACACCTACATTGGACTGTTGATGACTGGAAACATGTTTCCAGGTGGGACGAGGTTCGTTTTAAATGGCATCGAGCGGATGGGCATGTTCTGGTATGGAGACAAACTCATGAATCCATGGACCCTGCATGTCAGTAGGGGAGTGTTCAACCTAGTGGAGGCTCTGTAATAGTGTGGGGCGTGTGCAGTTGGAGTCGTATGAGATCCCTGATACGTGTACTTACGACTCTGACGGGTGACACGTACATAAGCGTCCTTTCTGATCACCTGCATTCATTCATGTTCATTGTGCATTCCGACAGAATTTGGCAATTCCGGCAGGACAATGCGAAACCCCACACGTGCCGAATAGCTACAGAGTGGCTCCAGGAACATTCTTCTGAGTTGAAATACTTCCGCTGGCCACCAGACTCCTCAGACATTAACATTATGGAACGTACCTGGGGTGCCTTGTAACGTGCTGTTCAGAAGAGATCTCCCCCCTCGTACTCCTAAGGATTTACGGACAGGTCAACACGATATCAGGCATGTGTACCGGCCTCTCTGGTTCTTCAGTGTATTTCATCCCTAACAAATTTATATTGCCGTACTACTTTCTTTACCTGAACATTTCTGTACTTCCTCATTTCGTCGAACGTTGAAGTATTTCTTTTGTTGTCCAATGTTTTTTCGGAGTCACTTTCCTCGAACATCTGTGATTGCCCTTTTAGAAATATCCACACCTAGAGAGGCGGGTTGCCTACTGTGTTATTTCTTACTGCAGTATCCAAATTCTTAAGAAATTTGTACTCGCAAAATACACTCCTGGAAATTGAAATAAGAACACCGTGAATTCATTGTCCCAGGAAGGGGAAACTTTATTGACACATTCCTGGAGTCAGATACATCACATGATCACACTGACAGAACCACAGGCACATAGACACAGGCAACAGAGCATGCACAATGTCGTCACTAGTACAGTGTATATCCAACTTTCGCAGCAATGCAGGCTGCTATTCTCCCATGGAGACGATCGCAGAGATGCTGGATGTAGTCCTGTGGAACGGCTTGCCATGCCATTTCCACCTGGCGCCTCAGTTGGACCAGTGTTCGTGCTGGACGTGCAGACAGCGTGAGACGACGCTTCATCCAGTCACAAACATGCTCAGTGGGGGACAGATCCGGAGATCTTGCTGGCCAGGGTAGTTGACTTACACCTTCTAGAGCACGTTGGGTGGCACGGGATACATGCGGACGTGCATTGTCCTGTTGGAACAGCAAGTTCCCTTGCCGGTCTAGGAATGGTAGAACGATGGGTTCGATGACGGTTTGGATGTATCGTGCACTATTCAGTGTCCCCTCGACGATCACCAGAGGTGTACGGCCAGTGTAGGAGATCGCTCCCCACACCATGATGCCGGGTGTTGGCCCTGTGTGCCTCGGTCGTATGCAGTCCTGATTGTGGCGCTCACCTGCACGGCGCCAAACACGCATACGACCATCATTGGCAACAAGGCAGAAGCGACTCTCATCGCTGAAGACGACACGTCTCCATTCGTCCCTCCATTCACGCCTGTCGCGACACCACTGGAGGTGGGCTGCACGATGTTGGGGCGTGAGCGGAAGACGGCCTAACGGTGTGCGGGACCGACGGTTGCGAATGGTCCTCGCAGATACCCCAGGAGCAACAGTGTCCCTAATTTGCTGGGAAGTGGCTGTGCGGTCCCCTACGGCACTGCGTAGGATCCTACGGTCTTGGCGTGCATCCGTGCGTCGCTGCGGTCCGGTTCCAGGTCGACGGGCACGTGCACCTTCCGCCGACCACTGGCGACAACATCGATGTACTGTGGAGATCTCACGCCCCACGTGTTGAGCAATTCGGCGGTACGTCCACCCGGCCTCCCGCATGCCCACTATACGCCCTCGCTCAAAGTCCGTCAACTGCACATACGGTTCACGTCCACGCTGTCGTGGCATGCTACCAGTGTTTAAGACTGCGATGGAGCTCCGTATGCCAGGGCAAACTGGCTGACACTGACGGCGGCGGTGCACAAATGCTGCGCAGCTAGCGCCATTCGACGGCCAACACCGCGGTTCCTGGTGTGTCCGCTGTGCCGTGCGTGTGGTCATTGCTTGTACAGCCCTCTCGCAGTGTCCGGAGCAAGTATGGTGGGTCTGACACACCGGTGTCAATGTGTTCTTTTTTCCATTTCCAGGAGTGTAAGTCTATACCGGTGCATTATCACTATCTTCAATCACTCGTCCGCCCTTGCAACGCACTTAAAGTCATGAATGAAGTTATGTTAAAAATTAATTCTGATAGGAATTTTATTGCTAACCTCAAAGGCATTTTAATCTAAGCAATCTAATTCTAATGTGGCGATAGTAGTTTCCCATCCATTGACGGTGTTGCATTGCTAATTAATACCACGAGAGAGGTACAATACAATTTGTACCAGCTGTACATCAACTACATGTATGCATCCAGTGTCAGAAATACATATACATGTTGCATTTCAATTACTGCTCCATCAGTTTTAGTTTCAGATTAACATTTTGACCAAGATATGCAGAACAATGTTTATTGTTCTACCTTCATTGACAGTACCCTCTAGCAGAACACACAACGAAAGAAAATTGTAGGTCTCCTTAGTGCTGAAAATCGCTCGCAGTTAGCGGCTTTCTATCCCTGCTGGTGCGTTACTGAACCTTTCTTGGCTACGCGCCTAAATGCACACGGAGCGCATTACAAATAGAGCGCGTAGGATTACACAGTTTCGAGAGGTTGAGGATGTCACTTTAACAAAGTAAATTAAAGTCATTCACCTTCGTTCACATTTCAGCCACACACCTAGCCCGCTCCGCACAGCAGGTGTAACTTATTGAAATTATATGCTGCTTACGTGTATTGACAAAGTCATCTACTCGAATTACCCTTTAGACAGTTCTATATAATTTGACTTACTAGTTGTTAGGGAACATTACTGACGGACGGGTAATTGGAATTATATACTAACAGAGCACGCCGTATCCGGGATTCTGGAAGGCGAGCCTGTCTCTCTATCTCGAGGATTAACAACGGCGACTGGTAATCAGACCAGCCTGGATGTGCTTTTTATGCGGTTTTCCGCATCCATATAGGTAAATTCAGGGCTGGTACCCATGTTGTGCCTTAAATATCCGCTATGCCAGCATTTAGAGAACGTTCCCACACTTGAAAATGGGGTTTCCCAGAGGCAGGCAGTTGAGGTACACAGATTCCGTCCGGAAGGGGGGTGGGATTGGGTGGGGGGAGGAGGAAGGGGTGGAGTGGGAGTGGGTGATTGGCGGCGGCAGGAGGAACATCCGGTCACCAACTGTTATTAACCAAGCTTCAGTTCTCACAGTGCTGACCCCATAGAGAAAGTGAACAAGGTAAAGAAGAACTAGAAGAAGACCGGAATTATAAGCGCCGTATGTTCCGTGAGCCGTGACAACACGCCTCAGACCTCAAACAGCGCCTCTACCTCCTACGACGCGCGGCCTTCGTGCAATAGGCAGTCTGCATTTTACGTCATCTCTACATCGGACATCATCATTTATCTTACTGCCCCCAATGGCAAAACTTACCTGCTACTTTTAACGTCTCATTTTCTAATCTAATTTCTTCAGTATCATCTGATTTAATTCGACCTCATTACACTACCCTTGTTTTACTTTTTTTGACGTTCATCTAATAACCTCTTTTTAAGAAATAATACATCTCACTGAGTTGTTAACTCAAGTCCTTTTCTGTTACGAATAAAATTGCAATGTTATAGCAAATTTCAAAGGTTCTATTACTTCTGCTGAACTGTAATTCCCTTTCAAAATTTCTCCTTGGTTTGCTTTACTGGCCAACGTAGGGATCTAATAACACTGGGGAGAAGCTACAACACTGTCCCATCCCCTTATCATCTATGGCTTCGCTTTCATGTCCTTCAACTCTTATAACTGCTGTCTGGTTTCTCTACAAATTGTAATCAACCGTTAGCTTCCTGTTTTTAATTCCTGGTACATTTATAATTTCAAAGAGTGTATTCCAGTCAACATTGTCAAAAGCTTTCGCTAAATGTTCAAATTCTATAAACGTTGGTTTACCTTTCTTGAACCTGTCTTCTAAGATAAGTAATGTTCCTATATTTTTCGGAACACAAACTAATATTCCCTGGTATTGGTGTCTAGCAGTTTTCCCACTTTTCTGCAAATAATTTGTGTCAGTATTTTGCACCCATGTCTTATTAAATAGATAGTTCGATAATTTTCACTACTGTTAGAACACACCTACTTTGAGATAGGAATTTTTACATTCTTCTTGAACTTCCCGGTGTTTCGCCAGCGTCGTACACCTCACGCATCAGGTGGAATAGTTCTGTCATCTCTGTATTTTCCAAAGATCTCAGTAATTGTGAGGGAATGTCGTAAACTCCAGCGAGCTTGATTCAACTTTCAGTGCTCTGTCAGATTCTTCTCGTAATATCGTATCTCCCCTTTCCCCATCTTTTACTTTCTATAATACTGTGTTAATTCCCTTCCATAGTCTGTCTGCATATTCATTTCTGCTTTCCGTTGTTTGCTAATTACAAAATGTTTATAAACTAAAGAAATACCGGCGGCCTGTATGAACTACTGATATTCATACAACTGCTTCTTTTTTCTCCGAAAGTCTCTTTAATTTTCCTATAGGTAGCACCCATATTTCTCCTAGTTATGCCAACTTCTACACTAAAGAGAAAAAGGAACCGGTACACTACGTAATGTCCTAATATCGTGTAGGGCCCGCGCGAGCACGCAGAACCGCCGAAAAACGACGTGGCATGGACTCGACTAATGTCTGAAGCAGTGCTGGAGGGAACTGACACCATGAATCCTGCAGGGCTGTCCATAAATCCGTAAGAGTACGAGGGGGTGGAGATCTCTTCCGAACAGCACGTTACAAGGCATCCCAGATATGATGAATAATGTTCATGTCTGGGGAGTTTGGTGGCCAGCGGAAATGTTTGTTTCGTTGAATGTGGGAGCGAAGTTTTTCGCGGCGGCAGTTATGTATAAAACATTCTCGGTATTCTTGCCGCGTCAGTTCTAGATAAAATCTCGAGCTTTCGACGATTACCTCCATCGTTATCGTCAGGAGCTGACTGTCTCCACTGCTGCTGTCGTAGCCTCTATGTAGCCCGAAGACGGCTTCTGATTGGTCGGCTTATGATTGGTCAGCGATTACGTACAGCTGTCTCAGACGGGGTCACCGTGTGCGCCGGTGGCACCACCGCTTCCGTTGGAACGTAAACCTGGGAAGGAACGTCTCTGCTGCTTCTCTGCATCAAGCGCTCGTTTCCACGCACAGCTCAGATGGTATCCGCTATCGCGGTTAAAGTTCTTTTGGCTCATTCTTATTTCAACAGCCTCCTTAATAACAGAATCCCAGTACGTGCAGGCATGGGACAGAATTTTAGTTTCATCGAACAATATTTTATGGTTGAAACTTCCTGGCAGATTAAAACTGTGTGCCCGACCGAGACTCGAACTCGGGACCTTTGCCTTTCGCGCGCAAGTGCTCTACCAACTGAGCTACCGAAGCACGACTCACGTCCCCTACTCACAGCTGTACTTCTGCCAGTATCCGTCTCCTACCTTCCAAACTTTACAGAAGCTCTGCAAGGTTCGCAGAAGAGCTTCTGTAAAGTTTGGAAGGTAGGAGACGGATACTGGCAGAAGTAAAGCTGTGAGTAGCGGACGTGTGTCGTGCTTCGGTAGCTCAGTTGGTAGAGCACTTGCGCGCGAAAGGCAAAGGTCCCGAGTTCGAGTCTCGGTCGGGCACACAGTTTTAATCTGCCAGGAAGTTTCATATCAGCGCACCCTCCGCTGCAGAGTGAAAATCTCATTCTTTAATATTTTATGGTTGTTCGTGAGGCTGTGCTCCGCAATTGCCGATTTCTCCAGCTCACTATTTTTAATACGGCGTTGGTGTTCTGCACAGCGGTTGGAAACGGTACGAATAGTCTCACCTACATAATTGCTTCCACACTCGCAGGGTATATTATAAACTCCAGGGACGCTGAGGCCGAGATTGTCCTTAACAGGGCGCATCGTCTCCTTGATTCTCTTAGGAGGACGAATGGTTCGAACGCTGGCACTTG
The DNA here is from genome assembly GCF_023897955.1 of Schistocerca gregaria. Taxonomy (NCBI): domain Eukaryota; kingdom Metazoa; phylum Arthropoda; class Insecta; order Orthoptera; family Acrididae; genus Schistocerca; species Schistocerca gregaria. Next base: position 930,944,251 of record NC_064922.1, read on the forward strand.
TTGATGGCCCCGCAATGTAATATTCAGCAGTTTGCGGAAGAATTGCACTTCTGTCACGTTAAACGATTCTCTCAGTCGTACTTGGTTCCGTTCTTGCAGGATCTTTCCCCGGCCGCACTGATGATGAGGATTCGATGTTTTGCAGGCTTCCTGATACTCACGACCCACTCGAGAAATGACCGTACTGGAAAATCCCCACCTCGGAGATGTTGTGTCTCATCGCTCGTGCGCCGACTATAACACACGTTCAAACTCACTTAAATCTTGATAAGCTGCCACTGTAGCAGCAGTAACAGGTCCAGAGGCTTGTTGACTTATGTAGGCGTTACCTACCGCGGCGCTGTATTCTGCCTGTTTACATATCTGTATATTTGAATACGTAGGGCTATACCAGTTTCTTTGGCTCTTCAGTGTATAACCTTGCATTTGTCATAGAGCCATACCTGCCTAGCCAACATGTACTAACTGTCAGACACACTTTTAAGACATCTGTATTTATTTATCGGCAAGAGGTGTCGAAATAGTCGGGAATTTTTAAAAGATAAACAATAAACAATGAATAAAAATAATTAACTGCTCTGTTGGTTGAAAGAACTCTTAAATGACAAGCTTAATAAGACTCGGAAGGAGGGAATGAAGATATTGAAATGGGCATGCAGAACGTTTGCAGCAGAAGCGAATAGATACAAAACAGCCAAGGCTGTCGCAATATGATTAAGAATGACGAGTCATCGCCTACCGACTCTCAGCTTACTGCCGCCGCCACGTGGACCACTCTCGCCGGCCACCAGCGGCCTGGGCGGCGGACACGTGCTATCTTGTCCGCGACGCCGCCACTGCGAACGAGCAGGTCGGCTATTGACCCGTGACAGCCAGCGCGCAATTAACAAAGTTATCCGGCGTCACGCACCAGTGTGAAGCTATGGTCCGCTGTTTACAACTGCGCTCGCCTGTTATTCGGCGTTCCCGGGATGGTCGTGTCATTTGTAGCAACCGAGGTCAGCCGTGGAGCGTCCGTGTACTCACCCGACGTCAGCAGTAATAAATACCACGTCAGGACAATGCAACACGTGTCCACGGCAGTTTATTACAACTGAAACCTTGTCGTTGCAATATATATATCTTACGTAAGCAAATACTCTCTTTCAAATTCTAAAGGTGGCAGGGGTAAAATACAGGGAGCGAAAGGCTATTTATAATTTGTACAGAAACCAGATGGCAGTTATTAAAGTCGAGGGGCATGAAAGGGAAGCAGTGGTTGGGAAAGGAGTGAGACAGGGTTGTAGCCTCTCCCCGATGTTATTCAATCTGTATATTGAGCAAGCAGTAAAGGAAACAAAAGAAAAATTTGGAGGAGGTATTAAAATTCATGGAGAAGAAGTAAAAACTTTGAGGTTCGCTGATGACATTGTAATTCTGTCAGAGACGGCAAAGGATTTGGAAGAGCAGTTGAACGGAATGGACAGTGTCTTGAAAAGAGGATATAAGATGAACATCAACAAAAGCAAAACTAGGATAATGGAATGTAGTCAAATTAAATCGGGTGATGCTGAGGGAATTAGATTAGGAAATGAGACACTTAAAGTAGTGAAGGAGATTAGCTATTTAGGAAGTAAAATAACTGATGATGGTCGAAGTAGGGAGGATATAAAATGTAGACTGGCAATGGCAAGGAAAGCGTTTCTGAAGAAGAGAAATTTGTTAACATCGAGTATAGATTTATGTATCAGGAAGTCGTTTCTGAAAGTATTTGTTTGGAGTGTAGCCATGTATGGAAGTGAAACATGGACGATAACTAGTTTGGACAAGAAGAGAATAGAAGCTTTTGAAATGTGGTGCTGCAGAAGAATGCTGAAGATTAAATGGGTAGATCACATAACTAATGAAGAGGTATTGAATAGGATTGGAGAGAAGAGAAGTTTGTGGCACAACTTGACTAGAAGAAGGGATCGGTTGGTAGGACATGTTTTGAGGCATCAAGGGATCACAAATTTAGCATTGGAGGGCAGCGTGGAGGGTAAAAATCGTAGAGGGAGACCGAGAGATGAGTACACTAAGCAGATTCAGAAGGATGTGGGTTGCAGTAGGTACTGGGAGATGAAGCAGCTTGCACAGGATAGAGTAGCATGGAGAGCTGCATCAAACCAGTCTCAGGACTGAAGACAACAACAACAACAACAAGCAAAATTACACTACTGGCCATTAAAATTGCTACACAACGAAGATGACGTGCTACAGACGCGAAATTCAACCGACAGGAAGAAGATGCTGTGATATGAAAATGATTAGCTTTTCAGAGCATTCACACAAAGTTGACGCCGGTGGCGACACCCACAACGTGCTGACACGAGGAAAGTTTACAACCGATTACTCATACACAAACAACAGTTGACGGGCATTGCCTGGTGAAACGTTGTTGTGATGCTTCATGTAAGCAGAAAAATTCGTACCATCACGTTTCCGACTTTCATAAAGGTCGGATTGTAGCCTATCGCTATTGCGGTTCATCGTATCGCGACATTGCTGTGACTGTTAGCAGAATACGGAATCAGTTGGCTCAGGAGGATAATAAGGAACGCCGTGCTGGATTCCCACGGCCTCGTATCACTAGCAGTCGAGATGACAGCCATCTTATCCGCATGGCTGTTCGTGCAGCCCTGAGTCCAGGTGAGGATGTTTGCAAGACAACAACCATCTGCACGAACAGTTCGACGACGTTTGCAGCAGCATGGACTATCAGCTCTGAGACCATGAATGCGGTTACTCTTGACGCTGCATCACAGACAGGAGCGCCTGCGATGGTGTACTCAACGACGAACCTGGGTCCACGAATGGCAAAACGTCATTTTTTTCGGATGAATCCAGATTCTGTTTACAGCATCATTATGGTCGCATCCGTGTTTGGCGACATCGCGGTGAACGCACATTGGAAGCGTGTATTGTCATCGCCATACTGGCTTATCACCCTGCGTTATGGTATAGGGTGTCATTGGTTACACGTCTCGATCCCCTCTTGTTCGCATTGACGGCACTTTGAACAGTGGACGTTACATTTCAGATGTGTTACGACCCGTGCCTCTACCCTTCATTCGATCCCGGCAAAATCCTACATTTCGGCAGGATAATGCACGATCGCATGTTGCAGGTCTTGTACGGGCCTTTCTGGATACAGAAAGTGTTCGACTGCTGCCCTGGCCAGCACATTCTCCAGATCTCACGCCAATTGAAAACGTCTAGTCTATGGTGGCTGGGCAACTGGCTCGTCGCAATACGCCAGTTACTACTCTTGATGAGCTGTGGTATCGTGTTGAAGCTGCATGGGCAGCTGTACCTGTACACCCCGTCCAAGCTATGTTTGACTCAATGCCCAAGCGTATCAAGCCGTGATGACGGCCAGAGGTTGTTGTTCTGGGTACTGATTTCTCAGGAACTATGCACCCAAATTGCGTGAAAATGTAATCACATGTCAGTTCTAGTATAATATATTTGTCCAATGAATACCCTTTTATCATCTGCATGTTTTCTTGGTGTAGCAATTGTAATGGCCAGTAGTGTAATTAGTAAGGCAGATGATGGAGCTCTGCGCTGTCAGAGAACAAAATTCGTCCTTAGCGAAAACAACAGCACCTTTGTTAGTAGATGGGACTCAACATATCCTTCTTAACGGGGTGAAATATAGTGAGTCTAGATTAGTAGTATTCAAGGCGAATGTTGTCGGGGCTCGCAGTGCACTGACAATCTGGGCCAGCGATAAAGCCCCATAAAAACTTACCAATAAGTTTTCCGTCCGTCTGCGTAGCTGACTGCCTTGCGGAGGAACCGGGTTCGGCTCCCGATACTACTATGGATATTTCTTTTGTTTGAGGACTATAACAGGGTGCACTCCGTACTGATAGGCACTTGGTGCCGATAGACATGCCATGCCCTATGGACGGCGTTTATATTGCCGTTATAAATACGCTTCTGCGATACGCTAGTAGAAACCCATTCTAAGTGTACAGTCCAGGTAAACATTGATGTTCCCAGAATGATATTGTCACTGTGCAGTGAAGTGTGCGCTGATATGAAACTTCCTGCCAGATTAAAACTGTGTGCCGGACCGAGACTCGAACTCAAGACCTTTGCCTTTCGCTTCTGCGTAGTCTGTAAGGTAGGAGACGAGGTACTGGCGGAATTAAAGTTGTGAGTCGTCCTTGCGTACTTCACTTGGTAGAGCACTTGCCCGCGAAAGGCAAAGGTCCCGAGTTCGAGTCTCAGTCCAGCACACAATTTTAATCTGCTAGGAAGTTTCAAACGTTGATGTATCCACCAAGCAAGAAATATTAATGAGCTATTGGTAATGGAGTGGCACTTACAGTAAAAGGGTTATAAAACATGGACTGGAAGCTCCAGTCGTCCAGCGGTAGCGTCTTTGACAACTAATCCAACTGTCTTCGGTCCCGGGTTCGAACCACACCATAGCTTAAAATTTCAATAAAAATCATCAGTAACAGTGTACGAAGACATCCAGCAAAGGAGCCACTATCATTTTCTCAAAGATCTTCTCAGAGAGGGCGGAAGGGCGGTCAGAAGTTCGGAACATTCTCTTGCCGTTGGTTCAAAAAAATGGCTCTGAGCACTATGGGACTCAACTGCTGTGGTCATCAGTCCCCTAAAACTTACAACTACTTAAACCTAACTAACCTAAGGACATCACACACATCCATGCCCGAGGTAGGATTCGAACCTGCGACCGTAGCAGTCGCACGATTCGGGACTGCGCGCCTAGAACCGCGAGACCACCGCGGCCGGCTCTTGCCGTTGGTGTGAGTAACTGCTCCGCAAATGCGGAAGAATCAGCGACGATTAACGGCATGAGGAAGCAGACGCAAAGGAAACCACTGCATTAAAGACGCATAAAGTGTACACACAAGACATTTGGTATGTAACCGGAAAAGTGTTATGATGACCTCTCCGTTACCAAAACATTCCGGACTGGTCCTCTGTTCGGATCGCCGGGAGGTGACTGCCAACAGAGAGGTGACCATCCGAAAAACATCGAAAGTATAGTAAATGAAAAGCACCAGTTTGCTTTTGTTCTACAATATTACTTTTATTGTATTAACCGGTTTTCGGCCGGCCGCTATGGACTAGCGGTTCTAGGCGCTTCAGTCCGGAACCGCGCTGCTGCTACGGTCGCAGGTTCGAATCCTGCCTCGGGCATGGATGTGTGTGATGTCCTTACGTTAGTTAGGTTTAACTAGTTCTACGTCTAGGGGTCTGATGACCTCAGCATGCCTATTAACAGTAATGTCTTCTCCGTGTCTACCCGTGACAGGAAGAGGCAACAGGATGATAGGACTTGCAACCAAACTTTGTTCAAAGAGGACCGTTCTCCTTTGGGAAGTACTCACCTTCAATTGTGCCCTTTGTATAGTTCCAGTATCTGTACTTACAACAGACAATCGATGAGTTCAACGTCTAGACAGCTACGAACCATGAATTATAATCCCGTTTCTCGTGCTATTGAGTTTACAGCACTGAAGAAATTCAGCCATCAAGGAATGTGTAATATATTTGTTTCTGGACTGAAACTGCGAAAGATGTAGCCGACGCATCCTACTTTCTTGGTTCTTTGATTATTTCTGTGGTGACAGAGAGAGCTATAGAGGCTAAAAACCGTACGTAAAGACAGAGTTTGGAAGATATTTGACAAATAATGAGCATGATGGGTACAAGTGCAACTTTGAAATGAAGAGGGCGTGGAGGCTCGTAACAGACCAATCAGAACACTAATGAAAAAATAAACTGTTAATAACTAGTCCATCGAAACTAGTAAATGTGACCGTTGACAGGAATACATTTCGTAGCTCACAAAAATATGCTGATACTCTCTGATAACAACACGGCAGATATGAACAAGGAACTACGCTGTGGAGCCCGCAGCTCGTGGTCAAGCGGTAGCGTTCTCGCTTCCCGCGCTCGGTTTCCCGGGTTCGATTCCCGGCGGGGTCAGGGATTTTCTCTGCCTCGTGATGATTGGGTGTTGTGTGATGTCCTTAGGTTAGTGAGGTTTAAGTAGTTCTAAGTTCTAGGCGACTGATGACCATAGATGTTAAGTCCCATAGTGCTCAGAGCCGCCACTAAGATGTGGACAAATGAAGTGGAATCTGCTGACTACAGATTTTTTTTTTATTTTCAATGCAGTAGCTAGTATCTGCGCACAACACTTGATGGTGGAATTTCTTCCTTAGTATAAACTTAGAAGAGCGAAAAATGCCATCCTGATTCATGATTCGCAACTGTATGGATATCAAACTCGCCCCTTTTCTGTGGCAAATGCAGGTAACAAAACTATACCAAATGCGACATTGTTGGTCAATATTACCGGAAGTTAAGTCAAATTGAGACCTCAGAACAAAGTTTGATTGCAACTAAATAAATAATGAACCCACTTTAAAAAGTATCAAGAATGCGGGTAACTTTCGTAGAGAATGTAAACGATCGCAGAGGATTAGAGCTGAAACAAGCGAAGTTAACTAGAAATTTGCTCTTTACGCCGAAGTATAAAGCTTTTTCCGAAATATTGATGCACGAACGTAATACGTATCGCTCAGTTCGATTAAACTTACGTCGTATCGTCGAATTAAAGTATAATTTTAATGTAATCTTTGGCAACCACTTGCAAGTTATTCTTATATATTTAGTTATTTTTTAATGTTGTGTAGCTTCATTCTCAGATAACCTAAAAACTTCCAGACAGTATAAATTTGTGCAAAAACATAGTTAAGAGGAAGCAACGACAACTTTTTTTTACGAACTATTGTTTTTCTTAAATTGAAAGAGCGGTGATTACTAAATATCGAAGTTAACGTTGCTGAGAGAGAGAGAGAGAGAAGGAAAGAGAGAGAGAGAGAAAGAGAGAGAGAGAGAGAGAGAGAGAGAGAGAGAACGTATTTTTCTTAATACTGGCAAAACGGTATGTTCGCAGTTTGGTGTAGGAGTAGTAATGCGGTAATTACTACGAACGAAATACGTTGACGAGCCAGAACATTATGACCACCTACGTAATAGCATGTCGGTCCTCTTTTGAAATACGATACAACAGTGATTCTGCGTGGCTCTCATTCGCCAATTGCTTGATATCTTTCCGGAGATACGTGGCACCAGATGTATACGCACATGTGGCGCATTTAGAGGCCCTCTGTTGTTCCTGATGTATATTAACGACGTAGGAGAAAATCTGAGTAGCTGTCTTAGATTCTTTGCAGATGATGCTGTCATTTACCGTCTTTTAAAGTCATCAGATGATCAAAACAACTTGCAAAATGATTTAGATAAGATATCTGTATGGTGCAAAAAGTGACAATTGACCCTGAATAAGGAAAAGTATGAAGTTATTCACATGAGTTCTAAAAGAAATCAGCTAAATTTTGGTTACGCGATAAGTCACACTAAACTGAAGGCTGTAAATTCAACTAAATACTTAGGGATTATAATTACAAATAACCTAAATTGGAACGATCACATAGATAATATTGTGGGTAGAGCAAACCAAAGACTGCGATTCATTGGCAGAACACTTAGAAGGTGCAACAGGTCTACTAAAGAGACTGCTTACACCACGCTTGTCCGCCCTATTCTGGAGTATTGCTGCGCGGTGAGCGATTCTCATCAGGTGGGACTGACGGATGACATCGAAAAAGTACAAAGAAGGGCAGCTCGTTTTGTATTATCGCTAAATAGAGGAGATAGTGTCACAGACATGATACGTGAATTAGAGTGGCAATCATTAAAACAAAAGCGATTTCCGTTGCGACGAGATCTTCTCATTAAATTTCAATCACCAGTTTTCTCCTCCGATTGCGGAAACATTCTGTTGGCACCCACCTACATAAAAAGAAATGATCATCACGATAAAATAAGAGAAATCAGGGCTCACTCAGAAAAAATTTAAATGCTCGTTTTTCCCGCGTGCCATTCGAGAATGGAACGGTAGAGAGACAGCATGAAGGTGGTTCACTGAGCCCTCTGCCAGGCACTTTACTGTGAATAGCAGGGTAATCACGTAGATGTAGATGCCGTTAATTAGTGGTGTCTGGTTATTGGGCTCGAAGCCGGCGCCCAATAGCGTCCCAGATGCATTACATCAGGTTCAAATCAGAAAAATTTGGTGGCCAAGAAATAACCGTGTGTCCGGTATAACTCTGCTAAAACCACTGAAACACGATTCTGGTCTTTCAACACAGACTGTCATACTGCTGCCGTCATCGACGGGGGCGGCATCAAACACGGAATAATATACGGATGATCCGATCAGTGTTGATGTGGTCCACAGCATTCATGCTACCTTCGATTACTACCACTGGTCCCATAAACCTAAGATAAATGTCCCCTCCTCCTGCTCCTCCTGCGTTGGTGGCTCGATATCTTTTTCTAGCAGCCGTTCACCCGGATGAAGTCTTATCCGGACATGATCATCGACCTGGTGTAATAAGTAACGTCATCCATACGACAAGGCGACACGTTTTCGCTAATTCGGCCTGGACGCTCCCGCGCTGCTAAATTTTTAATATATCTATTCAGTCCGTAAAAGACGGCTATGGCAATAATCAGGTACTGCTCAACAATAATATTTCGGAGCAAAGCGTTGTTCTTTTTCAGTGCACTGTTTGATGACTTCAGATAATAAACGTTTCGGCGAGACTGTTATATCCCACTGCTTCCAATATTTTATGCGCAGTGTTGCGTTCAAGAAGAGCAATTTGCCCAAAACATATAATTGTAGCAGGAAGAGGACTCCCCTACTACCGAAGTAACTTGCGAGGTGACTTGCTTACACGCAGCAACTGTACATATTTATGACAGGGTCAAACAGGGGTAAGAAATATCTATGGCAAAAATAGATGGCGACACGGATTAGACACAACTGACGATGGTTTATTGATATATTTGAAACTGTGACCTAAAGTCACGCGGGAAGAAAGCGACCATTTACAAATCAGTAGGATTACCGCAAACTGTCACTAAATAAGAAGCCGCCAGCTGATAAACATAGATCCTGAGAAATCAGTACCCAGAACAACCACCTCTGGCCGTAATAACGGCCTTGATACACCTGGGCATTGAGTCAAACAGAGCTTGGATGGAGTGTACAGGTACAGCTGCCCGTGCAGCTTCAACACGATACCACAGTTCATCGAGAGTAGTGACTGGCAGTTGCCAGTTGCTCGGCCACCATTGATCAGACGTTTTCAGTTGGTGAAATATCTGGAGAATGTGCTGGCCAGGGCAGCAGTCGAACATTTTCTGCATCCGGAAAGGCCCGTACAGGACCTGCAACATGTGGTCATGCATTATCCTGCTGAAATATAGTGTTTTGCAGGACTCGAATGAAGGGTACAGCCACGTGTCGTCACACATCTGAAATGTAACGTCCACTGCTCAAAGTGTCGTCAATGCGAACAAGAGGTGACCGAGACGTGTAACCAATGGCAGCCCATACCATCAAGCCGGGTGATACGCCAGTATGGCGATGACGATAACGCCCTTGCAGTGTGCGTTCACCGCGATGTCGCCAAACACGGATGCGACCATCATGATGCTGTAAACAGAACCTGGAGTCATCCGAAAAAATGACGTTTTGTCATTCGTGCAGCCAGGTTCGTCGTTGAGTACACCATCGCAGGGGCTCCTGTCCGTGATGCAGCGTAAAGAGTAACCGCACCCATGGTCTCCGAGCTGATAGTCCATGCTGCTGCAAACGTCGTGGAACTGTTCGTGCAGATGGTAGTTGTCTTGCAAACGTCCACATCTGTTGACTCAGGAATCGAGGCGTGGCTGACGGAACTTTGTTTTTCTAGATATGGTACGCTTACACTCGGAAGCAGTTATGGATTCAAAATAAGGGAAGGCTGCGTAACTGTAACCAGTGTGATCAAATTCTCGAGTGCCCGAGAGTCGTACCAATATGTTTCAAAATACCAGTTACGGAAAAGAAATCGCAACACTAAGACGGAGCTGTGCGGTTTAAACGAAAGCTAGTAGGTGTGTCTCAACATCTGGAAGATGACATATGTTCAGATTCCACGCTGTTGTATAAGAGTGCGGTTAGTAGCTTCACTGTGAGGATTCAAATAAAGTCTGCGTTAAATACGCGCTGTAACGGCCGTCAGCGTGAGTTGCCTTTGGACGTGCTGAGCTGATGTTAGACAAGAATGCCTGTAAGACAACAAAAATGCCATTATCACCACCTCACTGAGTTTGAACGAGGCCGTGTAATAGGGCTACGAGAAGCTGGATGTGCCTTCTGCGATACTGCAGAAAGACATGACAGGTACGTAGACTCTGTACATTACTGATGGTAGCGGTGGTCACAAGAATGTACGGTCGCAGGAAGCACTAGCGAGAGGGAAGGCCATCGTGTTCGGCGTATGGCTGTGGCCGCACCGTACTGCTTCTGTGGCAGCAACTTGAGCGGAAGTTAGCACCACAAGGATACAACGAGCTGTTACAAATCTGTTACTTGAAGGACAGCTCCGAATAAGAGGCCCTGTAGCGTGATTTCCACTGACACAAACCACAGTCATTTGCCACTTCAGTGATGTGAAGCAAGAGCTCGTTGGAGCGCAGGGTGGACATCCTCTTGTCTTTTATGATGAAAAGTGGTTCTGTCTCGGTGCCATTGACGGCCGTGTGTTGTTTAGAAGGTGGCCAGCGTGTAACCAACCTGTCTGCATGCTACACATCCTGGGCCTACACCTAGAGTCGCAGTCTAAGTAGCGTTTTTGTATGACAGCACGAGCACTTTGTTGGTTACACGGCGCATCCTAATAGCAAAACTGTACGTCACTCTGTTGTATCGACCAGTTGTGCTACCATTCATAAACAGCATTTTAGGGGATGTTTTCCAACAAGATAATGCTCGCCCTCATACCACTGTCGAAACATAGCACGCTGTATAGGGTGTCGACACGCTGCGTTGGCCTGCTCGATCAGAAGATCTGAAGATCTGTCTCCAATGGAGCACACATGGTACACCATTGGACGACAACTCCACCAACACCAAAAAAAGCATTAACCGTTCCTGTATTGACGAACCACGTGTTTTAGGCACGGAACACCATCCCACAAACTGACATCCGACTCCAGTATGCCACAATGCATGCATGTTTTCGAGCTTGAATTCCACATTCTGGCCGTTCCTCCGGTAATGTACCAGTATTTCACATTTGCTATGGCTCATCTTGCGCTTACATTAACCTGTGAGCTTGTGATGTTCATCACTTAAATGTGTTATCAAGACACAGGTATTCGCGAAATTTCATTACTGTGCATGCCTTACTTTTTGGTGTTTGCTTTCTTCAGTGGACGTCTTTTTGGTACCTCTGTGTATTGCACATCTCTACATCTACATCTATAGTCCGTAATCCATCTTACGGTGTCTGGCGGAGGGTACCTCTAATCCAGCTGACATTTTCCCCCTTTAATAGTGCGCTTCTGGGAATTCTGCCGAGTTTCCTCGGCACACAACACACGAAAGCACACTATTGATCAAGTACGAGGGGTTGCAGATATCTTCGTAACAGCACGTAGTAAGGCATCCCAGATATGCTCAATAATGTTAGGGAGTGTGGTGGCCAGCGAAAATGTTAAAACTCAAAAGACGGTTTCTGGAGCCACTCTGTAGCAATTCTGTGTGTGTAGGGTGTCGCATTGTCCTGCTGGAATTGCCAAAGTCCGTCGGTATGCACAATAGACATGAATAATTGCAGGTGATCAGACAGGATGTTTAGGTACGTGTCACCTGCCAGAGTCGTATCTAGACGTATCAGGGCTTCCATATCACTCCAACTGCACACGCCCCACACCATAACACAGCGTCCACCAGCTTGAACAGTCCCCTGCTGACATGCAGGGTCCATGGATTCATGAGGTTATCTCCATACCCATACACGTCCATCCGCTCGATACAATTTGAAACGAGACTCGTCCGAACAGGCAGCATCTTTCCAGTCACCAACCGTCAAATTTCTGTGCTGACGGACCCAGGCGAAGTGTAAATCTTTGTCTCGTCCAGTCATCAACGGTACACGAGTGGGCCTTCGACTCTGAAAGCCCATACTGTTGATGTTTCGGTGAATGGTTCGCACGTTGACACTTGCTGATGACCCAGCATTGAAATCTTCAGCAATTTGCGGAGGTGTTGCATATCTGTCACGTTGAACGATTCAGTCGTCGTTGATCCCGTTCTTGCAGGATCTTCTCCCGGCCACAGCGATGATATTCACAGTACATTTGTGAAATGGTCGTACGGGAAAAACCCCACTTCATCGTAATCACGGAGATGCAGTATCCCGTCACTCTTGCGCCGACTATAATACCACGTTCAAATTCAGTTAAATCTTGATAACCTGCCTTTATAGCAGTAGTAATAGATCGAACAACTGCATCAGATACTTTTGGTCTTACATAGGCGTTGCCTACGGAAGAGCCGTGTTCTACCTGTTTACGTGTCTCTGTATATGAATACGCACGCCTATACCAGTTTCTTTGGCGCTTCAGCGTTTATGGGAAGTAGTTATAAGTTGCCCAAATCCTCTTCGAACATAAGCTCTTCGACTGTCAAGAGGAAGCTTCCCTGTGGTACACAACGCTCCCTTGCGTTGGCACTGGAGTTTGTATACCATCTCTGTAACGCTCTCAGCCTCTCATACTTACTAATCCATTGCGTGATAAAACTACTGTGCTAAGTTGGCAAGCCGGCCCGCGGTGGTCTTGCGGTTCTAGGCGCTCAGTCCGGAACCGCGCGACTGCTACGGTCCTAGGTTCGAATCCTGCCTCGGGCATGGATGTGTGTGATGTCCTTAGGTTAGTTATGTTTAATTAGTTCTATGTTCTAGAGGACTGATGACCACAGATGTTAAGTCCCATAGTGCTCAGAGCCATTTGAACCTCTTTTTTTTTTTTTTTTTTTTTTTTTTTTTTTTTTTTTTTTTTTTTTTTTTGCTTAGTTGGTTCCCCTATGCCTAGCTGAAGTCTTGCATTCCCAATTGGATTCAAAAGTCTCGAACGATTTCTACTTTCACAAAACAACCTGGAGTTGAACTCATGGAATGGCGTCCTATTGAGGCGTTTGTGTACCTCTGTTATAGTTCACATAGAGCAGAAGTACCTCTGGATCTATCATTGCCTTGTGCACATGTTGTGAACGTTAAGCTGGAATTGTCATGTGATCTCGGCACGCCGTTGTTGGTTTAAGGCCAATTCACGTTGGCCGTCATGTCACGTCAGTTCATGTCACGTCAAAATATTTCACTACGTATTTCAAACGTCGGCATTACATAGGCTGTCAACATACCGTTACGCCACATCACGACACGTGAAGGTTCCTAAAAGTTTTCGGAAGAAAATTTTGACGGTATCGTTGTTTGGTAACGACGTAAGTTAACCTGTTTCCGTCGCGCTCACTTATCTTACAGTAGTTGCTTTTGCGGTGATGTATCTTCTTAATATTTATTTTATACTTATGCTTTGTTTTTGTGGCAAATTATAAATGTTCCACAACGACTTTGATGCTGTACAGAAAAATTGGCAATTTCCAATAAATAACGTCTAAAGTGAAAAGGTCAGCTTTGATGAAGGAGAAAAAGGCAGTTGTTGTAATGTTGATCAGTTAGGTAAGAAATGAACATAGTGCATACAGCAAATAGGTTCCATTTATTCCTATATGCATATTGTTTGTGTGGTGTCTGTATGCATACATTTTCCCTAGAAAATAAATGTAAATCTTTGAAAATGTCGTTTCACTTCTCAGCACTTTAAAAAAACCACATTCAGCTAAAAGGTATGTTATGTAGTTTTCTTTGGACATTAGTAAACTTTGTTCTCGTTAGTTCTTCAATTCCGACACTATACGCTGACTCATTGTATCGCGGGTGGTGATTCATATCCTCATTTTTGCTCTTAGGTGCTGGGCTAAGCGAACTGATGTGACGTGATACACGACGTAAATGTCAGCTGACGTGACGTTGCCGTGACATGATGCCCGTTCATTTTGCTCTTCAAAGCTAACAGCCCACTTTATTACAGGTATAAAACGCCAATTTTTATGGTGTTTACAAAACGTCTAGGCCATAGCCACAGCACCTAAGGACTCTCTCTGTACTAGCAATATACTGACATTAAAAATTTATAGGACGCATTACGGACAAACCTATGCCGTCCCGAGATCACTTGATGGCAGTAATTAAATAACCGGATCAGATACGATGATTACGTCCTGATTGTACTTTGGAGGCTCGCTTATCCTTTGCACATAAATATGTAGAAAAACCAGGAGGAACAAGTGCTGTGTAAGCCACTTTGTGGTATATATAATAGGTGTGAGTGTGTGTGTGTCATGAATGATAGAAATAACATCAACGATCTCCAGCAACGCCTGCTAAAAGAACGTGACAATAATTACGATAATTTTAAATTGGCGCTTGATGGCTGATTATTGTTGCCGTCCAGCGATATTCAGATTGTCTCCGGCGCGGCGTCTGAAATTCTATTAAAAATGATGTGACAAGCAAACGGAGGATATGTGGTGCTGGTTACAATTAAAACTAACAACAGCAATACTTTAGACATAAATTGGAGCTCACTGCTCAAATAATAAAACATGTACACATCTTATTATCTGTATTGCTCACAATGGCATCTTACCTGAACAAGACAAAGCAAGATATTGTCTGGCGCTTTTTGTTTCACGCCGATACCAAAACGGACAAAGATTACAATAACAATACTTACGTTACAGACAATAGTCTCTCTTTATAAACGCATGATTCCTTGATTTCAGTAGAGTATCTTTTACATATAGCCGGCCGAGGTGGCCGAGCGGTTATAGGCGCATCAGTCTGGAACCGCGCAACCGCTACGGTCGCAGGTTCGACTCCTGCCTTGGGCATGAATGTGTGTGATGTCCTTAGGTTAGTTAGGATTAAGTAGTTCCAAGTTCTAGGGGACTGATGACCTTAGAAGCTAAGTCCCATGGTGATCAGAGCCAGTTTTTTTACATATAACAAATATAATTGCTTAATATCGTGTAAAATATTTAAATCATTTGTAGTTCAACTAATCTGGGCCATGGGACGTCATAACGTCTTTCGTGAATCGATTACATTTCCTTGAGATTCTTATAGTGTACGTCCGTCTCCAATATACTTTGCTAGCATTTGTTTTACCTGATCGGATGCTCCGGATGGTTACTTCAAGATATTCAACAAATGTTTCTGTTTCCTGTGGTTTACACCAATAGTGTAATAGAAGAGTAGTGGGTTTCTCCGCTTATTCACGCACAGTATACTCTCACCCTTTACGTCCAGTGTCAACTGCCAGTCGTTGTACTAATTTTCCACCCTTCTTGGATCTTCCTGCACTTTTGCACTTTGCTGTAGTCTTCTACCATTGCACCGTTCCTACAAACAGCAAAAGCCATATAAAATTTCCGATGTTATCAGCAAGATCATTTATGTACACTGTAAACAGTGACTGCACTAAATTACTCCCTTGTGGTACTTCAGAAATTATCTTTACATCAGTCAATTCCGGCTCGTTAAGAACAACTAATCTAGTCACAAATCTGATCCGGCATCCGATAAACTCGCTTTCTGTTCACTAAACGGCTGTGCTGAACTGCACCTAAGGCGATACTGCATTGTCTGTGTTATTCCAATTTACGATGTAAATATCCTTCAACAGGCACTGCGGCCACTGCAGCCGTTATGAATTACAGTGAATGTAGTCGCATGTGCGAATATTGAAAACCATGAGCTGCATCATGGAATTGCGACAATGATAATCTGTGCCCGGTTAGGCACAAAAACATTTATTGTCCATGTGATTCTTGAGTTTCTCCCGGCGTATTTGATAATCAAAATATCCACGGGTGTACTGCCGGTCTATAGTGTCCAACGGGCACAATATTTCGGCGATCAAACATGTCGCCATCATCGGGTGAACTGACGGACTGAGCTCCTGTGAACGTGCCGGCACGGAGATCCGTACGCTATGGCTGCTCAGTTACCCCTCAGCAGCCATAGCGTACGGATCTCCGTGCCGGCACGTTCACAGGAGCTCAGTCCGTCAGTTCACCTGATCATGGCGACATGTTTGATCGCCGAAATATTGTGCCCGTTGGACACTATAGACCGGCAGTACACCCGTGGATATTTTGATTATTTATTGTCCATATTCGTAATTATGAATACATTTAATGTACTTCATAAAGTCTGTGGTCATCACAGTGCCTGTTCCGTTTTTTCGGACATGCATGTATGTCCGAAGGAACGTTGCTTCATAAATCGGAATAATACAGGCACTACAATGTTGTATTTATCCGCCGACATCGGGCAAGCGATTTTCAGGTAAAGTATCTCCCCTGTATGGGAATACAGATAACGGACGTACAAGTTATGTGGTTCAAATGGCTCTGAGCACTATGCGACGTAACTACTGAGATCATCAGTCGCCTAGAACGTACAACTAATTAAACCTAACTAACCTAAGGACATCAGACACATCCATGCCCGAGGCAGGATTCGAACCTGCGACCGTAGCGGTCGCTCGGCTTCTGACTGTAGCGCTAGGAACCGCACGGCCACTCCGGCCGGCGTATAAGTTATAGACACATGGTTGACGACATATGGAAGTTTGGGTCACCGGATAGGCAAATGGTGAGGCGACCGCTCGCGGTTAGCGGGAAATCCGGATTCGTGTCCCGGTCTGGCCCAAATTTCCATGATAGTTGTCCATATCACAACTGCGAATACATTTAGTGTATTTAATGTGTATCTAATGCCTTGAGGCAGTCGTTGAGGTCTTGATGTTATGTGCAAACAGAGCCGTGTTTCGCAAGGTGACTGTTAAAGGAATTTTTAATTTTTATAGACGAGTTTTTCGTCCTCCAGAAACGTCTTAACACTTGAGCACAGAACATAACTTCACAACAGATTGATGTGAGCGATATAGTCCTATAGTTATGTGTATCACTTCCACGACGCTTCTTGAAAACAGGAATCAAACGTTGCGAAAACTGCAAATGCACATAAAGTAACAAAAAGACTTCTAGGAAGAAACGCACCTTGTCCATCAAACGCCGGTAGCAAGAAAGATACTTATAAGTAACTGAAAGTAACGGCTATGGGCGGTATAATAATGGGAGTTGCGTGACGTCACAAGCTTGAAACTGACGTCCGAGGCGTCAGCTGGCACAAAAAGTCAGATTCTGGTGGGAATGTCTTGGTACAAAATGTCAGTTTGCGTCTTGTGATATACAAAACGTTCTAATTATAGTGTCAAGTGCAAAAGAATTACATTTCATCCGTAAGTGGACTCGTTCAAACGACATACATGAATTTTACATACATGAATTTTGGTTGCGCTGTTTACTTTTACCGCAGTGGTTTTATTTTTGACGTTTGGTTACAGATCATAACAGTCCAACTCGAAAGCTCTCTAGGTAAACTCTGTGAGAAACCAGCCAAACATAGCATAATATATTCTAAGCACTTTCGGAAAGAGGACGTCAGTTTCGCCGGACTAAATTATGAAAGCAGCCAGTTCACATCACATATTTCTTTTCTTGGAAATTCGATATGGAGAAAAAGAAATGAGGTTACATGAGTCGTATTATTGGATCAAATATGGATTTATAATTAGGTAAATGTACGGAAATACCTTTGTGACACTGTGTTATTCACGAAAACACTGTAACAGTTAGTATTTAAAGCAACTGCTGTGTTCACACCACGAAAAATTCAGAACGAGATGCAATCGTATGTGGTAGTCTTATATTCTGAGGCATCTAGCCCGGTGGTGCCTGTTTCAAAGCAACGTACGTCGTTATGCCCGTACCGCCATTTCCCTTTATTATGTCTCCATGTTCACTACACATGTTTCGACCCATTATTTTATACACATCTAATCGTTCCTGACACCCATACTAGTTGGTAACGTCTGTGCTACCGTAATCTAGTGCAGTCTAGCGAGACTTTTTCAAAATTAGCATGATTTTATTTCAAGCCAATGTCAGAAACAAAAATGTATCTTTCATTTGTACTATCATAATATTAATATTAAACTTCGATTAGTGACGCATCTAATCACAGTAGAGAGAACAAAGACATTTATTCGAGAGAGAAGGTTCAGCCGTCCTTTGTTGTAAGCAGCGGGTCATGAAAATGTGCGGGTTGGTACATCTCCGTTGGGTTCACCTTTTTGAGCTTTATGGAAACCGTGAAAGCCACTCCTCCAAAGATGTGCTACGTGGAGCTCATCGACATTTCAAGACGCAGCCTAATTATCAGTCTATATCGACAAACCTAAAAACGTTGAACGTCGTTACGTAAATCCGACTGCGAAATATTCCAAATGGCTCCTGATAATTTATATTCTCTTATATTACTTAAAACTGTATTTTAACATGTCTTTTGGTGTGAATCCGCCTCAGTGCTTTTAACTACGAGACGTATCCGCTGTAAATTGATACGTGAAAACCTTCGCAATACATATATTCACCTGTGAAATTTGTCATTAATAAAACATCCCAGTTCAAAACTATCAGCGAAGTGCATAGGTACAACACTAGAAGAAAGGATGATATTCACTATTCTGGAATAAATTTCACTTTGGCACAGAAAGGGGTGAAATATGCTGCCACAAAAATCTTTGGTCATTTGCCAAATAATATTAAAAGTCTGACAGATAGCCAACCAAAATTTAAAAGCAAATTAAAAGAAATTTTGAATGACAACTGCTTCTAGTCAGTAGATGAGTTCTTGCCATAAAATTGCTACACCAAGAAGAAATGCAGATGATAACGGTTAATCAAATGACAACTATATTACACTACAACTGACATGTGATTACATTTTCACGCAATTTGGGTGCATAGATTCTGAGAAAACAGTACCCAGAACAACCACCTCTGCCGTAATAACGGCCTTGATACGCCAGGGCATGGAGTGAAACAGAACAGAGCTTGGATGGCTTGTACAGGAACAGCTGCCCATGCAGCTGCAACACGATACCACATTGCGTCAAGAGTAGTGAATGGCGTATTGTGACGAGCCAGTTGCTCGGCCAACATTGACCAGACGTTTTCAATTGGTCAGAGATCTGGAGAATGTGCTGGCCAGGGCAGCAGTCGAACATTTTCTGTATCCAGAAAGGCCCGTACAGGACCTGCAACACGCGCTTGTGCACTATCCTGCTGAAATGTAGGGTTTTGCAGGGATCGAATGAAGGGTAGAGCCACGGGTCGTAACACATCTGAAATGTAACGTCCACTGTTCAAAGTGTCGTCAATGCGAACAAGAGGTGATCGAGACGTGTAACCAATGGCATCCCATACCATAACGCCGGGTGATAAGCCAGTATGGCGATGACAATACACGCTTCCAATGTGCGTTCACCGCGATGTCGCCAAACACGTATGCTGTAAATGCTGTAAACAGAGAATCTAGATTCATCCGGAAAAAATGACGTTTTGCCATTCGTGCACCCAGGTCCGTCGTTGAGTACACCGTCGCAGGCGCTCCTGTCTGTGATGCAGCGTCAAGGGTAACCGCAGCCATGGTCTCCGAGCTGATAGTCCATGCTGCTGCAACGTCGTCGAACTGTTCGTGCAGATGGTTGTTGTCTTGCAAACATCCCCATCTGTTGACTCAGGGATCGAGACATGGCTGCACGATCCGTTACAGCCATGCGGATAAGATGCCGTCATCTCGACTGCTAGTGATACGAGGCCGTTGGCAACCAGCACGGCGCTCCGTATTACCCTCCTGAACCCACCTACTCTATATTCTGCTAACAGTCATTGGATGTCGTCCAACGCGAGCAGCAATCGCGACACGCTACAATGCGACCTTTATCAAAGTCGGAAACGTGATGGTACGCGAGGCATCACAGCAATGTTTCAGCAGGCAACGCCGGACAACTCCTGTTTGTGTATGAGAAATGGATTGGAAACTTTCCTGATGTCAGCAAGTTGTAGGTGTCGCCACCGGCGCCAACTTTGTGTCAATGCTCTGAAAAGCTAATCATTTGCACATCACAGCATCTTGTTTCTATCGGTTACAATTTCGAGTTTGTAGCACGTCATCTTCGTGGTGTAGGAATTTTAAGGGCCAGCAGTGTAGTAACTGTAAAATAAATAAATAAATAAATAAAATGTTAATTATTTTGTGTAAAGGAAACTTATGTTAAAGTGACGCGTTCCACATCATTACGAAATGTCGTATTCATGATCTATGGAACAAGGATTAATGTACGTATGTATGTAAAATGAAAGTATGTAGTGTGATTGTCAGAGGAGGGACACAAACTTGGATTCCTGTTGCGGAGGCGACTACGGCCGCGGTACGTCAGACCTCCGCCGTAATTATGTAAGGGCGTCCCAAATTAGGGCCTCTCGCCGTGGCCGGCCCTCTGCATTACGTCACAGGCCGCCACACGCGACCACCTGCGCAAGAGGTTCGGGCCGCCTCTTCATCACTCGCGTGGCCGTCTCTTCCCAGTGATGGACAACCCTGGTGAGCGGGGACCCGAGGGCCAGCAGCAGTGGCTGACTTCTGTGGCTAATAACCAGGGCCCTGGCGTTTAATGAACTGGACCTTGGCCCATTATGTTTTTGGAATAGTCCTTCCCAACTTTAAACAGTTTTAACCTCTTCGGAGTCTTTTGATGAAAAATATAATGAACACTAATATTAACATTTTCTTAGTAGAAATATTAAGGAAACGCAAACATACGTTTCTAGCATTTGTAGACTTAGAGAAAGCTTTTGACAATGTTGACTGGAATACTCTCTTTCAAATTCTGAAGGTGGCAGGGGTAAAATACAGGGAGCGAAAGGCTGTTTACAATTTGTACAGAAACCAGACGGCAGTTATAAGAGTCGAGGGTCATGAAAGGGAAGCAGTGGTTGGGAAGGGAGTGAGACAGGGTTGTAGCCTCTCCCCGATGTTATTCAGTCTGTATACTGAGCACGAAGTAAAGGAAACAAAAGAAAAATTCGAAGTAGGTATTAAAATCCATGGAGAAGAAATAAAAACTTTTAGGTTCGCCGGTCACATTGTCAGAGACAACAAAGGACTTGGAAGAGCAGTTGAACAGAATGGACAGTGTCCTGAAAGGAGGACAGAAGATGAACATCAACAAAAGCAAAACGAGGATCATTGAATGTAGTCGAATTAAGTCGGGCGATGCTGAGGGAATTAGATTAGGAAATGAGACACTTTAAGTACTAAATGAGTTTTGCTATTTGGGGAGCAAAGTAACATGATTGTCGAGGTAGAGAGGATATAAAGTGTAGACTGGCAATGGCAAGGAAAGTGTTTCTGAAGAAGAGAAATTTGTTAACATAGAGTATAGATTCAAATGTCAGGAAGTCGTTTCTGAAAGTATTTGTATGGAGTGTAGCCATGTGCGGAAGTGAAACATGGACGATAAATAGTTTGGACAAGAAGAGAATAGAAGCCTTTGAAATGTGGTGCTACAGAAGAATGCTGAAGATTAGATGGGTAGATCACGTAACTAATGAGGACGTATTGAATAGGTTTGGGGAGAAGAGGATTTTGTGGCACAACTTGACAAGAAAAAGGGATCGGTTGGTAGGACATGTTCGGAGGCATAAAAGGATCACCAATTTAGTATTGGAGGGCAGCGTGGAGGGTAAAAATCGTAGAGGGAGACCAAGAGATGAAAACAACAAGCAGATCCAGAAGGATGTAGGCTGCAGTACGTATTGGGAGATGAAGAAGCTTGCACAGGATAGAGTTGCATGGAGGGCTGCATCAAACCAGTCTCAGGACTGAAGACCACAACAACAAGAATATTCTAGACTTTTGCGGAAAATAAACCATTAACTATTCCTTATATCGGCACTCGAAAAAATGCATAAACAATTAAGATATTTACCCGTGCTACCTTCTATTTGTGTAACATTTTAGTGAAAAGTCTTTTACGCATTAATAAACATTGCTGGACTCAACGGTTAAGTTGCGCACAGCGAAGTTGTCTACAGAAGTCTCGAGATCTGTCACACCTGCTTAAATGTCATAGAATACGCATCTAATGTCTGAGAAACTTTAACTTCAGGGATTTTCACTCTGAAACTGAGCTCTTATCCTTTCCTACATGTTAACTAATAGACTTTCAACAAGTGGCGCTATACATTTAGAAAACCATATAGTTAGAAAGTTAGCTAGCATGTTCATGAAATCTGGTGAGTAAGTGTGGGTGCTCATTAGCCACTTGCGTTTCAATAATTTGTCACCATTTCTTGAAACTGGAATCTCTTTCTCCGTAGACTTGTCAACTATTGTCTCACCACGACGACCATAAATCATACAGTTAAATCATGCAGCCTTATGGGGGAAAAGACCATCGCTGCTGATATTGATGGCCAGTAAAGGAAAACTCGCCGAATGTAGCCGCTTTGATCTATTAGGTGCCGTTTTCACAGCCGCAAAGCTCCATACAAATACGGTGAGAGCTTTTGCAAATGGGTCGTTTTTCAAATCCCCTTCCAGCACAAACTGGTTAGCTGTCAGTGCGACCTTTTTTAATCTCGCCATAACTAAAGCGATTACTGGTACAACTGCAGAAGTGTCAAATTGTCATATTTCTGCTTTTCAATTATTGACTCAGCCCAGTATCCTCTTTGCCTCTTGCTGCGTTCAGCTGCCTCAGTAATCACCATCGTGACCTAAATAGCGCGATTAACTGCTTTGTTTCCGACCAGTCTTGCAGTTCATCTGCAAAATACTGCGTCATTACCATTTTAACCGGAGCAAATACTATCTTCCCTGTGAGGATCAACGGTGAATTTCGCAGACAATGTTATTCCGTGGGTAGCATCTTCATGACAATGACTACGTGATTATGAACTTCATAGTCAACTTTTTGTCTGCTGAAATGTCTTGAAACATTAACAGACCAGGAAAAAATATTTTATTAGTTATCCAAACAGAGAAAAAAGTAGACGTATTGATTTCTTCGCAGGTATGATGTAGTCTCCTAAAGAGAAACAGTCTTTATGAGGAAAATATTCATAGTGGCGTTCACAAAGATTGAAGTTTCTGAAAACGTGGATTAACAGCACAGATTTGCAGCCTAGGACCATGCTCATGAGTTACTTTCCGATAATCTTTGTAGATATATACGTTCTTTGGCGGCACCAATAGTTTTTCCTCTGTGCTAACCTTTTAGAGAGTCAAGTTAAACAGCCCTTGATGCTTCGGAACGTACTCCAGTAACCTGAAAATGCTGTTGGTAAGCTGTTGGTAAGAGATTTCTGTATGCTTCCTTCGTCAGATCCTGCGCTCCCAGGTACATCTATATTTCAGACCTTATTTTTATTGTAATTTTTTACGATTACCCTGATAATTCTTTCACTTTCTTCGTTTAGGACTTTCTAGTTACTGTACACTGCTATGCCCCAAACATACCTTTTATGATACGTTTTCCTCAATTTAAGTGCACTGCTATGCGAACATAGTAGCAAGCGAAAGCTGCGAAAAATTGGGAAAGGGAATCAAAGTTCAACAGGAAATAGTAAAAAGTTTATGGTTCGCCGATGACAGAGATGGCAATGTACTTGAAAGAACGGTTGAAGGAAATGGACGTCTCTAAAAGAGGTTATAAGATCATTTGCAACTAACGTAAAGCGAGGGTGATGAACATAGGTGAATTAAATCATGCGATGCTGAGGAAATTAGGAAATGAGACATTAAAAGTAGCCCATGATTTTCCGTGTTTGGGTAGCAATATAACTGACGATTACCGAAGCAGCAAGGGAAATATTCTGAAAAAGAGGATTTGGTGAAGATCTAATACATATTCAGAAATTAGGAAATCTTATGTGATGGTGTTTGTGGGGTGTGTAGCCTTGTACGGAAGCGAGACGTGGACGATAAGCAGCTCAGACAAGAAGAGATTAGAAACTTTTGAAATATGATCCTGAAGAAGAACTGTTCAAAATTAGGTAGTTATATCGAATAACTAATGAAGAGATACTGAGTCCAACTGGGGAAAAAATAAATTTGTGACACACTTTAAGGGGAGGTTTACTATCTTTTGGTTCAAAACATCGTTTTTTATAAAATTCCATTTTTTAATCCATAAAAGTGTTTAGAATCCACCCCTGAAACGATTTTTCCGAATACTTAGCGGAAATGTTTGTTATTCGCGGTTGAACAAAAAATGCACCTGCCTGAAGTCGACCTTTTTCACCCCCCTATTTTTTTTTCTTTCGGAGGCCGAGTTACTGTACCGCTGCATGGGCGGAAACACACAAAATTCAAATGAAAATTTGAACGCGGGTATTTGGAAGTTACCCCCAAGCATTTGTATTCTGGTGCGAAGACTGTGGAGATAGCGACTTTCCTGGCAGTGAGCAGCTTCAACGAAGAGTGTTCAGAAATTCTGAAGACCATGACAACGGTGTACGCCACCCTGGGACTGTATTCGCCGCAGTTCGCCTAGCATTCGGACCACCATCGGGTTCAAGCGGACGTAAACCGCTTTTCACCGGCCATACGAGCGGCTCTGGAGCAGCGCAGCATGGCTCAAATCGAGCAGAACGCCCTCTGTGAGGAAGAGGAAGGTCTAGTGTATGGACCCGGAATAGCAGACTGAACGTACGTTGCATAATAATGCATTTATATGTAGTCAAAACTTCAAACGCGTTTTTCTAGATATGACTTTTTTTTATCGCGCTCTATGGTAACTTCAAATCTACTGAACCGATTGGCATGATTCTTTGTTTCCGCCGAAGCTAACTAAATTGTCTAGGAGTCTTACCACTTTTATTTCGCTCCATCAACTATAAATATTTTTACTTGGACGACGAAGTCGAAAAATCGATGAAAAAAGCCTATTTTTTTAAATGGCCGCCATTTTGTTTCCTATGGTCGAAATAACTTAGGCGAGGTACAACTTCTAAAGAATTTTATACGCCTCGCTAACGTCAACTCAATTTTGATTTCAGACGAGCCAGCTGACCTGTGACATACCGCGCGGAGAGGTCTACAGCGAAATTTTGTTTCGTTCCGACGGCACTTCCGCCTTTGCGCTTGGACATTTCCGATCGAAAAAAATCCAGTTTGTTGAGGAAATATCAATAAACATTTTGACCAGATTTGACATTGATACCTATAACACAGCGCGAGAAAAAAAATCTCAAAGAACATGCTTTTTTCGCTCCACAAATAGTAAACCTCCCTTTAATTAAATGAAGGGATCAGTTGGCAGGACGCATTCATGGGCGTCAAGGAATCGTCAGTTATGGACGGAAGTGTGGCGAGGAAAAATTGTCGGGGAAGACAAAAACTTGACTACAACAAGTAGATTCAAATGGTTGTAACATGCAGTACCTATGCAGAGATGAAGAGCCTTACCCAGAACACTTTAGCGTGAAGGGCTGCATGATATGTCTTTCGACCGAGGACCACAACAATAAAAATACATCTTAGCATACAGCCCATTCACTGGAAAAGTAATTCTTAGGTGGCGTCAGTCTGCTTCTCATTTCTCTCTTGCCTATATGATGGGATAGACATGATGAGGAAGATACCGGGATTCGTCAGACGCTCTGCCCCTGCGCCAACGTTCAGTACCGATATTCACGCGCCCATGGCAAACGTAGTTGCTGATGTCATTGTGTTGACATTGGCACATGCATCGTTCGTCGGTTGCGAAGACCAGTCGATAGGAGTGTACTGTGCACCGTGCGTTCAGACACACTTGTAATCTGCCTAGCATTAAAGTTTTATGCTAGTTCCGCGACAGTTTTCCATCTTTCCTGTTTTACCAGTCTTCAACGTCCGTTATCCGTAATGAGGGGCGGTCGCCCATCCCCACAGCGTCTGGACGTGGTCTCACCTCGGTTTCGACTTGTGTTGAAGACACTCACTACAGCACACCTCGAACAACGGACAAGTCGTGCGGTTTGCGAAATGCTCGTGCAAGCCTCCGGGCCATCACAATCTGTCCTCGTTCAAACTCAGGTAAAGAAAGTGGCTTCCCCATTCTACACAAGGACACACGCTCGCTGATACTACATGCACCGTGCGTGTGTCTGACCAGCAGCCATTCCTTGACAGGTGACGCTGCTATCGCCTTGATAGGTTTGCACCGATACTACGTCGTTGGTCACAGTTTTCTGGCTGATCGGTGTAAACAACGAATGCCTACTTCAAGGAAGAATATTAGATCTTTGGAAGACAACGAAGGATATCAAACTGGAAAAAAGGGAGAAGTAAAGATCCGGCAACAGTGAAGTTGTGCCTGTCCTGCCGACGGAAGGCTATGTAAACGCTCCTAGGAAAACTTATGTGTAGGGAATTGGATACTTACTCGATTATTTCAGACAAAGAGCAGTATAGATTTGGTTAGGGGGAAAGTAACAGAAGATGCTGAAAAGCTGTGCTAGGAGGTCGTCAGCATCTCAAAAGAAAAATACGTCGTGGCAGTTCTTGCTTTGGCATATTCCAACTCACGACACCCCGACTTACTCTTCTGACTAAGGGACATCAGAGTTCCTAGACCACTCTAGGAGGTTACTGGGACAGTAGAGCCAAACTGATATGCTGCAGGAAAAGGTTTATGAAAAGAAGAAAAAAAAGCAACCAAAGGATGTCCACAAAACTCTGCTTGCAGTTCTTTCTCTTAGAACTTTTCTCTGAAGTCACTGCTTGAAAAACTAGGTGTCATCAGGAAAGTAACGGGGTTTATTGCCCACGTAGATGACCTATTAGAGTCAATTTGACTCGACAACTAGAAGACAAGTAAAACTTCTTCGAAAAGCTCTGCAAGAATGGTGTAGAGAAAATAAACTACGATGGCCACACGTAAGTCCACTAGCCTAATACTTAAAGAGAAGCTCTTAAGAAGCACAATAATAAATAATAAAGAACAACTAAAAAGACAAGAGCTATCAGATATCTGAGTTGCTCTCAAACGAGCGCCAAAAATTTTCCCACGGATCCAACAATTATGAAAATAGGTGTAATTTCCCCGAGCAACGAATCAGCGGATATTTATAGGATAAACTACGTTAGGACTCCAGTTACAAACAACCACAATATTTCACGAAGCTATTCTGGCGGCTGTCGCATATTAGGAATTCACGTGTGGGCTCATAAGGCGCAACTGCTGAAACCAGCAGGTCTCTTTATGTGTGCGACGAAGCGTGGTTCTTCGGTGTACAAGAGCGTACTGGACTGCATTGAATAGAACACTCCTAGCAGATTTTGGAATCCGACCAACAGACTCACAAATTCTCGAAAAGGGTGCAGAGTACTGAGTGAAGAAGACAGACGGGCAGAGGGGGAAGGAAATCGTAGTGTAACTATGTAACAAATAAACAATTTTTTAAATAAATAAAGACCTGTAACAACGAAACAAGAAATAAAAACATGACTTCTACATAAATGGCAGCTCTTTTGGACAAAGAAACAGCGTGAATGACTCAATTTAACATACGTGCGAGTAGACGGGGTATGATAAGCCATGAATTACGGAGTAGCTACAGCCAGCCTAGGCAAGACAAAATATGACGACAACAAACAGTAGATATCGAATTAGTACCAGAGAGTCGCTCTGGCCAAACCATCAATTGGTTCAAATGTTCAAATGTGTGTGAATTCCCAAGGGACTAGCACCGAAGCTGAAATCGTTATAGGTACGGAAAGCAGGCTGAAGCCAGAGATAAATTCTGCCGAAATTTTTACAAAGGCTCAGACAGTGTTTAGAAAGGATAGATTGCATGCAGCCGGTGGTGGCGTGTTTGCCGCTGTTAGCATTAGTTTATCCTGTAGGGAAATACAAGTTGATAGTTCCTGTGAATTATTATGGGTGGATGTCATACTCAACAACCGAGCTAGGTTAATAATTGGTTCCTTTTACCGACCACCCGACTCAGCAGCATTAGTGGCAGAACAACTGACAGAAGATCTAGTATACGTTTCACATGAATTTCCACAGCATGTTAGAGGTGGAGATTTCAATTTACCAGATACAGACTGGGACACTCAGATGTTTAGGACAGGTGGTAGGGACAGAGCATCGAGTGAAATTATACTGAGTGCACTATCCGAAAATTACCTCGAGCAATTAAACAGAGAACCGACTCGTGGAGATAACATCTTGGACTTACTGATAACAAACAGACCCGAACTTTCCGACTATGTTAGCGCAGAACAGGTTTCAGTCTTCATAAGGCCGTTGCAGCATCCCTGAATATGGAAGTAAATAGGAATATAAAGAAAGGGAGGAAGGTTTACCTGTTTAGCAAGAGTAATAGGAGGCAGATTTCAGACTGCCTAACAGATCAAAACATAAACTTCTGTTCCGATACTGACATTGTTGAGTGTTTATGGAAAAAGTTCAAGGCAATCGTAATATGCGTTTTACACACGTACGTGCCGAGTAAAACTGTGAGGGACGGTAAAAACCCACCGTGGTTCAACAACAAAGTTTGGAAACTAGGAAACTACTGCGAAAGCAAAGAGAACTTCACTGCAAATTTAAACGCAGCCAAAACCTCTCAGACAAACAGAAGCTAAGTGATGTCAAAGTTGACTTAAGGAGGGCTATGCGTGAAGCGTTCAGTGAATTCGAAAGTAAATTTGCCGAATTGACAGATAATCCTAGGAAGTTCTGGTCTTACGTTAAATCAGTAAGTGGATCGAAACAGCATACCCAGACACTTTGGGATGATAATAGCATTGAAACAGAGGATGACACACGTAAAGTTGAATTACTAAACACCTTTCTCCAAAGCTGTTTTACAGAGGAAGACCGCACTGCAGTTCCTTCTCTAAATCCTCGCACGAACGAAAAAATGGCTGACATCGAAATAAGAGTCCAAGGAATAGAAAAGAAACTCAAATCACTCAACAGAGGAAAGTCCACTTGACCTGACGGGATACCAAATCGACTCTACACAGAGTACGCGAAAGACCTTGTCCCCCTTCTAACAGCCTCGTACTACAAATCTCTAGAGGAACGGAAGGTTCCAAACGATTGGAAAAGAGCATCGGTAGAACCAGTTTTCAAGAAGGGTCGTAGAGCAGATGTGCAAAACTATAGGCCTATATCTCTGACATCAATCTGTTCTAGAATTGTAGAACATGTTTTTTGCTCGCGTATCATGTCATTTCTGGAAACCCAGAATCTACTCTGTAGTAATCAACATGGATTCCGGAAACAGCGATAGTGTGAGACGCAACTCGTTTTATTTGTTTCTGAGACCCAGATAATATTAGGTACAGACTCCCAGGAAGATTCCATTTTCCTTGCCTCCCGGAAGGCGTTCGATACAGTTCCGCACTGTCGCCTGATAAACAAAATAAGAGCATACGGAATATCAGACCAGCTGTGTGGCTGGATTGAAGAGTTTTTAGCAAACAGAACACAGCATGTTGTTAACAATGGAGAGACGTCTACAGACGTTAAAGTAACCTCTGGCGTGCCACAGGGGAGTGTTATGGGACCACTGCTTTTCACAATATGTATAAATGACCTAGTAGATAGTGTCGGAAGTTCCATGCGGCTTTTCGCAGATGATGCTGTAGTATACAGAGAAGTTGCAGCATTAGAAACCTGTAGCGAAATGCAGGAAGATCTGCAGCAGATAGGCACTTGGTGAAGGGAGTGGCAACTGACCCTTAACACAGACAAGTGTAATGTATTGCGAATACATAGAAAGAAGGATCCTTTATTGTATGATTATATGATAGCGGAACAAACACTGGTAGCAGTTACTTCTGTAAAATGTCTCGGAGTATACGTACGGAACGATTTGAAGTGGAATGATCATTTAAAATTAATTGTTGGTAAGACGGGTGCCAGGCTGAGATTCATTGGGAGAGTCCTTAGAAAATGTAGTCTATCAACAAAGGAGGTGGCTTACAAAACACTCATTCGACCTATACTTGAGTATTGCTCATCAGTGTGGGATCCATACCAGATCGGGTTGACAGAAGAGATAGAGAAGATCCAAAGAAGAGCGGCGCGTTTCGTCACAGGGTTATTTGGTAAGCGTGATAGCGTTACGGAGATGTTTAGCAAACTCAAGTGGCAAACTCTGCAAGAGAGGTGCTGTGCATCGCGGTGTAGCTTTCTGTGCAGGTTTCGAGAATGTGCGTTTCTGGATGAGGCATCGAATATATTGCTTCCCCCTACTTATACCTCCCGAGGAGATCACAAATGTAAAATTAGAGAGATTCGAGAGCGCACGGAGGCTTTCCGGCAGTCGTTCTTCCCCCGAACCATACGCGACTGGAACAGGAAAGGGAGGTAGTGACAGTGGCACGTAAAGTGCCCTCCGCCACACACCGTTGCGTGACTTGCGGAGTATAAATGTATATACAGATGTAGATGTAGACGGGCAGAGGGGGAAGAAAATCCTAGTGTAACTATGTAACAAATAAACAATGTTTTAAAATAAATAAATAAAAACCTGTAACAACGTAACAAGAATGAAAACATGACTTCTGCACAAATGGCAGCTCTTTTGGGCAAAGGAACAGCATGAATGACTTAATTTAACATAGATGCAAGTAGACGGGGCATGATAAGCCAAGAATTAGAGAATAGCTCCAGCCAGTCTAGGAAAGAAGAAGCGATGACGACAACAAGCAGTTGATATCGGAGTAGTGCCAGAGAGTCGCTCTGGCCAAACCAGCAATTGGTTCAAATGTTCAAATGTGTGTGAATTCCTAAGGGACGAAACTGCTAATTTCATCGGTCCCTAGACTTACATTCTACTTAAACTAACTTATGCGAAGAACAACGCACACACACCGATGCCCGAGGGAGGACTCGATCCTCCGACGGGAGAGGCCGCGCAATCCGTGACCTGGCGCCTGTGACCACGCGGTCACTCCGCGCCGGCAGCAATTGGTGCTGGGTGTGATATCAATCCACGGAAGTTAAAACATTGCCCTATTAAATTTGGACATAACTGGAAGGTGATTTAAAATGGAATGATCATATAAAGTTGATCGTCGGTAAAGCAGATGCCAGACTGAGATTCATTGGAAGAATCCTAAGGAAATGAAATCCGACAACAAAGGAAGTAGGTTACAGTACGCTTGTTCACCCACTGCTTGAATACTGCTCAGCAGTGTGGGATCCGCACCAGATAGGGTTGATAGAAGAGATAGAGAAGACCCAACGGAGAGCAGCGCGCTTCGTTACAGGATCATTTAGTAATCGCGTAAGTGTTACGGAGATGATAGATAAACTCCAGTGGAAAACTCTGCAGGAGAGACGCTCAGTAGCTCGGTACGGGCTTTTGTTAAAGCTCCGAGAAAATACCTTCACCGAAGAGTCAAGCAGTATATTGCTCCCTCCTACGTATATCTCGCGAAGAGACCATGAGGATAAAATTAGAGATACTAGAGCCCACACAGAATCATACCGACAATCCTTCTTTCCATGTACAATACGAGACTGGAATAGAAGGGAGAACCGTTAGAGGTACTCAGGGTACCCTCTGCCACACACCGTCAGGTGGCTTGCGGAGTATGGATGTAGATGTAGATGTAGAATAAACAAAAGATATTAGAGGCGACATATCTGCTCCCTCTAAGTTGCGACAGCGTAAATCACAAAAAATCTTTTACTAGTATCGGTAAGTACTTGCCCAGAAACATAGCCCGCAAGTCTTAAAGGCGACGCAGAGTAGAAATCACGAACCACGGAGAGCAGCGGAGGGCGACACCTGCTGTGACAGCCGACAATATCCGGTTCGTGCACGTTGCTGGTGAGTTACCGTAGCTCTGCAGCGGCGCGTTGGGACCGCCAACAAACTGCGTCACATCTATTCTGTTTCATTTTCTTTTACTGGAAACCATAAATGTTTTTTACACTGAGCCGAGAAATGTTTATGCTTCAAACTGCTGAACTTTTACGTATCCTCTTTCATGACTAGATTAATTAATTTGTGTGTTACTTCAGGTATATCAGTGCATTGTTGAAAGACATACGTTAAAATAAAATGAGTCAAAAATATCTGATGAAGTCCAGGTAAATCAGGTGTCTCTACTGGTATACTACTGGCCTCTTGAGAAGCAGAAAGTTCTAACTTATTGAAGGGCATAGTTTGTTAACTGCAGTTTTCAGTCTATACTGGTATACTAGTGACTGCTTGACAAAGTAGAAATTTCTAGCTTACTGAAGATAAACTGCAAACCCTTGTCCACAAGCTGAGCTCACTGTGCAAAGAACATAATACAAAGATATCTACTAACAAAACAAAACTAATGGCTTTAGAGTTGTCGAACATGTAAGATCAAAAATTGTCATTTATGACCAATTAACACAAAAAAGGAAAAGTTTTGACCATATTTGAAACATATATGACAAAAAACTAACAAAATTCCAATGTCTGTCTGACACTATAAACAGAATTTTAAAAAAATGAAGTGACGACAACATCTAAAATGAAATAAAATAAAACTTACCGTAGTGAGAAGTGGACATTTATCAAATGACAGAAAAATAAGATTCAACCATCTAATATGAGATTTCTAAGAGCTGTGGAAAGGTATAAACATTAAGTAAAATAAGCTGTGTATAAGAAACAATTGAAATCAGAGTGCCACAACAGGCAGGAAATATGTGATACATGTACAAATAAGTAGTGTAGGAGGCTCCAAAAAGAGATGCCATTAATAAGACTGGTCCACGAAGAATGTACAGGCGTCACGTCGGACCCCTGAAAGTGACGTCGACAACGACGGTACAACCCAAATTAGACTTTTTTTTGGGGGGGGGGGGGGGGGAAGGAGACTAGACCGCGAGGTCATCGGTCTCATCGGATTAGGGAAGGACGGGGAAGGAAGTCAACCGTGCCCTTTGAGAGGACCCAGCATTTGCCTGGAGCGATTTAGGAAAATCACAGAAAACCTAAATCAGGAAGGCCGGACGCGGGATTGAACCGTCGTCCTCCAGAATCATTGTTTATTCTGGTAGCATTTTACTCTAACGACCAGTACTTTTTCGAATATCTTATCTGATACATTTATTAAGCAAAAAGGCTGTCACGATATGGAATAATTATTTAAATGAAAATCAGTTTCTAATATAACACGCTTTTTAAATCAGACTAGAGAAGTACAGAATAATTTCTTTTATCCCCATGCCGATTCCTGACTCCATACAGACAGTCCTCAAAATTTGTCATTGTGAAGTTTGTGTAGCTGTGAAGATATTGGACGACTCGAAAAGAAAACGTGGGGCGCATGCAGTAGGTATTGGTAAGTAGAGGAACTGTTCATGAATCAGTTCCGTACTGCATGCTACCCAAAGTTTTTCGCTTTAACACTGGAAAGTTTTTCCGTAGCTACTAAAAAATTCACGTCACACGTTTTCAAGACTGTACGTATGGGTTCAGGAATCTGTGTATGAGCCAGAAGAAATCATTTTATACCTTTTGGCCCAATTGAAAACGTGATGTACTGAAAATTGTTAATCCTTTTAGTGTTTTCAACCTATTTTCATCATTTCGATCAGATTACGACAGAGGTAGGTGGTAAAGTCAGGTTTATTTCCGTTTCTCTTTACGTGATCAACCGATATTTGTTCTTCCTACGAGTGCCTTGCTAAAAGACCGAGAAGGTAAAATGTGGTGAGCTTCGACCTCACAAGGAGGCTTACGATCAATCTCCTTCCCACGAACCATTGGCGACTGGAAGTGGATAAGAGGAAAATGATAATGGTACAATAAGTACCCTCCGCAACACACCATACAGGAAAGGGAATTAATATTACATTATCATCCAGTTCTGAGACATGTTGAAAGTTTCAAGTTTATAAGTTTATAGATCATCGGAAAGTTTGTTCAAAATCAACTGAAAAATTTGTACCGAACAGACAAACAAGGATGCGACTTCATAAAAGCGTAGTAGAAATCGGATCTTTGCCTTCTTTTATTACTGCAGCGTCTGTTGTTTTCCAGAATTTAGGAAACTGTCTACCATTTACCCTAAATATAGGGCACTTCCTAATCAGGATATGCTCCACACGTAATTTCTCAGAAATTTCTTTCTGAAACTATTCTGTACCAGAAGACTTTTTTTGGCGAGGAATATTCTTTCTGTCTTTGCAAGTCTGCTTCTTATGTTCTCCGTCCTCTGTCTACTATGTGTTGTTTTGATTTCAGGACGGCAGAATTCATATACTTCATCTACTACATAATCTCCAAATTATCGACTGTATAATTTCTCTCAATTCCTTAATTCAGTAGTCTCTCTTTGCTTCACTCTCAGTGCATATTCTTTCCTCTGTAGATAGTATGTTCTATAATCCTTCCTCAATTTCGTTGGGGATGTTAATGTCACCAGCAAATTTTATTGTTGATATCGTTTCACCCGGAAGTTTTCTTTCGGCGTTTCTTCGTTAAAGATGAACAATGGAAGAGAACGAATGTATCACTTCGTCAAGTCCATTTGACCCAAAAACTTCTCTCTTAGTCTAGCATTCTTGTGCTTCACTCTTAAATCTTGGTCACAAATTATATAAATCGTCTTTCCCTTTAGCTTGTCAAGCGCTGCGTCAGGTGCTCTGAGGACGAATAAATATTTAAAGTTTGACATTGTTCTTCAAAGTCTAGATTTCGGAATCTCGATGTACTATTCTGAGTTGTTTCCAGCCCGTGAAAGTAAGTGTTTCCATTGTTTAGGCATTTCAATGGCCATCAATACCTTTGTGAAGAGAAGCGTTCCTACAGTAGGCCAGATGCGTCCTAAACAATTCTTTGTTCGAGAAAACTTGTAGCCAATTCATCGCGCATATCGTCGTAGATGGAGCATCTCATACCACCTGAGCCTTCGTTTTCTAGTCTCAACTTCCTCGTTCATCGGCATCCGTTAGTAACCGTTCACGCACTCTGGAAAAACAGATGGCAAGTCTTCGTTCTGTAAACCGTCATTATTCCATGGTGCATAATCAGCAGCTCCCTGATATGGTGGATGTGATCATGCTTATTGGAGTTTTGTAATTTTAACCCTTTTGAAGCTGAGATTGATAAAAGATTACGAAAATTTCTCGAATAACTGTACCATATTTGATAAAACAATAAAATCTACAAATTTATTACTACAGCAAGTATTATAACCAAATTTTCAGTATTTATTACTTCGCTTTCCGGATATGCATTCAGATTTCACATATAGTAAATAGTTACCAGTTAATTGCTAATTAATTTAACACTCACTGAGAAGAAGCTCTATACTGATCGGAATAAATCACATGTGCAAAACAAACATGTTACGGAGTCTATTACAACAGTTGTCACCGTGTGGAAAGGTAATATTTACTGCTCAGTGATTAATTTGCTCTTAATTGACTAATTAAGTAGTGAATGTTGTTTATACGCTTCAGCTCATATTTAGGGTTAGGTATCCCTGATTTCTGTTGATACTAGCTCATAGAGCTTCGTCTCCTCTTTTAAATGAAATTCCGTAAATTTATGAAATACATATAGGTCAAAAATTATAATAAATGACGATTTTCCATTACTTAAAAATCCTGAATACGACTAATGTTGGTAATACGTGTTGCGTGGCTTCTGGCTTACACTTGAAATTATTGCCTCACGATCAAATTTAAGGTAATGTACTTGGTTTTTCGGTAATATGAAGAATATAAATGTTTCCTTTGTGCTATCTGCATGTTGCAGTACGGTATTGAAGTTGTGTTGCAGTTTCTGTCGAACTGAAGAAGTCAAAGAAACCACCAATCTCCCAGAAATACCTACTGTTCTATGACATAAGACAGTCCCTCCTTACTTATGACCAATAACTGCTGTGACTCGTTTTCCCCCTCACGTATGAAACCATCAAGCTCCTCCTCAGTCTGGAACCGCACGACCGCTACGGTCGCAGGCTCGACTCCTGCCTCGAGCATGGCTGTGTCTGATGTCCTTAGGTTAGTTAGTTTTAAGTAGTTCTAAGTTCTAGGGGACTGATGACCTCAGATGTTAAGTCCCATAGTACTCAGAGCCATTTGAACTTCCTCCTAACTCAATATGTAGCTCTTAATGGAACAAAATCGCCGATGTAAACGTAATTTCAGGAGTATCCGAAGAACATTTGAGTGGACCCTTACTGCTTACAATATACAGTGTGTTAGGGATATAAGTGAAGATATTTTTATTAGTGACTGTGTACGGTATACTGAACAACATTAGATCAGTAATTACCTTATTTTCAAACTAAGTCTACTTGTTAGGAGCAGTATGTTTTTAGCTTAGTTAGTACTTCCAAGTACAAGTGGAAAGATCAGGCCATTAATGATTATTCAGGTCAGGTGTTGAAGTGTGGGTGTAAAACGGTTAGCCTATACTGAAAGTCATAGGCCACCTAGTGGGGCAGTTACGACCATCCAGAAAACATTCGGCAGTACATTATGTGAGGTGTTTGCTGGAACACTGTTAGACGCAGAGAACAGAAAAGTAAGACACTGCAGTGGCTACATATTAAGATAAACATGATCACAATATACCCCTAACACCTCGTATATAAATGGTCCAGTGGTAACGCCCGAAGCTTTATCAGGCTGTCTGCAGACGATGCCATTGTCTCTAAGACGGTGGCCACGCCCGAGAACTAAAGCAAACTGCAAATGGTTCAAATGGCTCTGAGCACTATGGGACTTAACATCTGAGGTCATCAGTCCCCTATAACTTAGAACTACTTAAACCTAACTAACCTAAGGACATCCAAACATCCATGCCCCAAGCAGGATTCGAACCTGCGACCGTAGCAGCCGCTCGGTTTCGGACTGAAGCGCCTAGAACCGCTTGGCCACCGCGGTCGGCAGCAAACGGCAGAAAGACCTGCAGAAAATCGATAATTGGTGCAGGGACTGGCAGTTGACTCTGAAGGTAAATAATGTCACATATTGCGCATACATATAAGAAAAGGATTCCACTACTGTACAACTAAACTATTGACGACAAATTGCTGGAAGCAGTATCTGCTGTAAAATATTTAGGAGAAAGTGACCAGAGTGGAATCACTGTATAAAACAATCAGTAGGAAAATTAGATGCCAGACTGAGATTCATAGGATGAATCTTATGGAATTCTAAGTCATCCAGGAAGAAAGTGGCTTATAAGGCGCTTGTTCGGCCGATTATGGAGTACTGCACATCAGTCTGCGGCGCTTACAAGGTAGGTACTGATAGAAGCGACAGAGAAGATCCGAGAGTGGTGCGTTTCGTCACGGGATCGTTTAGTCGGCGCAGGGCGTTACAGAGGTGTTCAAAAACCTCCAGTGGTCGACGCAACACAAGATGCGTTGTGCATCACGGAGAGGATTGCTATTGAAATTTCGAGTATGTTCTGGTAATATCCGGACAACATAGTACTTCCTATCACATACCTTTCGCGAAATCACAACGAGAAAATTCGAGAAATTGGAACTAATACGGAGGCTCGCCGACAATTAGTCTTTCCACAAGCCAATCGCGAGTTTACGACGGACCTGCACCTACCTGTGAACACTGTCTCAGCATATCATCAGTAGGGAAGCCGAGCGAAACCTACTGTACTTCGACGTGAACCAGGCTGCAATTGAGGTCACTAAACTTCGTTTAGGGAGAAAGTTTTCACACAAATGAAAGTTAGGATATTTTGTCCTCAATCAATAAATTCTGAAACTTAGGTGAACAAGTATCACTGCCAAGCCCGTGCTAGTCTTAACACAGTCACTCACAATCCCTTTCACTCACGGTAGCAAGTTTATGGTGCTGCATTTCCCGAAAATGTAATAGCTACAAAAATATTGATTGTTTTTGATTGAGAATGCTCTCCAAATATTAAGTCTGTCAGTACCTAATGCAGTAACAGTTTTTTAGCCACCGACCTGCTCAATACGCCAGGCGGAATATACGACTTTTCTCGCCACAAAATTCACTTAAAAATTCCGAAATTTCTACACACCCATCGGAATAATTATGCCGTCACTTTCCAACACTTTTGGTGTATGAGACACTTACACACGTCCGATCTGTTTCATGGCTAGGCTTCGACTCTTTCTAGAACACTCTAAGTCTTCTTTTCCAGCAGAGAAAGGCGCGCGAAGAATATTGCCTTACCATTGGTCAGTTTACTCAACAGCCAATAGCAAAACAACATTCTCCCGCGCTAGTCCGCGCTTTTCATCCATAACCAATAGCAAAATAGTAAATCTCACGACTACACTTTTTACCGACGTAATTATCTAATACGCTGAAGTTTTGTTTATGCATAAAGTTATTTACTATTGTTATTTATACCTGAATTAACTTTCCCTTTAGCATAAACTTACTTTACAAATCTATTCCACAAAAATCCCCTTAGTCTATATCCATACTTCTTCGAAATGTTCCCACACTAAATCCTACTACATAACTCGTTCAACAATTATCTTCATATTAACCTTAAACCACACTCACGCATCATTCATACTGCTAAAACACATTTACAACATTTTACATATACAAAAAGAAATTATAGCACTTTATGAAAATACTAAAACAGTTTATGAGAAACATTCTATTACTTTAGTGCAATCTAGTGGGCACAATCGAAACTAAAATCACAGTCCCCCTATCCAATACTGTCCTCTGTCGGCTGATACATAAACTACGTGCGCGTTCAGTCTCGTGTCACCATTTGTCACTATCCAGCCCTGAGACACATCTCCCACTTAACCGCCTCCAAGGCAGGATCGTTATATGGCCCTACGCTTCACGGGGAAGAGGCGATTGATGTGATACCTGAATAACCTACCCCACACACCGTCAGGTGACATGCGAAGTGTACAAGTCAAACCAAATGAAAAAGTTAAGTCTTCTCTTGGACGTAAACGTGGAAAAACCCTGTCCCACGGCCAGTGCGATTGTCTCGATCGCACACAACTCATTTTTTTCCCTATGGTTCAAATGGCTCTAAGCACTATGGGACTTAACATCTGACGTCATCAGACCCCTAGACGTAGAACTACTTAAACCTAACTGACGTAAGGACATAAAACACATCCATGCCCGAGGCAGGATTCGAACCTGCGACCGTAGCAGCAGCGTGGCTCTGCACTGAAACGCGTAGAACAGCTCGGCCACAGCGACCGGCTTTGCGTATGGGGTTACGTGAAGTTGCTGTAGTATGAGACCAGAGGGGAAATTGAAGAATAATGTGTAGGTAGTGTTGTTGTCGCCCGTCTCATTGTACAGAAAACCACAGGGGTATCTGGGAGAGAAGCGGTGGAAATTGATAGGTCATTGTAACAAGTGTTGCGGCAATGGCGACCCTCACTGGGAATAACTGCTAAGAGCGTAACCTGTTGCTGGAAGCCGTAGGTTGTTTTTGTCAATAAGAAAATGAGTACTGGTTTCCGACTCTTAGCTCCTTCAGATTGAAACTTTCACCCTGCAGCAGAATGTGTGCTGATGTGAAACTTCCTGGTAGATGACAACTGTTTGCCGGATCGAAATTCGAACTGGGGACCTTTGCGTTTCGCGGGGAAGTGCTCTACCGACTGAGCTAACGTAGCACGACTCACGACCCATCCTCACGGCTGTACTTCCGGCATTATCTAGTCTCATACCTTCCAGAGTTCACAGAAGCCCTCCTGCGAACCTTGCAAGCCTAGCACTCTGGAAGGAAGAATATTGTGGAGAAATCGCTTATCCACAGCTTAGGGGATGTTTCCATAATGAAAATTCCACTCTGCAGTGGAGTGTGCGCTGATAAGAAACTTCCTGGTACATTAAAACTGTGTGCTGCAGGAGAGCTTCTGTGAAGTTTGGGAGGTAGGAGACGAGGTATTGGCGGCGTACAGCTCTCAAGAGGGGTCCTGAGTCGTGTCTGGGTAGCTCGGTCGGTAGAGCACTTGCCTGCGAAAGGCAAATGTCACGAGTTCCACTCTCGGTCCAGCATACTGTTTTAATCTGCCAGGAAATTGCACTTAGCTCCTTATCTCAAACTATTCTTTTTAGGATCGTCTATCATCTGTTAAATTTTCAACCTTAAAAATTTCGGGTAGCCTATATACAGTGGCTCCCAACCTTACTCATATCATTATTGATAGAATCCAATCAGAAATTAGCTATTCTCTGCCCCACCCCGTCCATCAACATATCAACTTGAAAACCTCACTAAACTTTAGAATGGAAAATAATTTTCGTTTGAACGCTTTATCTTTTAAGCTGATGAAAAATGATATTTAGTGTTTGTAGGTGTTTCGTTAAACTGCGAACTACATGAGTGTGTGAGACATTTGGTATTTCTTATTTATAACATCTGTTTTCTGTAGAACACTGAGCAACTGTCAGCATATTGCGAGTGTTATCGGAAACTTCTCAGAAAATAAAGTTAGTTATCCACATTGAAGGTAGACACTTATTGCAAAACGTAATTCTACTGCACCACTCCTCACCCTACCGGCGCTTCCTTTAGACATATCCTACACCCCCATTTAAAAATCAACAAAGCTGAAATGTGTACACTATGCTTAGGCCTCCGGTTCGTAAATCACTTGATTACTGGACCCTTTACTTTTGAAGTGACAGAAACTGGAAGACATCAAGCAGCCAATGCTTTGGGTCTGAGTACTGCCACCAGTAATAATATCAATAATAATAATAATAATACCAGCACTATTATTACCACTACTGCTTCTAATAATAATAATAATAAGAAGAAGAAGAATAAATGTAGCAATTACCAACGGATGACAGCAGTGTCCAACCCACTCGTCGTGCGCTTCGCGCCACTGTGCAGACGCGAACCGACTTCTTTGATTGGATGGCAGTCCAGAAAAAAGTCACATAATTCTCTCTCGGCGCACGACATAGCTCCAGCGGAGTGTTCTTGCAGACTTCCCAATGCTTAAAGAAAGATGTATTTAGTCTTGTGCGATGGCTCTCTAGGGACTCGCGGTGGCTTAGCACAGACTACAACGGCAAACGCCACCTGTGCCGTCCAAAGCAAATAGTTGCCCTGGGCTCGCCAATTTCCACAAACCGCTGTCCCTTGGGAAGCTATTTCCTGTACACGGAGAACGCTTTTGCACACTACCAAGAGCAGAAGTGCACGACTGGATTCGCTCGTCCCCGTTAAGACAATTACACGTTGTATTCCTGAGCTAACAAACAGTGTATTCTCCTCCAGCATAGTTGAGAAATATAAACAATTGAAAACCAATCAAATATTGCGTAGCGGTATATCACTTAATATCGCAGTGAGTGGTGTGTGGAATATGTTACGATGATATTGTTCTTACTTTCATTTCACAAACGGTAACTTGCACTAGAATGTATTTTGAAAAAGGATGATTATTTGTAACTGATGTATTACAGTCTTACGAAATAGTAAGAATACTAATGACCTTTTAAAACTTATTTGGTTTCGTGACTGAAATTCAATTGAATTCTTGTTCTTACCCCTTAGAAAATTACATTTTACATCTTAGACGGTAACTGCCTTCGTACCCCTCCCCTCCTCGCCCCCCCCCCCCCCCCTCCGGGTTGGGAACCACTGCTAAAGTAGTAATTCGATGTTCTTAGATAGTCTGCTGCTCCATCATTCATGATTTAACTAATAAAACACTGCATCAGTTACGTATTTTTTCATGGACAGTACGACTTGTTTCGAGCATTTACTCTCGTCAGCAAGTGCAACTCTTTACATTGGTAGTTTGTATGATGTCAGCATGTGTGTTTTTCTGCCTCTCTTGCTCTCCAGCCGTCTTTTTGTGGTTTTAAAGTAATCGGAAATCATAAATATTGAGATTTTTCTATGTCTGAATGTCATAAAATAGTATTTTTTCTCTGCCTATTTTCAGGTACTGTGCCTGAGTCATCAAGCAGAAATCAGCATCCATGTTAACTATCGGTTACACACTTTGTTTTTGTGGAATAAAACTATGGAACAAAGATATTACGACACTATGGCTTTCCAAAGAGTTTGGATACAGCCAGACGTGTTGCATTTTTCGTGGATTACATAATCTACATCAACTTGTCAGCTATAACTTCTACTCTACGCTGTTTAAATTAACTTTGCTCTTTATATTCTATTTATGGCAATTAGTAACAAATATTGAATGAAATGTGTGAAGGACTTAATATATTTATGAATTTACTATAGTTATAGAGCAAAACTTTTGAAAAATTTGAGTGTTTACTGTGTCATCGAGAATTTTCCTTCTTTCTTTTTCTGGTGTATTAAATAGTCTAAAATACAATATAAACCATAACAGATAATTGGAATGGTCAGTAGTGTTCAAGTTATCAATCGAATTTGATGTAAATAATGTAATCAACGAAAAACGGAACACCCCTGCATATGTTCAAACTCTTCGGAAAAGTATACTGTCGTAATATCTCTGCTCCATATTTTGATTTCATATAACCAAACAGTGTGAGTGATGGTCCGAGTGTGTGTGTGTGTGTGTGTGTGTGTGTGTGTGTGTGTGTGTGTGGTTAGTAGAGAGACAAAAAATACTATTTTCTCACATTAACATGTACAAAATCACAATTTTATTTTACGTTTGCAGTAATAGCTCAGACAGATGACTGCAGGGCAGGGGAGAAAGAACAACACACACGCAAACATCACATGAATTAACAATATAAATATTTACACTGATAATGAGAATAAATTCTCGAAGCGCTTCGTGCTGTGCACGAAAAAAATACGTAACTGCTACAGTGTCAAATTATTTATACCTTGAAATAGTAATATTGACGGTACCGACACTCAGAAAATGACGAAAATTTCAATTTGAGACTTTTTTATACTAAATTAGTTGAGACTTTTATCTTTAAAATGACGCGTGTATTCTGTATTTAGTTTAGTATTTTTTATTCATTTTCTATAAATAAGCTGACATAGATCTGTCGAGACACGTATCCTGAGAAAAAATATCATCCAGACTTTTCAGAAACTTTGCATCTCCTTAGAACATGTCCCACAGCTGGGTAACAAGAAATTACAGGCACGGTTTTCGTTTCAGACGACAAATCTGAAGAATATCTTTGCTGTTGCTTGGAGACAGTACTTAATTTCTAAAGTTTTAGGTGCAGGAACGCACCTCTTCAACCAACCAACCCTATCCCCCCACCCTTTGACAGCTATAAAAATCACAGTTTTCGATTTTTGAAAACTTGTGATAAAATTTATAATGAGAAATTATTGTCCACAATATACTGTTCCCAAACTGTTTCATACAAGATGCATGAGACTGTGGAAATGCGCTGAGACTTCAAGAAGAATGTAATAATTCCAGTTCCAAAAAAAGCAGTTCCCGACTGGTGTGAAAATTACCCAACTGTCAGTTTCATAAGTCATGACTGCGAAATACTAACAATGAATCGTGGAAAACTGGTAAAAGGCGACCACGGAGAAGATTAGTTTGGATTCCGTAGAAATGTTGGAATATGTCAGGCAGTACTGATCCTACGACTTATCTTAGAAAATAGATTAAGGAAAGACAAACCTACGTTTCTAGCATTTGTAGACTTAGAGAAAGCTTTTGAGAATGTTGTCTGGAATACTCTCTTTCAAATTCTGGAGGTGGCAGGGGTAAAATACAGGGAGTGAGAGGCTATTTACAATTTGTACAGAAACCTGATGGAAGTTACTTTTGTTAACTTTAATGTTTTGATAAAAGTCGTTGCATGCTATAAGCTTCAAATTACAACGAATGCAAAATTCTGCTTTTACCATATTCACACTGTTTGTTTTTAGTATCAGTCCATAAATGTTTCATGTGACTTAAGGTTGTATCCACATAGGCACTGCTCCATGGAACCGCCATTATTCTTATTTTTTATTTTAGGTGTTTCTTCTCCGTTTAAAAACGCCCACGTTTGTGGGCGTAAAAGCTCGCGTCTACAATTTTTCCAATGTCTTTTTATTGTGTATGAATCTCGTATAAACTAACTTTACTCATGTCTCCTTCAGTACCCACCATCTTTGATGCTTGTAAATGTTTTTAATATGCAGGATTTACTTTTCCTACATCCAAGTAATTGAATCTCTTAAAATGAGAGTATTTGTAGTCAAGCCACTTTTTAAAATAATCTTCAGCTCTTTGGTCAGCTACCTACGAGAACTTCATGCCTGATTTTACTTCGTTCAACCTTATTTAGTTGTAACATTTATATCTTCACATTCTCTGCCTCGTGATTACTGGGTGTTGTGTGATGTCCTTAGGTTGGTTAGGTTTAAGTAGTTCTCAGTTCAAAGTGACTGATGACCATAGATGTTAAGTCCCATAGTGCTCAGAGCCATTTTAACCATTTTTCATACCATTACAGTATAATACACTAATACTAGCCTACCAAATCAGTAGGAATCTTCCTTTCCATTATGTTTTAATAATTCACAAATAGGTTAGATACTCCCAGTAAACACTGACACACTGAAGTCAAAACGCAACTGTATTGAGCTCGGAGATTCAACTGATTAACCCGTGCTCGGCGTACATTGGGTGGTGCGGGCGGCAGTAGTCGGATGCAAAGAAGGAAGATATGGACAACCATTAATCATGATCACGAATGCAGCAATCTCCGGTGGCTAACAGTGCACCAAATTTTAATTGATTTGATTTTGCAAATTAATAAATAAATTAGTGGTATGGTCAGGTCACATCCGTAATCTTTTTAAAATACAAAAAGATTTACTTTAAACGCAATCATAAGTCATGCTTACCTTTTAAGTAATCTATCTATAACAAATATAAATAGTGAATGGATAAGCTTCAGTTCGCTGTAATTTATATCAAAAAGGCAACTGCTACTTCCTCCCCCATCCCCTCTGGAAAGATTTCTGCGGACGCCTGCTACCTAGTATCAAGCAATAAAAAATTTAACGATGAATGAAGATGAACATAATCCTAGCCCATTGTGGACACGTACATTTCCGACTTCC
The DNA here is from genome assembly GCF_023897955.1 of Schistocerca gregaria. Lineage (NCBI taxonomy): Eukaryota > Metazoa > Arthropoda > Insecta > Orthoptera > Acrididae > Schistocerca > Schistocerca gregaria. Next base: position 930,989,210 of record NC_064922.1, read on the forward strand.
CTAATAGTTAGTAGAAGGAAAACCCATGATGTAATGCGGGAAACGGAATTAGATGCTTATTAAATGCCTTAAGTTACTTTTACCTCCTACTCTTTGAATTATATTACAACTGAGTTGATTTATGTTCGCATTCGTTTCCACAAATAAGCCACACATTTCAACGTCACTATAAGACGTCAACCATTTTCACACTCAGTAGTTTCGAGACAGCGGCAAATTATTACTACTTTGCAGTTTAATACACGTGTACTATTTTAAATTTCTAGTGCCGACGTGTTCCAATCAGCTGACAAAACTTCTCCGGAGAGGTGCCGAAATTAAGCCCTGCTTTGAGAATGTTGTTGTTAGTTCCGCGTAAACATGGCGCGGTTAAGTAGACACGTCTTTGAAAAGAAACCTCCAGGGAGATTCACGTGCTAAAGAACAATGATTGTTCCTTGAGATAATGGAACAAAGCTACCCGCACTAAAGAGGTTTAGTGTGAGGAGACATCAACTCCGACATCAAGTGCAATAGGAACACTTCATTTACATCAGCACGAGAATTTTGGTCCAGATCACATTGTTTACGCTATCGTATTTTTCTGTGAACAACCGGAGACATTTTTTCAATAACTCAGCAGCGGAGAGATGTCTGGTAAACGGCTTTATAGGGTAAAATGTGCTTACGTGAATAAACAGTCTTTGGTAGCTAATGTATATGTACCTGGACCCTTTGGACTTAAGCGATGAAAATTTCAAGATCTGTGGACAGTAAGTTATTGCGATACGCTCAAAAATACATGATCATTGCTGTCGCATTCACAACCAAAGAAAGACAGGTAGAGGAATGTTCCAAGGCAATTCAAATAGAGAACGAAACTTACTAAAGGGAACTTATTTGATAGGTATTTCTACTGATTCGTAAAATCCCTTCGTTACACTCATCTTCGTTGCAAAACTGCTTTATTGCTAAATAAATAAGATTTTCAGGTAAATTATTACAGGAAAAAATATAAAAATTTTTATATACAATTTATACATTTATCATAACCTTTTCATAACAAGTAAAGACAAATTAGCACCAACAGAATTTGGTGAAAAAGTTGTTTTAATTATTCCAGGTAACAAATTTTCTGATAAGTAAATACCAATGTACTGAAATATGTTTGACAAAAGACGAGAAACATATCCACCAAACAAAAACAAAGGACATTTTTAGAATGTATGTGATGTGGGAGAAAATGTTTCTTAATTTAATAAGATGGCAGGTGTAGGAGTATCCGGTTCTCCTTGTTAACGCGCTGGGTACATAACTGAGATAGAATGGTGCACGCACGCACATACACACACACAAGCACACGCACACACACATGCTGGATGACCTGGACACTTTAGTACATTGACTTATTTAATTTTCGTGTCAGTTTGATGATAGAGATGACCGCTATTTGTTTTACACTTTACTTTCGACTACGTACATACATACATTTCAGGACATTCCATCAAACAGGATACAATTGCAGAAGCACATTCTTCCGCATTAATCACCTCTTCAGGCTTGAAACAACTTATAATTCAAGTGTATCGGCAACTCATTATGCAAACGAAATATTCAAATCCAACTTATATGGTCTCCTGTCTCCTTCTGACGTACAAGTGCTGTGGACGTACACAGCAGAAAAATTGGATTTCCGCCGTAAATGATAGACTTTGGTACTAAAGTAACGACTCAATGATGCAGATGCGGCACGCAGATGTTACGGCTATGCAAAACTGATCACAGTCGACTAACCGCGTACACCCCTCGTATTGAGTTGGACTGCGAAATGCTGCATATTGGCAGCTGAAACGGCAAAAACGATAACAGCTATCATCCGAAGTGCACTATGGGAGATAAAAACTCACAACAAGCAACAACTAACATTTGCATTGATTGGCCTATTTTTCAAATGGGTGACGGTGCGTTGGTACAGTTATAGTGCCGTTAAAACACCGCTTGACGGAAATAAGCGTTGAATTCTTCCTCAGAAGCGAACTCTGATCTCGTTTAAAGAATACGGTGCAACTGCTCAATTTATATATTCATTTATATGAGCCCAATACGATGTGATGAACGGGTTGGAATCACGTTGCAGGTTCCTGCCTTTCACTGTCCAAATCTGTGACATTAGTTCCATTTCTTTATGGCTGTAGTACAAGGTCACACTTTTATATTAAATGTACTTTTGTTTTACTTCAGTAGTGAGATCCATAATCTTTTCAACTGAGTGCCGTGTTTTTGACGCATAAATACGGCAGAAACAGTATATTTAACTAAACATATTCAGTGTGATCCCTATTCTTGCCACACTGTTGGTGTGCGGTCAATCTTGACATCACTCCTTCTATAGACATTGCATTACGGCGAATTATTACAGATCATGCCTGAAGACACCAGTGCGGGAATAAATTTGTTGTCAACACAAGAAGAAACAGAATGTTTACACTAAAAGATAATGGCATACAATGCGTATTTGAGTATGTTTTCCGTTGGGCTGGTTACTATGTACATCAATCAGCCACTAATGTTCGACAAACTTTTGGGCTTTGTTACTCGATAACGACACTAGATTCGAACTGATCATGGTGAATCACCTAAAACTTGAGAGAGCTACTGATGTGCGGTTTTCTCAGAATGGGTTAGTATTCACGGACTTTTATTCTTAGCCATTAAACAGACTGTAATAATACATAGAAAGTGTATTTTTGTCCAATCATACACTTTTTTAAATGGAACAATGCCCGTTGAAACTAACATAACCAAAAGCAGCGCATACTAGAATCTCATTGGTGTTCGTTGCAGGATTCCAGCGCGAGTCCTTTCCGAGTTATCGTATTCTGAAAAGCTCCCGCATCGACACTTTACAGATTGTCGCTACTGTCTTAATAATGAATTATTATTTCCAGTTAACAAACTTCATGTATGTGAAACAGTAATCTAAAAAACAAAAAGAAGAAAAATCATGAATGTAAAACGTAAAGTAACATTTTAAAATATAAAACAAATAAAAGTAAATTAAAAAATTGGATCAGTAACAAATGTTTGGATATTTTAATCAAGTATGTTGAAAATACTCCTACAGCACATTTTGTACAGCTTACTTTACAATAACGGTGTTTCAGAAACCACCTTTATTACACAAGGATGTATGTGGCTTGAAAGCTTCATGAATTTATGTCGTAACTAAGATTTTCATTTTTCAAAATTAGTTAGTGGTGGTGGGGTACTTTGAAAATTTCATATTATCACAAAAGTTGATTATACAGATATCTAGAACATTACTTAAGTATCAACTATTATATGAAAAATATTTTTTATATATCATACTTTCGATGATATATCCTCTAAACCTAAGATGCCAAATTACTTTTGGGGATGTCTTTTACCTCTTAAAAGTCAAATGGGCGCAATCAAAAAAATATGAATTGCACTAATTTTCCCCTTCTGCACCCCCATCAGGTTTCATCAAGATATTCTATTGACACATGAAAATGTTCCCTCCCGAGGAAAAAATAGATTTAAGGCAGAACATGACTAAACTAAGAAATTAATTGTAGGGTCCTGCAGTATCAATGATTGGCCTGTTTGTCAATGGATGAATTTCAGGGAAGTTAATTAGAGGAAGCCCAAGCCTTGACCACTGTAGGGTGGTTGAAGTGTATGTAGGCTGCGGTATTTACTAAGAGATGAGGAGACTTGCACAGAAAATAGCATATAGAGAAATCCATCAAAGTAAACTTTTGGTCTGAAGACTGTAACAAAAACACCACAATTAATGGCGAAAATAAAAACTTTGCAGTGAAGAAGAGTTCGTGAATGAGCAGTTTACCTGGTGTTTGACAATGTGAGACAATGAGCTACCATTAACTTCATTATGAAATATTGTCCTAGTTTGTATAATTGGATTTGAAACGTAATGTTCTCGTTTGAACTCTCACCTAAGTGGGACTAAATTTCCGTTATAGACCATACTTAAGATAATTAATGAGGAGGTTCTCCGCAAAAGCGGCAAACGAAGTAATATACGGAAAATATTGACAAGAGGAAGGAACAGTATGATAGGACATGTGTTACGACATTAGGAAATAACTTCCATGATAGTAGAGGGAACTCTACAGGGTAAAAACTCTAGAGGAAGACAGGAACTGGAATACTCCAGCATATAAATGAGGACACAAGTTGCAACTGCTACTCTGAGAGGAATTGGTGGTTGGATGTTTGAAACTACTCAAAAGACTGATGACCCCCCCCCCCCCCCAAAAAAAAAGGAAGGAAGGGAAAGCATATTTGGGGATTTCAGTAGATGCATTCTGGGGAACTGGTGGTACAGTTATCGCTGACGTAAGACTCTAGTGGGTCAATATGGATCAAGATAGGTATATCGAATGCGGGCTGTACTTTGCCCTTCCACACCACCTGACCTCATTGCTCTGGATATTTCTGTAAGGATCATACGAAATGTGTGTACAGCTCCTGCTTTCGTATGTTGAAAAATTCAAGCAGCAAATTGCAGTCTTACCAAGGTTTAAGAAATGGTCGGTGGCTGTTTGAAGTAATTCATAATTCAGTGCATAGACGAGCACAGTCTTCGTTCCTCATACGAGGACTACACATTGATCACTCTGAGCGGTACGAGAGTGCGCTAAATTGTAACATATAACCTGATGAAGCAGTATTCTTGTTGAGGTATGGAACTTGTGCTTGATCATATGGAGACTTAATCGACAAGTTTACTTTTCAAACAAGTTCGACCAATTAGGGCTATATTTCATATTAAGTCATTTGTGCCTCAGCCCTCACACACTCGGAATTATATCGTTTGTGGACGCATGTTTACAGGACCTTTTCTATTATGGTTTGCTTCCGCCGGTTGCGGTGGCCGAGCGGATCTAGGCGCTACAGTCTGGAACCGCGCGACCGCTACGGTCGCAGGTTCGAATCCTGCCTCGGGCTTGGATGTGTTTGGTGTACTTAGGTTAGTTAGGTTTAAGTAGTTCTGAGTTCTAGGGGACTGATGACCTCAGAAGTTCAGTCCTACAGTGCTCAGAGCCATTATCGTTTGCTTCCACGCCTGTCAGTATTCATTATTAATTGTGATTCCTAAATTGCTTCAGCATAGCCGTCGTAACAAGTCATTTTATAGCTTAACAACTGGCTGATTATTTGAAACGAAAACAGTTTCTATGAATCCTGAATTTGTCGTGATCACAGAAAATCAACCTCAAATATTGATACATTCAAATTTTAATTATTGTTCTCCTTTCTCTGAAATAAGCTGTCACTAAATCAAGCTCTAAGAAATGATAGTTCAGGTTGTGGTACCACTCTCTTGTCTCTAACGGTGATCAACATTTCACTGTCTGTACTTTAGTTATGTGACAAAATACGCATTTTTTCTCACACTCATGTCTTTCTGTTGCTTATATGTCTGGTCCCACAGGAATTCACTACTGGCCATTAAAATTACTACAGCAAACGCGAAACTTAACCGACAGGAAGAAGTTGCTGTGATATGCAAATGATTAGCTTTTCAGATCATTCACACAAGGTTGGCGCCGGTGGCGACACCTACAACGTGCTGACATGAGGAAAGTTTACAACCGATTTCTGATACACAAACAGCAGTTGACCGGCGTTGCCTGGTGAAACGTTGTTGTGATGCCTCGTGTAAGGGGGAGAAATGCGTACCATCACGTTCCCGACTTTGATAAAGGTCGGATTGTAGACTATCGCGAATGCGGTTTATCGTATCGCGACATTGCTGCTCGCGATGGTCGAGATCCAATTACTGTTAGCAGAATATGGAATCGGTGGGTTCAGGAAGGTAATACGGAACGCCGTGCTGGATCCGAAAGGCCTCGTATAACTAGCAATTGAGATGACAGGTATGTTATCTGCATGGCTGTAACGGATCGTGCAGCCACGTCTCGATCCCTGAGTCAACAGATGGGGACGTTTGCAAGACAACAACCGTCTGCACGAACAGTTCGACGACGTTTGCAGCAGCATGGACTATCAAAATGTTTCAAATGGCTCTGAGCACTATTGGACTTAACTGCTGAGGTCATCAGTCCCCTAGAACTCAGAACTACTTAAACCTAACTAACCTAAGGACATCACACACATTCATGCCCGAGGCAGGCTTCGAACCTGCGACCATAGCGGTCGCGCGGCTTCAGACTGTAGCGCCTAGAACCACTCGGGCCACTTCGGCCGGCATGGACTATCAGTTCGGAGAGCATGGCTGCGGTTACCTTTGACGCTACATCACAGACAGCAGCGCCTGCGCGGTGTACTCAACGACAAACCTGGGTGCACGAATAGCAAAACGTCATTTTTTCGGATGAATCCAGGTTCTCTGTTTACAACATCATGATGATCGCATCCAAGTTTGCTGACATCGCGGTGAACACACATTGGAAGCGTTTATTCGTCATTGCCATATTGGCGTATCACCCGGCGTGATGGTGTGAGATGCCATTGATTACACGTCTCAATCACATGTTGTTCGCATTGACGGCACTTTTAACAGTGGACGTTACATTTAAGATATGTTACGACCCGTGGCTCTACCCTTCATTCGATCCCTGCGAAACCCTACATCTGAGCAGGATAATGCACGACCGCATGTTGCAGGTCCTGTACGGGCCTTTGTGGATACAGAAAATGTTCGACTGCTGCCCTGGCCAGCACATTCTCCAGATCTCTCACCAATTGAAAACGTCTAGTCAACTGGCTCGTCACAATACGGCAGTCACTACTCTTGATGAACAGTGGTATCGTGTTGAAGCTGCATGGGCAGCTGTACATGTATACGCCATCCCAGCTCTGTTTGCCTCAATGCCTAGACGTATTAAGGCCGTTATTACGGCCAGAGGTGGTTGTTCTAGGCACTGATTTCTCAGGATCTATGCACCCAAACTGCGTGAAAATGTAATCACGTATAAGTTCTAGTATAATATATTTGTTCAATGAATACCCGTATACCATCTGCATTTATTCGTGGTGTAGCAATTTTAATGGCCAGTGGTGTATATCACTATGTTAAGAACCAGCTAATAGTTCAAAAAATTCACAAAGGTGCCACACTACATGGTATCTCGCGCCGACTTGTGTGGTATATGATAATGCGCGTCCGCCCACTGTATATCGTCGCTCCACAGTGACCTTATCGAAAGCGATGCAAAAGCGAACCATTAAACAAGGCAATCTATCTCATACTGTCACACAACCAGAAGAATCTCCTTTGACAGTGTGTATTAGAAAAGTCAGTGTCAGCTTCACAGATCGTCCAGCTAGCAACGGGCGCTGCGGATTGCCAGACGGAGGGAGTGGCTGAGGGTGTGGTCGACGGCTGGCTGGCCGAGACGGCGGCTGCGGTGCTGAAAGCCCGCACAGCCCCTGCCGCGGTAACAGCGGCCAGGGCTCATTACGTGAAAGGCTGATAGTCGGCACCACTCTCTGCTACCTGCCTCGCAGCTCCTACCCCCCCCCCCCTCCCCCCCCATCCTACCAGTGCTACCTCTTACTTCCTACTGCTGTAAAGTGTGATTTTTCCTACTAACACGAAAGAAGAAACATTAGGTTTAAACATCTCATCAGTAACGAATCTGTTACGTCGGAACACGTAGTACATTGAACAAAGATGGAGAAGGGTGTCTATCGTGTCCTCTTTCAAACGTATTGTCCTTATGTTCGTGTTAACTGATGTACGGGAACTATGAAAACCTGATTCTGAACGACCAGACAAGTACTTGATGGCATTTGTACCAAGTATGAGCCAAGTGACTGTTACGTTGGTGCCATTTGTTACGTTAAAAAATTATATATATATATATATATATATATATATATATATATATATATATATATACTCCTGGAAATGGAAAAAAGAACACATTGACACCGGTGTGTCAGACCCACCATACTTGCTCCGGACACTGCGAAAGGGCTGTACAAGCAATGATCACACGCACGGCACAGCGGACACACCAGGAACCGCGGTGTTGGCCGTCGAACGGCGCTAGCTGCCAGCATTTGTGCACAGCCGCCGTCAGTGTCAGCCAGTTTGCCGTGGCATACGGAGCTCCATCGCAGTCTTTAACACAGGTAGCATGCCGCGACAGCGTGGATGTGAACCGTATGTGCAGTTGACGGACTTTGAGCGAGGGCGTATAGTGGGCATGCGGGAGGCCGGGTGGACGTACCGCCGAATTGCTCAACACGTGGGGCGTGAGGTCTCCACAGTACATAGATGTTGTCGCCAGTGGTCGGCGGAAGGTGCACGTACCCGTCGACCTGGGACCGGACCGCAGCGACACACGGATGCACGCCAAGACCGTAGGATCCTACGCAGTGCCGTAGGGGACCGCACCGCCACTTCCCAGCAAATTAGGGACACTGTTGCTCCTGAGGTATCGGCGAGGACCATTCGCAACCGTCTCCATGAAGCTGGGCTACGGTCCCGCACACCGTTAGGCCGTCTTCCGCTCACGCCCCACCATCGTGCAGCCCGCCTCCAGTGGTGACGCGACAGGCGTGAATGGAGGGACGAATGGAGACGTGTCGTCTTCAGCGATGAGAGTCGCTTCTGCCTTGGTGCCAATGATGGTCGTATGCGTGTTTGGCTCTGTGCAGGTGAGCGCCACAATCAGGACTGCATACGACCGAGGCACACAGGGCCAACACCCGGCATCATGGTGTGGGGAGCGATCTCCTACACTGGCCGTACACTTCTGGTGATCGTCGAGGGGACACTGAATAGTGCACGGTACATCCAAACCGTCATCGAACCCATCGTTCTACCATTCCTAGACCGGCAAGGGAACTTGCTGTTCCAACAGGACAATGCACGTCCGCATGTATCCCGTGTCACCCAACGTGCTCTAGAAGGTGTAAGTCAACTACCCTGGCCAGCAAGATCTCCGGATCTGTCCCCCATTGAGCATGTTTGGGACTGGATGAAGCGTCGTCTCACGCGGTCTGCACATCCAGCACGAACGCTGGTCCAACTGAGGCGCCAGGTGGAAATGGCATGGCAAGCTGTTCCAAAGGACTATATCCAGCATCTCTACGATCGTCTCCATGGGAGAATAGCAGCCTGCATTGCTGCGAAAGGTGGATATACACTGTAGTAGTGCCGACATTGTGCATGCTCTGTTGCCTGTGTCTATGTGCCTGTGATTCTGTCAGTGTGATCATGTGATGTATCTGACCCCAGGAAGGTGTCAATAAAGTTTCCCCTTCCTGGGACAATGAATTCACGGTGTTCTTATTTCAATTTCCAGGAGTATAGGGAGAGCCACCTAACATTACCGCTGGATATATTTCGTAAACCACATGAAATACTGACGAATCGATTCCACATACCGAATGTGAGGAGAGGGGCTAGTGTAATTGGTTAATAAAAAACCATAAAAGAAATGCACGGAAGTATGTTTTTTAACCAAAACCTACGTTTTTTTAAAAATGGAACCCCGTTAATTTTATTAGCACATCTCAACTTATAAACAAATATTTAGTCAGTGCCGTTTGTTGCATTGTAAAATGTTAATTACATCCGGAGATATTGTAACCTAAAGTTGACGCTTGAGTACCACTCCTCCGCTGTTCGATCGTGTGTATCGGAGAGCACCGAATTACGTAGGGATCCAAAGGGAACGATGATGGACCTTAGTTACAGAAGAGACTGGAAGAGCACATTACGTCCACATGCTAACACCTTTTTATTGGTCTTTTTCACTGACGCACGTGTACATTACTGTGAGGGGTGAGGTATATATAAACATTTTGTTGGGAGAAGGATCAGCAACCGTATTCGTTCTTATTTTCCCTACATTTTAATTATGGAACCATTACCTGAGAGATTGTAAAAGACTAATGAAACAACATTTGCATATTTTTAGCTACTCATTATCGTTCAACTTCGACTACTATGTTTTCTTCCTTAATGACTCAATGTACAATGGTTACTTACCTTGAAGCCGTAATCAGCTAAAAACGTAGAAATGTTATTTCATTAATCATTTCAGAGTGACTCAGGTAATGATTGGATAGTGAACGTACACGTACTAAACTAGCCACCATTAAAACCGAACTGGCGGTGCAACTGAGACAGGAAAACAAAGAATTAATAAATATTGATTTGTGTGCTGAGCGTCAGCTGGAAAAAAATTCTATCAAAGAAAGTGAACTAAATAGAGACAGAGTAGAAAAGTCGTGGAGTTAGTCACGTAAAAGTAAACAGTTGTTTCAGAGAATATAGCTTAGTTCGCTGTATAACACGCTCCTTTGACACTTTGGGTCTGCAGCGCACAGCAGGCGTCGTTGGGGAATTAAGCACTTGTTAACGCCCCCGCATCCACGGCTCCTCCCGCGACGCCACTCTTCACACTCTCGACGTTGTGTACTTCCTTTCGGGGGCGCTTTGATCACAGGAAGCTCTTAACGTGCAAATTGTCGCTGAGAAGGGGCCATTAGGAAGCTTGAGCGGCAACTGGTAGTGGAAAAGACTACAACTTGCACACAGCTGGCGCACCGTATGGCACCACATACTTGATGTGATTTGTTAGTATTACTAATTTTTACAAGTGAACGGGACACATACCAAAGCTCATGAGTTTTGTAGAGATATGTCACCTGAGGCCGAGTCGTAATGAAATCGTTGTTACGGATTGGGTCCCTCGTAATCGATCCCCTACATGCTTCTGATATCCCTGGTAGTTCTTTGAATCTCTTACGGACGTGCCAATTCGTTAAGTGGCAAGTGCTCTAACATGAAACTCGCCCTCTTCTTGGCATAGTCTGTCAGATACATAGTTGTGGTTTGCAAAAAAAACTGGTGATTTCTCAAACTGGGGAACAATCAAGAATGGGGGGGCGCAAGGTTCGGTCTTCGGTCTTCTGCTGTTCTTAATATATATTAATGACTTGCCATTCTATATTCACGAAGATGCAAAGCTGGTACTTTTTGCCGATAATACAAGTATAGCTATCATACCCAACAGACAAGAATAAACTAGTGAAATTGTAAATGATGTTTTCAGAAAATCAGTAAGTTTTTCTCTGCAAATGGGCTCTCACTAAACTTTAACAAAACACAGTATATACAGTTCCACACAGTAAATGGAATTACACCATTAATAAATATAGACTTCGATAGAAATCGGTAGCTAAGGTAGAATATTCAAAATTTCTACGTGTATGCATTGATGAGGGGTTGAACTGGAAAAAACTCACTGAGGATCTGCTGGAACGTTTGAGTTCAGCTACTTATGCTATTAGGGTCATTGCAAATTTGGGGGATGTACATCTCAGTAAATTAGCTTACCACGCCTGTTTTCATTCTCTGCTTTCGTATGGCATCATATTATGGGGTAACTCATCATTGAGTAAAAGAGTGTTCATTGCACAAAAGCGTGTAATCAGAATAATTGCTGGAACTCATCCAAGATCATCCTGCAGACACTTATTTAAAGAGCTAGAGATCTTCACTGTAGCCTCACAATATATATATTCACTTATGTTATTAACAATCCGAACGAATTCTAAAGAAATAGCAGTGTACATGGCTACATCACTAGAAGAAAGGATGATCCTTACTACTCAAGGTTAAATCTAACTTTGGCTCAGAAGGAGGTAAATTATGCTGCCACAAAAGTCTTTGGTCACTTACCTAATAGTATCAAAAGTCTGACAGATAGCCATACAGCATTTAAAAGGAAATTAATACAATTTCTTAATGGCAACTGCTTCTACTCATTAGATGAATTTTTGGATATAGTAAATGGTAATTTCCCCAATGCCCACAAAAAAAATTAAAATTAAAAATATTAAGTGTCATGTAATATTTTGTGTAATGTAAGATCTTGTATAGACACCTTTCATTAACCTGACACGTTCCACATCATTACGAAGTGTATTCATAATCTATGGAACAAGTACTAACCTAATCTAATCTATTGTACTGTGGGATGTGTTCCCCTCCGTAATGTCCTGTTTCTGCTCTAACGATTATTCTGGAAAAGAAATAAGCAGCAGATGGTGGAATCGTATCTCGGCACGTATCGTACCCTGTGCCAAAACCAGAATAGCACAAAGGAGGGAAGCTTATCACTGCCTGTAGGAGAAAGGAATCTAGGTTATCGGAGCAGATCCTAGCGACCTTGTCTTTGTGAGACACATCGTGGTAATGAAAATGAAAAACTTACTAGCTTCGGATGGCCATCATTGCTGCATGTGTTACACTTCTTAGCTGTCAAATGAAAATTGATCATCATGACTATAGATAAAGCCTAAATAACATTCCATCATAATGACTTTTATCCTTTTTGTTGTAAAATACTCTCCTATTACCCGTGACTTTAATTCTTTTTTGTTTAGAGCTGAAGACGATATTACAGAAAAGGATAAGGAAGTGGATAACGATGAGACGGCAAACACATTACTGCAAAGTAAATTTGACAGATCACTAGTAGACCGAAACTGGGAAACGGATCTTGACTCTATGACATATTGTCAGAATTGTTAAAATACTCGACGATACTAGCCTCGACAAAACTCGTCCGCTTCGTAGGTAGGACATAATTTATGAAACAAGCGAAATAGCCTCAGATTTCAAGAAGAGTGTAACAATTCCAACATCAGAGAAGGAAGGTGCTGACAGGGCGTGAGTGTTACCGAACCGCCAGTTGAACGCCAAGTTTGAATAATACCAACACGAATCAACTACATGAGGGTGGAACGACTCGTATAAGGTAGCCTGGGAGAAGATCAGTTTATGTTCCAGTGGATTATAGATACACGCCACACAGTGCAGACTAAAAGACATACAGTAGAAGATGGACTCAAGAAAAACAAACCTATATTTATAACATTTATGTAAGGGAACTTGAAAAAATAAGCTACTCATTATTGCGCTACACTTCAATGTGACACAATTACATGGCACTATTTTTCAACATCTTCAAGTATCTGTAAACAACGGTCTGTATGGTCCACCAGTGGTTCAGTTCCTTGGCGACAGAAACCCACTCCTTGATCAACGGAAGCATTCCAGACTAATTGTATGAACGTTCTCTTGGTTGGATAATCTCTTTCCAACCCAAAAGTCCTTTCAGCTTAACGAATTGAAGCAGTATGTGGACTGTATGGCAGATAATGCACATCTGTGCGGCCTTGGCCATATTGTTGGTACCATTTCACTATGGCTGGAAGCGACATTGCATTTAGTCCATGTGCTGCTGGAATTTCTAGGTGAATCTGTGTGACATTTACACATTTCGCCCACAAGGATCATATTACATTTGTATACTAATTAGGTTCCATCATATACAACAGCTCACTCGACGAAAGATCCGTATCCAAAGAATGGACAGTTGCACAGATCACACCAATATTTAAGAAAGCAAATACGTGTAAGCCACTAAATTACAGGTCCACATCATTAACATCGACACGCACCAGGATTTTGCAACATTTGGAGAGGACATCACCTTTCCCCTTGCGGTGGAAGCTTCTCATGAAATTTCAATCATCAAGTGTCTCTTTCGAATGCGAAAATACTTTGTTGTAGCTGACCTACATAGGGAGAAACGGACTTCAAAGTAAAATAAAGGAAATCAGAGCTCGCACGGAACGATATAGTTGTTCTTTCTTTCCCCGCGCTATTCGAGAGGGAGATGATAGATAATTAGTGTAAATGCCATGCGGTGATGCTTGTGTTAGTCACTTATGTATGATTTACAGAGTTTCCATATTTATGTATATGTACTATACTACGCTCTTCACCTCTGAAGTACGTTTCCAGTACCCGCAACATTTCACTAACACACTGTGACCCACCTGTTTTCTGTACCTAAGCAAAATTGTGTCTGTACGAAACCCAGAACATGTAATCTCTTCTGACTATGCGTGTCTCTTGTTGCGTATTTGCCTTAAATTGGTACGACACATCTAACTTACTTTTTCCAAGCTCCTGTGTAATTTAAAGAAAATTTCGCCGGGATATATGTTTCGAAATTTTAAACTTATCAGTGATGAAATATATAGAGCGAAAGGCTATCTGTAACTTGTACAGAAACCAGGCCGCAGTTACACGAATTCAAGGACATGAAACTAAGGCCGAAATTGAGAAGAGAATGACACAGTATTGTAGCCTATCCGATATGTCCATCAACACGTACTATGAGCGAGCAATAAAGAGGAACAAGAAATTATTTAAAACAGTGAAGAAATAAATAAGTTGACGTTTGCTGATCTTTGTAACTTCGTCAGATAATTCAAAGTACTTGAAGGTTGAATGGAATGGATAGTATCTTCGGAAAACGTTATAGGACAAAAATCAACTTGGGTAAAACAGGGCTAATGCAGAGTAGTCGAATTAAATCCGACGATCCTGAGAGGATTTGATTAGTAAATGAGAGATTTGTTATTTGAGGAGTGAAATGTCTGGTATTGATCAAAGTACAGGGGATACAAAACGCAGTCCGGTAATAGAAAAACTAGAAAACTTCGTTAACAATGAATATTAATTTGGGAATATTAATTTGGTGCTAGAATTCTTTTCTGTAAGCATCTGTCTGGAATGTGGCCCCACGTGAAAGCGAAACATGGACGATAAACAGTACGGACAAGAGTAGGACAGAAGAATTTGAGACGTACTGTTGGAGAAGAACGCTTAAGATTGTAGGAGTAGATGCGTAACTAATGCAACGCTTTTGCATGGAATCGGAGAGAGAAATATTTGTAGCGCAAGTTGACCATATACAAGGGATCAGTTGTTAGAATAGATCCTCAGGTTACAAGGAGTCGTCAGTTACGTAGTGGAGTTAAGAGCGAGCTGTTAAAATTATAGAGGGAGACCATGGCTTGGCTACAGTGTCAAGTTCAAATGCAGGTAGGTTTGAGTAGTCATCCAGAGACGGAGAGATTTGCACAGGGTGGACTGGCTTGGAGAGCTAAATCAAATTACTCTTCTACCTGAAGATCACAACGTCAACATTCATGAGATCTCTTAGTATTTCAAGGGACATTTGATTAATGATGTGCCTCTAGGTGCTCTGCAGGCTTGTTCTCTCCATTTTACGCACAATATTTAGAAGAGGGGCCCAATCCTCTTCTTCAGGTGTAGCGAGGTTTGCTGCTATATGCACTCGCTGCCTGAACTCCAATGAGACTGAACAGTTGTCGTCACTATTTACTGCTGGCTAAAGACATCGAGTACAAATGACAACATAGCTCACACTACCTGAAGAAGGCTGGGCCGTTCGTAGAAATGGGAACAATAACCCAACAATTCTACCAGAAGCACATACTTAAATAATATCCATATCCATAGTAAAAAATTAATATACACTCCTGGAAACGGAAAAAAGAACACATTGACACCGGTGTGTCAGACCCACAATACTTGCTCCGCACACTGCGAGAGGGCTGTACAAGCAATGATCACACGCAAGGCACAGCGGACACACCAGGAACCGCGGTGTTGGCCGTCGAATGGCGCTAGCTGCGCAGCATTTGTGCACCGCCGCCGTCAGTGTCAGCCAGTTTGCCGTGGCATACGGAGCTCCATCGCACTCTTTAACACTGGTAGCATGCCGCGACAGCGTGGACGTGAACCGTATGTGCAGTTGACGGACTTTGAGCGAGGGCGTATAGTGGGCATGCGGGAGGCCGGGTGGACGTACCGCCGAATTGCTCAACACGTGGGGCGAGAGGTCTCCACAGTACATCGATGTTGTCGCCAGTGGTCGGCGGAAGGTGCACGTGCCCGTCGACCTGCAACCGGACCGCAGCGACGCACGGATGCACGCCAAGACCGTAGGATCCTACGCAGTGCCGTAGGGGACCGCATCGCCACTTCCCAGCAAATTAGGGACACTGTTGCTCCTGGGGTATCGGCGAGGACCATTCGCAACCGTCTCCATGAAGCTGGGCTACGGTCCCGCACACCGTTAGGCCGTCTTCCGCTCACGCCCCAACATCGTGCAGCCCGCCTCCAGTGGTGTCGCGACAGGCGTGAATGGAGGGACGAATGGAGACGTGTCGTCTTCCGCGATGAGAGTCGCTTCTGCCTTGGTGCCAATGATGGTCGTATGCGTGTTTGGCGCCGTGCAGGTGAGCGCCACAATCAGGACTGCATACGACCGAGGCACACAGGGCCAACACCCGGCATCATGGTGTGGGGAGCGATCTCCTACACTGGCCGTACACCTCTGGTGATCATCGAGGGGACACTGAATAGTGCACGGTACATCCAAACCGTCATCGAACCCATCGTTCTACCATTCCTAGACCGGCAAGGGAACTTGCTGTTCCAACAGGACAATGCACGTCCGCATGTATCCCGTGCCACCCAACGTGCTCTAGAAGGTGTAAGTAAACTACCCTGGCCAGCAAGATCTCCGGATCTGTCCCCCATGGAGCATGTTTGGGACTGGATGAAGCGTCGTCTCACGCGGTCTGCACGTCCAGCACGAACGCTGGTCCAACTGAGGCGCCAGGTGGAAATGGCATGGCAAGCCGTTCCAAAGGACTACATCCAGCATCTCTACGATCGTCTCCATGGGAGAATAGCAGCCTGCATTGCTGCGAAACGTGGATATTCACTGTACTAGTGCCGACATTGTGCATGCTCTGTTGCCTGTGTCTATATGCCTGTGGTTCTGTCAGTGTGATCATGTGATGTATCTGACCCCAGGAATGTGTCAATAAAGTTTCCCCTTCCTGGGACAATGAATTCACGGTGTTCTTATTTCAATTTCCAGGAGTGTATTAATATATCTTCCGGAGTGTTCGATGCACTCGTACTTCGCCCATCATTAAAGTCTGATGTTAATTCCCCCACAGTTTTCAGCCAGTCCTGTTTTACCAGTAGCCCCCAGCCCACGACGTTCGACATCTATAATGAAGGGTGGTCGGCCAAAACGCGAATCCTGAATGTAGTTCCTCCTTGGTCTCGCTACGTGTCGAAGGCACTCACGGCAACACTCCTCGAACAGGCGACAAGTCGTTCAGTTTCGGAAGTCTGGTGACGAGCCTTCGGGCCGTCACAGTCTGCCCTCGGTCAAACTGTGACAGATCTCTCCCCGCCTTCCCCACTCTACTCGCGGACAGGGCGCGTGCTGAGACTACGTGCACCGTGCGTGTGTCCGACTAGCAGTCATTCCTGGAGAGGTGGCGCTGCTATCACCTGCACGGGTTCATATCGATAGTGGCCATACGGTTCTGGCTGTTCCAAGAAAAACAGTAAATATTTTAGGAGGTGAAAGTATACACTAGTCCGTAAAAACATGCCATCTAACATGTGCCCCATTCGCATTGGTTACAAAGGTGAACCTGGTCACATAGATAAATTGTGTTAACATGTTGGGAGCAACAGCGATAGTAATAAACTAGTATCGATCGCATAAAAACTCATTTTTATTTACTAGTAGTGACCTGTTTCGACCAGAAGTGTATCATCTTCGGACCATGCTGTGGTCATGACATGGGGGGGGGGGGGGGGGGAAGACGGCATGGAGCAGGAACTGTGTAATTACCTAGTGTTGTCTGCATTAGTTATCCCCATTTCCCTTTGTGTGTCACGGCATCACCAGTTCCTGTTCCTTGCCATCGTCTTCACACATCAACACTGGAGTACGATCCGAAGATGATCCACATCGAGTCGAAACCGGTCACAACTTATGAATGAAACTCTTTCTTTATGCCATCCAGTCTGTTCTATATAATATTTTATTCCATTGATAACTCTCCATTTCTTGTGTTCATATTGATGTTGCTGTGGATTATTTAACGATGTCATTTTTATTTTGAAGTAGTGGTTGTAAAGCTCTGCTTGAGTTTTGATAGTTGAATTTTTGCACTGTGATTGTGATTCGTTGGATAATTCTACTGTATCGCTTAAGCAGGGTGCGTTTCTCAAAAAACGAGCTCCCAGCGTTATTGGAAGAGTTTCCTGCGGCTACAAGGATGAGTATTAGAATAAAGTCATTTTGGATTTAAGCCACATCATTACGAAATTACTATAAAATAACTAAAATACAGACGTTTCGGCGTCGTTGTAGGACTTCTCTTCAGGCCTCATAATAGTTATATAATATGTTAGTCAACATATTGAGTATATGAAATTCTCTGCTACTTCGAAACAATTACTACTTCGGAAGATATAAGAGCAAGTTTAGAAACAGCTCTAAGATGAGACATTTTAACATATTTTCTCCCTACTTTTAAGTTTCATAAAAATTTCAGTTATTTTATCTCGCTGAGATAGCAAATAGTTTTGATGATATAACACTGAAATATTATTAACGCTTTAATGTAAAATTTAATATACAACATAAAAATTCTTTAGAGCTAATACTAATACAAGTAAAAATACAGCTTGTCTTCAGGAAGCTTATTTGTATTATTAAATACATATTTCTAGGCCTACTTTGCGAGTCACGTCGAGTAAACTGATGAGAGGGATGTCCTTAAATAGATTTTACGTAGACGCCCAGTCTTACTTGTGACTCAGTTGGTGTGGTGGTAAGTCACGCACACCTCCACTGCATTTTTGTGAATGCCAGCGAAATGTTGGTTGTCAATAGTGATAAACATGTCCGATATCAGTCACGATCGACTTATGAGAGTTATATAAAGAAATACTTGCTGAGCTATGAAGACAGGTCGTGATTCGCTAATTTTTAGAAGGCACATAACTGCACAACCAGAGAAGACAACTGAACTTCAGTGTCAGAGACCCCGACTGCAGCAATCAAAGTCATCACATTACACTGATGGACTCGACGCGTTGGATTAGTGGAGTTCTTGTGCCATGTCAAATGGCTGGTCAAACTTTTTTATCAGCTCCAACCATAGGGGTCGTTGTTGAAAGACTGTAGAAGGATACGAAGTAACTTAGACAGAATTTCTAGTTGGTGTGATGAATGGCAGCTATCTGTAAGTGCGGCAGACGCGTAGGAAAAACAATTCTGTAATGTTGTTATACAGCAGCAGCAGTGTGCTGCTTGATGCATTCACGTCGATTAAATGTCTAGACGTGATGTTACAAAGCGGTACGAAATGGAACGAACACTTAACGGTGGTAGTAGGGAAGATGAGACATCGCCTTCGGTTTATTGGCAGAATTTTAGGAAATTGTGGATAATTTATGAAGTTGAGCCGGTATACAACGCTAGTGCGACCCATTCTTGAGTAACGTTCGAGTGTTTTGGATCCCCATCACACTGGATTAAAGAAAGGCGTCGAAGCGCTTCAGAGCCGTGCTGCTTGATTAGTTACCTTTAGGTTCGATTAACATGTGAATATTATGGAGCTGCATCCTCCAGTGAAACGTGATTGCCTTGAGGAAAGGCGACGTTCTTTTCGCGGAACGCTACTGAGAAAATTTAGAGAACCGGAATTGGAAGTTTACTGTAGAAAGTTTCTGCTGCCATGAACATACATTTCGCGGAAAGACTACGAAGGTGCGATAGGAGAAATTAGGGCATGTATGGAATCATATAGGCAGTCGTTTTTCCCTCTCTCTGTGTTTACGAGTGGAACCTGAAAGAAAATGGATAGGCAGCTTGGCAAGACACCTTCCGCCACGCTTGCAGAAGGTTGCGGAGGGTGTATGTAGATGCAGATGTAAAGCCACAAGGCGAGTAGCTCGTATCAGAAACACAACGGTGCTGTCCAGTTTCAATACCGGAGGACATTTGAAGCAACTGAACGCAGCGTATGCTACGCGAGATTCGCACCTGTGCCAGAATTCGGGGTGACGGCCGCTGCTGTGTGCTTCGCACTGCTAGTTTCACAAGGAGCCAGTCGGACGTGCAGACGAATACGTCACACCGGCGGTCAGGAGTGAACAGCGCTTTCATCCGTTATCACCCACAGTGCAACCTGTCCTCGTCTGCTGTGGATTATGCCTACGGCGCTGCGTTTCCCGCAGCAGTCCGACACTGCGCTTATGCGTTGACCAGCTGTGTGCTGATACTGAAAAGGGACGAAATCCAGTCTGAGCACAAACAGCACGAACGAGCGGGCTCGGTTACCCACGGATCTATCCAGTCACATCTCTCCAACAGATGTTCCCTACCATTAAACACGCCGGCGTCGTCGATGAATACCACGAGGATAGGCCAGACACTGCAGTACACAGAATTCAGCGAGCACCAGACACTCGAACAAATCTCCATGGCGGCGCCCTTCCTTAAAATTGACGCTCTTTGGATATATTTTAAATGTTACTTAATCCCTACCACTTCTAGTTCGCCTAAGTGTATGTTCCTTTTTATGAACCACCGCAGTAAGGGGCCTAAAATATCAGTGTCACGGAGAATTCAAGTTATCATAAAATAATCATTACTGTGGCCCTACAATTCGCATCTGACTGCGTCAAAAAAATTTTGCGCCGCTACGGATGACTCCCACAAAATGACTGAACTCAAAATGATAACTCAAAGAGTAAAATTTTGTCCCAGATTAAAGCAGCGATTTAACATTTTCAGGGGGTAGAATTACTGAAAATAAAATGAGAATATTTGCTATCAGCAGCAGCAAAATGCGTAAAGGCTTTGTGAGACGTTACGGCCATTTTTAATTCACTCAAAATTCAGTGGTCTTTCCCATCACTGTATTTATTAATTTTAATTTTATTGATCTTATACTGCCTTACGCGTTTCGGTCTAACGCCATTCTCAAAGGCTCTACAGGAGAAATACTTAAAAGGGTATCAGTGAAAAGACTTCGTGCAAACGGAAGAATCAAGCATTCAGTGGAAACATTGATAAAATACATGAAATTCTCCTCGTAAAAAACGAAGTGAGGCAGAACTCCCCAAAATATACGTAAAACGAAACTGAATTTGTCCAATATGGATACAAAGTACCCGGTCTACATTACCTGACACCTGAATGTAAATTGCCTTACTATACACATCCACGTAGTAGGTCGGTTGGTTGATTTGGGGGATTAAAGGGACCAGACTGCTACGGTCAAGTAGTACGTAAAGAAGACCACCAGATGGAAACACTACGCGGCGTCGATAAAAATTTTGTTTTGAAACGCAAAAAGGTTGATTCAGTTTCTTGATATAATGTAGTTTTAATTGACAAATAACGTTCTGTTATATCTACTGAATCACTCACTTTATTATCTAACAAACATCCATCTGGTTGAAGGACACTGGCGAAAATTATCGCTGCAAGATGGCGTCAATCTATAAAAACGTAATTAAAATAAGTGAACTTCTTACTGTTTAAAAAATTACATTGGCCAGCAATCGAACCAAAGACTCCTGCATGACAGGCGAATAGAGTGACCGTCTATCAGAATTACGGTTCGGTCGTTTTGGTACATTACATACACTGATGAACCAAAACTTTAAGACCACGTGCTTAATAGTTTGTAACATCATTGATTCTGCGTATCAGGGACCCGACAGTTTGTTGGTAGATTTGTGGAGGTAACGTATCATGTAATTCGCGTAAATAACAGGCCGTTGATTTGTGTACGCGGTGATGGCTCCCGATGGCGACCCAGATGGGATCCGTAGGATTTACATTGGGCACATTTGGTCTGCGAGACATCTACGTGAGTTCACTATAATGCTTCTCAAGCTACTGCAGCACGATTCTAGCGGCGAGACCCGGGCAATTATGCTGCTGAATAATGACTTCACCCTCGGGGAAGTCGTTAAGCATGAAGGAATGCAGGTGGTTAACAGCTGTTGTGTGTCTTCCATTACTCCCAGAGGGCCCATGCAAACG
Organism: Schistocerca gregaria; assembly: GCF_023897955.1. Taxonomy (NCBI): domain Eukaryota; kingdom Metazoa; phylum Arthropoda; class Insecta; order Orthoptera; family Acrididae; genus Schistocerca; species Schistocerca gregaria. The sequence goes on from NC_064922.1 coordinate 931,010,992, forward strand.
CAGGAGAGTGTCTACGATAGCATAACACTGCTCCCACCACCCTGCGTCCGCGGCGCGCTGCACGTTTCGCACCGCCTTTCATCTCGACGATGGCGTTTTTGGAGACGATCAGCGATTCAATGTAGCAACAATGTAATTCATCCAAAAAGCTGCCACTTTTCCATAGATCGACAGTCGAATCCCGATGGCCCCGCGCCTACTGCAATCGTAATTGACGATGGCGTTGGGTCAACGTCTGACCGCGGAGGGGCGGTCCACTGCGCAGCTCAGTGTTCAACAATGTACGATGAACGGTGTGCCCCAAAATACTTACGTGTGCACCAGCATTGTGGTCTACCGGCAGAGATGCTACAGATCACCATCTATCTTAACTTGAAAGAGCAGAGACGCTTCCGAACCCCCCGTTCTGTGAAGATTCGTGGATGTCCAACCACTTAGCGCATAGTGGTGGTTCCACTGTCCTTCTCCTCTCTCCGCAGACGGTCACAACAGTAGCACGTGAACATTCGACCAGCATCGAGATATTCGTTCACCGGCCTGCGTACTAATAATCTGCCATTTGTCAAACTCGCTTATCTCAGTGGATTTCCCCATTTGCAGCCCACATCTTCGCTAAGGTGAGCTCCCTTCAGTGTCTACTTCGCTTACATATTCTTGTCATCACGTCATGCGCCCGGAACGCCATCAGGCGGCATCCAACGCCGCAGTGGGCATTGGTCATAATGTTTTGGCTATGTCAGTGTAAATTAGATAGTAAATGGTACGATTACCGACTAGCAGCACTGGTAGGGACAAAAAAATAAACGGATGTGTGAGACGGAAACTGGGATCTGACGACTTATTTTTTATTTTTGTTTGTTTTGCACATGATTTGAACCGCACATGGGTTATAGTCTTAGCCGATAGCGTATTCTATACCTTACAAAATATAAATTGCATTTCACAAGTAATAAAAATGCGTTGATTGCGATGATCAAAGGCAAGAGTTTCCCGCTATTTTTGAGAAGTGAAAAAGATTTTTTTGAATAACAGAAATATGTTTTATGTAGTTTTCACAAAGTATTGGAGCGATGTTTGATACATTTTTGTTTTGCAATCTTTTTAATTTTACCTCTTTTGAGAAATTTTGTTTTCTAGAGGCATATTACTGGTTTTTATTTTTACTACGACCCATCTGTTTCATTTTACTAACCAACTGTTTTTGAATACGACCTGATTTAAATATTGGCAATTACAGTTTCGTACTCAATAGAATGTTCTTCATCATGATCAAGTGCAAATGATATTTATGAATAACAGAAATACGTTTAATGTAGGTTCCACAAAGTATTGGAGCGATGTTTGATACATTTTTGTTTTGCGGTTTTTTAAATTTTACCTGTTTTGAGAAAAATTTGCATTCTACAGCCACATTATTGTTTTTCGTTTTTACTAAGACCCCTCTGTTTCATTTTACTAACCAACTATTTTGGAATACGACCTGAATTGTAAATTACAGTTTTTCTATAAACTCTGTTTATTTTTGAGTAACAGATATAAGGACAATTATACTATGTTCCGTTCGTTACGTGGTACTTCATATGCCCCCACTCAGTTTCTAGACGCTACACCGCTTCCGGTTTGTAGGGGAATCTAGTGCGACACTGATCGCATACGCATACAAGGCGAGCTAAGTGAGATAACACTCGATAGGTGCGCAACAGACCTAAAAGCTACTAGGAAAACTACCGTATTGTAAGCTTCGTTGCGATAGTTTATGGTTGTTTCCAACTCTACGCATGAACAGATAATTTTAAAACTGGGACAGCAACAGCTAAAATTGACTGATCAATTCGTTCAATACAAAAGGTTTAAAGACAGGTGCTAAGGCTGTTAAACTGTGAAACCGAATGAAAAGTACAAAAGTTCGCTGTAGCTGTATTTATTCGAGTCGATTAGAGGCCCAAACAATCGGTTTCGCAACTTGTAAGTTGTATCTTCTGGTGTATATCTGAACAGAATCATTTTTTTAAAATTAATACTCTGATAAGGGGAATATGAAGTATCTTAATATCTTAAAATACTGATGAATAGAGTTAAACAAAATAGAAAATGTTACGCATCTAGTGAGGAAATTAGGACAGTAACAGTTGGCGTGGCTAGGCACAGTTCACAGCCTTTGTCAACTGATGAAAAGCATCATCAATGATGAATGACCAGCGTAAAAAAACTGAAGAAACAGAATTAGGAATCAATAACAGATCCCTGATTAAGAAACATAGAGGCAGTAATTAAAATGAAAAAGTGATGTTGACAGTTCCCATACAACCGCTAACAACTGTCGAAAACGGGACTGACCTTTGTTAAAATCACAGACTGTTATCGCTTTACCGATTAAAATATGTACCTATGCGTCTATTTCAAGCAACAGAAAGAACTCTGCCTAGTCACTAGAGCTATTACTCTGCGGCGTTCTGTAACAACTCCCTATGCTATATGAGATTTTATAAGTAACCTTATTTTGGTATGAAATTACATATCTTATTTATTAAATACGTATAGACGAGTTCTATGCGGTGCGTATGTGAGCCATACCTAGTTTCTTAACAATCTGCGTAATATTTTCATACTTGTTTAAGTCTATTCATCAGCTTTTTATGATATTTCTCATAATTTCATTGCCCCATTATCAGATCTGTACAAAAATACACCAGAAGATGCAACTTAAAATATGCGTCTCTAATCGATACAGATAAATACTGCTACAGCGGGCTATTGGACTTATGATTCAGTTCTATATTTTAATACACTACTGGCCAATAAAATTGCTACACCATGTAGAAGTGCCGGGTATTCATTGGACAAATATATTAAACCAGAACTGACATGTGATTACATTTTCACACAATTTGGGTACATAGGTCCTGAAAATCAGTACCCAGAAGAACCACCTCTGGCCGTAATAACGGCCTTGATACGCCTGGGCATTCAGTCAAACACAGCTTGGATGGCGTGTACAGGTACAACTGCCCATGCTGCTTCAACACGATACCACAGTTCATCAAGAGTTGTGACTGGCGCATGGTGACGAGTCAGTTGCTCGGCCACCATTGACCACACGTATTAAGTTGGTGAGAGATCTGGAGAAAGTACTGGCCAGAACAACGGTCGAACATTTTCTGTATCCAGAAAGACCCGTACAGGACCTACAACAAGCGGTCGTGCATTATCCTGCTGTAATGTAGGGTTTAACAGGGATCAAATGAAGGGTAGAGCCACGGGTCGAAACACATCTGAAATGTAACGTCCACTGTTCAAAGTGCCGTCAATGCGAACAAGAGGTGACCGAGACGTGTAACCAGTGGCACCCCGTACCATCAGGACGGCTGATACCCCAGTACGATGACGAATACACACTTCCAATGTGCGTTCACCACGATGTCGCCAAACACGGATGCGACCATCATGATGCTGTAAACAGAACCTGGATTCATACGCAAAAATGACGTTTTGCCATTCGTGCACCCACGTTCGTCGTTGACTACACCATCGCAGGCGCTCCTGTCTGTGATGCTGCGTCAAGGGTAACCGCAGCCGTGGTCTCCGAGCTGACATTCCATGCCGTTGCAAACGTCGTCGAACTGTTTGGCAGATGGTTGTTGTCTTGCAAACGTCCCCATCTGTTGACTCAGGGATCGACAGGTGGCTGCACGATCCGTTACAGCCATGCGGATAAGATGCCTGTCATCTCGACTGCTAGTGATACGAGGCCGTTGGGATCCAGCACGGGGTTCCGTATTACCCTCCTGAACCCGCCGATTCCATATTCTGCTAACATTCATTGGATATCGGCCAACGCGAGCAGCAATGTCGCGATACGATAAACCGCAATCGCGATAGGCTGCAATCCGACCTTTATCGAAGTCGGAAATTTGATGGTACGCATTTCTCCTCCTTACACGAGGCATCACAACATCGTTTCACCAGGCAACGCCGGTCAACTCCTGTTTGTATATGAGAAAGCGGTTGGAAACTTTCCTCATGTCAGCACGATGCAGGTGTCGCCACCGGCGCCAACATTGTGTGAATGCTCTGAAAAGCTAATCATTTGCATATCACAGCATCTTCTTCCTGTCGGTTAACTTTCGCGTCTGTAGCACGTCACCTTCGTGGTGCAGCAATTTTAATGGCCAGTAGTGTAGTTGTAACACCTGTTGTACTGTATGAATTCGTCAATCAATCATGTACTAGAAGCGAACATTCTGCCGTCGACCTGTCGAGAAAACAGATCTTAATTTATCACATTAAAAACCGTCGGTAAGCTCAAAGTCGATTTTCTCGAGAGTTTCTGAGAGCTGCATCGAACTGATATAAGCGATTGGTATGTGAGTCCTGAACCTGGTCTACCACGGATACAAAAATCCCCTAATTCCGCGCGATCTCCGCGCCAGAGCGGTATGCACGCGGGCGCAGGGGCGGAAGAGTGTCGCTGCAGGTGCGCCGTGGCGCCAATCACCGGCCAATTTGCGACGCTCGCGTTTCATTTGTCTAGTTAGCGGCGCGCGCCGCCCTGCCCTCCAATCTGGGACGGCCGGCGGGTCCGGTTGCCGGCGCAGGTGTCGCCTGGAAAAATCACGCGACCCACCGACTGCGCATCCGGCGCGGGGGCAAAAAATAGGTCCGCACCTCTCCCAAATCGACGCTACGGTAATTGGAAACAAATAAATTCCACAAAGCGCACCTAAAACGCCGCATCAACTTGCGCTCTCTGAAGGGCACTGTTTTGCATGCCTGAGAGAGTACTGGCTGCCATTATCAACTGGTTTCGAGGTACTATGCCTCATTGCCGAATGGGTTAGAGGAGGTCTCGGTTACTCCCCTATACTGCGTGATATACGGGCCATACCAAACCTATTGACTTACTCTGTATGAAGAAATAATAAAGCCGACTGACAAAGAAAACCGACATTCAGAAACGTAAACTTGAAACTGAATCTCATGGGTGTGGAATATGTAGATTAGATTAGATTAGATTACGTTTTCGTTCCATAGATCCGTGCTGAGGAGACCCTCGTGGATGTGGAACATGTGAATTTTTTAAACTGAAATAACAATACTAATAGTATGAGTATATACAATACATTGTTTTTAAGCTGAAATAACAATACTAATAATATGAGTATATACAATAAATCATTTCTCAGAAAGTATGATATAAAAAACACAAAACATCTGAATATAATACTTACTACCCTGATCATTTGTCAGGAGACTGTCAAAATAGTGAATACAATACAGTAAACTGGAACAAATAATATCTACAGAATTAAGGCGCTGTCACAATGAAACACTGTTATGCACTATTAATAAATTTATCATACACAAACTACCTAATCTTGACTGTTGTGACCAAGTGAGGTCAAAAATAATATCTAACAGACATATATACTTAAGTTGACCTAACAGTCTCTTTTAAGATATTCATCTATAGAGTAGAAGAGGATGCCAGTAAAAAGTCTTTGAAACTCTGTTGAAACTGTGCTTTGTTTGAAACCAAGTTTTTAATGGTTGTTCAAAATATATTGAAAATGTGTGTTCCTGAATATTGGACCCTTTTTGGACCATGGTAAGTGATTTTTGGGCCTCTATGTAGATTGTTCTTATTTCTCGTATTGATACTATGTATTGAGCTATTGGTTGGAAATGGTGATACATTGTTTGCACCAAATTTCATTAAGGAATAAATATACATAGAAGCAGTGTTTAGAATACAAAGTTCCTTGAACAGGTTTCTACATGACATCCTTGAATTTATGATTCTTATTACAAGCTTTTGCACACTAATAACTTTTGCTCGGTTTGATGACTTACCCCAGAATATGATTCTGTATCACATAATAGAATGAAAGTAAGCAAAGTATGCAAGCTTTTTTGTACATTTATATCTCCTACATCTGACATTATTCTCCCTGCAATACAGACTTGTTTAGGTGGTTAAGCAATTCTGTGGTATGCCCTTCCCAACTGAATTTATTGTTGAGTTGTAATACCAGAAATTTAACACTGTCAACCTCTTCTGTCTGCGTGTCTTCATATGTTATACACAAGCTAGAAGGAAATCTCTCACATGTAGCGGGTCTTTTCAAAGTTTAATGACAGTTAACTAGCTTCAAGCCATTTGCTGATGTTAGTGATAATTTGACTAGCAGCTATTTCTAAAGCTGTACTTACTTGCTATTCATTGCAAAGATTGTATCGTCTACAAACCAAACAAAATTAGCATCTGGCGAAGTAAGAGACGAGAAGCAATGAACGCAAAATGGAACCTTGAGGAACGCAACATGTAATTAATTCCCAATTAGGTGAATACTGACTGCTTACTGAACGACACCCTTTGTTTCCTGTTAGTCACATAAAACTCAAACCATTTCGCAACATTGCTGGTGACACCATAATATTCTAATTTACTTAAGTGAATGCTGTGGTTCAGACAGTCAAAAGCTTTTGACAGGTCGCAGAAAATTATAGTAGCACCTAATTAATTATCTAATCAATTAAGTGCGTTCTCACTCTAAGTGTAAATAGCTTTCCCTATATCACCCTTGAGAAATCCAAACTGTGACTTGGACAATATGTTATTTGCTGTCAGATGCTTAAGGAGACACTTGAACACAATCTTTAGAAAGATTTTTGAGAAAGCCTTCAAAAGTGAAATTGGTCGATAGTTTGATGGGAATTCTTTATCCCGTACTTGTAAAGAGACTTAACTTCAGCATATTTTAGCCAGTCTGGAAATGTTCTGCTGATAAGAGATTCATTACGCAAATAGCGTAAGATATAACACAACTCTTTGATTAACTTCGTTGATATGTTATCATATCAATGAGGAGATTTCAGACTGCAAGAGAAAACCTGTGGTTTTTGAGGCCACAGCCTTCGTCCAGTGGTTAGCGTCTGTGGCTTCTAACGTGGAGGTTCCGATTACAGTTCACAGGCCCACCTCAGACTTTTCTGTGGTGGCATGGGGGTCGTCACCTTCAAGAAGCTTGGTGCAGTAAGCACAAAATTGACACACAAGCCGCCGTAGTGACGTCATACGATGTTTATTTATTATTTAGTTCCTTAGGTAAAAATTCACTTGTCATCAATAAACAATGGTAGTTCTTAAATACCTCTAAGTTCTAAGGGACTGATATTGACAGATGTTAAGTCCCATAGTGCTCAGAGCCATTTTTTAAACTAATTATATCAGATGCTTGGATGTTACTCTGTTACTGTGTGTTTTACGTAACATCTACATGAATTATAATGTTTCAAAATGGTGAGGTTCAACGACCATATTTTATAAAGTACTTTTTAACCATCTGCTGTTTATTTGTCCCATTAGTCATCTACCGGTTTCGGTTATTAACCATCATCCAGGGTGTCTATCAACATTAACATAAAAAAATTAAGAAAGTACATTGCATACAAAAATAGCAAAACTCATCAAGTATATGGGTGCAAAACTCTAATTGTATACTCACAGGGTACAACATTCCTTTGAAACTGAACAGTACCGAAATTATCCAGTGAAATGGTACAAACACCGCACATACTGTCTTAGAATACTGAAAGTCATATCTCATGTCAAATAGACATTTTGTACTGTATAGATCACATAACAACATACATTGTTCTTACATTACCTGGAATTATATAACTGATGTCCTTTAAACGATGTTCAATTTCATACCACTGTTGGTTTTAATTTAATATATTAGAGGCAGCTTGTTTTGAAAAACCCCTTTAGTTAAAAAATGTGACTAGATGTTTCAGAATCAAATATGGTTTGACACGTATTATTGCATAAAGCGTGTAGCTGTAAGTGAAGTACCACAGGAAATTTCAAGTAGCACTTAAGTTTATCATTATTGCTTTTATTATGTAATTTGTTTTGCACTCTGAACCAGGTGTACACGTTTGTTGTAATCGTTATGTAATCATGTAATCATATCTGGTTCACTGACATAGGGTTCCACTTTTGTCTTGCAACTGTCTGTACTGTAACTTTCTGTATTAATTTTCCTCTGTTTTGTTTACTTTCGGTCAAAGACGTTTCGTTCTTTCTCTTTACCACTGATGTAAAAGTATGTTACCTATGCAGTATAAATGTACTATCTTTGACGTAGCTTGACTGCTGAGGGATTCTTCCAGTAATTGTTTGACTTGTGTTTCCTGTAATACCTGTCTGTTTGACATGAGATATGACTGTCAATATTGTAAGACAAATTACGTCACGTGTTTTTACAATTTCACTGGATAATTTCGATAGTGCTCAGCTTCAAAGAAATATGGGATGCTTTTAACTAATCTGTTGTTCCCTGTAAGTATACAAATAAAATTTTGCACCCATTTATTTGTTGAGTCTTGCTATTTTTGTATGCATCGTGCTTTCATTTTTTTTATGTTGATGTTGGTGGACATCCTGGCTGATGGTTAATAAACTGCAAACGGTAGATGACTATTGGGACAAATAAACAATTGATGGTTAAAATACGTTTTATAAAATACATGAATTACGTTGACCTTACTGTTAAATGCAAACATGTAACGTGCTTGCATTGTACTGTATGGCTTCCGGATGTCAGTTTGTGGGATGTTCTGAATGATGCTGGAGTTGTCATCCGATGATGTCCCGTATGTGATCGACTGGAGCCAGATCTGGTGATCGAGCACGTCAAGGCAACATGTCTACACTCTGTAGAGCATGTTGGGTTATAACAGTGGTATGTGGTCGAGCGTAATCCTGTTGGAAAACATCCCCTGAAATGCTGTTCATGAATTATAGCACAACAGATTGAATAACCAGATTAAAGTATAAAATAGCAGTGAGAATGAGTGGGATAACCGCGAGATTGCTCCTGCTGTCATACGAAATTGCCCTCCAGACCATATCTCCCGGTGGTCCAGTGCGTGTAGCACACCGTTACTGGGCCGATACAGAACCAGCTTTCATCAGAAAACGGAACAGACCTCGACCCTGCCCTACAGTGAGCTGTCACTTGGTTCCACTGAAGTCGGAAATGGTGGTGGTTTGGCTCAGTGGAGTGCACGCTACAGAGTGTCTGGAACAGAGGATTGCGACAAAAAATAATGACGACGACTGCTGCAAAATGCACTGCAGTACGGAATGTTGCACTCGCGAACACTGTCATCACCAATACAACGGTGTTCCAGAAGCAGGGGTTTGCAGGGCGAGCTTGAATTTCAAAACCACTCATCAGTGATCTCAATGGCCTTAGCTGGAAAACATGCTGCCAAAACATGCTACGGAGCAATGGAAGGAAGTTATTTTGTCGGATGTGTCCTGCTGCACGCTGTTTCCAACTTCTGATCGAGTTTACATCGCAAGTGTACAGCATGTTCGGTGATGATTTGGGCAGCAGTATCGTCGTATTCCATCGGCCTCACACTTACTCTGCAATTTAGCATTACTAAGAAAGCATACTGAGACGATTTTGGATCGTTGCGCTCCCCAATTCCAGTACCTGTCCGCACTAAAATGCTGCAATGCACAGAGATCTGTAGGACTGTGAGTTACCGCTTATTGAATCGCTAACTGCCAGTTAAAATATGCCGTTTTCTGAAGTGATAAATGTACGCTAGGAGAGCAAAAGCTACGTTTATTCAGTCTGAGGGAACCAAACGAGGAGCAGATTTGACGACACCGTCTGTGGCAGGCTGCTCGTACCTGCGCACGCGACGACTTGCTTAGCTAACTTCGAACAACGGAAGATACCGGACTTTTTCTTCAACATTATTTCTGAGCATAACCTCCCCAGAAATTCCCCTTCCAAGGTTTTCAGGCTGTTTCTGACCATCATGTCAATGTGAATTTCTTGATATATGAGCTGCAATCTCCCAGTACCGACGCCGTCTTCTCCCATTCCGTAGAGAAATTTTGAGTAGCCGCCTTAGATTGATTGCAGATAATTCTGTCATTTACCGTCTTGTAATATCATCAGATGATCAAAATGAGTTGCAAAATGATTTAGATAAGATGGGGCGAAAGTGGCAATTGACCCTGACTGAGGCAAAGTTTGAAGTTATTCAGATGAGTACTAAAAGAAATCGGCTAAATTTTCCATGACGCGATAAGTCACACAAATCTAAAGGCTGTAAATTCAACTAAATACATAGGGATTACATTTACAAATAACCTAAACTGGAACGATGACATAGATAATAGTGTGGGTAGAGCAAACCAAAGACTGCGATTCACTGGCACAACACTTAGAAGGTGCAACAGGTCTACTAAAGATACTGCTCACACTACGCTTGTCCGCCCTATTCTGGAGTACTGCTGTGCGGTGTGGGATCCGCATCAGGTGGGACTGACAGATGATATCTAAAAACTACGAAGAAGGGCAGATCGTTTTGTATTATCGTGAAATAGGGGAGATAGTGTCACAGACATGATGCGTGAATTGGAGTGGCAATCATTAAAAGAAAGGCGTTTTTCGTTGCGACGGGATCTTCTCATGGAATTTCAGTCATCACTTTTCCCTTCCGACTGCGAAAACATTCTGTTGACACCCACCTACATAGCGAGAAATGATCATAAACATAAAATAAGAGAAATCAGGGCTCGCACAGAAAAATTTAAGTGATCGTTTTTCCCACGTGCCGTTCGAGAGTGAAACGGTAGAGAGACAGCTTGAAGGTGGTTCATTGAACCCTCTGCCAGGCAGAGTATCAAGTAGATGTAGATGTAGAACCAAATTACGTGTCCAGTCAATTTCATATCGCTCTGAAACGTTACGCCTACATATTAGCTCGACGCGTCTACGTCAAGCAACGTACCACTAATGCTATACTTGAACATTATATGATAGCCTTTCCTGTTCATCAGCATTAACTTAAGTTTTCCTACATTTGTAGGCAGTCTGATGGTTATCACACCAAACAGAAATTCTGTCTAACTCATACTGTGTTCTCCTACAACAGCAAACAGCCAACAACAGTAAACAACATGTACACCGAAACTTCCTAGCAGATTAAAACTGTGTGCCGGGCCGAGACTCGAACTCGGGACCTTTGCCTTTCGCGGGCAAGTGCTCTACCAACTGAGCTACCCAAGCACGACTCACGCCCCGTCCTCACAGCTTTACTCCTGCCAGTACCTCGTCTCATTCTGGAAACGTGTACACCCATCACTGGGACCGAAGACAGGACAGCTGACCCACATACGACCCCTGGACGCCCACGAGGACGACGCAGACCATAACTCACAGCACCAGGCAGTGTGGTGGAGACCGGGAGATTCTAACACCTGTGAGGCAAGTAGGAATGTCTGAAAAGTTACTAAAGGGCTACTTTGGGCTTTATTATATACTGCGTCGCTTGTCGGACGCTACATACGATTATGACCCTTCATCAAGAAGACAAAAGCGCCGAGACTAACGTCTTGCGAATGAACCTTACTCCAGTCCTGAGTGGAGGATACTCGTTTAAAGAAACTGAAGACTTGAATGGGATAAGGGGGCTGCGGAGAAGAGGGGGGGAGGCTGCTTCCTGCGACGCTCAGCATACTGGAGAAGTTGTGGCCTGAATGTGAAATCCGCCATCACTGCCGTGCAAGGGACCAGTAACAGGATATAGATCTATATTATTTCGCGGTAATTCATAATGTTCGATCGCGGTATATGTTCCAAAGTCCTACAGGAAATCGACGATAAAGATAAGAGTGTGATTCAGTGGATTGCTGATAATTGTGTGTGTGTGTGCGTGTGTGTGTGTTTCTGTATGTGTGTGTGTGTGTGTGTGTGTGTGTGTGTGTGTGTGTGTGTATTGATGTGACCTGTGTAACTTTCTAGTCTTTAGGTACCGTTCTCTCAACGAGGAACAGGTGATTGCTATGTATGGAGCTATTGTACCAGCATATTCTAAAAGGAACCTAACTGGCATACAGTCTGGACCTAAGGAATTGCCTTTGTTAAGTGATTTAAGCTTCTTCGCTACACCAAAGATATCTAATAAGTTACTCATGTTGGCAGCTGCTCTTGATTCGTATTCTGGAGCATTTATTCCTCTGCTTGGTGAAGGAATTTCTGGAAACTGTGTTCAGTAACTCCGCTTTAGTGGTACTGTCATCGGTAATGTTACCATAACTATCGTCCAGTGAAGGTTTTGACTGTGATTCGCCTTTGCTTGCTTTACGTATACCAAACTCTCTTTGAATTTTATTCCAGATGTCGAGACAGAGTTTCCTTGTAGAAACTACAGACAGAGTTTCCATGTGGAAACTACTAAAACATCTCGCACTAAAGTTCGTGCTAAATTTCGAGCTTCGCCCACCTTGGAGATACTACGTTCCTTTAAATTTGGCATCCTTTTTTCGTTGCTTCCGTAACAGTGTTCTGATCTGTTTCGTGTACCTTGGAGGATCACTACCACCTCTTCTTCATTTATTCGGTATATATATCTCAATTGCCACCAATTATACACTCCTGGAAATGGAAAAAAGAACACATTGACACCGGTGTATCAGACCCACCATACTTGCTCCGGACACTGCGAGAGGGCTGTACAAGCAATGATCACACGCACGACACAGCGGACACACCAGCAACCGCGGTGTTGGCCGTCGAATGGCGCTAGCTGCGCAGCATTTGTGCACCGCCGCCGTCCGTGTCAGCCAGTTTGCCGTGGCATACGGAGCTCCATCGCAAACACTGGTAGCATGCCGCGACAGCGTGGACGTGAACCGTATGTGCAGTTGACGGACTTTGAGCGAGGGCGTATAGTGGGCATGCGGGAGGCCGGGTGGACGTACCGCCGATTTGCTCAAGACGTGGGGCGTGAGATCTCCACAGTACATCGATGTTGTCGCCAGTGGTCGGCGGAAGGTGCACGTGCCCGTCGACCTGGGACCGGACCGCAGCGACGCACGGATGCATGCCAAGACCGTAGGATCCTACGCAGTGCCGTAGGGGACCGCACCGCCACTTCCCAGCAACCGTCTCCATGAAACTAGGCTACGGTCCCGCACACCGTTAGGCCGTCTTCCGCTCACGCCCCAACATCGTGCAGCCCGCCTCCAGTGGTGTCGCGACAGGCGTGAATGGACGGACGAATGGAGACGTGTCGTCTTCCGCGATGAGAGTCGCTTCTGCCTTGGTGCCAATGATGGTCGTATGCGTGTTTGGCGCCGTGCAGGTGAGCGCCACAATCAGGACTGCATACGACCGAGGCACACAGGGCCAACACCCGGCATCATGGTGTGGGGAGCGATCTCCTACACTGGCCGTACACCTCTGGTGATCGTCGAGGGGACACTGAATAGTGCACGGTACATCCAAACCGTCATCGAACCCATCGTTCTACCATTCCTAGACCGGCAAGGGAACTTGCTGTTCCAACAGGACAATGCACGTCCGCATGTATCCCGTGCCATCCAACGTGCTCTAGAAGGTGTAAGTCAACTACCCTGGCCAGCAAGATCTCCGGATCTGTCCCCCATTGAGCATGTTTGGGACTGGATGAAGCGTCGTCTCACGCGGTCTGCACGTCCAGCACGAACGCTGGTCCAACTGAGGCGCCAGGTGGAAATGGCATGGCAAGCCGTTCCACAGGACTACATCCAGCATCTCTACGATCGTCTCCATGGGAGAATAGCAGCCTGCATTGCTGCGAAAGGTGGATATTCACTGTACTAGTGCCGACATTGTGCATGCTCTGTTGCCTGTGTCTATGTGGCTGTGGTTCTGTCAGTGTGATCATGTGGTGTATCTGACCCCAGGAATGTGTCAATAAAGTTTCCCCTTCCTGGGACAATGAATTCACGAGGTTCTTATTTCAATTTCCGGGAGTGTATTTCTTTGAAATTGAACCACATGTGGTGTGTGCTTACATAGACGATTTTCAAGGAGTGGAGGCTGTCTCTCAGGACGACATGAAGCGAATTTTGTCTGCTTTTTTAAACAGACATATTTTGCTTTTTATTTTTGATGGATTTGGATGTTATGGCACTCAGTCTTGTTGCAGCGTCCTCGTGGTCACTAATCCCTGTATTCGTCCTGACGCTGCCTATTTTTTCATGACTGTTTGCTGCTTAGAAGTCCAATATGTTTTCGCATTCACTGGGCTCCTGACTAACTGTTAAAAATAATTTTCGGAAAAAAATCCTGGCTATCAGAGCAGACACTTCACTAAGCTTTTCCTTCCTTTGGTAATAGCTGATCATAGCCTTCTGTCTTCACTTAAGCTTCCCATCCTTCATATCATACTTAATTTTTAATATCGCTTTGCACCACAACGTATGTAAAGCTTATAGTTTATTTTTGATTCTCTCACTGTTTAGTTTTATTCTCATTTACTGCCGTCGTTAGAGGGTAGCGGGGCAGCGGGAGTGGGGAAAGAGTGAATCTTGTCACCTCCATCTTGCCCTGGACTCTGCACTAGAGTGTTTTTATTCATTACAGAGAGAGCCCTGCCCACAACTGGAAACATTTCTGCGTACGCCCATACTGCTGTTGCTCGGATATAATCAAATTTCTCACTTTCATTCGAATATTTGTTTCAGTGTTTTTTTTTTTAAGAGAATAATTTCCTTCCAACGTCAGTTACTTCTGACATCTCCCTAGCATCACTATTATCGTAGTATAGTCATTCTCAGGTAGGCGAATCTTTCAGACCTGCTATGAGTTTCACAGTTTTGAACGTAAGCATATCGTTCTTTCGGTATTACGTCAGGTGCACAGTGGTACTGTTTTCAATATGTGTTCTATGCAGTGAAATATTTAATTCACTATTTTATTGATCTAAGAAGCGCAAAGTGAATAGCACGCCAAACTAATTTACATCCATTGACATACGCCAAGTAACTATCAAAATCTCATCAATAGTAAAACAAGATCGTTGAGCTATGTGTTGTGTGCTGCTTGACTATAGGCGTAACAGAATAACAGGAAATTAAGGGCCGCTTTTCGAACGCGACCAGACGACGAGGATGATAACTGTCTGGTATTCTCGTCCTCAGTTCCAGACACTATGCCAATTAGCTTCCTTTTAGAATGTGCTGGTAGCTGGTACAATAGCTCCATACATAGCAATCACCTCTGCCTCGTTTAGAGATCGGTATCTAAAGACTGGAAGATTACACAGGTCACATCAATACATACACAAAAAAGATGCCTGTCTGGAGGTGGCATCTCTTTTACTCAAGAGCAGATTTGCCTCTCACCTTCTCTCATCGGTAGTATCGAATGATACTAAAGTTGTCATGTAGCCTGGTGCAATACAAATATTTCATCGCAACTTTGCTATTCCTTTAGACGAATTCTTTGCTTAGTAGGCTTGCCATTCAGTTCCACAGTTCTCCTAACCTTCTCATCCACCGCCACCGTTAGCACTTCTGTCTGTTCTAGTTGCATTTTCCTTTCGTTCCGGAACTCAAATCGTATTTGTCCTATGTCCGTTGATAACAGTGTTTTACGATGCTTTGGAAACCTCTCATATAATCCGTTCTTTCAATATTTAATTTTTATTTTTTTGGTTTATTTTCTCTATGTCAGCCCGTTCATCCCTTTAACAACATTAGCGTTCTCAGTACGCCACTTCGAAGGCAATCCCTCACTCAACGCTTCACAACGAGATTCCATGATTCCTATTTTTTCTGTTAGGTTTTTTTTTTTTTTTTTTTTTTTTTTTTTTTTTTTTTTTTAATTGTCGTACCGGGGGCAATATTCCGGTTCCTTCCTTCAATCTATAAATGAAACACAAAATCACAAGCCCGTGTCTGTATCGTGTTTACCACTGTGGTGGACGCTTCTACAGCGCAGTATTGTGTTTCTATTGTTGTGAATGCACACGGAACGGAAAGAAGAGAGAAATTCGAAGTTGATATGAGTGCACAGCGTACTCGTCTCGAAAAAACCGAAGGTGGGTCACAGAGCTTAACGTCCACATCCCTGAGTATAGTTATGACGCAAGTTTTTTATTTCAGAGATGAGATCAATCCAACAAGGCGGTTTCCTCTTCTGAGCACCAGGAAGAGACTTGCAGCACACAGCCAGGAACAAGGAGCCAGATTAAGAGTGACTGAAAAGATGGAAGCGCGATTATTTGGTTATTACGGAGGCCTGATGATTTGGAAATGGTAGCGCAGAATAACGTCTGCATCAAGTGTGTATGGGGAGGAAATACGGAGCGTATACCACGCATATGCCACGCGGGCTTTCAGACATTAACACACTGTCATGTGACAGCCTCATCTATGTGCTAAACACATGTGCTTTTCTAGCGTGAATGAGATGGAACTCCGCCTCCACACTGTTTAGGTGATACGTCGTCAAAACTGACATGAATCGACTGAAGGTGCTAAAAACGTACCGCGTAACGTTAATCACCACGGCCCGCAGTTCGGTAATTGTTAGTACGATACGTACTGTATCTCTGTATTCCTAACGCCATCTACTACACTGAGATTAGTGAATCGTTGAAATTAAAAAGAAAAGGTCCATTCAAAAAGAAATTAATAGACCACTCTACTGAAAAATTGTAGTTCACTACAATAACACACGAGCGCGCTCATCGGAGCAAGTAGTTACTGTAATTTGTTTTAGCGATATTTTTGTTAAGGTTGTCAGTACAAGGACGGGTTTGATATGGCTCTCCACTCTGTCTTGCGCAAGTCTTTACATATCCGCTTAGTTAATACATTTGACATTCATTTAAAACTGCTTACTGTTTTTAAGTCTTGGTCTCCCTCTACTTTTTTTACCGAGCCATTTCCGTCCATTACCCGATTAACTGTCTCTTGATAGCTAAGGATATGTTCTATCAACCCATCTTTCCTTATAGTGAAGTCACGAAGATCTTTTCTCCACAGATTGAGGTATCTCTTCGTCACTTCCTCGATCTATCCATCTGATAAACATTGTTGTGTAGCACAACATTTCAGTAGTATCTACCCTCTTGTTATCTGCACTGTTGATGGTCCACGTTTAACTTCCATATCAGCCACAGATATTTTCACAAAACAGTTCCCAGTAATTAAATTTTTTATTCGATGTGTACATATTCTATTCTCACAGATAAGATTTCCTTGGCATTGTCAGTCTGAGTTCTACATTCTCTTTATTTCGACCATTGTGTTGCTAAACTGGTCAACTACTTTTAACTTTGCTTTTGCAAATCTACTTCCTTCAACATAACCTTACTTAATTCGATTGCATTATAGTATCCTCGCTTTATTTATATACGTCTCATAATTTCTTTCAAAGTTCAGTCGATGCTGGAACAGAAAAACGCTTTCAGATGTCTCCATCTTAGTTTTCACAACATTTGACGCTAGTTAAATTTGTATACTGCAGACTAATACTTTGGATGGCGTTGACCACAAACAACCATTACCCCAGACGGCGCTGACAATGTGAACGCATCCCTTACGCCGGGCGGGGGAGCCGCGCGGTCAGAGGAGCCTTGTCGCGGTCCGCGCGGCTCCCTCGTCGGAGGTTCGAGTCCTCCCTCTGACATGGGGCTGTGTATTGTCTTTAGCGTTAGTTAGTTTAAAAATGGTTCAAATGGCTCTGAGCACTATGGGACTAAGCATCTGAGGTCATCAGTCCCCTAGAACTTAGAACTACTTCAACCTAGCTAACCTAAGGACATCACACACGTCCATACCCGAGCCAGGATTCGAACCTGCGAACGTAGCAGACACGCGGTTCCAGACTGACATTCGAACCTGCGAACGTAGCAGACACGCAGTTCCAGACTGAAGCGCCTAGAACCGCTCGGCCACACCGGCCGGCATAAGTTAGTTTAAGTTAGATTAAGTAGTGCGTAAGCGTTCCCTCAGATCACGAATGGCCGCCCTCTCTTTACTGCTGATATTTGTTGTCTTACCGGCTGACAAAGGCAATGCTACAGTTGTTGTCTCCCATAAGGACTACACTGATAAGATGCAGAGCCTGCTAAATGACGATTCCTACCGGAAGATCAGCGTTGACCCTACAAAGAAGGTGGAGAACAAGACGAGGGTTCTTCTCAAGGACGCAGATTTACCGGAGGGTGACGCTAAGAAATTGTTACCCCGAGGTCCGGTACCGCCTAGACTATATGGACTCCCGAAGGTTCACAAAGGGGGGTACCATTACGCCCCATTGTCAGCAACATCAGGACACCTACATATTTGTTGGCCAAATACCTGACGGGAATATTAAGTCCTTATGTGGGTAAATGCCTTCATCACATCCGTAATTCCGTGGATTTTGTTAAACGCCTTGATAGCTTCAGGTTGGATGAGTCAGATATCATGGTGAGTTTTGACGTCGTTTCCTTGTTTACGAGGGTACCCCTGCGAGAGTCGCTAGAGTTGATTGGTCAGAGGTTTGACGAGAATACCACTGAACTTTTTAGGCATGTCCTGACTTCCACGTATTTTCTTTTTAATGGAGAATACTACGAACAAACGGAGGGAGTCGCCATGGGTAGCCCACTCTCACCGGTGGTAGCGAATTTATACATGGAGGACTTCGAAGAGGAAGCCCTCTCGTCATCCGAATGGAAACCTACTTGCTTTTTCCGTTACGTGGACGACACGTTCGTCATCTGGTCACATGGTATAGATAAACTCCTTGACTTCCTTACACATCTAAACTCCATACACCCCAACATCAAATTCACTATGGAGACTGAAACGGAGGGTAAATTATCTTTCCTTGACGTCTTGGTCAGGAGAAGGGCTGACGGCAGCCTAGGTCATGGGGTGTATCGAAAGACAACACACACTGATCTGTATTTGCACGCAGACAGCTGCCACCACCCTTCACAGAGGAATGGGGTACTTAAAACTCTAGTACATAGGGCGCGCACTATCTCTGACACAGAGACTCTACCCCAGGAATTAGAACATCTGAGATCTGTATTTCGAAAAAATGGGTACTCAGAGTGGCAGATCCAACGTGCTCTCCGCCCAACCACTGCATCACAACCTGTTGAGATGGATGAAGTCACGAGGGAGGAGGTAGGCACTGCATTTATTCCATACACAGGCGCACTCTCGGGGAAAATCGCCCGCATTCTGAAGAAACACCGGGTCGGAACTGTGTTTTGTCCTCCGAATAAAACTCGTGCACTGGTTGGGAGCGCCAAAGATGACCTCGGTTTGAGGAAGGCCGGCGTGTACCAGATTCCGTGTCAATGTGGCAAGTCGTACATTGGTCAGACGATGCGTACCGTCGAGGATCGATGCCGTGAACACCAGAGGCACACTCGACTGATGTATCCGAGCAAGTCGGCGGTCGCTGAACATTGTTTGTCGGAAAATCACGCTATGGAGTATGACCGCAGGAGGATTCTGGTACAGACGTCGAGATACTGGGACAGTGTTGTTAGAGAGGCCATCGAAATTCGCACCAATGACGACCTCATAAACCGTGACTGTGGCTATAATCTTAGCAAGGCTTGGGAACCAGCGATTGGGTTAATCAAGAGTAAATCGAGCAAACGCATAGTTGTGACGACCACGGCGGACAGAGCCATCACACCGACGTCATCTCAGACGCCGTCGCAATCTGTTCCACCGCGCTACCAAGGCGCGGGGCGCGGACGGCGGAGGGAGCGCGCCGCGGGCGGAGGGTATTTAAATCGGCCGCCGCCGCGACCGAACCCAGTTCCCCCTGAGCAGCCATAGCGTACGGATCTCCGTGCCGGCGCGTTCACAGGAGCTCAGTCCGTCAGTTCACCTGATGATGGCGACATGTTTGATCGCCGAAATATTGTGCCCGTTGGACCCTATAGACCGGCAGTACACCCATGATATTTTGATAATTTATGGGATATCTGAACTTCAACAGTAATGAATACATGTACTCTGACGAGCCAGAACATTACAACCACCTGCTTATAACTTGTTTTTCGGTCTTTGGAACGAAATACGTCACTGATTCTGGTATTTGTTGGTAGGTTTTTGCATGTATGTGGCATCGCATCAAGTAATTCGCTTAAACAACAGGCCACTGATTTATGTACGCGGTGATGGCGCCCGACAGCGACCCAGATAGATTCCATAGGATTTACATCAGGCGAATTTGGTCGCCGAGACATCAACGTGAGTTCTTTATTATGCTCCTCAAACCAATGTAGCACATGTCTGGCTCCGATAGACGATCACTTATACTGCTGAAAGATAACATTGCGGTCAGGGAAGACATCAAGCATGAAGAGATGTAGGTGGTTCGCAGCTATCAGTGTGTCTTCGATTACTACGACAGGCCCCATGCAAGCGCACCTGAATGTCTCCCATAGCGTGATATTTCCCTTACCGTGGTGCGCTGCCGTCGTTCGCCTCGATGATGGCCTTTCTGGTGATGACCATCGACCTAGTGTAGCAAAAATGTGCTTTCCCGTAGAGCCGACACGTTTCCACTTCTTAACGGTCGAATCCCGATGCAATCATAACTGACGATTTCGCTGGGTCAGCATGTGAACACTGTGGGCTAGCCTGCTGCGTAATCCCATGTTCAATATGGTACTAAGAACTGTATGCTCCGAAACACTTGTGCGTGCACCAGCGGTGGGCAGTGGTCATAATATTTCGACTCATAAGTGTAGTTTTCAGTACTACTCATGCACCTGCATTATTGTGCTGGCTACCAGTTTTTAATTAAAAATTGGTCATTAGAGAAATGTCCATAATAATTATAGTAGGTTACACATAAAACTTGATTTGATACCTGTCAGAAAATTTACGCTTCTGGACAAATGATTAAAATTTGAAACTCCTTTCTGAGCCACTGACAACTTTCATATTGGGCAACAGAGGTCATTTTTGTGGTGTCACAGCCAGACACCACACTTGCTAAGTGGTAGCCTTTAAATCGGCCGCGGTCCGGTAGTATACGTCGGACCCGCGTGTCGCCACTATCAGTGATTGTAGACCGAGCGCCGCCACACGGCAGGTCTAGAGAGACTTCCTAGCACTCGCCCCAGTTGTACAGCCGACTTTGCTAGCGATGGTTCACTGACTTCTACGCTCTCATTTGCCGAGACGATAGTTAGCATAGCCTTCAGCTACGTTATTTGCTACGACCTAGCAAGGCGCCAGTATCCGTACTATTGATATTGTGAATCATGTACCATAAAGAGCGACGTTCTCCCTTAACGGATTAAAGTTAAGTATTCCTCCAGCTACGTCCGTTTTTCTCAATTCTAATTCCCTTGTCATGTTCCAGACCTCACGCCAGCCTGCGTGAGCTGAAACGCGTGCATTTCGACCTCCTTTAATAACACAGGGTTGGCTCTCCAGCCAACCACAACAATTTTTCTTCTAGTGTTGTATGTATGAATATCACTATTTCTTTTAAATTAAGATATTACGAATTTCATTATGGAATACATATATTGTGAAGGTACAATTAAAATGCCTAATTCCTGAAAGTTATTTACAAGACGGCTGTAGGGGAACATCATACATTATACTTACTGCTCGCTTTTGTGCAATCACTTATTTATTTATAAGTGATGAGTTAACCCAAAAAATTAATACATAAGTTAGGAACTTAACTCGGTTGTTTCAAAGTCAAGTAACTGTACTAAGAGCAGAACTGCTTAAACATAACTGTATGGGCAGATAAGTATTTTAGTACAACTTTTCATCAATATGTACAGCCAAAAATTTGGAGCATCCTAACCTGTTTACTGACTCCTGTTCATGTGATACATCCATAGCAAAATATAGGAGTTCATTTTCAGAGAATCGCTTAGTAATTGATATTATAAACAACTTCCACTACTGCTTTCTCTCTAATTGGTTTCATTATAACACTAGTATCGCCTGCAAAAAGTATTCTAAAAATAAAAACTTTGAACATAGCTGCTAAGGTTCAGTGACCGTGTCACAATTATACTGTAACAAATAAGCCCTCGGTCACAAATATTAAGTCAAAATTGACCTGGTTTCGACGCTACTATGAGCTTCGTTTTCAGAATTAGACTAACTGTACTAAAACATTAGGTATATAGTACATTAATAAAATTTAAGTTTGTACTGACTCGAAAAGATGCAGTACTCGCAAGTCTTGTATGTCATAACTAATGTTTTTACGTTACAAAATGTATCTCTATTTAAAGCAGATAAATATGTAACTTCACCCTGTTATTATTAATGCTTACGTTGTGCCTGAATCAGCTGCATCACAATTTCATGTGTCTAATTCTGAATGTACAGTAGCCTAGTTGTTTCTGCGGCTACTAGATGACGCTCGTAGCAACGCCATGTTTACTTGCCCACACTTTCTAACGTGGGCACCTCAGTCTTGTTGCAACCCTTGTTCACTAAAGTACGAGCAGCCTTTAGCGGCACGCCATGTGGCAAGTGTTCATGACGTCGCCTTTCCGGCTGAGATCTTTTTTTAATATGTGACATGTAAGTACTGCATCTTTTCGTGTCAGTGCAAACTTTAATTTTATTAATGTACTATATACCTAATTTTTTAGTACAGTTAGTCTAATTCGGAAGACGACTCTCATAGTAGGGTCGAATCCAGGTCAGTTTTGACTTAATACTTGTGACCGAGGGCTTATTTGTTACAATATTATTCTAAAAATGTTGGAAGTCATTAAGTTACAACCACTCTTCAGCATTATGGTTGAAATTCTGTCAGTATCACAGAAGTTTTAGCGGAATTTAATTTGAGTGAAGGATCTTGGTGCTACTTTCAGTTGCTTAACGTTCCGTTTATCATTGTCATATAAGTTTTATTTCATCGCAACCTCCTCCGGAGCAAATTCCCCATCAATAACTCAGAAACGCGTCGTGATGGATTGAGAGCGTGAAAATTAGTGACTGGTTAGGGTTTCTTCCTCACTATCACACTAGTTCATGTGGCGATGGAGACCGCAGATATTAATAACCGCGAGCTTCGTACGGAAGCGATCGCCTGATGTGGAGCACGTGGGAGGAATGAACTGGATGATGTATGCGGAAGACTGAGTTCGGCGCTATCGACTGGGTAAGCATCGCCGTTAATGGTTCCCGTGGCCCAGAATACTGATGAGAAGTCGGCCCTGGTGCCGACACCTGTTGCCAGGTCGCCTTCTTACCTCGAGCAGTTAATGTCGGCCGAAGCGCGACGCGGCTCGCTCCCCTACAGGGCTCACCCACTCTCCAGTATGTCAGTGTGGATACTAACAATATTATCGTAACGTATGAACTGATGAACAGTCAACTGAAAAAATAAATGAACCAAGACGGCATGAAAGTTTTTTTCTTCCAGAATGAAATTTTAGCACTGCAGCGGAGTGTGTGATGATAGGAAACTTCCTGGTAGATTAAAACTGTGCTGGACCGTGACTCGAACTCAGGACCTCTGCCTTTCGCTGACAGTCGCTTTATCGACTTTCTTCTTTAAAAAATTCTGACAATTTCTTCGTCTTCCTTCTCTTCGTTTGGTATGGACGGACGCCACAGGACACCCATTCAGTCTCATCTTTGGATACTTCACCCAGACTTTTTTCTGAGAGAGGGGAGCCAGCTCTATTGAGTTACCGTGCCGGCGGCCTCCTTACAGTACCTCGGATTAAGGTAGGAAAGGAGGTTTTAGCCGAAGTAAAGCTGACAGAACGGGTCGCGAGTTGTGCTTGGGTAGGGAAGTCAGCCGCCGTCACGGTAGCTCAACGTGTTGTCTCATTTTTCTAACTGTGTCATAAAAAAACTGACTGAAGTACTCTACGATCAGTTTGAAGAGGTGTCATGTAACTTCCACCCTGGCCAAATGCCGAGAACAATGACGATCAAAATGAAGGAAGGGAGAGAGGAAAAACAAGTGGTAGAGTTCTTGGCCCGAAAGTCAGAGGTTCGGAATCGAGTCTCAGTCCAGCACACGGTTTCAATCTGGCAAAAGTTTCTTTTTCTCGTTTGCTTCTCGTTCTTCAATCTACACTGCTTCACAAAAACGTGAAGTACTCACCAGGTGGAAAGGAAGGTGGTAAGGAAACAGAATAAGACTTCACAGAGTAAAAGGGTATGTGAAGTTATTTCACTGGTAACAATATCGAGTCACATTTACGACCTTGACTGTAAGAGCCCACTTATTACCATGACATTGCCCGCCCCTGGTAGCTGAGTGGTCAGCGCGACAGAATGTCAATCCTAAGGGCCCCGGTTCGATTTTCTACGCTCAGGAACTGGGTGCTGTGTTGTCCTAATCATCATCATTTCATCCCCATCGACGCGCAAGTCGCCAAAGTGGCGTCAAATCGAAAGACTTCCACCCGGCGAACGGTCTACCCGACGGGAGGCCCTAGTCACACGACATTTACATTTACCATGACATTGAACTCTCTCTGGCGTCCATGCACGCACTGATTCGGTCGGGAAGGGTGTCATAAAGCCGTTGCGTCTCTCTCGTGAAACGAGGGACCTACAACTGTTGTAACTGGTCCTTGGTTTCCTGGGCCCGGGCGATGGAACACAGTTGACCTCCGAGCTGGTTCCACACATGTTCTATCGGGGACAGATCAGAGGATGTTGCTAGCCATTACATGAGCATAACGCAGCCAGTCCATAGAGACATGTCAAGTGTGGAAGAACATTGTTCTGTTGGAGAATTACATCAAGATACTGCCGCATGATAGCCCTGAGGTACCGTTGCCTCGTCATAGTTCTGTCCATCACTACTAGCCGTGACCTGATGTCGTACGCCGTGGATCTCCACACCATGACAGCAGGAGTAACAGCACCGTGCCTCTCCAAAAAATTGGAAAAACGTGACTCCTCCCCAGGTCGCCACCATACACGCTGACGACAGTGGTCTGAGGTACCACAGAAGCACGATACATCGCTGAATACATGTGACACCATTCATCAGCAGTCCATGATTCCCGGTGACGGCAGCACTCCAAACACTCCAAACGGAGCCGTTTGTGTTGTGATGTCAACGGCAGCCTGCTCAATGGCCGGTAATTCCCTAGTCCGTCTGCTGCCGGCCTCCGATCGATGACTGTGGATGACACGTGTTCTTGCAGGGGGTCCTTCACTTTTTCTCGGAAGGCAGGCATACACGTGAAGTGGTTAAGATGAAGTGGTTAGATGTAGTCGATCGGACCGCTGACCAAGAGTAGCTTCCCCTCACATTCCCCTGCAGTCAAGCATCGTGCTACTGTCACGTTCGAATACCCTAACAACATGGATATCGCACGATTCCGCGAACGGGCCAAATGATACCCATAGTTAGACTCTTCTCCAGCTCTGCCAGTGCTGCTAACGCTGTCTCACACGAGTACGCAGCATAAAAGGGATCACTTAACATTTGACGCTGTTCGCATTCCTTATATGTATACCATACCAGGCCTGGTAACAACAGCAATCGCCAACAACACTAACGCGCTCTTGTGGCTTTGTTACCTACTTCAGAGAATTTTAGCTATAATCATTTACATATCAGTCGATGATATGTATGTGAAAGGAATTACATTGACATCCGACCTTGTGTTTTGGGTGCTTCACATTTTCTTTTGTCAGGCCGTGTACATACTGACGTACTTCGTGATGGTACGTTGTGTGTGTAGTGAGTAACAACAGTTTTGAGATGTTACCGAAAAAGGAACATCTATTTCATGGCAACTATACATCTGCACAACTGTTTTGACACTATACAGTTAAGTTAAATTCATTGAGTGTATTGTTATACAATATTATTTAATCGGGTAGTGCTTGTCTGTTACGTGTCTGTTCCATCTCGGAATGTCTCAACTTCCTCTTCATCTTCGTGTTATCATATTCTGATCCACTATTCTTTTAACATGTCAAAGTAAGTGATGGCCTTCGTGTTTACATAAATTATTTGATCATAGTTAATAAGCTTGTCAATTAATTTTTAGATCCTAATATCTTGAGTATTTTCTTCTGCCTTCGCCGAGTATAGTGCAAGTTTCCTCTTTCGTGGGATGTATATGTTCAGTTACAAATTTTCCGCATTTATTACAGTATTTCGAATGAAACTTATTTCTAGTATGAGAATAGCCATTGTATTAATGGCATGCACTGAATGATAGGAAAGTATAACTGGAGTGTTAGCAAACGACTCGCTACAAATAAGGAAGAAGAGTCCAAGAGGTTATGATAGCAACTACATAATATACTACCACTGAAACTTCTTCACCTACTTTCAGCTTCGCACTGAACCCAATGGCGATTTATTGGAACATCGGCCTTGCCCCAGAGTCCAGCGCGGAACATCATTACCTTGTTTCGTTTAGGTTCTTGACGAAGAACGGGCTGAATTTCTCCACAGACACCCAACAAAGTCCTAAGTAGACTTACCAGGGATCCCATATCACTCCAACTGCACGCGCCCCACACTAGTACAGACCTCCACAAGCCTGAACAGTCCCCTGCTGACATGCAGCGTCCATGGATTCATGAGACTGTCTCCACAACCATTCGCGTCCATCACCTAGATACAATCTGAAACAAGATTCGTCCGACCACGCAACATGTTTCCAGTCATCAATAGCCCAACGTCGGTGTTGACGGGCCCAGGAGAGGCGTAAAGCTTTGCTATGTGTCGTGCAGTCATCAAGGGTATATGAGTGAGCCTTCAGCTGGGAAAGCCCATATCGATTATGTTTCGTTTCTGACAGTTGTTGATGGCCCATTATTGAAATCCGCAGATATTTGCAGAGGGTTGCACTTCCGTCACGTTGAACGATTCACTTCAGTCGTCGTTGGTCCCGTTCTTGTGGAATCTTTTCCCGGCCGCAGCGATGTAGGAGATGTGATGTTTACCGGACTCCTGATATTCACGGTACACTCGTGAAATAGTCGTACGGGAAAATCCCCACTTCATGGCTAGGACATGCTGTGTCCCATCGCTACTGCACCGACTGTAACACCAAGTTCAGACTCACTTAAATGTTGATAACCTGCCATTGTAGCAGCAGTAAGCGATCTAGCAACTGCGCCAGGCACTTTGCGTCGGTGCGGTACCTACCGTCCCTTTACGACGGACCTGCACCTAGCTGTGAACATTGTCTCAGCAGATCATTAGTAGCAAATCAGAATAATATCTGCTGTACTTCGACGTGAAACAGGCTGCAATTTAAGTCACTAATCTACGTTTCGGGAGAAAGTTTTCACACAGATGAAAGGTTGGAAATTTTATCCTCAATTAGTATATTGTGAAACTTAGGTGAACAAGTATCACTGCCAAGACCGTGCTAGTCTTAACACAGTCACTCATAATCCCTTTCAGTCACGTTAGCAAGTTAATGGTGTTGTATTTCCCGAAAACGTAATAGCTACAAAAATACTGATTTTTTTATTGATAATGCTCCCCAAATATTAAGTCTGTCGGTACCTAATGCAGTCACAGTTTTTTAGCCACCGACCTGCTCAATACGCCACGCGAAATATATGTACTTTCTCGTAGCAAAATTCACTTAAAAATTCCGACATTTGTACACACACATCGGAATACTTTCCAACAATTTTGATGTATGAAACACTGCTAGATCCGGCAACTTATCATTTCCATCGGAACTACTATTGCACACGTCCGATCTCTCTCATAGCTAGGCTTCGACTCTTCCCTAGAACACTCTGCTGCAGAGAAAGAGGCGCGACGAATACTGCTTTACCATTGGCCAGTTTACTCAACAACCAATAGCAAAACAACATTCTCCAGCGTCAGTCCGCGCTTTTCATCCATAACCAATCGCAAAATAGTAAACCTAACGACTGAACTTTTTACCGACGTAATTATCTAATATACTGAAGTTTTGTTTATTCATAAAGTTATTTACTATTGTTATTTATAGCTGAATTAACTTTCCCTTCACCATAAACTTACATTACAAATCTATTCTACAAATAATCCCCTTTGTCCACATCCATACTTCTTCGAAATGTTCCCACACTAAATCCTACTACATAACTCGTTAAACAATTATCTTCCTATTAACCTTAAACCCCAGTCACGCATCATTCATACTGCTAGAAACACATTTAAAACATTTTATATATACAAAAATAAATAATAACACTTTATGAAAATACTAGAACAGTTTCTGAAAAACATTCTATTACTTTAGTGCACTCTAGTAGACACAATCGGTACTAAAATCGCAGTCCCCCTATCCAATACTGTCCTCCATCGGCTGATACATAAACTACGTGCGCGTCCAGTCTCGCGTCACCATCTGTCACTATCCAGCTCTGAGACACATCTCCCACGTAACCGCATCCTAGATAGAATCGTTATACGGCGCTACGCCTCAACTTGCTCTGTTATATAGGCGTTGCTGACCGGACAGCCGTATTATGCCTGTTAACATATCTCTATATTCGAATACGAATGCCCATACCGGTTTCATTGGCGCTTCAGTGTAGAATCCCACTTCCTTCAGCATAATATCGCCCCTTACGTAATTTCACTTAATTTACTTAATCAACTTCAACATACTGCTTGCACGTCGTCACGTTTTCCTTCAGCACTGTCACTTCCCTCTCCTTGTCATCGACAGCAAATTTAGTGACACAAGGAACAAGGAATAGTGCCTAAGCACGTATGCATTTTCTGTGATTATTTTCCACTGTGAGACGACAATGTGGACTTCTGTACCTATTAATGTGAGCATGTACGTAAGTTCCCGCTACGGCAGTGTGTACGATTCGCTTTGTCGAGTAACAGCGTCACTGAGTTTGTCGAGGGCGTCCACATTAGGTGACTCTCCCCGTCATCCCAGAGTGTTTGGTGGTGGGGGGAAGGAGGAGGTTGGTTATATGAAAGAAGGGCAAACTCGTTCATCCTTGGGAACCAGTTCACTGCTGATCGTTCTTTTTTGGGAACCGTTCACTTTTACCCGCTCACCGTTCATTTGTGCTTGGTATATGGTCCTCATGAAAAACTGAAAACTAGTAGTGTAGGTGACTGAAGGATGGAGGGCACCAAGAGGGGGCACTTGCCTCCCCCCTGGAGTATAGAACTTTTATTCAATACAGAATTCTTACACACATTTAGAAGTAATTTCTGTGATTCTGCAGAACCTCTCGTTTAGCCAACCGTGGCCTTGTGTGACTGATCGGAGGGAAATAATATAGGGTGGCGCACGGAAAACCGGCCACGAGTACAGACTGCTCGCCAATTACGGACGATGTGTTGCCCATGAGGAAATAACAAGCTAATACAAGCACAACTGCGAAACAATCGATGACGATGTGTAGAGAGCTGGAGAAGAGAATATGAAAATCTCACGCGACGCGCATGGGCTGTATAGCTAATGTAGTCTTGTAAACCTGTTGGTGGCTGTTTCCCAGCTTAATAGACCAGAAGTGTCTTGTGTAAAATACTTCGTTTCGACTTTCACTACATAGCTATGCTACGTTGTAAACAATAATCGTTTACACCCTATACATACTTCACGTTGTCTCTGAGTTCCTAGGCGAAGTAGAGACTTTATGGAAGCATAAAATAAAATGTGCTTTTCTCACACTTGCGTCACACGCTTAGTAAAAATTAGGTTTTTATGTTGCATTATTAAAGTTAATGCAACAATAATAATAATAATAAACTTCGCAGTAATAAAGTTTTTGGTTTGAAAGCTCCTTATGAATAACTGTTTTTGAGATAATAGGTAAATACGATTTTATGGCAATCTAAGTCTTTTCAAATGGAGAGGCACCACTTTTCCTACTGAGCGAAAATGACCCACAAGCCACTTTTTTTTCTCAAAGAAACCAAACTAGCAGGTAATGCAAATTGGGAACAACCAAACTTAAAAATAATTAGAGCCTTCCTAAATGTAATATTTTGTATATGAAAGATACACGAAAATCGTTTTATATGAATTTTCTTACACTAAAAGATAAGCAAATTATTGAAAGTTAGCTGCTAAATCAAGTCGATGAAACCAAAAGATATATGAATAACAAAAAAACCCTGCCTTGTTATAAGTATGTCTTCTGCTGTCCATCGATATAATGAAGTGAGCTGATATGCCCTTTTGTTACCTGAAAAGACGTACCTCTTACACACAACGTAATTTTTATGTAATTTACGTAACTATAAAGTACATTTTGATTATCGGTGGTGGATGCTGAATAGCCAGAACCAAGTGCAAGAACATTTTGGAACACTTGTAAAATAGGCGAGCGCAGTGAACGAAACGAGCAACTGGATACCGAACTAACTAGGAGCAGTTGGCAGTGGAACTGAGACAGGTGGTGATGCGAAGAACGACGAGTGCGGCCGAGGGAGGCCGAGACTGCGACGAGCACGCGACCGAGGCTGGAACGAGAACTGCCGAAGTGACCGGCGCGACTGGAGTGAACTAGTGAACCATGAACCGATCGTTCCTCGTTTCCAGGAACTATAAGCAGACTGCCGCGTCCGAAGTGAACTGTGAACCGATCGGTCCTCGGAATTCGTTCCTCGGTCCTCTCGTCCATCTTGGTGAACCGTTCCTTTTCACCCGTTGGTCCCCGAACTACTCACCTCTAATATGGAGGCCCCACTGTGTAAAGCTGCGACGGCTGGGGCCCGCTGCATCCACGGCGGCGCCTCTCGCTGCCTTCCGCCGCTGCTCGCCTGACGGATGGTCACCCCGCGACCCAGCCCGCCTTGACCCTAACGCAGCCACGTCCCGCCGCTGCTAACGACCGGGCCGCGCTCCCCGACACCGACGCCCCGCCAGCGAGCGGTCTTGACCTCGGACCTGTGCAGCCGCCAAGACACGCGGAAAGGTGCAGTAGAAGGATGGGCCGGGTCACACGTGTCTGCGCAAGACGCTCTTCGGTGTCGTGGATACGGAAGACGAGGAACTGGCGTTAATGAACTGTCCGAAAGCATTTTATTCAGAACAACATCGACGTCATCCAAGGACAGTATCCTCCCTGTGGCACATCGAAAGTGGTACAGGTTTCCAGAATGAGATTTCCACTCTGCAGCGGAGTGTGCGCTGATATGAAACTTCCTGGCAGATTAAAACTGTGTCCTGGACCGAGACTCGAACTCGGGACCTCCGCTGCAGAGTAAAAATCTCATTCTGGAAACATCCCCCAGGCTGTGGCTAAGCCATGTCTCCGCAATATCCTTTCTTCCAGGAGTGCTAGTTCTGCAGGGTTGGCAGGAGAGCTTCTGTAAAGTTTGGAAGGTAGGAGTCGAGGTACTGGCAGAAGTAAAGCTGTGAAGACGGGGCGTGAGTCGTGCTTGGGTAGCTCAGTTGGTAGAGCACTTGCCCGCGAATGGCAAAGGTCCCGAGTTCGAGTCTCGGTCCGACACACAGTTTGAATCTGCCAGGATGCTTCAGATAGAGGTTTCTTTGTTTTTTTTTTTTTGTTGTTGTTTTTTGGTTGATCTGCGGGAGGGGACCAAACAGTGAGCTCATCGGTCCCATCGGTTGATGGAGGGATGGGGAAGGAAGTCGGCAGTGCTCTTTCAAAGCAACCATCCAGGAAGCGATTAAGGGAAATCACGGAAAACCTAAATCAAGGATGAAACGATAATTAAATCAAGACCCTAAGCTGTAGACAGGCGTTGATATACATCAACGGGGCAGTTGAAAATGTGTGCCCCGACTGGGACTCGAACCCGTGATCTCCTGCTTACATGGCAGACGCTCCACTCATCTGAGCCACAGAGGCCACACAGGATAGTGCGACTGCAGGGACTTACCCCTTTCACGCTCCCCGTGAGACCCACATTCCCAACTTAATGTGCACACCACTACATTGGCAGTACCCCTGCCGATTACACCCATTACTTTCGGCAGACAATCTGATACGTCCGAAAGAGCGGATAGCATCTCCATTTATAAATCAGGGATGGCCGGACGCGAGTTTGAACCATTGTCCTCCCGGATGCGAGACCACGGTGCTAGACACTATACCACGTCACTCGGTGAAAGAGCTTTTATTTGGCGTATGTCAACAGCTGTTAAATATTTAATAAGATTCAAGTATGAATATTTACTTTATTATTACCGATTTCGGTTACTGAAAAACATTTTCTTTAGGCTTCTTCAAAAGGTTGTATGCAGCCCGCAACGAATTCTTGTCCTCTGTCGAGTGCCAACCCTCCATTCTAAAGCAGCAGTTGCACCCAACGTCAAAAATGGTTCAAATGGCTCTGAGCACTATGGGACTTAACATCTGTGGTCATCAGTCCCCTAGAACTTAGAACTACTTAAACCTAACTAACCTAAGGACAGCACAAAACACCCAGTCATCACGAGGTAGAGAAAGCACCCAACGTCCTCATCAGTTTTTCGCATATATTGCAGTCCCGAACATAGCGAAGGGAGATAACTGTGAAAAATATCGCACTATCAGCTAAAAATCTCCCGTATCGAAGTTGTTGAGAAGGGAAATATCCAAAAGAATGGAAACGAAAGTTGAGGAACTGTTAGACGATAAGTTGTGCTTCGGCAAGATAAAGACACCAGACAGGAAATTCTGACGTAGCAAGACCCCAGGAAAAAAAAAATAAACGATCAAAGGATCTGTCGCCCTAGAAAAAGCGTTGGACAATCTTAAACGGTGCAATAGGTTCGAAATTGATCAAAGGATTTGTCGACCTAGAAAAAGCGTTGGACAATCTAAAACGGTGCAATATGTTCGAAATTGTTAGAAGAATAGAAGTAAGCTAAAGGGAAAGGTAGATAATGTGCAATGTGTACAAGAACCGAGAGGTACATTAAGAATGGATGACCAGAACTGATATACTCGGATTCAAAAGGATGTAAAACGGGGATGTAGCCGTTCCTCATGCTGTTCAGTCCGTACACTGAAGAACAAATGAAGTGCTTATTTCAATAGTGGTACTAGTCCATTTTTGTTCATTCTGAGATACAGAGTCCTGAAGTTAAATGAGCGCTGAAAAATTCAAGTATATATACTTAAATATTTCTGGTATCTCAACTGCAGATTTTTCAGCGTTCATTTAACTTCAGGAATCCATCTCAGGATAAACAAAAATGGATTTCTATCACTATTGAAATAAGCACTTCAAATGACGCAAATAAGAAAGTTTAAACAGTCGGATAAAAATTCATTACGAAAGGGTATCAACGGTAACATTTTCGGATGACATTATTATCCTCATTTAAGGTGAGAAAAACTACAGGACATTTTGAGTAGAATGGTCTAATGACTAGAGAACATGGATTGAGAGTAAACCGAAGAAAAACGAATGAAATTAGGTCTAGCACATGTGAAACTAAGGATAAATTTAACATCGTAAATAGTGACTACGATATAGACCACATCAAGAAACTCTGCTACGTTGGAAACAAAATAACACATGAGGGACGAAGCAAGGACCACGTAAAAACAGACTGACTTGGCAAAACAGGAAATTCCAGGCCAAATGAAGTCTACTAATATGCAATGTGGGCTTTAATTTAAGGAAGAAATTTTTGAGAGTATGCATTTGTAGCAACGCACCGTATGGCAGTGAATCATGGACCGTGAAACACAGTAAAAGAGGAGAAGCGAAGCGATTGAGATGCGGTGTTATAGAAGAATGCTGAGCATCATGTGTACTGATAAGACAAGAAGTGAGGAGTTCCTCTGGAGAATCAATGAGGTGAGGGACGTGCGGAAAACACAAGCAAGAAAAGAACTGTATGACAGGACATTGATTAGGACAGCACAGAGGACGCTCCGTGGTACTACAGGGAGCTTACAGGAGAAAACGTGTTGCGGAAGACAGAGTTGGAAAACAACCCACAAATAATTAACGACGTAGGGCGCAAATGCTACTCTTAGATGTACTGGCACAAGAGAGGCATTCATGGTGAACCCTAGCGAAGCACTCAGAAAACTGATGACTCAAAACAAATTATTCCAATTGCTGCCTACCCCTAGAGTTTTTGCGCTCCACATGCCCCTCAAGTATCAGGGAAATTATTCCCTGATGTCTTAACATATGCTCTGTAATCCTGTCTCTCCGCCTCGTGATGACTGGGTGTTGTGTGATGTCCTTCGGTTAGTTAGGTTTAAGTTATTCTAGGTCTAGGGGACTGATGACCTCAGATGTTAAGTCCCATAGTGCTTAGAGCCATTTTTTGTAAGCCTGTCCCTTCTTCTTGTCAATATTTTCCAAACGTTCCTCCGACGATGATTCTACTGAGAACCTCCTCATTTTTTGTGTTATCAGTCCACCTAAGTTTCAACTTTTTTCTGAAGCACTACATCTCAAACGCTTCAGTTCTCTGCTTTTTCTGTTTCTACGAATCCATGATTCTCTTCCAACACAGTGCTGTGCCCTGAACGTCCATTTTCACACTGATATTTAATACAAGTGGACTTACATTCACAAAAAATCCCATCTTTTCCTCTGCTTGTCTGCTTTTTATATCCTCCTTTCTTCATCCGTTGTGCGTTATTTTGCTTCCGAGGTAGCAGAATCCCTTCACTTCGTCTGCGGTTACTTCGTCCTGCTACTGTTAATTACTTTCAGCTTACTCCTGATTACTCTCAATCTATAGCTTGTGTTCTCATTGCTCATTTCGTAAATGAAGTCTTGCAGTTCTTCTTTGGTTTCAATGAAGATATCTATTCACACTGGAATTTCATCCGACTGCGGAACCTTTCTTTTATTTCCATCATATCTTGTCCGATGTATAGGCAGAACAGTTGGTGGCGAAAGTCAGTATCCCTGTCTTACACTCTTTTATCCAAGCACTTCGTTCTTTGCCTTACGTTCCGATTTCTCACTCTAGCGTCTTCTAAATATTATTTGTTAGCTACATTCCCATATAGCTTTCTCTATTGTCCTGAAAATTTCAATCATCTTCACTGGCACCACAGTATGACAGTCACATACATAAATTCTGATGAGAAGTGTTATTAAAGCATATTGAAAATAGCCATATATGTCTCATACAATAAAGTTAATACGATATCACAGTCAATATCGTGTTTCCCCATACAATACATATTTTGCATTAATTTCATTGTATGTGACACCGCTTTTGGGTATTTGTGTAATTTTCTGGATTTCAGAAATTATAAGACAATGTTTTTATAGGTTTTATGTCGGTATTTAAGATAGTGCTGAACCAATTGTAGTGTTCACAGCGTGTGATAACTCTGTCGTAAATCTCTTGTGCGAAGACGTGTAGCATCAAGTAAAAAGCATGACGTGGCTACTAGTAAATGACCTTATCATTTGTAGCATGTGGGTGTCTTAGTGGCGCTAGAGAAAGAGTTATTGGCTCTCTCATAGAATATTTATCATACTATCAATACATGCATCAAGGTCTTTTTGCTGATTGACCAGGAATTTTTCAAAAAAATGGTTCAAATGGCTCTGAGCACTATGGGACTTAACTTCTGAGGTCAGCAGTCCCCTAGAACTTAGAACTACTTAAACCTAACTAACCTAAGGACATCACACACATCCATGCCCAAGGCAGGATTCGAACCTGCGACCGTAGCAGTCGTGCGGTTCCTAACTGAGCACCTAGAACATCAGAGAGGGGATCAACAGCCAGGAATGTAGCAGACTGGATTAAGAAGGACCATGGGTAGCAGGTAGAAGAGAAGGTGTTGAGGTTGTGAATTTAACCGACAGGGAGAAGATGCTGTGATATGAAATTGATTAGCTTTACAGAGTATTTACATAAGGCTCTGAGCACTATGGTACTCAACTGTTGTGGTGATCAGTCCCCTAGAACTTAGAACTACTTAAACCTAACTATCCTAAGGACATCACACACGTCCATTCCGAGGTAGGATTCGAACCTGCGACCGTAGCGGTCGCGCGGTTCCAGGCTGTAGCGCCTAGAAACGCTCGGGCACTCCGGCCGGCGGAATTTTTCAACGTTGGTGTTATGTACAGCTAGAGATGGATGCTCCACTCGTGAAACTTTTACATCCAAACACACACACACACACACACACACACAGACACAGACACACACACACACGCGCGCGCGCGCGCGCGCATCGTCGCTTTCATCCAGCTGAGGTTCAGATTTGCAGCTGTATAACTTTCAACGCGAATTCTTTCCAGCATATTCAGTACTATTTGCAGTGCCTGTGCACAATACTACCATAAGCAATGCAACACGTTACTTTCCTCGGCCATTTGAAAAAAAAAAGCGGAGTTTGCTGTGGGACGTCGTTGAATATTCATGCTTCCGTCCGTGTTGTTTCATGAATTTACGATAGATGACAGAGCTGTACATAGCCTTCAAAGTGGTGTCTGTAACGGAGGTGCGTTCCAAGCAGAGAGCTGCCGTTGAGTTTCTTTTGGTGGAAAACCAGAGAAACACAGGTATTCGTAGGCGCTCGTAGAATGTCTACAGACCCCTGGCAGCGAACAAAATCACGGTGAGTCGATAGGGCGGGTTTGTCGCCCGGCTGCTCACAGCTGTGACCCCAGCAGTGTTGGAACGTGCGGACACTCTCATTCGCGGTGATGGACGGCCCAGAGTCAGACACCTCACTGCAGAGCTGGACGTCTCTGAAGTTAAAATCTTCTGCAGACTTACATGGACGTCTCTGCTGGTAATGCTGACACACTCGTGCGACAGTCGGGGAACTGAAAGGTGTGTGCCCACTAAGCTCCTCATCCCGCAACAGAAGTCCAGAAAGAGCTGCCGTCTGTTTGGCCCAATGGAGGATGCAGTACGTGGATGACTGAGAGTACTGATGCAGCATGACATTGGCTCCTATGTCAACTAGTATAGTGACAAGATGCTGGCATACAGGCCCTCCCGGTAAAGCCGTCGCACTGAACCGAGATTATGTTGAAAAATAGGGTTTTGTGACCGTCCCTAAACTCATGTGCTACAAAACGCCACTGTTTCCTGCGCATGTACCCCGACATCAACATCGGATATGATCACCATGCACACGTACAGAGACTGCACAACGGGTTGGCATACTCTGGATCAGCTGGTCGAGCAGCTGCTGTTGTATAGCCACCCATTCTTGCACCAATGCCTGTCGAAGCTCCTGAAGTGCCCTAGGGGTTTGAAGACGTGCAGCGATACGACGGAGAGCATCCCAGACGTGCTCGATGGGTTTTAGGTCTGGAGAACAGGCAGGCCACTCCAGTCGCCTGATATCTTCTGTTTCAAGGTACTCCTCCAGGATGGCAGCTCGGTGAGGCCGTGCGTTATCATCCATCAGGAGCAATGTGGGACTCACTGCACCCCTGAAAAGGCGGACATAATGATGCAAAATGACGCCCCGATGCACTTGACCTGGTACAGTTCCGCTGTTAAAGACATGCAGGGGTGTACGTGCACCAATCATAATCCCACCCCACACCATCGAACCACGACCTCCATACAGGTCCCTTTCAACGACATTAAGGGGTTGGTATCTGGTTGCTGGTTCGCGACAGATGAAAACCCGGCGAGAATCACTGTTCAGACTACACCTGGACTTGTCCGTGAACTTAAGAGTTCCTCGCAGTAACATTGAATAAAATATTCTCGGATTTTCAGCCGCGCTAAGTGGGTAAAATGCCGCGAGATTTCGGCCTTGTACTGGTGTGGCCACTGTCAAGCGGAACTCCTTCTGACGGAATACTAGTACGTCTTTATACAGGGCGGTCAGAAATAGTCCTGAAAGCTTATAAGGATATTGCAGCGTGGGTTGTGCTGAGACATAATTCTTAAGAAAAATATGCAACACGTTGCGTTGTTTCAGATTTAATTAGCAATGAAGTTAGCCAATCAGGCCGTTGAGTGCGCTAATCCAAGAGGCCCACTAGATACCATCAGTGTCAGTTCTCATAGCGTGCATGATAGCGCAGGAGACTAGTCTTTCGTTCGAGTCCGATCGCTACTCGAAACATCCTGATCAGCTATTTTCAATGCTAATCACCTCGGAAGCGGGATATTTTTTTCTTAATAATTATTTCTCAGCTCAACCTACTCTGAAACACCCTTATAAGCTTTCCAGGCAGTTTCTGATCACTCTGTGCATTACAAATGCAGGCTGTGACCTAACTGGTGGTCTGCGGTATCGCCATATATGGGCGTACTGTGACTCAGCTTCCGATAAGAACGTCGCTGTCACGAAGTCGAACACGGTTAATTACGCTCATAACTTTGGATGAGTGCTTCACGTTATGTGCACAGTTATCCATATGCGAAAGGAGACCGGTCAAGTACTTAGTTCGCCTGTGAACCTTTGGTGGGCACGATGAGGCGGAAAGATGTCGTATCCTTGTGTGTCTTAGGTAGAGCATAAACACTTCATGGCCGTGACTCGGAGGCAGTAGCTTTCGAATGGTGTCGGAGGCAGTAGCTTATGATCATACTTTCTTCAAGCGGTGAGGGCTTGCGATGTTGAATGGTTATTTTGTTACTTATCTCAATTTCGAGATGGTCAGTTTTGATTTTGTGACGCTGTTTAGGAAAGCGCCTGTCAAAGACCGTTCGGATGTAATACCCCAGTTCCATGAAAGTCACACGTCGGTCGCGCCTTGTGTCATGCTCCAGCAGTCGCAAACCTCTTCATGGATAAACATTTCAATAACATTAACATCCACTTCACCATGAAGTAGAAAAAGACGGTGTCTGGCTCTTCGTCAACGTCGACGTCCTCGTTCACCGCCAACTAAATGGATGACTTGGACGCAGCATCTACACAGAACCTACGCCTACCCATCTGTACTTTCGCATCATCAATCTTCGTCACCCGGCACAGAAGCTTATTGTACACGATACATCCTGCTAGAACGATGTCTGCCGCCGGTAACCTGCACCATGAGCTGGGCTAGCTACCAAGGCCGGCTACAAACATCATCATAAGTAAAAACCACAATAAGACCACATAAGTGCAGGATTAGACGTTTTTACTACAATTACCGTCCTCTGGCTGCGTGTCGGGCCTGTTGAGGAGACACAAAATATAATTCTATCTTCAGGCTTCCATCAAATTTGACAATTACAGACAACAGTTAAAGAACACTTGGTGTTTACAAATTACCCTGCTAATGCACCCAGTCTTATGGCGGACAACCAGTGTGCTCTGTAGAACAAGGCAGGGAGCAGCATGAGAGTCTATCGCCTGTGTTTCCCCGAAAAATCTGCTTTAGGTGAGCATGTTCTAGAGGACGGCCACGGGATCAAATATGACGACACCTCTGTCGTAGCTCGCAGTTACGGTTTCTGGGACACTGTCATTAAAGTAACCATTAAAATAAATAAAAAATCACTAACAACAGTCCGCAGCTCGTGGTCGTGCGATAGCGTTCTCGCTTCCCGCGCCCGGGTTCCCGGGTTCGGTTCCCAGCGGGGTCAGGGATTTTCTCTGTTCGTGATGACTGGGTGTTGTGTGCTGTCCTTAGGTTAGTTAGGTTTAAGTAGTTCTAAGTGCTAGGGGACTGATGACCATAGATGTTAAGTCCCATAGTGCTCAGAGCCATTTGAACCACTGACAATACTCTTAACAGAGACAATGGTCTACAGGTCAGCGTGATGTGAGATCCAGCGATTGCGAGGTTTAAGAGGGTGCATCGAGGGCGGAATCAACGTATGCCCGTATATATGGCCCTGCCGCTGGCGCCAGTGATGTTACGGGCGGCAGTAGGTGTATGTGAGGGGGTACCAGCAGCCCATCAGCAGCCATTCCAGTTGACAATGGGCAAGGCGTACTTGGTCGAGAGCTCGTGGCGTTTTAACCGCTTGACGCTGCTTGAAGACTGGAAACATTTCATTCATACCCTTAGTCATTGCGCTTCTCGGCTTAATCTCGTGAAAGAAGAGAGCCCTGCCCGACCTGTAGAGGTAGTGACATTCCACTATCACTCCTCTCCTGACAGACATCGAGCAAATCCCCGAGAGGCGGAAAGACTCGTTCAGACCTTGGCAAGTGGCACTCATATAAATTAGTGAGAGTCGACATGGCGTAATGGGTATTACGTAAGGAATACTTCCAGTATCTTCCTGAAGTGGTGTAGTAAAATGGCAGGAAACCCTGACCTGGTTTTTAATACAGAGAAGAACACTGCAGTCCCATAGAGAATACGAATGGCTCATTCTTAGACCTGCGCCATCTCAGCTTCATTTACTACAGCAGTACAATTCTTAACTCAGTCAAAGTTTAGACGTCTCAAAGAAGCTCGTCTGCCAGCTTTCATAACTATTTAAGTCTGCTATCAAGGAACATTTACTACTTTTCAGTATCCCTTTGTTTTTCAGTCAAGTGTCCTTAGATTCTCAAATTTAAAGTTCAATATTTCTTTTCTAACATGCACTTTATTTACCTATCAGCATACCGTGCTGCATGTTGAGCGTCTCCTCGCATATTTAGACTGGTCCTTAAACGTTTCATTATACATTTATTTAAACAAAATGTTGAATATAAGACGTGGAGGTAATTTTATCAGAAAGCACTCTTGGAAATATCGGCAATGGTACGTCCCTGTCCTGAGCACTGAGTACCATGACATAAATGTAGTACAAGGTATTGTGAAAATAGGTGTGCACTGAGCGCGTTACGAGAGGGAACTGGAGAGTTAGCATATGCGGCAGCTGTAGCCGTTCCCTGATGCCCCATCTCGCTAATATGTTTTTCAGTAAAACAAGCTGCCGGGATTAGAAGGCATCAGCGGGATCACCACTATCTCATCGCTCCTCTTTCGTAGGC
Organism: Schistocerca gregaria; assembly: GCF_023897955.1. NCBI lineage: Eukaryota > Metazoa > Arthropoda > Insecta > Orthoptera > Acrididae > Schistocerca > Schistocerca gregaria. Next base: position 931,051,574 of record NC_064922.1, read on the forward strand.
CCTGTGTACTACCGACCACGGCTGATAAACCAAAAGTGCGATCTGTGTTGTTATCTGCACGACCTCACCACGGGAAACTCATACTCTCCCCGACGTAATACTGGCCGTTGTTACGTCTCAGAGCTAGAGCTGATCAAGTCCTCTACAAACGAATATTATGGGGAGCTCGTTAGTAACCTGAAATCAGCAAGTGCTAAGAGGCAATTCGCAAAATCGATACAAAAGCGTGTTCTCTTAAAAACAAGTTAATGACGATCTCATGTTTCCTTAATCATGATGTTGCTATTGGAGAAACAAGCAGGAGAAATGTTTTGTGTAAAGTATACAATGAATCTGAATTCAAATATCGACTATGGAATTTCGCGTAAAAAATAATGTACTATTGTCCTACGTTGTTCCCTGCAACATATTTATTGCAGTATCAAGAGGTGTACGGCTGAACCACTGAAATGCGGTAGGGAGCTTGAGTTAAGTGTTTGGATACTGAGCCATAATTTTATTAGCAAATTTAATAAAAAATAAATCACTTTATTGCCACATCAAAAAGGTCTAAAAAGTTTGAGCAGCTACCACCAGAAATAAATTTGCTACTGACTTTTCCTTTTGGAAGCAGTGGCAGAATTTACGAAGCCTCTGCAATAATATATAAGGAAAAAATTAAAGAGAAGAATCTCAAGAAAATTTTTTTGGGATGTTGATATTAAATTCAAGCCTTAATACAGATGTTTAATAAGATCAACAATGTGGAATTTAACAATACATTCTAAATATAAGCTTTAGAAACCTACAGATGTGTTAAACAAGGAATTAACATCCGACACTCATTGGCAAGGAAAAACAGATCGCATGTAGTTAGGAAAATCAAGCGATTCAAATAAATAGGCTGATGAAAAGTTTAGATAAAATAAAATCAGCTGGTCTTGCAGACAAGGTACCCGTGTGGAACCAAAACAACACTCAACCCTGTCGGCCAGCTGAGCTTTTGGCTCTCGCTGTACTGCTGTTAACAGAGACAACAACCACTTTGAGGTTTTACTCAAGACCCCTTAGTGGAACTCACAATATAAACATGTGTACTCCGGTTATACTGTAACATACAAATTACACTACTGGCCATTAAAATTACTACACCACGAAGAAATACAGGTGATAAACGGGTATTCATTGGACAAATATATTATACTAGAACTGACATGTGATTACATTTTCACGCAATTTGGGTGCATAGACCCTGAGACATCAGAACCCAGAAAACCACCTCAGGCCGTAATAATGGCCTTGATACACGCGGGCATTGAGTCAAACAGAGCTTCGATGGCGTGTACAGGTACAGCTGCCCATGCAGCTTCAACACGATACCACAGTTCATCAAGAATAGTAACAGGAAGAAGTTGTGTGGAACTATGAAAAAAATAAGCAAAATATACAAACTGAGTAGTCCATGCGCGAGATAGGCAACATCAAGAAAGTATGAACTCAGGACCGCCGTGGCCCTGTGGTTAGCGTGAACAATTGCGAAGCGAGAGGTACTTGGTTCAAGTCTTCCCTCGAGTGAAGAGCTTAATTTTTTACATAATCAACTTCGCTCTCCAAAATTCCAGGACATGTTCAGATTTGCTTGGACATATGCAGGAATTGACGGTCTACACACGGAAAAATTTGAAAACGTTAAAAACATATGTTTTGACAGAGCACAGGGAAAACTGTGCAACTGTGAAATTGTTGCAATCATTTCTTGCAGTTTATGTGACAAACTCTTATGTTTTCATCACTTTTTTGGGAGTGATTATCAAATCCACAAGAAAACCTAAAACGGGCAAGGTAGAAGAATCATTTTACCCATTCGCCAAGTGTAAAAGTTAGGTGGTTCGACAACATATTCCTGTCATGTGACGCATATGCTGTCACCAGTGTCGTATAGAATATATCAGACGTGTTTTCCTGTGGAGGAATCGGTTGACCTATGACCTTGCGATGAAATGTTTTCTGTTCCCATTGGAGAGGCACGTCCTTTCGTCTAATAATCGCACGGTTTTGCGGTCCGGTCCCAAAACAAAGACATTAAACTTATTACAGTGAACAGAGGAGTCAATGTACGAACGGACAGGTCATAACTTTGCGAAAATAAAGAGAACTTTTCTCTCGAGGGAAGACTTGAACCAAGGACCTCCCTTACCGCAGCTGCTCACGCTAACCACGGGACCACGGCGCTGCAGAGTTCGTATTTTCCTTGATGTTGCCTACCTTGCGCATGGACTACTAAGTTTGTATATTTTGCTTATTTTCTTCATAGTTCTACAAAACATCTTCCTGTTTTCTCGATTTATCTGTGTTTAATTTTTCCACTGTGCCAACTTGTAACTAAATCTGAGGGGGGAGGGTGCGATCGGGAGGTTCCCTTGTTAGATCAGGTTCTAGATGCACGTGTACTAAAGACGCAGATCTGGCACATTGTACGAGCAGTGGTTGCCCACCGATTATCACCCAGAGAAGATATAGAGTAGACATTGCAACTGCTGTGGCACCAAGAACCATTCACTGCCGCCTGCTTGCAGCAGGACTAATGCGTGTTATGTCACTGGTCAAGCAATCGCTCGCACCACAACACCGCCAAGGATGGCCATTCTGGTCTCGTGCAAGAGTTGCCTGCAGAGTGTAATGGCGCTCTGTTGTCTTCACTGATGAGAGTGGGTTTTGGCTGTATGCGAATGATGCGTATGCAAGGGTACAGCGTAGACTTGGTGAGCGACCTATTCCGGACTGCATTCGCCCACGAGATACAGATCCCACTCAAAAGATTGAAGGTATGAGAGACCATGTTACCAATTGTGGTTCTCGAGGATAAAATAATCAGAGCCTGCTACATTTTACAGGTTGTTGTCCTCGTAAAACTGCTATGTCTTCGACAGGAATGTCACGTGGTTTTTCAGCGGAAGACTAAGCGTCCAGATATCACTGCTGGAATGCAACGTGCCCTTCGTAGTGTACTACAAATGTTCTAGCCAACAAGATCACCAGATCTCTCACCATGTGAACATATACTGAAGCGCCAAACAAACTGAAATAGGCATGCTTATTCAAATAGAGAGATATGTAAACAGGCAGAATACAACGCTGCGGTTGGAGACGCCTGTAGAAGACAAGTGTCTGGCGCAAGTTGTTAGGTCGGTTACTGCTGCTACAATGGCAGGTTATCAAGATTTTAATGGTGTTATATTCGGCGCACGAGCAATGGGACACAGCATCTCCGAGGTAGCGATGAAGTGGGGATTTTCCCGTACGACCATTTCACGAGTGTACCCTGAATATCAGGAATCCGGTAAAACATTAAATCTCCGACAGCGCTGCGGCTGGAAAAAGATACTGCAAGAAGGGGACCTACGACGAATGAAGAGAATCGTTCAACGTAACAGAAGTGCTGCATTTCCGCAAACTGCTGCAGTTCTCAATGCTGGGCCATCAACAATGGTCAGCGTGCGTACCATTCAACGAAACATCGCCGATATGGGCTTTCGCAGCCAAAGGCCCGTCGATAACTACACGACACGAAGCTTTACGCCTGGCTTGGGCCCGCTAACACTGACATTCGACTGTTGGTGACTGGAAACATGTTGCCTGATTGGACGAGTCTCGTCTAAAAATGTATAGAGAGGATGAACGTGTACAGATATGGAACCAAACTCATATCCGTGGACCCTGCAAGTCAGAGGAGACTGATCGAGCAGCTGGAGACTCTCTAGTGGTTTGGGGCGTGCGCCGTTGGAGTGATATGGGACCCCTGATACGTCTCAAGATACGACTATGTCGGGTGACACGTACGTAAGCACCCTGCCTGATCACCTGCGTCCATTCGTGTCCACTGTGTGTTCCGATGGACTTGGTCAATTCCAGCAGGACAATGCGACACCCCACAAGTGCAGAGTTGCTGGAGAGTGGCTCCAGGAATACTCTTCTGAGTTTAAACACTTACGCCGGCCACCAAACTCCCCAGACATGAACATTATTCAGCACATCTTTCCCTCGAGCACTACTTCAGATATCAGTCGAGTCCATGCAACGTTGTGTTGCGGCACTTCTGCGTACTCGCTGAGACCCTATAAGATATTAGGCAGGTGTACCAGTTTCTTTGGCCTTTAGTATACAGGAGAGGGACCGTCACACTGGTAACATTATCTGCCAGGATCTAACTGTAATTGAAACGATATTTTTCGTTAACAATGAGTCTTAATTCAAGACAGTTCTCGATTTTGTCCGTGCTGCACTTTCGAGCCGCATGAGAGACGCGGGCTGCTTCTAACCTCTATTTATTAAATCAGTGGCGGCCCTTGGCAAGTGTGATGAACTACACGACGGATGTCCAGTGCTCGACTTCATATAATTTCTCGCGGGCCTCGTCCCGCGGTGGACTAGAACTGCGGAAGGGCTGAGCAAGTCACATCTTTGTTTCGGCCCTCTGTGATTGGCGTCAGAGGCTGCAATCGTACCTTTATAGGCGCAAAACAGGGCCAGTCAGTCAGAGAGTTCTACTCCTGACGACGATGGCGGAGGTAGCCATCGAATGCTCATGTGTTTTATTCGAAAAGACGATACTTGAAAACCGATAAGATTTTATTCAGGCATGCCACCGCGAAAGACTCCGCGGGCTCCTCGTAAAAGAACATTCCTCACTGAAGTTCATAAAGCTGCACGGCTTCAGTAGATCAAACACCACAAAAACTGGGTATAAGCTGACTGTAGGCGTGAAGTGTGGACCGGCGAGCCATGGTTTTCCCTCTTTCAAACGGCGCAAGGCATGAACTACGACCCAGTGTAACAAGTTTTTCCCTTCCATACACTACTTTCGTATATTTACTATGAATCATATGACCACAGCAATACGCTGCATACATCTTATTTTTGACACGCAAAATATTGCGATAGTTACAACTTTCTGAAGAAGGGCACTATGTGCCCGAAAGGAGCTAAGAAAATGAAATTCCTTTTGTGCAATTGTTGCTGATTATTTCAATAAATGTCTGGATATGCTGCATTTGGGTCTTGCTAGCGAAACCCCATGATGTGCTTCAGTTAAGGATTTTTGTTGGTAAGGTTACCATATAGAGTTTAACTTTCTTTGATATGTTGAGCTCCCTATTGAGGAATAGTGGTATCGGTCCCCTCGCGATGCCAGAGGCTTTTATTTTTAAGTCTTGTACCTGTCTACGGAAAAAACGGCATCGATCCATTGCGACACTCAAATACTTGACAGCTGCGCTCTTGACCTTAGATGGTAAGTTTTCTAACAATCTGTGAACATTGTTTGCTACAGTACATTGCCGTTGTTTTGGCTGGGTTAATTTTACACTTGTTGTGTCTGAACTATTTTCTATTGAGGTCCAGTGGCGTCTTTCGTCTTCTGATGTCGGCGTTATGTTGGCGTCCACAAGATAAAATACTCAGTCTCATCTGCGAACTGTGCCAGTTTGAACGTGTGCAGTCATCGGCACGTTGTTACGTAGATTGTGAACAAGAGTAACTACAAGACCAAGGCATGCGAAATTCCGACCTCTACGAGTCTGATCTCCGATCTGATGCTTATAGATTGCACTAGCATTTTTCTGTTGCTGAGGAAACTTGCTATGAGTTTAATACAGTTGACTGGGATCGTTGTCTGCTGTCTTATTCTGTAACAGGTTCTCAGGCCTGACCTTCTACACGTTTAGAAAAACCACTGCGGTCGTTTCTGTCGAATTGACATACTGCATGAACGTTCGTAATTCTCGACACTTGGAGCTCCACTGAAATCTTCCTCTGGAATCAATATTACCCTGGTCGGATAGTCTCATCTTGAGTTAATATGTCTTGTAGCCTGTTCATAAAGATGTTTTCGAACATTTTTTCAGGACTGCTCAGTAAACGGATCTGTCTATGAGTGACAGGTTGGATTGAGTTTTCACGTGGTTTTGGAATAGGAATGACGTGTGTCAACTACTGTATTTCAGGAGAATAATAGTTGAACAAGCAGCTAAATTCTAATCAATAGGGCGATTGTATTACTCGCTAGTCTCTTGAGTTGTTGATCTGTTACTGCATTCGGCCGAGGAGGTTTGTTGTTAATTAGACTCTTTAACTTGGCCCTCACTCCACTAGGTGTTGTTTGATGAGGTGAATTCTTAGTGTCTTGTATGGTTATACGTCGTGCTGGTCTGTTGGTTGTTATTTCGTAGTCTCTTTCCTGGTTGTATAGGTCTCCCTGATTCAAATGGCTCTGAGCACTATGGGACCTAACATCTGAGGTCATCAGTCCCATAGAACTTAGAACTGCTTAAACCTAACTAACCTAAGGACATCACACACATCCATGTCCGAGGCAGGATTCGAACCTGCCACCGCAGCGGTCGCGCGGTTGTGAATCTCCCTGTATTAGTCGATTTTGTGTTGTAGAATTCTCAGGAAAGGCTTGTGGCTTAATTAAAAGGATCGTCTGTAAGTCCGTTTGCTGTCTTCAGCGAGCGTTCCTTTCTTTCATCTCATCTACATCTACATTGTCTGACCAGTTGCCACCAATCTCTGGATTGTAGCACGTATTTCAACACCTTGTCTTCCCAGTTCTCAATTTCCCTTATCAAGAGTTGCAATCTTGATGTTCTGTCTGTTATTGGTGTCTCGAAGTTATTGCCACCTTTTCCGAATTCCATTTTCCTGCTACTTGAGTTCCTATAATTATGGAGGTAAAGCCTCTTGTCGCAATCTGTCATGCTTAATCCTCGGTCGCCTTTTGTATCTTTTCGGTGAGGTACTCAACAGCTGTATTTATGGCTTCTTCAGTTGCTTGTTAACGATCGAGACGCGTCTAAGTTGATCTCAGACGGAAGGATATCGCACATACAGGGTACGTTCCGAAAGTAATGCAATTGAATTTCCCGCGCCGCTCCTAGTAGTCGGAGTGGGAGCGTGCCACATGGAGTAGGTGGGGGGGACGCTAAGCTTTGCCGCGAAACCGGTTTCAGTGCTCTCCGAGCTGTGGAAGCGGCAGGACGTCTGTTATTGTAAACCTCTGCGCGCCGACCGTGTCACGGAAAAAATGGAATCGAAATTTCAAGTGAACTTTTGCAATGTGTTGAAATTGAACCTGATTATTTGGACAACGTCATCACTGGTGATGAAACCTGGGTTTTTGAATACGACCCAGAAACAAAACGCCAAAGCTCTGAGTGGCACACTGATCAGTCCCCCAAGCCCAAAAAGGCAAGAATGAGCAAATCAAAAGTGAAAACAATGCTCATTGTCTTTTTCGACAGCAAAGGAGTGGTCCATAAGGAGTTTGTTCCTCAAGGACAGACAGTTAACGCTGCCTACTACGTGGATGTGCTGGAAAGACTCCGCAAAAGGGTCGTCAGGACGAGAAAGGACATCTCCGCTACCTGGCAACTCCATCACGACAACGCTCCTTGCCACAACGCGCTACGAGTCCGCGAGTTCCTGGCCAAACACCAGGTGCCAACGCTGCCCCACCCCTCCCCCCCCTATAGTCCTGACCTCGCCCCAGCTGACTTCTTTTTGTTTCCTAGCATTAAGTCAGCCCTGAAAGGAACCCGTTTTTCGTCCATAGACGAGATCCAATCCGCCGTGACGAAGACCTTGCGAGAGGTCCCAGAAGACGCCTTCCAGGGCGCGTACCGGTCATGGCAGAGTCGCTGGAAAAAATGTGTAGAGGCCCAAGGACAGTACTTTGAAGAATTTTAAGTGTTTGTGCAAATCTGTTCAATAAATTACTTTAAAAAAAAATAATTGCATTACTTTCGGAACGCACCCTGTAGCTGGGCGAACACGTCACTTAAGGGTGCGAATTAGTTCCTGTATTTTGCAACGCTACTGTCACCGATGCGCGCGCCTGCAGCAGCTTACTGTGTGAACGAGCATGTTATCGTCCGTCAGCAGTAACGTTTGCAAAACACGGCGAGTAAGCCCATAAACTCCGGAAGAGCGCCTGCTGCTCTGGTGCAGACTACCCGCTCATCACGAGTGTTAGGCCGGAAGCAGAAATAGGCGGCGGGCGGACGCCTTTGAGAATATGGATGTATACTAATATGTCAAAACATTATGAGCACTGCCCACGGCGACTGTCGATGCCACGTTGTGGCGTTGCATGCACGAGACGCGCTAAAAAAAAAAGTCTGTAAGTGGAGCCGACACGTACGGGGGATCACCATAACGAAGGTATGGGCTGGACATAGAGAAATCCGCTGAGATAAGTAACTTTGACGACGGTCAGACTGTTATTACGCAGAGCCCGTGAACGAGTATCTCTATAACGACGAAGCTGGTCGAACGTTCATGTGGTTCAGTCGTGAGTATCTATGGAAAGAGGTACAAGGACAGTGAGATTATCACTAGACGCTAAATGGTTGGACGCTCACGACTTTTCACAGAATGTGGTGTTCGGAGGCTTGTCCACTCTGGAAAGTAGAATAGATAGTGATCTGCGTCATCTCTGTCGGAAGAACACAATGCTGGTGCACTCACCAGTGTTTCGAAACACACCGCTCGTCTTACGTTGTTGAACATGGAGCTACGCAGCACACCACCGCTACGTGTTCACATGTTGACACAACGACATTGTCAGTTATGATTGCAGTGGGCACCGGACCATCGGGTTCGACCATCGATCAGTGGGGACCTGCCGACTCTCCGGGTGAATCACATTTTTGCTACAATAGTTCAATGGTTGTCTCCAAACATGCCATCATAGAGGTGAACGCCGGCTCAAAACGTGTAACACACCACGGAGGCAGGCTGGAAGGAGCAATATTATGCTATCGGAGACACTTCCTGCGTTTTCATGGGGCCTCTAGTAGTAACCGAAGACACGCTGACAGCTGCGAACCCTCTGAAGCCTTTCATGCTTGTTCTCTTCCGCGACACCCCTGTCATCTTCCAGTGATACGACTATCCGTGTGTCGGAGCCAGAACTGTGCTGCAGTGGTTTGAGGAACATTGTACTGATCTCATGTTATTGTCTCCGCGACCATATTCGCCTGATGTCAGTCCAATCTGGGTCTCTATCTGTCACCATCACCAGGTACGCAAATCAGTGGCCCGTTGTTTACGCGAATTACATGACCTGTGCGCAGACATCTAATGCCGCATAACTCTTGCACAAACCTGCCAACAAACTGTCGGATACCTGATCCGCAGAATCAGTGATGTATTTCGTGGCGGTCGAAGAAGGTATTAAGCAGGTGGTTATAATACTTTGCATCATCAGCGTAGGATTTTTTGCTGCAGCATCGTTTTGCACCTCGTGTAAGAGTGGAAAACATCTACCAGCACGTACATTCGACAGCTGCAGGACGAGGTCCATCGACACTGGTGTTCACCGTTCTGGGATGCTGTTGCTCGCGCTGGTCGGGACCCCACAATCATCACACTCACATGTAATTGGGAGCTTAACAGAAGTGCATCTCACACGTGTAACTATATCATGACGAACGAGTAGATAACACTCAAATGAAATTAATGCAGTTATATATGGACACTACCTGACCGACAGTTTTGTGACACATAACAGCTGCCGGCCGGTGCAGCCGAGACGTTCTAGGCGCTTCAGTCTGGAACCGCGTGACCGCTACAGTCGCAGATTTGAATCCTGCCTCAGGCATGGATGTGTGTGATGTCCTTAGGTTAGTTAGGTTAAAGTAGTTCTAAGTTCTAGGGACTGATGGCCTCAGAAGTTAAGTCCCACAGTGCTCAGAGACATTTGAACATAATAGCTGAAATTATTATGGGTGTGTCCATCCTTTTCCTTGATGACGGAAGAATGTTGAGAACACTGAGAACACTTTCAATCAGGCGTCTCAGTTTCTGCGGTCGTTGACTGTCTGGTTTTCCTCATGAGCCGACACTAGAGAAGATGGAATTGGAGGCTGGTGTTCGGAGCGAAGTCGGCGTTCTAACTCACCTCAGAGGTGTAACATTGGCTTGAGGGCGTGTTATATGCAGGCCAGTTCATTTAAGGAATGTTAATGTCCACGAAGCATTGCCGAACATTGTCTTACAGTGGTGCTGTACGACTGGGTGAACTGTCATGCTCATACAATAATTCCTTCCACGTTTAGCACTTCCTTAAAAGCTAAATGAAACGAGGCTGTGGTATTGTTCGTCGGGAGGCCCCATCCGGGGAAGTTCTGGCCCCGAGTTCAATTCTTATTTCAGTTGACGCCAGATTGGTCGACTTGCGTGCCGGTGATGAGACTGAAATGCTGATGAGGACAACACAACACCCAGTCTACGAGCGTAGAAAATCTTCAAACCGGCCAGGAATCGAACACGGGCCCGTTGCACGGTAGGTAAGCACGCTACCACTCAGCTAAGCAGGCCGACTCTTAAGTGCTATAAGGGGACCACATCCGCTACCACGAAAATAGCCCCCATATCGTCACATCATTTCCTCCATATTTCACTGTTGGCGTTACACATGATAACGGGTAACGTTCTCCAGGAATGCACCAAACCCAGACCCTTCCATTCAATTGCCACAGGGTATAGAGTGGTTCATCACAGCAAATCTTTTGTTTCCAGTCATTTATTGCCCAGCAACGTTGCTCCTTACACCCTCTCAAGCTTAACTTAGCATTAACTACAAAAATGTGTGGCTAATGAGGAGATCCGCCAACACTGTAGTCCATTCAAGTTCATTGCGCTGGATGGACTGCTGGTAGCCCGCTATAACTAGTAAGCGATTCCTTCTTTTGATTTAATGCCATTTTTTACGAACACCGTTCGTGATGGTCGACTGTTGCCGCCTGTGAGTACATAACATCTGGCTGGTCTTGGTTTAGCTGTAATTGTTCCTTTGCGTTTCCGCTTCAAAATCACATCACCGACAGTGTCACTCGACTTGGGAAACTTCAGAAGGTTTGAAATGTCCTGATGGATTTGTTACTCAAGTGATATCCAGTGACTGACTGTTCGAAGTCACTGAGTTTTCCGGACCGACTGGGTCCGTCTCTCGTGACCACTAGCGGTCAGCTACCCAGTAGGTAGGGGTGTCCTGAGTCTTTTGTTCCTAAAGTGCATAGTTTCATCAACCAGAAACTACAATCGTTCTGTGGACAGTCAGCAATCGTATATTATAATTTTTATTTTTTTAGTGAAGTATGTTTTTGTAGTGCTTGCTTTCACGAGGTGCGACAATAAAGTAATGAGACTGATTTTCTTTTCAAGATGTGGCAGCCCTGCAGACACGTGTAGGCACAATATCTTTGACCTTTGGTCTATAAGCTGCTTCTAGTCCAAACGGCACATTGATGCAACTGCTCAGTCGTCAGTTGTGCTGTAATAAGTTAACACGTGTTTGTGTCTCTCGTCACGGAAATGGAACCGCATAATTTACGCAACGGTATGCCATTTCTTTTAGCGTTAAATTGGATGAAAACGAGACAACTTACGGTAAGCTTCAGAAGGCTTTTGGAGAGGAGGTTATGACAAGAGCTGAAGTTTTTCGTTGGTACAAAATGTTTAGTGAAGGCAGAACGAATGTTGAAGATGAAGACCGCAGTGGACGACCATCAACGGATGTCAACTTGGCCAGGGTGCGTGAACTCGTACGACCTGATCGAAAATTATCAATGAAATAATTGCAGAAGAACTGAACATCAATCGAGAAACGGTTCGACTAATAACAACTGAAGATCTTGGTATGAGAAAACGGTTTTTGCAAAAATGGTCCCCAAAAATCTCACATCACAACAGCGAGAAGCACGGGAAAATGATGCAGCCGATCTGTTAGAGCAAACGGTAATCAATCCAGAACTGTTGAGTGTGTTATCACTGGTGATGACAGTTGGTTTTTTCAGTACGATCCGGAGACAAAACGCCAAAGTTCGCAATGGTGCTCAAAGGGATCACCCAGACCAAAAAAGCTCGCGTGTCAAAGTCAAAAGTGAAATGCATGCTTCTGTGCTTCTTTGATTCCAAGGGAATTGTTAATAAAGAGTGGGTGCCTCCTGGACAAACAGTAAACCAATATTACTACAAACAAATTTTAGAAAGGCTTTCTAAAAGAGTTCTTCGTGTCCGTGTCAACATTGCTGATAATTGGATTCTGCGTCACGATAATGCGCCATCCCATACTGCTCTGTCAGTACAGCAATTTTTAACATCAAAACAAATTTCAGTACTACCATAGCCATCAGATAACGGTCCGTGCGACTTTTTGTATTTCCAAGAGTCAAAATGGCGGTCAAGGGTCACCATTTTCAAACAACACGAGATGTCCAAAAAGCAGTGAGGAGGTTCTTGTAGGATATTACAGAAGATAATTTACAGAAGTGTTACCATCAATGGCAGAAACGCTGGAAAAAGTGTGTACAAACAGAAGGGAACTACTTTGAAGGAGACAACAATAAACTTGACTAAAATGGTAAGCAACACTTTTTTTCACGTCAGTCTCATTACTTTACTGTCTCACCTCATATGTAATCAAGCCATACCCTTCGTATGGGATAGCAGAACAGAACAGATACGTTTGTGCAACTGCCTTGATCACGTATTCGGTAAGAACGTTGCCCCCGAAAGGCAAGGCTCTGTGTTGATGACACAGTCCAGCGAATGGCTTTAAACTGCTAGGAAGTTTCAAAACAGCATACCCTTAGCGGCAGAATGAAAATTCCGTTCTTGAAAATATAGCACTGTCTATTAAAATTGCTAAACCAAGAAGACATGCAGATGATAAACAGGTATTCATTGGACAAATATATTATACTAGAACTGACATGTGATTACATTTTCACGCAATTTGGGTGCATAGATCCAGAGAAATCAGTACCCAGAACAACCACCTCAGACCGTAATAACGGCCTTGATACGTCATTGACTCAAACAGAGCTTGGATGGCTTGTACAGGTAAAGCTCCCCATGCAGCTTCAACACGATACCACAGTTCATCAAGAGTAGTGACTGCCGTATTGTCACGAGCCAGTTGCTCGGCCACAATTGACTAGACGTTTTCAGTTGGTGAGAGATCTGGAGAATGTATCCAGAAAGGCCCGTACAGGACCTGCAACATGCGGTCGCGCGTTATCCCGCTAAAATGTAGGGTTTCGCAGGGATCGAATAAGGGTAGAGCCATGGATCGTAGCACATCTGACATGTAACGTCGACTGTTCAAAGTGCCGTCAATGCGAGCAAGAGGTGACCGAGGCGTGTAACCAATGGCACCCCATACCATCACGACGGGTGATTCGCCAGTATGGCACCGCGATGGCACCAACCACGGATGCGACCGTCATGATGCTGTAAATAGAACCTGGATTCATCCGAAAATATGACGTTTTGCCATTCGTGCACCCAGGTTCGTCGCTGAGTACACCATCGCAGGCGCTCCTGTCTGTGATGCAGCGTCAAGGGTAACCGCAGCCACGGTCTCCGGGCTGATAGTCCGTGCTGTTGCTGCAGATGTTTGTTGTCTTGCAAAGTCCCCATCTGTTCTCTCAGGGATCAAGATGTGGCTGCATGATCCGTTACAGTCTTCCGGATAAGATGCCTGTCATCTCGACTGCCGGTGGGATCCAGCACAGCACTCCGTATTACTCTCCTGAACCCACCGATTCCATAGTCTGCTAACAGTCATTGGGTCTCGACCAACGCCATCACCAATGTCGCGATACGATAAACCGCAATCGCTATAGGCTACAATCCGACCTTTATCAAAGTTGGAAACATGATGGTACGCATTACTCCTCCTTACACGAGGCATCACAACGACGTTTCACCAGGCAACGTCGGTCAACTGCTGTTTGTGTATGCGAAATCGGTTGGAAACTTTTCTCATGTCAGCACGTAGTAGGTGCCGCCACCGGCGCCATCCTTGTGTGAATGCTCTGAAAAGCTCATGATTTGCATATCACAACATCTTCTTCGTTAAATTTCGCGTCTGTAGCACATCATCTTCGTGGTGTATCAATTTTAATGGCCAGTAGTGCATACATTGCTTAGACTCGGATAAAGCGAATACATAATGAAAATAAGGATGGAAGAAGATGATCAGGATCTTACAATGTACGAAAACTCATCGATTTATTTGTCAATAAAAGCGGCCACAAAGGCGTTTCACAAGTAACTCTTGCAAGGTGTAACGGCGAACGCTCTCTCCACGCGAGTCCCTTGCCGCTGCGGGCAGAGACGACACACAGCCCTTTGACCGGAACATCAGCTCGGAGCCGCGCAGCTAACGAGGCCACCAGACTAACTGGGTCACCTTTCTGCAGCTTCCGACGTATACTCGCCGCGGAAGCTCTCAGCTTTCAAGCGTTTATGTGCTCCTTCGTGGATGCTACGCGCCGAGAGAAATCGTAAAATGTCTATATGTGCACTTCTACGAATAAGTTTCGTTTCAGATACGCACACACGTATGATGGACTTATTTCAATAGAGGTACTACTCCAATACCTCCACTTTCCTGTCTAAAATGCTTCTGAAATTAATGGTCGAAACAACAAGAAAGGTTCATCTCTATATTCAAATGTTCAAATGTGTGTGAGATCGTATGGGACTTAACTGCTAAGGTCATCAGTCCCTAAACTTACACACTACTTAACCTAAATTATGCTAAGGACAAACAAACTCGAACCTCCGCCGGGACCAGCCGCACACTCTGGTTCATCTCTAGCAAGAAGCCACATGCTTGAATATTCCTGGTATCTCAACCGCTGATTTTTCAGCGCTCATTTAACTTTAGAACTCTGTATCTCAGAATCAACAAAAATGGACTTGTACCACAATTGAAATAAGCCCTTCATATTCTTCTTTCGTCTTCTTCTTGTTTCGCTTACGTCATAGTCCCGCAGCGATCACAGGGTCGGCGTGGTTACAAAGGATTTGGCAAGGTTAGTGTCAGGGATGGCCGGACGCCCTTCCTGCCGCCACTCCGCGCACCCCCCCCCCCCCCCACCCCCCCACCCCCCCACCCCCCAGGACGGAATCAGTGTACCCCAACTGCCTGTGTCTAGTGTAGATCGTGAAATAGTGCGGACGTGTTTCAAATGTCTGCGACGCGTGTAACTGAGGCGGAACGTGGGTTCAAAAATGGTTCAAATGGTTCAGTGCACTATGTGACTTAACTTCTGAGGTCATCAGTCGCCGAGAAATTACAACTACTTAAACCTAACTAAGGTTCGAACCTGCGACCATAGTGGTCCCGCAGTTCCAGACTGTAGCGCCTAGAACCGCTCGGCCACACCGGAACGTGGGGACTAGCCCGGTATTCACATATCAGGATGTGGAAAACCGCCTAAAAACACACCCAGGCTGGCCGGCACACCGGCCCTTGTCGTTAATCCCCCGGGCGGATTCGATCTGGGGCCGGCGCGGCTACCCGAGTCCAGGAAGCAGCGCGTTAGCGCGCTCGTGAAGTAAGCCCTTCATATAACACTCGAAAATCTACGAATGATGCAGTCAGAAGCTCTGTTGCTAAATTTAAGGAAAAAAGCGTTCTCAGAATGTTGCATAGATTGTTTGAAAGATATTTTTGATCAAAATGATGGAACGAGTTTGCGGGATACACAGGCCGAACATTAATAAAAACGAAAAACAGCAGGGCGCTGACGAATGACACTTCCTCTGACCATGTGCCGTGTGTTCCTTACAAGATGCAATCTGTGTGATCGACGCAGCGTCCTGTAAGCAGCAGAATGGTCCGGGAACAAGCCGTGATGGCGTTTGTGTACGGCCAAGCAGATGGACGAGGAGCAGAAATCGGGACCTCTAGATCTCGTGTAGGCAGAGTCTGACACCGCCCTGCACGTTCGTCTGTCTGAAAGCGCACGTGATCACACATACGCGTAAAAAGAGATTGACATGTTGTGTGATGTGTTTGGTGCGTGTGACGGTACTTTTTAGGTACTGCCTTCCGAGCGGTTACATCTGCGTGGCAGCACACAAACACCATATCGGCTTGTTCCCGACATGAATACCGGATCATTTTGTTACTCACAGTACGCTGCGTCAGTCACACAGCTTGCAATACACATGGAATACACTGCACGTAGCCAGAAGAACTTTCATTCGCCAGCGCCATCTACCGTGGCGACGATGCCTTCCCAGACGCGTGTTCATAGCGACTGTTTCCCTCCACTTCCAGGCAGCAATCCGTCCTTGGAGTTTACCGGTTTTATTAATATTCACCATGTATATTCATGATAAATTTTACCGTTAATGAACAATTTATTTTTTAATCCCACTCGTGCTACTCTTAAAATCTATGTTTTGCACACTAGTAGAGTTTAAATAAAAATTCGTCTATGGAAAAGAAGGTGGCCAGAAGAAGTAGCTTTGATTTAAAATTTGCTTTGCTCCGTTTTAAGTATTTTGTTATTATTGTATGTAGAGTCATCATTAATCTTCTCGGGTTGTGATCGATTATTTATGACGAGTTTTACAATGGCGAATCTCTTTTCCTCTTCCCCTCTTTTGTCTTCTCCGCTTATAAATCGAAGTTGTCTATTCTGTCTGTCTAACTAAGCCACTCTCCTTAACTACTGTAGGAATTTTGATCTTGTTTGAAAGAACAGATAGATTGATTCACGACAAAGGTTCTTCTATATAATTCACCAGTATTTAGTGGAAACTGGCTGAAGTATGATGAACTCAAGTCCCCCACCGTTGTAAAAACGATGCTATTTGCATCTGGCGGTACAGTTGCCGCAGCTTCAGACCGCAGTAAAGTTTGAACACCATCCGGGTGCAGCTCGTGGTCTAGCGTGCCTGAAAACCGAAAGGTCGTGGCATCGAATCCTGGTCGAACTATGGATATTTCACTGTGCTTTAATCTAGCAGCCACCTATCAATGACATGCATATTCACCATAAGCCAAACTTGTTTCGGATACCACATTTGACTGAAGGTCCCCCTTTCCCAGTTGGATAATTGCTGTAATTTAGGGGACGGAAGTCGCCGAAGTGGCACCCAATTGAAAGACTTGCACCAGGTCACTGAACGCAACGAAATTACTATTACCAGAGTCTCTACATATATTCTCCTTTTTTTGGCTCACCAGTACTATGGTTTGATGCAGCTCGCCACGAATTCCTATAACGTGCCAACGTCTTCATCTCTGAGTAGCATTTACAACTCACTTCCACAATTATTTGTTGGATTTATCCCTATCTCTGCGCCGCGCGGTGTGGCCACACTGTTTGAAAAGCCATGTCATGGATTGCGCCGCCCCTCGCGACGGAGGTTCGAGTCCTCCCTCGGGCATGGGTGTGTGTGTTGTTCTTAGCACAAGTTAGTTTAAGTAGTGTTTAAGTCTAGGGGCCGATGAGAGCAGCAGTTTGGTCCCTTATGAATTCACATACATTTGAACATTTGAATCTATCTCTGTTTTCATCTATAGTTTTTACAATCTGCAGCTTCCTCTAGTTGCACGGAAGTTAACCTCTGATTTCTTTACACATATCCTGTCATACAGTCCTTACTTCTTGTCAGTGTTTTCCATATACTGCTTTCCGTGCCGATTCTACGGACAACTTCCTCATTTCCTACATTATCAGCCCAACTAATTTTCAACATTCTTCTGCAGTAGCCCGCTCAAATGCCTTGGTTCTCTTATGTTCCGGTTTTTTCACAGTCCATGTTTCACTTCCACACAATGCTGTGCTCAAAATGTACATTTTCAGAAATTCCTTCACCCTCCATTGCCATTTCACCACCGGCAGTGGAGGGTGGAGCTTTGACAATGCCAGCCATT
The DNA here is from genome assembly GCF_023897955.1 of Schistocerca gregaria. Taxonomy (NCBI): domain Eukaryota; kingdom Metazoa; phylum Arthropoda; class Insecta; order Orthoptera; family Acrididae; genus Schistocerca; species Schistocerca gregaria. Next base: position 931,069,302 of record NC_064922.1, read on the forward strand.
CGTGCTGGCGAAACGTCAGTAAAATCATCAGATGAACGTCGGCCCGAGAACACGAGATAGAAGCCAATAGGCGGTCTTTTTGTTGCCTCTTACCCCAGCGGTTCTCCTTCTACACAGGTTTTAAGTTGAAGTACCGTGTCTTTTTTTTCTGTCTTTGTATGAAGGCTACTGTCATGAACTACTGAAGGGATTTTGGTAAGGTTTTCACTTACATATTCACTGATTGGCGAGGAACGTTCGTGTATACAATTTATAAATATTTGGTGCTAATTGGCTCAACGATGACGAATTTCAGTTCCCCGTAGTGTTTTTCTGCCTGTGTGTGAAAGCTGCTGACAGGAACTGGTGTTGGGAATTTTTATACTCGCGGCGGACCGGCGCGACACTGATAACGACGGCGAGAGGCCGCCGTTTCGCGCCGTCTTTGATGCACTCCGTGCATTGTTAGGGGGCAGCAGTCGGACAGACCAATCACGCCCTTAGCGCGGCAGTACGCCGGCAAGTGACGTATGCTACCTGATTGCTTTACTTTATATGAAAGTGAGAATATTCAGTTACCTAACATTGTTGTCTCTTTTTTTTTTCACCACAACTCTGCGCCAGACAAGTCATCCGGTAGATACATGGCGCTAGCCTTGCGAAGCCCGGGCGATTCGTTCGGATACAGCTCAAACGTCCTTCTCCTTACACAGGTATACACAAGATGACTGCTGGTGAACGCCTCTTATTTTTCTTATTGCTTGGGTTTGCTCAATCAATACTTCTTTCTAAGGGACGACTTACCCCAGAAAATTATTCCTTGTGACATTATATGCTAGGAGGTTGACTCATTTGTTTCCAAGGCTAGCAGTTTTACGAAGACCAAAAGTAGGTGACCTTACTTCTCTGAGAAGCTCAGTGATGTACTCCTTCTAGTTCAAGTTCTCATCAATATGTACACCCAAACACCAGGTACATTCTACCCCACTTATTGACTGTTGCTCAAGTGCTACATCAGTTCTTGATATGACCTTCTGTGGTACATTGACATGCATAATCTGTCATTCACGCTTCCAGTGCTTGAAAGAGGGTACATAGAACCACTTTCAGACTATTGCTCGACAGATCCACTCTCGAAAAGCAAGCGATAAAAATAATAAGCTGGTGATTAGAATTTCGAGAAAGTACCTCGTGTCAAAGAAAAACGCCTTTGTTTTAATGGTGGCCACCCCAACCTTCATACCGTAACTGCAACACTCTCTCCCATATTTCGAGATAACACAAAACGAGTTGCCGTTCTTTGAATTATTACAATGTTTTCTGCCAATCCTACCAGCTAAGGATCCAACAGCGCGTAGCAATACTCCGGAACAGAACAGACCAGCGTAGTTAGGCACATACTTTAGTAAATTTGCTGGACCGCCAGAGTGTTCTGCCTATAAAACTCAGTCATTGGTTCCCCTCCCCCACAGTTTCTGTATGATGGTCATAATTTAAGTTGTTCATAATTGTAATCCGTGGGTATTTGATTGAATCGACTTTCCTTAAATTTTGTGATTTATCATGTAACTGAAATTTAATGGATTTTTTAGCACTCATATGGAAGACATCATACTTTTTATTGTTCAAGGACAACTGCCGCTTTTAGCGTCGTGCGTTAGGCTTGTGTAAATCATTCGATAATTCGTATTTACCTACTGGCCTGTATCCACATGACTGCTCTAAGTGCTTGGTAGAGGTTTCATAGAACATCTTTCAGCATGACTATTTGTTGCACGAAATTGAGTATGGTATATTTTCACAAGGCAAAGGCCTTGCTGCAGTGGATACACCGGTTACCGTCAGATCACTGAAGTTAAGAGCTGTTGGGCATGGCCGGCACTTGGATGGGTGACCATCCGGGCTGCCATGCGCTGTTGCCCTTTTTCTGCGTGCACTCAGCCTCGTGATCCCAATTGAGGAGCTACTCGACCGAATAGTAGTGGCTCCGGTCGAAGAAAACCATCGTCACGTCGGGGAGAGCGGTGTGCTGACAACACACCCCTCCTATCCGCATCCTTAGCTGAGGATGACACGGCGGTCCCGATGGGCCACTTGTCCTCAAGACGGAATGCTGCTATCTATATTTTCACAAAATGTAAGGAGAGTCCATTTTCGGAGAACCACTTAATAATACTTTGGAAAACACCACTGGTAATTTATTCTGTTGTTTTCTCTATGATGGGATTCATTGTAACACTAGTATCATCCGCAAAAAATACCAAGTCCGCTTTACTGATGTTAAGTGGAAAGTCATTGATCGACGTAATCAATAGGAGAGGATCTAAACTTAAACCCTCTGAGTCCCCATTCGCATTGTCACCTCGCTTACTAAAATTTTCTCTCCTCCCAAAACTGCTTGAATTATTCAATACAAGGTTTTGCATTCTCTTAAATATAGTTCGAATCATATGTTTCTTAAGTCAATAATTTCACTAAACTTAAGTTTTCCTTAGTGGGTGCATGATCTACGTAAACACACGACACCGACAGATCAAAAAGACACGAACTAGCGATATTTTATTGTAGCTACTAGGCTGCGGGTTAAACATATAAGGTAATAGGAGAAATAAAAAATTTCAGTTACACAGCGTGCAGTGGTTGGTAGTCATGTCTGCTTCCTGGCTTTAAAGACATCCTGCAAAAAGAAACTTCGTCGCAGATTAGAATTATATGGCGGACCGAGACTCGAACTTTGGACGTTTGCCTTCTGCGGGCAAGTGCTCTACTGAATGAGGAGATGAGGTACAGGCGGAAGAGGAGCTGTGAGGGCGGCTTGCGTGTCGTCCTTGGGTAGCTCAGTCGATAGAGTACTTCGCCTCTAATGACAAAGGTCTCAAATTCGGGTCTTGGTCCGGCACACAGTTCTACTCTGCCAGTCAACTTCATATCAGCGCACACTCCGCTTCAGGGTGAAAATTTCATTCATGGTCCTGTGAGGAGATTCCACGGTGGCAGTCATGCCGTAAGTTTTCACAGTATTCCCCGTTTTGGTTTACACATATTTGTGCTTAAATATGATTTTATAGCGTGAAGCGAGCTGTATGTTCTCAATTTATGAAATATCCACGTCGCGTCGCGGTACTCTTAGACCATTTGTGGCAGTGTTTTTCTCAGTTGCGTTCCTACTTCGAGGTCACTGAAGCAGGGAGAGCCAACATTCCGAGTGGCTTCGTGTTTCGTATGGACCTCAGGGACCAGGAATTATCGATGAGGGAGGAACTCGATGTGAAATTTGCCGGCAGAAACTGCAATTAGCGCGGCAGGTAAAAAAGTGTAGGAGGTAGGGTTAAGTAAGGTCTGGGAACAGCATCGACTTTCCGAAAGGCGTCGATTATCAGAAAAAGGCGCACTGCTTCCTATGTTACAAGTTGTCAAAAGGGCGTTGCACAGCCTTCTGCCTTTGTAGTCTGAAATAATCTGTCATTGCAAAATGTCGCTATTTTCAAATAAGGAACAAAGTAGTCATAAATATACATTAAAATACCAAGCATAGGGCTGTGTGTTGCTCATTTGTAGCTAAAAGAAATATCTGCGTCCGATTTATTGTTAGGAAATAAGGAAATCACGGTTGTTATATGACGGAAATACTACTCACGGTCAGACACACAAAGCCACAAAGATTTAACTAACGTAGCACGTCGTCCGTGCAAAAAGAAGGGCAATTTGAATGGTCAAATGCTTGTCTGCATCTGTGGTGCTTATTCATGAAAACTGGGACTGTCTCGATGGCAGCTATGTCCGAGCGTTGGTTCCAAAGAGTCGAGTTGAGAGCCTGTCACAATATTGTGTGCGTGCTAGCCGTACTGGACCTAAAACCTGTAGTTACTGTTTAGGGTGCAACTCCGTGTGGCAGCAGGAACACCCTGTTGCAGCAGGAGTATCCTGATTGCAACTTTGTGTGTCAATTTGGTGATTCGATCTGTTGTGCCGCCATTCCAGGCGGTGTTTTCCAACAGGACAATGCTCGCCCACATAACCGTGCTGAAGGCCAACATGCTCCACAGAGGGTCGAAATGTTATCTTGGCCCGCTCGATCACCAGATCTGCCCTCAATCGAGCATATATGGGACATCATCGGACGATAACTCCAGCATCATCCACAAAGAGCATTAACCATCGCAGTATTGACCGACCAAGTCCAACAGGCATCGAACTCCATCCCATAAAGTGACATCCGATACCTGCACAGCACAATGCATTCGCGTTTGCACACTTGTTATTAATGTACCAGCATTTTGCAATAGATTATCTCGCATTTACATTAACCAGTGATCTTGTAATGTTAATCAGTTAAATAAGTTAAGCAGACAAATGTACCCGAAATTTCATCACTCTATATTCATTATTTTTTGGTTGGTTCAATTGGCTCTGAGCACTGAGGGACTTAACATCTGAGGTCATCAGTCCCCTAGAACTTAGAACTACTTAAACCTAACTAACCTAAGGACAATACACACATCCATGCCCGAGGCAAGAGCCGAATCTGCGACCGTAGCGGCCGCGCGGTTCCAGACTGAAGCGCCTAGAACCGCTCAGCCACACCGGCCGGCTTAGTTTTTTGGTGTTGTGGTTGTTTCTCTGTCTGTGTATAGGTAGTACACTTTATAATACTTTAATAATCAGATTACCTTTGTAGATGTAGAAATGAAATTTGATCTCTTTGTAGCCCAGTTCTGTTGACGGAAATGTTTTACAACTATTTAAATTCTTCTGTTTCAAGAAATATCACATTAGTCAATTGGAAACCCCGTTCTACCCAATGCACATCTATAAGCTATTTTTTTGTTCAGCAAAGAGAAGTGGGTAGCTCTTCAGCGAAATATCAAGCTAAGTAGCAAACGAAACTTGTGCACTGCGTAGGACGCCTCACCAAAATCGCACTGAATCGTAGTCGACCAAATGGCATCTCATCTCATAACAATCGTCGAAACAGGGAAAGCGAGAAGTGTTGGATATGTGGTAGGGGAGGCACACTGCTTTCAGAACCTTTTTATACGTATGGAGCTAATAGAAGCCACAGCTTTGGTGAAATACGAGGTCTATTCGGAAAGTAAGAAACGATAGGGTGCTAAATGGAAACCACAGTGAAAATCAAAACTGTTTTATTTGTAACAGTTAGCTACAATTTCCAGATAGTTATCTCCATAGTCGCCGATCCGACTTTCCAATACCCTCGTTATAGAAGGCACCCGCCAGTGCTTTCCGCCAATTCTCTACGCTGGCCCACAGCTCATTCTCTGTGCCAAAATGTTGTCTTCATAGCCAGCGGTTCATGTGAGCGGAGATGAAACTCATAGGCAGACAATTACGGGCTGTATTGTGGGTAATCAAACATTTCCAATTGAAAACGTTGCAAGAGCATCTTCATCGCCCCTGCAGAATGCGGCTGAGAATGGTCTTGAAGAAGAAAACGCACGACAGTTACGTAATGTTGGCTGCATAGCTTCAGGCGAAATTTCTCACCAGGCCCTCGTACTTGGCGGGAGATTCTATTGTTATAGGTATCATTATGTGCTCCCTGTGTGCTCAAAACTAGAAAGAATGATTTAATGCGATCGAAGGGCATACTTGAGACACTACCCAACACATCTGTGCAAAACATCGGATTTTCACTGTCGTTTCCATTTCGCGACCGGTCGGAACTTTCTTTCCCAATAACCCTCGTACAACATACCCGCCAGTCAGAATAACACTAGAAGCGAGCAAAATAAATAATGCCTTTGTGACTGTCATTTTGAATAATTGATTAGGTTGACTGATGACAAGAAAAGATGCCGAAAACTAAAAACCTTCCGGTTTCTGTGCTGTGCAGGGCATTTCCTGTTTAAAATGGACAACTCCGCACAGACTTTTAGTGAGTCTGAATGTGACTCTTCCCAGAGCAAACTTATTTTACGCCTACAGGGGGTTATTGTGGTTACTTCTGGAGTGTCTAATTCCTGCGATACAACGAATCGTAACAGCCTTTGTTATACGTGTGGCACAATGAATCACGACAAACCGCTGTTGAAGCGATGTCTCTAGACAACGCTACTGAACATTACATTTCCTTATAGACCCTATATTCACAAACTTAGACACATTTCCAGCCTTTTGGATAAACGGTGGATGATGATTAGTGATTACAAAAAACTGCGACAAAGATGAATTTTCGTTCCAATCTTGAATAACGTAAAGAAAATTGACATTCCATCATTGGAATTAAGATCTGGGTTCAAAACCAGAAATAAGATTGTCCGTAAGTTTAGCGTCTGTAGCTCGGGGTCATTGGCAGACGCTTTACGGGTCTGCGTTGTCTGGTAAGCTCGACAGCAGTGTAGGGGTGTGTCGTGCGTCTGTCTGACTTAATAGTCCAGACTGAAAAACACAGACCTACTACTTAATGAATCCACGACCATTGTTAGTGGGTCAATACGATTTACTCTCACATACAGGTTAGCTACTTTGACTAACATTCAATCTCCTGATATTACAAGGAGGGTGCGGTACTACGTGAATATCACAAGACTGTTGGTATCTCCCCCAACCTTCCTGTATCAAACTATGTATTTCCTATGGGGCGGAAAAAATTATGTTCAAGAAAGTCCACTTTTCTTACTGAATTTGAAGTCAATGCTTTCGATGAATGGAGACGCTATTGGCAACAAAACTGTCCCCCACAATGCCCTAAGCTGCTCTGCATCCAGAGGATAGACTCTGAATTTGACCAATTTCGCACAATTTTCACTATCCTTTGCACGCCACAAGATAAATAAAAAAGAAATTAAATGGAATGAGAAAGTTTCTTCCGCAGTCATAGCGCTATAAAGCAGTTGGGAAGTTCCTCAACAGAATAGTGACAGGACAGTCATTAATGTACGCCTAATGCACAACATGCCCGGGATGCTTCTTATATGATACTTCGTTGTTGTGTCATTTCGTTTCGTACTGCAACTTCCACAATAATCGTAGGCTAAAAGTTGCGAACAACATTGGGATCATACATTTCATAGATACGACTTTAACTGACTTCTAACAATGAGATTTAATAGCTCTATTAAGAATCCGACGTTTCGTAAATAAATATGTAAACAGTATAAACTATCCAAAAATATTACATATTCGAAAAACGACGGGAGATGTTTCGACTGCCCATGCTGATGTGACCATTAGCAGTTTGTGCTAGTCTTTGTAAATGCAGCAATAAAGAGCTATAACATAGCTTAACGAACTGAAATTTCTCCACAGTGGCAACAACGTCGCGTTCAGGTTCACTCCAGTAATCTGACTAGCGGAGTGTTTTAGATCTATACGCCTTATGACGTGTGGTGGAGGGTACTTTGTATACCACTATAACATTCCCCATTTCCTTCGTCCGTCGGAAACATAACTGCTGTTGGCAGAACTGAGGTCTAATTTTACCTACATGTTCTTCTCGCGATGTCGTAAAATAGTGGATCTTTCGCCTATTTTCCTCTATACCATACTTTTGTTTATATTGAGGGTCAACTGCCAAACCCTAGCTCTGAGCACTATGGGACTTAACATCTGTGGTCACCAGTCCCCTAGAACTTAGAACTACTTAAACCTAACTATCCTAAGGACATCTCACACATTCATGCCCGAGGCAGGATTCGAACCTGCAACCGTAGTAGTCACGCGGTTCCGGACTGCGCGCCTAGAACCGCTAGACCACCGCGGCCGGCGCCAAACCCTGAAACCAAGTGTATATCCTCTGGAGATTTTTCTACCTTTCACTACAGCTTTCTAGCGTTGCGACTTCTCTGTGTATATGGCATCATCCACGAAAAGCCTCAGGGAACTTCCAACGTTATCGACATATGAACTGTAATGGTGCAATAACACTTATCTGGGATACGCCCGAAGTTTCCTGTCCGTTAAGAATGACACGTTGTTTTCTGTTTGGTAGCAACTTTTCAATCCAAAAAGCTGATCTGATATTCCTACGTTCGTATTTTATTCATAAGGCGACAGTACAGAACTCTATCGAACGACTTCTGGATGCCAAGGAAAACGGCATCAATGTGGACGTCACTACCTACTGACTTCTGGATCTCGTCGACGAATAGAGCGAACTGTGTTTCGCACGATCGTTGTTTGCGCAGTACATATTGATTCCTACAGAGAAGATTTTAGGTCTTCAGAAATGTAATGTCACGAGAGCATAAATCGTGTTCCAAAATTTTAAAATCGACTGACATCAGTGGTATAGACTTATTGTTTTGTGCTTCTATCCGGCGAAGCTTCTTGAAAACTGGAATGACCTGCACATTTCACAGTTCTCTACGTCAGTATAGTGAATAGCACAACAATTAGATATTCGCTGATATCTTTGCTTGGCTACTAGTCCTCGCACACTATCCATATGACAGCATTTTCGTCATTATTTCCTGTTTTCCGTCTTTCCCTTAGTTGCTCTAGGTATGTACCGTCTATGCAACTAAATGAAGGCAGTTTGTTTATTGCCATACACGTTTTGCTTCTTTTATTTGGGCAGCATCATCAGTGGCCTGAAATAAATTTCTTTTATATATGGAATAAACGTATTAAGTGATAAACATAATATGCTGCTATGTTACGTTTTGTAATGTTTTTCTGTAGTTTTTTTTTAGGTTAGAAGCAACTTTTGTAGCTCACGTTCGTACTGTGAATGTATAGTTAGGTACTACTTACGATTTCCGCACTATTAAATTTTTGGTTTTTATTAGTTTTCTGAATGTGTACAACACTAAAAATGTTATGCTACAGTTTCTGACAAGTTGTAGCATACAATGGTTTCAGTCGCACCCCTGTACGAAGTTACAGAAGATTAGCAAAGGATAGATTCCGATATAAAACGAGTTTTACATCCATAATATATTCAAACCAGTAAACAAGGCGAAACCGTAACGCAGGCTACACGGAGATAAGTTGCTATAAAAGTCAAAGTGGTAGCACAATGAGAAATGGTAAATCGTCGTTGGTACGCATCTGGGATATCCCCAATTCAATCCATACTGAGTTGTTTCGTATGTCCTGTAGGGATTGTCTCAAATATGCAGATACAGTACTGAATAGCTTTGCAGGTCTGCACGTACTGTCTAGGAAGAACAAGAGAACAGTATATAATAACCAGATTTGGGTGCTACAGCCGTACGTATAGTTACGCAAGTACTCAGACGCATACGTATAGAGCGTGTTGGCACTGTCAATGAAGTCTGTCAGAATACAGTACGCTGCTGTAGCGTTGGATGCTAACAAGTTTTGGAGGATGCTTGGCAATTGGTGACCAAGCTCCCGAAGATTACTTCCAGGAATACTGATGTGATACGTGTTCCGAGGACACTCTAGGAAGAAATGATTTGGATCTTCTCATTCTCGACAAACACATAATGATGTTGAGTCGATAGGGGTGTTTGTTGAGCATCCAGTGATTAAATTTCGGCCGTGGTATAGCTGTGTGAAATTACTCGATATTTGCATCTTTCTACACCATGAAGCTCTTGGAATCTTGGAATGAATTAGTGTGTAGTGGCTGCCTTTGATTTTAGATGACGTCGACCATTCTTCTTGCCAGTCAGATACAATCACTTTCTGAGTATGCGTATCATATCTAAATAACTCACCAGCAACTGACGCTTCAAATTTACCTTAAAAAATCCGACGTCCACACAATGGTTCAAATGGTTCAAATGGCTCTGAGCACTATGGGACTCAACTGCTGTAGTCATCAGTCCCCTAGAACTTAGAACTACTTAAACCTAACTAACCTAAGGACACCACACACATCCATGCCCGAGCCAGGATTCGAACTTACGACCGTAGCAGTCGTACAGTTCCGGACTGCGCGCCTAGAACCGCGAGACCACCGCGGCCGGCTCCACACAATGACGTTTCAGTTGGAACATGATGATTTCTTTATTAAGGCATCATTTAAAACAGATCACAAGTACAGAAAATTATTCTCACTGTTCGTATGTTGTTGTGTTGTTGTTGTTGTTGTTGTTGTTGTGGTCTTCAGTCCTGAGACTGGTTTGACGCAGCCCTCCATGCTAGTCTATCCTGTGAAAGCTGCAGTACCTACTGCAGCCTACATCCTTCTGAAGCTCCTTAGTGTATTCACCTCTTGCTCTCCCTCTACGATTGTTACCCTCTACTCTGCCCTCCAGTGCTAAATTTCTGATCGCCTGATGCCTCAGAACATGTCCTACCAACCGGTCCCTTCTTCTTGTCAAGTAGTGCCATAAACTCCTCTTCTCCCCAATTCCATCCAATACTTCCTCATTAGTTACGTGATCTACCCATCTAATCTTCAGCATTCTTCTGCAGCACCGCATTTCGAAAGCTTCTATTCTCTTCTTGTCCAAACTACTTAGCGTCCATGTTTTACTTCCATACATGGCTACACTCCATACAAATACTTTCAGAAACGACTCCCTGACACTTAAATCTATACTCGATGTTACAAATTTCTCTTCTTCAGAAACGCTTTCCTTGCCATTGCCAGTGTACATTTTATATCCTCTCCACTTCGACCATCATCAGTTATTTTGCTCCACAAATAGCAAAACTCCTTTACTACTTTAAGTGTCTCTTTTCGTAATCTAATTCCCTCAGCATCACCCGACTTAATTCGACTACATTCCATTATGCTCGTTTTACTTTTGTTGATGTTCATCTTATATCGTCTACTAGCATTGAAATCTCGTTCTACGTGATCGAAGCAATAAAGTTTTCATAAGACTGCTATATTTTTGGATTGTTGATAGTACCGCAAATGTTTCTGCCTAATGGTGCCCCTCTCGTCAGTGAGGCCTGTGTGTTTTCCTTATTACTGTTTGTGGCAGATAGTTACTTGCATTGTGCTGAGTACCGTGTCCTTCCTACCGTTATTTAATGGCGTTGGCAGCAAGGCATCGAGGCTGCCTGGTGAGACACATTTCGCGGTCCCTGCCGTGCTTGGTATGGCCGGTACATACACGCACTGCTTTGAATTAGAACGTGGCTGCACCTAGTCACTTGAGCAACTTAAATGACGGAACTACGGCGGGGTTCTGGGTTTATCAGCGTCGAGTAACGTTTTCCGCTATGTTTGGTTACGAACGTCGGTGCTGGACTCGTGTTTGAAGCGGAAGGCTAGGCTGGCGCCGCCGTCGCGCACTCGGACGAGCTGGCACGCGTCTTGCCCTACCGCACCACGATATTGGCGCCAGCAAACTGGCACGCCTGTGAAGACGCGTAGGGGATACTTAATGCCCCACTCATATGCGACGCCATCTACCCTCGACGTCTGTCCAGACCCTTTGACGTCGCTCTCATAAATTCTTGATGAGAAATTCGAGAAATGGTGGTGCGCTTGTTCAGCAGAAATGTCATCTTATCTGTGTTAATAACGGCTAAGGCGGTCACTCGGTCACTCGGTCGAACTTGTACGTTGCCCGTCACGTAGCTTCCACGCGCAATAAGAATCTGATTTCCAGTACCTCTGTAAGTAGATTTTTATATTGGTAATGCCACGTAGCGCTCGTTATGAAAATCGCTGGCTGTCCTGTCTACAGTCCGCGGATGGTTTGCATTGTTGTCTGCCATTGTAATGTTGGGCAGTTGGCTGTTAACAGCGCGTAGCGTTGCGCAGTTCGAGGTGAGCCGCCAGCAGTGGTGGACGTGGAGAGAGATGGCGGAGTTTTGAGAGCGGACGATCTGGACGTGTGTCCATCAGAGACAGTAAATTTGTAAGACTGGATGTCATGAACTGCTATATATATATATATGATGACTATTGAACACTATTAAGGTAAATACATTGTTTGTTCTCTATCAAAATCTTTCATTTGCTAGCTGTGCCTATGAGCAGTTAGTGCCTTCAGTAGTTTGAATCTTTTATTTAGCTGGCAGTAGTGGCCCTCGTTGTATTGCAGTAGTTCGAGTAATGAAGATTATTGTGAGGTAAGTGATTCATGAAAGGTATAGGTTATTCTTAGTCAGAGCCATTCTTTAGTGGGGATTATTGAAATTCAGATTGCGTTGTGCTAAAAATATTGTGTGTCAGTTTAATCAGTCATTTATAATTTTTCTAAGGGGACGTTTCACCTCATATAAACATTGACTGATGTAACAAACTTAAAATGCTGACACGATCTGTTCATTAAAAGATTAACACGATAAGTAAAGCGTTAGAGTTAGAAACTTCGAATGTGTCTTACGTCAGGGTAACTCGAGGCATGAAGATTTCCCAGACTATATTCACCCAGTATTTGAGCACTTAGTGACTTCCAACAAACTTCACACATAACATCAACACTTATTGAAACTTTTTCTAGCTGAAACCCCCAAAAAACATTGAAAGGGACAAAACTTGTCGTTAAATACGTTTTCGCTGTTCGTTCAGCTTCAGCATCACAAACGCTAAGTTTCAACACCTTTTGCTGACGTTACACACATACATCACTGAATTTACTGTGACACTCAGAATCCATAAATCTCTACTGACATACCCGCAATATAATTTTGCACAAACATGCAAAGAACAGGATCAACAAAATTAAGCAGTCATCATTCCTTGGCATCAGATAGACTTGTTACAAAAGGTAACAATGTCGTTCAATAGTAAGTACGCAATGCTTACATAAATTCACTCAGTTCCTACAATACACTGACACAAACAACCCATTTTCAACGAAGCAGCTCCAAAGACGTGTCTGCAGCTTGTGGTCTTGCGGTAGCGTTCTCGCTTCCCGCGCACGGGGTCCCGGGTGCGATTCCCGGCGGGGTAGGGGATTTCCCCTGCCTCGAGATGACTGGGTGTTGTTGTGTCGTCACCATCATTCATCCTCATTATAATCGGAGGAAGGCAATAGCAAGCCACCTCCGCTAGGACGCCTAATACGGCGCTGCGGGTCTCCCGCATCGTCCCCTACGCTCCTCGGAATATGGGACCTCATCATCATCATCATCCAAACACGTTCACACTAGCTGCCAGATTTGAATACAGCACGGGCTGCAGTTTCCAGCCAATCAGAGCATAGGACACTTACGATAGGCTCACGCGCATGCTATGTAATGGCTTACTTCAGAAAATTATTTATTTATTACATGAGAAATCAGATTGTTCGAAAAATAGCAAATGCACGGAACGCATTGGAGCTTGTATTACTTAAACAGAAAAACTGTAGGGACGAATGTATAGCAGGCACTGGTTCTTTATGTCGATACTGTTTCAGTGACTATGGTCGCAGGTTCAAATCCTGCCTCGGGCAAGGATGTGTGTGATGTCCTTAGGTTAGTTAAGCTTTTTTGGTTTCAGTGAAAATGTTGATGTAAATCAACGAATTACAGTATGACTACCGGAATTACGTTTTATTTGAAAGCGATAATAACATAAAAGTTTTGTAATTTAGGGCCTATAGTTGAAACTTCCAAAAATTTCCACTTTGCGGGATTCGGAGACAGTGCGGCGAGTATGACGTGCGATGCTTGTATTTGGCTATTCTGCAATGAAATATCTCCATATCTGTTATACAGGTCTTTTATTAATAATTCATTGTTGTTCACATTTCTATATTTTGTACGGAATTACATAAATATAAGCGATCCGTCAACAGAATCGTAAAAGTCACCATGTTCGCACTGTGCCTACCACATAGCGTTTCGAGTACATTGACTTGACAAAATGTCTACAAAGCAAGAATATAATTTTTGTTTGTTGGAGTAATTGAGATATTTTGACTGTTACAACCGTGCAGTGTGCATTTGGAAAGAATTACAGAAAAGAATTTCATGTAATAAGAGTGTTCTGCGTTGGTATCGACAATATAGGAACTCTGGTTTTCACTGTAAACAGAAAAGTACTGGCCGACCAAGTGTCCCAGATACAACCGTGGAGAAGGCGAGGGAAAGTTTCGTACGCATTTCTAAAACATCAGCGGTCCGCGCAAGCCACGAACTTGGAAAATCTCAGCAAACTGTGTGGAAAATTCTCCGAGGCGCTTGCATTTCAAACTGTACTGTCTGCAGCTCATGCGGCAGTCAAAACCTGAAGATTATGGCCGGCACCTTCAGTTTTGCATTTTGCAGGAAGCAATCATTGGGCCTCAAAGCTGATATTCGGAGACAAAGCAACCTTTCATTTATCTGGAAAGCTTTATCACCACTGAACGAGATTCACCAAAGGTTCAAGTTTTCTGAGAACTGTCACACACGAAGTTGAATGGGCCGTGTTTCATCTGTCAAAGAATAACGTCGATATATAGCCACCCCATCTCATTAATCTGATATTGCCTTTGGCACTGGAAGTGTACACTGAGGTGGCAAAAGTCGTGGGATACCTCCTAATATCCTAAATGCCTCGGACTTCCGTTTGCTCGCCGTGGTGTAGCAGCTCGACATGTCATGGACTCAACAAGTCGCTGGGCGTCCCCTGCAGAAATACTGAGCCGTCCATAATTGCGAAAGTGCGTGAAATTAAGATTGTGTCCCGTAAATATTCAATGTGATTCATGTCGGTTGATCTTCGTGGCCAGATCATTTACTGGAATTTTGCAGAATGTTCTTCAAAACCAATCGCGAGCTGTTGTGGCCCAGTGACACGCTGCATTGCTTTCCATAGATACTCCATTGCTGTTAGCCAGCAGTTGGTCTCCAAGTAGCAGAACATAACCGTTTTCAGCCAACGATCGGTTCAGTGGGACCAGGGGACCCACTCCATTCCAAGTAAACACATCCAACGCCATTATGGAGCCATCACAAGCTTGCACATTGCCTTGCTGCCATAGGCCTATAACGCCAACTTTCAGCGCACTGTCCTAATGGATTGTTCGTCGTACGTCCCACAATGATTTCTGAAGTCATTTCACGCAGTTTGCACTGACGGGTCGACGCAGACGCCGCTGCTCTCGAACATCAAGTGTAGGCCGTCGGCCACTGCGTTGTCCGTAGTGAGAGGCAATACGCAAAATTTTGTATTCTCGGCACACTCTTCACACTGTGGATCGCGGAGTATTGAACTCCCTAACGACATCCGAAATGTAATGTCCCATGTTTGTAGCTCCAAAACATCTGTTAATTTCTTTCGTGCGGCTATAATTACGTCGTAAATCATTTCAAATGAAGCATTCGAGTAAAAATGACAGCTCCGCCAATACACTACCCTTTTATATGTTGTGTAAGAGATACTACCGCCACTTGTATATGTTCATATCGCTATCCCATAACTTCTGTCACATCGCTGTATGACTGCCATGCTTATGGCCTCAGTTGTCAGCCTGTAAAAATATGACGAAGTATTACACTGAAATGTAGCTTCAAAAGCAAAAAAATTCACTTAAGTTATAACAAAGTGCGAAATGCTGATGAAACATAGAATTATCACGTCCATCACGTAAATTTCCCCTGTGAAGTAACGGGGTATTACAATGCAGTAACTATTACTTTTAAACAATTAGAATGCACTACTATACATTAGAACTACTGACAGCCTTGGGAGAGCCAGGCCTAACAAAACTCTACCATCTGGTGACCAAGATGTATGTGACAGGCAAAATACCCTCAGACTTCAAGAAGAGTATAATAATTCCAGTCTCAAAGAAAGCAGGTGTTCACAGATGTGAAAATTACCGAACTATCAGTTTGATAAGTCACAGTTGCAAAATACTAACACGAATTATTTACTGACGAATCGAAACACTGGTAGAAGCCGACCTCGGTGAAGATCAGTTTGGATTCCGTTGAAATGCTCGAACAATACTGACCTTACGACTTATCTTAGAAAATAGATTAAGGAAAGGCAAACCTACGTTTCTCGCATTTGTAGACTTAGAGAAAGCTTTTGACAATGTTGACTAGGTTCCTTTCTTTCAAATTCTTAAGTTGGCTGGGGTAAAATACAGGGAACGAAAGGCTATTTACAATTTGTATAGAAACCAGATGAGAGCTATAAGAGTCGAGGTGCATGAAAGGGAAGCAGTGGTTGGGAAGGGAGTGAGACAGGGTTGTAGCCTCTCCAAGATGTTATACAATCTGTATACTGAGCAAGCAGTAAAGAAAACAGAAGAAAAATTCGGAGTAGGAATTAAAATCCATGGAAAAGAAATAAAAACTTTGAGGTTCACGGATGACATTGTAATTCTGTCAGAGACAGCAAAGGACTTGGAAGAGCAGTTGAACGGAATGGACAGAGTCTTGAAAGAAGGATATAAGATGAACATCAACAAAAGCAAAACGAGCATAATTGAATGTAGTCGAATTAAGTCAGGTGATGCTGAGGGAATTAGATTAGGAAATGAGACACTTAAAGTAGTAAAGGAGTTTTGAAATTTGGGGAGCAAAATAACTGATGATGGTCGAAGTAGAGAAGATATAAAATGTAGACTGGCAATGGGAAGGAAAGCGTTTCTGAAGAAGAGAAATTTGTTAAAATCGAGTATAAATTTAAGTGTCAGGAAGTCGTTTCTGAAAGTATTTGTATGGTGTGTAGCCATCTATGGGAGCCAAACATGGACGATCAATAGTTTGGACAAGAAGAGAATTAAAGCTTTCGAAATGTGGTGCTACAGGAGAATGCTGAAGATTACATGGGTAGATCACATAACTAATGAGGAGGTATTGATAGAATTGGAGAGAAGAGAAATTTGTGGCGCATCTTGACTAGAGGAAGTGATCGGTTGGTGGGACATGTTGTGAGGCACCAAGGGATCACCAATTTAGTATTGGAGGGCAGCGTGGAGGGTAAAAATCGTAGCGGGAGACCAAGAAATGAATAGACTAAACAGATTCAGTAGAATGTCGGTTGCAGTAGGTACTGGGAGATGAAGTTTTCAGAGTACCATGGAGAGCTGCATCAAACCAGACTCTGGACTGAAGACCACAACAACAACAACAACTATACATTACGTTGTTGCGAGCTTCTACGCGAGTTACGAATTCATAAAATGTTTATTTCTTGTGAGACGTAAGAAAAAAATGTTCAAATGTGTATGAAGCTTACACACTACTTAACCTAAATTATCCTAAGGACAAATACACACACCCATGCCCGAGGGAGGACTCGAACTTTGCCGGGACGAGCCTCACAGTCCATGACCCATATTGTCCCTAAAACGATTGCTCCCATGGTGAGAGGAGTCAGATTCTCCTGTGTCTTTCTCCAATTCAGCCTCTACTGCTTAAGATGTAGACACGACGGAAATTTCTAACAAAAAGAAACATCGAGGAGAAAAGAACAACTTTCGTCGAACAAATGGTACTGACAAGACACGGCGTTGAATTAGTGAATTGTCTAATAGAAAAGTATTGAATGATATGCGGGAATTTTCTTTCTCAGGAATGTCGATGCTGTGGGGATAAGACTGTGGTAAAGGGTGTTTAGCCAGTATTGCCTTGTTAGCAGGTGGATGCATCGGACTAAAGCATGCTACTTCGCTTGCCAGGAACACGCAATTTGCGGGTTACTCTGGCTGGCGACACCTGCAAGGGAAGGGGGAGACTGGGGCCGGTGTGGTTGAGTGATGGGGTCCGCCGGCCGTAGATCGTTGCGCTGAGCCCTCCGGATCCCGGCCTGCCGCCGTGAGATACGCAACCGCCGAACCACCAATCACGCCAGGCTATCCCTTCTTCCCTGAAGGAAAGTGTACCAGCTCCTACCGAGCTGCTAGCAAGTCGATTTCAGAACAGCCGTGATCCGTCAGCGGATTTCAAAGGTCCAGCTATCGGAGTAGGACGCGGTGTGGAACGTACACTGTCCTATTTACTTGATAAGATCGTATTACGACTCGTGTAAGAAAGACAAACATCAGCGGCTATGGGAACTGGGCAGTTTCAGGATTATGGTGTATCGGGACTCCTGTATATCGTTCCGCGATGCTGCTGCACTTTTCAGGTCGCCACGAATGTCATGCGAATTTGAAATCAATGGATTCTGGACGTCCATAGTTAACGTTATGCAGACAGGACTGGACTGAGAGGACGCCGGTATAGAAACAGCGCGACAAAAAAGTGGTTCAAATGGCTCTGATCACTATGGGACTTAACATCTCAGGTCATCAGTCCCCTAGAACTTAGAACTACTTAAACCTAACTAACCTAAGGACATCACTCACATCCATGCCCGAGGCAGGATTCGAACATGCGTCCGTAGCGGTCGCGCGGTTTCAAACTGAAGCGCCTAGAACCGCTCGGCCACTTCGGCCGGCCACAGCGCGACAAAAAAGAAAGAAAAAAAGAAAGAGGTTCCAAATTAATCAGCAGAGGTACGTGAGCCTTCCTAGCCCATGAGTTCCCATCTACTTACTGCGAGAAGATTTCATTCCTGTGGCCAGCGACTAAACGCATGCCGTGGGCCAAGGTGTCATTCCCACAGTGTCATCTTATCCAGGCATCAACATAAAGAATCGACTACTACCGAACTGACGTCAATGAGGCAATATTGCGCTTGCTTTATACAGCTGCCGCCTCCAGAGCTCGCTCAGGTTCAGCAACGGAGTACTGCGCATCGTTGTGGTATTGCAGAGTTAACAAAGGTCGGCGAGTGGTTACTGAAGCAAATATGATCAAATGCTTCTATTCAGGACGAGTTCTGAGGACTACTAATAATTTATGAAAAGGAAATAAAATCTGTTCTTTATTATGCATGTTACTGAGACCGACGTGTAGAATCTACCGTAAAAAATAAGAATTTAATTTATGTATTGAATACAATAGTCTTGGTTGCAATATTAGTTTTTATTTTTTAACTATGCTTACTATTTGAGCCCCATCTTATTCTGTTATTCGCTCCTGTGAACGGGAACGCGTTATGCAGGTCTTGGACTCACTCACGTCCACTATCAAAGTTTTTACTGAGTTTAACGAAGGCGATGTTGGCCTGGTGTATTCGACGATGCCCTTTGGCTACACTGTCTAAAGGATCGTACTAAGGAGTACCAAATTAAGATCAACCTGAAGATGCCTAAATAAGGCGAAACCCGTAGATGAAAACTAAATACTAAATTGCAACCAAAACTGTTTTTTAACCAGTACTGTTAAGCACTGGTTTGCTGTATGCCACAGATGGATTGGAAGAAATTCTAAGAATTTAACTTCTTTTAGAAATTTCAAAAACTGAAAATTAATTTTTACCATAAAGTGTAGTATTTTTCATCAGTGCAGTTAAAGTAATATTTTCCAAAATGATTGCCGTTACATTGAGTTGACAAAAAGTCGTGGAATAGTGAGATGAACATATACAAATGGCGGTAGCATCGGGCGCACAACGTATAATGGGGCTGTGCATTGGCGGAGCCGTCATTTGTACTCAGGTGACTCATGTGAAAACGTTTCTGATGTGATCTTGGCCACACGACGGCAATTAACGTGCGTGACATTCCATTTTTGGGAATTCAATCCATTTTAGGGAATTCAATCTTTCGAGACCCGCAGTGCCAAGAGCGTGACAGTAATACTAAACTTCAGACTTTACCTGTCACCACCGACAACGCAGTGACCGATGTGCTTCACGTAACGACCGAGGGCAGCGGGAAGGCAAGCATCCAGAACGAGGGATGGTCAGCTAGAAAACTATTCTTTCGTCTCCCTTTGACACGGCTGGTGCTATATCGGCGCAGCTACAACATCGGACCTAGTAGAGACGCCGTGGTGTCTTTTGAGACAGGCCATGATTCTCAGTACAGCATCAGGATGGCCGCATCTACGTGTGGATGCTCAGTTTTTTTTTGTCATCACACAGTCCCCCATCTGAAGTGACGGTATGGGCTGCCATGGGCTAAACAGCACAAAAACCTGTGGTAGCCTAAATTGTGCAGAGGGGGGGGGGGGGGGGGAGTCACATTTCTGACTTAAGGGCCGTGCCGGTGGACTATCAAGGTCTTGGTGAAATTATCTTTCAACAAGATAGCGCAAGACCGCATTTTGCCAGGGCTCTACCGACCTACCTTGATACGGAGACTGTTCTGGCCAGCCCGTTCTCCACATCTTTCATCCCTTGAAAACATCTGGTGATGCGGATGCCATGAGGTCAGCAAGCCACCACTCTCCAGTCATTGCAATTGATAAATCTGGCACACTTTCGAAAAAGTATGGAATGACACATCCGTATCGTCCCTCCAAGCTTAGTTCCACACGATGGCCAGCTTTGATGCTACCAGATGTGGCAGCTCTTTGTACTAAATATCAACCTTGTACACATCCAAATCACCTACAAATTAAATCATGAACTCTTCCTACTAACCTGTTACTCGCGTAATGAGAAAAATAATTGTTATTTTTTGCTATTTACAAATATAATCCTGAGCTATGTAATTTGTTCAAAATCCTCAGAACGTGGTACGTCTTCTAGCGCTCCAACGGAAGGCAAAAAGAAAGGATCTCGTGCGAAGCAGTGATATAACTTCATTATCAAATGGCTCTGAGCACTATGGGACTTAACTTCTGAGGTCATCAGTCCCCTAGAACTTAGAACTACTTAAACTAACTAACCTAAGGACATCACATACATCCATGCCCGAGGCAGGATTCGAACATGCGACTGTAGGTAGCGGTCGCACAGCTCCAGACTGTAGCGCCTAGAACCGCGTGGCCACCTCGGTTGGCTAACTTCATTATCGGTTATCAAATCAAAGTCGATCTTGACATCTTACTAAAATATTTATGTCAGGTGAATTCCATTATTTCCTAACGATTAAGATATTTTTATGACAACATTGTAACATTGCCCGCTGATTACTTTCGTACCATACAATCCTTCCGAAACAGTGTTTTAGGACTCCTGTAGGACATTATACGTTTAATGTTTAAACCATTTTAATTCATTGCCCTATATTTTGCTACCAGTAGGTCTCATGTGCGACCAACTCAATTGTCTCATTCCAAAATTGTATCACGAATAAACAAAATTACCTTTAATATACGTTACGTAATATTTTGATTCAATCAGAAGGCTGTTTTGAAAAGAAACATTTATTCAGCGTACGCTGGAGCGCAGAACACCATGTTTCATACATTAAAATGTAATCAGAATGCATCGGCTCAGCTAATATTACTGAAACGGGAATCAGGATATTAAATCCTTCACAAATTTCGAAATATTAAACACTCGAAAAATCTGAGAGCAGTTACAGAATCGGCCCAAAGTCTCCTTTAACGTGAGACATTTTGTGCATAAATTCTGTCTTATTACATGTCGTAAAAATTTGACTTATTTTACTTCGCTAAGATGGCAGACAGGTTGTTGGTATAAATTGTAGTAAAGTGTTTAATATACAGCGGTGCAACAAAAATCCTCTTTAAGTGCAAACTAATGTGCGTGAAAATAGAGCTAGCCTCCAGCTAGCTCCATTCTCTTGTTAAATACATTTTTACACAACAGTTTGTGACATCACATTCCTGATACTTGAGGGGTGAGAAGCGGTGGGGGCGGGGCGAGGAGGGGGAAGGAGGGGGTGTCTTGATAAATATTTTGCGTAGACGCCAAGCGTCGCATGAGAGTGAACTGAAGCTGCGGTAGACCTGCAATACTCTTCATTTTTGTGAATGCCATCCAAATGTAGAACAAGAAATAGTACAATATCTGACGACTGGAGAACAGGAGACACTGTTTCCATCTTCAAGAAAGGCAATAAAAGACTTTGTAAAACCTACAGAGGAATAACCCTTATGAGTCATACAGACAAGATTTTTGAAAGAATTTTACTGAATCGAATAAGTGAAGAGATAGAAAAGGAGCTGAGTGAAGAATAGTATTTTCTATCCGTCAACTGATGGAAAAAAGTTGGGTGTATAACAAAAGGGTGATAATGGTTTTTATAGACATAGAAAAGGCATATGACTCCTCAGTTGACAGGGAAAGTTTCTGGGAAGAAATGAAGAAGATAGATATAGAAGATGGATACATTAATGTTATGAAGACAATGTTCAGAGGACACAATTTTAGAATTAGAACACCATTGGGGAACTCTGAATACTTGAAATAAGACAAGGACTTAAACAAGGAAGTATTCTATCTCCTGCACATTTTAATGTTGTGATGGTGGGAATGACTAGAGCAGTTAAAGATATAGTAAAAGAAAAAAAAGATGGTTTTTGCAGATGATAGGGTAATATGGGGTGATAAAGAGGTAGATGTACAGTTACAGCTTGATGAGTGGAAGAAAATAATGAATAGGTATGGATTAAAAATAAATAAAGATAAGAGTGAAGTAATGGTATTTGAAAGAGAGAAAGGAATAACGGAAATATTACTTTGAATGGAGAACCTCTCGAAGTGGTAGAAAGTTTCACTTACCTAGGGAGTGAAATATCTAGGAATGGAAGAATAACTAACGAAATTAATAGAAGGTTACAGGAAGGGAAAAATTTCTACCAAACAATAAAACACCTGATTTGGAATAATGAAGTTTCAGAAAGAGCAAAACTCCTTAAGTATAAGAATTATTACATCCCTATTGTCACCTATCGTGGAGAAATATGGACAATGACAGAAAGGGACTGGAGCAGACTGCAAGCAGGTGAAATGAAATTTCTCAGAGCAGTTAAGGGAAAAACAAGAATGGACAGAGTAAGGAATCTATAGATTAGAAAGGACCTCAAACAAAAAAGTATGAGAGAAGAAATCGAAAGAAAGAGATTAAGATGGTATGGGCATGTTAAGAGGATGCATGGGCAGAGACCCCAAAATTATGAAAGAACTACAGATGGATGGGAAAAGACCTAGAGGACGCCCAAGAACACGGTGGAAAATGGGAGTGAGAATATCTGTGGAAAGGAGAGGTGTGACCTGGCAGCAAGTGGAGGAAGAGAAGTGGTGGGAGGACCGAGCCAAATGGAGGGGACTCTTCAGCACCCAGACCCGGCAGTAGCTGGAGCGGGATTCGGATATAGATAGACACAAACAAGTCCGATATTTGTCATCATCGACTTCAGTGAGTCTCTTACAAAATAAATGATGAGTTTTGAAGACACGTTCTGCCTAGCAACATTCACATTGTTAAGCGTTACCGAAACCCTACAGCA
Organism: Schistocerca gregaria; assembly: GCF_023897955.1. Lineage (NCBI taxonomy): Eukaryota > Metazoa > Arthropoda > Insecta > Orthoptera > Acrididae > Schistocerca > Schistocerca gregaria. The sequence continues at coordinate 931,092,300 of NC_064922.1, forward strand.
CAAGTGAACTTCGGAACCATAGACCTGGAGCTATCCGATTCATTACATTATTTTTGTGGTGTCACCGCCAGACACCACACTTGCTAGGTGGTAGCCTTTAAATCGGCCGCGGTCCGTTAGTATACGTCGGACCCGCGTGTCGCCACTATCAGTGATTGCAGACCGAGCGCCGCCACACGGCAGGTCTAGAGAGACTTCCTAGCACTCGCCCAGTTGTACAACCGACTTTGCTAGCGATGGTTCACTGACAAAATACGCTATCATTTGTTGAGACGATAGTTTAGCATAGCCTTCAGCTACGTCCTTTTCTCTAAATTCTAATTTCCTTGTCCTGTTCCAGACCTCATGCCAGCCTGCGTGAGCTAAAACGCGTGCACTTCGGCCTCCTCTAGTAACACGGTGTCGGCTCTCCTGCCCACCACAACAATTTTCATGAAATTCTATGCTGCCGTGCTATATTGAATGGGGCCGCGAACTTTATTTTTGTCGACCCAAAACATAGGTAACACCAGAAGCCTCACGAAAAGCGATATACAGGAATGTTTCAATCTGTGGAAGGAACTAATGCAGACGTGTGTAGTCATGTGGTTCTGACTTAGTAGGCGACTTAAATTGACTGAACCTTTGCCGTAAGCACGCCACTCTGTAGCATCAGTCTCGTTTATACGTGTAGGCCCTCGTACACAGCATTTTCCGGTGGAGCAGAACAACACAACTACTCATGCACAGCCACTGAGTTGACTGCTTTCGATTAAACCTGTCGCAGCGTACAAAGAGAGAGAATTCCAAATGACTGAACTAAGAGAACTGTTCAAGAGCGCCGCGCGGGATTAGCCGTGCGGTCTAGGGCGCTGCAGTTATAGACTGTGCAGCTGATCCCGGCGGAGATTCGAGTCCTACCTGGGGCATGTGTGTATGTGTGTGTGTGAGTGTGTGTGTGTGTGTGTGTGTGTGTGTGTGTGTGTGTGTGTGTGTGTGCGTGTGTTTGTCCTGAGGATAATTTAGGCTAAGTAGTGTGTAAGCTTAGGGACTGATGACCTTAGCAGTTCAGTCCCATAAGATTTCACACACATTTGAACATTTTTTTTGTTCAAGAGCGGAATTTAAATTCATGGTGAAATATTCGCTGATGGTATTGCTATCTGGAGTGAAAGAAAGTAGAGTTATAGGGCCTGTTGACTATAATTAACTCTCTAATATGGACCGAGAGTCAACCAAAGAGAGATGCAAGTAATGAAACGCAGCAGAAATGATACTAGCGGTGACGTAACATCGAAGCTGCGGCCCATGAAGTAAATGACGTGAGGGAATTCTACTAGCCTGGATATAGGAAGCAGCCTATGGCAAGCAAGGAAGTCTACTCGTATCAAATATAGACCTTAATTTGAGGATGAGATTCTGTGTACGTCTGCAGCATAGCGCTGTATGAAAATGAATCATGGTTTGGGGAGGAGGATCTGAACAGAGGAAAATCGCAGAGATTAAGGTGTGGTGTTACAGATGGATGCTGAAGGGAAAGTGGACAGGGGGTTCCCTGCAGAACCCGAAAGGCGAATAGTATGACAGACACTAACTAGATGGAAACTTCCTGGCAGATTAAAACTGTGTGCCGGACCGAGACTCGCACTCGGGACCTTTGCCTTTCGCCGGCAAGCTGTGAGGACGGGGAGTGAGTTGTGCTTGGGTAGCTCAGTTGGTAGAGCACTTGCCCGCGAAAGGCAAAGGTAACGAGATCGAGTCTCGGTCCGGCACACAGTTTTAACCTGCCAGGAAGTTTCGTATCAGCGCACACTCCGCTGCAGACTGAAAATCTCATACTGACTAGATGATGCGACAGGATAGTGAGAATAACTTCCGTGGTTGTAGAGGGGCATCGATTTTTGATGTAAGAGCGTTCGTAAGATGAAGGGTTTGGCGAAATCGTGGCGGCACAGTTCGCAACTCTTGTTGGTAATTTAGTAATGTACAGCCTTATTTCTCTTTTAGCAGACCTCGCACGTTAGTTACCCGTTTTATATGTATCAAATATAACTAAAACTTGGTGAAAAGTCGAAAAGGATTTAGAGTTCGGATGGTGTGAAAATTTCTTTGTGACTTTGTTATCAATGTAACACAGAACCACTGGCCGTATTCAAGATTCCTCTAAATTTGTTTTAACTTAAGAGATACGGACTTTTGGAGGAAAACGCCAACGCGACAGCGAAGCGTTGTAGTCTTTAGGTACTATATTCGTATTCGAGAGGACGGCGCCTGAAAACCGCGCACGGTCAGTCACACTTAGATTTTACGTGATTCTCCTAATTCGCTTTACCTGTGTGGTTTCTTTGAAAGAGCACGAACGGTTTTCTTCTCCAGCATTTCCCAACCTCCTCTCTAATGACGTTGCAGGCAGTGGGGACGTTAAATCCTAATTTTCCTTCCTTCCTACTTCCTTTTGGTTTACTACCGATATTTTGAAGGTATTGCGGTTTTTATACAAATAACATATATTTTACTCCAGCCATTGAATCTAAGCTACTGCTAACCTGAAAGCAAAATTTCATGTGCATCCATCACATCCAAAATTAATTATAATCATTCGTAGAGCATTTGTAAATGACCTTCATCGTTGGTAATTCATTGTTTTATTGGGGTATCTGAAGTCTATAATTGATATCTACGAGAATGGTGTTTATTTCATTTGTGTCCAAAATTTTCAAATGTGTGTGAATTGTTAAGGGACCAAACTACTTAGGTCATCGGTCCCTAGACTTACACACTACTTAAACTAACCTGTGCTAAGAACAAAGCACACACCCACGCTCGAGGGAGAACCCGAACCTCCGGCGGGAGGGGCCACACAGCCCGTGACATGACGCCTCAAACCGCGCGGCCACTTCGCGTGGCCATTTGTGTCCATTTCAGCAGTTTGCCACTGATTTTTTAACCAATTACATAAAATTTGTAGTCAGATGTTAATGCCCTCACAGGTGGTTTGTTGTAAACCGTGACATTAGAAATTCCGATCTAGGCATAGTGAAATACTCGTAGTACATGGCTTCTGAAGGCATCTGTTGTCGTGTGGACTACCGAATTTTTAAAGCATACCAAATATAATATATTTCAAAGCCGTTTGGATATAAGTTAAGAAAATTATGTATGGGGCTCTCTGTAAAATGAACGTCAGGCAAACAAGTAATCTGTTCGTAACTTTTTTTCAAGTTAAAGCTATTTCAAATTCAAGATGTACCCCATATTAGCTACGTAAATTCACAAATAATCAGTTAAAAGTTTTAACGCTGCTATGGATAATATTTTCCAATCTTCTTTTTTAGTGTCCGTCTGGTGCGGTATGGTTGGTATCTTCATTGTTTCATATACTCTACGCACACGTCTTGGTGGGGTAATGGTTCAAATGGCTCTGAGCACTATGGAACTTAACTTCTGAGGTCATCAGTCCCCTAGAACTTAGAACTACTTAAACCGAACTAACCTAAGGCCGTCACAAACATCCATGCCCGAGGCAGGATTCGAACCTGCGACCGTAGCGGTCGCGCGGTTCCTGATTGTAGCGTCTATAGCTGCTCGGCCACCACGGCCGGCCTTGATGGGGTAATTCCAGTAGAATCTTTATCCTGAGTATTTAGAGAGTGTTCCTCTGACAATAAGGACTGTAATTTGCATGCAACGTCCTAGACTGTTCACAGTCTTCACATACAAATTTTTACAGTGCTTCGATGAAACTTATTCTGGGCATTGGAGCGATCAGATGGTATTATTGCAAGCTATTGCAATACTCATTACAGTGTGATAGTCTACACATAGCAGACCGGTTGGAGGATTGACGACTTTCATTTTAACTGCCACGCACCTCCATAGTCTATGTCACCCATGAACGACTCTGTGGGACGTTCGACTAGGAGTTGACTGGCCCGAATTCTTGTAGTGGAAGACATGTTCATCGTCAATATTCTGTCGATGAGTGAGGAGACGGTTGTGGGTGGCAGCTTCTGATCACCTGATTTCAAGTAAATGTCGGACTGTATTACAATGTGTGAAGATGTTAAATTGGCGATCCCCTGCTGCTTTTCGAAATGAGTCGTCCTACACCATCAAACAAAAACCTTAAAAATGTTTAGTATGAAAAGATATCGCTTTCTCTACGGAGAATTATACCTACTTTCTTTAGGCGCGGCGTCTTTTTTTTTTTTTTTTTTCTTTTGACCGAAGCAAACAATAGTTATTATTCCTATGTTACCGCTTATATTTGGGAAAAACCATTGTGAAAACACTTAAGTCACTTTTAGAATTCTGTGACGAGTGTGTCTAGATCGGAGAATTGTGAGCAAAAAAGCAGTAAATATTGTATTAAATTCGTTCCGTGTGTTTGTTTTTAAATATATGTACTGCAACATTTTCGTGCGCGGTAATAGAGTAATCTGGAAAGATACTACAGTATAAGCGTGTCCTACAGAATGACCGGCTGTTGATGTGAGTACGCCGTGATGACATTGTGGAAATCATTCAAAACTCAAGAGATCCCACAGATGTCGATGACGATGACGAATCTGAAACCGAAGTCAGCATTGTAGCACATGTTCCCGCTCCACCAGAACTGTGGAACATCGTGAAAATTTAGCGCTCCTATTTAGATTGATGATGTCGAAAAATTAGACGGAAGTTTTATGCTCAGTAAGACACTGCAGCATACAGTAATAGAATTTTTCAAAAATAATTAAATAATAATATTCTTCCTACATACTAACAGTGTACAGTTTTGAGCAAACAAATCTAATTGTTGTACTGGAATACAGTTTGACGATAACGAGAAAACAGCTTCTTGGTTTCCTCGCACCCCTCTTCGAAGAGTACCATATCCACCAGAGTGCTGATTTCTTGGGGAGACGGACGCTTGCTAGGCAATGTCGTCTGGACAAAGTGACTTTTTCTAAATGAGTGCACATGTGATTTTGAAGTAGCAACAGAAAGGGCAGAGGCCGAGAGTGGACCGGAAGTAAAAAGAATCTTGCACGAAACAAATCGGAAGATAGGAAGTGGAAGTGCGATGAAAGGAAACTCATTAATTAAATAATTCAGGGAAAACTAATGTAATGCGAAATTATCTACGAAAAGGCGTCGGAAGTTTGGTGACTCAAGTACTTAATATAAACAATCGCGCTGTTTTTTGAGGAAAAGTACCTACCCGAAATGGTATTTAATATAAGATTTCGCAAACTTACTGGGAAATATGCCAGAGTGGCGATAACTGAAATATAACTAATTATAGAAACATATGAATATTTGTGAAGAGCTATAATAAAATGAAATCAGTGACTAAATAGTAAATTATTTTATTTTAAGTAGGTCAAAGTTATATATTAATTGGTTTTCTGAAAAAAAAAATTACGAAACATTTTGTTTTTAAGAGCGAAATATAGCAAAAAATTAACAGGTTAATTGTGAAATAAAAAGTGCCGGTGTCAAACAGTTTTCTGGTTAATTAGATCTATAAGAGTAACACCTGACCCTCGGTCTGCGCTGCTTTGCGGTTGTATGTTGGACTAGCGGCATTTCAACATCATACACAGGAAACGTTCTTTGTTCGAGCTTTTAAAGAATCAGAGGGAGTGCGGTTGCTGGATTTGTACTAAACATAACGAATATTATCCCACTCTATGGTTCTAAAGACAACGGCGAATGTGAGTGCGAACTCGAAGGTTGTCAGGTTGAAATTGTGCAAGAAACAGTGACTTGAGTTGCGAGTACTTCTTATTAGTTATTAACCGTAAAAAAAGATGAAGTTGCGTGTTCTGGCCCTACACGGGTCATTTCGGCCTCTGTAATGGCGTCATTCAACGCGGTACACTTCCCTCCTGGACGTTATCGTGTTTCTTGACCTTACAGCCACTATTAACCATTTGGGCACGTTCTCAGTTGGTCTCACAAGTTGAGTGCACCCCCTACCACTCCTCGCACCAAGGATAAATTCCTGGCGGTACCTGAGATCGAACCCAGCTCCTCCGCGTGGCAGTCAGCTTCAATGACCACACAGCTACAGAGGCGTAAAATTACTTATTCTAAAGAAGGACGCATTATCCCGCATATTTCAGTGTACAATGTTTCGGATTGTATCAAAACATCTAATCATGACTGGTAACAGGCACACAGTCACAGCATCTGCTTCACCTTCCTTTGTTCAGGCTCTCAACAAAATAAGTTTCGATAGTCTCAATTAAATTTGTGACATCAGGTTACCTCCCATTAGGAAAGTGTGTGCACCTAGCGACTGTTTTGTAATTTATAAATGATAGAGAACAGCAATGAGTTGTCCCTTTTTTTTTTGCAGGTTTTATTACGCAAATCCAGATTTCCGCTAGTGCCTATCCATTATGAATGCACCATTTTTTAATCTCGATGCATGTTAGTTCGCGGTTGTTCGGGCGTCAGTCACAGTTCTTTGACTACTATTGACTACTATTCATTCAAAGAAATGTGACTAACGCTCGAACAACAGGGAGCCAACATGCATAGAGATTAAAAAATGGTGCATTCGTAATGGCTAGGCATCAGCTGGAATATGGATTTGCGTAATAAAACCTAAAACGACTCATTGCTGCGCTCTATCGTTTATAAATTTGTGACAGCTAAATGAACGTTTTAACGATAGCAAGAAGAGAACGTATGTAACATTCGTTTAACATGAATTTTTTCTAGCGGGAAAAAATATTCCGATCACCTCTGTTTCATATCAAACATCTTTCATTCTACGTAAAATGTAAATGATTCTTGTAAAATGTAGGATTCGGTGGAACAAAATACTAACCCCCAAGAGCGTATTTTGAAATATTGCATGCTATATGTTTGATTAATTTTGAGACAAGGACATAAATAGAATGACAGAGAACAATTTACACAGAAGGAAATGCACTTCAGCATAACATATGCAGCGACTTGTTACCAGCAAGTAATGGATACGAGAATACGACAGGTAACGAGAGCAATGTAGTATTAAACTGGAAGTTAGTAATTTCTACTCCCAACACCATCAAACGTTCTTTGCTGCGGGAGGGGAAACAGCTGTACGTGCCCCTATTGCTCCTACCCCTACGCCCCCCACAACGCATCACAATAGCAGTTGTACTTCGCAAAAGACGAGAGCCAACATCCAGGGATGAAAAGTTTCTATGGCTGCTGGGTCTACCCTTCTGGATGTCCCAACCACGACTTTATTCCAACTGCTTGCTCATGTTAAAGACGAAAGTAGAACAAGGAGTAGAAATGTCCATACGAAAACATGTGGAAAACAAGCTTAACCGATGAGGAACAAAACGCTACCGCCGCTTCACGGCACCTTGCAAAAGCTAGAGGCACAGCTGCCCGTGTAACGCCGGGTGCCAGCTATTAGGCAACCTTTCCCTCGGCAGAGCCGCGTGCCGCTGGGCGCATGCGCAGGCGCGACTTCGTCTGACTTGGCGACCTCCCCCCCTCCCCCCACCCTCCTTCCTGTGCGGCGTCAGAGAGGGCCGCCCTCTCCACTGGAGCACCCTACACACCGCCGCCTCACTTTCACGCTCTCTTTCGCCGCCGCCCTTAAAGTTCCAGCATTCGCACACTCTCTTCTATACACACATACAGGGTGTTACAAAAAGGTACGGCCCAACTTTCAGGAAACATTCCTCACACACAAATAAAGAAAAGATGTTATGTGGACATGTGTCCGGAAACGCTTAATTTCCATGTTAGAGCTTATTTTAGTTTCGTCAGTATGTACTGTACTTCCTCGATTCACCGTCAGTTGGCCCAGTTGAAGGAAGGTAATGTTGACTTCGGTGCTTGTGTTGACATGTGACTCCTTGCTCTACAGTACTAGCATCAAGCACATCAGTACGTAGCATCAACAGATTAGTGTTCATCACGAACGTGGTTTTGTAGTCAGTGCAATGTTTACAAATGCGGAGTTGGCAGATGCCCATTTGATGTTTGGATTAGCACCGGGCAATAGCCGTGGCGCGGTACGTTTGTATCGAGACAGATTTCCAGAACGAAGGTGTCCCGACAGGAAGACGTTCGAATCAATTGATAGACGTCTTACGGGGCACGGAACATTCCAGCCTATGACTCGCGCCTGGGGAAGACCTAGAACGACGAGGACACCTGCAATGGGCGAGGCAATTCTTCCTGCAGTTGACGATAACCCTGATGTCAGCGTCAGAGAAGTTGCTGCTGTACAAGGTAACGTCGACCACGTCACTGTATGGAGAGTGCTACGGGAGAACTCTTCTTTGGATCAAATCTTCCTCCTCTATCAATGCTGTCTAGTACAGATCCCAGACTGACGAGCAATATTTAAGTACTGCGCGAGGAAAGGTTTCGTAAGATACCTCCTTTGTGGGGGATGGACTACATTTATTAACGATTCTCCTAATGAATTGCAGTCTGCGAGGAGTGTGACGTGGTCGTTCCACTTTAAATAGTTCCGTATGTATCCTACCAGACGTCTAATGGTTGTCACTACTTCCAGTGAGTGTTCAGCAATAGTGTAAAAATGAAATATCGTATGGCATTGTTGGCCGGGAGTCCCCGTCGTAGGAAGTTCAGCCGACGAGTGCAAGTCTTATTTCAGTCGACGCCACATTGGACGACTTGTGTGCCGGTGATAAGGATGAAATTATGATGAACACAACACAACAGCTAGTACAGGAGCGGAGAAACTTCCCAAACCTGCCAGGAATCGAACCCGGGTCCACTGTATCGGAAGCAAGCATGAAACCCCCCCCCCCCCCCCCCCACCACCACCACCACCTAAGCAGGTGGACAGCATAGTGCTCAGAGACATTTGAACATTTTGTATATATATTTTTCCGCCTATTTGTATGCAATACTCTACATTTACTTGTGTTAACGTCAACTGCGTAGTACAATATTCTGGCATAACGACTTAAAGTTAACGTTTACATTTGAAGATTACCCCTCGTTACGAATGACATCTGTTCTGTTTCATAAGAAAGGTTATGAAAGACTATTTATCTACAGTAGAGACGATGATGACAGCAATGAAAATTTTGTTTTTCGTACGCTGCTACACGTTGCGCGGTAAACAAAACTAGTATCAACGACATCCGTTTATCACGCTTTATGTATTATTGTGTTGGGAGTATTCTGTTCGATTCGCTACAATGGAGAAACATGCTGTCGTAAAATTACTTGGGAAGAACGATATTTTGTATGAGAAGGACAACTGGGTTTAACGTCCCGTCGACATCGAGATCATTAGGGACGGAGCACAAGCTGGGATTGTATCGGGGCTGGAGAAGGAAATCAGCCGTGCCCTTCCAAAGGAAACATCCCGACATTTTCCTGCAGCGATTTAGGAAAACCTAAATCTGGATGGCAGACTCGGGTTTGGACCGTCGTCCTCCTGAATGGGACTCCAGTGTGCTCATCACTGCGCCACCTCGGTAGGTAATATTTCGGTCGTGATGGAGGCGTCTGTTATCGTTCAGACACATTTTAAAATGTCACAATCGCATACAGGAAATTATCGTCACTTGCCGACTTCAGGTGATGTAGCAAAGAAGTAGTTCACTTGTTACCACTTTGAGAAAGTCTCTTTTCACTGATAATGTGGTTTTCTTGGCGTATGTGCGAAGGTTGGCAACACCCAAAACTAGTAATTTTTCCTTTTGCAACTTTATGGCACTGTGACGAATGAAAATCCATTTGAGAATTTCAACCACAGTCGGTGGGGGATTATTACAAGAGCTCTAGCCAGTCACTGTCAGCCGTTAAGAATTAGGCTACTGAATTCAGACTCGATCATACTTGTCTTGAGTGGTATGGCACTGGCCAATCGAAGATTACGGGTGTATGAAATATCTGACGTCATACAGTTATCAGGATAAAGACTATAGTACATTTTACATGAAAACCTGGCTGCAACAGTATTTTGCTCATATTGGTGAGACATTTGTCGCATAGTGAAATCCTATCAGTCAGGATGTTCAAAGAATCTTAAATCATTTGTTAATATGCAGACACTTCCAGTGTGATCAAGTAAATCGAAATGAAAATGAACGATGTGACAAATCATCTCTCTGTGAAAAACCGGAAATTATAAAAAAAAAAAAAAAAACGCTGGCTCTGGTGCCAGAAGACCGGTGAACCATAATTCAGGTAGACAGTGAAAAAAGAAAAGACAAGTCATGTACCAGCTTTCAGTAAAATGCACGACATTTTGAACGCAACACCCAGTGGGTTCCACGGCTGCTCACGTCCATTTCCATTGAACGTATTAAAGCTGTCTGAGCCCTGTCCAGATGACTTCTTTAATCGCCACATGGACGAGTGCTGGGTCTATCAATGTAACCACGAGGCAAAAAAGCAAAGTGGGCATTGGAAACATTCGTTTTCATCATTACCAGGAAAGGGAAGGACCCACCATCGCCGCACATTGTGCTGCCGACTGGTTTTGGGACTGTCATGACTTTTTGGGACTGTCATGACTTTTTGTTGGCAGATTAAGCTGAATATTCACTCACAGGAGGATATTATTGAGTCCTCCTGAGGACAGAGGCTGCCAAGACGATGAGTCGAGTTAAGATGTAAGATGCTCATGGGCGTAGTTCCACTCTACGACAACGCCTCAGGTAGGACACGGTTACACGTGCTGCTTCAGTCACTTCAGGTGGATGCCGGGACAATTCTTCCAGTAGAGCCTTCGTCAAACTGTTTCCTCATCGTTGTAATACACATTAATGCTCTGTCGCTTACGATGTTGATGTTGACAGGAAGTCCATTTATAAACTTTGTTATTTCCGTTATTTCCTTCTTCAACAAATTTAAATTCTCGTTGCGACATAAGTTGTATTATTCTTTTACAATATTAAACACAGTTTGATTAACTACGGATCAGGTTTTTTTTTTTTTACTCGTCTAGTAATAGAATACGCCCCATCAAGCGTACTATGACGCTAAACCTCTTTCTGACAGCGCTGGAAAACTGTGTCGGCTGATTGCGTTTGTGTCCAGAAATGAAAAGCTGTTGTCGTAGTTTTGTTGGCTCTTTTCATCCAACCTGTCATTCTGGCTTCAGCGTCAGGAAAATAATTGGACATTTGAAAGCTCTTTTGTTACAAACTGCAGCGCAATTTCACATTCGGTCTCTTTGATTTCAGTAACTACGCAATCCCTCTGGAGTAGTTTTGCCTTCTCATCTTCTTTGGATAAACATACGCAACTGTACTCATATTGTGGTTGGAGCTCATTTTTTTCCGTGTTTGTTCTTATATATATATAATCACGAAAATATGCTTTCGTTTTGAGCAAACACAAATTCCTCTTCCTCGACACCCAAACGTGCCATGAAATCAGTATTGACATCAGAACATAAGATAATGGCAGCACCATAGTTTAACATTAGCAAAGTGGAAAACGCAAAGACGATGGTGAAACTTCACCGAAACACGATTAGAAAAGAAGAATCTGTGTTCACTCAAAACAGAAGCATAGTCCCATAATTACACTACTTGCCATTAAAATTGCTACACCACGAAGATGACGTGCTACAGACGCGAAATTTCACCGACAGGAAGAACATGCTGTGATATTCAAATGATTAGCTTTTCAGAGCATTCACACAAGGTTGGCGCCTGCCCCGACACCTACAACGTGCCGTCATGAGGAAAGTTTCCAACCGATTTCTCTTACAGAAACAGCTGTTGACCGGCGGTACCTGGTGAAACGTTGTTGTGATGCCTCGTGTAAGGAGGAGAAATGCGTACCATCACGCTTCCGATTTTGATAAAGGTCGGATTGTAGCCCATCGCGATTGCGGTATATCGTATCGCGACATTGCTGCTCGCGTTGGTCGAGATCCAATGACTGTTAGCAGAATATGGAATTGGTGGGTTCAGGAGGGTAATACGGAACGCCGTGCTGGATCCTAACGGCCTCGTATCACTAGCAGTCGAGATGACCGACATCTTATCCGCTTGGCTGCAACGGATCGTGCAACCACGTCTCGATCCCTGAGTCAACAGATGGGGACGTTTGCAAGACAACAACCATCTGCACGAACAGTTCGACGACGTTTGCAGCAGCATGGACTATCAGCTCGGAGACCACGGCTGCGGTTACCCTTGACGCTGCATCACAGACAGGAGCGCTTGCGATGGTGTACTCAACGACGAACCTGGGTGCACGAATGGCAAAACGTCATTTTTTCGGATGAACCCAGGTTCTGTTTAGAGCATCATGATGGTCGGATCGGTGTTTGGCGACATCGCAGTGAACGCACATTGGAAGCGTATATTCGTCATCGCGATACTGGCGTATCACCCGGCGTGGTGGTATGGGGTGCCATTGATTACACGTCTTGGTCACCTCTTATTCACATTGACGGCACTTTGAACAGTGGATGTTTTACGATCCATGGTTCTACTCTTCATTCGATCCCTGCGAAATCCTACATTTGAGCAGGATATTGCGCGACAGCACGTTGGAGGTCCTGTACGGGCCTTTCTGGATACGGAAAGGCCTGCACATTCTAAGACGGCAGATGGCAGCACCAGCCCTGGGAGAGAATATAAAGCGTGTCGAGGGGGCGCGGAAAACGGTGCAATCGTTGTTATAATCCGGAAACGGAACGATTTTCCAGTGCACGAAAGGACATGATCAGTGCCTTTTGGGACAAGGGTGGAAGCAATTCTGAAATAGCTAAGTTTGTAAACCGTTCGCGTGCCGCCATGGTCAAAGTATACAACGCATGACAAAATGGCGCACCACGGGACTTAGATGACATGGTTGAAGGACGGCTGCAGAGATGTGTACGGACCAACAGACGTGTAACTGTTGAGCAGCTGGTAGCCCAGATGAACCAATTGGGCTACCAACAGTGTCTCCTCAACGACCGTACAGCGAACATTTCTGCGTAAGGGCCTATGCAGCAGGCGCCATTTTCATTCACTCATGTCTACTGCTGTTCGTCGGCGACAAAGACTGGAAACTGCACGCCCTTACTGCAGCTGGACTTCCACTGAGTGACGACAGCCGAACTACTGAGATGAATCATGTTTTATGGTCCATCAGACAGAAATCAAACACTTTGCAACAATTGTCGAAAGGGCCCAGTCTGGAAGGGTGAGAATTATGGTCTAGGCAATACTGTAGTGGCATTCCCTAAGTGGTCACAATGGATCAGCAGAACTATGCACCTATCTCTATTTTTCCCCGGCACGATGGCATGTACCAGCAGGACAATGAAACTTGTCACACTGTTCACAGTGCACCTGCGTAGTTCGAAGACTAGCAGACTGAGTTTACCATACTTCGCTGGCCACGACTCACCAGATTAAAACCATATCGAGAACCTGTGGTACCACCTTGATCGGGCTGCTCCAGCCATGGACTCCGGGACCACGGAGAAACGTAGCGCAACTGGCCGCAGCACAGGAGTTGGCCTGGTCCCACATCCCTGTCGCTGCCTTCCAGAACCTGACTGACTCTCTACGTTCACACCTTACAGCGGTCCTCGCTGCAAAAGGTAGTTACTCAGGCGTTTGACAGATGGTCGCATTAACGTGAGTGGACAGTAATTAAGTACCAAAACTTGTCACTGGAAGATATATATGCAATAATACTGATGTGGAGTTTATTGCGATTAAACTCAGCAACAGCTTTTGCGGCAGTGGATATTTTTCAAATGAATCAGCTCTCAGTTATGCAATTTATTTGACTGCGGTATTAGAAGGACTGTAAAACATTTAACACTGATTTATTCTCATTCACATCCAAAGACACCAGGATACTCCGTATTCGTTCAGCTTATCATTCTGACAGTTGGTTTGTTAACGAAAGGCAGGATGCCTCAGAAATGTTGCGACATACTTAGAGGGAGTCTGGAAACGTCATCCAACGACACTACAGACCGTAGAGGTTACAGGTTCAGGCACCCAACACTAAGCCACCCTTTCGGCAGAGAAAGTGACTTTCTGCGTGACGGTCCGTAGACGGAACGTCTGACAATGTAGTTTGTTATTCAATGATCGCAACTCATTGCCACGATCGCGAGTGGAGAAGATGGAATTAGCTGATGCGTGGACTGGTCTTGTCTCCTGTGAATCTGATGCTCAGTTCCCTTGGTGGAAGAGGGTTTCGAACTTGGGTTTCCATCTACAGTTTATTTTCGTCCTGTATACTGTAAAAAAACATTGGAGATTTCAGAGGGTTCCAGGAGAATAAACTGCAGATGGAGACCCATCTCATAAACCGCCATCCACCGAGGCCAGAGCGCATCACTTACGTTGAAGACAAGGCCTTTCTACGCAGCAGATTGCTCCATTCTCTCAAATGAATAACAAAAAACATTGCGAGACGTTCCACCTAGGGACCGACAGCGTACAGAGTCACATTTCCTGCTGAGGGGGTTGCCTACTGGTAGGCGCCAGCGCCTATGTCTTCAATGCTCTGCATCGCCATTGGATGGCATTTCTGGACATGGGTTCCTGCCCTCGATTTGTTTCTCAATACACCCTCTACAACCCCTCGAATTTTGTCGCAATATATCTGGGACATCCTGGTTATTTGTTATCGTTGTCATTATTAACAATTTTGTCACTGAATTTTTGTACACATTCCATATTCAGGGTGGGTATAATAAAACTGAACGGAAATATATTTCAGTAACACTGTTACGGAATTGATCTTTGTTAACGAACATCACTGAAGGTGGTGGAAATGGCCACTGTTGACATCGATGCAGCGCTGTGCTTGATTTATCAACCTGTAAGACACGTGTAGCAGCTTTGCGTGGGAGACAGCAGCAATAGAGTTTTCTGTGTTCTGCTGTAGAACTTCCTGTGTGTAAGTCTTCTTTGAGTACGCCTAAACCTCCAGCTTGCCTCTTAGGTAACAGTCACTGGGAGAGAGGTCAGGCAATCGAGATGGCCAGTAGAATTGCACTACCTCTGCTGATTGTCAAAAATGGTCCAGATGGCTCTGAGCACTATGGGACTTAACATCTGTGGTCATCAGTCCCCTAGAACTTAGAACTACTCAAACCTAACTAACCTAAGGGCATCACACACATCCAAGCCCGAGGCAAGATTCGAAAGTGTGACCGTAGCGGTCACGCGGTTCGAGACTGAAGCGCCTAGAACCGCACGGCCACACCGGCCGGTTGCTGATTGTCCTCTCCTCACCGAACACCTCATGCACTCGTGGCAAGGTTGTCAAGACGGTGTCTGCTGTTCCTCCATCTTGCTTTTGTTATACTTAGAGTTGTTCACATTCCATGACTGAATCTTTATATGGATTAAACAGTTTCCGGACATGTCGGTTAGTATAAACACTTTGGTGAAACAATCATGTTACGATGCGGACATCAGACATCGCGCATCAAACACCGTTCTTGATATTATGCATCAGGTGTTCAGAGTGGATTTTCTGATGCATAATGTTGCACGTTCCGTGAGTTAATATACCAATACAGGCTAATACAGGCTTCACAGATGAAATGAAAAACTGAGGAGCCAAAAGTATTGATTGTACTTACTCAGAAACCACTCCAACTCAACACATGGAAGTTTGCCTCAACACTTTAAGTCACGCACAGCAATAACTTTGTAATGATGCTGATGTAGGTCCATTTTGATAATGATTCAACTCTATGATCTCTTAATTCCCAATAGCGCAGATTTCGTCGAAGCTTGTTCCCGACTTCCCTTCACTTGAACTCTTTTCGGATACTTACTGATTTTATTCGCTACAGAGCCCTTTCGCGTCATTTTCACATTACGTTCTCCATTTCAGACTTTGTTGGAGGTTTCGCAAATAGATTCCCCGTGTTCAACTCTCGCGCAGACGGTTCTCCGCTAGTTTTCCACGAATTGTGCTTCACGTAGCACACGACAATGAACACGCGCTGTTTTGTCATGAGCACTGGTTTTCGGAGCATTCTGATGGTCGCTAAATACAACTTCTGCCCTCACTCACTCGAACGTAATTACACAGCATAGTACTCAGTCCAGGAAATGTGCATGTGTAGATGCGTGACAGCAATGTATTGGTGCATTTTCAATGACGGGCAGTCCTCCTGTTCAATAAGAAAGCACACTTTTTTGCCCGCCTTCATATCAACGACAAATTTTCCACATAGTCTGTCTAAACACATCAAATTAGATCGGTACCTACAAATTTAATAAGGAACACTGGATCAATGGGTTTCAAATCACAGACCAGCCGTCTAATTCTCTTTTCCATGGTTTCCCTAAAACTATTAAAGGAAATGCCGGGATGGTCCTTTGAAAAGGATGCTGCTCAGTTACTTTCCCGTCCTTGTCCGGGGATGAGACCGTTTTCTACGGATCTAACGGTCGACAGAACGTTAACCCTAACCATTCTTTATTACGTATTTTCGTAGCAATATAACGCAGTAAACAAAGCAAATACATATCAGTATATTATTTTATACCCTACCTGAATTACAGTTTTATTTATCCGAGCATATGAATTAAACTGAGCTGACAGCATACAAAAAATAAAAATTAATTTTGTGGTGCGCTCACGCAGCTGTTAAAGACAACTTTTCACGTAATGTTTTCCCGCTACTGGATTTCGATCTTTCACTCCCTATCCGGAGGGGCAGGGAGAACTTTTTTATAAAACGCTGTACGTTTCACCACATTTCAGCCAACTGTCATTTTATTTTTCGGTCTATAACGCAATCCCCTAAAATTACTTTTTGTTTATAAAATCTACTGTTGTACACAACATAAACCCATCCAATTTCACTTATATTTTCGTTTGTTATTAACTAACGACGGCGCTTTTTCATTAAATATGTAAGTGCAACCTACGAGGGTTGTTTTTTAATTAAGGGCCGTTCGCGCGTATAGTCCCGTAGTTCGCGCGGACGCCGCAACAGGCCACCGCGCCACTTGCCGGCATCCTTCCCGTTCACAAAGTTGCAGCTCTGTAGCTGACGTGTACGCATCGCTGTGCTACTTTATAATGTTTACGATTACTGAATCGCCCGCCGCTTGTGAGATACGGTCAGCGATGCGTTTTTTGACCGCGAGAAGCCTATCAGCTGCAGAAATTCATCGTCAGTTAACAGAAGTTTATGGCTTGAATGCAATGAGTGATGGTAAAGTGCGTCAGTGGGTTAGAGAGTTTAAAAATGGCCGTCAAAACGTCCATGACGAAGAACGATTAGGCCGGCCCTCTGTGATCACTGATGATTTGGTGGCTGCAGTCGAAACAAAGATTCGTGAGGACAAAAGATTCACAATTTCCACTCTTTTTTTGGAATTTCCACAAGTTTCAAGATACCGGTTTGTACAAAATTATGTCTGAAAACCTTAACTTTAAGAAACTGTGTTCTCGGTGGGTACCCAGACTCCTCACAGAAAGGGAAGAGATTTGCCACTTCATTGGACATTTTGATTCGTTACGAGGAAGAAGGGGATGACATGTTGAGTCAAATTGTCACTGGAGATGAAACATGGGTATCCCATATCACTGCC
Organism: Schistocerca gregaria; assembly: GCF_023897955.1. NCBI lineage: Eukaryota > Metazoa > Arthropoda > Insecta > Orthoptera > Acrididae > Schistocerca > Schistocerca gregaria. The sequence continues at coordinate 931,109,801 of NC_064922.1, forward strand.
GAAAGCAAGCGACAATCGATGGAATGGCGACACACAAACTCACCCGTCAAGGTCAAAGCCAAACAGACGATGTCAAAGCGCAAGATTATGGCAACTGTGTTCCGGGACTGGCGCGGTGTTTTGCTAGTGGACTTTATGCCACTAGGAACGACAATTAACTCAGATGCCTACTCTAAAGAAGCTCCGCAGAGCAATTCAAAACAAAAGGCGCGGCATGCTGACAAAACGAGTTTTGCTCCTGAACAATAACGCTAGGCCTCACACCTCTCAAAAGACTCGGGATTTGATTTATTCTTTTGTCTGGGAAGTTTTGGACGATGCACCATTCAGCCCCGACCTTGCTCCTAGCGATTTTCACCTTTTCTGGTACCTGAAACACCATCTTGGCGGGCAGCACTTCAGTGACGATGATGAAGTGAAAGCGGCCGTGAACTCTTGGCTGTCGGAGCAGGCGGCCGAATTCTTTGAAGAGGGAAATAAAAACTTAGTTGTACGGTATGATTAATATAGTTGTTTCTGACCTAGACACTGATATAAAGATGCTTGGAGGCACCAAAATCTTTTAGGGAGAGAACTGAGCAACACTAATTTATGTAACCTTTATCGACTGAATCTCGAACGACAGGATGTTGCTGTTTCCCTGGCCTTAGGAGACAGCCTTTCAGAAGAAACAGAGGAAGCACTATTTCCTGCCATTTACGGACAGAGGAGTGATTTCCGGTTGATTACAATTGATGTAAACAGAGACTAAATCCTGGTAAATGTCTCCTCCTGTTACATTGAAAGTGATGCCTTGTGAATGTTCCACAAATCATTTTCTGCCGTAATCGGTAACTGTGTTTCTGATTCTTGGACTTGTGTTACTTTCAGTATCTGGTTCATCTGAACAATGGCGTTTGAGGTGCTAACGGTAGATGGTTCGGTCTTCTCACCATTCTCAAAGCATCTCTGGTATTCTCTCTGAAGATTCTCTTTGAGACATTTATATTCTGGTGTTATAATATTAGTGCCCATTAACTTTCTTGACAAGAGACAAACGTGGTATTACTTTGCTTCCTGCTACACAATTTCCACAAATAAATTCTTCGGTTACTTCACATAATGGTTGCAAAAGTGTAACGGCTTCTTCTATAACTGACGTTTGTTAATCACTGACCATATTTGGATCTCCGGGTTGCTTCAGCAAATCAGAGTTCACTAAATTCGATAAAGAAATGAAACATTAAAGCATTAAAAATATCGAGTTCCATTTTGTGGGGCCCGCAAGACTTCGTTGCGCCACTTAATGAGCCATTACTGTTAGGTTACCGGAAAAGAAGATAATCGGTGCATTTGAGATGTGGTGCTACAGAGGAATGTTGAAAATTAGGTAGACTGATAAAGTAAGGAATGAGGAGATTTTCTGCAGAATCATCGAGGAAAGGAACAACTTCCATGGTACTAGAGTGAGATGCAGAGGGTAAAAACTGTAGAGGAAGACAGAGATTCTAATGCATCTAGCAAGTTATTGAGGACGTATGTTGCAAATGGTACTGGAAGATGAAAAGGTTGGCATAGGAGAAGCATTCGCGACAGGCGCGATGACTCAGAAACTTCTGTTAGGGCGCTAATGTTGGCAGCAATCATACACAAACACAAGCGACACGAAGTGTTCCGACTTGTGCCGACGTTACACGATGCGTACTGCGTGACAGGGGGCTTCTTTCCTAATCAAGCTATCGACAGCAAGTCAAGACTCACCAGATTTTAAAATAAGAAAGGAAAAAAAGAAACAATTAACACTGTGGACAATATATTATGTAAAATTAGTTCATATGAAATAAATGTCAATATACCCCTAACTGAGTACCGAAATAATTAAGTTTTTCAAAATAAAATTTATTAGTCAGTTGGAAATATGTTTTTATTTTGCTTTACCTGTTTCGATAAATTAATTTTTCATCTTCAGAAGCGTACAAAATTAGTGCTATTATAAATCTCTAGATATTGGCTGCACTCTTTTGTAAAATATAAGAAGTGTCATACCGAAACTTAATTAGTATTGGTTTAGCAGATATCAATAATTTTCTTCATAGAAGCACAGTGCCATGATGTGTCCAAAAATGTACATATTGTATGTGATTACTGTAAACACAGATTGTCAATTTACTGTTAGTGAATCACACCTATGAACGTATCAAGCTGTTGTGCTAGCAGCAAGGAACATGTATAAAATGATATAAGAAGTATAATAAGATGTATAAAGAAGCTACATTTAACGCAGTTGAAAACCATGTTACCTAGTTCTAACATATAAATGGAATGGTCTAATTTTCACATTTTATAAGAGATGCTAAGCAATCAAAGTAGTGTCTGTTTTTAATGTAAGTTGATAACTCAACATATCTTTCGAATTAAGGTGGAATTCTTCTAAAAAGGCTCATTTGGAGCCCTTGTCAACTATATGCAAAATTTCCATGTTAAGCAGGGGTAGAGGAAGAAGAGTGTGTATCTCCATTTTGAAATGTTCTGCAAAAGTTCACTTATATGTACCCTCACAGTCTTTGTTGAGTAGTGCTCGCGAAAGTGTGTTTTAAATGCTCATTCTATTGGCCCCATCTGTATATAAAAACTCGGAGATATTACACATTAATCAAATGAAACTATGTGGTTCCAGAGACCTTTTCAAGTCTCAGACGTCTATGATGTCTGTATGCAGATTGAATCAGTAAATGAATATTTTTACTGCGTTCGAACCCCTTCATTGGTATAAATTTTCTTTCTCACGTCAATCTACATGTATACACAATTAAATTGTTTTCCAGAATGAAATTTACACTCTGCAGCAGGGGTGTGCAATGATATGAAATTTCCTGGCAGATAAAAACTTTGTGCCGAAACGAGACTCGAAGTCGGGACCTTTGCCTTTCGCAGGCAAGTGCTCTAATTTCTAAATTACACAAAGACGACTCAAGAGCGTCCTTCAAGCTTTAATCTGCCGGGAAGTTTCAGATAAGTACACACTCGGCTGCAGAGTGAAAATCACATTCTGGAAAACATCCCTCAGGCTGTGGCAAAGCGATGTCTCCGCGGTATCCTTTCTTCCAGGAGTCCTAGTTCTGCAAGGTTCGCAGGAGAGCTTGTGTGAAGTTTGTAGGAGACGAGGTACTGGCAGAAGTAAAGCTGTGAGGACAGGCAGCGAGTGTTGCTTGGGTAGCCCATATGAGTCTACACGGTATCTCAACGGGTTAGCTCCCTTCTGTAATAAAAAAAAAAAAAAAAACTGAGTGAATGGATCAACGAAGAACCTGAACGGCTGTTATCGAACGTCCGCCCCCCAACAAATTCAATGAAGAATGTAGAACAAAATGAGATAAAAAATGGGAGAGTATCTGCCCGCGAAAGCCAAAGATCCCAAGTTTGAGTCTCGGTCTGACACTCAGCTTTAATCTCCAGAAGTTTCATAATTACATTGTGTTTCAGATGCCCCAGATTTGTGGAATCTGTTAGATGGAGGGCTCTCTTTGTGTATAAAGAGTAACTTGGAGGTTTTATTGGTGGTAAAGGACACAGTGATGTCACATGTTTTGAACAAATCAGCTATATGATATAAAAGGTCACCTACAGATGTGATTGTAATGTATTACTTAACAGTGAGGCCAGTTACTTTCTCTTCCCTCCCCAAAGACCATGCTAGATTACTGAGCATGAATCCCCAGACACCAGCTTTATGTTCTCAAATTAAGTTTCGTAAAAGACTAGCCTGTTCGTCCAATTGTTTATGGAATTTTTTGTATCTCGCTTCAATAGGCGGCGCGTAGGTCTGCTCCTGTGAAGTGCTTCTGTAATATAGGTGGAGAGTGAAGGAAGCGAGCAGGGCCAGGAGAGGTGGAGCACTTCGGTACTGCATGTAACTAACACACAAGTAAATAACAAGGGCTTACATAAGTTTGGCTAGGATGAGCACTTAGGTGTGAAGCCGTAGTCCGTGTCGGATCAAAGTCTCAATAGCAAGCTAGCCCACTCGGTACTCAAAGCGATGTTTCCAGGCCGCCTGCTCTTGATAAAATGGGCCGAAATCAAGATGGCACGCGCTGAGCTTCACAGCATCGGACAGAGGGCGCTGTGGTCGGCATACTTAGTCTTCTCTTGTAGTGCCAATTTACGAGAGCGTGTACCTACGTTGTGGCATCGTAACTATCGACGCCACAGAATTAAAGTCCTTGAACGACAGCTGAGCAAACAATGTGTTTGCCCCCTCTGGCGCTACTTCACACGGCCACTGAGATCTGGCATCACAGTTGCAGGACCCTGGCCAAAGGAAGAAAGCCGCTGTGTATCCTTGCTTATCTACAGAACGCAGATGGCATAATTCCAATCCCCACCCCCACCCCTCCTTTCCTCTGTCCTTTCCGTGGGCTCCCTCTTCCCCCCTTTCTCCCCACCAAACCTCTCCCTACCTCCTTTCTCCCGCCCCCCCCCCCCCCCCCCGAGTCCTTTTGTATTCCCCTCCTCTGCCTTCCCCACTCCCTGTCGCATCTGCCCAGCACCCCCCACCCCTCTTCTGGCTCCTCATCCTCCATCAGCTCCTTTCCCGCCTCCCCCCCTTTTTTATTTTCCCATCAACTGACCAGTTTTTCCCCACCTGCTCTCGGCTGTGGTATGTCACATTTGCCAACTTTTTAGTGCAGTGTTTCAGCGACTGTTCAGTGTTGTTCGTCTTTCTCGTGTTGCAAACAGAAACCATGCTGTCGCTAGGTGTGAATTTTATGTCTTTTGCGAACAGAAACCGGACTGTCGAAGTGTTCTTTAATTGTCTGTCTATTTTTCTATCTGTCTGCTTCGTATGTATTTTATCATCCCTCTGTTTTTTGTTTTCCACGATTGTTTTTCGCCATGTTACTCTTTAAGTCTCCGCTTTTATCGCCTGTTTTTATTATTTATTCTCTTCATCTTTTTAACAAAGTCTGTTAGGCTGTAGAGCGTCATACTCAACTGCTGGCAGCCCGCCCCCTTCGGGGGGAATTGAAATTGAATAAAGAAGAGAAAAAAAAACCGTAATTCCAATTTAGTCTGAGCTGCTCCACTGAAATGCTGATCATTTGCGTATACTATCATTGACGTCAATGTCATATTTGTTGCTTGCTATCTTCATTATGTTGCAACAGTAATGACCAGTATAATGTGTGTGTTTGTGTGTTTGCTTGAAGTGTCTACCAGATCTGTAAGAAGTCCGACAAGAGAACCCCACGCGTCAGAGTTCGTGTCAACGACAATTTGCAATGGCAGGACCTTTTGAAAGGAAGAATTGCTGAGTAGGTCGTTGCCCCGCGCGCTGAGTTTTTCTTACCGTAAACATCTGGCGGGGCACGAGGACTCTCCGGCAGACGTTCGTGATGTCGCCGGCTGCCGTGCAGACATTTCCAGCGCCACTCGTTATCCGCGGCGCCTGCAGACAAAGGCGGCTGGCAGAGGGCGCCTTCCGCGTCGGCCTGCGGAGTGCCGCCGCCGCCGCCGCCTCCGCCGCCGTCGCTGGCTGCGCTCGCCGCTGCTCGCCGCTCGCTGCTTGTTAGCAGCTCCACCTGTCGTTAGCCGTGCCAGCCTTCTCCACAGGGCGGCTGCCTGCAGCCTTTACCTTTGTCGCTGCATCGTGTGTCGTTCTCAGCACAGCCACGCGCCCCTGCCTCTTGCCGAGGTCGACAATACCACAGCTCGAGACAATGAGCCACAGTGTTTCTAAACTTCACTACTGCAGCACTACTAACAAGGGAACCTCCCCATCGCACCCCCGTCAGATTTAGTTACACGTTGGCACAGTGGATAGGCCTTGAAAAACTGAACTCAGATCAATAGAGACAACAAGTTCATCTATATCCATACTCCGCAAGCCACCTGACGTTGTGTACCCTGAGTACCTCTATCTGTTCTCCCTTCTATTGCAGTCTCGTATTGTTCGTGGAAAGGAGGATTGTCGCTATGCTTCTGTGTGGGCTCTAATCTCTCTGATTTTATCCTCACGGTCTCTTCGCGAGATATACGTAGGAGGGAGCAATATACTGCTTGACTATTCGGTGAAGGTATGTTCTCGAAACTTCAACAAAAGCCCGCACCGAGCTACTGAGCGTCTCTCCTGCAGAGTCTTCCACTGGAGTTTATCTATCATCTCCGTAACGATTTCGCGATTTCTAAATGATCCTATAACTAAGCGCGCTGCTCTCCATTGGATCTTCTCTCTCTCTTCTATCAACCCTATCTGGTACGGATCCCACACTGCTGAGCAGTATTCAAGCAGGGCTAGAGGAAGAAGCAGTTGGCGAACAAGCGTACTGTAACCTACTTCCTTTGTTTTCGGATTGCATTTCCTTACGGTTCTTCCAATGAATCTCACTCTGGCATCTGCTTTACCGGCGATCAACTTTATATGATCATTTCATTTTAAATCACTCCTAATGCGTACTCCCAGATAATTGATGGGATTAACTGCTTCCAGTTGCTGACCTGATATATTGTAGGTAAATGATAAGGGATTTATCTTTCTATGTATTCGCAGCACATTACACTTGTCTACATTGAGATTCGATTGCCATTCCCTGCACCATGCGTCAATTCGCTGCAGATCCTCCTCCATTTCAGTACAATTTTCCATTGTTGCAACCTCTCGATATACTACAGCATCATCTGCAAAAAGCCTCAGTGAATTTCCGATGTCATCCACCAGGTCATTTATGTATATTGTGAATAGAAACGGTCCTATAACACTCCCCTGCGGTACACCTGAAATCACTCTTACTTCGGAACACTTCATTGAGAATGACATGCTGCGTTCTGTTATCTAGGAACTCCTCAATCCAATCACACAATTGGTCTGATAGTCCATGTGCTCTTACTTTGTTCATTAAACGACTGTGGGGAACTGTATCGAACGCCTCGCGGAACTTTGGAAAAAAATAAGCAAAATTTACAAACTGAGTAGTCCATGCGCAAGACAGACAACATCAAGGATAGTGTGAGGCAGCTGCGGGAGGAGAGGTCCTTGGTTCAACTCTTCCCTCGAGTCAAACGTTAATTTTTTTATTTTCAGACAATTATTACCTATCCGTCCGATGCGAGGTAACTGCGCCGTAGTATGGGGACGCTACACCTAAACAAACATCGAAACACACGACGTCAGTCGACTGCGGCGCACGGAAGAGAGAGTATTCATGCTAACGAGGCTCCCTGGCTGGCAGTTGACTGTTCGCTACTTTGGACCGACAGACAATAATTGTCTGAAAATAAAAGATTAAACTTTTCAGTCGAGGGAAGACTTGAACCTAGGACCTCTCGTTCCGCAGTTGCTCACCCTAACCAAGGGACCACGTCGCTCCTGAGCTCACATTGTCCATGATGTTGCCTATCTTCCTCATTGACTACTCAGTTTGTACATTTTGCTTATTTTTTTCATAGTTCCACTCAACTTCTTCTAGTTTTCTCGATTGATATGTGTTCAGTTTTTCAAGCCCTATCCACTGTGCCAACTTATAATTAAATCTGAGGGGGATGCGATGTGGAGGTTCCCTTGTAAGTGGCCAGACTGTGTGATTGACGGGTTCTGCGGGAGAAAGTGCTGGACACTCAGTTCAGTCAGCCTGATCGCACGTCTGTTCTTTTATCAAATGTGTCACTTGCTGATAACAAGTGGTTCGAAGCGTACCGCTAGACAGCATTGTCTGCTAGATAAGTGACTTTGTCTTATTGTATTTATGTTCTTGTCCTTAAATTTAATCAGACATCGAAAATATAATTACTCAAAACACGCTCTTGTATTAGCACTTTTTTCCACCTTTAATTGTCTGCTTTCTATTGGGTTGGTGCAAAAGTTCGAGGTGCTTTTTTTATACGTTTGCCGGCCGGTGTGGCCGATCGGTTCTAGGCGCTACAGTCTCGAACCACGCGACCGCTACCGTTGCAGGGTCGAAACCTGCCTCGGGCATGGATGTGCCTGATGTCCTTAGTTTAGTTAGAATTAAGTAGTTCTAACTTCTAGGGGACTGAAGAAGTCCCATAGTGCTCAGAGCTATTTGAACCATTTATAAGTTTAATAAACATAACAGATAAATATAACAGTCATCCTTTATACCATGTGTACGCTATACTACTGCCATCTGTATATGTGCATATATATGTATATCTCATGACTTTTTATCACCTCAGTGTATTTTCATTTGTAGATAAAAACCTATGTACACTACAGGCCATTAAAATTGCAACACCACGTAGATGACGTGCTACAGACACGAAATTTAACCGACAGGAAGAAGATGCTGTGATATGCAAATGATTATCTTTTCAGAGCATTCACACAAGGCTGGCGCCGGTGGCGACACCTACAGCTTACAGACATTAGGAAAGATTCCAACCGATGTCTCATGCACAAACAGCAGTTGACCGGCGTTGCCTATTGAGACGTTGTGATGCCTCATGTAAGGAGGAGAATTGCGTACCATCACGTTTCCGACTTTGATAGAGGTCGGATTGTGGCCTTCGCGATTGCGGTATATCGTATTGGGACGTTGCTGCTCCGTTGGTCGAGATCCAATGACTGTTAGCAGAATATGGAATCGGTGCATTCAGGTGGGTAGTACGGAATGCCATGCAGGATCCCAAAAGCCTCGTATCGCTAGCAGTCGAGATGACAGGCATCTTATCCGCATGGCTGTAACGGATCGTGCAGCCACGTCTCGGTCCCTGAGTCAACAGATGGGGACGTTTCCAAGACAGCAACCATCTGCACGAACAGTTAGACGACGTTTGCAGCAGGATTGACTATCATCTAGGAGACCATGGATGCGGTTACCCTTGACGCTGCATCACAGACAGGAGCGCCTGCAATGGTGTACTCAACGACGAACCTGGGTGCACGAATGACCAAACGTCATTTTTTCGGATGAATCAAGGTTCTGTTTACAGCATCATGATGGTCGCATCCGTCTTTGACGACATCGCGGTGTATGCACATTGGAAACGTGTATTAGTCATCACCTTACTGGCGTATCACCGAGCGTGATGGTATGGGGTGCCATTGGTTACACGTCTCGGTCACCTCTTGTTTGCATTCACGGCACTTCCAACAGTGGGCGTTACCCTACATTTCAGCAGGATAATGCACGACCGCATGCTGCAGGTCCTGTACGGGCCTTTCTGGATACAGAACATGTTCCACTGCTGCCGTAGCCAGCACATTCTCCAGATCTCTCATCAATTGAAAACGTCTGGTCAATGGTGGCCGAGCAACTGGCTCGTCACAATACGCCAGTCACCACTCTTGATGAACTGTTGTATCGTGTTAAAGCTGCATGGGCAGCTGTAACTGTACTCACCATCCAAGCTCTGTTTGACTCAATGCTCAGTGGTATAAAGGCCGTTCTTACGGCAAGATGTGGTTGTTCTAGGTACTGATTTCTCAGGATCTATGCATCCAAATTGCGTGAAAATGAAATCACATGTCAGTTCTAGTATAATATATTTGTCGAATGAATACCCGTTTATCATCTGCATTTTTTTTTGGTGTAGCAATTTTAATGGCCAGTAGTGTAGTTTCGTCGTATTGTATGTTTCTTTCAGTCACCTTCTGTACTATACTATAGCAGTTCTTTTTATACACGACCGAAGTTTCAACAATCTATGTTACTTGTCAGTGACAAATCATGCGAAATTTACTGCTTACGTTTTGCACACCAGTGTGTTATGCGCAGCTCTGGACATACAGCTGGAGCCAGCTCCGTCTTCAGTCACAACTCTAGTCTAGCAGTTTGTCCCCCCGGCCCATTTCTTTAGACTCTGCTCAGAGACGCTTAAAATTTCCGTTATTAATACTACAACTAAGCAATTGATAGCAGTAGGGATCGGTTGACAGCATTGGTGTGCTGCGACCGGTGGGAGATTTACGGTGCGAAGCCCCTCACCCGCTACTCTGCAGCCAGTGACGTGTCGGCGCCTGTGTTGCAGGTGGTGGTTCCCAAGAGGACGGCCCTGCTGCTGGACCGCCTGATGGTCGACCTGAAGCACCTCATGGACAAGGACCGCGGCGAGGCCCAGAACCCCATCGACAGCGGCTCGTCCATTGGACGGGTAAGTGGTGCGGGAAGGTTACTCACGTGACAGCACCTCAATGCAAACTGATCAGTAAGAACCCGGTTTCTGTCCCAGCACCGTGAAAAACATCACGAGTAAGCAGTCTATATGACAAGGGCTCATCCGTTGGCCGCGTAAGGGTGAATGGGGGTTTACTGAGGTGCTGATGTTTGAGGAATACTTACATAAAACGACTAGAATACGAACTGTGAAGTAAAACGTTTCCTGGATGAAATATTCACTGTGCAGCGGAGTGTGCTCTGATATAAAACTTCCTGCCAGATTAAAACTGTGTTCCGCACCGAGACGAGTCCGGACCTTTGCAAGTACCAAGTTGGCAGAGCACTTTCCCGCGAAATGCAAAGGTCCCGGGTTAGAGTCTCGGTCCGGCACACAGTTTCAATCTGCCAGGAAGTTTCAAAACGTTTACTGTACGAAAGATTACGGGTTTCCTCAGGTTGCAGTTTACTGACACTGATTATTCAAACAACATACATGATCGACCTCAGATCACATATGGCATTATGAAATGTATCTGGGAAACCAATCACACGTATGAAGCACACCCACGCGTGGAATAGCCTAAGGTATCCTGCCAGTAAGTTTACTTCATAGGGAAAACACGTAAAGTGAAGTAGAGAATTATTTCTCTTTTGCTCTACAACACAGACTGTCCAAACAGTACACCACTCAAAGAATAGCTCAGTTTAGGTTGGTATGCTCCTCCAAAATGTAAGGAAGAAAAAGTAAAAATACGGCATTTCAGTCTTTGATTGCTATTTTTTTTTTATTTTCAATCACCGGTTTCAGGCTAGCTGCCCTATTGTTATTTCTTTAAAAATTGTCTTACTATTAAAAAGTATGTTCGCCATTAATATGTATGGTGAAAGAATAACATCTTAGTACATATGCCCAATTCTTACAGATGTAGGGCACTTCTTACTGTTACCAATCAGGTTTTTCCAAACTGTGATATAAGGTTTTAACAGATTAAAAATTACTTGAGTTATGATAGCGAACCAATAGTTCTGTACTGACAGGTTACTCTGGAACTGCAATATATGGTATGTTGGTATTTAATACATTCCAGAATTTCGTTTTGTAAACTAAGACAGTTCTATCAGTAACGATATCTCTCTCGTTAATTATATTTTTAACTTTATCTAACAGATCTGAAGATGAGCAGCTAGCCTGAAACCGGTCATAGAAAATCAAAAAAATAGCGATCAAAGACTGAAATGCCATATTTTTATTTAAAGACGATCGCGGCAATCCTAATAAGACAATCATGTCTAGTTTTGAGGAACAAAAAGATTTTCGGACAGCTTTACGTCGCTTTTCTAAGAGGTGTGATGGTGTGGCAGGATTCCAGCGGTTTCACGCGTGAACGCATTGCATAGATATAGTTGCGATTGGTTTTTCAGATAAACCTGCTGATGAAATGTATACTCCCACGCAGATCGTGAATGTGGTATGAGTAATCAATGTCAGTAATATGCAGCCTGAGGGAATCTGTAATGTTTCGCATAGTAAATACACTGTGGGTGCGTACCTGCCTATCGTTAATGACGATGGACAGAACAAAATGGTGGATAAGAACATCACTGTCATTCCTGAACTGTGGAATATACTCTTAACAGGTAATCTGGATGACATTATTTATCTCCATAACCTCTTTGTTCAACGTTTCGTGAACGATGATGAAATCAAATCGTCGGTGCAGAAATGTTTAAGTCACTGGCTACTACATTGTCCTATGATATCATTAATTACAGGTAGGTTTACTAAGTCAAGTATTTAAAGAGAGACATAAACAATGAAGAAAATTAAAAAAAATTGTTTTGGAATATATTATCTTGCTCTTTCAGAAGGAATGTTTGAAACCTTATTGTCACCGAGGTAATGGGAGCGAACGCAAGCCACCGAGCATATGTCGACACTTGGCCCATGTTCATTGTCAACCCGTCATATATTTGAACAAGTGTTTACACTGCAGGGGGTGGAAGAAACACGAGATGAAGAGCATAGCCTGTGAACGGAGCGTTATTGCTCATGGCGCTGACGATCGGTACACAGGGTGCAACGCATGTGTAGTCATGAAACAAGCCTTTGATATTCAGAGAGGATTATTTACACTGGTGTCCGAAATTAAAGGAACAAACTGCTATTTCCCCGCCCTATGTGTAATTCACGATATAATCAGACAAACTGTCAACGAATATCGTTACAATCGTGTTCTGCATAGAAGGGATAACCACGCCAGCAATGACGTCAGCGCACCTGTCAAGTGGAGTGGTGTTTGCAGGGTAGTCCCACATCCACAATCACCGTGTACAAAGTCGTAGAGGGTGCAGTATGGCACGGAGAAGATCCTAAAGACTCTCTGCTGCAGGGAGCCATAGGAAGAATGGAGGCAGGGCAGTCGCAAACTGATATGGGGCCGATGGCTTAAAGTGAATCGTTATGTTGTTTCTCGGATGAGGCGACAGTTTACAGAGGCCGAAACTGTGTCCTGGAGATGGACCGCTGTTTCGCTGTAAGGGCTCGACGATACTGCCTTTGTACTGCACTGCAACTGGTATCTGACCTCGGAGCATCCCCTGGGCGTGTTGTATTGAGGCAAACAAAATACAGAAGGCTTCAGTAGAGTGGCCTTTACTGTTGGAGCCCAGCAGTCTGTTTACCTTTGCCATGTCTTCACAGAAGGAAAAGTCTAGAGTGGAGACGTCAACATGCTGCCTGGATGGTCGAAATTTCTTTTCACAGACGAGTCCCGATTTGGTCTGGAGAGTGAATCTCAACAGATTCGCATCTAAAGGCCACGTGGTACACGATTTCTGGACCAAAAGATTGCAGAAAGAGACCGATAACTAGGAGGAACCTTAACTGTGTGGGCAGGGCTTATGTTAACTAGTCGAACACCTCTTCAAGAAACTGTACGGCTGAATCAGCAAGATTTAACTGTTGCAGGTATCGTGAGAAGATTTTGGAATCTCATGTGCAGCTGTTGTGACATGCTCGTATTGGCCTACGACGCACATAGATGCATGGAATAGCCGTATTGATGGATGATACTGCTCGATCTCATACACCATGGGTGGTTGATGTTTCTTTTAAAAAAAATGGAAGATATTGTACACAAGGCATACCCTCCTCGCTCTCCAGATTTTAATCCCGTGGAGCATGTCTGCGCTGCACTGGGGAGATGGGATGTATCACGTCAGTATCCACCGACCACTCTCCAAGACTTGTGAACAGCTTTGCAGGAAGAATTGGCGTTATTGCCTCAACATGAGATTGATGACATCATTCACAACATCTCTCGTCATTGTTAAGCCTGTGTTGCCACCAGAGGTGGCTACACCCGTTACTGAGAACATTACCCGGTAGTCAGTATGTGTGTGCAAATGCGTTAAGACGGAAGAAACCTGAGATCGTTTTTGTCTACCGTTTTGCATGTTGCAGTTGATGGCGTTCTGTATTCCTTACATTGTTTCTACTTTACTATCACCTGTATAACTAGTATGAGACTGGTTCTGATCTATCTTCGTACCACAGTTGCGCAAGGACGCTCTGGGAGTGTATTAGGAATCTGGTGTTGAACCTTCGGCCGGCATGGTAGGAAGATGCCAGCTCACCATCCAGAGTTCAGGAGAGCGCAGCAGTACGGAGAGTGATGTAATCAGATAATGATCTCAATGTCGGTTCCACTACACTCCCTGTAAAGGAAAGATTATCACTAATAAAAGTTAGTGTATGGGTTCAGGCATGCTACATGTTATCAAGAAAATGAAAAACTAAGATTTTCGTTATTAAGGGTTATTTTTACACAGCAGTCGTAATTACCTACGTACAAGATGGTAAAATATTCACACTGGGTGTTCACAACTGTCAACCGAAATTCCTAACTATTCTAAGGTTCTTTAAGAAGAACCTTCTTCAAGAAGAACTTTAAGATGGTTGATGACCGTGTCTGGGGGTAAATAAAATACAAACAAAGTAAACGCAGTTGGGGCCAGAGATATCAATTAAGCTAAAAATGCACAATGAAAATACTAAAATTTGAGTGGGGTCTGTATAGGGTTCGTATGACTGTAAACATAACTGCACATTTAAAACAGTTCAATAACTTAAGAGTAACAAGCACTCTGCAGTGGCTGTTCAGTCCTTTTCATTAGATCGGATATCTCGTGTTTCTGCTTCAATTAAGCCTGACAATCATGAATACGTCTAACTACAGGTCATGGTTGAATGCACGACAAAATTAGGAGAGACAGACACGACCGCAGTTCTGATTGTCAATTGAATACCACCTGCTGACATAGCATTAGCACGCGTGTTTACCTTTCGTCGGCGACGGCAGTGGTTGCTGAAGGTATGAGCTGTGAATCTGAGAATCCATTCTAAATCTCTCTTGACTGTTAAGCACCAGTCTGATACATTTCTTATGACTTCGGTGAAGCCGAGACCTCTAGTTACTCCCTAGCTAAGTTAATTGGCATGGTACACGCTATTTAACTGGAACAGCATGCACATCGTTGCCCTCAAATCGCTCGCAAGCGTCAACCGTCAGCGCTCAGCACAATTCTCTGTGCTGGGGGACTTTACAGTTTAACTCCTTAAGAGCTAAGACGAGCCTGTGAACAAGTGCTACGCGAGTCGCCTTGCTCAAACACTCTACAATTTGCTGCAAGAGAAGGGCGAGTTTTCCTGTCTGCATATGCCTATATCAAAGCTGGTAGCCACTTGTTTTCTTTCTGGCCAATCAGAGCATTCTTACTTGTTGTAATTCGCCCCACTAGAGTTTCTGTCGCCTATCACAGGCGTCGTGTTTTTTCATAGGGCAGGGTTTAACTTCTGCGATGTAATACTGGGGCAAACAGTTTTTCTCTCTTGTGTGTTTTAAGACAGTTGGCTGCAGTGACTCACCAATGTTTTGAGTTGGGTTTCTCCAGACGTTTACTTACCATCTCCAGCCATGACACTGTTTTGTGGCAAAATAAACGCAACCTCGCAAAATTTCCGTATGTTGCATTAACTTTTGACATCAGTGTAGTGCCGCTAATGCACTGTTTTAGCTGAAGTAAGCAAAATGGCGTAGGAAACAAAGAATTTGCAAGCAAGCGTAAAATGTGTGCTATGCTATAACTCTAGATTTCCTTAGATTTACTGCGAAACTTCGGACATGTGTCAGTTGACACTTTTTTGCACATTACAGCTCAGGAGGAAAAAATTATCGCCGACCAGTATCTCCGGAAGAAAGGGTAGAATTTACTCTTTATTACTCACTAGAAACATTTACGTTAGTCATTGTTTCATATTCCAGCAGCTCCTGTAGTTTCTGATGTATTATCAGTTAAACATTAGTGTGTACACTGATCAGCCAGAACATTATGACTACCTGATAGCTGGTACGTCCATCGTTAGCGTGAATAACAGCCAAGGGCGTATTAAAGAGAATTTTGTGTGTGGGGGCGGTTGCCTAGAAGAGAAAGGCGGACCAGGCGTCCTCTTCTTGAAAGTTAAAGGAAGAAACCTTGTAATGTTGTTGCATTAATTTGTGGTGTAAGCGGTGCTGCTATGCAAGACCATAAAAGTGGGATAAAAGCTGTGACCTGTCTGGGAAAGTTAACCTTGCATTACTGAGGAACTGTTTCACCAGGTATCCAGTCTAGCTTACCAAATTCCAAACCAGACTAACATTAATTATAATCTTTTATTCGTCATACGATTTATTTCAATTCTCACTATATATATATATATATATATATATATATATATATATATATATATATATATATATATATATATGAGAATTTAAATAAAAAGAAATAAATCGGTTTATATTTGGAAATTTATTTTAAGATTGATCATTGAAATTTTAGTATATTAAACTTGATTCACAACTAAACGGGTGCCTTATTTAGGATTGTGAAAATGTGAGTTTGTAATCTTACGGAACACATCAAATAGGGAGCCAAGATAGGGAGTGTACATACAACACTGCAATCATAAAATAACACACGAAGAACGTTGAAACATATGCAAGAGGAAATTAACCACAACCAACCGATTCAATATTCACCCAAAGAAGTAACGTTCGTAGCGCAATCCTTACCGTCATGTAATTACCACACACTGGTATACTAAATTCGTACTAACTCTCTGTGAAATCTTCCCGAAAAGAAGAGCTACTTTGATGCTTACACCACATGCTTGACGTGGTCAACATGGTTTACACAAAGAGTGTAACTCCACAATAATTTTGATAATTAAAATAAATTAGATCGAAAAGCAATTTACAAAAGAAAAACCTCGAACTGGTTACTATCGTCTTACTATTAACCAGATGGGTGAAACAATTGTATAAGCACGTGGTACTGGTCTCATAAAGATCACCCCACGTGGGTTGAACATAAACAAAAGTTGATATGTAGAAAAATATTGTCAAGACGAGACGTTATAATCTCACGCACATTCGCATTTAAGATTGGTGATCTTAGTTAGAATTACTGATCAATACGTGGTTCCACTTTACTCACAAAGTAGTGACAAAGCAACTACCGGAAGATATTCTGAACTGTACACTCGGATCACACTGCGTTGCAATTTAAGATAACATTATATATTTTAGAGATAAACTTGAAATAAAGATGATTAAATTTTCAGTTAGGCTGAACTTAAGAAATCCATTGTCCTACGGACTTAGCAGACACGCGCTTAGCCGGAGATCTTACCACTTCAGACGCTCGCCACGGACAGGCTGATCTGGGTTTCTACCAAGGGTGCTTCAGTATACAAAACGGAAGTGACCAGAGAGGCAGCTTCCTATACCAACATGACAAGGGACGGACAGGACAATACTAAGAATAGAAACCTCTCTGCTTTTAGAAAGCGTAGCTACCTGTTCCGACGTTGGTCCTACTGTTGTCTAGCAGACAGGCTAGTTGCATGCTGGATGGTGGCAGACAAGAAATATATTTGCTCATTCATTCTTTTACACAGAAGGGAAGGGGGATGACGGTATCTTATCACATACTGTATACAAAAGAAAGCGGATGTAGGTTCCGTATGAGACTGTGTGACATGAATTACATATATGAATTAGATATAAACTGTGCTTTAAAGTGTAGTAGTGTGACAGATCGTTCTTGTTTATGTGTAAAAGTAACACGTTCCACTGCTCAGTCTCCTCGCAGATAGTCAGAAACGCCACAGTAAATTTAGAAGAGGAATTTATGCCGTAAATGACAACAGATTTAAGAAATTAACGTGAAAGGAATCCAACAGAGACCTTTCAACCTTCAAAAACAACTATTTTCAGCTGTTTTGATACTTAAAATATCAGACAACTGCAAAAATGTTTTATATTAAACAAAAAGTTTTAAATTTCTTGAAATGTGCAGCATTCACAACCTTTTTCTGAGTAACTTCCTTTATATAATTTTTAACACGCAGCAATAAGCTCATAAGCCTTTTGTTAACACAGAGTTCATAGGCAAATTAAAAGCAATTAAACTGAAATTAGAATAAAATACTGCAGTTTGTTGACTGTTATATTTTTGCTACTTTAGTTTGTAAATATACATATTCTTATATTTCGAAAATTATAATTGTAAAACGTGCAGCTGTGGCAGATTGGAAAGCCTGTTAATATTTGGCGCCCACAATTTGAACAGGAGGGGGAGCACAAGTCACTGGTACAGGTTGTACATTTTCTCGGGCAGACAAAGTAAGGTGGCTTGGGGAACACTGAATTAAATGACTAGATCCACTACCAAAGACTCTGAATTCGTGTGCCCACCCCCCACCCCCCTCCTCTTTAATCTGCGCTTGATAACTGTGGCGATGCCTTGTGGCATGGAAGCAATTAGGCTCTGGTAGGTCGCTGGAGGGAGCAGAAGAAAGCCACCTAATTCCCGTAAATATCTGTGGATGTGGGCGACGAGCTCCGTCTCCACGTTCAAATGTTCAGTTCAAATGTTCAAAAGTGTGTGAAATCTTATGGGACTTAACTGCTAAGGTCATCAGTCCTTAAGCTTACACACTACTTAACCTAAATTATCCTAAGGACAACACACACACCCACGCCCGAGGGAAAATGTTCAGTCACAGCCCAGATGTTTCCGATCGCGTTCAGATCTGTCGAATTGGGGGCCGGCACATTAACTGGAAATCGCAGCTGTGTCCCACAAACCATTCTACACTCCACTACACTCCTGGTCGTGTGACATGGCGCATTAGCCTGCTGAAAAAATGCCTCTGCCATCAGGAAAAATAATCGCCTTGAAGAGGTGTAAATCGTCTGTAACCAGTGTATGATACTCCATGACCGTCATGGTGCCTTGCACGAACTCCACTAGACCACTGGATGCCCACGTGAAATGTTCCCCGGAGCATATCTGAGCTGCCGCGAGCTTAACGTCGCCCCACAGTACAGGTATCAAGGAGCTGTTCCACTGGAAGACAAGGGATTCTCACCCTCTCACTGGCATTATGATGTATCGGGATTCATCAGACCGTGTAACGCTCTGCCACTGCACCTGCGCCAATGTCCAGTGAGGATGGTCACTTGCCCATGTCAGTCGCAGTTGCTGACGTTGAGGTGTTAACATGCTTCGGTAGTCCGCTGCGTGAGGAGTGTTCTATACACTGCGTGTTCAGACACACTTGTCCTCCGACCATCACTGCAGTCTGATGATAGTTCCACCACATTGCCCCGCCTGTTCTGTTTTACGAGTCTACCCAGCGTACGACTTCTGACATCTGTAATAAGGGATGTCCGCCCAACCCCTAAACGTCTGAGCGTCGTTTCACCTTGGCTTCGCCACATCTTGAAGACACTCACCACAGAACTCTGAACAGCCGACAGTTCGTGCCGTCGCCGAAATGCTCGTGCCAACCTCCGGGCCGTCATAATCTACCCTCGGTCAAACTCACTGCGCGCCTTCCCCATTCTGCGAGGGTAATCCCAAAAGTGTCTCCTATTTTTGTATAAGTACAGAAGTCTGTTTGTGTGGCAGTTGGTCACAGTGTTATGAAGAGAGCTTCACGCGCTGTGTGTAAACATCCGCACGCCGGGCTGAGGCGCTGTCTTGGCTTGGCAGCCGTTGAGAATAGAGCTCCTGTTGGGTGTTACCGCCAAGTGCGAACTGGGCGCAGTTATTCGGTGTTTGAAGGGCACTGCGCCGATTGATATCCATCGCCAATTGACGGAAGTGTACGGTGAGCCGTGCATGGATGTCAAAAATATTCCTGAGTAGTGTAGAGAGTTTGCAACTGGTCGTACCGAAATTCACGACGAAAAAAGGAGCGAAAGACCGTCAATTTCTGAAGAGACAGTTTTGAAGGTTGAGCAAAACATGCGTGAAGATCGGCGGATCACCCTGGATGATCTCCGCACGTTGGTTCCCGAGGTTTCCCGAAGCACCGCTCACAGAATTTCAACGGAAACATTGAACTACGGGAAGGTGTGCGCAACATGGGTGCAACGCATGCTGACTGAGGACCACATGCGGCAACGAGATGATGCTTCCCGCGCATTTCTTCACCACCTTGCAGCCGAAGAGGGCTACTTTCTGGACTCAATTGTCACGGGTGACGAAATCTGGGGATACCACTTTACACCTGAGACCAAGCAACAATCACGCCAGTGACGGCATCCTTCTTCGACAAAGCCGCGGAAATTCAAACAAACACAGCCTGCCGGTAAAGTAATGACAACCGTTCTTTAGGATCGGAAAGGGGTATTGTTGGTCGACTTGATGTCCACTGGGATCACAATTAACGGTGACAGGTACTGTGAGACTCTGAAAAAACTCAAACGGACAATTCAGAGCCGGAGAAGAGGAATGTTGAGCAAGGGCGTACACATTCTCCATGACAACGCTCGCCCACATATCGCTCGGCAAACCGTTGCTCTCCTGCAACAGTTTCAGTGGAACGTAATCACCCACCCACTCTATAGTCCTGACTTGGCGCCCAGTGACTATCACATATTCCCTAAGTTACAAGAACATTTGGCCGGAAAGCGATTCACCTCCGACGAACAGGTGAAAGAAGAGGTTCATAACTTTCTTAACAGCATGACGGCGAGCTGGTATGACATGGGCGTACAAAAACTGACACAGCCTCTACAAAAACGCGTCGACAGAACCAGTGATTATGTGGAAAAAATAGCTAAATATTCAAGCTGTAAAATGATCGAAATCATTATAGAAATAAATAGGTCTATGTACACTACTGGCCATTAAAATTGCTACACCACGAAGATTACGTGCTACAGACGCGAAATTTAACCTACGGGAAGAAGATGCTGTGATATGCAAATGACTAGCTTTACAAAAAAATGGTTCAAATGGCTCTGAGCACTATGGGACTTAATATCTTAGGTCATCAGTCCCCTGGAACTTAGAACTACTTATACGCAACTAACCTAAGGACATCACACACATCCATGTCCGAGGCAGGATTCGAACCTACGACCATAGAAGTCCCGCGGTTCCGGACTGCAGCGCCTAGAACCGCACGACCACCGCGGCCGGCTTAGCTTTACAGAGCATTCACACAAGATTAGCGCCGGTGGAGACAACTACAACGTGCTGACATGAGGAAAGTTTCGAACCGATATCTCATACACAAACAGCAGTTGACCGGCGTTGCCTGGTGAAACGTTGTTGTGATGCTTCGTGTAAGGAGGAGAAATGCGTACCATCACGTTTCCGACTTTGATAAAGGTCGGATTGTAGCCTATCGCAACGGCGGTATAACGTATCGCGACATTGCTGGTCGCGTTTGTCGAGATCCTATGACTGTTAGCGGAATATGGAATCGGTGGGTTCAGGAGGGTAATACGGAACGGCTTGTTGAATCCCAACGGCCTCGTATCATTAGCAGTCGAGATGACAGGCATCTCATCCGCACGGCTGTCACGGATCGAGCAGCCACATCTCGATCTCTGAGTCAACAGACGGGGACGGTTGCAAATCAAGAACCATCTACACGAACAGTTCGACGTCGTTTGCAGCAGCATATACTATCAGCTCGGAGACCATGGCTGCGGTTATCCTTGACGCTGCATCACAGACAGGAGCGCCTGCGATGGTGTACTCAACGACGAACATGGATGCACCAATGGCAAAACGTCATTTTTTTCGGATGATTCCAGGTTCTGTTTACAGCATTATGATGGTCTCATCCGTGTTGGGCGACATCGCGGTGAAGGCACATTGGAAGCGTGTATTCCTCATCGCCATACCGGCGTATCACCCAGGGTGATGGTATGGGGCGCCATTGGTTACACGTCTCCGTCACCTCTTACTTGCATTGGCGGAACTTTGAAATCCTACATTTGAACAGGATATTGCACGACCGCACGTTGGAGGTCCTGTACGGGCCTTTCTGGATACAGAAAGGCCTGCACCAATCGAAAACGTCTTTTCAATGGTGGCCGAGCAACTGGCTCGTCACAATACGGCAGTCACTACCCTTGATGAACTGTGGTATCGTGTTGGAGTTACGTGGGCAGCTGTACCTGTACACGCCATCCAAGCTCTGTTTGACTCAATGCCCATGCGTATCAAGGCCGTTATTACTGATTTCTCAGGTTCTATGCACCCAAACTGCGTGAAAATGTAATCACATGTCAGTTCTAGTATAATATATTTGTCCAATGAGTACCCGTTTATCATCTGCATTTCTTTTTGGTATGGCAAATTTAATGGCCAGTAGCGACTCATAAAGAAATTGGGATTACCGCAGTACAAACGGCAGCACGCTCTTTGACACCACAGGCACCATGTGCGTTTCTCGGTAGCAGTCATTCCTTGCCGGTGGCGCTGCTATCGCCTGGACCGGTTTCTATCGATAGTAGGTCTGTAGTCATACTGTGCTGGCTGGTCACTGACAGCACGATGCCGGGTAAACCGTTTTTGTTTATCGTCCAAACTCTCTGTAACACACAGCTGTGCGTAATTCTACGGCAGTTGACTATCGTGAGAACACTCCGAGTCCTTCGTGATAAAAATTCGATACCTACGATGCACTAGCTCGTGGCACTGAAGCGGAGTGAAATTCCCGTGCACCGTCAGTCCCGCGCCTCGCCAGGAACCCGCCAATGTCGCTCGCACTCTGCGGAAGCCGCAGCCCCGACTTCCCGCACCGTGCGAGCCGGGGCCGTTGCTGGAGTTAATTCACGGCGTGACAAAAGAAACTCTCGTAGCGTGGAGACCAATAAAATGTCGTTAATTGGCCTTCCAGAGCCGGGTAATCGGGTTACTAGTTTACGAGGTGCCTGCGCTGCGCCCAGGCACTGACACACTGCGAAAACGCCCTTGCTCCGCGTAAGGCTTTGCTCGCGAGCGTAGGTACCCTAGCGAAGTGCATCTTGCATTATCGTCATTTCTGCTAACCACGAACTGCTAAGAACGCTACAGCCCAAAGTTGCTCCGCGTAAGGCTTTGTTCGCGAGCGTAGGTATCCTAGCGAAATGCATCTTGCATTATCGTCATTTCTGCTTACCACGAACTGCTAAGAACGCTACAGCCCAAAGTTGGTCCGCGTAAGGCTTTGTTCGCGAGCGTAGGTATCCTAGCGAGGTGCATCTTGCATTATCGACATTTCTGCTAACCACGAACTGCTAAGAACGCTACAGCCCAAAGTTGGTCCGCGTAAGGCTTTGTTCGCGAGCGTAGGTATCCTAGCGAGGTGCATCTAGCATTATCGTCATTTCTGCTAACCACGAACTGCTAAGAACGCTACAGCCCAAAGTTGCTCCGCGTAAGGCTTTGTTCGCGAGCGTAGGTATCCTAGCGAAGTGCATCTTGCATTATCGTCATTTCTGCTAACCACGAACTGCTAAGAACGCTACAGCCCAAAGTTGCTCCGCGTAAGGCTTTGTTCGCGAGCGTAGGTATCCTAGCGAAGTGCATCTTGCATTATCGTCATTTCTGCTAACCACGAACTGCTAAGAACGCTACAGCCCAAAGTTGGTCCGCGTAAGGCTTTGTTCGCGAGCGTAGGTATCCTAGCGAAGTGCATCTTGCATTATCGTCATTTCTGCTAACCACGAACTGCTAAGAACGCTACAGCCCAAAGTTGGTCCGCGTAAGGCTTTGTTCGCGAGCGTAGGTATCCTAGCGAAGTGCATCTTGCATTATCGTCATTTCTGCTTACCACGAACTGCTCAGAACGCTACAGCCAAAAGTTGGTCCGCTTAAGGTTTTGTTCGCGAGCGTAGGTACCCTAGTCAGGTGCATCTTGCATTATCGTCATTTCTGCTAACGACGAACTGCTAAGAACGCTACAGCCCAAAGTTGGTCCGCGTAAGGCTTTGTTCGCGAGCGTAGGTATCCTAGCGAGGTGCGTCGTGCATTATCGTCATTTCTGCTAACCACGAACTGCTAAGAACGCTACAGCCCAAAGTTGGTCCGCTTAAGGTTTTGTTCGCGAGCGTAGGTACCCTAGCGAGGTGCATCTTGCATTATCGTCATTTCTGCTAACCACGAACTGCTAAGAACGCTACAGCCCAAAGTTGGTCCGCGTAAGGCTTTGTTCGCGAGCGTAGGTATCCTAGCGAGGTGCATCGTGCATTATCGTCATTTCTGCTAACCACGAACTGCTAAGAACGCTACAGCCCAAAGTTGCTCCGCGTAAGGCTTTGTTCGCGAGCGTAGGTATCCTAGCGAAGTGCATCTTGCATTATCGTCATTTCTGCTAACCACGAACTGCTAAGAACGCTACAGCCCAAAGTTGCTCCGCGTAAGGCTTTGTTCGCGAGCGTAGGTATCCTAGCGAGGTGCGTCGTGCATTATCGTCATTTCTGCTAACCACGAACTGCTAAGAACGCTACAGCCCAAAGTTGGTCCGCGTAAGGCTTTGTTCGCGAGCGTAGGTATCCTAGCGAGGTGCGTCGTGCATTATCGTCATTTCTGCTAACCACGAACTGCTAAGAACGCTACAGCCCAAAGTTGGTCCGCTTAAGGCTTTGTTCGCGAGCGTAGGTATCCTAGCGAGGTGCATCGTGCATTATCGTCATTTCTGCTAACCACGAACTGCTAAGAACGCTACAGCCCAAAGTTGGTCCGCGTAAGGCTTTGTTCGCGAGCGTAGGTACCCTAGTCAGGTGCATCTTGCATTATCGTCATTTCTGCTAACCACGAACTGCTAAGAACGTTACAGCCCAAAGTTGGTCCGACTACCCATTATACAATTTTTAAGAAAATGTCTATTGATATTTTGTGTGGTAATATTCATCGAAGCTGTAGTCCACCTCATATTTTTGTCCCTAACGTTTCGTCTCATAATGCTTGAGACATCATAAGAAGCTATCAAGAATGAGACAGCAGCTTCAAATCACATCAAACTAATCAAACCAACTGTTTATACAATGAAGGCTTTCACTACCGGATGGTACTGTTTTTGATATTTATTCCGGGTTATATGGCCGTGGTCCATGGAATACTTCTATTCCTAACGTTTCGTCCAATACTACGTTGGACATCCTCAGAGGTATGGTTGGTCCTGCAGGACTCAACAGGACCAGACATACCTCTGAGGTTGTCCAACGTAGTACTGGACGAAACGTTAGGAATAGAAGTATTCCATCGACCACGGCCATATAACCCGGAAGAATTATCAACAACAAAACCAACTCTTTATTCACAACCAGGCAACGGTCACTTCGTGACGGCCTCACACTGCTGCCTAAGAGTGTGGGGTCGCACTGAACGTGACACGTAGCTTGTACTGGGAAAAAGTGGGTGCCGTTTGCTTAATTTACCTCTAAGGTCCAGAACTGGTCCTTCAACTTCCCTGTGAAATTTATTTTTATGCTTCTGAATTTCTATGCCCACTCTGTTCCCTAGCGTCGTAAGTAGGACACACTGGCAGATAGACGACGCGCTAAACGGAAGGGGCTGCTCACTAAATTCCGAAATCCATACTTCGCCGAGGATGTAGAGCATATATTATCATATATTATTACCAACAACTTTCAAATCGCGCAGTGATCACCATTTAAAGATAAGGGAAATTGGAGCTCGTACTGAGGCGTTCAGACAGTCGTTTTTACCTTGTGCGATCCGCGTTTGGAATAGAGGAGGGGGGGGGGCAAATATCAAATATGACTTTGGAGCCAGTTGCGCCCTCCGCCCCACACCGCTTGGTGGCTATCGGATTATATATGTAAATATATAGATGTAGAATGGTTGGATCTTGACAAAACCACAGAGTCGGAGAAACGAATTTGGTGTTTTCCAGGCGCCAGCACATCATCTGCTACTACAGATTTACCTGTGTTTCCCAGACGACAACTCCTGAGTTTGTTTAAAGGAATGAACGGCGATTAGCTTTTAAAGTCCACCGTCCTTAAGTTTCAAAATGCTATTTAAGCCTTCATAGGTGCTGATGATGTCCCCAGCATTAGGAGAGGGAACGTCAGTCACAGAAATATGCCTTGTACCACGTCCTAAGGCCAGTGAAATAAAATTTTCCATGGGCGCAAATACCAGTCCTGAAAGCCGCATTATCTGATTAGGATTTATCCAAACCAAAAGAACATGTCCAATTAACATAGGCGCAGAAACGCACACTCTCGGAGACCCGCACACTTCTTCAAAAATGTTCAAATGTGTGTGAAATCTAATGGGACTTAACTGCTAGGGTCATCAGTCCCTAAGCTTACACACTACTTAACCTAAATTATCCTAAGGATAAACACACACACACACACACACACACACACACACACACACACATACATACACACACAAACCCATGCCCGAGGGAGGACTCGAACCTCCGCCAGGATCAGCCGCACAGTCAATGACTGCAGCGCCTTAGGCCACTTGTTCATAGAAGAAGCTGAAACGCAAGGACCACAGACACCAGTCATTGTCATCCCCGAGGATGGGATCTCTGCCACACCCTCTGTGTCAAGTTCAATATTACAGGTTAAGGACATAACTCACAGAAGTATTACCTTCTCTGGTCTGCAGTCTTATTTCTTGTTTTCTGTATGGTAAACCAACTTTGCAAGAATTATACTTTGAGTATTTATAGTTTCTTCTTTTTCAGTCTTCCCATCACCTATAGTTTTTTTTTTTTTTTTTTTTTTTTTTTTTTTTTTTTTTACGATACACCATTAGAAGTGCCTTCTTCAGTTCCTGGGTGATACCTAATGTATGTTCGAGATTGCTCTCTTCATACTGAACTCTTTACCCACTAAGTAATCACGGTTTCTGTGTATCAGAAACGTTTAACTTTTCCCGTTTTGCTAATTTCTTTGTTTTCTGTTACTCTTCTCAATACCTTCATCTCAGTTTGCGCAATTCAGATTATTTTTATTCAGCAAAGACATCAGCCTCTTTTTTGATGCTAATGGCCCTCTTAAGTTTCCTTGATTTTATTCGTTGTACAGAAGAAGATATTGCGCTATAACAAGGCATATTAATTTCCTATACAAAACTGGTAAATGTATATAAAATACAGCATAGCACTGGTTGAAAATGGTTTAAAATGGCTCTGAGCACTATGCGACTTAGCTTCTGAGGCCATCAGTCACCTAGAACTTACAACTAATTAAACCTAACTAACCTAAGGACACCACACACATCCATGCCCGAGGCATGATTCGAACCTGCGCCGTAGAGGTCGCTCGGTTCCAGACTGTAGCGCCTAGAACCGAACGGCCACTCCAGCCGGCTGCGCTGGTTAAAACCAGTTCAGATCATCTAGTTTCCACCGTCTTTCTTCAGTAAACCACACTGGTCAACGTTTCGGTAACTCATCACTCCTTTATGCTTCCTTTTTGCATTAATCCATCCTCATAAAATCGCATTTTGCTAAGCAATATTTCAGGACCTTCCGTCCCAAGTTGGGCGAGTGCTAACGAACGCAACGTTCGCACCTTAAGCCAAGATTTTTTTTTTAAAAAAAAGAATAAGAATAAACAGGTGACAACAGAAATAATTGATGATCAGGAATACTGACTTTACCATTCCAGCGAGTACACTAGAGACGAACCGCAACTTCGGGGCTGAATAAGGAAAGGGGACTATTCTATTTAGACTAACCACAGCAAACATCTGTCCGGATGACCTAACGCTAATTCCAACCCTGGTCCTCTGGAAAAGAGTCCAGTGCGTTAGTTACTGTGGCAGCTTGTGCGGGAGTAGAAACGAATATATAGACTGCTAAAAGTCTCGCATAAGACACACGAGATACTGCTACGTCGCAATGAAACCACAGAATATGATTGTACCAAAGAATAAACAAGCTGTCCAATGTATCTTCACCTCCCCATGTAAGTTTCTTGTCCAGAAGCTAAATAAAAAATGATATCAGGCAGATGTTGTCTAACCATTAGAGTGACATTAGCAGTTATGACTGACTCGACCTTTAAGAAAGTAAGTCATTTTGAATAATACCCTAGATTTTTTATGATAATCCACTGCCGTCCATCAAGTGCTGTTCAAAAATGTACCACAGTGTACCATTGATGCGAACATGGTGTTACTGAAAATGTAACACGTAATTGGCTTTGATTCTCTTACACAGTGCAGGTATCCTGGGTCCACGAACAATACTGGCCTTGCGACGAAGTGGTGACGCAACACTAGTCAGCTGGTTCGCCACACGCTCGGCTCTGTACAAGGCCCACTGGAAATCAATACGTCATTGGAAAGTTGTCCACTAAAGGTCTTAACTTTGTCGTGTGCTGTCAAGAGCTTGCATACCTTTAAACGTGCTGTCAGGAATTATTCAGCTCGTCTGAAATAGTCACTCTCTCCCCACCGGAGGCGCTGCTGGCATTCGCATGACCACCAGTGTCACGTGCTGTGACGTAAGCGCGACGGCCTGTTTTTCTCGTGGGTGTCAAGGTATCCGGGGTAACGTAACCCACCCACCTGCTGGAGTCGACAGTAAACAAATCACAAGGAAAATGCAAACCGGTGTTTCAGTCAACGTCCTCTGTGTGTGTGAGTATAATGTACACCAACGAATAAAAGACAGAGCTGTTACTCAGCTACGGAGAATGTAATTTGGGTGAACAGGTGTCTCTGAAACAGTTACAACATCATCGGCAAACCTCGAAGTTTTTAATTCTTCTCCGTGGATTGCCATGCCCTTTCTAAATTTCTCCACACTCCATACCTTTGCCCAAGATGGATTCAGCCAACCCCCCCCCCCCCTGATGATTCCCTCATCCCCTCCATCTACCCCTCCTACCAACTTTGATCCTTCCCTTCCTCACCCTGTGCTTTTTCCTCCAGGGCACCCTCTTTCCCTTCTCTCACTCCTCTCTTCCTCTCTCCCTCACCTCCCCCCAGGCTTCCACAACCCTCCTACTCTCTCCCCCTCCCTCATCCTCTCCCCCTCTGCCTCCTACCTGCACCTCTTCCCTTCGGCAGGTCCCCGGCTTTGTGCGTGAACAGTGACTCTTCATGCGCCGGAGATCGTCGGCAGTGCTTGTGTGTGTCTTTGCGTCAGTGCTTCAGTGTTTCTCCCTTTGTGCTCCTCCATTCACTTGTGTAAACTCGTTCTTCCCCGTTGTCTACAGTGATGAACGTTTTTTATCCAAACAGTGTGCCTGTCAAGAGCTTCACTTATTTTACTGTGTGTCTCCCATTTTTGTCCACCATGTCTGCGTGTTTTTCTGTCTTTCTGTTTCCTGTACGTGTTCACTGTGGCCGAAGGGCGGCGTAGATGGGCCGCTGCTGGTTTACCTTTATTGTAAAGGTATTAAAACAACAATAAAGAAAAAAAACTCAGCGAGGCAGTTCGATATTTGCGTGAGTCTCTAACATCTCGCCCGCAGATAAATTGTTACTTTGCTTATTTCCGTGTACGAGTGGACGTTGTTGATTTCGTGAGGTTTTCGCTTGTGAACCCGCTGCTTCCTGCGTGTTGTTCTTAGTGTCTTTCTCGGTCGTCAGTCTTTGTTCGTGTCCCTCCTTTCCCGTTCGTACGTTTTGTTTGTCCGCTGGGTGCTCCCGTTCGGTGCCGCCGCGCTTTCGTTCACGCCCAACCCCGCGACCGTTCCGGTCGCTGTTACAGCAGGTTGGCTCAAGGACAGCTCCGAGCTAGACGCCCTGTAGCACGCATTCCACTGCTCTCAGACCACCGCAACGTGCGACTTTAGTGCTGTGAAACGAAAAGTCATTGGAGGGCAGGGTGTAGACCTGTTGTGTCTTCTGATGAAAGCTGTTTCTGACTCAGTGGGAGTGATGGCCTTGTGTGGGTTAGGAGGCCCGCTGAGGGCCTGCAACCAACCTGTCCGCATAATGGACACACTGAGCCTATGCCTGGAGTTTAGAGCTGGGGTGCTACTTCGTATAACAAGAGGGACACTCCAGTTGTTATCCCACAAGCACTGACTGCAAAATTGTTCCTCAGTCTGGTAATTCGACCTGTTGTGATACCATTCATGAGCAGTATTCCAAGGGACGTTTTCCAACAGGTTACCACCCGTCCACACACTGCTGTTGTCAACCAACATGCTCCACTCTGTCGACGTGCCCCTTGGGCTGCCCGATCTCCAGATCCCTTTGCAGTCGAGTACATTTTGGACATCACTAGACGACAACTGCAGGTCATCCATATACACTACAAACCGTCCCTGTATTGACAAAGTGCAACAGGCACGTAATTCCAACCCACAAACTG
Source organism: Schistocerca gregaria (assembly GCF_023897955.1). Lineage (NCBI taxonomy): Eukaryota > Metazoa > Arthropoda > Insecta > Orthoptera > Acrididae > Schistocerca > Schistocerca gregaria. The sequence goes on from NC_064922.1 coordinate 931,139,558, forward strand.
GCATTCGGCACCTGTACAACACAATGCACGCACGCCTGCAAGCTTGCGTTCAACTTTGTGCCGGCTACACAGGTTAACAATAAACCAGCATTCAACATTTGCAATGGCACATCTCGCGCTTACATGAAACTGTCATCTTGGATGCTACTCACTTACACTACTGGCCATAAAAATTGCTACACCACGAAGATGACGTGCTATAGACGTGAAATTTAACAGACAGGATGAAGATGCTGTGATTTGCAAATGACTGGCTTTCCAGAGAATTCACACAACGTTGGCGCCGGTGCGCCGTGCTGACATGAGGAAAATTTCCAACCGATTTCTCATACACGCACAGCAGTTGACCGGCGTTGCCTGGTGGGTGATACGTTGTTGTGATGCCTCGTGTAAGGAGGAGGAATGTGTACTATCACGTTTCCGACTTTAAAATGTCGGATTGTAGCCTACTGCGATTGCGGTTTATCGTATCGCGACATGGCTACTCGCGTTGCTCGAGATCCAATGACTGTTAGCAGAATATGGAATCGGTGGGTTCAGGAGGGTAATACGGAACGGCGTGTTGGATCCCAAAGGCCTCGTATCACTAGCAGTCGAGATGACAGGCATCTCATCCGCACGGCTGTAACGGATGGTGCAGCCACGTCTCGATCCCTGAGTCAACAGATGGGGACGTTTGCAAGACAACAACCATCTGCACGAACAGTTGAATGACGTTTGCAGCAGCATGGACTATCAGCTCGGACACCATGGCTGCGGTTACCCTTGAGGTAACAGACAGGAGCGTCTGTGATGGTGTGCTCAACGACGAACCTGGATGCACGATGGCAAAACGTCATTTTATCGGGTGAATCCAGGTACTGTTTACAGTATCATGATGGTCGCATCCGTGTTTGGCGACATCGCGGTGAACGCACATTGGAAGCGTGTATTCGTCATCGCCATACTGGCGTATCACCCGGCGTGATGGTATGGGGTGCCATTGGTTACACGTCTCGGTCACCTCTTGTTCGCATTGACGGCACTTGGAACAGTGGACGCTACATTTCAGATGTGTCACGACCTGTGGGTTTACCCTTTATTCAATCCCAGCCAAACCCTATATTTCAGCAAGATAATGCACGATCGTATGTTGCAGGTCCTGTACGGGTCTTTCTGGATACAGAAAATTTTCGACTGCTGCCCTGCCCAGCTCATTCTCCAGATCTTTCACCAATTGAAAACATCTGGTCAATGGTGGCCGAGCAACTGGCTTGTCACAATACGCCAGTCACTACTCTTGATGAACTGTGGTATCGTGTTGAAGCTGCATGGGCAGCTCTACCTGTACACGCCATCCAAGCTCTGTTTGACTCAATGCCCAGGCGTATCAAGGCCGTTATTTCGGCCAGAGGTGGTTGTTCTGGGTACTGATTTGTCAGGAAATTGCGTGAAAATGTACTCACATGTCAGTTCCAGTATAATATATGTGTTCAATGAATACCGGTTTACCGTCTGCATTTCTTGTTGGTGTTGCAGTTTTAATGGCCAATAGTGTAAATACTGTATGTTACCTGGACAAATGTAGGCCCGAAATTTCACCCTCTACATTAATTATTTTTTCGTGCTGCGACCTTTTCCCTTCAGTGTGTTGTACTGTCTGCTCACAGCTGCCGTTCTCGTTTTGCAGATGGCGCTGCAGCGTCGCGGGCAGAAGACGGGCCAGTACTGGCGGTGCTACTTTAACGCCGTCACGTGCTTCCGGCGGAAGTAAGCCGTCAGCCCTCGTCGCCTGCAACAACGGATCTCTTGTGTTCACTCTCTCTCTCTGTCTATCCGGCTCTCTAAATTTCTTCTAAAGAGTTTATTAAAACATTCTCAATAATTCCATTGTCACTACAATGTATTCTGTGTTGAATGATTAAATGTGTAGAATGTGTTCTGTAGTTGTGCGTTTTCCTAGATTCCTTTACGACGTTCATTTCTGAATGTACCTTATAAAAATTTGCCTCTCCGAGCAGATCAGTCTCGTCAGGAAAATCAACACAGAGATTGACCGCCTTGTCAAGAGTGTCTTTATGTTGTCAGAGAAGGCTGGTGAACGCAGCGATACCTCTCACTGAACGTGTAATCCCTGCGTGACACAGTACTCATTAAAGCCTTTACCATGGTAAGTGAGCGGGCTTCACCTTATGAGAAAGGATTTTTGTATAGATACCGACCGCGTGTACCTGAATGGTGGGAAATGAGACTTACACTTACTCTGTAATAACAATGATCCGTCAAGCAAGTTTGAAATGCAATTACACGACAGGATGCACCAAGAGCAACACTGAAGATGCTATCAATTTGATAATAATACGGTCGCCAGCCTAATTAGGCATTAACTGAGTTTCTTCACTGTACAAGTTGGTAGATATGCATGCAAGTTGTAACATTGCATAACATAGTAGAATTTTAGAACCACAAAAACTATTGAACTGATAGTTTGACGTTCTGTACTGATATGGAAAAACCATGAATACATAACACTACACTATAATGTATACTACAAAACTTTATACTGTCTACCAATCTGATTAAAATCGGGCATAGGTTACCCTAGAAATATCACTTTCGTGCCATACACAAAATGTCAATTTTGATAAAGATAAAACACTGATAAATTTAACTTTTATATTGACTTTGACTTTTGCTGGTCAAACCAATTTAGAACACTTCAGAATTCAAATGAATAAAAGGGGGGGGGGGGGGAGACCCTGAAACTGTTATGATCACTGTATGAAAAAAAATGATTACTGAATTTATTATTCATTCAAGATTTCCAGTATATAAGTTACTACTCTTTTCATCTTATTTACTGCTCATTTAAATACCTTTATATCTGTCTCGAGAGAGCAAACTTCATTACTATATCAATATTAAAGTTATCTTTCAACTTCGTTAGACCTTCGTTATTCATTTACTGGTTCATTAACAAAACTTTTCTTTAAACACGATTCTAACATATACTTCTGCAAATAATTATTATTAACAGAAATTTTAATTTTCATTTTGAGACACTCGGATTGCACAACGTTTGAAAAGGACCCTGTCTAGGTTAGTTGTGAGGATAATTACATGATGGGAACGTTCTGGTAAAATTTAGGTTATTATTGCACAGTTTACTCTCTGATCCATAGAAATACAGTACTAAAAGTTTCAACCTGCTAGTATCGATGCGGCGGTTGGCGGGCGGCGAGATGGCGAGGCACAGAGCACACATACAACCACAGCTATGGCTCTTGACGTATCGGCACTTTAATTCTTCTTAGCGTCGCAATACTTTTCCATTTAGTGCCTATGGTATTTTGCCATGCTTTGTGGTCGTTGGAAAGGCATACCCGAGGCTCAGTGAAGCTACGTCTTCCAGGAGAGCCTCCTCGCTCCAGAAGGCGTTCCTCAAAACAGTGCCAAACTCCAACTAACTGCTGAGCCCATTGTGTCGTGCATTTTCCCACGATCGCCTGCCATCTACCTTTTACCACTTCCTGACAGGCCGGGTATTCACCCGAGGTTTTGCATTCTACATATCCTAACACATTGCCTACGTATGGACCAGACGCACAGTCACAATTTTAAACGTCTTACAACAGTTTCAACATTTGTTACATTTCAATTCTATTACAATACTGCTTGACATTTGACATAAACATTAATATTCACATTGAAACTTATTTACAGTTTTTCTTAACATAATGACATGAAACAAAAAACAAAACAAAAAAATGAAATCAGAACATCAATTACACAAGTTTATCGAAGAATCAGAAGAAAAAAAATTGTTATATGTACAATAGTAGAGCGTCGTTGTTGTTACAAACGGAGTATGACAGAGGATGTAAGTGGCTAACACACACAAGAGTGACTGCGAACAAATTACATACCACATCGTTTACGATCATCTTCAGGGACGCCGAGCGTGGAAGACTCATCACATGGATGCAGTTTCCTGTTGCTGCACTCACCAAATAACTCTGACATTTTCAAATTATAGGTACGAAGGCTCTCTTCGAAATTTGTGGCACCATCATGCAGAGAGTGAATGCTGCTCTCTTCGCGGTCAGAACAATATTCACATTCACCCAGAATGAAATCTGTTTGCGTTATTAACTTTCATAACAGTAAGGTAAACTGCCAGCATTCGTAAAGCGTTTTCTTAGCATTCTCTCTCTCTTTACCTCGCTCTCTAAATTTCTTCTAAAGAGTTGATTTAAACATTCTCAATACTTCCATTGTCACTATAATGTATTCTGTGCTGAATGATTAAATGTGTAGAATGTGTTCTGTAGTTGTGCGTTTTCCTAGATTACTTTACCACGTCCGTTTCAGAATGTACCTTACAAAAATTTGCCTCTCAGAGGAAATTAATCTTGTCAGGAAAATTAACACAGAGATTCACCGCCTTCTCGTAAATGTCTTGATGTTGTCAGGGAAGGCTGGTGAACGCAGCGATACCTCTCACTGAACGGAGTATGACAGAGGATGTAAAGGGCTAACATACACACTGAAACATCCTCTTTGAGAAATATATGAATTACTGTGCTGATAAACCTCTGCGATATTTGATTTCCAAACAACCGAGCAAAACTGAACGTACTCAGACATTTCTCTCTTTACTTATTCTGATCAACACTAAACTGACACTATATTTAGGGCAACGCAATCTGACTTTCAAAAATCCCTACAAAAGTTTGACCGTGACTAACAATAACCTATACCTTTCATGAATCATTTACCTCACACAAATCTTCGTTACTCGGACTACTGCAATACAGCGAGCGCCACTACTGTCAGCTAAATAAAGGCTTCTAACTATTGCAGGCACTAGCTACCGATAACCATAGTTAGCAAATCAAAGATTTTGATAGAGAACTAATCTGGACGTGTGTCCGCCAGAAAGAGTAAATTTGTAATATTGGACATCATAAACTGATATATGATATCCAGTATTACAAATGTACTATTTCTGGCGGACACACGTACAGATCGTCCGCTCGTAAAATTCTGCCATCTCACTCCCACATCCACCACTGCTAGCGGCTCAGCTCCAACTGCGCAACGCTACGCGCTGTTCACATCCCACAGGCCAACACTGCAATAGCGAATACTCCAACAATGCAAACCAGCCACAGACTGCACACAGCACAGTCAGTTATTTTCATACAGAGCGCTACCTGACGTTACCAACGTAAAAACCTAAACAGCCTACTTACATAAGAGCGCTACGTGGCGTTACCAACATAAAAACCTAAACAGCCTACTTACAACACTAGTCACTGCGAACAAATTACGTACCACACCGTACATTCTCCTCTTCAGGGACGCCGAGCTTGGAAGACTCATCACACGGCTGCCATCTCCTGTTGCTGCGCTCACCAAATAACTGTGACATTTTCAATTTCTAGGTATGAAGGGACAGTTGTAAGACTTTCTTCGAACTTTATAGCATCACCATGCAGACAGTGAATGCTGCACTCTTCGCGGTCAGAACAATATTCTCGTTCGCCAACAGTGCAGTCTGATAACTTGCTTGCTTTATTTTCATAACCATAAGATAAACTGTCTGCATTCGTAATGCTCATTAGTAGCACAGACGTTGGTCAGAAAAATTTTGCAATCTCCGTTCGAGCATAGCATTTAGATCAGTACCCTTACAAAAATAATTTCCTACACTTGTTAACAAAGAATAATGTTTTATATGATGTAGTGTATACCACACTACATAGCGCTAAGGTGACGGTACCTCTTCATGCATTTAACAGATATTTGCACTATGAAATTGCTTAGAACTTTATAACTCTGGTCTAGAAGCAAGCGTATATCTATATTCACATCTACATTCTGCAAACCACTGTAGAGTGCATAGCAGCGGCACTTTTTATTGTCACACATATTAAGGTTTCTTCCCGTTCCGCTCTCTTATGGAGTGAGTGAAGAATGAATACTTGAATGCCTCCGTAATTAGTTTTAAGTTAGCAAGCTTTTGCTATATAATTGGTGTCTATAAATGTCCTGGGAGGGCTATCGGGAGACATACTAGAAATACTAAACCTCCTCAAGTACTATGCTCTCGTGTGAATGCCAAAACCTCTACAGAACTCACACGATAAATCTCCATAATCACATTTCACTTTGAATGGCATGTAATTAGCAGGGTAGGTTCCCTGTAAAGAGGAGACAGGGATTATGGAGAGAACACGGCATTACACCCACACCCATAACCAAATAGTTGTGTGTGCTGTCTTCCACTGATGCAGAAGCTGAGACAATGAGGCTCACTTCACCTCTTGGGGAGCGTGCTGCTACCAGTGTCATGGTGAAGAAAATACACAGGGTAGGTACGAATCTGTTAATAATGGTCAGTTCATATTTACAGCTAGAAACAGTACCTCTTAGGGAAATGACAGATGAGGATGAAAAGTACCAACAAGTGCGGCTGAGTGGATGTGTCCAGAGGCCCCATTCAACATGTTGAAGAGGCTGTTCCAGCAGACGTTGAGGAATCAGGATGGAACGAGCGCCCGAGGGTGGCGCACTTTCGAACAAAAGATGCCTTTCGACTAGGTTCAGAGGTCATACTTGGTTTGTTCTAGGGACTAGAATGAAGACTGAAGAAATCAGCCTTTCTCACAAAATATTGACAAATTAGGCGCCTATACCTGCAGTACAGATAATGGCTGTAGCAGACCACTATGTAATGGTGTAAGATTCAAATATTTGGCCCTGCAGATGATGCTAATATAATCTTAGTGCTCAGTTGCCTGAAATCCTAAAACTAATGGCAGTGAGATAGAAGTGTATAGCGACACGGTAATGAAGGAATGGAGATGATGTATTTGTTGCAGTGGACAAGAAACTAAAATCCACCAAGACAGAAACTGACGCTTTATCTCTTTTTGTTTAGGCAAGACTCAATAGCATGGCGATAGCCCTATAATCTTATCTTTCTGTAGGCAACCAGACTCCAGATCGCAAGCACATATGTGCAACAAGGAATAACAATATTAATGTGCTAATAGTAAACTGCAGGAGCGTCTATAGAAAGGTCCCAGAACTGCTCTCATTAATAAACGGTCACAACGCCCATATAGTACTAGGAACAGAAAGTTGGCTGAAACCAGACGTAAACAGTAATGAAATCCTAAACTCTGATTGGAATGTATACCGCAGAGATAGGCTGGACAGTGAAGGGGGAGGCATGTTTATAGCGATAAGAAGTGCAATAGTATCGAAGGAAATTGACGGAGATTCGAATTGTGAAATGATTTGGGTGAAGGTCACGGTTAAAGCAGGCTCAGACATGGTAATTGTATGTCTCTATAGGCCCCCAGGCTCAGCAGCTGTTGTGGCTCAGCACCTGAAGAATAATTTGGAAAATATTTCGAGTAGATTTCCCCACCATGTCATAGTTCTGGGTAGACTGGGAGACTCAAACGTTCATAACGGGTGGCAGGGACAAAGAATCCAGTGAAATATTTTTAAGTGCTTTATCTGAAAACTACCTTGAGCAGTTAAACAGAAAACCGACTCGTGGCGATAATATATTAGACCTTCTGGTGACAAACAGACCCGAACTATTTGAATCAGTTAATGCAGAACAGGGAATCAGCGATCATAAAGCGGTTACTGCATCGATGATTTCAGCCGTAAATAGAAATATTAAAAAAGGTAGGAAGATTTTTCTGTTTAACAAAAGTGACAAAAAGCAGATTACAGAGTACCTGACGGCTCAACACAAAAGTTTTGTCTCAAGTGCAGATAGTGTTGAGGATCAGTGGACAAAGTTCAAAACCATGGTACAATATGCGTTAGATGAGTATGTGGCAAGCAAGATCGTAAGAGATGGAAAAGAGCCACCGTGGTACAACAACCGAGTTAGAAAACTGCTGCGGAAGCAAAGGGAACTTCACAGCAAACATAAACATAGCCAAAGCCTTGCAGACAAACAAAAATTACGCGAAGCGAAATGTAGTGTGAGGAGGGCTATGCGAGAGGCTTTCAATGAATTCGAAAGTAAAGTTCTATGTACTGACTTGGCAGAAAATCCTAAGAAATTTTGGTCCTATGTCAAAGCGGTAGGTGGATCAAAACAAAATGTCCAGACACTCTGTGACCAAAATGGTACTGAAACAGAGGATGACAGACTAAAGGCCGAAATACTAAATTTCTTCTACCAAAGCTGTTTCACGAAGGAAGACTGCACTGTGCTTCCTTCTCTAGATTGTCGCACAGTTGACAAAATGGTAGATATCGAAGTAGACGACAGAGAGAGAAACAATTAAAATCGCTCAAAAGAGGAAAGGCCGCTGGTCCTGATGGGATACCAGTTCGATTTTACACAGAGTACGCGAAGGAACTTGCCCCCCTTCTTGCAGCGGTGTACCGTAGGTCTCTAGAAGAGCGAAGCGTTCCAAAGGATTGGAAAAGGGCACAGGTCATCCCCGTTCTCAAGAAGGGACGTCGAACAGATGTGCAGAACTATAGACCTATATCTCTAACGTCGATCAGTTGTAGAATTTTGGAACACGTATTATGTACGAGTATAATGTCTTTTCTGGAGACTAGAAATCTACTCTGTAGGAATCAGCATGGGTTTCGAAAAAGACGATCGTGTGAAACCCAGCTCGCGCTATTCGTCTACGAGACTCAGAGGGCCTTAGACACGGGTTCACAGGTAGATGCCGTGTTTCTTGACTTCCGCAAGGCGTTTGACACAGTTCCCCACAGTCGTTTAATGAACAAAGTAAGAGCATACGGACTATCAGATCAATTGTGTGATTGGATTGAGGAGTTCCTAGATAACAGAACGCAGCACGTCATTCTCAATGGAAAGAAGTCTTCCGAAGTAAGAGTGATTTCAGGTGTGCCGCAGGGGAGTGTCATAGGACCGTTGCTATTCACAATATACATAAATGACCTGGTGGATGACATCGGAAGTTCACTGAGGCTTTTTGCAGATGATGATGTGGTGTATCGAGAGGTTGCAACAATGGAAAATTGTACTGAAATGCAGGAGGATCTGCAGCGAATTGACGCATGGTGCACGGAATGGCAATTGAATCTCAATGTAGCGAAGTGTAATGTGATGCGAATACATAGAAAGATAGGTCCCTTATCATTTAGCTACAAAATAGCAGGTCAGCAACTGGAAGCAGTTAATTCCATAAATTATCTGGGAGTACGCATTAGGAGTGATTTAAAATGGAATGATCATATAAAGTTGATCGTCGGTAAAGCAGATGCCAGACTGAGATTCATTGGAAGAATCCTAAGGAAATGCAATCCGACAACAAAGGAAGTAGGTTACAGTACGCTTGTTCACACAATGCTTGAATACTGCTCAGCAGTGTGGGATCCGCACCAGGTAGGGTTGATAGAAGAGATAGAGAAGATCCAACGGAGAGCAGCGCGCTTCGTTACAGGATCATTTAGTAATTGCGAAAGCGTTACGGAGATGATAGATAAACTCCAGTGGAAGACTCTGCAGGAGAGACGCTCAGTAGCTCGGTACGGGCTTTTGTTAAAGTTTCGAGAACATACCTTCACCGAAGAGTCAAGCAGTATATTGCTCCCTCCTACGTATATCTCGCGAAGAGACCATGAGGATAAAATCAGAGAGATTAGAGCCCACACAGAAGCATACCGACAATCCTTCTTTCCACGTACAATACGAGACTTGAATAGAAGGGAGAACCGATAGAGGTACTCAGGGTACCCTCCGCCACACACCGTCAGGTGGCTTGCGGAGTACGGATGTAGATGTAGATGTAGATGTTCCTCAACCATGCTGCCGTCATGAGAGGAGACTTTAGTCATCCAACAACCAACTGTTATAATTACAGTTTTGTAACTGGTTGCATCTTAAGAGGTCCTGCGAAACAACACTAAACTCCTTCTCTATAAACTACCTAGCAGAGGTCAGATGACCATTCAATATTTATAAATGACCTAGTAGATAGTGTCGGAAGTTCCATGTGGCTTTTCGCGGATGATGCTGTAGTATACAGAGAAGTTGCAGCATTAGAGAATTGTGGCGAAATGCAGGAAGATCTGCAGCGGATAGGCACTTGGCACAGGGAGTGGCAACTGACCCTTAACCTAGACAAATGTAGTGTATTGCGAGTACATCGAAAGAAGGATCCTTTATTGTGTGATTATACGATATCGGAACAAACACTGGTAGCAGTTACTTCTGTAAAATATCTGGGAGTATGTGTGCGGAATGATTTGAAGTGGAATGATCATATAAAATTAATTGTTGGTAAGGCGGGTACCAGGTTGAGATTCATTGGGAGAGTCCTTAGAAAATGTAGTCCATCAACAAAGGAGGTGGCTTACAAGACACTCATTCGACCTATACTTGAGTATTGCTCATCAGTGTGGGATACGTACCAGATCGGGTTGACGGAGGAGATAGAGAAGATCCAAAGAAGAGCGGCGCGTTTCGTCACAGGGTTATTTGGTAACCCTCAGAGCGTTACGGAGATGTTTAGTAAACTCAAGTGGCAGACTCTGCAAGAGAGGCGCTTTGCATCGCGGCGTAGCTTGCTCGCCAGGTTTCGAGAGGGTGCGTTTCTGGATGAGGTATCGAATATATTACTTCTCCCTACTTATAACTCCGGAGGAGATCACGAATGTAATATTAGAGAGATTCGACCGCGCACGGAGGCTTTCCAACAATCGTTCTTCCCGCCAAACATACTCGACTGGAACAGAAAAGGGAGGTAATGACAGTGTCACGTAAAGTGCCCTCCGCCACACACCGTTGGGTGGCTTGCGAAGTATGGATGTAGATGTAGAAGATAGAAATATATTCGATTTAATAATGAACATCATGTTGAAATCGGTATCGCTGACCATGAGGAATTTTTAGCGACTATTATTGTCAAAATCCAGTCGGTGACAGAATTCAGGAGAGCTGTTGCCGTTCTCTTAAGTGAAAATAATTCGGAATGTTGAATCTAAAGGACAGGAAAATATCGAGTGAGTTTATCAAGATAATCTTGAACCATTCCAGAAAGTAAATCGACGGTCACATAGTTGGCAAACGTTTACTACAATGTTGCCAATTCTGCATTAGACTAACGACAGGCAAAGAACACTTGCTAAGCCGATGTGTTTCTTGTTCTGGCGAGTACCGGGGAAGATCGATCTCTGAAGAAGCATTGTTTCTGGCTGCTACTACAATGACTGTGAGCAGTAGTATCTAGTATAGGTGTTTCTGTAGCTTTAATTTAGGTCTCAAGAGAAGTTACGGAAACATCCAGTTGCAATGAATGCACCTTGAATATGACAAATAAGGAGCAGAGAAAATTATTTGTGCGGCTCTTCTCTTTGGTAGCTGTAGAAGTATTTTTGTATACTACCTTAAGCGAAGTGCAAACTAAAAAACTCATTCACCGGAAGTGATTCAAAAATTTAACACCACCAGACGCTATTTTAGGTGGTGGTACGTTCCTATGGGACCAGACGCCCGTGCCTGGGGGAGGACTCGAACCTCCTACCGGGGGGGAGGGGGGGGGGGGGGGAGCCGAGCGGTCCACACCTGGTGCAATTGACCGCGTGGCTACCCCGCGCCAGACGTTGTTAACATTCTTCGTAAATAACATAATTTTTTTTGTTATGTGTTTGAGAATAGTTTTCCGTAA